>NC_083796.1:11975183-13473398 GCF_015708825.2 Lethenteron reissneri
TTCTGAAAAAAAGTGATATATAGCTCAGTGGGCCTTACCTGGTAAAATTAAAAAATAATTTTTAGAGTTTTAACATCCTGCCTCGGGAAGGCAGGAGACCTCCTACGAGCCACGTAAAAGCGTGACGGCGCCTGACGATGCTGTCCAGCGGCACGCGAGGGAACAGAGCTTAAGACTCTGTTTTTAAAAAAATTCCAACTCATTTTGCGTGATCCAGTTTAACCAAGTAACAAGCTGATAATTGGTAGCGTAATAGAATTACTGAAATAATCGGATAGCTTGGCTCTTTTCATGTTCACGCTTTGCACAATCCACTGCTGGATGAAGCCCCCCACCCCCATGCTGTGCCGGTCGTCAGCTGGTTTGGCCACATGGGTCAGTGCAGTGTGGCGATGCCGCACCTCTGATGAGCACGGTTGGCTATGTACGGTGCGAACGAAGTTCAGCATGTATACATACAGCGAGTGAGTACATGACCAATTCAGATATGTTCAAGCACTTGCAAAACTTGAACACCATTTCGGTGGATTTTGACAACGAACATTGCTTTGATTTTAGAAGCTGGAGTCACTTTTTTTCAATGTAAACAACGCGTGGACAAGCTGATGCATAAATCATGAAAGGAATGTGATGGGGGGGGGGGGTCTAGCGCAGATAGACGCCTGCTCTCTGTTCACTTGATTCTACACCCGTCGCTGATGGGATCCATGTGTTAATGAGAAGAGGTCTTGTCAGGTGGCCAGGTTGCTCCCATGTCAGAGCATTGAGCCAGCACGTCACTTGTTGCCTTTGCCCCCAGGTCATCCTCGCAGTGGCTTTTGGCTGGCCATCAATCAAAGACGGTCACTGAAATTGGGCGCTTTCCGATGCGCTTTTGCAACCGTCTGGAATGCTCTCCGTTTCGATATTCGGAAGCCGCTGGAGCTATGCACTTTCAAATCTAGATTTAAAACGAATTTGTTTAGAACTCATCTTCTTGTTTCTTTCGGTAAAGTCACGTAGAAGGGAAATAATACAATAATAAAAATAAAACATAATAAAATAGAATTCTCACGGCGTTTCGGCCACAACGCAAGCAGCCGTCCTCAGGTGAAGAACAGGTCTGTCGGAAAGACAGCGTCTGAATGAACATCACCAAGCTTGGCAGCGTATATTTAAGCTGTTCAGAACTGCTTTTTGTATTTACTTTGTTGTCCTTCCCCCCGCCCCTCCGATTAGCACGGTTGCCTACGTACGGTGCGAAAGAAGTTCAACGATACATTCAGGTTTCGCGCATCTTATCGACCGCAAGTGAATGATTTACCGAGTCGATGTCCGGCGGACTGCGCTCTGTACGCCCGCGGTATCGCCATCGAAACCCGACAGCGGCAGCTCTCCGAATGAAATGTGGACTCCTGTTGGCCTTGTTTTTTGTTTTTCCTAGATTGCAAGCCCGGGCCATAAAAAAAATATATGTCGTTAACAGATTTCCCCTCGTGCTGCTTGCCCGCAGAGGCTCCCCATCAGAAGGAAAGGAGTCAAAACACGCAGCTCTTAAGGACTTATCGCACCCATCTCCCCATGCGCCAGCTCCGAGGGCAGTTTTCATCGGCCGGGAACTTGTTTTTTGATTTCGTGGAAGGCCCAAGCTCTTCGCCGCGCGTCCCTCCCTCGCACCGCCGCCCTTCCACCACTTCCTTTCCCAGAATAAGATGACCTGGCCTGACAATAGAGCAGCCTTAAAAGCAACCATCATAGGTCGTGCTGTGGCATAAAAGAGAGAGAAAAAAAACACGCGAAAACAAAACACGTCGCTTCAAGCGTTCTTTTGCACGACAATAATCTCAGCGGGAGATTCCTTGGGATGTTTAAAGAGTCAGGGTAAGAGAAGAGGTAATTTTAACAAATAGTCAAGCACACGTAAGCGCTGCATGTGCTGAAGTTATGCCAGCATTGAGAGTGTTATATAATTTTTTTTTAATGAAGATATGTATATGCAGGGATTAGTTTCCTATCCGATAGTAAGATACATGCCGCACAAATGTTGACTTTAACTGGCATCCGTTGAAAGGGAAGCGAAAAGGAATGCAATCTTCGTAGTGAATAAGGACACACGCAAAAAACTCAACGACTCCATCACTAACACTGCCTTGTGATGAAAACATACGTCACGTGAATAATCGTCTTCTACTTTTCCAAATTCGTCATTTCAGGTGTTTTCTTTTAAAATACGTTGATAACATTTTTTATATTAGAATACACAACTACAGTGGTGTTTAATTTGATGAGCTGTGTTGAACGTTTGGAAGGTCTAACTCGCAAACAAGATACAATGTTTAATTATAAAGTACATCGATTAGAAATGAATACAAAGATCCCCTGTATAGCCTTAACAGACTGTTGGGACAAGTGTTTTTAACGACTAGCACCGATGAAGGCCAGCACGGCACTCACGAGGGGGTGGTTGGCCGGCACCACGCCAAGTGGCGATGTTTACACACAGCACCAGGTACTCATTTGAGGCTGAGTCGACCGAGGGGAGACCTAGGACCGGTTCAGATAATCGTCACTGGTGTTGGCGGTGAGCGCGAATCGAACTCGGGTCGTAGTGCAGCGAGATAACCACTACACAATCGCCCCCTTCTATTAGAAACACACACACACGAGTAAAAATTATCTGGGCAAGCGCTGTGAGCAAGCGCCAATTAACGCAAGTGTGGTCACATGCACAACCAGCTGTCAACCTTTGCTCCCCCCAAGGTGTTATATTCACACAGCATAGCAGGTACTCATTTTTTTTTGGCTGAGCACACTTAGATTAGCGTCTCGCAAGAGTTTAAATTAGTTTCTACTGGGGGTGTATTTATCAGTGCGCGTGTGTGTGTTGCATGTAGAGGGATTGACCAACGGAAACCCCTACTGATGTCTAATGCTCCCTCTTGCTTTCGTCTTCACAGGTGATTGAACACCATGAAGGCAATGGCTCCACATCTCATATCTCACAGATGAGAGAGTCAAGGGATGTAATAATATTGTGTAACGCGATGCAGTGGGAGACGTGTAGAGGATTTGAAATAAAATATCAGTATTATTTTAGTGGGGTATCTACAAATGAATCACCATGGTTATGCATATATATGTAAAAAAGGCAAGGATATTATAGATGAAACCGGTGCTTGTCAAAACACTAGTGCTAATGTCCAACCACGGTGTAGCTTTTCATCTTTTACATTCGCTTGCCAACCAAGCCATTCAACTCGTCGGTTCACGGGGAGACATGGACGCCTCTCAAGTGGGGACACAGGCTGCGGCGTGGCCACCGTGCAGGAGCAGAGCGTCGGACGTGCACGGGGGAATTTCATCGCCCACGTTGCCGCGACAAAACACGCCGACACGCAAGGGTGAGACAAATGCCGTTTCTGGGGCCCTGTTAATTATGGGCATCAAGATGTGGGCACCTGTGAATGGTGGCCTGAGGAAATGATGGTTGACGGATAAAAGACGGCTTATGGACAGATAAAGGCACGGTTGTGGCCACTGGACCGGTCCTCCCGTCATGCTATGCATGCCACGTGACATCATCACCAGACTGCGTGCTTAATGCACACAGCCTTGGTTCAGACCACCGACTCGAAAGAGTCAGAATTATGGCCATATTACTTTTAGTTTAACTTTGCTGTGTAGATGTCGCTTGTTTCCAGCCGGCATGGCCCTTTCTGATGGAAAGAGTGTCTCTTCCATTTTGCAGGAATGAATGTGTGGCCGCGCATGGGCCTATCTGCTCGTGGGCTGCACGCACGAGTACACGCACGGCGACCTGGTGCAAGTATAGGTGTGTCTAACGCACGCACGCACGAGTACACGCACGGCGACCTGGTGCAAGTATAGGTGTGTCTAACGCACGCACGCACGAGTACACGCACGGCGACCTGGTGCAAGGATAGGTGTGTCTAACGCACGCACGCACGAGTACACGCACGCGACCTGGTGCAAGTATAGGTGTGTCTAACGCACGCACGCATGAGTACACGCACGGCGACCTGTGCAAGTATGGGTGTGTCTAACGCACGCACGCACGAGTACACGCACGGCGACCTGTGCAAGTATAGGTGTGTCTAACGCACGCACGCATGAGTACACGCACGGCGACCTGTGCAAGTATGGGTGTGTCTAACGCACGCACGCACGAGTACACGCACGGCGACCTGTGCAAGTATGGGTGTGTCTAACGCACGCACGCATGAGTACACGCACGGCGACCTGTGCAAGTATAGGTGTGTCTAACGCACGCACGCATGAGTACACGCACGGCGACCTGGTGCAAGTATAGGTGTGTCTAACGCACGCACGTTGGACTTTGTCGCACCGCTCGCAGTTGCCAAACCGTGCCTGGTCGGCTAACGCAGTCGCCGCGGCTGTGTGTTGACCTGCGCGACTGCCCCTGGTTGTAAAAATGCGGGCGTGCATCAACGTCACGGCGAGACCGTAGCAGTCGCTGGCTGCCTTAGTCAAACACATGATTAATGTTCCTCAGGCTATTCCCAGAATCTTCACGCTGTTCAGCAAAACAACAAGCCCTCCCGAAAGGGCGTTCTCCACGTCGCTCCTAAATCTAGCGCGCGCAAGACTGAAATTGTTTTGCGAAGTGAGAACGTCTGATGAAATGCAGTCGATGCACGCATGCCTTAATACACCGAAGGGATGTTTTCCTTCCACTTACCACAATTTTTTGCCTGCAAATGAATTATGCGGCAATAGTGTGGCAATGTACATGCGATAAACTAGATCTTTACGAAGAGTCCATAGTACGTAGAGCACTGATATGACATAGACTTCACAATGAAATCGTTTAAACAGCTGTAGAATATATTTAGGACTTCAAAGTATCAAGTCATTTGCCATGCAGCATCCAAAAAGGGGCGCGCAGCATGTAAAAAAGTGTACACGTAGCCAGGCAAAACATCATGAACAATCACTCAAGGCTGTACCCTTGGTGGCATAGATACCGACATTAAGATGGTATATTATTGTATTAACCTCCCTAGGGATGGTGGGCTGACTCAACCCCCAGACCAGAATGTGAACTCGCCACCTTCCGATTTGCGAGCCACTCGCTCTGCCGCCTGCTCGGCTCCACTACGACGGTACTCTGGCGGTATTTCCTCATACTCGGCGGGGTTCACAGAAAGGCTATCTGATAAACTGACACCAAGCCCATATATTCTCCCTTGAAGCTTTGAAAAATGTCCATACTTTTCAATGCCACCTGCTGCACGAATCCATCTTGTATGCGATCGTAAAAATGCTTGCTTATCTCTGCACAGAACCTTTTGTTGGTTGCCTCTGATATATATAAAACAAACGTGCATTATAAATCATTTATGCAATAATAAACGCGTACAAATCAATTTACATGCGTGCCCTGTGTCATCACAGCGAAGCTCGCTTCCTTTTGCGCGAGATCACGTGGCGTCCAAAACAGATGAAAACCCGTCCAGTGAGGATTTTTCTACCCGTTCACCAGAATGGGGTGGAGAAGGTGGTGCAGTGGTTGGCGCACCGCGATGTCAAGCCGGCCACTTGAGTCTGCTTCCCGGTCACAGCTAACACGAGTGCTGAGCGGTATCTGAACCGGCTCAGTGTGGGTCAAGTATGGTCAGATTGGCGAATAGGGTGCAGATACCAGAGTGCTGCTCGGGTTTGTATTGCGTAGATAATCCTCAAAGCCAAGTCAAAGGTGAAACTGCGGAGTGGTGGTCATCTCTGTTGGTGGACCTGAACTATTGGTGGGAAATTCCACGTTTCTATGGTGGAGGCCATTCTCCCCAGAAGAAAATAAAACGAATCAATAACTGAACATATATGTGTGTGTATACAAGTTAAACAATGTGTTATGTGAATGTTTGTTGAAATTGGCCATACTATATTCCACTTGTGCATTTCCATATGCATGCTGTACACCCTGTACATTGGTAAATGTCATATCAGCTTAAGCTCATAGTAGAGATCAGGAAAGCATTTAATCAACATTTAATGTGGCTGACTGCACAGTGCAGTTTAACACGAAGGCTTTCGCGACCAATATATCATCCATAAGAGGTTTTTTGGGTTACATCGCGTAAATGTATAAATGTGTCGTTAATGCCCGCCACCACCCGACACAGCCAACTAGTAAGGGTTGTCACGTAAACAGAACATGCCAAATCGTCACTAGTACGGGTTTTAACGACACATTTATATATTTATACGCGATCTAGCCCAAAAAAACCTTACATTATGAAAGTGTACAGTATAAATTTTGTTCATTATCTGAGCGTGTTTTTTTGTTGGTTGCAGAAATGCTAGTATAGGCTGAAAACTAATTCTATAGAACTAATTTTTGTGCTTAGTATGCTGACCTTCCCCGATTAGTACGGTTGGCTACGTACAGTGTGAAAGAAGTTCAACATACATACATAAACATACATGCTAACATAATTCATCATAATCATTTGACTTATTTTGTATTCGTGCCACTCTTATATTGAAAATGCTATCATCGCGAATGCGCTATATTTCGTAGACTCACTGTTGCCAGTAGTTTCACACGAGGGGGAGAGGGGGACGGTGGGTCGATGTGTCTACGCGTAATCCCAATTGAGAAACTTGTGGATAATTATCTGAGTTTGGCAAAATTTTGACCACGGCGCTGGAATATTTAGCGTCCGCTCTGAAGCAGATGGTGAATACACCGCGCAGTAATAACTAGGGCGGCCTGCATGATTCGAACCACGAACCTCCGCAACAAGCAGAGAAGCGCGCTACAGCTGGGCCACGCCAGCGCCCAACGTGGGGTGAGAAATAAATAACAAAACCACAGCACGGGGCCCTTCCAAAATCTAAGTGCCGTGTCAGCGTTATGTAATGCAGGATTACATAAAACTTGCCGAGGATGTGTTTAATTTTAACCATCGCGTGCATACCGTGTCCAATTAGTTCACTGCATGGCTTACGTTCCCCTTGGCGAACTGTGATGTAAACAGCAGAGGGAGCATTCTTCTCCATTTTCTCCGATCCGTGGATTTTTTTTGGTGCACTTGTAAACCCCACGAGGTGGAACATTAAGAGACGCTCCCGCCCCCGTCGCCCCCCCCCTCCGTGCCGCATTCTGGAAGAGGACAAGGGGGAGATTCCCATCAATTTCAACCACTCGGCACTGTAGTTATAACAACCCTATCAATGAACATATCTCACTAGTTAAGATGTCCCGACCGCTGTGTGTGTGCGTCTTGTCTGGTCCATTAAATTAGGCCACCTGATCCCTTCATTTGAATGGAACAAAGGGGTGTGCTCGTTTGTCAGTGTCATAATATATATATAAAAAATGTATTTAAAGCTTTTGTGACTGCAGGGATTCATATTCTTGGTTCTTTCGGTAAAGTCACGTAGAAGGGAAATAATAAAATAATAAAAATAAAACAAAAAGTTTCACGATGTTTCGATTGCAACACAAGCAATCATCATCAGGTGTGAAAACCACAGCAAGAACATTTTAAAAAATCGAAACGTCGTGAGAATTTTATTGTTTTATTTTTATTATTGTATTATTTCACTTCTACGTGACTTTACCGAAAGAACCAAAAAAGATTTAGTTGCATATTCGTGGCGAAAATTTTTACATTTAAAAAGCAACTATTATTTCGATTACGGTTCGCATGTCTGCCTCAATTGTCCACCTCGGTGCATCATCATCATCTCAATGCGGCGCGAGCTCTGCGGGTTGTTGTGCAGTGCGCTGTGCTGCCACGTGCTCAAGCTGCCCGTGGATGCCCCGGGAGATGCCGCTGCCCCAGCTGCCCCTCGGGCTCGTTGCTGTCGTCGTCGTTGTTGTTCTTGTTGTTGTCGTTCTTGTTTGTTGTCGAATTTGTTGTTGTTGTTGTTGTCGTTGTTGTTCTTGCCGTTATCGTCGTTATTGTTGTTGTCATGACTTTTGTCGTTAATTTTGTCGTTTTAATTGTTGTTGTTATTGTTGTTGTCATTGTTGTCGTTATTGTTGTTATTATTGCCATTGTTGTTCTTAGCCTTTTTAGTTATCATTGTTGTTATTGTTGTCTTTGTTGTCATTATTGTTGTTGTTGTTGGTGCAGCCAGTTGCTTTGTCCAAGGCCGTGCTGCGTTGTTGCCCTCTGTGCGCTCTCCCGGGTTCCCCTCCCTCGTCTCCACCGCCCCCTCCTCCTGCACCCCCATTTCACCCGAACGCAGTCCTCGTTTTTGTCCATCGCATTAAGACGCGGTTGCGTTTGGGCGCGGTATGATTTGAAACTGGTGCTCGCTTGGCTCCCGCACAATACCCAACTGCACTTATAGCCTGCTGTGGACGACACTGTTTTTCTCATGCTAAAATAAAGGCGAGAGAAACCCAAGCGTGACACGTAACCGGCTATTTGTAGCCGGATACGCTTGGCGCTTGACGCGTTACACACTTTAGAGATGAGTGTGACAGAGGCACGTCCCTGCGACCCGTCTCTTTGGAGACGAGGGGTTGGCGGCTCGCGCAAACTCCGCGAAATGCCAAAAACCACTGCGCTTTGCGGTGGCCAGGAGGTGGCATCACAGCAGGCGGGCTCTCGAAACCATCTGTGCCGACCCGTGAGAGTAATCCCCTCGTATTGGCCGGGGGTTTCTCCAGCCAACGCTGCTTTCCAAACCCGCGTGCCAACAAACTAACAACAAACATGTCCGCATTTGGAATTGGCAAAATATCTCAATGGAGCACTTTCTGAAAATGAGATTTTGCGCCGAGGTTCAGCGAAGCACTAAGTCACCGGTCAAAACCCCAACGACCGAGCGGCAACCAAAGGAGAGAAAGCACTTCAAAAAGGACGTCCACCGCGGAGACGGAGCGACTGAAGTCAGCTCGTGCGCCGGAGCTAGCCGCATCGACGCATCGGAGTGCCAAGTATATGCAACGGGGCTCCAAGAGACCATCGTCCGGCAGGAGATCGATCACGGCCCAATGGTGACGCAGACGATGCCGAACAGTGGCCTCCACGCGTGATGCGCACGCTCCACGATTTTACTTTCAAGCTTGCGCGGCGGGTGGTGCGGTATTTTAATCCGGCACACCGCGATGGACGGCAGAGCTGGGCGAGAATACACGTGGAGGCCCCGCGGGTTGTTGTGAACGAGACACCAGTAGGTGGGAGCGTTTGCCACCGGGTGTGCTGATGAACAGACGTGGCACTCACGGAACGCCGATGCGATCCTCTCATTCCTACGACTGCGCAACACGCTGTGAAAATGTCACACCCTTGATCCGCTGCTGGGTGTGGTAGCGTGCGTCTGCAATCCGGCCAACCGGAGGTCAGGTCGGTGGACTGTACAGAGGTCATTTGCCTGGAGGAGGCAGTGACATCGCATAGAAATGCGTAGAAAGCACGCAGCTTTTGTGCATGTGCAAAAACCTGAAGAAGTGGCATTGTGTCTATCTTGTCTGATGAGTCCAAATGCGGATGAAACCCGTCCACAGTTGTCCATCACTGCATCACTGCTGCTGTCAGTCGGTCACATCTGCTCAAATGTATTATTGATGGTGACCCAGGACAAGAGGACCATAATGCAATTCTTCAGGAAATGCTGATGGTTTTGCTGATGGTTTTGCGTATGCACAGACGCCGTGTGCTTTCTACACATTCTTGTGTGTTGTTATAAACGTATGGAGGCAGTACAGAAAGTTGGCTGCCACCCTGGCTGAGCAGTTGTTTCAGTGTTCTTCTCCCACGCATGTGCGTTTCACCCGGGCACTTAGGTTTCCTACAAAGTGCAAGAATAATAATATTTAAAAGGAATTCCTGAAAATGAGCTCTTGACACGAAATGAAGATTGTCTGGGTAAACAAATGCAGCATTATTGAATGGGCTGTTTTGTAAATAAGATATTCTCCTTAGAACTGAGAAGTACAGGGAGTAATTGACTCTGCATAAGCTTACAATTAAATAGTCGGCATCGTATGATGAATACAATGCAATTGTCATTATTGCTATCAGGTCCGTAAGAAAGGCAGGTTCAGTTTAAATGCAAAGCGAAGTAACAATTGACAGATTTTTTTCAAATTATATACGACAATTGAGAAGTAGCTTTCTAGAAATCGCACGCGCGCACACACACACCCTAACAAAGCATAACCCCCCCCCCCCCATACATTTCCTCTTGTCAAAATTCTACTCTACAAAGCATTCCTAAACTTAACCATCGCGCACGGTGGCTTTATCCGTCTGTGGACAAGTATAGCCGCGCAGGTGTGGGTCTGCCATGTGGGATTTCCCACGTCACATCAGTACGTCGAAGCAAGTTAAAACCTCAAGGCAAATCGAATTAAAATGTCTCCCTGCTCAAACAAACCAACTGGGGTCCACTCGTCTCCAATTGCGGTCACGAACCAGAGGTGGAATTTCTACAATCTGGTGGAGGGGGGGGGGTATTCTCTCTTCCAACAACCGCCTTTCAATCCACCGTTCGATGAAGCCCTCCTCATACCCTGTCAGCCACGAGGGGGGAGGGGTGTTTGACCATACTTCACCTTGCCGGTCAGCACGGGTTGCTGAAGTGGGAGTGAGTGGCAGATGTCGCTCGTCGGATGTGATTGCCGTGGCCGGGGGGAATCAAATTCAGATGGCGAGGCTCGTGGGACAAAGCGCTCACCACTCCACCGCCACTCCGCCAATGCGCCGTATAATATTTAGACAGAGTGTCGTGCAGATTTAACATGCACAAAAAAAAAAACAACACACGTGAAAAACAGATATTTCCTAATTGCTGAAACACAATCCTCATGAACACGCTTAAAGACTGTTTTACAAGTGCGTGCCATTTGTGACGTTCAAGAGGATATATACGCATACAAGAGAATATATCAGCAACCTACTTGCTGTACTGCCTCCCACAGGGCTCTCGCTGCCCTGCAGGTGGCTATCTCGAGCCCTCAGCAGGGATCCACAAACTCTGATTCACAGCCACGACGGCCATTCAAGTTCCGCAATGCAACGTGACAAAGGAGACTCGACCTCATCATCATCATCATCGTCATCATCATCATCGTAAACCTTGGTCAATCCACTGCTGGATGGAGGTCTCCTCAAGCAGCCTCGCAGCCCCCCCCCCCCACCCACTCTCACGATGATGTAACAACGTGATGGGTGCTCTTTCTGTTACGATACCCGGTGGGTGAGTCATCGTCACGACTCGGCAATGAACGAATGGCGATTGTTTGATATATCTGCCGACCCTTGAATAAACAATCCCGTTACCAGTAGCCTTTTGTGCATCGGCACATTGCAACGGAGTTCATGTGAACCTCACCAACATTGCGTGTTACCTTTGCTTTGTGTATAGCTTTCCCTCGTTATTCGCGAGGGGTACGTTCCAAAGATGCTCGCGAATAGCAAATTTCGCGGATGATGATATTGGCCTACGAATATCGTACGCGCAACGTCTGCAGATGATTATCAAGCTTCGATAAGTTATCTCTAACATTCATCACTTTATCTCTCATCACTTTATCTCTCATCACTTTATCTCTCATCACTTTACCTCTCGTAACTTAATCTCTCGTGATTTTATCTCGCATCACTTTACCTCTCGTCACTTTATCTCTCTTCACTTTACCTCTCATTGCTTTATCTCGCATCGCTTTATCTCTCACTACTCTCTCAATGCAGCAGTCGTGTAGAGTTCCAGATGCGATTCGCGGACAACCAGAAATCGCAGATAGCAAGTTCGCGAAGAGCGAGGGACTACCGGACGTCAACACATCGACTTCGGCCACGCTTGTATACGAGGCGTCGTCACCGCACCTCCTACAACTTCAAGTGGCCGCCCTTCACAGGTGAGGTCAACCCTTGCCAGGGCGAAGACGGGGGGGGCGGGGGGGGGGGTTAAGCACGCGGGAACGACGTTGCATTACAAGCACTTCCCCCCTAATGGTATTCCCCATCTCGCGAAGCGCAATGTTTATTATCTCTTTATTCGAGACGTACTTTACCCACGAACGCCGTCCGTGACACGCAACATTTCCTTTTCACGACCATCCACGATGATCGGCAGAGAAGCCGAGATTGCGCGCCGTACATCACGACCGCCCCCCCCGCACGCACGATAATAAAAAACAAAACCCACGGACATTGCACGATTTATTAAAACGTGAGATTTCCAGCTAAAAGAATAATCGTGTGCCGCGCACGTAACGTAACATTCCTATGACCACGTCGGCCAGAATGCGCCCGGTCGGTCTCGTTGGAAGATCTTGGAAGCTAAGCAGGCCCTGTCCCTGGATAGCTCGACCACCTGAATGTGGAATTGTAGTTGTTGCTCTGCATATTTGTCTGGCGTACGAAAGAAGAGAATTTGATTGTTTCATCGCAGAAACGTGAACAACAGCGATGGCCATGGGGAGGCCTTCATCCAGCAATGGATTGATCATGGCGGCTGACGATGACACTTCGTGTTTGGCACGCTTGTAAAATCTGGAATGTATGCAATTCATACCAAGGAATGTAGTCACATTGCAGGGCATTGCTCTATGCATAAGCAGCATTTGTCAATGTCGCGGTGTGTCTCGTATCCACTGGGCATTCAGAGGCAGCAGTAGAAATCACAATTAATTATTGGGCTTCACGCCAAATAGCACTCACTTTATTAACCCAGGAGGGATGATGGGCTGAGCAAACACCAACAACAACAACACTTGACTCGTAAACATATACCATTATTATTTGCAGTCGTGTGTCAATCCACTGCCGTATCAGTCGTGGGGGTTATTTGACATTACTTCACCAGAGCCGGCCCAGCCACTAAGCGACCCTTGCAATTGCAAAGGGCCCCGTGGCCAGCAGAGGGCCCCCTAGAGTCACTGCTGGCTAGTGGGTGAAAAAAATCATACATCAAAGGGGCCTCCAACCAAATTTTGCTTAGGGCCCCCAAAGGTCTAGGGCCGGTTCTGTACTTCACCATACTAGGCAGTTCAGGTTGTTAAAGGAGTGAGGGGGGTGTCACTCGCCATTGAAACGGAAGTTAGCCATGACCAGCCATTGAACTCGGGTTTCCGGGTTCACAGTGCAGTGTAGTAACCTCTGTTTGTCCCACTAAATCATGTTGTTGTCTATATTTTGTGTCAGTTCCATTAAAGTGAATTTTTTAAAATTATTCCTTTAGCATTTACACATTGGGTGAACAGAAACACTCGTTGCAATGTCTCAAACTAAAATTCATGACGTGAATGCAACATACAACCTCTGGAGGGGCTCTCAAGAGCTCCCTCTTTTGGAGGCCTTTCCACCAGCAGTGCCGTGAGTAGCTGCACCTTTGCCTTCTCTTACACAATGTAAATTAGGGTTCATATTCTTCGGTTTTTTCGGTAAAGTAACGTAGGTAAAATAAAAATCACGACGTTTCGGAGGCAACACAAGCTTCCGTCTTCAGGTGGAACCGTCACAGCACGATACGTCGTGATTATTATTTCATTTAAATTTTACTTTTATTATTTTGATGTTTCACCTACGTGACTTTACCGAAAAAGCCTAAGAATATGAATCCTTGCAGTCACGAAAGCTTCAAATCTAGAAGTAAATTAGGGTGCCACGGTGGCGAGATATTAACTCCCTCGCCTGGTATACAGGCGGGCATGGGTTAGATCCCGACCCCGACGCCTGCTGTATATTTGGAGTTTTCATGTCCCTTCATGGTAGCGTGGATTTTTCTCTGGGTCCTCCGGTTTTCCCCTCCACATTTAGAATCAACGTGCTATACATTTCCACGTGATGATGATGATGATGAGCCACTTCGTTGAACTGTAATGTTTGGTCAGGTCGCTTCTGAAAAATAACTATATTTACCTGGTAAAAATATATATAGATAAAATTTCAATTTAAAGCTTTCGTGACTGCAGGGATTCATATTCTTGGTTCTTTCGGTAAAGTCACGTAGAAGGGAAATAATAAAATAATAAAAATGTAACAATAAAATTATCACAACGTTTCGATTGCAACACAAGCAATTATCATCTAGTGTAAAAATCACAGCAAATGTTCTTGCTGTAGTTTTCACACCTGGTGATGATTGCTTGTGTTGCAATCGAAACGTTGTGAGAATTTAATTGCTTTATTTTATTATTTTATTATTTCCCTTCTACGTGACTTTACCGAAAGAACCAAGAATATATCTAGATTAGTTCAGTAAATAACACGCGCTCTAAAAGTGAGCGCACATTGGCTAAATGTGACCTTACATGACACGCAACTGCAACGAGGACGTGGACTTTTGTCTTGGATTTGTTTTGCTCGTAAAAGACGGGGGGGTGGGGGTGGGTGGTGCTTGTCAACGGAGGAGCGTGCATCATGTAAACACGGTTTTTTTTGATGATCCGCCGTGCAAGTGACAGCTCGTAAAGTTTGTTTTGTGGTCCAAAGCTGCCCGGCTCCCACAGTGACCTCCCATCGAGAGGCCTCTTTGGGGAGGGGGGGGGGGTGTGGGCATGGCGTGAGTATGCGAGTCCATCACTGGATGCCTGCATGGCTATGCAACTCCAGGGAGGCGTACGGTGGGTGTGGGTGCCACTGCGATATCTGAGAAATTGCCCGCGTGCCTCCGTGTCCAAACGCGTTTTAAAAAAGGCGACCATCGCCCTGTGGTAGCCGTAGGCCAGTTTTTTTTATTTCTACATTCCGATGGCAGAAGCCCGTCTCGTCATAGGAGAATCACTTTTGAGTTCCCACAAGGTGGTCCTGATTTTATTGGCCATTGAAAGGATGATGGGCTCAGTCGATCTCAAGCACTCCAGCATATGCCAGCACCAAAATACGTAACAGATCATAGCTCTTCGTCAATCCACCGGTGGATAAAGGCCTCTGCATGCCATGGTGGTCTTGCGAGTTGGTTGACCGTTCTTCATCAAGCTGGCCCAGTGCGGTTTGGTAGAAGAGTTTTACGTTGGGAGTGGAGGCAGGGGTGCAGGACTAGTTCAGACATCACACACCACTGATGCAAGCCGTGGCCGGACATTTAACTCGGGTAAACTGCGTTCATGGTGCAGTGTGCTACCCACCGCACCGTTTGCGCCCCCTGTAGTAATTGCGATGGCGAATGGTATTTAGATATTTAAACACAAGAGGGCACGTGAAAAAAACACGCCCGATCAAGTCAGCATTGAGGGCATAGCCCGGAGGACGACGCCTGATCGAGCGGTAGG
Source organism: Lethenteron reissneri (assembly GCF_015708825.2). Lineage (NCBI taxonomy): Eukaryota > Metazoa > Chordata > Hyperoartia > Petromyzontiformes > Petromyzontidae > Lethenteron > Lethenteron reissneri. Next base: position 11,990,383 of record NC_083796.1, read on the forward strand.
AGGCTGATGGAGGTTTAGACGAAGTTGGACAGACGTTTCGTCAGAAGTTGAACGGGCATTTGTGAAGTCGGGCCCATTTTATCAGGCACGAACAGGAGACATCATGTGACCTCCCTTGCCAGTATCAATATATAAGAATAGGTTTCACCCTTTCTGGCAAAAGATGTTACAACACCAAACAGAAATATTTTGCGAGGAATCATGTCTGTATTAACCACATATACTTCTGGCGAACGTGCAAGCACAAAACATGCTGTGATAGTATAAACATTGTATTTGAAACTGGTTGGTCCACACCAGAGACAGCGTTCTTTAGAGCCTCGTCTCAAACAGTTTTAGACCAGAGGACGCTAAAAGGCGAACAGCACAAAAACAAAGCAGACATGATTCCTTGCAAAAGGTTTCTGTATGGTGTTGTCACATCTTAACAGCTGTTTTATTGCCAGAAAAGGGTAACACGTATTCTTATGTAACGAGCGGTAGACTTTGCAAAGTTTGAGTTCATTTCAAAGATGGAGACTGGCATGCGATGCTTACCTAAAAGACAACGTGGGTTCATGTAGAATGAAGTTGGATTGCCTGATCTCGTGAAGATGGGGACTGGCATACGATGCTCTACTACAAGGGTGCATGTAGAAGGCAGAAGAGAAAGTAAGTTTTTGGCATATCTGTGCATGGTTTTTAAAAGACACACACTTGCTTGTGCAAGCGTTTTCCATGACCCCAGGGTTCCTCTCAAAATGTAAAAATGAATCAATAAAAAAAGAACTATCCACACACATCTTGCACATTCTTCTTGAATATAGATCCCAAGACCCAGTAATACTTTGATGTGTAGATCACAAAAAAAACCACATCAAGGTACAGAAATAAACATTTGATCAACCATAAACAAAGATGAAGAGAAAGTTCACTTCTTGACGTCTGTGATGTTTTGCAACGTGGAGCGCAGATAATTATTTTATGAAAAGCAGGTGACTTGTCAGGGCTCTGCTGAGCGAAACCATCCAAAGCTAACAAAATATAAAACTCTTAAAACCAAGTTGTAAAAAAGAAAAACAAATGAGATACGGGTTTTGCTCTGTCAAATTTACTATCTCAGTAAAAAAAAAAGAAAACAACCCATGTTGATTTAACATTTGTTAGGTTCAGTGTCTCTTCAACGGAGCTCTGCCTTGCTATGGTGAAGAGGCTTCAGACCCGAGTGGCTCGACTCAAAAGGGGCACCACCCGTACCAGGCAGATACTCACTCGGTGAGAGGTGGGACAAAGTTCACTCTCCTCACCAGCCGCCATTGACCAGCCTGGTGAAGTATATTCGACCATACGCTATGGCCGACTGGGGACCCCAGGCAGGATTTTTACTGGTAGGAACCTCCTGGTTACACCAGCCCACAGGGGATTATTGTGTCCGTCCGTCCGTCGTGCATCCAAAAATTGGAGGGGTGGGGCTGGGTGGAGAGGGGAGGGTGGGGAGGGGCAGGGTGGGGAGGGTGGGGAGGGGCTGGGTGGGGAGGGTGGGGCTGGGTGGGGAGGGGTTGGTCACCCCGTGGTGCCCTTATAAAACTCAACGTTTAACCTACTCACGCCGGCTTGTGCCGCCCTCACAGTCGGCCATATTTGCGGAATACACCACGCCGCCGTTGAGCCTGGCCATTGACCGAGAAACCCAACGTTTCTACCAGCTCCATAAGGAGGAATGTGTTTTTTTAAGTCCACCCGCCCCGCGACCCTCACTTTCAATGTCTAAACTCCTCGTGAGATGACCACAGAGATGTAGACATGAGATAGCGATGGAGTGAGATGACAGGCGATAGAGGAGAGAGATGTAATGACGTGAGGGAGATGTCCACAAGAAAGATGGCGCATGATGAAAGTGTTTGTTGGGATTTGAATCTCAGTTGACGTCTGGTTCACCACGATTTCTTTCGTGAATCTCGGGGATCCTGAAACCGAGGTTTCAACCGCCGGTCGTGTTAACGTTCACGGAACGAAAGCATTCTGTCGGGGAAATTATGATTAACATTTAATTTTGCATGATATTAAGATACTTGCATGTTTTTACGTATGGATGTCCACATTTATGTTCAATTGTTTCCATACAAAAACGTAACAAACAACGTAAAATACTATTTAACATCGTCACTGTTCTTTCGGTCAAGTAACGTAGGTAGAAAACTAAAATGAAACAAAAAATGAGTATGGATTCCTGCGGTCACGAAAGCTTCAAATCAAGATTAAAATCGCCACCGACACCACCTAAATCACTGGGAGACAAATTCTGGAACGCACAATCCAGTGGCGCGTTCGTGCCCGTGCTGTGGCAGCCCACGACTGGGACCGCCTGCCACGTGGCGTGCCCCCGCCGTGAGCAGACGCGGCCAGCCACGAGAGGCCGTCATCATCGCCTTGCGCGCCCTTCCACATCGGAGCTCCTTCTGCACCGAGAAAGGCTCATCGTGCGTGTGCGCGTTGAACTTCTCTCGTACCGTACGTAGCCAACCGTGATAATGACAATCAACGTGGGAGCAGGCCGGCTAAGGGGCTCACATAACAAATATTTTCCAATGCTTCATCAAATGTTTAGGGGGCTGCTGACGCTCCCACCCCTTCCTCACAATTCTCTACGCACTTTATATGCAGGGTCACGGTGCATCCACACACATTTTATTTTCAGGATGCTTGCCATGTGGCGGTGCTGTCAGGCCTGGCTTGTTTAAATCAGCACTATACATATGAAATGTTACAGGAAACGCAATTATCACACTAAAGCCGTGCTCTTTAAGGCACAATACTGTAATCTGTATTTGTACAGCAATTGCTGTAATTGATTTAAATCGGCGAAACAAAACAACCCCATTACACGGCTCAGTTGCGATCGCATTAAGCGCTACGCTCTAAGAAAAATTGTGATATTCAAACAGCTGCTGTAAATATGTGCTGTTAGGTGATTGCATTATTGCACGCATTTGTGGATCAATCTGTGCTCATAGGGGACCTAATAGCTGCATGCACATTCATCATCACAGTGCAAGCTCAGACGGTAGCAAATCAATAAAGGGCACTTAAGAGGAGACCTTGAAGATTGGGCAAGAGATTCAGAAGAAAGAAGTGAGTGACGCTTAGGTGTATTGGCACCAACAATCATTGGCTGAGATGACATCTTAAACGTTGAACTGTTTTTAAATTATGAAGGAAAAAAAAGTACAGTCCAGTGATTAGCCTCACAGCGACGCAGTCGGGCGCCTTGGTGGTGAGATGTTAACTCCCTCGCCTGGTATACAGGTGGTCGTAGGTTCGCCCCTATATTTGGAGTTTGTGCGTGTGTCTCTCTCTATCTCTCTCTCCCCGTGCTCGTATGGATCTTTCTCCGGAGTCTCCGGTGTTTCGCTCCACATTTAGTTTAATGCACGCGTTTAGAGTATTTGCCTGCTACAAATGTACACGTGCAAAGCCACTTCGTTGAGCTGTCATTTGTGATGGCTCGGTCGCTTCTGAAATAGAGTTGCATATCTCAGTGGACTTTACCTGCTAAAATGAAAAGGTAATAGTTTTAAATAGTTTGATTGTTTACGTTTGCATTTATGTTGGGACCCCCACAATCAACACGCCAGCGTAGGGAGGGGAGGGGATTTGCTAGGTGCTGCAAATTGCAATTTTAATATCGATAAGATATACCAACCAAGAAACATCGGGAGATCAAAAACACTGCGCCGAAAGCGATGCGACTTTACAATGCAACGGACAGCAGATGTCAGCACAGCTACACACCGATCCGGCTTTGACATGGGCAGCGTTTACCCTACCTAGCGAGCACCTAAATGCACCGCAACACAAGGTGGCAACCATTCCATTCCGTGGCGGACACTTTAAACGCGAACGCGAGCACGTTAAGAAGGCGATCCACTTTCGATTTAAAGCTTTCGTGACTGCAGGGATTCATCTTCTTGGTTTTTTCGGTAAAGTCACGTAGAAGGGAAGTAATAAAATAATAAAAATAAAATATTATGGTTCTTTCGGTAAAGTCACGTAGAAGGGAAGCAATAAAATAATAAAAAAAACATAATAAAATATTATAATAAAATATTATGTTTTATTTTTATCATTGTATTACTTCCCTTCTACGTGACTTTACCGAAAGAACCAAGAAGGCGATCCACATTACGCAGCCCGGCACTCAGGTTACATTTACGCTTGCCAATCAACGTGTGCACACAATGCATCGTTGGCCAAATTTGCATGCGAACGAATATCGGTGGGTCGTAAGGGAGTCACGGACGCTGGGCAAGTCCAAGGAATGAAGTTTGAGAGATACCGGCCGCCCTGGCGATCAGTTTATCAACGGCACATTGCAGTGTGTTGTTGGGCTCGCTGAGAGCAAACGAGATGGTCCAATTCCCCGGGTGCGTTGCCTTTAATTACATGGCAACCGCCGTTCTCTGGCATTTCCCCGCTGGATTGCCTTCATTTACATGAACGGCTAAAGAAGCAAAGCTGAGGCTGAGGATGTTTCAAGCGTTGCTGCACTGATGCAATTATTCTGCTTTAATTGAAAACATCTACAACCGGACAGGCTTATCGGTCTCTTTGAAATCTGAAACACCGCTAAGGTAATCAAACGTTGTTCCCAAATGCCTTGTAGGTCGTATCCTGGTACCGGTGAATAACTACACCTCTTATTAAATAACATTGCAGAATAAAACGATGTCGCATATACCGTATGGTACTGTACCTCCATTGAGGTCTTACATTGAATGACAATCAAGCTACAGCATTTAAGGGTTGCAATTTTAGCATCGTTTACGTATTATCTTGTCTTTTTATGTCTTGTGTATTCTTACGTCTTGTGTTTTTTTTTCCGTTGCTCATTTTGTCCACGTGCCATGCATTTGCAAAAGTGATTATTCATGATCATAACTGCTCATAACATATTTCATATATATATTTTAATCACAAGCGTATGTACATTCTGCTCGAGGTGCAACGATTTATTTCCCATGTTGATTCGATGAAATATCATGATTCATGGGCAATAATGTTTCTGAAGATTGTGGCAAATGTGCCAGCCGCTATTGGCTACAGGGGTCACAAATCCAGTGCGTACAGCAATTATCAAGAGAAAAACCATCGAATAATGTATTTTGAGCTTAATAATTGACATCAATCGACCAAATAATGCATTGCCGCACCTCGAGTAGTCTACATATCTGGAAGTATATAAAGACAAAGATCCCACGTATAGCTTCAACAGACTGTTGGGTCAAGTGCTGTTAGCGAGCACCTATGAAGGCCAACACCACACACGAGGTGATGGGTAGCCAGTCCCATGCTCGGCCACCTTTGTCTCCCCAATGCTGATGTTTACACACTGCATAAAATATTAATTTAAGACTGAGTCGACCTAGAGGAGGCTCAGGACCAGTTATTGGTCGTGAGCGGGAATCAAACTCGGGTCGCTGGGTTAGTAGCTCCAGTATGCTAACCGTTGCACTACCGCTCACGTTACATACATCACATACACACACACATATTTACATATGGTAGATACACTTTTTGTTTTTCTTCATATCTGAGCTGGGGTTATTGCACAATGCCAGGTACTAGGCAAATCTACTAATTGCCGAAATGCCAATTTTAAGCCAACAATTCATAAGCACATTCAACATTTCAACGTACGACAATAATACATTCAAGCCTAATCGTGGAAAAATAAAGTATCCTGTTAATTTTACTACTTGGTTGATTTAAATTAAAGATTGCACAAAAATGTTTGGGCTCATCGTCACCCAGGCCAACCAATGTCAAACTAATAGTATTGGCAGATGAGAGTCAAAATGTGTTTTTCTCGTACAAACCGTGTTAATACAGAATATAGTGTCCAGTACATTTTTAATGACATTTAATTAATTCACACAAACTTTAGTTTCATTATATTTATATTGAATGATATGGGATTTTATCATCTTTAAATAAATATCTAAAAAATATTTCAAAGTCTTTGAAAAAGAGTGATCAAGGTTCTTGTTTTCATGGGAGATATATTCAACATAATGTGATATTCATTTCGCTATTCATAATACATGTCTTTCGGACATATGTAGCATGCACAATTCACAGGGCACTTTTACTCGGTGTGTTTGCTGAAGCCAGCTTATTCGGTTTTCGCATCAAAACTAAACTATTACATGTCATCAGGTAAAGCCCACTCTCTTTCAAAAGGTGAACTCGACACACGTGATAGCTCACCAAAGTGGCTTGTATCATCATATGTGGACATTTATAGTCGCAGCGAAAATAAACTAAACGCACGTTTATAAATGTGAACCTCCCACACGGAGCCAAACGCTCATGAGTGGCATTGAGCAAACGTCCCAATGCAGGAGGGCCTTACATTGGGGATGTTTTGAGCTGCTGAATTTCGCTACCGGAATTCAAAACAGATGTTACGGAATGGAGGCGCCGAACATGTACAAGAGTTTGTGGGGGCCGTGTGTCTGCACACCTCTCTCTGTGATCCCCGAAAAAAAAAAACACGATCACAATGAACGACGACTGGCGCAATCCCGCAACGATTGGGAGAAACTGCTTTGCCATTGCCCGAGTCCCTGCCATGTAACCCGGCTCACGTTGGGTCATTTGAACTGGCACGACTGTAGGTAGCATCGTAGCCACGGCATTGTGCATAGTGGCGTGAGTAGTGGGGGGGGGGATGGGTGCGTTTTATTTTTGCGGAATCGGCCGCACACACGATTTGGAAAAAAGCTGAATGGGTTCAAAATAACGCAAAAACAGCCACAATTCAACCAAAAAAGTGGAATGATGACGGACAACGCAGCTGCATGAATCGAGTCCTCTCTATTCGTAGTTGTTTGCTAATGTTCTATGTTTCCGAAGTTTATATTTAACACCAATTTTTTTATAGCATACTCCTTATTTTGAACATTGTTGAATATTTTTTTTAGTTTCACCCCATTCCTCTTTCTTATATTATTGCATTGTGCTTATAAAAACACCGTCTAAATAGCCAGCCTAATCGATGCACGGACAGAAAGCCAGATGATGCTGCTAAATGGAAGGGAATAGGCCATTTACAAAGTTCCATTTTGTGCGGATGTTTTAATTTTTCCACCAAATATGAGTTTCATTGTCTTTCTGCCAAAATGTACAGTAGATTTGTCTCAAAAAGCTTTCACTCTGTGAAATATAAATGACTTGTACTTTATGACTTAACAATACGTTATACCCATTGAATTATGGGACACGCAGCAAGACAGAGGAACACTTGGGGTGCATCACTTTACCTGGTGGAGAGGTGTGCATGCAGCATCATGAATGCCGATCAAAGTACCACTTTGTGTCCAGCCAGTTGGCACTGTGGTCACAGCCCACGTTCTTTCTTCACATTGAGATGCCTCGCTGCAACTGGAGCTCATCATGATAGACGTTTGGTTACAACAGTTCCCTAAATGAATGTAGAACTTCTTTCGCGCCATACATAGCCAACCGTGCTAACCGGAGGTGCACATATCCAGATGCCTTTCTGCAATATAATTCCCGATGTCCAGATGTTTGACCGCAACAGAAGTGTTCCCACATTTATAAGCTCAGATATTTATGATTAAAGAAATCCACGAGTGCTAGTCTTCCATTCAGCGACATGGCCACGTGGCAGGTCACTAAACTCACAATCAGAAGACTTCGAGTTCAAATTCTAGTCATGAGTTGACTCAGACTATCATCTGTTCATGGTTAATACAATAAGTAGCACTTTGTACACACTCGAAATTGAATACCTCTCATCTTGGGAACTCCACAGGACATGAGACTTGTCATTGAATATTTAAGCAAGGACACCATGTTTTTATGATAAAAATAAATCTCTGTGTGGCTGAAAATATTCTACAAAACCATCAGAATGAATGTTCACACCAAACGCATTTTCTCATCAATTCCCAACATATTTTCTTAATGTTTATTGCTGAGATGTTTACGGAGAGAACAAATAAATATCTTGTAGATTGAATCCACTTCGCAGTATTCAATTAACAGCAATGACGACAATCTCTTTGTTTATCCAAGAAGGTTTCAATAGGGTCTCAAGACTCCTACAGGGGAGTCCTACTGCTTGAGATGTTTGGCCAATTCCTTCTTGAGCATCTTGGGTATGACAGAGTGGGGTGCCCAGAGAATACCAAGATAAGGGGGCAACACAAACACAAGCAGAAAGGAAATGCATGTATTCCTTGTGCATAAAACTGAGAATCTACTCTATGCCACGATGCAATATTTATTTTTTAAACAGGGAACCTGGGATGTAATGCACGCGTTCATGGAAGGGCAGTTTTTTTATGGTCGCAAAACATATACAAGTCGACACTGTCCAATCAGAAGTGGCAGAAGCTACGTCTACAACAACACACAGTTCAACTCCTCATTCAAACACTGCACGATTCATGCAAACGTCAGATTTGTTTACTTAAAAATTCCAGCATTTAAGTGTAAAACTAATGTAAGCACAATAAATGCAGATCCCCGCACCTCCAATTTCCCCACAACCTCTGATTATCATGGTTGGCCACGTACGGCACGAAATAAGTCCAACAGACATACGTTCTTGCACCCAAGACACATACGCCAAGCATGATGGAATGCATCTCAGTGTATGCGCCTTAACAAGCGGCAGGCAGAGTTTGCTCATTAAGCTGTCATTTACACGAGCTGTCATAGATCGGAGATGCCCGTGAGCAGAGATGAACTAACGAAGGTAGAGACCTCCCCGTAACCCTCATTTCCACGGAGTCCATGAACCGGCAGGAGAGGAATGAGATTGGTGCTGGGAGAGTAAACAGTTTGGAGGTAAGGCTGCAAACGAGAATTATTTAAAGGAATACAATTTTTTAACCGAAGGCCATAGAGTGACTTGTGGGCGGTTAATTTGGCCATGAAAAGTACATAAAAATAGACCATAATTGGACAAATATATGTTTGTGTCTACTGACAATGGTGGGGAGCGGTGGCCTTGTGGATAGCACACTGTGCGCGGATCCCGGTGATCCGAGTCTGATTCCTTGGCACAGCTAACATCAGTCATTGGTGATTGATATCTGAACTGATCCTGTCCACCAATTTACCAACCTGCACAGAACATCATGCAACTTGGCCAAACAATGACCATGACTGACATTGCATGGCGAGACCTACGTGTAGCAGAGGATTTACAAAAGGCTGTTATTTGTTACAGTATTATTGAGTTGTGATGTTATTGTGAGAATACACCATATTGTATGAATGTAGATCGTCACCACTGGCTTAGGGCTGATCACTCAACATGCATTTTTAGCAGAGATACATTTTGGCTCGAATATTCATAGCAGAAAACAATAGAATGCAGGCTAAATGCAATAATATATTTGTTAAAGATAATGTATTTCTGTATTTCTTGCAATTTGTTCCTGGGTTGAAATCGTCATAATGTCAAGAAAGAAAGAAAACGTTTGGAAATTTCACGGAGCACTGCGACCTCGTGTCACAAATGGCTGCACAAGGCATTATCAGAGAATTACTCCGAAAAAACCCTGATATGTGAATTCTTAGAGTTGGAATTGCCAGCCAAATTACCTGAAAAATAATTCGCCTTTGTTGTTGTCCATTTTGTGCTCATTTTATTCCATATCGTGCTACTGGTGAGGTGCAGAATCGATTCAGAACTCTCACATAGTTCCCTATGTGAGAGAATGATCAGCAAAAGGAGATATCAAAGAACTGCTACTGAATGAATTTAGGTGACCTCTCATCCACACTAAGGGGGGCTGCACTTTCCCACCAGAAAATAATGGAGGGGCCCCCTGTGTTCAATCACTGTGCCCCCTCATGTCTCCGTGTGCCGATAGCATCTCCAACGGTGTAGGTCAACGTCATCTTGGTGTCACGTCAGCAGGTCACGTGCATAACACCCACCAATAACAGCCACCCGAGCGTAGAACTTGACGTTGCTGTCCCTCTCGGGGGTGCCGTCAATCTGCCCCCGCCCTCAGGCCCCCGGGTCAATCGCCAGATCTGGCCCCTGTCTTCCTACCCAACCACCTACCCACCCACCTCCCTTTGCAGCCTGGCACCCTGGATCTCGCCAACCCGTGGACCTTGGTGCAGTTCCACTGCCTGCACGCTCAAAAGCCACGTCAACAAGTGGTCTATGGCGTCACAAGGAGAAAACGGGCCAGGGATAACCGGGGGCGAGAGGGATCCATGGTGTGAAGGTTATACCACAAGTACACGATGATAACAATATCTTCCCATTTTCCCTCTCGACGCCACATTCCTTGTGAACCCGCAGTATTAAGCACTCTCCTTGACATCGAAATTGTCAACATGGATGCTATCTGACCACTAACTACAGCCCTGATCCTTCCTCCATGTCATGCATTACATCCACTAAAGCTACTCTGCGGGCTACTGTGTGCAGAGAGTCTCAAATGAAAATCACAGAGCAGACTCACCGAGCTGTGCAGGCATTTGCCCCTGAATATTATTTTTCCAAGACACGCAATGCCTGGGCTTTGGATCTGACCTTCATCATTGCAGGGAAGCACTGTTGCAAACCGTGCACTCGAGGTGTAGAGTAAAGGTGCGGCCCTGTAATTCCGCGTTCACGCCACTGCTGGCGAAAGTGGCCCCAGGAGTGAGGGCTCTAGCGAGCCACTCTAGACGTTGTTCGGGCCTACTCTTCTGTGCTGGGCAGACGCCTTTGGGGCCGTCCATAAATGACGTCACGCACCTAGGGGGCGGGGGGGGGGATCAGACATTTGTGACCATGTGTGACGAGGGGGGGGGGGTCAAACATCGTCCAAAATCGCGTGACGTCATTTATGGACGGCCCCTTCGGAGAAAGTGTGAGTAAAGTACCTAGAATTGACTAACCGTGGTGACCCCGTTATACTGCTGGGTGGACAGAGGTGGGGGCGATGTCACAAACTGGTCCATTGCCAGGAGATGTGTTGAACTCCTGGCTGGGAGGTCAACTCGGTCATATGTTTGATGTTGATACTCTGAGGTTGATCAAATGAGCACAACTTTGTAGGCAGCCAAGTGGTTGTGTTGTGCACTGGCAATCCGCGCCACATGAATGCGGATTGTTTCTTATCTAAACTGATCCTGCACACTGTCCCACCCCAACCTTTAACCCCCCCCCCCTCACCAACCGGCATGGTGAAGTATGGTCAAACAACGTGTGGTTGGAAGGTGTTTTCTCACGTCCAGATTGCATTATGTGACTGGCCTCTCGTATCGGTGCTTGATTGTTGATAATTTCCTCACAATGTGTGTACTATGTTGAACTTATTTCGCACCGTATGTAGCCAAACGTGACAATCAGAGGTGCAGAAATGGTATCATCAGTCACCTTTAAAGGAAGGGTTTTCGTCATACTGCATTGGCAGTGGTGCACAAGCGCATACATCAAAAACTCAAACCAATTTTTCATTAGAGTTGCCTAAAAGCAATGCTTAATATCAGCCGGAGGAGTACAGCATGCCGTTAAATGAATAATTGTCGGAATATATGATATATGTTGAAATAGGCATACTTTGTACTTTAGTAGTAGTGCCTTATGTCAAGAATCCCTTACTTCAAACCAGCCCAGCAACAGCATTTTGGAAAATAGCGATTGAGAGGTTAATCCCTGCTTAAAAAGAAACAAATATAAATGGACCATTGCCTGAAATGCTACCCATTACGTATATACATTTATTTCGAGGGCAGCGTTATCGACAAATGCATTTGCCGTTGGTTCCTTTAAGGAGGTACAAGGTAAATTGCACCGGGCATTCTACCGCGGTCATCCCGTGTGCTCGCTGCAGCAGCGGAGGCGGTGATCTATCCCATCGCTCGTTATTCCCCGGGCAAATGCTGTGAATGCAGACGAGCCACAACGGGGGGGGGAGGGGTGGGGGTGCCGATACCCGTGCCGCTGTCACGGCGACTAATTGCGCGCCTCTCCTCCAGACGCGGCGGATGCAGCTTTTTTGTGATCGCATCTTATCGCGTCGCGCAAGCGTGCGTGCGACGTGCCCTACGACAGAACGTACCACTCGCAGCCAGCTCCTAACTCAGTGCCGGATTATTCCAGAAGCAAAAGTGGCTACGTATGCTACGGGCCCAGCACTTTCAAGGGCCCCGCGCTAAACGCGTTCAAGCTATCAATTCCGGTTCAGTGATTCTGCACTTGCTTTGTTACTATAGTACTATACCGCCTTCAACTTTTATGAACGACTGGGTTTTTAAGTTTAGCGATTTGTCGTATTATCCGGCTGTATATCAAATGAAAAAATACAATTACTTTACTGTGCAAGTTAAACATTTCTGTTTTAATATTTACGTTTATTTTTTATTTAGGGCTAGAGGCCCCACACTAGTTTATTCCGGCACTGCCCTACATCCTCGGCCTGCTTCCCGTGCAAATGCGCGGTTCACGATGGCGGTCGTCGTTTCACACCATGAGCCGCGGCGGTGAAACATTGCGATGATTTGTAAGCATCTAAAGGGGTGAAATGACACCGTTATCTTCATCATATATATTTTTGGTTTAACACGTAGGCTTTCGCGACCAATGTTATCCACAATGCAGATTATTTTTTGGGTCAGATCGCGTAAATATAAATGCGTCGTGTAACCCTCCACAAATGTTGTGGATGTACTCTCCAACACACAGGTGTGCTGTGCTAGTAACGAATTGGCATGTTCTGTTTACGTGACAAACCTCACTAAGTGTGCGTCGGTGGTGGCGGGTTTAACGACACATTTATATTCATGCGATCTAACAAAGAAAACTGTATCATGGATCGATTTTTGTCGTAAGTAAGACATTTGCCACATTGCGCTGTGAAATACTCGTGTCATTTGGGTGAACTTTTCAATACTTGTATCGAATGGGTTTTGTATTTTTCATTTCCTGGCATACTGCTCCTGCAGGTTAGGGGAAATGAGTAGCTTCATGGCATTTTGACTGTTTTGTTATTCCCAGACTCCCGCATGTCCTGTCTACGCCGCTCACGAGCTTTCGAGCAGCACTTCTCCGATTAGCTGAAGACATCGTCAGCACAGCTGCAGGAATATTTCACATTTGCACTTCAATAAGCATCGCCCCCTCGAAATTAATTACGATGCACAGTGCCGCATGCTGAATTTTAAGATGAGACCACTTTGACAGCGGTGGTTTGTCATTTTTAACCCGTGTCATTGCCTAGTAGCTCCACGACGGAATGCATACTTGCACTGGCAGCTGAGATTGAACAGCTGTCATTTTGTGAATTCTTCACCCGAATAAATAAATATATATGAAAATATATATATTGCACCTTTGGGTGAGAAATAATTGAGCATGTCTAGTCGAAGTGTCTCGAGGCATGCTCGCAGGAGCACCTTGCCCACCGAGGTTTGATTCCAAGCCAATGCTAACATGAAGCGACAAGTGATATTTGAATCATTCCTGGGTCTCCCCCTTCATCAACCCAAGCTGACTAGTGTGACGAAGAATGGTCAAACAAGCCCTGTGATTGAAACATTATGAGCAGGACCTCATTAAAGCCGTGCATTGACAATTGGCTGTAAATTATACACATATATAATAGCCCAGATCTGTCCTTCTGTGACTGTGATTAACGCACCCTGATTGGTTGAAGTGCGTCACGTGACCGCGAGCTGCCCACTTCGAGAAGCAGCAACATCATGGCCAAAGCGCCGGAGACGCAGCCACGGAAAGCTGACGGTCGATCCACTCAGACACGGCTCACTCATACACACAGCTCACTCACACTCACTCACACACAATCACTCATATACACAGCTCACTCACACACACTCACTCACACACAATCACTCATACACACAGCTCACTCACACTCACTCACACTCACTCACTCATACACACAGCTCACTCACACTCACTCATACACACATACACACAGCTCACTCACACTCACTCACACTCATACACACAGCTCACTCACACTCACACACAATCACTCACACACACAGCTCACTCACACTCACTCACACACAATCACTCACACACACAGCTCACTCACACTCACTCACACACAATCACTCATACACACAGCTCACTCACACTCACTCACACACAGCTCACTCATACACACACCTCACTCTCACTCACACACAATCGCATGCAGCTCAGAGGAGACGGGTGAGTGAGAGTGAGGCAGAGCCGTGCTCCGTCCACTGCTGCCCTGAGAAACCCCCGTGCTCTCCACTGCTGGCTTGAGGGAGAGTGGTGCTGTCTCCACTGCTGCCGTGAGAGAGCCAGACGCACTCTCTCCACTGCTGCCCTGAGTCAGAGCCATGCTCGCTCCGCTGCTGCACTGAGGGAGAGGCGTGCTCTGTCCATTACATTAGTACTCGAGTTTTTTTGGTGCTTAAATCCACTGCTGGATGAAGGCCCACCGCACGCCGTGCGAGTGGATCGTAATGATTTACTTGACCAGTCTGTTGGGGGCCGTCGCACGCTGTGGTTGTTGGGGAGGTGCCGCAGGCTGTGGTTGTGCGGACGCGCCATAGGAGCCCCCCAACAACCTAGTTACTAATATTAGATTCAAAGTGCAATGTTGTGCAAATACAGTAAACCTCAATTGGAATACTCATGGCAGTGCAGTAAATGAAAGCAGTATGAATGACCTTACGTAAACTCTGAACATATCAAGAGAAATTATTCCAGACTGAGCATTATTTAAACAATGCGTAACTTCTATTTACATCCTTCATCTTCCTCTTCTCTCTCTCTTTCTCTACGGACATCTCGTGTATGGGTTCGGCGTGTTGTCTGTTCTTCAATACGAACATAAAAGCTGCATTAATCCGTCTGTCTCCACGAGTGGCCAACACGCGACCACCACGCAATCGGCTTCACTCGCTTGGGCCGCTTTAAATGCGCGTGGGGAGAAATTCCTTCAGACGAGAACCGGCGGGAAGTCGTAAAATGAGTGCCTCGCTCCCTGTCCTGAGTCGAAGGGTGATCACATCCTGTAATGGATCCATCCGTCCCAATGCGGAGTTATGGAAAGCGGTGTTCCGTGAAACGTTATTTGGGGAGGGCGGCGATTGGGCGCAATGTTAATAACAGCTCGGAATGCCATTTTCACTGGCTGCATTCTGTATTTGCTTCTCATCTCATCAATATTGCCTGACATACTCAAGCACTCTGAATGCACCCCCCCCTCCCCCCCGCAGCCCCTTTTTTTGCTGCTGTATTCCAGTTGGCCAATTCATTTCCTGGCTAAACAGCACAATGCAATTTGTCAACCTAATGAACAAGAGCGTTTCAAAAAAACATGCAAGCGAGAATTATTACGATCCACGATTTCAATTCATTGGCCTTAAGTCAAAGTGTACTTCTCTAACTATGGCATTTAAATGCACATTAAGATTTACAATTCTTTCCCAAACTGCCCAGCTCGTCGACTGACATTTGCCCAGAGTACGAAATAGATAATCATTGACTAAGCGGCGATTATTGTTCTTAATCCTTTGCTCTTTAGTCTCGACCATGAGTTCCCCTGAAAATGAAATATCCCATATTTTTTTATCACGTCCAGCCAAGCCAAATTGAAGTGTACCTGGAATAACATTGCACGACACTTAAGATAAAAACACAAAGGCGGACTGTAATCTTGCATCACAATTGATCAGTCACCACAAATGCCTAACTGGCTCTTAAGCAAGCGGCAGGTGGGAGGCTATGATTGCATATTCACATCAAAGGCAATTGCAAGGCTATGAGTTCAAAGCCGAATAAGGGTTTGCCTCATTCCACTATCTCCCGATGGCCAATAAAATAAGTACTATGTAGACGGAGACTAATTGGCAGTGATCCTATGGAGGGACTGACAATGCATCTGGTAATATGATTCCCCGATGCACAATGTCACGTGGAGACACGTTGACTTTGACGACATTGAAAACATCTGCTGGGACAGCATTTATTTTTAAGATGTAATTTTATGATGAGACCTCATTGTCCACAACAGCATCGGAGTCTATAGATTACTCTCAGGAAGTTACTTTTAAAAGCATGACCACCATACCATGTGTTCAGTATTTTTTACGCGATAAAATATTTTTTCAAATTTATCAATCCACTGCCGAGTGAGGGCCTCGCCACGCTGTGTGGGTCGTGCGGGTTATATGATGACCATACTTCACCACGCTCGTCAGTGTGGGTCGGTGAAGTAGTTACTATGTTATACACGGGAGTAAATCCGAGGACACGTGTGCTTATCACCTTCTCAACTTCATTCCACTATTCCACATGGCCAATGAGCATTTCGTACGAGGGACATCTTGCGTCTGTTTCGGTTACTCGCCCCATGCGGCGCTCTCTTCACTTCTCTCTGTCCATCGCTGCGTCTTTCAACGGAAAAGTGGCTTCCATTCCGTGCGGTGTTCAACGCGACCACCCCTTCAGCGTTCACTCACCATCGCCGAGCCAAAGTGGCGAGATGTTAACTCCCTCGCCTGGTACACAGGGGGTTGTGGGTTCGACCCGAACCTGACGCCTGCTGTATATTAGGAGTGTGCGTGTTTCTCCCCTTGGTCGCGTGGATTTTTCTCAGGGTCTTCCGGTTTTCATCCTCCGCATTTAGAATCAGCGTCACGCTTTTAGAGTATTTGCCCACTGCTATAACTTTTATACATGATCAGCCGCTTCGTTGAGCTAATCATTTGTGGCCAGGTCGCTTCCGAACAGAAAGCTTCAGAGCTCAGTGGGCCTTCCCTGGTAAAACAACAAAAAAAGTTTCGTTTTAGTTGAGAGGCTGGATTAAACCCACACGCGAGCCGTGTACACCTGACGCGCAGACGCCCCTGGCACGGCGCAATTCAAACGCGAATATAAATCCCAGCCGTGGAAAAATATCCACGGTGGGGGCGGGCGGTGGGGGGGGGGTGCCGCAGTATAATTTAAGAGGAATAAAATCACCAAATTGGTCACAGAGCTATAGGAACGGAATGGGAGGATAAAAATGATGATTGCTCCAAGCCTCTCACGTGCTGCTACTCGCTCGCACGGTGAGCTATTTCCGCTTGCGAGTGCCCCCCCCCCAATCCCCCCGCGCCCACCCACTATCAGCAGCCTCTTTAATGACATCCTTAGTTAAGGCATTGCGGGCAAATCCATTTCTAATTTGGAATTGTATTGGGCTAGGAGGGTGGAATATTCCCTGCATTTTCAAGCGTGCCCGCGGAAGATTGTGTAAACATGCCGTTAACTAATATAACCCCCCTCTTAATCTTCGGCGGAGTTTTCGGCAAACACTCTATATTGGACGGCTATTCCTGTAGAACGCACACACTTTTGATGAAAGCCAGGGCCTATTTTACTCTCGCACACGGGCAGAGGTATGCATCCATGCACACGCGTACATGCACACACGTACATGCACACACGTACATGCACACACGTCCATGCACACACGTCCATGCACACACGTCCATGCACACACGTACATGCACACACGTACATGCACACACGTACATGCACACACGTACATGCACACACGTACATGCACGGCCGGCACCATGCCTGCCCACCTTCGCCTCCCGTTTGACGATGTAAACAATGATCCATGTTTTCTAATTCAAGGCAGAGTGCATTTAAGGGTAGGCTTAGGACCAGTTGAGATATGACTGGTCCATTGCAGTTCGCCACGATCGAGAATTGAACGCAGGTCCTCCGGGTTTGTGTGGAGCAAAGTTTGCTGACCGCTGCGCCACTACTCCCCACATTAAAATCCTCCGTATGAATCTTGACTTAAAGCTTTCGTGACTGCAGGAATTTATATTCTTTGGGTCTTTCGGTAAAGTCACGTAGATAGGTTCAAAGAAAATAACAAAAAAATACCAAAAACCACGACGTTTCGATCACAGCACAATCGGTCGTCATCAGGAAGACTCCTTTTCTTTGAACCTATCTACGTGACTTTACTGAAAGACCCAAAGAAGATCCTACGTGTGGTCTAAACACACTTTTGGGGCAATTGCTGTTAGCGAGTACCTATAAAGCCCGGCACAGCACACGAAGGGGTTGGTGGCCAGCACCATGTCAGCCGCCTTTGTCTCCCTCGTGGCCATGTCTACACACCGAACCAGGTACTCATTTGAGGCTGAGTCGACCTAGGACCAGTTTAGATGAAGGTCGCTGATGTTGGCCATGAGCGGTTACATCGAACTCAGGTCGCCGGGTCCGTAGCGAGGCGCGCTAACGGCTGCACTATCGCTCCCCGTACACATGTGCGTACACGTGCGAACGCGCACGTAAGCGTGGACACGCGCTTGCAAACACACGAGCAGATGCAGACAAGACAAAGGCAACTATAGGACCCGCGCACACACACACACGCATCACACAATCTGCGGAGCATTGTGGCAATGGAAGCAACACCGAAAAATTGTTGAAGTTGCCATTCCTCACGCGCCATTTGACCGTTGCCCCTTCGCCGCGGTGGGTGCGTGGAGACACTTTGTCACGCTGGGGTGTAAATGGCACCGCGATTGTAACGGACGTGACAACCCGGCATTACGACCAATCCATCTCGCACCAGCTACCGCGCGGACCCCCCCCCCCCCCCCTTGGCCAATACATGCTGGGTCAGCTATTTCTCTTTTCCTTCTTCCTTTAAAGGACCGTGGAGGGGGAAAAAAAGGCCATTTCTATCCATCATCAGCTGCTAATGGGAAAATATCCACCGTTTTTTGGGGGGGGCATAAATTCGCAAAGAAAACCATTACGGAGTAAAAACTAAAGTGCCACAGAGAGAGAGAGAGAGAGCTGTGGCAGAAGTGCCTAATTTGCCTTTTTTTTTCTATAACAAATTGACATGCATTTTATGCTTTTATCTTCGCTTAATGCACGTCAGGGTTTTTGACAAGTTTCAAAGGAAAAGTTAACTCGGAGAAACAGTAAAGGTCACTTGATCATCATTTTATTCCTAAAATGTCACACACACTCTACATGCGTGTGTGTGTGAAAAGCCCCGTCTTCAAATGTTGACTCTAGTCTTTTCCTGTTAAGTGAACGTTTTACCCCGCCGTTATTATTCAAAAAAGAGTCTCTCCCTTTAAACAAAAACATTAATGCAGATCGTGCGTAATCTTTGTCAGCGCCGAGCGAACAGAGGGAATTCCACATTCCCACGACAGGGGCTAGTCCATCCCCAGGGCTGACCATATTTGCTTGCCTACGGTGTGTTATGCAATTTATGGACCGGAGGGGGAGGGGGGGGAATGATGGGCTGCTGCGTTGAGACCCCCCACTCCCCCGCAAAATAGACTTTGTGAGATGAAGCTCTCCAATCAGAGTGGCAGCTGAGCAGGCACGATAGCTTCACAACGACAGTGTATTGGTGCATGCATTGCCATTTTTAACTGTCTCGTCATAAACGTACGGTCGTACGTATATCGTTGCATACTTTTCAATGCTTAGAATGCAAAACACATCCCGTCGCAATGTCGAGAACCATTTGAGTCCGGCACTTTAGAGAACATTCGGAAGTGCTTTCCGTTTACCTTTGCCGAGCAATCATCTGGTTTAGAGAATCGTAAGTGCATTTTCATTTATTTTTCATTTAAATCATTTCTGGTATTGATCATTTGGTATTATATCACATTCAAACACCAGATCTGGGTGATATTTTTGATGTACATTGATCTCAAATGACTACACTGAATGATATGCAGATAAAGAAAATAATGTTGCTATTCAAATGTTTAGGAATTAAAACAGCGAATGTATGTCCACCTGTGGAGTTTGTATGTCTACATTTGTTCTCACTATAGGAATACAGTGTTTAAGATAATAAATACCTTAATCTGTATGTATGTGTGGCACATTAGGAATGGACCACTCTTTTATTTATTTCCTCGTGCAGCAATGGAGTAAAGTGTGGTTTTGTGAAGGTCCTAATGTGTTGTGCAGTAGTACATCAATGCACGTGTGTACACCAGCATGCGATACTGAGTCGGGCCTGTAGGTGGCTGGCAGGGTTATTGAGTAACCTGACCTGTACACCAGTCACGTGGTTAATGGTGACTCGTTTGAAAATTGCCGTGTGCGACATACACGCCGTTGCATTTTACATATTACGACAATAAATGTGTTTGCTTTCGATTTTGAGCACCTGCCCACGCCTTTCACTTCGAGTCTGCAACATATTAATGTCTCAAAAAACATCTAGGGTACTTCCCGCCAATGTAGTAAACATAAATGTAGAAATTTTCTACATCGGTAGCTTTTTATGACAAAAACCACAGGACAAATCTCGCTTTTAATTGCCTCATAAACATGTTTGTGCGTGTCATTCAGAAACCATTCAAAATATAAGATTACGATTTATTTTCATTTGATAGAGCGTTAAACAGCAAATCAAATTAAAGTGAAAACCAGTGATCTTTCTTGTATTGTTTTGTAGATATTTCTGATTCAAGCGGTTTTGAAAGAAAACTTCCACTTTTTATGATGTTCAAATCGGTAGGAACTTCTCCTGCGAGGACAGGCTTTATGTACGAGTGACATATAAAAGAAAATGGCCAAACATTAACACGATGCCATTTCGGCACCTTACCCACCAAATGTGGCACCACAACGGGTATGCAAAATATCCTGATAACCGAAAAAAAGACATCTGAAATGTTCAAATGCGAATCACATCCCGACTCCACACGCACAAACCACAATCTCCGTGCAACATGAATTGTCCAAAAATACCATTGAGTCTTGAGATTCATCGAGGCTCTGCTGAACAATAAGCCAATTGGGCAGAAGCAACAACGCGCGTAATTTCTAAGCCAGCTGGTAATGCTATTTCTCAGGCGATGCAAAGGTGTTTGAGAAGCGAGTTGTTATATTTGAATGCGCTTTCTTTTCATGAGTACCGAGTAAGTATCTTAGCAAGTGATATTGTCAACGGAAGCGTGTCTGTTTGGAGGCGGGCGGGCGGGCGGGCGGGGGGGGCGTTTGCGATCTGTTTGCGATGTCAAATCTATACCGAGAAGCAACTTGTACAAGTCGAACTTGTCCCAGCGATCGCAGAAAATACGATTGCTTCGTGTGGAAGAAGATTGGTGCTGAACATACACTGTCTCAAGGCAGTAATAGAAGGTCTGTTAAATTACTTTCCGTGCCCTTTATTTCTCCGTGAAAGTGATTGTTGTACCAATAGCTTCCATGCGTCCCCTTGGCAGGAATGATGAATGGCTCACTCTAATGCAGACTGGCTCCCAGTTTACTTCCAATTTCATCGCTAACAAAAAAAAATTGAACGTCTTGTGTCTGTCCTCTGATAAAGCCACACAAGATGCATGCAAGGAGAGTTTTGTGAGCTTAATATATTTCAAGGACAATAGAAACAACTATAGCCGCGATCATTTAAAATTGCCGTTGTTCATTTGGTGCTCAATGGAAAAGTAACTGCGAAATGTATTGTTAAGTTTTCAGTATAAGTAGATCATTCAATTTGGCTGTTTTGTGAAAGATGAAGTATGCAAGGCATTGTATAATATCGATTTGCATGCATGTCCATGTGGTGCATGTATGTGTCTATGTATATTTTTGTATGCATGCAAGGACAGCTCGATCACTTTCTCGGAATGTAACACGACTGTCCATGCTTCTATAGATTGTCATGATTCAGGGCCAGGATTCAATTCATTAATTCAATCTTGATTCTTTCTCCCAGTGTAGCTCACGTACAATTTCATGTGACCACAGGTTTTCCAGGAACCAATTTCTTACAACACACAAGAGTACATAATATGAATCGGAAAGAATTCATAAAATCATAATTTGATGTGAGCACTGTGAGCATAACGATCGCTTCAAAATCGATTAGAATCGATTAATTTACACCGACCTCTATGATTTGTACATTGAAACCTTTAGTGTCACTTCCACTGTTTATTTTCATTGCATAGTTTGTCTCCGAAATGTATCCTAGAATAATTCTTCAGCTGCACGTGTGCAAATGGAAGACGGACACCTGGTGTTTTTTTTTTAACCCAGTAAGCCTACGAAGAAGGGACCATTCTATGAAAGACTTAATAACAAACCCAACTCCTATTGGAGGGTGGTGGGGATGGTGGGATATTTTCTGAAGCTCAGCCCAAGAGAGCTCCAGCTGAAATGAGGCCCTGCATGTACATGCACATTCGTCTGCGTGGCTGTAAATGAATGTACGTTGTTTTATTTTCGATTTTGCTTGTTTAACCAAAAAAGCCACTCTGAAAATCATAATGATTTTTTTTCAGGAGGGTCCCGTGATGACGACTGCTACGTAGAATCCCAATTGAATAATTTGCGGTTATTTTTCCAACGTGGCAAATTGGGGCAGTGACGCCTGGCTTACTCATGCGAATATACGTCACGGAAAATTTACATCCGCTCTGAAGCAGGTGGCATATATATATTTTTTAAATAATTAATACACTCAAAGTAATAACCAGGGCAGCTACCAGATTTGAACCGTGAATGTTTGCGAGGAGTGACGAACGCGCTGCCGCTGGGCCAGGTAACCGCTTGTATGTGTGTGTGTATGTGTGTGTATGTGTGTGTGTATGTGTGGGAGCGGTAGTGTAATGGTTAACGCGCTGTGCTGCGCTACGAACCCAGCGACCCCAGTTCGATTCCCGCTCACGGCCAACACCAGTGACGATTGTCTGAACCGGTCCTGGGCCTCTGCTAGGTTGACTCGGCCTCAAATGAGTACCTGGTGCGGTGCATACACATCGCCACTAGGGAGACAAAGGCGGCCGGGCATGCTGTTGGCCACCCACCCCCTCGTGTGCTGTGCTGGCCTTCATAGGTGCTCGCTCACAGCACTTACCCCAATAGTCTGTTAAGGCTATACGGGGGATCTTTGTCTGTGTTTTTGTGTACGTGTGTGATGACACATGTTGCGGATTCAAGCAAGTGGTCACACCCTCCTAGTCCTTCATCCATCATGAAAACATCACCATGTGGTCGGGAAAAGCAGCTGAATATAAACACAATGGAACTGTATTTCCATCTCAAGTCATCACAGCACAGTGTTCTCAATGTCACAGGCGTGCATGGTAATGTGCAGCGCATGCACACACGTGTGTATATTTATTCAACTGAACGCTGGATTTGGCATGGAGTGATGGCACAGCGGTTATCCCACCAAGATCGATTCCCAGCCATGGCTAACATCAGTGGCCTTAGGGGCCATCCATTTAGTAGGTACAAAAAAATCTGTCAAAACTTGACCCCTCCCTGTACGCACGCGTACTTTTTACACCCCCCCCCCCCACGAATCCTATAGAACGGCCGATATTTAATCCACGCAGAAACGATCAAGGATGAATAATATTCACGTGTTTAAGCAAACAGACAGCCCACCGCCGGACTATCTAAATAATTTGAAGGCCAATGTAGACACATTATTATCGAGGCTTCACCCCCCCCCCCCCGTTTCTTATGCGTACATTGTCAGTAGACCCCCCACACGCACGCGTACACATCTGGGTCAACCCCCCATCCATGCGTACGTACTAAATGGATGGCCCCTTACTACACGTATAGTAGCGGCACTGGTCTTGGGCTCTTCTGCACAACCCGTGCTGACCAGCGTGGCATGTATGTTGAACTTCTTTCACACTGTTCTTAGTCAACCGCGCTAATCACAGGTGCGGGGGAAGGACAACAAACCAACTGAGGTATGGTCACACAGCCCCCATGGCTGATACGG
The DNA here is from genome assembly GCF_015708825.2 of Lethenteron reissneri. Classification (NCBI taxonomy): domain Eukaryota; kingdom Metazoa; phylum Chordata; class Hyperoartia; order Petromyzontiformes; family Petromyzontidae; genus Lethenteron; species Lethenteron reissneri. The sequence continues at coordinate 12,014,151 of NC_083796.1, forward strand.
CGGGCGGGGGGGCCTTCATCCAGTAGTGGATTGTCAATGGACTCGAAATAGTTGTTTCGTAATTATTATTACGAGCACGTTACAAATAGTACATTCAGTACCGGATTATCCTATTAGTTAAATCAGCATATGCTACGGGCGCCGCACTTTCAAGGGCCCCGCGATAAATGCTTTCAAGCTATCAATTCCGGTACAGTGATTCTGCACTTGCTCTATTACTCTAGTACTACACCGCCTTCAACTTTTATGAACGACTGGGTGTTTGAGGTTAGCGATTTGTCGTATTATCTGGCTGTATAGAAAATGAAACGATACAATTACTTTGCTATGCAAGTTACAATTTTGTGCTTTAATGTTGGTGTTTTTTTTAAATTAAGGGCCCCTTAATAACATATGATATAGGCCCCGCACTAGCTTTATCCGGTACCGAGTACAATGTGGACAGCAATAAGACTGCATTTTTGGTGGGGCTTCCGGTATTTTGTGTCACCTTCTTGACCGCTACATTCGTAACTCGTCAAAGCACTTCACACCCACACCATTTGGTTTGTTGTTTGGTAATGCGCCGTCGTTGTCCACTCATTGACATGCTAATTTTTTCTCTGCCCCCTCCCTCTCTCCGCCCCCGCCCCCTCTCTATATTTAAGGCCCCGTCACAGAGACGACCTCTCTCTTTGTGCCGATACGTGTTCTCTCTCTGTGTATCTTTATGATGTCTGTCTGCTTATATGTCTGTCTATAGTCTTCTGGTTAGATTTTTGTTGCTATTTCTTTTATACCTGATGATGATTGCTTGTGTTGCAATCGAAACGTCGTAGTATGCTATTATTTAATTTATTATTTTATCTTTATACGTGACTTTACCGAAAGAACCAAAGAATAATTCCTGCAGTCACGAAAGCTCCAAAAATTAAGATTGACGTTAGTTTATTTCTATTCGGGCAATGCCACGACACGGGGCTGAAATATGGACCTAAGATCAATATTTCAATTCATATATCGACACAGAAATCTGCTGATGTAAATAGTTCACATCCAGACTTGCGCCAAATATGAATAAAGCAATTTGTCTGAGATAGCGCAAACCAAATCGATATTATAATTAACCTGGACACGCGGACTCAAATGATGGAGGATCCGATAAGCGAATGAAACATCTCTCTAGATACCAAATCAAACAATGCGCGATGCGTGACAGCGAAATCAATGCGTCGGTTAGCATATTGACTATTAAAAAGCCCTGACCCAAGTGAACTGCTAACCGTTAAATGCATAGTGTCAGCCATTTAAACGGAAACAAAATCAATGTTCCCAACAGAAGACGCTCATTTCGGCGTCGTGCTTTTAATTTGCGTCCCAGTTCTTCCAATTGCAGTGCGTCAGTCGGCTTTACGTTCGTGACTTTCGGGAGTTTTAAAGAACTTGACTTGTGAATAGATTCGCCAGCAAACGATCGGAATCCAATAAGCTGGGTGTTTGCTTCCATTATTATAGAATTCAGACTTCATGAACATCGAACCGCCTAAGGGTCTAACCCAGGGGTCGGCAACCTATGGCTCCGGAGCCGCATGCGGCTCTTTACGGGCTGCTTCTTGACGATATGTACGTATGTACAGTATGTACATAGATGCATTGCGGCTCTTGAAATACTGAATTTTGTACCGAATTGGAAAGAAATGGCTCTTCTTGTTATTTTGGTTGCCGACCCCTGGTCTAACCCATTATATATATTTGATGCGCCATTTAAACGGTACAAGATGTGGAATGCAGGTAGCAACGTGTAACGCAAGTCTCCTGCACATGCAGAGAAGACGATGCTACTTCCCCCAAGTGCCTCATTAAGGCAGCAGATGGCCTCAGTGCTGCACACAGAAGAGCTGAACAGGATTGGTATGAGGGCTGCATTTCCAAGAAAATCATCAAATATGTTCGTTTATGCCTTTTTTGAGATGGACACCAGCTCGATAATCAACATGCACCCTCCATGCTACAATGAGCATTGGGAATGGTGCTAAATTGCAAATATGTGGCATTGGGAGAAATTTTCCCATTATGGTGGGGGGGGGGGGACACCACTGCATGTCTCTATCACCAACGTTCTAGGGACGTAGCAATGAATGCTGTCCATGCAGCCATGCTTTGAAATTATTCAGGGTGGCGATTCAATTTTATAATTCAATTGCCTTTTTATGGCAAAGTGTCGAGCAAATGTCTCGTGGCGACAAGTTTCACAAGAACCAAGGACTTGCAACGCACAGTGCACGAGTGGGAATTCACTATTCTCTCACGAGCCAAGAATGTCTGTGTGTCCCGCGCGTGACGTCACTCCACATGAGGCCAACCCCCCTCATGAATATTCATGAGTTGTTTGCATTTTTACACTAACGCTAGAGAATGGTCGAGCTCAAATAAATAATTTATTACGCCACGTTAAAATGTGACGTCTCTTTATAGAAAGTGATGGAAAAATATAAATCGACGCAGCACAGTGCTACATACGTACGTGACGTCACTTCAAACGAGCCCCCCCCCCCCACCTTCATTGATATTAATTCCCGGGTGGAAATTGACACTAACGCACAAGAAGGTCGCGCGGGAATTAAAACATTTTTACGCAAACGCGTTGCAAATTTGGCGTCTCTTGACAGAAAGTGAGGGAAGTAAATACGTCTACGCAGCATCAGAGTGCATTATTTTTCTTCACTTGTTTGTTCCGCTCTTGAAACAACAGGTAAGTCACATGTATGCTTCTAAATTATGCAAAAAAATAAATTTCTCGGTTATTTACTAAATTGATGAGCCAAGAATGTCTGTGTGTAACGCGCGTGACGTCACTCCACGTCGACCAGCCCCCCTCATTAATAAGGAACACCACCCCTCATTAATAATCACGAGCGGGTGACGTCACTCCACAGAGCACCCCCCTCATTAATAATCATGAGCAGGTGACGTCACTCCACATCGATACTTTTTAATTTTGCACCTCCGATTAGCACAGTTGGCTACGCCCGGTGTGAAAGAAATTCAACAAACATGCACATACATACATTTTAGGGCAGTCTTATTAATGAATGTGTTCAGTTTAAAATATATATTTTGACTGTGCACCACTGACAATGCAGCATCACAAAACAAATCGTTTAAACTTGCAATAAAAGTTCCGCTGCAGATTTGCACGTGGGAGAAGGCCGAATGATATATTCAAAAAGCAAAGCCTACAGAGAAGATACCATTGCAGGAAACGCCTAATAATGGTTTGGCTTTGAGCAAATTGAACACAGGAGCAGAACATGAGGAATACCCTCCAAGCACACAATGGCCACGTACGTGGATTACACCACAGAGCCTTTAACCTGCTCTTCACAGTAGATGGCACACTCCGATAAATTCTCGTCGCAATGCCACATCTCAGGTGGGAATCGTAAAACGCATGACCCATGGCAACTGGTTCACTGACAAACATGCCCGACCAACAGCCTAACCAGCCGACATGCAATTGAACAACAGCTGTCCACTTTAGCAGAAAGATAATCAAAAAGGTACAAAATAAGGAGATCCATTTATCATCGTCAGCTATGACTTATCCACTGCTGGATGAAAGCCTCCCCAGGCAGAGGTTGAAAAGTCGAGCTCAAAATAAATATGTCAAAGTGGTTTATTTCTCAATTTAGCACCGATGTAGTGCTCACCTCCTCTTTAAAGCCCTGAGCCAGCGGCGAAAATTCCACATTCGTATGGCGGGGATGAGTCCGTCCATAAGAACAACCACTGCTGACTTCCCCCGGCTCCAGATTTATGAATAGGCCGAGTCCAACAATTAAGAGTCTACCATTTACATGATCTCGGTTCAAACATAATATGTAGCTAAAAAAACCGTCCACTTTGTTTATCATCTGTACACAATGACCACCATGCATTTGGGTCCACTGTCGAATGAAGTTCTCTAAACCGCACGTCTTTGCTTAGACCAGCTGTGCACAACTCGTTTTTTTTTCATATACTGCCAGCTTCCCTAGTAATCCCATTCATAAACTCCCCCTCCACCGTTAACAATTAGACGAGCGGACTGCACGTGCAGTTGCGAGGTGCATTCGCTCGGCTCCCCCAAAGCCTTTCCAATCCTTGGGTCACGTATAAAGTAGCGATTTGACAGTATTTTTATGGTGGCTCCCGTGCCCTCTGGACCCAATATTGAAAACCCACAGCAGATTAAGATTCAGCCAAGCGTGGTGAGCGTAGCCTGGGCTGCGCTCATTTTTCACGCCGCGTCCCAACATCGAAAACATTTCGCGGAATTCCACAGAGGGGTTCAAGCCGCGCTGAAGTTGTGAACGTTGAGACACACTTAGCACACCGTTTGCCCAAACAATTCTGCACGTATGTTTTATACTCCGTGATCTACATTTCTTTAGCACTGCATTTTGCCTTTAGTTTGCTGTCCTTCCCCCGCACCTCCGATTACCACGGTTGGCTACGTACGGTACAAAAGAAATGCAACATACATACATACTTAATCATTGAAATTATGTGCTAAGAGTTCTTACATATGTTTTACAGACATTTTTTTTGGGAACCATAAGTACTTTATCGCAGCCCATTGTCGGTCCACTGATGGATGAGGGCCTCCCAACGGATGCGTCGGTTACTGTGGTTGTTTGGCTATACTTCACCACGCTGGTCAGTGCTTCTTGGTGAAATATGGCCCAGCACCGGTTCAGATACCACTCATGGCCGGTAACTAAACTCAGGTTGCTAGATTCATAATCTTAGCACAGTGCACTAATCACGGCACTGCCACCTCCACCCATACCCAAAGCATTTCATTAGCATTCCACAACATCTATTTGCATTATGCCCGTCATTATTATCATCACTTATTTTAATACACACTGGTAAACATTTTTTTTGGGTGCTATATCTAAAATGCTCTTGCCTCTGTATCTGGAAAGCCCCCTATGCATAGAAGCATTAGTGAAACTAAACTAATTGTATGCATCGCTTTCGAGCCCACAGACTTGCAGTTATTTGAGAAGAATGGGAGTTTTTACCCCAATCTGTGTCATAATACCTTACAGCGGATAAAGGGCCTATCTTATTATTTAAGAGCAAAGCTAACCAAATAGATGTGAAGGCGGATTTAATATTTAACAGCATTAGGAATTGCAGTATGTACAATTCATATCTACCATGTCAGAAGGAGGGTAAGGGAGAGAACATCTTACATTGTATTAATTTTATATAGAGCCAATCGGCTCCTTCAAATTCCCAGAGATTCAGTCATATGAATGTGATACACATAAATTGGCTTTCATTTAAAATAAATGAAGAGGTTGGCCGTAAGGAATTTAAACACCATTAATATTCGCGACATTTGAAATTGGTTTGACTCCTGTTTTATGTGTAGTATACGTACATGAACATCGTTTTATGGACAATATATCCTAAGTGCAGGCAGATGCTGCGATTTCAACGGAACACGTGAGCCAAGGTTGTATCTAGAAGGTGGTGATTCTGATGAGCTATTTGATTGCGTACGATAGCACCCGTCTTTTGTCCAACACGGGTCGTTTATTGGCGCTCAAGAGATGCGGATCCGTGGCCAGCAGCAGCGCGCAACACTGCGAGTTGAACTCCTCGTGGGCGAGCAACACGGCCCATCATCATCTCTGAGGTCAATAAATCGGGTACTACGTTATGAGAAGGCAACAGTGGTTTGCTCCATGGAAGGCGCGTCCCTGTCAATGGAACGTGGGTGGCATCAGCTGGTGGCTTGAGATCTCCAAAAGAAGCTAAGCACCATTTAGCGTCTATTTGAGCATTAACACGTTTAAACAAATGTATTGGTCAATTCGTACATTGAATATATACTTTTAAACCAATTTTTTGTATATATAATCAAAAGAGAATTCATTATGATATTTAGAAATGTATTATCTAGAATAGGTTTTTGGATTAGATCGCATGAATATTAATTTAAATGTTCACCCAAATGACACTAGTATTTCACGGCGCAATGTTTCAAATTCCTTAATTACAAATAAAGATATCCATAATGTAGCTTTTTTGTTAGGTAGCATGAGTATAAATATTTTGCTAAACCCACCACCACCCGAAACAGCCAATTAGTAAGGTTAAGTGTCACATAAACAAAACATGCCAATTCGTTGCTAGTTCAGCACACTGGTGTGTTGGACAGTAAACCCACAACATATACAATTCGAGTACTGCACTATCTAACCAAGTACTATCTCACCCAAAAACCTTTATTATGGATAACATTGGTCGCAAAAACATACGTGTTAAATCAAAATATCTATTGTGACACAATGGTCTATGCCATTGATTTTATAATTGACGAACACACTTTTGTCATTAATTTTTATTGGAATGAAAATTCCCTTTCCTCTGCCCATTATTTCATGTAAAAACTCGCAGTTCTTCGCAAAACCTGGAACAATAATCCTGATTGTCCTAATAAATAATAAGTACGAAAACACTTCATTACCACTCCACTACCAATCAGGGCTTAATTTCCCATGGCATCTTTTATGGAGCCTCACAACTCCGGAGCTCAGGCATGGATGGCTCCGGCTGAAATTAAACTCTGCGACAAATATCTACTGTTGGGTAAAGACAAAGACACTCATTGAGAGTCAACAGATGTGATAGAATTGAGATTCAGGGCTACACGTACAATTATCCTCGGGGTTGCTCGAGGTTGAGTCGAAATCTGTGAATTCGCCATTGCATCTTCCCTCCAGTCATCTGTATTAAAACCGAACTGACGGTAACAGGAGCACATGTGCACAACCCTATGGGGGAAACACAGGAACCCATAATATCCATGCTACAGCAAAGAGGCTATGCTCAAACACATCTGACAGGCACACTCCTGTAGCAAACACGGATGCAGGCCCCTGTCGGGTCTTGACAAAGTCCATCCGAGCTCAGAGGATCGTCTGGCGGGGTTCTGAGCCAATGGTGGAAATTCCTCATTTTGATAGCAAGGGACAAGACACGGATGGACTTTCAACAGCAACAACAAAAGGTTAAAGGTTAAAGGTGCAGCTGTGCAATTGCTTGCTCACTGCACTGCTGGGGGAAAGGTTGCTCCAACTTGAGTGAGCTCTGGAGAGCCCCTCGAGAGGATGTTTGCCGATCTATTTTTCCACAAACGACCTGCCGATCGAAAATGGCGTGAACATTTATACTGCTGGGTGGAAAGAGGCGGGAGGTTGGAGGGTTAAACAAGTATAACCCGTAAAAACAAAGTTTTTCACTATAAATCCTTTATATGCGTGGCGGCTATAGTTCTCTCGTCCTCTGGCTTGAGATGGCTGCCACCTATGGGTCAGATGATTGCATGGCACCATTAAGCAATTGGTAATTAAATATATTTTTGTCCTAAAAAGTGTAAATTCTTGGAAAAACATTTTCACGAACATTAATTGTCACGCACAACGAGTCTGTGTGCAAAATATCAGCTCGATTGGATCACGGGAAGTGGGTTAAAAAACGACCGAAAGATTTGCACGGTCGTAAGCAAGCAAGCGAACTTAATATAAATGATTTAAAAACCCCACGCAGCATCGTCCTAACTGCCACGCCAGGGAGATCGAATCGATGACCTTTGGATCGCAAGAGAGGTGTGCCAACCATCACACCACGGCAGCATCGTCGCATGCAAAACAAAAAGCCATACTCGATTTATCAACCACAAGAGATTGTGGTCAATGATTGTGGGAGGGAGGAAACACAATCCCACACAGATGGAACAGTTGACGTCCACATGTGCTGTACGGCGTTCTCCCGGGCCAGCCAAGGTATTGCAACATCAACACCCACACGGTGGGAATTTCACAACATGTGTCCGATCATATTCTTTGGGTCTTTCGCTAAAGCCACGTGGATAGGTTGAAAGAAAATAACAAAAGAAACTACCACGCTTCGATCACAACCCAAGCGATCAACCAACCCTCGCCTGCGCAGTGCTGGGACCACAGGCCGCGCGCACAGCCACCACTGCTCAGCCGAGTGCTTTTTGCCAGAGCACAACCCGGATGGCCACGACTGAACGCGACTGCGGGCCGTAGGCATGCGGCCGCTGCCTCTCGCTGCGTGACCGCGTTGACAGCCTGCATTTCCCAAGCTTCTCAGTTGCACGAGAGGCACTGGACGGACCGTCGGCAGGTGTGGCGCATTCCTAAATGCATCTTCACATCCTTCCCTAAAAGGCATCGGTTTCGGTCAACGCTCTCCACAGCGGATTCCTCTTCGGATCCTGGGCGCAGAGGACAACGGAAGCCCCCCGCTGTGGCACGCTCTCTCTCCCTCCCTCCCTCTCGAGTGCTCGCGGCGCTGGCGATTTCGCTCCGGTTTTTGTTTCATTTCTCCCAGTTCCAAGGACCCTGTCGATGACCCCACGACCTCCGCGTACGTGCGCAGGAAACGCGCGATACGCACCACCTGCCACCGTGCGCGCACCTCCTCCTCACCCCCCTCCCCCCCCTAATGCCAACCACGCTCACCGCTCCCTAGGGGGCGGGGGGGCCCCCCCCCCCTCGACTTGCCACCTGCGGCGTGGCACCTGGCCAAGCGGGGCCTCGTCGCGATCGGTGGAGAAGTGTCACGGCTTGCTCGGATTTCGTTATCATTTCTTGTCCAGCTTGACAGCGGCTATGACGTGGACAGATGCACAGTGGCGTTAATTGGTTGTTGTGTTTTTTTTTTAAGGATATCCCGTTAGCCCTTTGCTAGTTTTGTTGGAATATATATATATATACGTTCTGTCGTACGTTTTTGTGCGTGTTAATGCACAGTAGGTGTACGTGTTTAAACGTTCCGAAGGATTTGGTGCTCATGCGTATGAAAGTGCACATTTAATTCATAATAATACAATGATAATTTAACAACCTTTCATAAATCCACTGATGGATGCAGGCCTCCCCCCATGCCACCTAGGTTATGGGATTATTTTGACCACACTTCACTACGATGGCCAGTCTGGGTTGCTGAAGGTGGGAGATGGACTCAGAACCGGTTCAGATCACAGTTGCCACTGACATACCTGTCAACCCCTTAGCAGTGCCCTATACCTTATTACAGACCAATTCAGACCGTATTGGTCACCCCGTGCCACTTATAAATCTCTACGTGCATCCTACAAAGTCCCATCACAAGGGAGACACACAAATAGACAGGACATGTTTTTGCCCGTATTGAAATGGCTGTACGCCTTATGGACCTGAAAACTAAAGGTCACTGTACAAGACTACGGGTAAACCGTACGAGCTTCGCAGGTATGAAATGACATAAGCCGTGACTGGAAATCGAGCCATGTTCATAGCACAAGTGCCTCATTGGCTAACCACCGTGTCACCACTGCCTGCGAACTGTGTGTACGTGTTTGTACACGTGTTAGAGTAAGAGTGCCTGTTTAACAATTGCAGTAATGTGTCTTCAAAAGCAATGTCAGGGGTCAACTAAGCCCATTACGTTGCGGAGATTGTCCCTCACTTAACAATCAAACCCACCTGCCAGGGCTAGCCAAAGCCAAATGCTGGGAGTTTAGGATACCACGCTCCAATATGCAGGCAAAGGGGCCCTGTGTTGTTGTTGTCGTTTTTTTTTAATGTATACCGCCGCGTATTATTTTTCCGTCAAGTGACGAAGAAGTCGTTGTAATAACGTCTCGCTGGCCAGTATATCCCCACGTGTCAGAGAATGGCTGGCAGGAGATCATTTTCGCATGCTTTTTCCAAAAAAATCCTTGAGGGGGCTTTTAAACAAAAAATAGTTTGCACAGTAAAGAGGGCTTAATATTTTCAATATGTCAGAGGTGGAATTTAACCGAAATTAAGTGCTAAACCAAAACACATTTCACGTAATTCTAGATTTTAAGCTTTCGTGACTGCAAGGATTCATACTCTTAGGTTTTTCGGTAAAGTCACGTAGTTAAAACATAAAATTTAAATTAATAAAAGTAAAATAAAAATCACGACGTTTCGGAGGCAACACAAGCTTCCGTCTTCAGGTGAAACCGTCACAGCCTCTTTACTTGATACAGCAATCGTGCTGTGACGGTTCCACCTGAAGACGGAAGCTTGCGTTGCCTCCGAAACGTCGTAAATTTTATTTTACTTTTATTCATTTTAATTTTATTTTTTACCTACGTGACATTACCGAAAAAACCTAAGAGTATACATTTCACGTACTTTTTTTGCGTGTGCATTGGTGGGCAGACTGCGACCATCAAACTGGCTCCTTGAAACCGACGGCTCTCGGCCGTTCCAGCTCGGCGTTCTGACCTCTTGAGCCACCCAGTCACCTGTACAAAAAAGCATTTTTTCGGATTAATACACAAATTGATTTATGTATCAGCGGAAAATATCAAAAGCGAGAGCGCTTGCCGACTCACAACACGCAATGTGGCAGTGCTCGTCTCTCCATCAGTGGCTCCGAGGCGGTGGTGGTCAGAATTTCACATTCCCGTAGCCGGGGGCTGATCTGCTTCACATGACAACTGCTGTCGAATTCCCACAATTTGAATCCTCAACCAATGGCATGGTGCAACTGCATCAGGGTTCCACAGATTGGAGGGGACCCCCCCCATTACCAGGGCTAATGCCAACTACGCTAGGCCACTGCCCACAACCACACCTCCGATTAGTACGCTGCGAGAGAAGTTCAACATACATGCATTGTAAGTCAAATGCTTTGAGAATTGTGCTAAGAATATATGAATTTAGCGTTACAGAAAATAATGGATATTTTCTGAAAATGTCCGCTGCAGAAATGAGAAAATATTAATATTATAAATGTCCCTTAAAAGAAAAAAAAATCTCTCCTGTAGACATTTCATTTAATGAACTGTGGTTATACTTTTGCCAAGAGCTCATTTATATAACTTGAAGTTATCAATCTTTGATGTCTTCTAAAACACTCCTTCACTCTCCTGGTCATAATAACGTGAAACTTTACCACTTCTTTGGTTATTCAATCAATCGTAATGAAGCATTAGGACCGATTATGATTTTGGTGGAATATGAGTGATGGATGCAATTATATTGCCGGTAGTTCTGCGTTCATTGTACGACCACGGGTGGCTGATGTGACGTCACCACCTCGAGGAACGTGGTTAATAACTATGCACAGAGCGTTAATGGATACGATAGCACTTTGTCTAACTGTCTCTGGGCTGTGTTAAAAGCAATAATCGTGTTTTCAAATTAAAAAAATTATGGTTGCAGACTGTTGATTAAAAAGCAAGTAAATGTAATGGAATATAAGTTTAGGATGTTCAGTGTATTAGTATCGTTATCGTTGTTGCATATATATAGAAATCACAGCCTATGTGGAGAACTATTAAATAAAGGAAATTAACACGACTCAGGTGATTTCTAAACACCTTTTAATTGTTTTCCAATTGTATTGAAAATATCGGTTATGATAAATAGCTTCAATGTCTCGCACATGTGTGAATATATAAAAACGGAATTGTTTAACGTTTTATGGAATGCAAGGCAGTGTTATCTTACTCCGCCTAAAACAGTGATATCAACATTTATACAAAATGTACCTATTACTACCTGGACTCAACAATCCTTGTATGTATCCATCGATTTGCAACAACAACAAAATATTTTTTTAAAAAGTCTTATTTGCCAAAGCACCTGTAAATTGATAATAGTTTTTTACCCTTTTATCTGGCAACAAAACTGACACTTTTTTTACACGGAGTCATGTTTGCATAGACCACAATACCTGCAGTCATAATGCAAACAAAAAACATAACTCTGATAATATATGCACTGTCCTTGAAGTTGATTGGTCCACACCCGAGACAGCTTTCCTTAGAGCCTAGTCTCACATGGTGTTGGACCAGATGACGCCAAAAGGCGCACAACTCAAAGACAATGCACCATCAGAGTATGAGAGCTCGGGGTAAGCATTTACACCATTGGAACCTCATTTGCCAGTAAAAAAATATGATAATTGTTTTTTTACCTTTCTATCTGGCAACGAAACTGACACCTCTAAATTGACAATTGAGGGAGTGGTGGGTGCGATGGTTTGGCGCACTATGCTGGTGGCCCGAGTTTGACTCTGAATCACGCTTGGCATTGGTGACAAGTGGCGTCTCCTAAACCAGCGGCAGATAATCCACATTCCTTCACTGGAGATCCGTCTCTAGATATATAGAACAAATCGTTGACTTTCACCAAAGTGGTACTCAAGATTTTTGTTTTTTTTACCCTGAAAGGATGATAGCTTTAGCTGAAGGCCCACTCCAATTTAAAATTGAGTCCTCCAACACCGAGATGAGACACAAGGGCTCGTCGCAGCGTGAAAATATCTAACCAGGTAAGGCCCACTGAGCAATATTTCTCTTTTTCAGGAGCGACCTGGCCACAAATTATAGCTGAATTACATGGCTAGGTGGCTTATCATGTGACAATCTATAGCAGCGGCGAAATACTCTGAAAACTGTCAGATCTGGGCGGCACCGTTCCTCAGCACCACTCCCCTTCGGTTGAAAAAAAAAAATGGTACTCAATATTTAAAATTGGTGGGGGGGAGGGGGGAGCTATAATAATGGATTGAATGTCGGCAGGATCATCATTCCACGCTCCTGCATTGCTTGCCCTCTTGTCCCGTCTGTGTGCACGTGTTTACTGGCCTGCGTCGCTCCACAACACTCTCGTTGTTTCGAGTGTTCACGGGGCCTCGCTTGAAAATATTGCATCCTTCCAGGGGCGTGCTTGCCATTCTTACCTGCCAGAAAACTCGGCCCGCTTACCCATCGGCTGACCGCTCGCACGTGGCATATCACAGGAGGACCTACCCACGAGCTGAAATGAGAATTTCACCATCATAAGGGGCTTACACGGCCATAAGCCCGTGGCCCATCAATTCAGCGCCTCATTGAAATTCCAGTGTATAATAACACTGAAGCACAGCATTCGCTCACTGGGGAATTCGAACAACAATGGGCTCCCTCATGCATTTTTCAAAGCACTGGAGGTATTCTTCATATCGCAGAACCGAACTGTCAAGGCACCGGCGCATTTGTCTTTATAATTCACTGCACGAGCCGACGAGCGGCGGCGTTGCTGGCGAGTGGGTATTGTGCTGTTTATTAAACGCACGGTCAAGGCTTCTGCTGGTCAGCACCCTGATCCCATTCACTGGAGGACCATTTACATTACAGTCTGAGTTTTGTCAGCGATAACAGGCATCGATGACAATGCCACATTCTGTGCTGAAGTGTATTTTTTTAAATCGTTTTCAAAATAACCTTCTGCGGATTGTGCATGATTTTTTTTACAACTTTAACCATTGCCAGGTCCTGAAAATGACTCAAGTAAACGTAACCTGTGTATGCATATACAATGTAATATGTTGATTTGGAACTTTCGTGACTGCAGGAATCCATACTCTGGTTATTTCGGTAAAGTCACATAGGTATAAAATAAAATAAATCACGACGTTTCGGGCGCAACACAACGCTTGTGTTGCACCTGAAACGTCGTGATTAATATTATTTTATACCTACGTGGCGATATAATACGTAAAATAAAAGATAAAGTTGTTTCCACCTCATGTGAGCATGAGACAGTGCTCAATTCCTCTTTGCAGCTTTGAACCAGTGCTATAAATTCAACATTCCTATGGCAGGAGAGATTCATACGACAGGGCAACGGGAACAATGGTTGTTGGCGTCAATGTACAGCGAGAAATAAATTCCACATACATACATACAAAGTACAATTCGTCCTTTCATCATCTCGAGACGCATGAAAGCCTGAATCAAACCCTTGGCCAGGATTTGAAGTCGCGACCTCGCGATTGTGAGCCACTCATTCTACCGCCGCGCTCTTCTTACGGACACATTTTTGAAAGCAGGAATATAAATGATAAACGGGAATATTTTTTTGTAAACAAACGACGCACCTACGACATACCTCAACGCGAGGTTCAACGTTCGGGAATTTAGATCGGAATCCCCGTGGGGACGACGGGAAGGGGCCCGTGAATTGGCCTCGACCGTTTGCACTTGAATAAGCAATGCTCATTAGCAGTGTATTGCCCAGGGCGTTTGCTGGAGGTCTGGAAAGGCCGTCCTGAATCGTCGTTTGTAATGAACGGCTGGAGCCAAATCATACTGAAGGTGTAAAAAAAGAAAACATGGCTGCCAACGAGGACGTGGGAAATGTTTATTTTAACACGAACAGGGCCAATAGAAATCAGTCCCCAAGCAGCACGGTATGTTTGGATTAATTTGCACCCTACATATGTTCGGGGAGAATATTCCAAGAGCAATTGGCTAGTTTTGACACTGGCCAATTGTAGGCTGTCTCAAGATATACTGTTATAATTCAGTGACCTGTGTGGTGTATAGTGTATTATGAGGGCAGAGTGCTACCGCCGCAGTAGTCTGCACACTGCGGTATAAACCCAGCGATTTCAGTTATATTCCTGGCCATTACTAGCATCAGTTCCAAGTGGAATCCGATCTGATCCGTGCTCTTTCTTCACCAACCCACATTGATGAGTATGGTGAAGTATGGTCAACAACCTCCACGACTGACATGGCTTGTGGGAAGGCATTTATCCGACACCCAATTGACAAAAGGGATGAAAATTAACATCACAATCATCATTATATGACTTAACACACACACGCACGTATTCATTGGGCATGTATGGTAACACATAACAGTAATCATTAATATACCGTTATGACAGATTTATCACGTGCTCGTCTTATTATCAAGAAGAAGAGACCAAAATGGCATGGACATCTACTAAGACCAATCAATTTTGTACATATGAAGACAATCCATCATCATAACAGAAACAGAGCAGGCCGAAAATACGTATGCTAAAACAGGAAACACGTGGACACGTATACAAAAAAAAAATCGCTCAGCCTTTGCGCGTTATGGAAAAAAAAGTCAGCGGTTCCTGAAGAAGATCTACAAAGGCTGGATGCCGCAAATAGGTTACCATGAAAGCTGGTGCAATGGAAACTGACACATGGTCGACAGAATAGAGGAAGATCGAGAAGCAGATGGGGAGACACTGTAGACATGGACTTGGCACCTTTGGACTTGGCACCATGGGACTTGGCACCATGGGACTTGGCATCATGGGAGCTAATGACAACGATGGCATGGAAGGCGACACGCAATCGGAAGCAGTGGAGGGAATTCAACTAAACTTTTTTTTATTTTGCCAGGTAAGGCCCACTGAGCTGTACCGCTCTTTTTCAGAAGCGACCTACCAATCACCGATGGTTTTCTCAACAAAATTGGCTTAAATTGTGGAAATTCAAAGCAGCAGCCAAATACTCTGAAGGCATGACGTTGATTCTAAATGTGGAAAAGGAAAAAAACAGAGGACCCGGAGCAAAATCCACTCTACCTCGGGGAGAGACACGTGCAAACTCCAAATATACAGCAGACGTCAGGGTCGGGATCAAACCCACGACTTCCTGCATATCAGGCGAGGTAGCTAACATCTCGCCACTCGAATGCCTCCTGAACAGTGGCACTTCTCCACGTTGTTTCCGGCCACTACAAAGCAAACCTCAATGAGTCCGCGGCCGTCTCGACGGGCCGCAGGAACATCGCCCATCGTCTGCGGCGACGAGTGGGCCACATCTCATTCGCTCCTTTGTCATCATTGTCGTCGTTGTCGTCGCGAGAGGACCTTGATGATTCGAGTGCCGATAATTGTTTTATTACCCTTTTATCTGGCAACAAAACTGACACCTTTTTTACAAGGAGTCATGTTTGCATAGACCACAATACCTGCAGTCATAATGCAAACAAAAAACATAACTCTGAAAATGTATGCACTGTCCTTGAAGTTGATTGTCTCACATGGTGTTGGACCAGATGACGGCAAAAGGCGTCATCTGGTCCAACACCATGTGAGACTAGGCTCTAAGGAAAGCTGTCTCGGGTGTGGACCAATCAACTTCAAGGACAGTGCATACATTATCAGCGTTATGTTTTTTGTTTGCATTATGACTGCAGGTATTGTGGTCTATGCAAACAAGACTCCTTGTAAAAAAGGTGTCAGTTTTGTTGCCAGATAAAAGGGTTAAAAAACAATTATCATATGTTTTACTGGCAAATGAGGTTCCCAATGGTGATTCGAGTGCCGTCACACAAACCTACGCGAGGGCTCGTGCCCACGAGCGGGCGTCACTCGTACAACAGCGTCGGCACGTTGGTTTCACGCAGGAGCGTGTTTGAGTGGTGCAAAAGGCCCAACAACAAAACATATACGAGTCAGCAAAAGATTGACGAGGCTTTGGAAGCAGATGTCATGAAATGGCTGTTGCGTACCTGTCCCAAGTAATCCTACGTTTCCGGCATTAGAGCGTTAAAACACCCGGGTGACAAATGTATACGTGCAGCAGGTGGAATAATAGGATAACGTTTCATTCACTTCACTGCAATTTAAACATTTCTTAGCACTACAAGTGGGAGCTTACCTTGAAGCAGCCGCACACTTCAAGGCAAATGTCCCTCTCTCTTTTAACACTGCCCCCCGCAGCACATCCAGACACTGGCAACATTCACTCTGACGAACTCTTGGCGGGCATGAACTCGTTTGCAAGCACCGTGAAAATGCTTGAAAAGGCATTGCGTTTCCGTGAACGGATCAGTTTTGTAACCGTAGATTTATAGATAACTTACATGGTGCTCAGAATCTGATGGATGTGGGGAAGCCACCGTTGAACGAAAAAGAAGTATTCGCTGACACGCGTGCCGCCCCGTCGACCAGTTGCCATTTCTTCGCGGATTGCTGCCTCTGCACAACGCTCGAGGCATTGTCGCCCAGTAAAGTGTGGCCAGTCACTGACACGTCAAACCCGATGTACATTTGTCACAATAGGCGAGCAGAGTCGGCTTATTGCATTGCAACTCGTCCGGTCTGGCAGTGCTATCCAGTCTCCGTGGCGTAACCTGATCAATCTCGGTGCAGAGAGCAAACCTGCTTGACCTTCCGCGTTTAACAAATATATATATTTCTTTCATGAGCACGTAGTGATTTATTTACTTACGTATTTTCATTTTTAAGCAGAGCAAAAATAGAAAATCTGACTCAGGATGCAAAAGATCGTCGTGACCATTTTGACAAGCAGACCCAACAACCCGAGTTGTCATCTAAGACAAGAAACAAACCATCATCGTTCTCGTCGTGGAGTACATGAGTAGCACGATAAATTAGCGGACAATGAATCCCCTTCTCATACTTGTCCCTCCACGTGTGAAAAAAAAATCGACTGGAGAGGTGTCCTTGCCAATATAAATATCGGCTCGTTCACCAGCATTGGTTTAAGCAGGCCCGAGTCTGCTGATGAGACATCGAATGTCAAAAAGTGATCCATAGCTTGGCCGATTTTAACCAATGCTGCTGAAATGATGCACTCGCAGAAGGCCAAAGTGATTGCTGGGATGTGATTTTTTTTTCCTCTGTACGATAGGAAAGAGAAGCGGAGGAAAGCGAGAGAGGGAGAGAGAGAGACAAGAGAAGAGGAAGAAAGATTGATGGGCAGAGTGGACCCAGTCGGGTAAAATGATCACGCCAGCAATAGGTCCTCCTAAAAGGCAGCAGTAGCAGCAGTAGCAGCAGTAGCTGCAGTAGCAGCAGTAGCAGCAGCAGTAGCAGCAGCAGCAGTAGCAGCAGTAGCAGCAGCAGTAGCAGCAGTAGCAGCAGCAGTAGCAGCAGTAGCAGCAGCACACCTGTGAGCAAACGGCAAGTGAATTGTGCGGGAGATGCCCCCCAAGGCTCTCGAGCACGGTCACCGTCCAGGGTTGAACAATTCCCCCGCACGAACGCAGGCAACTTTCACGGCGATCGACGTGAAAACAAAAAAACAACGCACTCGTCTATTTTTAATTGCTCGAAGCGTTATCAAGTGCGTGTTTCATTCAATTATTTATCATGCATGCGTCGTAAGAAAAGAAAAAAATTGCGCGAACTCACGCAAGACAAATTTAATACAGGGTCAAAAGGAAAGCCACGCCGTAGAATGTGGTTTTAATTGTTTTCCCCCATTTATTCCATCAACATAGATTAACGCGATCATTTGGCACACAATAAAAAAAACGTATTTCTCCAGGCAATTGAGCCGTAACATACACTGCATGTTTCGCAATGCTGCTAATATTAATTAGATCACAAATAAAATAGCTGGAACGAATCTGAGCAATGGTTCACACTGCTCGCCGAGCATAATTTAAACGGATTGGAACTAAACCCTCCAGTTTAATTGTATACATTTGTGGGTAATATCTTGCCACTTAACATTTGTGCATTCATTGATATATCTAATGAGCCGTATTTATCTGAAGCTCATTCAGGTATGTGCTCAACATGTAATACACACACGTGGAAAAACTATAGGTTCAAGCACTGCTTAGACATACTGCAGTCGAAAAAGTGTTGCTGGCTGGATTCCTGCCTGAATACCTGCCTGGCGTGCAGCCAAGTGCACGTTGGTGATGTCACCGCGCACATCTGCGTGATGACGTCACCCGCATCCCACACCGTTGAAGCCCCCTACCCACCCTCCACCCCATTGATCCTGTGCAAATGCGATAGAGGAGAGATGGGAGGGAAGTGAAGGTAGGAAATGAAGGAGGGAGGAAGAGAGGAACGTAGAGGAGGAGGGTCATGGAGAGAGTGAAAGGGCGTGAAACGGAGTAGAAAAAGAGAGTAAAACAGAAAGAGAAGATTGTGTGGTTGGATCGCGTAAGTAAAAATGTGTTGAAACCCTCCACCACCCAACACTGGTAAATGAGTAACTATTTGGCTCTTTGTTTACGTGACAAATCCTTTACCGTGTCGGGTGGTGGTGGGTTTCGACGCATTTTTACTTACACGATCTAACCCAAGAACCTTAATAATGTATAATATTGGTCGCGAAAGCCTACGTGTTGAACAGAAAGATGAGAGAGAGGGAAATCGACAGGCAGTGGAACGGCGGATTGGGGAGAAGCAGAGAGATTGAGATGGGAAAGGAAGATGTGGGAATGAGGAGAACGAGGGTGAGAGGTCTAGAGAGAGAGAAACAGGGAGAGAGATAGGGGAGACGGGAGTGGGTGAGGCAGGGAGGAGAGGAATAGAGAGGGAGGGAGATGTGGATGGGAGGACAGAGAAAGATAGAGAGACAAGGCGAGGCATCCAGACACATCGTGATATTCAGTAAAGAGAAGGCAAGTGAACGTTGGAGAGACAGGGCTCTATATGAAATCCAAAGTTTTGCTGGCTGGCTGGTTGGCTGGCAGGCAGCAAGTGTTGCTCAGTGTTCAGCTTCATCAGTGGACCTAAATCAGCAGGTGACATTCCACAATACTATGGTGGAGTTCAGTATGTCCGTGAAAAAGCTACTGTTGACTATGCCTATGCCCAGGTTGAAAGTAAAACTAGGAGATGGTGGCAAAAGTGTCACTGCTTAATACAATTACTACAGAAAATGTGCCAACTGTGTGGCCAGATTTGAACCTGTCAAGTAATGCATCACATTTCAAATGTCATAACATTGTGCTATATTTGGAATGCCACATCATTCGGAACACTTTGCCACCGCTTACAGATTACAATGAACTCGTCTCTGTAAATAAATTGTCTTGCAATAACGCAATTGCACGACGGCCCTTCGGTCAAGCTGTTGGCGTCTGATAGAAGGCTACTCCCCATGCTCTCTTTGAAATCGCTGCTGTACACCTGAGGAAAGTTGGTGTCAGAACATACACTCAGTTTCTGCTTATTTGAGCTCTGAACCTGCCATTAAGTGAAAAAAACCGCATCAAAATTGAGCACATTTTCAATGCTGATGCTGAGCTATTTTGGAGAATCCATCATTATCGCGCACAGGCAGAAGTTCAGTCAAATTATCTTTGTGGATGCAAGGTCCGGTAAAAATAGAAGCTTGTTTTAGTCATAGTTCGCAGTACACTTCACATTGTATAGTTCTACACGGTTGTCGTCTTTATTGTCCCATTGCCCAAAAACTTGTGTGCATGTACTGGCGGCTCTGAATTAAGAATAAATGTGTCGGTAAACCCGCCACCACCCGACACAGCCAATAAGTAAGGTTTGTTTAACGACGCATTTATATTTACGCGATCTAACAATCCCAAAAAACACATTTGTTATGGATGGCACTGTTCGCGAAAGCCTACTACTTGTTAAACTGAATTAAGAAGTTAGTTTTTTTTCTCTTTGAAGTCCAGATCAATCACAAGTATCTGCCGCGGTGAGGAGTCGAACCTTTTCTTCAGACATGCACTCCGGCTTCCTGCCAGTGTTTCTCCCTCCCCCCAGAAATGTTTTATTCCTTGGCATGTTTCGTGAACACCGGTGCTCATCTCAGCCAGTCACTCTTTACCATTTTCAGCATTCCGTATCTGCCGACAGGCCGACTCCGAGGCGGTGTTCACCATCCTGCACAGTGATGATTACTTTGTGTCCCAGCAGCAAAGGATAGCTCTCCACAAAAAAATGCCGTGCATTCCTGGTGGAGAAATAGAAACTCAAGCTGCACGAGAGTGCATAAAATAAACTGCTCTACAGGGTCACAAGCACTGCACACGTTTGAATTAAACTTTATTATCCCGATTTCGAGGTCGTGTATTTTGCAGCAGACAAATACTCGAAACGCGTGATGTTGATTCTAAACGTGGAGGGAAAAACCCGGGGACCTGGAGAAAATTCCACGCGACCACGGAATGAGATACATGCAAACTCTAAATATACAGCAGCTGTCAGGGTCGGGATCAAACCCACGACCTCCTGCACACCAGCCGAGGTAGATAACATCTCACCACCGCGGCGCTCCAGCCAGCCCGACTCTGCTAATGAGACCCAGAAGATAGAAACTGGTCCAGACATCGCTTGCTTGAGCAGAGTGCTGCGTGGTAGGATTGGTCAGGAGATCCAATAGGGCTTTTAAATAAGAGTTAGTAACACAGCAAGTTATAACATAATTGACCCAAACTCATGGCAACATATATATCTTTAAAGCCTCTCTGTCAACATTTACTCTTTGAAAAAAAAAACATTTTTGCTGGATGAATAACACGGTCTTAGAGTTTTGCGCGGAATAAATTGGCTAAAAGGTAAAACTAGCGCACGGTGTTAACATTGAAGCCGCGGTGCCTGGCAGGGAATGTGAAGTTCTGCCGACACCAAAGACTTCCAGTGGCCCGAGGTGAGTGAATGATGATGGCACCAGATGACACGGTGGCGGCGGCGTGGAGGAGGAGGAGGTGTGGTGAATGTGGTTAGGTCCGGTGGAAAAAATAAAAAAATTCGTCGTGCGGATTGAGAAGGGGAAGGATCGTCGCCAATGCATTGTGCACATTCATTCATTTCATGACAGAGGACCCACCCGAGTCGCACTCATGATTGTTCACAAACCTTTGCTTTTTTTTACTTAAAACTTTCGTGACTGCAGAAATTCATATTTTTTGGTTCTTTCGGAAAAGTCATGTAGATAGAAAAAATAGAAAAAAAAATAGAAAGAGAAAAACTTGGCGTTTTTGTGAGTGTTATTCCACAGTTCCATGGCAGGTTTCAGTTTCTACCATAGGATGACCACAGCAGTAATTATTGTTGTTACATACAGAGGACTCGGTCGACTGGCATATGAAAATTCTCAGCCTTCCAACGAGGAGTTCAGGGCTCTGTCACGTAACCTCCTGGCCGGTTGTGGATGCCAATTAACGACGTACATTTCACCGAGACGACGGTATCCGTTTGGTTTAGGGTAACGTGACAACGCGCAACAGGTGGGCTGCCAAAATACAACCCAAACTCTGGACCATGTAGTCAACCAATGCGATCCTGCAACAGAGGGATAGCAAAATGACAAAAAAAAATTAACCCGTAAAAACAAAGTTTTTCACTATAAATCCTTTATATGCGTGGCATCGGTTTTATGTTATTGTTCACTTCTGTTTTTCTTGAATAAGAGTTTCATTTTTATCACATTGGTATTTTAAATTAAATATGAAAAAAAAAATTTCTAAAAAGTTGAAAATTTTGGACATTTTTTTTCACGAAAATAAATTGTCACGCACAACGAGTCTGTGTGAAAATATCAGCTCGATTGGATCACGGGAAGTGGGTTAAAAAATGACCGAAAGATTTGCACGGTCGTAAGCGCGCAAGCAAACAAGCAAGCGAACTTAATATAAAGGATTTAAAAACTCTCTGCCGAAGCTCCCTCCGTCGTGGCTAGCAGACCTCGACATTGACGTTCAGCTGCTGAACCACATCGCTATACGCACGAACAGAAAAGAACCCGGGCCGGAATCAATAATGCAATATCGCACGACTCTCCGCGTGCTAATATTCCACGTGCGCAGCCTATTCCATTCACGCATACATCAAGTCCCACGGCAGAAACAAAAGGCAAGAAGGATAATTATGCTGGTCTCCGGGCAGACGAGGAGAGTTGGGTATTCCCATCACGTGCCTCGCGCGAAGGGCAGAGAGCAGAGTCAGCCTCGAGTGGTGAGCCTCGCAGAACAGCATGCTTCCTGCCAAAGGGGGCTCCTTTAATTTTCATCACAGAAAGACCGAAGCCCTCGGAGGCAGCGACTCTACAACCGGCTTACGCCTCGCCTTTGATGGAGCAGAGGAAGACCCCCCCCCCCCCAAAGCCACTCACCTGAAGGCAATGAAAGGGACGGGAAGAGTTAAGGGAGTCCAGGATGCCTGCTCCCACCCCATGGCCAATTAGCAACCCACAGGTGCTGGAGTCTGCCATGTGGAGTCTTCATACAATGCGTTGCATTAGGCACTGTAGGGATTTTTTTAAGGCTATCGTTATGCGTGCCATGTGCCCATTGGAAAGCACACACTGCAACGTTCGGATTAATTGAACGAGAAGATTACCCAATGGGCAACGCTGTTGTTGAAGATGGGCTGTATTTACAACAGATTTTGGAAATGTTTAAAAGCCATGTCCACAATAACTCCACGTCACAACAAAATACGTTTAGAGATATTGACATTGTCGAGTGTAAGGGGCCGTCCATAAATTACGTCACGCGATTTTGGACGACACCCCCTCAAATATGACGTCACAAAGCTCTGCCCCCCCCCCCCGCCCCCCCAAATAAAGCATGCTTCAAATCGATTTAAACTATTGTCATTGTAGTGCGTATTTAATGTGGCGCTGCACTCTGATGCTGTAGTCTATTTAATTAAGCAGAACGTGTTGTCTATATTTATTTAAAGTTGCGTATTTTGATGTGACGTCACATGTCTCAAGCCCCCCCCCCCCCCCAGGTGCGTGACGTCATTTATGGACGTCCCCTAACTTAATACATTGGGCTTCACAATAATACTATAATTGACAGCCCCCTCCTCTCTCTCTCTTTGCTTACCGTTGAATCGAACGCATTGTGAATCGAACGTATCGTGAATCGAACGTATTGTTTCTCCGCAGTACTTGGCGATCGATCCCTGATCAAATTTGGTCACGTGTCTTCATGGTCGAGCGAGCGGCTCCCGACCGAAAGGTTGCGAGTTCACGTCCTGGCTGGGTTATCGCTTGAGTCGGCGCATCATCCCCGTGGGATCAATAGCACAAGAACATCGCCTTTGGGGAAAGTGAACAGTTGGCATCATATGGTTGTCAACGTCTAATTTGATTTTTTCTGCAATATTTTGCTGTCTTTTCTTTGATTTTCTGTTTGCAGCGTAGTCACTTTAAGATATTTTCTTGTTCATGTTTTAGTTTTTTTGTTTGATGCGGTTGCACCCGATTCAAGAGCCGAATGGCTCACAGGGCTATACCTAATAAATGAAACTTGAAACTTGAAAACTTGATTTGAAGCTTTTGTGACTGCAGGAATCTATACTCGTTGGTTCTTTCGGTAAAGTCACGCAGTTAGAAATAATAAAAGAAACTCTTGTCAGCAGCTCTACCTCCTATGTCAGCGGTTGTCCCGCTGTATCGGTGCCACCTGATGAAGGTCACTTGTGTTGCGACCGAAACGTCGTGATTAGTTTTATTTTATTTCTAACTACGTGACTTTACCGAAAGAATCAAAGAGTAACGTCTAATTTAACAATTATAGATTCACATTATAGTCAACAGTCATCTTTTTTTTATAGCTTTCAACTTCTTTGACAATTGTCAACAAGTGATCATGCACATTATACACACATGGCACAGATAGCAAAGCGCCATGAAATCATATTAGTTTACAAAAAAATACACGTATATGTATGTTCCAACTTCTGTGTCGCATACGTCTCATTCACAGCGGAGCGTGGAAAATAAATGTCATGATAATTATGCTGTAATTGCCGCTGCAATTACACAGGTAGCATGCTAGCGTTGCACAATAGGCAACTAACAACGGTCGACCGTGGGCTTTAAAAAGTCACTCAAACGCCCTCTCCCTCTCCCTGGGTGGCCACCAGTTTTATTTTCTCCTCCCCCGCCCCGCAGTTTCCCATTCACGTGCAGCCAATCGAGTCCATTTCTCGTAGTCGTTGCGATGAGCCGTCTCGGATAGGCGCTAATCACCGGGTACCTTAGCCACATCAGGCGTGTTAATTGATGCACATTGGGAACAATTATGATATTCCGTTTCACATGCCTAGCTGGGCCATGGCACTTGAAAGTGTCCGCTTCACGTAATTAACTTCACCCCACCCCCCTCGCCCGCCCCCCTGGTTAGAATCAAAGAGAGAACCTTGATTGTATTGTGTCTGCTTTTGAAACGCATTCACTCCCTCGCCAGTCAACCGCGTCCACGTAAACAAGGAGTGGTTATTCAAATGTGTTTTCTCCCCGGCCGTGGTGATAAAACAAAAAGCGACAACCGCCGTCGCACACTCAGTTTTTCCCCGGCTTGCGCTTGCTGTTTCATTATTATTATTGTCAGGCACGTGCTTAACTGCAAATTAACAACGCAATGTTAAACGCATGCAAATGTGGCCGTTTACGGAGGCGCGATAGCGAGGGCGTGAAACCAATCCGTCACTTGGCGGGGACAAAAACACCGGAGCAGAGGAACGCCTCGAACGGCGCCTGTTTCATTCTGCTCCGCAGATCTGCGGCCGCATTGTTCGCGTATACATGACGTCACACGATTTTGGACGAATTTTGACCCCCCCCCCCCCTTCGTCACACGGCGTCATAAAAAGTCAGACCCCCCCCCCCTCAAATATGACGTCACAAAGCTCTGCCCCCCCCCCAAAAAAAACATGCATTAAATCGCTTTAAACTATTGTCATTGTAGTGTATTTAATTAAGTAGAACGTGTTGTCTTTCTATATGTATTCAAAGTTGCGCATTTTGATGTGACGTCACATTTCTCAAACCCCCCCGCCTCTCGTCACACATCGTCACAAATATCTCACCCCCTCCCCTAGATGCGTGACGTCATTTATGGACGGCCCCATAGACAATGATTCGAATTACAATCGGGCCAGCGGAACTTTGAAGGCACATAAACAACGCGCTCGTGTCTTCTCTTACGGGGCCTCCACATGTAATTCGTGATCATGCAGTTGTTTTGTTTTATTAATATGATTTGTGCGTGATTATACAACGAAAATGGGTCATTCGATAAACAATCCATTTAAACACCTGATACGTTTAATGAATCATCTACTAGATGTTCATAGTAGGTTACCTGTATTATACATTTTTGCTAAGTTTACGTGTTTTTGCTCTAACGGTTCTGTCAGCAGGGTCATTGCAATTTGTAAGTTACATTGAGTAACACAATCCATCATATGAGCCTGACATGCTATCCACTTATTATTTTATTGATGTTTACATAACACAAAAAACATCTTCATACTATCTTGAATGTAATATTAAAGTGAACTATTTCCTCCAAACGCATATTGACAGTAACACAAGACACGTAGCAACACGCCTGAGGCAGCCATTCGTGGTCCCTTAGGCTATGGTCAGGGGTCCGACAAACGGTCTCCAGATACGATTTCGAGTGCCGAAACACCGTAATTTCTCACTGCACATGTAGATTGTTGAGGGCTGACAGCGGTGCGTAGGTGCACAAAGGTTGGGGAAGCGCTGCAATAAACATTGTGACACAGCAATCAAATTAGCACCCTACGTTTTCGGTGCACGCATTCAGGACACCCTCACATTGTCCGGGTGAGGATATTGGTGATCATTCATTGCCACCGCTTGGAGCTATAGAGATTATGACCAGTGCGGCCAAATGGTCAATAACTCTGTTCGGACGACGTTAAATTAGCGGAGCGGATGTTGCAGTTACCACACGGGGGAGGGTAACCTTATGAGGCACGCTGCGGCAATATCCATCAAGGAGATATGATAGCGCGGGTCTAAGTGTGCGACGCACCGCAGCCTTCCCAGGCAGCTGTTAAAGCCAGCCTTGCTTTTTGTCTTGCATGCCGTCTATTGCAGTTTATTGAGTTCACTTAAGGGATGTGCAAAACATAGAACGGCAAAAACACTGCTGTACAACCCCAAAAAATAAACCACATTGGAGAGTTATACAGCAAAACCATTGAAAGCCTAACCCAGCAATGTAGGAATTTTACTCAACGTATTCCATCGTGTTGGGTAAGAAGCCTGCTGTTTACTATTTTAATACTATTCATAATAAAGGTTTTTGGGTTAGATCGCGTAAGTATGAATGTGTCGTAACCCTCCACCACCCGACACGGCCAGTAAGGTTTGTCACGTAAACAAAACGCACCGATGAATTACTCATTCAGCACACCGATGTGTTGTTGTTGTTGTGGATTTACTCTCCAACACACCGGTGGGCTGAAGTAGTCACTCATTTACGTGACAACCCTTACTGCCTGTGGCGGGTGGGGGAGGGTTACGGCACATTTATACTTACGCGATCTAACCCAAACAAAACCTTTGTTATGCTGATGGATACTCATCTTACGGACAGACTGGTCCCTCGCACAGAAAGGTGGAGGTAAGCAACACGCAATGCTCATTTCAGCCTATAGACACTGTTATAAAAACAAATATTCGGTCATGATTGTAGAAATGTTAGGTAAAAAAAAAATGCCATTTGTAAAGTAGAATCAGACATGATTAAGACTGTGACCAAATCTCGCCCAATCTCAGATCCTTCGCAGGGGCGAGCGTGAATCGCACTTGGATGTGTGACCACCAAGCCTGCCAGCTCGTAACAGACAGCTTCGGAGCTACTCGGTGGCACGTAGAGGGCAGTGCAGCAAAAAAAATCCCTTGTTGTTGTTTGCACTTCTATGCTTCCGTATCTTATAAAATCTAGATCGAAACCCCCATTTCCTTCGAAATGTTGTCATTTCCCTGCACCTCCGATTATCACGGTTGGCTCAGGTAAGGTGCGAAAGAAGTTCAACACACACACATTCACCTTTGCTCCTCACCTTCACCAACCGGTACTGACCAGCTTGACGAAGTACGGTCAAATACCCACATCTAGAAGGAGTACACCTATCAGTAGATTGACCCATGAATCCATGATGCATTCTAAACATATTTTGGACTGTCCCTGAAGTGATCCATTACAACAATGCTCTCCCACTGAATGTTTTGCTGATCTCGATCAATTGCGGGCACGGCGGCACCAACTACAATAACTGCAATTGCCCTGGGATAGGTTTTGAAATGAGAAGCCGTTCCAAAACTCTCATCGCCACGGCTTTGCAACCTTTGTCATTTTTCCAGGGCTTTCCAATTTTAGTTTTTGTCCGAGGATGAGGTTTACCGTTAATTAAATACACGCGTGTTTTTTTTGTATACATTATGATGCTAAGCAGTTAATTAAATATAATGCTCAGAATAATTGAAAGGCCAAGCAAGCATTATGACAAAAAATTAGTGCGATTCTTAAAAAAGCTAAATAAATTGTGTGTGTTTTTTATGGCAAACAGCAATCATAGCGGATTGTAATTATACTCTTAATCCCTTTTTAAAATTAAAACATTTACAATATTAATTATTCTCTTTAAATAAAATATTGCCATAGTAAATAATTTAATTGTAAGAGTAAATCATGAATGCAAGTGCTTCTGCTGCGTGTATGCTTAAGTTATTGAGCAATCTCTTGAGAAGGGTCAAAATTAAAAGTGTTCATTATATTTTGCATTGGAATCCCCCTTCCCTACCCTATCCCCCCACGTCTGTCGACGCAGCAGTATCAATTCTTCCACCACAGTCAATGGGTCAAGTGTGGCTCCTCCAATCTCTTTCCAGATGCCTGGCCATCGTTAAAGAGTAGGCCAAAAACCCTCTCTAGAGGGGCTACTCTAAATATCCCTCTAGCGGAGGCCCTTTCGCCAGCAGTGGGAAGGGCAACACATTGTAGTGCTGCACCGTTGACCTTGTACGATGTTTTTTTTGCGTGGTAAGACCCACTGAAAAGTTGAAGAAGTCAATACAAATATGCCACATTCGCATTGTTGGTAACGTTGAACATTTCTCTCCACACATACACAGGGTGCTTGAA
The DNA here is from genome assembly GCF_015708825.2 of Lethenteron reissneri. Classification (NCBI taxonomy): domain Eukaryota; kingdom Metazoa; phylum Chordata; class Hyperoartia; order Petromyzontiformes; family Petromyzontidae; genus Lethenteron; species Lethenteron reissneri. Next base: position 12,042,656 of record NC_083796.1, read on the forward strand.
AAAAATGTTAACACTCATATGGGACTATCGTTTAAATGGAAAACTAACGGATAGTACACTGTAACATGATAACAAATGTAACGTTAATAGCTTCAAAAAGTCAAAGAGTCTCCACTTGTTTGCCATCATTGTCAACACGTGCCTGGAATCTTCTCCAGGTGGTTTCCAGAGCCCGGAGGCACATTTCTCGTGGCGTTGTTGCAAATTCTCCCAAGTGTTAACATTGTTTTGAAGCACCCTGTACTCTAAAGTCTACACGTGAAATTGCACTCAGCGCTGCACTCTCAAATTATATTTCCCCTGCCGCAAGGGCTGGAGATATACGACAATTATGGGGTTATGCAAAATTTAAAAAAATGTTGAGTTGTGTGATCACTTGCGAGCAGCCTCAGCAGCTTGGGGTAAGCCGGAGAAATATTGCAGCCAACTTAGCAGTAGGTAGGTCAGCCTATGTTGCCTAAGGGCTAGCGGTAGTATTTAAAGTGATAGCCCATCCTGCATATCTGCATAAGGCACTTATAAGAATACAAATCTTCCATTTATAACTGTCGCAGGTGACATAGTGGGTATTAGATGCGGCTGTGTGGAATTACGCCAGCATAATGTAACACATTCACCTCTTGTTGAAATACATAAAAAAAACAGCTGCAAGTAATTTGAAGTATTTATAGCCACTGCAAAAATATATATAGAGAGAGCGAGAGAAAAGAGAGAGAATTATGTACGGTATAGAGAAAAACAACCCAGCAGGGTAGCTCTTTGACCACAGAATAAAAACCACGGTGGAGAAATGGGAGTATCTCCCCATGGCGTGACAGCGCGGTGTCCTGCAATTACGTGGCTAAGAGGGGAGAGATGCGACATCCCCCCGTGTCTTTGGTGTGCAACTGAGAAGCAGAGGAAGCGTTGCGTGCGCCTGAGAAGCAGAGGAAGCGTGGTGTGCGCGTGTCTCATGGAGCGCTAATCGAACCGGTCTGGCGCCTCCCCTAGGTCGACTCAGTCTCAAATAAGTACCTGGTGCAGTGTGTAAACATCGCCACTAGGGAGACAAAGGCGGCCAGGCGTGATACTGGTCACGCACCCCCTCGTGTGCCGTGCCGGCCTTGATAGGTGCTCGCTAACAGCACTTTCCGCAAAAGTCTTTTTAACGCTGTACGGGGGATCTTTGTCTTTGCTTGTGAAGTGCAGTAGTGTTCCATTGATTCCGGCCACCTGTATTCGATTCCCAGCCATGCGAAAAATTAGTAGAAAGTGGCAAATAAACCTGCACCTGCCATGGGATCTCCGCCTGGTCGAGTCAGCCTCAACGCTGGGTGTGTAACCATCACATGCTAGATACCAACGTTGGTTCGGTGGGATATTGACAACATCACCTCCTCATATGCTATGCCAACCCTATAGGTGCGTGTGTCTGTGCATGCGCTGTGAGCGCACGTGTGGATTCGTCTGCTCTTTTTTTTCGTGAGAACGAGGCAAATGCCAGCCACCTTGAGCTCCAGGCGACAATCACCACACGATGGATTGTGATCCACGCTGGGCCACGCTCCATGTGTGTGTCATCGTGGCCCCTCTGCTATTGCATCCCCTTACCCCCCTCCACCGAACATGCCCTCACCTTACTGGATACGCGATTCACAACCAAAGGTTGTTTTTGTTCTCCCTCTTGTTACTTGAAATATAAAACCTTCCTGCGCCCCCCCCCCCAGCCACCACCTATCTGTGTGTCTGTCATCTCTCTGTCTCTCCTATTAATGCCCCTTCATTGAAGGTTGGACACAATATTTGTCGAACGGTAGCGTACTGCCTGTATGTTTTATTTTTATTTTTACCGAGCTGTATATGTAATTTAATAAGACAGTCGTATATGTTTCAGGATGGAGTAGTGGCGCAGTGGTTAGCACTGTGAACCCAGCGACCTGAGTTCGATGCCTGAGCATGGCGAATACTCGCGGGGAGTGACATTGGAAGCCATAATAGGCACCCCTCAACCCACGTACCAAGTCACACGAACCTGGGTGAAGTACGATCACAACGCCCTCTTGACAGACACGGTGCGGTTGAGGCCTTCATCCAGCAGTGGATTGACAAAGGGCTATAAGTTAATATTATTATTACAATTATTATTTATCCATTTATGAATGTTGCATTTCAGGAATGGAATCTATTTATTTGGTAGTTCCAGCGTTATTTATTTATTTGTTATGCTATTAGTTGAACCTGCTATCACAATATATTTCTGTAGCAAAAACGGCATTGTTAAAATGGAGGGTGCTATTACCGAGGGGAAATTGTATAATTGATAGCAGATAGAGGACTTTAATTTCACATCAATCAAAATTAAAGGAAAATTAAATAAATGGGGGGGGGGGGGGGGGAATACCCTATTGTGATTGTAATGGTGTGATTTTGATACGAATGTTTATTACCCAGGGGATAGGAGACGGATGGAAATTAAAGTGGATTCAAACCCTTCCATTGGGGGGTGGTCGGAGAGAGCTTAGGAATGACACTGCCCCGTCAAGATTAGCGTAACCGGGGGGGGGGGGGGGGGTTATATGTCACACTTCCTCCGGATTGTTCTAAAGCACATTACCCATACTGCAATGCGTGAACATTCACATGAATGCCAACGCGAGATCCGCGCACGATCTGGAATGTTGCATTTTCACTTCGGGTTTGTATGGGGTAAAACTCGTTTATGACTTCCTGGGATTAGTGTGAAAAGTTGTCGCTATTTTGGGCTGATGTTCTCTTGACTTCATCAATGAAACTTTAATTTCGAAGGCTGTCAGCTTGCAGGTGAAAAAACGTATTTGAATAGAACGCACAATACTAGCTTTTGAAATGTACACGCATCGTAAAATTCGATACAATCCTAATCCGCAACAGGGTCATTGCATGCATTTCTCTATTTGCATGTTTTGTGTATGATTATTGCTTAGCGCATGAAACATAACTTGCAATATACACCTACTGACTGTAGTGTATGTTATAATTACGACAATTATCATTATTCAACTTCAGAATAACCACGATTGCTTCTGTGTTTATAATAACACTATAATGTTTGCTTTAACAAGTAAAGCTTTGTTCAGCTTGGATGAGCAAATATTCATATTCTATTTTTGGGTTAAGCCACATAATGCTCTGGCCAATATTTTGCCATATAACCCTCCACCACCCGACAAGAGCCAATCAAATCAAGTTTTCACGTGGCCATTATACCTACATGATGACCATATCCAAAATAAACGAATTATTCATAATAATTAATTTTAGAAATCGTAATATCGGTGGAAAAAGCCTGCGTATGATATTACCTTACATCTGTGTTGCATGAACAATTAAACACGCTAATTGCAATGTTAAGAATATTAAAGCCGTACGTTTTAAGGGAGAACAGCATGAACCAATACGCGTGTAACAGATTAAAGCCGCTCTATTGGTTGAGGAATCTCACAATAATCGTCGTCTCGTTTGTCGATCGCGCGCCGTTTAATTTGCAGTCACGTGATGGCAGGGTGGTTCAAATCCGTGTTCTTCTTTGAACAGAATGTCACACGAAGTTATTGCCGAGTAGAAATATCTACTCATAACAGCAGCTCGGCCCGAGTGGAGAAAGCGGACGTTTAAACAACCGTGCCTTTATTGTGTCGACACATCCACAGTTCTCTGGCATCGTTCGAGTTATTTGATTTGTTTAATACGTTAAACATGTGACTCATCAATACGCAACAAAAAGTGAAGACATTTTTAAAAAGAAATTCATATCACAACTCTCCCGCTTCCCTGCCACGATAAAAGTAACCCACATCGAATCCCATTAACAAATAAAAAAAGATAACTGATGCATCCCTCGCTATACTTACAGTGGAAGTCACACTCCTGATTTATGCCACTCATTTCCTCTCCTCTTCGATAACAAGTTCAGCTTTCACTTCTTTTATTGCCCGTGACTTCATCCCAATCTGACAGGTGTGATACGACATTACATCATGTTCGGCCGCTTGAGATATTGCCGTCTAATTTTATTTCTCCCCGGCAAACCGGTATGACAACTCCATTTTTCACGTTTAATGGCCGAGGTCATTCGGCATTACAGTGGCACTGGAAGCTGACCTTGCCTTCGATGTAAATGCCGGCTGGTCATTTGAATAACTAACGGCGCAAAATTAACAATTTAGAAGCGCCGGGGGCGAAATGACACTGCATAATCAGAGGGCCGAGCTTTCTATTCGGCAGTGGAGTCTTTTAGCACTAAGCCCCTGAGACCCTGGAAATAAATAAACAATGTATATCATTCTTCATTTTAACCCTTGCCCAGCAAATCCTACGGAACATTCACGCAATATATGTACACATGCTAGCAATTGCTGTTGGGTAATAAACAAAAATCTAATGTTTTGATTTTTTAAAGGACAATTGTTCATTTTTTGGAGGGGATTGTCGGATCGTTTGCATGATGTCATAATGGAAGGCGTCTTCGTGCTAACAAACGGATGTCACGCAGAGCCACGTGGTACTGCTTTTCGTGGAAAAAGCACGGGTGTGATGTAATACGAGCAATGTCATCGGCGACGTCAATTCGAAGCACATTTCTCTCAGATTGTCTCAAATTCTAAATCTAAGCCTCCCTTTTTTGGACTGTTCATATTAATAGCATATTATCAATGTTACATGCGCAGTGACATATTATCAATGTTACATGCGCAGTAACATATTATCAATGTTACATGCGTTTGTACTGTATTAAGTGAGTTAATGATGCGTTGTTAATATTGAAACTGCAAGCTGTAGGCAAGTACTCTACACTCTTGAGTACTCTGCCTCGACGGAAGTTACTTGGCTGCTACCTCGTCAATCCTCCTCTGTTCTCTGCCCTCCTCATTTCCTTCAGCTCCTCCAACATCCCCAATCCTCGGCCTCTATCTCATTCTTTTCCCTTCCATTCTTACTTCGGATAATGCCCTCATTCATCAAACCTGTTCCCTCGCCGGAGTGTGTCCGAACCTCTCCTTCTTTCTCCTTCCGATGACTGCCATTACCATTCTTCCATCGTTGGTGTCATTCGTTATGTCTCCGTTGGTCTTCTTCCCTGTCCAGTTACTCTCTCTGTACCTTCCATATCCAAGCTTAATTTGGAGCTTCTCTAAATGTGTCTCTGTGATATCTGTCTGCTTATATGTCTGTCTATATGTCTCTGGTTCTGTGTTTTATCTCTCTCTCAAATTTATCATTCTCAGGAAGAACGTAATCAACCAGGTAGGGTGTTGACTGTTATATTATCCGACTCTCTGTTGTATTACATTACATTTCTAAGTATACTAGATTTGTGTTTCTATTTCATTTATACCTGATGACGATTGCTTGTGTTGCAATTGAAACGTCGTATGCTAGTATTTAATTTATTATCTTCCATATCCACATTGCCGAATGCGTCTAATCAGCGTTATCCTCTCTCAGTGTCCACGTGACCGATCTAGAGGCTATGCTTCACACCATTGCCTTGATTCACACGCAGATTAAAAGCCTGCGTATCCTGGACAAAATGCGAGGTAGAGTGCTTTTAGCGAGCGCCTATTTGGACCAGGCCCTCATTCAGTATTAGTTTGACAAAAGGGTTGTACATGTACACATTGTACGACTGTCCAAATTGAGAGATGGTTCCCACGTCGGCACAATGAATATCCATCATTGATCATCTCCATCCCAAAGATGGTGGCGAGATTATCACTTACCTCGCCTGGTATGCAGGAGGTCGTGAGTTTGGTCCCGACGACGCCTGAATATTTGGAGTTTGCACGTTCTCCCCGTGGACTCGTGCATTTTTCTCCGGGTCCTTCGGTTTTTCCCTCCGCATTTAGACACACGTGTTTAGAGTATTTGGCCGCGATAAATGTCCACATGATAAGCCACTTCGTTGAGCTATCATTTGTTGGCCAGTTCGCTTCTGACAAAAAAAGCACTGCAACTGAGTAGGCGTTACTTAGTAAAATAAAAAAAATGGTTTATAGATGGGTCCGTAATGAATATCCACCATCGCTCATCTCCATCCCCACTATTGATTAATGCACAGAGCTATGAAGATGGAATTTCAAACTATCCCAACCGAACATTGCTAACTTGTAATATCTCGCTTTCGAAACATTCTGATCTCCCTTTATATTCAACATGCAATTGTATGAGCGCGTGCATCATCATTCACCGTTGGTGTCCATGACGCTTTGCCTCGATATTTGCTCGCCTCGAGAGCATTGTTGGTCGCCACCTCTCCCATGTCTCAAATTGACCTCAAATCAAGTGCTCACTTGCTCTGTCATTTCATCCATTAGCGGGAATATGCGGCGCAGTAAGCCACTACGCTACCCTTCACCTTTAACCTAATATCTCATCTCTAGCAATATCAATTCTAGAAGCATATCCACCGCACACACAAAAAACAGCACACAAGCAGCGGGCCTCATGCAATGTTCGTCCCTCACTTTGCATCAACGCCTTTCTAGGTTTCGTCAGGAATGCCTGCTGCTACTTACTACATAAACCACCGCGCGAGCTGCGGTCATCCTTGCAGCGGCTTCTTGTCTAGCCATGGAACAAAGCCAGTCACTGCATCGCGTGCTTTCAGATGTACTTCTGCGGCCGTCTGGAACGCTCATCCCTCCGATGTTGGGAAGCCACTGGAGTTATGCACTTTTAAATCATGTCGATTTAAAGCTGATTTATTTAGAACTGCTGGTTGTGTCTAGTTTGTTGTCCTTACCCCGCACTTCCAATTAGCACGGTTGGCTACGTAAGATGCGAAAGAAGTTGCTGGAAAGGATGATGATTGGCGGTAAAAGACAAACAATGCATTGGGAGAAAACGGATAGAAAACCCCTTAAGAATCACCTACAAAGATGAAGCAAATGCAATTTGTTCATGTACAGGTGCTGGATGGATAATGACATTGCAGGATCCTTGAGACGTGGCGATGGCTATATAGGGGAGGTCTTCATCAAACAGAATCGGAATATTTATGTACACTGGAAGAATCCAATGAGCTTTAAAGATAATTTTCACAGATGTCCAGTAGGGGCGGCTTAGAACGGTACAACAACAAACAATATAAAGAATCGATAGGATTGCAACGTATAGGAAAGGTAAACAAATAACTTTAAAAACATACAAATAAAACTAAACTATTTTTTTATCTTACCAGGTAAAGCCCACTGAGCTATTCGCTGCTTTTGCAGAAGCGACGTGCCCACAAATGCAAGCTCAACGAAGTGGCTTATCATGGGGAAATTTGTATCGGTCCAACGTTGGATAGCGCATGCTGATTATGATTATGGAATATAATATACTTGTGTGTGTGAGATATAAGAGCCTGCTGTGGAAGAAACCACAAAGCTAATGGATATTTCGTTGCTGACGCACGGTCGAGGCTATCACTGTTGGAAGGTGACACAGTTATTTAAAGACTGTTATCATGGGAGCATCGCAGTCTTGGCAATGGAAAGATGATTAACCTGACTTTTCACCATTGATTGCCCGAGTCTATTACAAGGACAATATTCTACGCAAGGAGAGAAGCATGGTTATTTGTTGATATTAAAACGGAAATGGCAGCGTAGTAACGAACAATGACCAATTTCGATTTAAAGCTTTCGTGACTGCAGGGATTCATCTTCTTGGTTCTTTCGGTAAAGTCACGTAGAACGGAAATAATAAAATAATAAAAAATAAAACATAATAAAATACAATTCTCACGACATTTCGGCCACAACGCAAGCAGCCATCCTCAGGTGAAGAACAGGTCTGTCGGAAAGACAGCGTCTGAAAGACAGCGTCTGTTCTTCACCTGAGGACGGCTGCTTGCGTTGTGGCCAAAACGTCGTGAGAATTGTATTTTATTATGTTTTATTTTTATTATTTTATTTTTTCCCTTCTACTTGACTTTACCGAAAGAACCAAGAAGATGAACAATGACCAGTTTTGACATTGGTTGCACGGTTTATTCAGTGGCGAATTTAACGTTGAATGTGAATTGCGGAGAGGGTCGTCCATGGAGCTATTGAATAAGCTCATGTGTAGGAGCTGGATAGATCGTTGCATTGCAAGACCATCGCAGATGATGATGATGATGGTTATAACGACTATGATGATGCTGATGATAAAGGTACAAGATAAAGACCGTTTTTGTTTAGGCCATAAATTCAGTGTCTCCATGATCAAATCCACAAAAGGAAGTGCTTATTTTTTGTACCTTATAGCCATCGTTAAATGTAATAAAAAAAATAAGAACTGTAGACATGCAATCAGTCTAACCGCTGTTGATTCCCACAACGCTGGACTTGTTTCGCAACCCTGGTATGAATGCTGGGTCGGGTTGACCCCGACACGGATGCAGACACACACACACTCGAGTTGGGCACGCTGCTACAGCGCCACTGAGCCACACGGTGGTGTAAGGTCGAATACACAATGAAACAATTGTTCTTCACCCTGACACCAATTCCAAAAGTTTAAAAAAAATTTAAAAGCTCATCCACGTAACGAGTTTACGTACTTATAACAGAATCTAACAGAGAATTAGCTTGGCGGCATCATACAGGTAGGAACCTCTGGTTACACCAGCCCACAGGGAATTATTGTGTCCATCCGTCTGTCCGTCGTGCAGGGAGGGGCTGGGTGGGGAGGGAGGGGCTGGGTGGGGAGGGGAGAGTGGGAAGGGTGGGGCTGGGTGGGGAGGGAGGGTGGGGAGGGTGGAGAGGGGCTGGGTGGGGAGGGTGGGGAGGGGCTGGGTGGGGAGGGAGGGTGGGGAGGGTGGAGAGGGGCTGGGTGGGGAGGGTGGGGAGGGGCTGGTCATCCCGTGGTGCCCTTATAAAACTCAACGTTTAACCTACTCACGCCGGCTTGTGCCTGCCCTCACAGTCGGGCATATTTGCGGAATACACCACGCCGCCGTTGACCCTGGCCATTGACCGAGCAACCCAACGTTCCTACCAACTCCCTCCCCAGGAATGTGTTTTATTGGTGCCAGAAAGAAGTAGCGCTACTTGAGCATGTTGGCACAACGGCACAGGTAAAGTCGAAACAAACGTCTAAATGTCCAGTACACCTACGGGCTATCTGAACATGGACCGTGCTGACGATGTCAACAGAATCTACCCGTATTGATGTTTGTTCATTATAAGTTACATTTAAAATAATACACCGAGAAAATGTGTTAAAATAGGTGGGTGATGGGCGGGGCGGAGGTGGAAACTGCGATTGCCAGATAAGAAAAACAAAACTTCGTGCATTATTAAGATAACAACCTCAAAACTGACAGCTTCTCTTCACATGCATCGACGACAAATGCGCAATTTGTGTTCGGGGTGCACATTCTTCACTACCACGTGCCCCCCCCCCCCACATACCCCTGCATGAAATGAAAAAAACCCTATATTTTGTCTCTGTAAGCAGGAGCAGAGAGGCAGGAGCGGTGTCAGCGTTTGACACATGTAGGGGTGGCATGTCGGCTGCATTCATTACAGGGATTTTACGTTTAAGGCGCTAAACGATTTCCCCACCACCCCTCCGCCTTCCTTTTTCGCCTCTCCCTCCCTCCCTACCTCCCGCCTCCCCCTCCTCCGCAAAAAAAAAACCACGAACTGACAGCGACGCGGCTGCCGGGGAGATGCAACCGGGCCGCTCTGTCGGGGCGTGCGCCGACGATGATGCGCCGACGATGCACGAGACGACTCGGTGGCAGAGGTCGCAAACGGATTTTGATTCCTTACCCGTACCCGGCCGCACCAGGGTCGCAAACGGGTACCCGTACCCGGCCGTACCCGTACCCTACCCGTACCAGGCCGGGTACGGTACGGGTATCGGGTACCTGATTGCGACCTCTGGGATGAAGCCATGTTGCAGGCGCGGGTGGGGTGATTCTAGGAACTTGAATTGTGAGAAGAGACAAGACGTTGGGAAATGAGTGACAAACGGTGACTCACCGGTGACTCACGGTCTACCCGTACCCGGCCGCACCAGGGTCGCAAACGGGTACCCGTACCCGGCCGGGTACGGGTAGCCGGGTATCGGGTAGGGTACGGGTATCGGGTACCCGGTTGCGACCTCTGGCACACGCCGGTGGGGGGGGGGGGAACTGTCGTTGCGCGGCGAGGAGAGATCGTTGCTGACTTGCAGGTCGTTCGCCGTTCCGCGGCACGCTCCATCCCCACCGCCGATCGATAAGCTCACCCCCCCTCCCCCCTCGCCGCCACCTCCACGCTTAGCGAAGTCGCAAGAAAATTTCACGCGGAGAAAATCGTGAGCGGATTCGAACAAGTTCGCTTAGGCAACAGCGGTGGTCACTGTGTGTGTGTGGGGGGGGGGGGCGGTGTTATTCCGTTGTCGGACACAACAATTGCATTGTTTGTTCCGACAATGAAAGGTAGCGGGGCGGATGTGAGTGGCATCTGCGTCGTATTGGCCGTGCTGTCGATGACAGCGCGTGCCGTGCATCGGTCTGGCTGCGTTCGTGTCGCTTCTGCACAGAAACGGTGTCTTTTTAAAAACACACACAGCACAATCGCTGTTCGATGTAAACAACAACAACAAAATACTAAAATACTTGAACAACACTGCTTGGTGTAAGTTATACATTCACGATAAAGTAGTCTTTACCCAAATTATGATTTATTGTTTAGGGTAAAGACTACTTACGCATGAATGTATAACCTACACCTATTAGTGTTGTAAGGGCCGGATTAAGATTGTGTAGGCCCCTGGGCTACAGGTACTGTGAGCCCCCCACTAATATTTAAAAAAGGAAAACAAAGTTTAAGAAAAAATACAATTTATTTTTACAAGGCTAACAACAAATAAAATGCAGCATTCACAAATGAAACAACTTTTCACTTCATCTCTGGAGGCCCCTGGGCTGCAGCCCATACAGCCCTCGTGCTTTAATCCGGCCCTGAGTGTTGTTCAAGCGTAAAAAGTGTTCACCCGAATTCCGATGAGAACAATTACGTGCAGGGGCACCAACGCAGATTTAAATAATCATAAAAACAACGGTTGCTGTATAACGGCTTCAGGGTTCGAGGCTGATTGAGCATTATATTAATGAAGGTGAGACCAACATCAGCTATCACCTTTTGCATATCAAAGTTGGCAATAATCGTTGTCAAGCACAGCAGCGGATACATCGCACCTACGATTAGTTGGCTACGTACGGTGCGAAGAAAATTCAACACACATCGCCATGTCAAACGTATGAATGTTCTACGTTGCAAATCAAGGTGCTTGGGCACACACACTAAACGTCTTGTCGCAAGGTTATCAAGCACACAACAAAATGTTTAAATGTTTTTTTAAAACGGCCGCTTCGCTGGATAGTCTAGCATGATAAGCGTATGGAGGTAGACTCAGAAAACATGTGCTACATACATTAAAATAAACAATTGAATACTAATATAATAAGCCGAGCATGTGCGTGTCCTTGGCGTGACGTCACTTCACATGAGCCCCCCCCCCCCTCATTAATAAGCATGAGCGGTTGACGTCACGCTACCATGCCGCACCCCTCTCCAATAACCATGAAGGGGCGACGTCACTCCACATGCCGCACCCCTCCCCAATGACCATTAGCGGGTGACGTCACTCCACATGGGGCACCCCCCCCCCCCCTGATTAATAATCATGAGCTGAACAATGTTTTTTATTGAATATTTCAGATTTACTGCAACATACACCCGTCCTTGGACGGGGTAAACAAGCTAGTTTGTATTAATGGCACCGGTGTGAACGCACGAGTACAAATGAGACTGGAAGACAAAGGGAAGGACAAAATAAAGAAACAAATATTGTTTAAGATCGCGTCTCTGGATTGCGATAATTCATCGAATCGCTGGTGGGAGTGGGTAGGTAGTGAGTCGTCAATTGTCTAATGCGTGTTTAATGGCGCATCCCCTGCGTACAACCAGCGTTCGTATTATTCTCTATTTGATGGCAAGCAATACAGCACCTTTTGAAGCATGACCATTGATTATTAAGATAACACAACAAAGAAATGCCATCATTGTAACCTCATTTGCCAGTAAAAAATATGATAATTGGTTTTTTACCCTTCTATCTGGCAACAAAACTGACACCTTTTTTTACAAGGAGTCATGGTCCAAACCATGTGAGACTAGGCTCTAAGGAAAGCTGTCTCGGGTGTGGACCAATCAACTTCAAGGACAGTGCACATTATCAGAGTTATGTTTTTTGTTTGCATTATGACTGCAGGTATTGTGGTCTATGCAAACATGACTCCTTGTAAAAAAGGTGTCAGTTTTGTTGCCAGATAGAAGGGTAAAAAAACAAGTATCAAGAAATGTCATGTTAATGCTTAACGTCATCATGACGATGTTATTTTATTTTGCATTATATGGTATTTGTTAAATGGATTTTTGAAGAACAGCCGGAGCTGAATTTCAGTTTAACAAGTGTAGCCATAGCTCGGGCCAGAAATAACGTGGTAAAAAGCAGTAAATTACCTTTACATGTCCCAAACGAATGTAAATCTTTGATAAGATTGTGTCCTCCATACAATGGTGTTCTTCAAACAAGCTGTCACAAAGAAAGATACGAGTTTAAACATTTCATCATTGAGAATCAGTGGGACCGTGCTGAATTCAACTAAAATACCACGCTTTTATGCTCGCAGTTCAAAGGTCGCGTGGTGCCTGAACCCAGATTTCACCTTGACCCCACGCACAATAGCTACATAGACAGTGTGATTTAATGCAAGACAGGAGAAGCTGTCACTCAGAGAACTGGAGATTTACTTGCGTAAACAAACGTGGAATGGATGGAATTTTCCAAAAAATCTTGCAAGATGTGCCATCTTTTGTGCGTTCGTGGTGACAGAAGCGACTCGAGAAATGTTTTTTTTCTCAACAGAAGCTGTCAAAATTTATTATATAAGGAAACAGATGCGTGCAAGCGGCACAGGCATAGCTGATTAACATGGCTGCCTCTGATAATGCGACTGTGGCTGTTAAACATTACAACTGTTACAACGGCAACGCGGTGCAACTGGACATGCCAAACGAGAACGTCAATTTCCCCCCGTGTTCATTTCACAAAACAAATACATGGGTAAATCGTGAGATTAGACTCTGGCCATACCTGCGTGGAGGTCAGATCCATATGCCGATTCATCAAAGGAGCAAATACAGGATTAAAGAAATGCACTTGCCCTTTTTGCTCCCATGTGCCCAGCATTACAACTGCCTCTTGGTTGCAGAATATTTTCCCGGGGCATGCTTTTGGCGTGCACACGAATGTTCGTCATTATTGCAAGAGATTTCATTTCAACCACGTCGTCCACTGTTACTTATTCAGATTGATTTTATATAGCCGTGGAGTGTTGTGGCCAAACATTTGATGTTATTGTCTTTCGAAATAATGGGCTGAATGCTCGTAAAATGTAATATCACTTTGACATATATGACATGAATGCGTGGGACATTAACAGGGATAGTCCTATGCAGAGATCTGTGCTCACCAGAGCAATGTGATGACTCAGTGACATGACATGTACCTTCCATACAATTTTTGGCAAAATTTGGTGACATATCTCATAAGACCCATTCATAATGCGCTCTTTAAAAAAATCATTAAATGGAGAGAGATATATTCACCAGCTAATTTGAAAATCCAACAAGACTGCTAATTATTACATATCCAGAATTTGATTGCTCAATTAAAAGATTGTGAGTCCAAATTGCAGTCTATCATCTCTCTGGGGTAAGGATAACCAGTACCTCGTCATGAGAGAATGATACCTGGCATAGGAATGTAGAATTTATGCTATTGGCTCTGAGCCACGAACCAAGATCACAACTGCCCGATGTTCATTTGAAAATAGAGACAGTTTGACTTCTTGGCTTGTGCTTGCACAACTATAAATAAACATTGATGTGTGCAGCCCTCTGCAAAAAAAAAAAAGATTCTCAGCTTAAATTATCTTAACTTAATTTGTATCCAATTGCCTTTTCATTGCAATCTACACACAGACAAAACAAAAAACCACGTCAATGTTGTATCCAATTAAAATTGTCCCTAGCTAGGGCAAGGCAGCGTAATACAAAAGGCTGCAACGCCTTGGCATCAAGATTGGCCCAACCAGTTGACCCTCGTTCGCTCGCAACGCTTTGACACCGACCGTTTCACCACGAGCACGGGAGAGAGGCCACTAAAAGAGGCAGTAAACACGTTCGAGTTTACATCCTCCTATCGAGTCGAGAGACGTGGGAGCTGCGGCGTCTATTCCCCAACAACGGAATAGCAAACCGGTGGATGGTTAATAACTGCAGATGCCTCCTTCTGGGCAGCAGGAGGCAACATTAACACTTATATGGAGACCATTCTGTCAAAACCTAACCACGGCCTGTTTGGAAGTTAAAACGGAATGCGTTCGCAGGCACTGTTGCCATGGTAGTTTTTTTTTTTACAAACTGGCTGCATAGAGAATGGGGTGGATGGATCGCCTGTGGATGGGCGTATTGTACACCTATTACTCATGTCTCGGTGTCTCCCTGCTCAAGATAAATGTGGCTTCCAGTTTAGTACTTACATTAAATCTGGTTTTCATTACTGGTCACCTACATTCTCCGCGTGCTCATCCCTGTTGCTCATCGCTGTTCGTATGAAAACTCCACACCCCTATGGTAGTGACGAGTATCACCAAAAAACGACTCCTGTTGGCTTTTCCGCAAGGCGGATCTATCTCTGAACACCAGAGGGAGGAGAGGCAGCGTTGAGCGCTCTGCCACTGTGAAAATGGTGTGTGTAAGACAAGACCATCATATAACCAATTTCAGGGAAATGTCATTATATTCATATAATAGCTGTATTATTATAAAAAAAATAATATAATTGGACGAGTTGCAACGGTGCAGTGGTTAGCGCACTGCACGTTGAACGTGGTGACCCGATCTCGGCTGTTCCTGGCCATGGTTAACAGTCGTTCGTTGCCATCTCACTCCCTCTTGGACGTCCCCCACCATCACCAACCCATAGTGCCCAGCCTGATGAAGTATGGTCAAACAACACCCGTGATTGACGTGGCGTGGGGAGGTATTCATCCAGCAGCGAGTTGAATAAGGAACGAATTATGATTACAATTAGTGGGTCACTTGACCTGTTTGTATGTAGTATGACAAGCAAGTAGTGCACGGTGTATGTGCCTTTGTATCCACAGTCGGATGGTTATGCATTGCACCAGTTGCTCATTTATGACTCACTCAAGCAGGAGAATTGGAGAGATCAAGGCCAGGTTTAGTTTATATTTGCCACCGATATTGAGCAGGCCTATGAATCAAACTCAAGTTGTGAAGATTACAGCGCAGCGTGCTAACAACTCTGTCATACTCACACGCACATGATAACAATAGTAATAATTTACAACCCTTTGTCAATCCACTGCTGGGTTAAAGGCTCCCCATGTCGTGTCAGTCGTAGGGGTTATTTGACCATACTTCACCTTGCCGGTCAGTGCGGAGTTGGAGAAGGTAGATGCCAGGGATGGTTCAGATATCATGCACCACAATTGTTAACTGGGTCCAGGAATAAAATTTAGGTCACTGTTCGTACCTCCTCAACATGCGCTCACACATACACAAACATATACCTGTGCACACACACACCTGAATGCAGCAATAGAGGTTTGGATAATGCGATGCTGATAGCGTGGGAAAGAATATAATATCACAGTGCAATGATGTTCACTGTGTTTCTTCAGAGACAAATAATATAAAATAAAAAGCATGACCCTGCATAGGCTTATTGCGTTTCCACTGCAAAAGGGCGGTCCAACCGCTCATTGTGAGAACACATTTCACGTGCGCAAATCTCCTGCCGGTTTTCCGAAAAAACAAATGGAAATTAATGGACAATGAATGGAAAGATCCATCGCGAGTCAAAACTGTGGCAAGACGAATGGTCCTCCCGACGAGAGATGTACATAGCGGGGCATAATATTGGCTTTGTGTAAATGATTCGAGAGCGTGGCTGTGTGTGTCCGTTGCCACCCCTTTGTTGCGGGAGATGGCATGTAAATTAATGTAAATGTTTCCTCGGACCAGCCCACTGCAGATCATTGCAGATGATGGGGTGGGAGGCGGTAAGAGGGAGGGGAAGGGAGCGCTGCTGTTTGTGCCATGCCAATTCAGAAGCAATCAATCATCGACGCGGGACATTTGAAAGTCAGATTTATATCCAACATTGTTCCCCACCTATTTATACCTACCTCCCGCGCGCAATTATATATTTATTTGTAAAGCGTAACAATAATGCCGATGGTGTGATGTTCGTTTATTGCGGTGAACAGAATAATGGTCGGTGGTTTGGGTGAATGAAAATGAAAGTAAAGTCAGGAGGGAGCAAAATTGAAATGTGCCTTTTTCAACATCACATGTATAATTCATGTATCCTAAGTGAAAGAAGCTATGCATAGCATTACATGCACAACTTGTCGACTTTGCAAGTCATAAAGTAGGCAAAGGTCAGCTTCGCAAATAGCGCAAATGACACTGCAGACAAACGGACACCTTCCTTTGCAAGGCAGTAGACTATATTATAATACTGTACATCAATGCTGACCACGTGTTTTGGAAGGATTAGGGCTTCCCACACTTTCCCCCACGCGGTTCATCGCTCAACCAACACACCTCATTGTATGGATTGTCAGAAGCGACAGTGGATAATTAAGCTTGCCCAAGGTTCCAATGCACCTTGAATACGATTTAACCCCTTCTACATCGGGACCGCAGGCTTGACTGTCTTCGCTTCTGTAATGCGGGAATCCTGATTGAGTATCGTACAATGTCGATTATAAGACTGTCTGTGGACTAGGGAATGTATGTATGTGTGTTGAACTTCTTTCACGCCGTATGTAGCCAAACGTGCTAATCGGAGGTGCGGGGAAGGACAACAAATTAAACACAAAAAAAGAGTTGTAAAGAAATTAGTTAATGGGGGATATGTAAAAAGTTCAGATATGTGAACATCCGTGGCAAATGACAGTTACACTCAACGTGCACAAATATCGTACTGGGTGTGAGCGGTTAATGGGTCCTGGTGGGTATGTAACGTTGTGCTGTACGCTCAAAATAATCCACGTGTCTTCCAACTTTAAAGGAGCATGGGGAATGTTCGCGGTGGTCCGCTTTCCTCACCAGACGGGCGATCGCAGCCCACGCACCTTTCCCAAGGGAACCGGTCTGCTGGGAGCCCGGCATTGATGCATCATTAGCACCACCAAACGCTGCCCTGGGTGTTCCATGCTCAGGTTTATCGAACGCTTGCAGGTGGAATATTTACGCATGTTTATCAACTAGTCCCCCTAAAACTAAACTGCGTTTTGTTTCACCAGGTAAAGGCCCACTGAGCGATATATCGCTCTTTTATGCACGCCACCTGCCCACACATGAGAGCTCAAGGAAGTGGTTTATCGCGTGGAAATGTTTTGCAGCCAAATGCTCTCAATGCATGTTTCTAAATGTGGAGGGGAAAACCGGAGAGCCCAGAGAAAAATCCGTGCCACCACGGAGAGAGAGAGAGATATGCAATTTCCACATATACAGCAGGCGTCAGGTGCAGGATCAAATCCACGACCTCCTGTATACCCGGCGAGGTAGTTAACATCTGGTCACCGTGGCGCCCTGCACGCGTTATCACCTGAGCCTAGAGAAAGAAGGCTTTGTTGCCACACCTCCACCTGGAGCCAAGAACTCTGCTATCGGTGGGAAGGTGTTCATCACTGCTGGCGGGCAGAATCGAATGGCATAAATTCCACATTCCAATCACAGGGCCAGTCTCATCTTAGAACGACCTCTGGTAACCTTCATCAAGTGGTGTCGAGTAGAATTTTGAGCATTAAATAAGAATCAGCTCTGTAGCAATCCACTTGATGCCACTTTTGTGTGTGTGTAGTTTGTTGTCCTTCCCCCACACCTCCAATTAGCACGGTTGGCTAATGACGCTGCGAAATTAGTGCAACATACGTACAAACACTGGTGGATGATGGCCTCCCCGTGCTGTGTACTGGAGGGTGTTTGACTATACTTCATCATGCTGGTCAGTGCAGGCTGGTGAAAGGGGTGGGTGGAGGGCACGTTCAGCCTAGATGTCACGACGGATGTTCGTCATGGCCTGGGCTCGAACTTGTGCTGCTAACCAGTGTGGCACCCTCCGCTGCCACCGATCGGGCGAACACGTCGTGTTCTTCTGGAGCGACAAACGCCAAGAGCTGCTCGTAGCTCTCTCGGTTGCTCGGTGAACGTTGCCGCCTCCTTCTACCGTCCATTAACCTTTCGAATTTGCATCGGCTGCAAGCGGCAAAATATATGGACCAATTCACCTCGTGCTATCACCCTCATTATTTGTCCTCCCACCTTTCACCTTTGCGTGGCAACAGCACTCAGTTTGTCAACAATTAAGCCCTAATCATGACAGATTTGACTCGTTGAAATATGGCGCAATTAGAGCGC
Source organism: Lethenteron reissneri (assembly GCF_015708825.2). NCBI lineage: Eukaryota > Metazoa > Chordata > Hyperoartia > Petromyzontiformes > Petromyzontidae > Lethenteron > Lethenteron reissneri. The sequence goes on from NC_083796.1 coordinate 12,061,162, forward strand.
ATTAAAGATATGGCAGCAAACTATAAGCACACGCGCGCGCTGCTTACCGCCCGCTAAGACGCGTTGCTCTCGCCCTTGTATGCAATGTAGATGACGCTGAGAGTGAGATTAATTCTATAGTTATGTCGGGCAAATAGGCCAATCGTGTTGAACCTTTATGCACCGTGATGCGTTCCGAGTTGTTATTCTGTCATATTTAATGCAGACTACAAATCTAAACAACGAGCAAAGACAACGTGCATGGTATTTGGAGGTTCACTGTTTTCGAGCAAATCCATCATCACTTATGGAATTATAAAGCCAAACTCAATGATGGTGGTTTTAAATTGTAGTCATCTGCACACACCATGCACAGGCACATCAGCTGGATGGCTTTTTCAAATATCTGCAAATGCAATTTATATGGATGCATTTCATTGCAAAATGAAGCCACGCATAATGGCAATCAATTAAAATTGAGTTAAGCATTTTCTTCATTGCTATCACGCAGTGAAATTGCAACGGTTTCCCGAATCTATTGGCGCACCTGTATTTGAAATGGACTAAGGTACATTGACTAACAATGCAATCTCAATTTCCACTACGCTTTCTTGAAACCGTTCGCTTACTTTTTTTTCCTGAAGTCAAGGAGAAAGAAAAAGCCTTACACGAGGCTTGGAATTCCTCTCCAGAGGGCCTGGCTTTGGGGATGTTGGACAACATTTAGTTTTCAAAGCAAAAAAAGATTGTCCAAGGGCTTGTTTGGCAGCGAGGCACAGTCCCTACTCAAAAAACAATGGCCGGATTAATCATTAACAATGCCTGAGAGCAGAAAAACATCCAGTGGGGCTGATGTTCTTCAGAGCTCCTTCGCTGCTCCCCATACATGCTGAAGAAGCGCTGTTGCAAGAAACTCGCGCCTACTCCCGTCTAGATGATTTTCCGTAACGCAGGCGGTTTTAATGTTGAACGTGGCGAGGGCATTTTTTGAGTTGTGCCATTTTAAGAAGTGCTTTTGCATGTGTGATGAAGTAGTGCATACTCAGCGAAGATCCTCACATGGGAGCGGATACAACTCAAAGCTTCACATGGACAGGTTCACTACGAAACATTTAGTCGATTGCCATCGTTGCAGACCAACACATTTTCTGCCTCGTTCCCATTACGGCTTCACCAGAATTTGTGTGAATTGTGCTTGTGCACCACTTGCGATGCGGTATCACGAAAAGAAAACATGTTCCGGTGCCTTTGACTGTTTCCCAACACGTGGTCATTCGAGTAGTTTTTCATACCCACTTTTCATGGATAAAAGATAATTATTATTCACTAAAGACACTTTCTCTGTGCTCGGTCTGATTATTAACACTCCCTCCTCTTACTGCTTTAAATCATCAATCACCCCATATTATTAATGCATATCCCCCTTTGCCTCCATGTCCATACTCAACTTGAAAATGTCATTTTTTGCAAAGACTGTTACTTCAAAAAAGGAAATGCGATTGTAATTGTGACTCTTATAAATGTCAGTTTAAATGCCAGAAGTGAGTTCCCTTCACTCGTCTCATGCATAATTTTACTTTGGATTGGTTACTGGATGTCCTCTCTACGTAGTTTAAGCTGTTTATAATTGTATGAATATTATTATTGTAATTTATCATGATTACAATATTTCCCTGCTTTTGTTCTATGCAGCCCCTGTAAACCCTCCCCTCCCAAGTCACGTGCTTGCTGCCATCATATCAGTCTAGATTTGAAGCTTTCGTGACTGCAAGGATTCACTCTCTTAGGTTTTTTCGGTAAAGTCACGTAGGTAAAAAAATAATGATAGAATAATAATAAATGAAAATAACTCAATGAAATCACGACGTTTCGGAGGCAACACAAGCTTCCTTCATCAGGTGTAAAAAAGGCACAGCAAAATAACTGTGCACAGCAAAATAACTGTGCCTTTTTACACCTGATGAAGGAAGCTTGTGTTGCCTCCGAAACGTCATGATTAAATTAGTTATTTTCATTTATTATCATTCTATCATAATTTTTTTACCGACGTGACTTTACCGAAAAAACCTACGATCATATCAGCCGTTCTATGCCATCCCCTGTAAACCCTCCCCTCCCAAGTAACGCGTTTGCTACCATCATATCAGCCATTCTATGCCGGCCCTTGCAAATCCTCCCCTCCCAAGTAACGCGTTTGCTACCATCATATCAGCCATTCTATGCCGGCCCTTGCAAATCTTCCCTTCCCAAGTCACGTGCTTGCTGCTTTGGCCAGGTCGCCATCGATAAAGAGCGTCTTAGCTCAATGGGCCTTACCCAAAATGAACTGATTGACAATGGCTTTCAATAGAAATCTGTTGGCGAGGCAGAGATTAAATACACTTATCCGCAACGCTAGTAACACATTTTGCAGTTGTGGGTGAACATTTTCCATTATCTTCTACGTGATAGGCACCCGTTGGAAATACAATTGCAACTATTAAAATATTTTACTTTTTCGATATGGTGCCTATTATGTATCATTTTTATTAACCGTGTTTTTTCGTATTTTATTTTGTAGTTCACAGACTCAAGTGTTCCAAGAATTGTTGACAGAATGGAATAATGATTTTCCAGATAACGTACGATTATCAATTGTGTATGATAATCAGCATTCCAACCATTTAGGCAAATAAAGGTAACTAATCGTAAATGTCATGGAATTATATAGAAACCTCATCATATCCAAAATATATTTTTGCAACATTTTCTGCCTTTTGTTCCATTTTATTTGTCATTATCTGTGTTTTTCATTTACATCATAAGCTGGCAATATGCACTGATTGAAACCCTTACTCTCGGGAATATTTGTATTCTTGTTTTCATCATTGTGCATTGTTTAGTTTATTTCCTGGATCAGCACGAGTGAACTCGAGTGCTCAGTCATTCCTCGTTTGAGCACAGAGCTACCCCCCAGGTGTTTGGCTCTCAGTTATAAAATGCGGTTTAGGTGCACGGAGAAGATATAATGAACTGTGCGGTGTGATAAGTTGCAGGAACCTCTGAGTGGATTTATAGGAATAGGATGTTGTGATGCGTAGGGGAGCGTGTTCAAGATGGATGAGGGCAGGTTACTGAAGGATGCTGCGGAGTTCACAGCCAGAGGTCGATGACCTGGGAGAAGACCTACAGCTTAACGGTGGGATACCGTGAGATCAGACTTTGGGAGGTCATCTGTTGACTGCAACAAGTTGCGGGATCTAGCATACGACAGCGAGCTATGGTGACCCGATCATCGCTGACCTTTGTGACCTCCCCATCTTAAACGCACGTCCATCCCTGCACGAAACAAGTCCTTCAGCTCATTTGTTACCGTGCACTAATGGACGAGCAGGGGGCAAAATCTTAAGCGCTTATACCCTTAACAAACTGCCCCTGGCTTTACTGCAGCACCCCTCGAGGTGTCTGCTAATGAGCTGTCACTCGGATAGGACTGGGCATCGTGGATTAGTGTCACAGATGGCTTGTCAACACACGCGTACACACACACACACACGTGCGTACACACACACGCGCGTATACACACACACACGCGTACACACACACGCGTACACACACACACACACGCGTACACACACACACACGCGTACACACACACACGTGCGTACACACACACACACGTACACACACGCGCACGCGTACACACACACACACACGCGCGTACACACACACACGCACACACACGCGCGCGTACACACACACACGCGCGTACACACACACACGCGCGTACACACACACACACGCGCGTACACACACACACGCGCGCGCGTACACACACACACGCGTACACACACACGTACACACACACACGCGCACGCGCGCGCAAGTCGGAGCCACTCTGCAAAGACAGCCCTGGTAAACAACACATTGGCATTCCAGCCCCAGCGCTTATCGGACACTCTACCTACTCGCAATGCTCACAAATGCACCGCCGTTGCCGCCACGTCCTCGGAATCCCCAATCAGCCGCCGGGAGAGACACACGCCGCCTAAAGAATATGGACAAGAAAGAGCGACTCGACCGCATACATCACGGGGGGGGCTGGGGCGGCCCCACGTCACGACGCATTGTCGGGCACGTCTGTGAAAGGCGCTTTGTGCTTCGCGCCTCTGCCATTTCGCGTCCTCCAAAGACAATCTTATCGCAGTTGTAGCAGCTTACGGGGAGTCTGGAAATTGTTTTTTTTTCGACAATGAGAGGGCTGCAGGTTCGCGCGATAAAAACAAAATTTTTGGGACCTATAATATATAGACAAAAGTGCAATCGTTGTCGAAAGAGAAAACGCGCCTATAAATGGGTCATCTGAAAAGTGTAATTGATTTGAAAATAACAAAGTGTATCTTTTGAAATGGAAAAGGCATTGTTCAATAATTTAATTGAAAGAACATTTGAGGTGGGCCTGGGAGAGTTAATCATCTGGCCCAGTGGTTTAATAACAACCAATTAGCAATCTATCTGTCCGAGTGCTCGGTTCACAATCAACACGTTACAAATTCCGATCCTGGTTCGGGATCATTTACGCCCCGAGCTACTCTCTTGCACAGCGACTACTTCCCGACTATTTACACCATTGGAACCTCCTTTGCCAGTAGCAAAATATGATAATTGTTCATCTGGTCCAACACCATGTGAGATTAGGCTCTAAGAAAAGCTGCCTCTGGTATGGACCAATCAATTTCAAGGACAGTGCATACATTATCAGAGTTGTGTTTTTGTGTGCATTATGACCGCAGGTATTGTGGTCAATGCAAAAAAGGTGTCAGTTTTGTTGCCAAATAAAAGGGTAAAAAAACAATTATCACACTTCCCGACTCTACGTGTGGCGTATATCTGCCGAGGACACGCAAACACATCAATTAATACACCAGCTCAATTTGTATGACCATCTCAGCGCTGGCAACTGACTCTTGAGATAATTCCCTGGCTCTAATGTGGCCGTGGATTCTGCTGGGGGGTGGGTGGTGGGGGTGGTCGGGGTGGTGGGGTGGGGGCATCAGCAGAGATGGCGGTGGAGTCATCGGTCCTCGCAGACGCGGAGAGAGGGGGACATTCACAGAGGAAGTCACTCAATGAAGAGATATGATAAGCAGGGTGGTCATCCATCACAGTAATGAGCACGTAGCTTTGGGATTATTTTTTTCATCATTTCTTTCCTTCTCTCATATCAGCGGCTTTCTTTTTTAAGGAGGATAATTGAACGTTGCTTCAGGTGTAGGAGTTGAACTTTTAGAAATGGCCTATTATCTTCAGTTGGCAGTGAAACGAGACGCCGGCTCTATAATTGCTCTGAGATGTGAATCTATTCAAAATGGGAAAAATGTAAAAAGAAAAATTATTTCAAAACTACGTTGGTTTTTTGTTGTTGTTGTTGCCCAAGCTTATCCGATGGCATTGTTGTATTCGGATAATTGTCACCGTTAAGTTAAATGGTATTAGATATAATATTAAACAAAGACTGGTAAAAATAGTGCTGCTTTATAACAAAGATAATGTATGTCAGCACACAGGGCATAATGTGGATGAGGATTATGCTGATGCTGGCAAAAGGTGTCGTACTTTAACTCGTTCTGTGACCACTTTGTGAATGAAAGTTGCTCGCAACATTCTCCGGTGATACAATTTACAAGATCAACAAGTTAATTTATGAAGGCATCAATATGAACCATCTCCAAATAATGCCTCGTTGAAAACTGGCTCATTAATGCATTGGTCTCTGTCCGGTGTTGCAGTGTGCAATTCTCAAAGCAGGAGTGGTAATACATGACGCTTCACACATTCATCACCATGTAGCAGGGTCACAAAATTTCTCGTTGGAATTTCTTTGTTTGGCCGAAGTGAATGTACTTTTGCAATTTGTTCTCATATACTTGACTTATTTTTATGTATATATCTGTAGTCACTTGCTTACCCTTCCAAAACTTTGCACTCCTATCGTTTTTTTTATTTGCTGGTGTAACTGGACATCTGTGAAAAGGATATGTATGGCTCATTGGATTCTTCCAGTGTACATAAATATTCCGATTCTTCATGGTAATATTTAACAGTGGCAATGTTGCAACAAAATATATTTGTTTGGAATGTATGTTACACATTTGCAATGGAATGTTACACGTTGTCTGCCTTTGTGCTATTGGCAAGAACTAACAGAGTCAGATATTTGGGCCCAACGTCAACTCGATCTCCAGACGCGGCAGTTGAACCCACAACGGTGCAAATTTCTTCAACCCTCACGCCGCGCGACCCTGGGTCCACCACAGTGAGTCGATCCGCGGTTCGTAAAGTGTGGGTCCTTCCGACATCTTTCACGGCGGTCCGGCCCGTGTGGAAGAGTATGCCCCGAATACTCTCTGGCAGAGCTCTGTAGAGCCCCATCTAGCGGAGGCCCTGTGGCCAGCAGTGACATCAGCAATCGATGTCAGGCTTGCACCTGTTCCTAGTTTTATTTTTGCCACATCTGGTTTAGGTTATACAACAACTGACGTATTGTTACTGACACAGAGTGATTGACAACCAGTGAATCAGTCAAGCATTATTTTCAAAATGACCTCCAAAAATAGTTTTATTATTATTAACATTTTCTTCCTTAGCTTTTGGTTGCCTTATCGCATTAACGTTAGCAATCTGTCCCACGTTTGTCTGACGTTTCGGCAGGCTCCCTGCACGTGCAGTTCCATGAAGAAGCTCCCCGAGCGCGTCGAGCGAAACCGTCAGAGATCAACGACAAATTGCGCTCCTCCTCCCGATATGAGGAAGCCACTGCGAGCTGCGCACTTTGAAATCTCGGCTGAAAACTCGCTCCTTTATAACCACTTTTTTGTGCGTTCAGTTTGTTGTCCTTGCCCCCGCGCCTCCGATTATCCACGGTTGGATACGTACGGCGCGAAAGAGGTTTAAACGTACGGCGCGTACCAATATTGTACAAATACGTACAAATGTTCAGCGTACAGTGGGTATAAACTATTGCGCGGCACAACCCCGAAACACACATCGGAGAGATCGAGGGAGCTGCGTGGACCAAGGTGCTCTGTGCATTTCTCAGAGTGTTTACATCGATGGCCATTTAGGCGATAATGATTTACATTCTGTAAGTACGAGGTACTGGCGGGAAAGTTAATGCTGTGCAGCAAATTAGTAATTGCAATGCGATTAAACAACACGCATTGGAGATTAATGGTTACGCTGCCTCGTGTGAACTGAAGAGTTTCTTAGCTATTAAAAAAAGTTTATATGGATTTTGTGGGCATATTCTGCCAAGGAATAAGGCACTTTAATTCGTGTGAAAAATGCCAATAGTAGAACTTTTTTCAAAGCTCTACGCCTTCACACGCAAGAATCTTCAAGCGATAACCATTTCTGCTTTGGAATTAAAACACATTTGAAAGATCAGCCGCTCAAACATGGATCGTCTGAACTCTGCAGCAATTTCCATTGAAGTCAAAGTTGCTGTCTTAAGGCTCAAACCAGAGTTTCGCAAACACCGTCTGGTGGCGGTCCCGAACCAGTGATGGAAATTCAATATTCCTATGGCAGGTTAATCACCCTGGACTTTCCACACAGCGGTACTCATCTCGTCGACTCTACGTCAATAAAACATTATTATGGACCTCAAGGAAAGCACGTACACACACACACAACACTATTTTACTATAAATAAAAAACGCAGGATCGCAAGTATCAAGGAAGTTGGCACCGCCCGCTCCACTTTCGTTCGTTCTTGGGTCAGGGCCAGCCTGATGAATCGAAACGAAATGTCACGTACGGAATTTAATGTCTGATCCACGCGAGCAGCTGGATAGACAAATCGTATATATTTGGCTTGAGGACAGCGGCACGGAAACAAAAACTTGTCAGAATAACAAAGCAGTCACGGAAAATAGTCTTCAAACATTTCCGATAGACACCACAATTGAAGCAGCCAATACGATTTAACCAAAGCAACAAAAAAGCTAACCACTATTGCTAAAGGAATGCCAAACAGCGATGTCTCGTTCCAGTCGGGCAGCTGAGCGGTAGCAACGTTTTGATGTCGGCGTCGGCCCAGGGTTTTCTGGTTTGAAATTCAATCCCGTTCCCCAGCGCTGGCTGCCGGACGAGCTCATCAGGATGTCAGACTCAGAATCTCTATTTAGACTGGAGAAGGTCCGTCTCGCTTTCCAACACTAACAATCCCTCGACACGCCGCGCAAGAGGCGGGCATTTGCGTTCGCCACCATCAATGGCCACGTGAAGCTCCAGCTCACGAGGATGCGGCCCTTACCCATCACAAGGCAATTGCACCGAGACGAAAGTTGCGTCAGTCGGAATTGTCGCAACATTGTTTGCGAGTGCCCCAATGTGGCAAGCCAATAGTAATTGCACTATGCCCCCCCCCGCCCCCTTTTGATAGGAATATGGAATTTACACTGCTGGCTCGTAGTTGCAAACAGAGCTGAGCACTGCCTTCAACTTCACTTGAACAATAAGACCGATTACATTTGTGAATTAAATAAATGCAAATGACATGCATTAAAAGATCCACCTACATAGGGGTATAGTGGTATATAACAGAGCACTTTGGATGCGGGGTTTGTGGTAATCACACTAATATTATTGGGTGTGATACTCTTAATAACCTTCTGTGCTGCTTGGAGGATAGCGCATGAGACACCAATCTGAAAGAAAAAAAAATCTGAATATTATCTTTTCATATGCGCGGGTTTTCTTTGGCTTCCTTCCACATGTAAGAAGGGGAATTAAACGTCCCAAAGGGGGCACTCTCGTGAAAAAGTCTCGACAAATTTATCAGCCTTTCCTGAAGAAACATTGCGCATATAAAAAAAAAATATATAAAAACAAATGAAATATATTGTCTACACGCCAACAGGCACTGCACGGCTCACGCATAAAGCCGGGACTAAAAGCCATTAGGCAGACGTCGATACATTTCATAGGGCCCGCCGGAAACGCCTTTAACTAACATGTTGTAGACTCCAATAACGGCAAGAAAGTCACGGCTAAGCTGCCCGGCACTTGAAAGTTGTGGTTGTGATTTTGCTGAATTCTACTTCGCTAAAAAATATATATATTAAATTGAAAATAATAACAATATTCGTATTCTATGGTTTTTTCAGTGAAGTGACGTAGATAGAAAAAATTATAGTAAGAAATGAAGTGATTAAAAATATCACGACGTTTCGATCGCAACACAAGCGGTCGTCATCAAAATGAATACCCTTAGAATATGAATTCCTGCAGTCACGAAAGTTTTAAGTCAAAATAATGACAATGTTTGTGAATCAACTTCTCGATGAAAAAAGCTAAGCCCCCCCTCCCCATACCCAAACGGCTTCCCCTTGCCCTTCATGACATTTTAGTCACGGGAGTTGTTCGACCATACTTCACTCTGCTGCTCAGTGTGGGTTGAAGTCATGGGGAAGGTGCCTAGGACCGTTCAAATATCGCTTCATACCGATGCTAGCCGCGGCCAGGACTCAAACTCGGATCACTGGATTCATAGCGCAGGATGCTCAGCATTGGGCCACTGCTCTGCCACATATATACTGTACACACATTAAATATCAATAAGCTTCATTGTTTATGCAGTCCATTTTTTGATGCAGAAGTCAAGCTGGCATTTGGCAATTACATTGCAAGCGTGCTATTCTGTTGTCATGCCCTATACTTTGCCTTGTTGGCTGTGACTTGCTCCACGTTTGTGCCCAAAGGAAAAAGGTAAATATATTTTAGCCTGCGAAAAAGTAATCTAAGTAATATGCGAGTGATTGAAATGAAAAATGCATTTCTGCTAATTGCCATGACATTCCTGATTGAATGGACCCTTCTTACGATGAGCAGCCTGTCAGAACATTAAACTCTCGATTAAATTCACTGTTGCTTGCTTTCTTTTTTTACTTTTCTTACAATGCTATCCCAGTTGTGCGATCAGCCTCGTGTCATGCCCACTGAAAGTAATGTTTTTTCATCGACAGTAAAACCTTTTTTTAAATTCTCATGAGTAGGAATTTAGCAAAAATTCAATCACTTTTGTGTGTGCACCGAATTCATCAACTCATTATGATTGAGATCCCAGCGGGGAGCGGTAGTGTAGTGGTTAGCGCGCTGCGCTATGAAGCCATCCGATTTCGATTCCTGTTCACGGCTAACACCAGTGACGATTATTTTAACCGGTCCTAGGACTCCCCTAGGCCGACTCAGCCTCAAATGAGTACTTGGTGTGGTTTGTAAACATCGCCACTAGGGAGACAAAGGTGGTCGGGCGTGGTGCTGGCCACCCACCTCCTCGTGTACCGTTCCGGCCTTCATAGGTGCTCACTAACAACACTTGCCTCAAAAGTCTGTTAAGGCTATTCGGGCGATCTTTGTCTTTTGCACCACAATGATTTCATCAACTCATTATGCTTGAGATCCCAGTCTAAACATTGCGGCGGCCCAGATTCGAACCCAAGAGTTGGGTGGATTGTTGCATCACAAAAACGTGAGAGATGGTGCTGGCTTGGGAAGGTGTTCATCCAACAGTAGTTAGAACATGGCTGATGATGACAATTTGGTCAAATTAGACTCGAGCAAACTAGTCCCACGACACACCTAGAGCCAGGTGACTTCAAAGGTTACGCAAGCGTTGAATGCCGTTGAAAAACCCTGGTCTGAAAAATGGATTCTCTCAATTGAACAATAGCTTGCGATCTTTGGGAACTAGGAACAAAACATACTGCGCAGACTGATCTTCTTTTGATACATATTAAATGTGTAAAAATTTACTGATTAATGGATGAGGGTCTGTCTTGCGTTTGTCCCCCCCCCCCCCCCATGTAATGCTGCAGGAATGTATGAGTCCACCAAATTCGATGGCGTCAACCCCGACACGCTTGCGGTATATTTAACAACCCTTTGCATGCCCCACGCTATTACAGGTGAGTCTGTTAAGGAAGCAAGCAACATTTGCGTTTGAGTTGAACCGCTTTGGAAGCTGCATAAGCAGAACCTATGCCCGGCATTTAAAATGTGGAATTCCGACACTAATTAAAGGGTTAATGTGCTCTGGGCATTCTCCAAAACAAGCTAATGAATGCATTTCAGTAATTATGTATTTTACTCAGAACTAATAGAGCATGTAATATTAATGAGATTCGTTCTTCTACTTTACATTTTCTGCGTAATTAAAAGCGTTGAAATCATCTATTGGAAAATCAGTCGACTTAATAAGTATGTAAACAGTCAGTTGCCTGATTAATCAAGAGATGTATTAAATGCATTAAACATTAGCGGATTATATTATATTCTCAGTTAAGCGGGGATTCCAGTTTTTGGAACTATGTGTGGTAGAAATAAACGTTGATTAATTTAGTCAAATTTCAAAAGCATTACTGTGGTGATGCCACAATCTGTGTCAGCTGGTACAATTAGAAATTGAAATGCATTACAATATCAAAGCTGTATTGCCTAAAAAGTGAAATTGTGTTTGATACTTATACCACATTTTGATAAAAAAAAACAGATCATCATTTGTTTGTTCAGTTATTAAACGTCGTAAAGTGTCTGTTCTCAGAGCATTCAAAGCCTTGCTTAGAAAATAAGGGTCATAAAGATGCAAATTATTTTTTATTCAGTACCACTATGTAAGCATTTTTGGTTGGAAATGGAATTTTAATGAAGATTATATTTTAATTAAATAACATTTAAGGAAAAAAACCCGTCTAAAACAATTAAACATTTTCACCCACCAGTTGTATTCATTAATTGTCAATTTTTTTTTTATTTTGCAAACTTCATGTGATCATAAACAGGACATTGTTGAATCAAAGTAGTAATATGAACAGTGCGTTGTTTGGAAGGAAGAGGTGAAGAGAAGTTTCGTAATTAATTAGCGGTGCATTTTTTATGGACCGCATACACCACTTTGGAAGTGTAATGTTGAGGTTAAATGTATTGTTAAGAAATGTGCGGTTCATGTGAGATTGGAGACATGGGCCTATGACGTTCGTGGAAGCTCAAACAACTACTGAATGGAATTTTTGTTTAAATGCAGGACAATTATATTAGACTTTATCCAGCAATTTATCCAGCATTTGCAAACCATAAAATTGGACTTCAAAAAAACATCTAGAAAATAAACATGTGCACTGTGAATGCAGGTGAATGCAGAGAAATGCTCGGGATTTCATAGCAGAATATAACTTGAATCTTGACTTAAAGTTTTCGTGACTGCAGGAATTCATATTCTTTGGGTCTTTTGGTAAAGTCACGTAGATAGGTTATTTTTTTGTTATTTTCTTTGAACCTATCTACGTGACTTTATCGAAAGACTCAATGAATAGAATGTAACTTATTATTCTGGCATGAAAGATAGCAGGCAAGGATCGTTTGATTGTCTCTGATTTGTTACATGCATGATCCCGTTCAGCCAGTTACCTCGCTGCTTCAGACGGGACATCCGTGGTGCTGTGTGAGTACAGGAGCAAAGACAACCAAACAAACAACACCAACGTGGCAGCACCATGGAATATTGCACAACTAACAAACAAGGCATGTAATGGTCGTGGCAGCCACAGGTCAAGCAAACAAGGAGAACATCTTAAACCAAGTAGGACTCTCAAGGTCAGATGTCATCTGTGTTAAAGCTTCAAGATCTGGTAGAAGGAAGCGATGGAGCTTTACATCATCTGCACCTAGTTTACACAACTAAGGCTTCAGCCGCACCGAACCTCACAAAAATAATATTTTAGGGCCTACCTTGGCTCCTCCCACCCTCAGCCAGTATATATACAAATACTGTGTTCTTGGAATTTCTCTCACTTGATACAGCTATCGTGCTGTGACGGTTGCACCTGAAGATGGAGGCTTGTGTTGCCTCCGAAACGTCGTGATTTTATTTTAATTTTACTTTTATTATCTTCTTGGTTATTTCGGTAAAGTCACGTAGAAGGGACTTTACCGAAATAAGAAGATGAATCCTTGCAGTCACGAAAGCTTTAAATCGAAATTTACTTTTAATTTAATTTTTTTTTTACCTACGTGACTTTACCGAAAAAACCTAAGAATATGAAGCGATGGAGCTTTGCGTCGCTACTTTTTGGCATCTGGAGATGGCCTTGCGGCCCAGAGCGCCGAGGAAGCAGCACTGTGGAGATTCTGGGTTTTGAATCCGAGCGTCCACCCGCGATGACTTTTCCCTGCCTATTCACCGACGACCGCACTTTAAAAAAAAACATCGGATTTATTTTTTTCCCCTTTTTCACTTAACGTTGCAAAATTCCAGCCCTAGAGAATTAAAATATCGGGGTTTTTTCTGTCACTTGACGAACAATACTTTGCTAGTCACGCTGGTGAATACCCTCAAGATAGGCCCTGTTGAGGGTATCTTGGCCGACCACTGTCCTACAGTACGCTTGCCAGACGTCTTTGACGAGTGGGAAACCCTGGACTTTGATCCACCAAATGCGACCTGCCATGTGGTGACCACATTTATTCTGCTGGGATAAACAAAGGTGTCTATTATTTCCAATTAACACAATATTATCGTGATCTCCAGATGTACAAGATGCTCCATGAAGTAGCATGCAAGTTACACAAATCTGGTCACACACACGCACACACACCTGCTGCATCAAAAGACACACACCCCCGACTTTTGCTTTAAACTACCAGGGCAAAAGAGACGCCTCTTCATATTCGTCAACTGTTACACTCGGTGCTTTTATATTACACGAACTAAAACCGACGAGCCACATTTGAAGCGGTCTGCAAGCGTGCGACGGAATAATCACGACACAGTCAGCATCGTGCCCACACCACGGGCAAAGTTGCGCGCGGGAGTCTGGGACGCGTGGCTTGCCGTGGGAAACGAGAATCCGTTACTTGAAGGCGGTCGGGGGTGGGGGGGGGGAGGTCACAGGCGGGTCAGTCCCAAAGGTGCTCCCTGCCAGACGGTCTGAAGGAGCTGCCACAGACGTTGCTCAGTTCCACATTCCATTTACGGCTTCTCGGCCGCTGAAATATGCATGAGGTGCCAGCAAAAAGGGAGTCCCAGACATCTCATCCGCGAGTCATTCATCTTGATCATCTCCGCAAGGAGCTCGCCGCAGCCTCCTCGTGTTGTTGTGCACAAAAAAATAGCTCACGAGGACGGGTGCGGAATGCACAGCGAGCAGATTGGGTGACGCAGTTTGAAACAACAAAGGGCGTTTCGAGGTTGAGGAAATTTTTGGGAGGCAATTCCAAAACAAATGGACATTTGGATTTGTTTGCATCTTCGGGCATTGTGCCGCAAAGCAAAACTTACGCAAAAAGAAATTGTGATGACATTTCACATATTTCTTTGCTTTTTGTTTGTTGTCCCCCCGCCCCTCACCGTAGCGTGCGTTTGTCTAACAATCTAGTTGACCTTGAACGAAGTTTCGATTTAAAGCTTTCGTGACTCCAGGGATTCATCTTCTTGGTTCTTTCGGTAAAGTCACGTAGAAGGGAAGTAACAAAATAATAAAAATAAAACATAATAAAACAATTCTCACGACGTTTCGGCCACAACGCAAGCAGCCGTCCTCAGGCGAAGAATGAAGCACCACCAAGCTTGGAGCGTATATTTAAGCTGGGTTAGAGGGGGGAGGTGGGAAGAAGAGCGCCTAAACAAAATAATTTGCGTATCAAGAGGAATTCAGCATTTTCCATATGCTGAATTCCTTTTCCATATGCTGAATTCCTCTTGATACGCAAATTATTTTGTTTAGGCGCTCTTCTTCCCACCTCCCCCCCTCTAACCCAGCTTAAATATACGCTCCAAGCTTGGTGGTGTTTCATTCTTCGCCTGAGGACGGCTGCTTGCGTTGTGGCCGAAACGTCGTGAGAATTGTTTTATTATGTTTTATTTTTATTATTTTATTACTTCCCTTCTACGTGACTTTACCGAAAGAACCAAGAAGACTTGAACGAAGTGTTCACTTGTTTTTATGATGCAACTATATTCATGGCACGTAGGCCAAGGACAATGTCAAATTCATTGTTCCTAAATTTACATTTAACTACATTTACTTAAATTCACCAATGCAGGAATGCAGAAAAATAATTACAATACCAGACAAATACAGACTTTGAGTGTAGTACACTACAAATAAATAGCATGAACCAAAGTGCACACGGGAACGCTTGTAAACTCAATTTGATAAGTGCCGCTGCTGATTTTTCCCTAAATACCAAATACTTGGAATTATTTTTCTGCATACCAAATACTTGCTTTGATTTCGTTCCACCTCACCAGCTCCAATTACGTTGGACACTTTAAATTTAATTGAGGTGTTCCATTGGTGGATCCTTGACTTTGATCAAATTCCAAGGAAAATGATCGATGCGCATGAAACCACCTCTGACAGTTCATCTTCGTGTAGGCCCTCCCACCAGCAGTGGCGTGAGCAAGCAGTTGCAGGGCTGCACCTGCTTCACCTTTTGGCCATCGAGGCCTCAGCAATTGAAAGGCCCCTTGCTTGCTTAGGGGCGCACACCTGCGTATTCTAGCCATGCAAGCATCTCGAGTCGCTGCCGCTGTGAGGTGAAACAATTGCATGCGAGGTACGGATTAAAAATAGATTCCTCCACGCGACCAGCATTCTGTGCTGTGTGTTGCGAGCGTGATGACCTATTTTTAATTGTTCGCGCCTTTGCAATTTGCTCTGCTCAGTCGGTGTTAGCCGCTGAGGTCGCGGTGGGTTTCTTTTTCTATTCCTGCTGCTGCTGCTCTATGCCCCCCACCCCCCTCCCCCCGTTGTATCGTTCCACGTAACGTTGTCATGTGCACCGATGCCCACTTTATTGAGGGTGATATTGGCACGTAAAATAAAGATTGACTGATTGATTGAGGGATCGTTACAAGAATTTGCGCGCGCGCGTGTGTGTTTTGTTTCATCGTTATAGCACGAGCCCTCTGGCTTCCATCATCATTGAGGCGTTCGAGAAAGATATAAGGAAAAATTCCGAACATTAAAACCCACAAGTCCGAATTGGCGTTTACCTGTGATATTAAACAAACTAATAATTTGACGTGCAACCTTGTATACATGTCACTTTCATTCAATATAATGTTATAACCAATTATTTTTTTGCTTCACGTTTGCTTTCATGTTTCAATTGTACCCATGCCTCTTCTATTCTGAAATTAGAACGAATGATGGAAACAGCATAGCTGTTCAAACAATTATAGGATTACATTAAATACTAATCTGTAAAATGTATGCAAATATAATGTGCACATTAAATAATTATTGCGTGATACAGACACTAATTATATTTAAAAATCCTTCAAAATATTTCACATCTCAAATTTCTAAAGAAAATCAAAGGTGAGAGAAACGTGACACTTTGATGTTAGAAAAAGAAACACATCGTGGCTAACAATTTGGAGATATAATTATATATTTCCTTCTCGTTAATCAGATGCTTGCCCAAAGTTGACATCAAAGCCTTCTTAGGGAGGGGAGCACAGATTGCTTTGCACAAATCACAAAGAGCTTCTAAAATAGATTGGTTTGATATACGGTAACTAATAGCAAAAATCTGAAATTAATGGCACGAGTATCACAATAAGGCATTGCTTAAAAGAGATTAAATATTAAAACGTTACATTTGTATACTTATGCTTAGATATATTTTCCGTAGAAAAAAAAGCCAAAAGCTCTTGGAACCATCACTGCAAGAGAAACTGGACCGTAATTTGAATGTGCAAATGTGTCATGGAGGCGATATGTTAACTAACTTGCCTGGTATACAGGAGGTCGTGGAATCGATCCTGACCCTGACGCCTGTATATTTGGAGTTTGCACTGCTCTCCCTGTGGTCGCGTGGATTTTCCTCCGGGTCCTCGGGTTTTCCCCTCCACATTTAGAATCAACGTGCATTTAGAGTATTTGGCTGCTATACATTAACACGTGATCAGCCACTTCGTTGAGCTATCATTTTTGGCCAGGTCGCTTCTGAAGAAGAGCTGTACAGCTCAGTGGGCCTTAACTGATATAATACAACGTAGTTTAACATTGTTTAGTTTCATAGGTGTAGTTAACGCAATCGCACGGTGAATTTGGGCACTATCGCGACCTGGTCCCAAGCGGTTCCTGTTGGATCGACGTTTCCCGCTTACATGATCCTGATCGGTCTTATTATCTGACAGCGATCAGTTGGGATCTGACTTCACTTCATTGCATTGCCTCATCATGCATTGCACGAGACGTGTATAGTTTAACCACGGAAAATACGTGAAGCTACGAGTTGCCTCACCCATTGTATGCCTTTTGTTCCAGGAAATCGATCCGACTCCTAACTGAAGGTACAATCCACGTGTTTGTTTGCACACAACTAATAAAACAAAGCACCTTTTTACAACACCAGTCTACGAGTAACGTATGAAATATATAAAAAATATTGGGTTCTAAAATATTTATCAAAATATTTGCATGAAAGTATATAGTCTCGTGTCTCTTAGAGTTCTCTCCACTTGATACAGTAATTTTGCTGTGACGGTGCCACCTGAAGACGGAAGCTTGTGTTGCCTCCGAAACATCGTGATTTTTTATTTACATTAATTTTTTTACCTACGTGACTTTACCGAAAAAACCAAAGAGTATGGACCCTTGCAGTCCCGAAAACTTCAAATCTAGAAACAATGCTGAATATTTTGTCCAAATGACTTTCAGACTGCACAGAATATCACAATAGTCGGGTGTATAGGATACGTGTCAGATCATCAGAAAGTTACGTGGAAAATTCTCCCTTTCTTTCCATGCACTTCTTGGCAGATGATTTATCATCTCACTTTGTGTTAAACTGTCCACCCCTCCATCTGTCTCAAGCAACTTGGCTACCATAATAATTTCAAAGCAACTACATTACTATAGCCTGCAATTTAATACGCATACTGTACGACATTGAGTGAATTCGATAGGGTTGCATGCATTTTACGGCATGAAATAGAAAAATCTACGTGCGTTATCTTCTTATTCATTAGCTATGGATTTTATTTATGTATTTCCTAAATCATGTGTATGTATAAATGTTCATAAAACCGTAGACTAACATACAACAGCCCGTTCCTGTTTTGAGCTATAATATATTTTTTACTTTTCGATTTAAAGCTTTCGTGACTGCAGGGATTCATCTTCTTGGTTCTTTCGGTAAAGTCACGTAGAAGGGAAATAATAAAATAATAAAAAGAAAACCTATTTTTTTAATGTTTTATTTGTATTATTTTATTATTTCCCTTTATTATGTTTTGTTTTTATTCTTTAATTATTTCCCTTCTACGTGACTTTACCGAAAGAACAAAGAAGATATTTTTGACTTTTACGCTTCCTTAAGGCTCAGCTGATGAAAGATACATGACACGTTGCTCACTCGCCAATGCTAATGCCAACCTTGCCTGCTTACATGCGCCCAGTGTCACTGCAAAATGACAGCAAAAGTTTGCGAGCCAGAGTGAACCTCGTGATTATATTCAACATTCGTGTCCAGGGATACTATGTGTCCCGATAACGACGCTTCACAGATAAGGTTTGGATACGGGAAAATCGTTGTCTCTGTCTTGTAAAGCGATGTTCCTCCTTGTTCATTTTTTCCGAAGAAAAACGCAATGTTATATCGCAATGTTTTCACGGCAAAAAAAACAAAACAAATAGGTAAACGTTATTTCCATTCGTAACCGAGATGCGGTAGGGTAAAATATACCACATTTCTACGGCAGGCGCAGTCGATATTTTTTAATTACAACCACTCGTAAAGATGGCAGGGACATATATGTTTCATAATAACAAATATTGTTTTGACAAAAACGTAGCTGTTTTTCCAATGTACCAATGTGTTGGTGAAACAAGCAATGCAATGGAAAGCCATTTGGATTCATAAAGCAGTAAAGTAGAAAGGATTCTCCAACAAGAGGGGAGGGGGTTGAAGGAAGATGAAGGGGAGGGATAATCATGCGGGAATGATTCACAAGAGAGGAGATGGTGCATGAGTTAAAGCACTTACCATAAAAATTGGAGCAGTGGTGTCGAAATTCATTCTCGTTAATTGCCGCTCGTCACATTGATCTAAAACAACACTCTGAACTTCACGGAAGCAATGCCTTGTGAGATGCGGTCACATTGAGGCACAATTCAAAATTGCGATGGAATATGCGTACAGGAGCAGAAAACTGATTTTGATCCCGGGCCAAGGTGACTAATATAAATAGCAAGCGATATCTGAACAACTCCTGGGACACCCCATTCACTAACTGACCAGCATGGTGAAGTATGGTCAAACAATCCCTCCCACAACTAATAATGAGGCCTAAAAATCTAGCAGTGGATTGACAAAAGGGTGAACGTAGTAAATATTTTCTCCTGTTATTATTATTATTGTGCCTGTAAATAAACTCAAAATGTATGGGATGTGTAAGGTTTTGTATATACGTCACGTGCTAATGCTGGACTGATGTTGCAGGTTCAAGAATGTGCTCTTTGACATCAGCCCCTCGGACGAGGTGGGCGATTTCGATGTGAGAGCAAAGTTCATGGGAGTGGAGATGGAGAAAGTACAGCTGCATTTCCAGGTGACTGTGTACCCAGCTCACACAATTCCACTCAACCCCCAGAGGATAACTGAAGTTCATTTCAAAACGCCCAGTTGATAAATTTACTAATATTTCATTAAATGTCTTCATGAAGATCGTTTAATATTATAGCTTGTCATGTATGTCAACGTATAGATGCTTGAATTGACTTGGCCTAGTCAACTGGTCAATCTATGGAGACTGTTCACCACAATAGGAATGTGGAATTCCCATGACTGAATTGGGGGTCCCCCAAGACTGCTGCTCTATTCCTCATGGACAAGGGAGAGGCAGATTGGTTTACTTTTCAGTTTGCATAGC
Organism: Lethenteron reissneri; assembly: GCF_015708825.2. Lineage (NCBI taxonomy): Eukaryota > Metazoa > Chordata > Hyperoartia > Petromyzontiformes > Petromyzontidae > Lethenteron > Lethenteron reissneri. The sequence goes on from NC_083796.1 coordinate 12,081,065, forward strand.
AACACTGTCCAATTCGCAGTGCAGCATGCATCCTAATCGCAAGGTTGCGATCGAAACAGCATTATGAGGTCTTCAACCTCCGATTAGCATGGTTGGCTGCGTACGGTGCGAAAGAAGTTAAACAACATCATCCCGCAGTAGATTGTAAATGATTGTGATGAATGTTATTCACATGGCGGGACATTTATTAGAACAGAAAACATGCAATGTGCAACGGTGCAGATTTGGAGCCGTATGTCGGCCTTGATGTTAACATTGCCACACTGTTTCTCGAGGGGGATGATTCGAGGTTTCCTGTAACTGGGGATACACTACACTCCAGAAAACCCTTCTTTGCTATTTTAACTCATTAACTAAAAAAAACTATCCGCGGAATCTACCAAGGGGAAAAAAGTAATTACAGGTTTTTTTTACATCCTGGAAATATTTTGCATGTGAAAACAACAATGTCCCCATTCCGTGTGTCAGCTCGTGTCATTTAAAACTGTTGCGTGTGAGAGATGTAAGCTGTGATGTTTTTGTGCAATGAAAGGTGGAATAAGACGGGTCTATGTATTGTCTGTTTGTTGGCGCTGTAGTTATATTTTTGCTGACCTCTAAATAAACGCAGTGCACCGAAAAATAATTTTCAGCAAAAACCCCGCGAGACGCGTTTAGAGCAAACTGCAGACTCATTGAAGTTGTACATTTTTGCCTCATTTGAGGCCACAGCCAAATTTAGATTGGATAAATTGGCCTACAAAGTTCGCGGAGGCTCAAGCAACTGCTAAAAAGCCGTAAAATTGTTTATTCTGATGCGGGGCAATTAAAATTACGTGGGGGAAAAAAACTAATTCTCCAATGTGAAATTTAGCCAGCACTTGCACAAATAACATAAACATGCAGCCTCGGCAAGAAACTGTTAGCCAATGAATTTAACAAAAGCTCAGTATCTCAGACTGGATGTTATAAACTCGTAATGATTGCATTGTTTTTCGTCATAAAATGTGACAAACGGACGATATTTTTGCTTTGCTCTCCAAAACCTGGGCTGCACCGGTAAATGAAAATACAATATTTGATGGCTATCGAAGATTATTTTGTAATGCAAATATCTCGTTATATTTATAACAAGGGAGAAATGCAGATACGGGATGGGGAAAAAAGGAGCACATCATTAAAGCTTGTAAATTTCTTTGACATTAACGCATTTTAAAAGGGCATTTTCTGCATAACCGGCAATAAATCTGGTGCTCGTTGTTGCTTCTTGTACGGTATATTTTGTATTTTCCTTGTAAATGACACTACATTTTACAAGTTGCTTGATGATATATATTTTTTGGCACTGCATATAAAACCGGGGATGCTACACGACTGGATTTGCAATCCAGACGGTCACTGGTTTTGGTTCATTTTTCCGGCACGGCAGTTGCAATAATGTTTCTCAAATGCCCCCCCCCCCCCCGCCTCCCCACCTCTGTCCACCCAGCAGTATAAAGGGGTTCAACACACTTAGTCACCTGGAAGAGTAGGCCAAAACTACCCTCCGCCAGCAGTGGTGTAAGCCAAACGCTGCGGGGACTGCGCCTGTACCTACATCACACTTGCACGACGAGATATGGCAATGCAAAGAGGTCGAATGGCAATTTAATTCCCTTGAATGCATTTGGCCCGAGTCAATCTCCCCCATGCATTATTGAGCTATGGGTCATCACATCAGCGGTACATTTCATTAGCGGGATGTGACTGTCCGCTGACTAGAGTGGAATTCCTTTTACCCGTGGCGTGTAGAGTAATGTAGGGAATGATCAGATAATACAACGGCTTTATAAGAGGCGCCTGTTAATCTGTATTAATACGCGTCGGTACTTTGCTGCTAGTACATTGCTGCTGATACATCGTGTTGCTGCAATCTTGATTGGGGAATGATTCGTTTATTTATCACAACAAAGCCATCCTGGTGGCTCGGTGGCAGAGCAGTCGGCTCGCAATCGGAAGGTTGGAAGTTCAGCCCATCGTCCCTCCGGGGGTCTATAAAACGGGTACCACTTTGTGCGGCAGTCGCCAGCGGTTGTGCAATGAACAAACGTGCACTTGCAATTGGGAGATGTTGAATTCCCACCACTGTATTTTTAGGGCTGCAAAGAGGAACGGAACGCTACCTCGGTGCTCACTTTGAATTTAACTTCACAACAGAAGCGTACATTGACCAAAGTGCTTCATTATTTATAACTATCTGAGCTGTGCGGTACACCATGCTAATGCTGATAAGTGGCCGGGGGGGGGGGTGCAATGGGATTTGTCGAAATACATCCACGGGTTTGCGTTTCAATTGTCTCTCAGAGGCATTTGCAGTTCAACACACGTAACACCCACGACCAACCCCTGCCCCCACTGGCAAAGGCTTTGCTAATGGACCTGCCTGGGCCCCTCTTAATCTCAGCTGAGTTCAGGGTGAGTCATTTGTAAATGCACTTTGCTTCTTTAAAATATTAAAGGATACACTTAATTTGCCACCGATGTTCATCCCCTCACCCCTGGCAGGGCTGCACATCCTTTGGGGACTGCACTATTGAGTGTGAGCTCAATTAATAAGGCCACCTCAAGTTGCTTTTCCTTCAATAACTTCAAAGTACTGCACATCATCCTCCCATGGTTCACCCTGCGCAAACGCTGAACACAAAATCTCGAACTGGAGCCTCTGACGATCGGACGGAATGCAGTTGCCATTGAGTTCAAATGTTTCATTTGAATCTTGTGAGTTCAAATACTGGTGGGCGAGGGGGGTGGGTCAATACCGCCCATTATTCCTGTGAGGTGAAAAAAAATGATCACTACTTTGTGGCAAGCCAACTGCGGTGGTCGTTTCAGGCGACTACTGGCCGACACTCACAGGAATGTGGGATTTCTACCACTGGCTGCAGACAGAGGTCAACGCCTTTCTCCATAGTCATTTGGCGATGGAGAAACGTTGACCTTGAAATGTAAATGTTTTGGGTTTCTGGATTACAATGACTCACCAAGAGTTCTCGCATTGATATGAATCCGCTGAGGAAATGCCATGGATTTTGTTGGGTCAACAAGCATCAATGCCCGGCTCGTATAAAAATATTTCGCCAGCCAACAAACAAAAAATGTTCTTTGGAAGCAATTGAAAGTGATAATAATTAGAAAGAATGCATGTTTGTGCCCATCGTGCCCCACTGCATTGTAAAATCTTGGATTGAGCGTACTACACATGTGGATAACAGCCATTTTGGCAACGTAGAGTTAGTCTTGGAATTTTCTACAAACATTTGAAACATTAGAGGATGCCAACTGGCTCAAGGGGATATCCGCGTGCTGGAGCACCGAGCGGACATTAGTGAGATCCCGAGCATGAACCTGGGATAGTCGCCACGTTGTTGGTTTGATTGCAGTCTCTTAATGAGGGCACAAAAAAAATGACATTACATTTTGATTCGCTTCCATTTGACATACTTCCAGCTCTTTGAGGACCGAAGAAATATCAGTTTCACTGCCCTCAGATGAACGACTCTGAGAGCAGGGCCTCTGGGAAGTGAGGCTCCCCAGCGTGTCGATGAGAGTCAATGAAAGGGGGCTCTCTCTCGGTGATTGCGTGATTATCATCTTCGAAGGGGCCGTTTAATCATCATATTAAATTTGGTTTCACTGTATTTTATTTTCTTTGAAAATTTAAATGATTATCCATCCGTAGATCAAACCCAACAGTCAAAAGTAAACAAATAAATTAGAGCAAATGGTAGCCATTCCACATTTCCGTAACGGGGAATGTGAAAATGTTAATTCAACTTTTTATTTAATTTGTTCCAGTATCCTATCGACACGAAACGCTTACACTTACACATTCACGGGGTGTGTTACATATTCTGAGCGTGTAGCATAAGCAGAAGAGCAATTTTATGCACAAATCCACTATTTGCATAATGAGCTGATTTGCCAAACAGATCAGCACAATGCAATGCACCAGTGTGTAGAATATAAAAAAATTTTGGTGTCAGCGTAAAGAGAGCACTTATTGTGCATACAATGCTTGTGAATAAGAATATACATACGCGTGTTACAAACTAACACAAGTCTGTGCAAATATAAAACATATATTTTTTTGAAATTCAGCTCATTACATACATTGCACGAATGCATAATGAGACTGATCTTATTCCAGTCCACGGGCGTTCTCTGGGCATCCTTGTGATGTTACCACATGTAAACATTCTCAATGAGGAGTTGGCCATTAAAGGGTCTTGAGAGAAAATTGAGAAAGTCCCGTTTATTTAAGTCTTTTCATCACACTGTATATATTTTTTTTCATGAGCATTCCTATTCACACTATTTAAAACGTTGTCATGAGTTACACATTGAAAATGCACAGTGATTAAAGCACCAAGTGATAGTATATGTGCAAAGCTTACTGATATATTAACCAGTCCTTTGGAAGGACGGAAAAATCGTACTCACGGAAAGCCCACTTACAATCGTCAAAAGGATCGCGATCTTACAAGGAAACCCAATGATGTAATTTTTGTTCCGAAAGGATATTTGTAAAAGTTTACATTAATACCCAATTTAGGACATAAAATGCATTAAATCAATAGGACATTCATTAAACGCATTCAAATACCTTTCTACTAATGAGCTTATAGCCCTAAATGGAGATTTCGCATTATGTAGCCTGGGGTCAGGTCCTCTGGGAAGACAGAGAAGTGCCCTATGACATTTATGGAAGCTGTAAATGGCAGAGAGTGGCAGCACAGAAGCTTTAGTTCCCGTTACATCCATCACTCAACACCTAGAGGCCAAGTGAACAAGCTTCCTACCTTCCAAGACACATGATATGTGCAGACAGTCTTGTTTGGGCCACACTACAGAGCTGACAGCTGCATTTACCAAAATGTTGGCTTTTATAGGAACTCTTGGAATCGGTGGTGAATGTGGAGTGTTCTGTATCATCCTGTTCAATTCCACAGCAGGACATCGGCTTTCCCTTACGGTAATATCAATAGATCGTGACTGCAGCGGCTGTTGTATATGATAACAAAAAATATATATATTGACTTTAATAATAAAAAATAATAATGGACAGCCTCTCAATCAATCCACCGCTATATGAAAGCCTTCCCAGGCCGCGTTGGCCACGGGGATCGTTTGACTAACATTGTCATCCCGTTGTCAGTGTGGATTAGTGAGTGAAGCGGCAGCAGCAGCAGCAGGCAAGACCAGATCAGATATCAATTTCCACTGACAATAGCCTTGGCCGGGAATTGAATTTCGGGTTACTGGATTAATAGCGCGGGGTGTTTAACCACGAAAGCAAAACACAATTGAAACTTTAAGTCGTACTTTCTTTTCTGCTGATATAATTTTACAACCATTGAGTGGATGGATAACATTACAGCTTTGCAGACTCTTAGGTGGGGCTTTCATAATGCTATTTTTCTAAAAAAAGTGCGTTAACATGCCACTTTAAATTTGCCATATTGATGACGGGAGAAAAAAAAGTAGTTTTATCGGGTTATCTAAATCTTAAAACTCAGCCACTGTGCAATAAATTCTACATTAATTAACGTAATCGAAACTTGTGACATAGGTTATTCATTCTTGTCAGCTTCCAAGTGTCAATTAAAAGAAGGCATGAAACTCATTTATCATAATTTTTTCAAATTATGCAAGAATAGGTCTACCTTAATCAACCTCATTCAATTTTCTCATTTCTGTTCAGTGTTTTACAGACGACAATCTTTCCCAAGGGGTTGTCAGACTATCTAACAGATACTCTTGTATTCCTAAATAAATCCACAATATTAAGCGTATTTAGAATGCATAAAAATCAACTACTTCTTTCGCGGTCATTTGATGCTATTATACTCCCAAACTTCCTCTTTTTTTGCCATTTCGCACGTTTCAATATTTGTAACAAGTATAATTATTATCGGTTAGCTTAGAGGAGTCACGCCAAGTCTCATTACTTAATTTGTCCTACTTGAGATGTGTGTCCAATGCAATTAGTAATTCCAGACTTAAATGGAATAACCAATGTCTTCTCCTGCACGTTTATGTCTTACACACAGATCTCAGTGTGCGTCACCAACTTCGCATGCAAGTTGGTGGATTCCAAGATTGCGCAATCACCCCACGTTACAGAACGTCTCGCGGAAGTAGCTGTCGCAGAAGTTCTTCTCAGGGACTTTCTGGTGACCTTTGATCCACACGAGAGGAGCTGTACTTTCCCACAGAGAGAAACGTGCGTCATGTTTCAACCCAATACTTTTACGTTTCAGACCAAGAATTTTGCCAAATTCACCGGGCAGAGATTCATCAACTCACTGAATGGCTGCCCGGATTCAATGCCAGCATCACGGCAAGTGTCAGCTCATTTCTCTGACCCAGTGTGCCACCCGAGCAACTCATTGTAACAACTCTGAATGCATCAAAAACCGCAATTCTTGTCTGGTTTTGTGCCAACCAAGCAGTTATTCAATTCAGGGCAACTCACGGGAGGAAGTGAAGAACAAAACGTCGGCGTGGATAAGCACTTGACGACGCAGGGATGGCTGCCTGAACGGCAGAAAAAAACAATTAATGAGATTTATGTGAATGCTGTGCGAAGGCCGAGCATTCTCATTTCATGCCCAGTCAATGGAAAAGCGCAAAAAAAAATCGCATCATTGTTTTCAGACACGAAAAGCGAACCGGCTTTAGTGCGAAGCCGCGTTTTTTTTTGTGAAAACGTGCACGCATGCTTGAGTGGCACTAATGAAAAATGCATCAGCCCTTACACACACACACGGAGCGTGGCCCCTTTCTCTGCTCCCTTGCTGGGGTCACCCGAGCATTTAATTGAGGCCCTCCCCTCCCCACCAACTGTTTCGTGTCACCGATATCAATTTGCATTCCCAAATGTGAAAACTACGCTCGCGCGTTCAGTTCGTCAAAAAAGAATACTACACCCACAAGAAAGAGAGAAAAAAAATCCCGTCAACTTGCAGCGTGACGCTTAAGGACACTTACTCTGGCTGGCGTCTGTTTCAAGAGGGGCGTCATTGCACGTTCACTTAACCAGTGATATGTGCGTGCGATGATGAAACTGCGATTGGATACGTTTTTGATCGCTTCTTTATAGCGTCAGCAAGTTAAAATAACCAGGAATTAAAATGCAACCGCACGCATTTTTTTAGCAATGCTCTGCACACTTTTCGCTCGACTCAGAGATGCGCAAAACCTCACAGACAAGCGGGAAGACAGCCCAGAACCGACGCCTACAATTGCCCAAGCTCATTGGCCCTATATTGGGATGTTTGGCCAACTGCATTAATGAGTGTTTAGACATTCTTGGGATCATGACAATACTAATCAATGCATGCACCATGTATATGAGCTGTAACTCCGTGCATGTCTTTTAAATGTACTGCCTAAAAAAAACTGGGGGTGGGGGGCGGAATCCCACCACTTTGACAAGCTGCTCTTCTCGCTTATATGTCGGCTGGAAGCTGTTAGGCATCGAGTGGCTAAAAGTAATTTGCTGAATTGAAACTATGTCACTGCTTCTGTGCTCTGCGGCTGTGTTCGTTGGAATTTCGGGCTTCGAGCCAAGCTTCCGTTATGTTGAAATTAATGTTGCACGGAGCTCATCCATGTTGGCTGCCAGTTGGAGAGCGTGCACCTTCCTGTGATCAGCAGTGGCCTATGACCAAATCACCTGGAGTGCACCCAATCTCGTAAGCTCCGAGGAGCGCCGGGTTGAGCCTGGATAGCTCTCGGATGGGCGGCCACCACCGCCCAGCAGGTGCACACTGGCTGTGGGGACTACAGCGTGGGTGGACAGCGGAGGGTGAGTGCAGCACAATCCATTGCTGTTGCGTACCTATGTATTATCACGTCTCTGACCCCTCCTCACACTCCAAGAGGTCAACAGTGGAGGAGCAGTGCTTACGTCCTTGAAAGCGCCCGAGGAACGATGGCCAAAATGTGCACTCACAACTTTGGGCTTCTGCCCACAGTGCCACCCAGACGGATTGTTGTGGTTGTGAACTCTTTGTTTGCTTCGTGATAAAGCAATGCGCGATGCTAACACTACTTAATCCTGCGTGCACAATTAGACAAATAATATCACTATCATTAACTGTAAGCACTGTACATGCATGCATGCAGGCGGGTTTAACAAATCGATCCACCTACTCTTGAGCGAGCGGTGTGTGCAAATGTAGCGAATGTTCCCGAAAATCCCAGAGGCCTTGCTTCAAATCTACTTTTCTCCGACCGAATTACGAAATGCTTCAATTGCCCCGTGCCCCGAGACAGGGTCTTCCCTGGGTCGACTCAGTCTGAAATGAGGATGGCTTTTTCCCCCAATGCCGGGGTGTAAAAGGCAAGACAGTTGCGGTGTTGGTCACTCACCCTTGCGTGCGCCGAAACGACCTCAATCAAGTACAGGCTAACAGCTTTCCCCGTATCAGCCTAACCGCAAGCAGGAGGGATCTGCGGGCTGCAGGCAGGCCTTTAACTTTGCAGTTTGTTTGGATAAGGGACTTATATACAACATTTCAGCGAGAGTGATTTCATTTTCGACAATCTTGGAAATCGGCATGATGGGATTTTAAGTCTCCCCCAACGGCAATGAGACGGACGCGGATGAAAAACATGTAGCCAGGTGCATGTGGCCAACAGGCGGTCTTGAATGCTGCGAGCTTGTAGCACCACACTCGCGTGTTATGGGTCTGACGAGAGTGGCTTCATCCAGAGCATATTGAGACAGATAACAACACACACACACGTGCAGGGGGGGGGGGGGGGGGGAAGTTGTTCCATTTTAAACTAGAAAAAAATATATCATGCTGGACAAAGTATGGCCAGCACAAACCATGGGAGGGTGTTGTGGCTTTACACATTGGTTGGCTAGCGTTGTGCATCCTCATTGCTCATGGGCACACACACACACACCACACGAGGTTATTTGTTTTCAGGTTGAGTTGACTTCGGGGAGACCCAGGACGGATTAAAATCCCATTTGCCACTGATATGCAGGCCGAACATTAAATAATCTCGCTGGAATCTTAGCACAGTGTGCAGTAATCACCACACCGTAGCCACTACCCTCCCACACGTCCTTGCCAAAACACGCATGCCCACAGAGGGATAAAACACACGCGGACGTATTACCTTTCCCGATACTTATAATAAAAAGGTCCAATGGGGACATGTTTGGTCAGCATGTGCGTGTGTCATATTGTAGGACAAGGAGGTATAGACAGGCCAACAGGGTACAAGGCCGACCACATTTATTCCCTTTCCAGCCTGCCAAGGTTACAGTCGCGTCAACAGAGTCTAGTTAAATTTTGACTTAAAACTTTCGTGACTGCAGGCATTCATCTTCTTTGGTTCTTTCGGTAAAGTCACGTTTCGATCGAAACGTCGTGGTTTTTGTTGATATTTTTTTATTTTATAACTTTTATTCAATTCATTTTCATTATTATTTTTCTTCTATCTACGTGACTTTACCGAAATAGCCAAAGAAGAGTCAAGTTAACTGCATGCAATGGGACAGAACGATATATCAGCCAATAAGCCAGGCCCGCAGTGTATGAAAAAATAAATAAGCAGATATAATGCCTCCTTTGGGTAGGATGATGGGTGAGGTGACATGCACAGCTTTTGTTGCTCGTTATTCAGCAACTGCTTTAGAATTGGGGTGACATTCTTTAATTGTTTTGTGTCACATGACCAACGCTTGGAAGAAGCTACATCACGACACCTGGCAGAGGTGATCTCTCTTCTGCCCATTCAGATGAAGTTTCAAGAGAAAGTTCTTGATTCAATTGTAAGTTGGCTGTAATTAATTAAAGGATTTTCATTGCAAATTCAGTCGAATATTATACGAATGAGGGGAAAAAAACTTTAAGTTGTTTGATAAATGCATTGTTTTATTTTTCAATAGTTTTTTGTTTCAACACTGAAATGTTCTACCACGTAAGTGATCATTCAAAACGTCCGACCCTTATCTAGCAGCGTCAATCTACTGCTGGATGATGGCCTCACCACACCATGGGGGGAGGGGGTGATTGACCAAACTTCACTGTGTTGGTCAGTGCGTAATGAGTGAAGCGACGCTCAAAACTCTTTCAGCCATCACTCGTCACCGACGTTAGCCATGACCAGGAAGAATCGAACTCCGACCGCCGGGTTCACAGCTCAGTGCACAATCCACTGCGCCACCTCTCCCGTCCGATGTATAAGATGATTTGTCAATGATACAACACAGCACACGAGCCGAGAGAGCCAAGCCACATCCACTGAACGTTGTAACGTGAAAGCGGAGAACTTCACATTACTGGAAAACTGGAAAGGCTTTTTTGCGTCCAAAAGCAAAATGGTACCCAAGGGGATATAGAAATTGCATGATGTAGCACAGAAAGCATTCCAGGCAAATAACTTACTTCAATTACTCAGAAAGCCTAATACATACAGATAACAGCACAGTTTGGATCAATGCCAGGTCACTTAATGGGAATGCCTAAAGCTAAGCAAGGGGAAATGAGCAGCCTTGAAGAAACAAGGCAGGTGGTGTAATCAACAATGAACATTATGACATTGTTAATGCGTTTTATATGGAGTATTTATACTTGGCCATAACCGGCATACTCCTTCTGAGTAGTGGAATAATTTAAACATGTCAAAGGAATCGTGTTTTTTGAAGAAAATATCCTTCGTATAGAGATTAGTTTACATTTAAATATTCTGAATATATATACACGTGAATACATTTGTAGCCGTTTAAAAAAAACTTGCTGTAGAAAAAAAGCGTAACTCATTTTTATTTTTTTCATGATGCTGACACATTTATTTAATTGGTTTAATATACAATGTCCCACCACATTAAGGGGTGTTTTATGAAGTTACCAGAATAATATTGCTGACTTTAAAATGTTATTTCATGTTGTTTTTTCAGTGCCCGTGGAAGAGTGCTTGACTCGTGACGAGAACAGAGCGAGTTCAATCCCTGGTTGGGAGTTGACTCCAACTATTACCATACCCTGGTGTTGATATAACAAGTTCTAAAATAGTGACCAGTATTATGTCCCACTCAGAGACGGCTCTTGATTCAATAAATGCGGTCTTTCCTTCAACTGCATCTGGTGCCTCGATGGAGATGAAATATGGCCCACAGCTAATTTGAGTGTGGAGAAACACTGTAGCCATTTCAAACTTGATTTGAAGCTTTCGTGACTGCAGGAATTACTCCTTGGTTCTTTTGGCAAAGTCACGTAGAAAGAAAATGAATTAAATAATAGAGTGCGACGTTTCGATTACAACACAAGCAACCGTCATCAGGTAGAACTACATTTGAGAAAGAGACAAAACACAAACACGGAGACACACAGAGACAGACACACAAGCGTCTGTGTTTTGTCTCTCTCTCTCAAATGTAGTTCTACCTGATGACGGTTGCTTGTGTTGCAATCGAAACGTCGCATTCTATTATTTAATTTATTTTCTTTCTACGTGACTTTACCGAAAGAACCAAAGAATATAGCCATTTCATTGTTACAATTATTGTTGTTTTAGTCGTCAAGGAGAAATTGAACTTTCATTCCTGGTGCAATATTAGCGCGATGTTATGACAAAAAAATAATCAATTTTGAAATCTCACAGAGCACTGCATTAGCACGTGTGTACGAGAATGAATGCACAATAGATTTTTTTTTTTACAAAACTGCTGAAAAACTCTTTGAGTTTCCCTTTTCATCGTTGCGTAATAAGTAGTACACTTTCCCATACACTGCCATGAAGTTGTCGTCTTTCGTCAGGTGAAAAACAAACGTACATTTACAATTCGTGTGGCTGGAATTTAGCCAAATGAGATGGCAATCTAAATTTGAATAACCTCATCGCATTCATCATCAGCTTTGGCAAATCCACTGCTGGATGAATCCTCCCCAAGCCGTTACCATCTCTCACTATCCTGCGACGCATTAGGCCACTTAAGCACCCAGCACGCGACGACGAGCAAAAATTAAATAAGATATTTTTTTGAAGTCATTGGTGACCAAGCTGACCATCAACTCACTACGTTTCAGAGCCTGGTTTAATTACAGACAGCTAAAGCGCCCCCACATTTAAACCCAAGGCACCCCAGTGGTGATGACTCGACACTTTGACCTCTGAGCCATACGGCCAAAGTCGAAGAATGAATTCTTGAGAGACATTTTGGAGGTCAGCCCTATTGAATTGTCAGCAGCTCCTTATAAATCTTTGCTCATTTGATGATAAGGGAGGTGCTGACAGTACAATGTGGACGAACTTCACATGTTCTTAGTAATAGGGTTTTACCCTTTCAAATGGTACAAAAACTGACACCTTTATACAAGGCATCATGTTTGCAATAACCACAACACAAGCAGTCAAAATGCAAACAAAAAGAAACGACTTTGATTATGATAATGATATGCACTGTCCTTGAAGTTGATTGGTCCACACCCGAGACAGCCTTTCTTAGAGCCTAGTCTCCATTGGTGTTGGACCAGATGACGCCAAAAGGCGTACAACTCAATGACAGCGCACTATCAGAGTATTCACATTCTCTTTTTCAGCCTTTTGTCAATCCACTGCTAGATGAAAGCCACCCCATGCCGCGTCAGTCACGCGAGTCGTTTGACCGTACTTCAACAGAAATGTAACTTTCGGTAATTTTCTCCCCACGCTTCCCAACCACCAACGTCGAGACGTTATGGCAGTCGTTCAATAAAAAAAAATACGTGACAGTCAAATTGCAATCAGTCTTGATAAGTAGTGTGAAGCCAGCGATGCACATTCCATGTTCCTATGGCACAGACTACTGTGTGAATTTCCACCAAGTGATATAACTTCACATAACACTATTGCTCGTTTCACTAATCCTACACGAAATGATGATCTAAATCAGCCAGAGACGGGTTTTGATGTCGTTATTTTACAACGTCGAGCCCTGTTGCTCCACGAAGTGAAACTAAAGCGACGGCATAATAATATTTTAGGACGATGTTAGACCTACATTGAAAGCATAAATGCAAACATACGTAGCAAGGATGCTGGTTCACAATCCATGTCAACGCTGTGTTTAGATTCTTGATAATTTTTCTAAATAATGAGAGACTTCCACGGTGTTATCAGGACGTGCAGATGCCGAGTACCTGCCTGTAACAATGTGCATGTGAAACGATGCTGGAGTGGCTGCTGTCAAAGAGAAATGTTGAAAATGTCAAGGATGACAGAGGGTGGATTAGCATTTGCCTGTATTGTGCTTCGGATTCAAACGCCGATAGCCATCTGCCCAAATGACAGCAGGCTAAAGTGAACAATGGTGACTGATGTGAACGATTAGTAAAAAAAAAGCAATTTGACAATGTTTTATTAAATATTTAACTGTTGGTTTCAAATTAAGGAGTGTGTCATAGCACTAAGCTGATTAAATGAATCAAGGGAAAAATATTCTTTGGCCACTGAGTTTCCTCCTAAAAAAATTTAGTTTGTGTTCATTATTCTTCACTGACCGCCATAGGCAACATTGGATGAAGGAAGACGTAACCCAAAGAACGCTGCAACTCTGATGCTGTGGATACGTCACTAGTTTTGGTGCCCCAAAGATGCCCGAATCAAGTTTGAGATTCAGAATCCATTTTGAAATCTCAACGCAGTACGCGTCCCCTGTGTTAATGAAATGGCCGACGCTTTAATTTTTCACAATAATTATCCCAAAACAAAGCCATCAAGTGGCGCTTTTTTGGATACAGTTATGGGGCGAGGTTTCCAATACACTCCGCTATGTTTGTCGAATGGCAGTCAAAACTGATCTAATTAACTCTCCGAGCTAGAATTTAGCCAAATTTATTGAAAAGAGTTGCGACAATCAACTCGTTGCACGTGTAAACCTGGTTCCTTCCAAGGGTTGCTGTTACCCAGGTTCAAACCCAGGTTCTCAACGGCGTTGGCTCAGTCCTCTGCCCTGTGAACCGACTTGCCCATTCGTGTCATTTTTTTTCTTCTTCTCATTCATGAATCTTCAAACTTGTGTTGGACCGCCTGGGACTGAAAGCCTAGGTTTGAATTTACAAGATTATATCTGTAGTTTTGTATCTTGCTTTAAGGTTTAATAATAATAATACTTTTCCACATTCCTGAAGAATGTCAGCTTATGATATCGATTTTCTTTCTGTGAGGTAGTTGTATTGGTGAAGGTGGTGTCCTTTTGATTACTTCATATATTTTCTCTGTCAAGGGTCTAAAGATGAAGTACTGTATAGCGCAATTTAAGTTTCCAAACGTGTAGACCTTATTTAATTAGTCACCGCTAAACTGCTAATAAATATTGGTCACTAATGTACTGAACTACAAACGTCAAAGTGTATCCATGCTCAAGTGAGCACTACGTATTTCCCATCGTCATGGGTAGCGTGTTATTAATCATTTACTCTTACATGCACAATTCAATACATGTGTTGTGAGTGTAACAATCAATTTAATTGATGAATCAATTCCGTTTTAGATGCCTAGTAATGCTCACTATTTTACACCCCCCTCCCCAACACCCTTGAGGAAATCAAGAACTTTTCGATTTAAAGCTTTCGTGACTGCAGAGATTCATCTTCTTGGTTCTTTCGGTAAAGTCACATAGAAGGGAAATAATAAAAGAATAAAAATTTAACATAATAAAATAATTTTCACGACGTTTCGAACCAAGAAGATGAATCCCTGCAGTCACGAAAACTTTAAATCGAAATTTAACCGACACTACGGGGTGGGATTCCATAAAACTTTCATTCTTCACCTGAGGCCGGCTGCTTGCGTTGTGGCCGAAACGTCGTGAGAATTATTTTATTATGTTTTATTTTTATTATTTTATTATTTCCCTTCTACGTGATGACTTTACCGAAAGAACCAAGAAGATGAATCAAGAACGTTCACGTTTCACGTTTCATCTCAAATGTGACGATCTCCTTAAAACCCATTAAATACCCCAACAAAAAGCCAAAGTATCTCCATACGCGACTAAACATGGGCAGGTGTTCATCTCCATTTGTGACCCTGAGCCAGTGGTGGAAATTCCACGTTCCTCTGGCGAGGGTCGCTGTATCTCCATAACAATAGCCACCGCTGGCCTCCCACATGGAGGCTCTTATCGTATCAGTCCAGCGAGGGATGATGGGGGCTGCATCGATGTCCGAATACGAAACCTTCTGACAGTTGATACACCACATCTGGCTCCCTTTCGACTGGAGACAAAAATCCTGCAATTTGTTACGGAACAAGACACACGTCTGGAAACACAAACATCACACCGCATAAAGGGAGTACACTAAAACGGTTTGCTCCTTTCAATAACAAGAATTAAATTACGATTACACTGTACATAATCATATTCCAGGTTGTTAATTTGGCTACAGTTCTGACCCATGGCAAAATTATTTTTGCAATCACAGTACCACTGCATCCTCACCAATTACACTTCTGCAGTGCGTTTCTTTTGTTCATTAACACGATGCCTGCATCAAATATAGATATAGGGAATTAAATTAAAGATGTCACCACATGTGACACTCGTAAGATCAAAAAAACAAACAAACACGATCCACATTCCTGATTTAAACAGCGCCCCAGAGTGCAGCAATGCCGGCATGTTGAGCAGCATCCTCAGGCTTTATCTGCCTACAACCTGATCTGCCGATTACATTATGAACGTTTCCTTCATGCACCAGCAGCAGCAGCATGGCGCTGCGATTAGGGCACTTAGACACGCAATGGGAAGGTGGCGCGAATACATATCCTGGTTGAGGATTTCACTCAGCCCATCACCCTCCAAGGGGCTTGTTAAAATAAGTACAGCTTTCTAGGAAATGAATAGTTGTTGTCTTGTGAGAGCACTGGTGACTATCATAGAAATGTGGACATCTCACCACTGGTTCAGGAATTCACTCTTGATCTCAATTATTGAAGAAAGAGATTGACCGTGTCACCTACAACATAACGGACTTTGTTGACAGTGGTGGACAGCCACCAGTCCCAAAATGTAACTATGATGGCGATCTTATAGACCAATTGTGCAATCTTAAACTGTTGTATCTTCCTAATTGAATCTGCTGAGGGCACACGTGGTTGTGGAGCAGCGGTGCAGCAGTTTGTGCACTGAGCTGTGAACTCAGTGGCCTGAGTTTGATTCCTGGCCATGGCTGACACCCGTGGTGTTTGATGCCTGAACCAATAAGCATGCGCTGATCAGCACGGTCAAGTATGGTCAAACAACCTCCCATGATCGAAAAGCATCGGGAAGCCTTCATCCTTCAGTGGATGACGAAGGGCTTTAAATCAGTTGTTTAATTAAATATCAATGCTGTTTTTATTAAACAATAACATTCAGCATTTAATGACGAGTATAAATGTATGTTGTATAGATTTTGCTACGCAATAATATTACAATGGTAAACTTTTTTTTTTACAAATGTGCCGGTCTTTGCAAGGTACCACATTGTACTTCACTACGTCCAACACAAATAAATTTTTTACGTCTGCCCTCTTTGCTTATTCTGTGAAGGTTAAGTCTCAAAACGTTGGCTTACTAACTACAACTATAGGTATATCAATTGGCTACATTTAGTGCAAGTTTACAGATACTGCTTCTAACAAAAAAAACATGCCCAACTCTAAAATCCTTTGGCAGCCTCGTATAATAATAATAATGGTATTATATGCCCCTAACTGTTCTGCATTTTTTTCAACGAAGATTGATTTTCAAGTATGCCCTGCCCTTGAGTGTAAGAACTGTCAGGCTGCCAACACAAATTTAAAACTAAAAATCTCACGGCGGTAATGTTGGTGACCCAGAATGAATATGATCTCCCATTATAATAAGCCCAGGAATGTATGACCTTGGCCAGTGCATGCACTTAGTTATATTAAACGGGTCTGAGCCTTCTGGATAATACACTGACAAAACTAATCCAGTGCTCGAGTCCATTATGGGGGATTTTCAAAAGGTGACAACTGCTTCCAAAATTATTATTTTTGTTATTGCTCATTCCACCAAATATATTGTGCATGTCACAACTGAAGAGGCACATTTCAAACTCTGCCTCGAATATATAAACACTGCAAATACCAGGGGAATATAACAAAACACAATACGCTGGGTACATATCCGGTGCAAAAACGGCAATCCGCAAATTTGCACCAGTCCAATGCGGACCCCCATTTCAAATGAGGCAGATTCTTTTCAATATTTTTTTTTCCCCCAGGGATGCACTGCTTCTCCCTGATGGGGCTAAACAAGGCACCCCCTCCCTCCCGCCGCTGCAAGTGTCAGAAAGCTGCCAAATTTAATCCTGACATTTTCTGGTGCAAATATGCAATGATGGCCACTCTGGGTAAATGCCTTGTCCTTACAATGTTCTGGCACATAATCGGCCACGAGACATCATTGCCCACGACCGTAATAGTTTGCCTTTTCTTGTACACATTGTTCTCGGCGTCATTTCTCCTCGCAAGGTGCAATTTACCTTAAAGCAAGCGATGTCTCTCAGAGGCGTTCGTCACGAAATCCACGAAGAACAAACAAAAAATACGCGACAAAAATTTTAAATAAAAAACACGTGAAATACAGTACCCATCTTCCAAACAACAAATTGATGCGCACATCATATTATCTAAATTCTACAGGTCGGCACAGAACATGAAAAATGGGTATGGGGAGGCTGTGATTAAAAAACAAAAAATGCTCTTAAAAATGCGTGACTGCGGCAGAAATCCAACCTTTTCACACACCGCTGTGTGTGAATACGTGTGTAAGTGTGTCAGCCGAAACGTGCGTGGTGTGTGTGTGCGTGTGGGCATAAACATTTATAAAGTTTAGGAGGCTTTTTTGCATGTTATTTTCTGCAGCTTTGATTTATTTGGACAAGGGTTAAAAAAAACTCCAGGCTATCGTACCCATGGGCATTTGAAGCCCCCTCTGCCTCTATCGTCGTGCATCCACTTGGTGACATTTGGAGGCTGTTTGAACTCCGCTCATCCTTTCTGCTTTTTAAAGGTCGCAAGCTCCATGACAAGGGGAGAGCAGATAAATAAATCAAAAGGTGTAAAAAAAGGCTATCTCTGGCCACATAAACACGCCTTCACGGCGAATTATTGGCAGGGTTCTCTTTGTAAGCAAATGTCAATGCACATCGTTATATTGAACTTTACCTGATACACATAGCTGTTAAGTGCTCGGTATGGTTACGTAACTCAACAGCTTTGGAAAAAAAAAGCTTTACGTATATTTACCCAATTATTTTGCTCGCCTGGTTTTGATTAGCTTGCTGTTGTTTTCATTATTTTTTTTATCTTAATTTCTCTGACGTTGAAATGTCATCTGTTGCCACTTGCATTGTCTGGAAACTTCCCTTCAGGTTATGACATCACATAACGGCAGGGCGTGGACACAACCCATCATCCTTCTCGAGTCAATAAAATTAGTACCCCCTATTTGTCAATTCACCTAATTGTCATCTTCCTATGGATACACTTTTCCCGGCCATCCGAATGTGGAATTATCACCATCGGTTCATGGCTGCCAACAGAAATGAGCAATGCCCGACTAAAATTTTCTCGATAGTTGCATGTTTAAAGTGCGTGTTAATATGTGGTCAGCCAAAAAGGTGTTGCACAGTGAAGTCATATTTGACCTTCAGTAAATGCCCCCCACCGCTGATATCTTAATGCCACTGTACATGCAAACGTGAATGTTTTTCTTCATAAATGTTGTCATGTTTGTCCGAATAGCAGCAAGTGATCTCAGTGCTATGTTGATAAAGTACTCTCCATTTGTTCAGCTCGTAGCTTGCCAGTACTTGACCTTAGATGACTACTGCGGTATTACGTAGATAAACAGAATGTTCCCGCAGGTACGTACACGCGTACATGGCCATCGTTTATATGCAGGTCAAAGACCTGGACGTAGCCAAAACAAATAATACAAAACATGATAATTGTTTTTTTACCACCCCTTTATCTGGCAACAAAACTGACACATTTTTTTTTACAAGGAATCATGTTTGCATAGACCACAAAGGCGCTTTTTGGCGTCATCTGGTCCAACACCATGTGAGACTAGGCTCTAAGGAAAGCTGTCTCGGGTGTGGACCAATCAACTTCAAGGACAGTGCATACATTATCAGAGTTATGTATTTTGTTTGCACTACGACTGCAGGTATTGTGGTCTATGCAAACATGACTCCTTGTAAAAAAAGTGTCAGTTTTGTAGCCAGATAAAAGGGTAAAAAAAACAATTCTCAGATTTTTTCTTCTGGCAAATGAGGTTCCAATGGAATACAAAACATATCTGGGCTTGTAAAAAAAACGAGTCTACTATTTTTTTAAAGCAACAAATAAAAAGGAAATAAAGCCACACACAGTACGTGCAATTGGACCGTATAAAGTAATGCCGGTCAGTGTAATCACAATCGAGTTATGCTGCACACGGTCATCGAATTTCACAGGGCACCCACGCACACCGCGGGCGGTGTTTCCCATTTATCGCCACTTCTCTAGACGTGCAAAAAATTCCCGCATCGTGGGGGAAAATGTCCAGGCCTGGCCCGCAGAAAAGTTTCATCGGCGAGTGCTGTAAATTACATTGCAGCAAGAGGCAGCATTTTTCATTTACGCGGGGGCTGTGCCTTTGTGCTCCCTGACGTTTGTTACGTTATTGGTGCTGTACAGATTTTATTGTTGGTGGGGCAAAGCTTGTATCCACGATATATTTTTTATTATGAAGTTAAGAAAAGTTGGAAATGTTTTGGTGGCAGGGGATGTCAAAAGCCACCTAATGGAATAAGAGCCGGCGTTGCCAAGGTGTACCGGGTTAAAATCTGGGCACAGTCCTGAGGTTAAGCCAGGGTTCTCAAGTGTGGTGAGTGATGGTCTCAGTCTTGTCACCAATAGCTGTGAGGGGGTCGGAGAAGTTTTATGCACATTTGTTTCTGCACTTAATTTGGCTCGGCAAGCTTATCAGTGTAAACAAATGCAGTTTGAACCATTTGCTTTTAAAAACAACTTAATTATTAATTACTTACTCCTTTATACAAGAACGTCAAGGACTCTTTTTCAGAAGCTCTTGAAGTGTGTTTTTTTATTTAAGATATTATCAGACAATTCATGAGCGTGTGTACGAGTGGGAGGAAAGCGGAGCACCCGGAGACAACCCACACGTAACAAGCGGGCAATGCTGTATCCCCATACAGATGGAAACAGATGGCGATCCGTCCACTTGCTGTACTGCCTTCTCCTGGCGAGCCAGGGTATTGTACCTTGATGCCCATGTGAGTTTCACAAAATCGTGTGATCCAGCGACACTCATTGAATAATATGAGGCAGAGTTTTAATTAGTGCCACTTCTCTCTGTTGTCAGAAGATTCCAGAAAGGAATTTATTTGGACGTTTAATTGCCAAATAAAACATTAGATGGTAAATATGACGATGACAAAACAAATGTCTGAGTTTGACCGCCGACATGAATTTGAACTCACAACCTTATTAATCGTTTGTTGGAAACTGTCGCGGTTACTACGTTTGGCTCCACGGCCGTGGATGTTATTGAATTATGTTTGCTGAATCCCCTAGAATTTGAACCCGAAGACTCGGTGGACCATAACAGGGATCGATGGTAATGGTGATTTCCTCTCCCACCCCATGTGATTGGCTTTGCAAAACACATTCGGAGCACGTAGCGTGACCGGCGATTATGGAGGCTCCTGGCAAAGCATTTCCCATAACCAAGGCACATTTCAAATGACGTTCAATGGTAGTAGTCCCAAGCTCGCGTGGCCACGCTGGAGGGACACATAACAAGCCCAGCAGCGGCGGTTATTGAAGTGCTCTCTGCCTGAGATCATTAAACGTTGAGCAAACTAAATTTGATGCCAGAAGCATTTTAGAAAGCTCTCGAAAGTGCATTAAGAGCCTGCGTACGGGAGGTCTTTGAACTGTGATTTTGGCTGAGTAGTTTGAATCACAAACATTGGCACAAAAGTCATCATTGTTGAATACCGAACATCTGATAATAATGTTCTCGTTTAAGCGAGCCTCTCTGAGTCTGCAGTCATCTTTCAGGGGTCTCCTGTTTGTGATGCTTGGCTAATTCCTTATCGAGTATTTTTTGTGCATTGGATAAATGAGTACCCCGGGGGGAAATCCACGCCGATTAGAGGGCAGCGCACTGACATCTGCCCAAACTGGATAGGCAGCTTACTTGCTCTCATCACCAGCCATGATCAATCCACTTCTGCATTTAAGTGGCTCGATCCACTTGGCAGGGACACGGCCCAAGTGATAACGCCTTCACCGTTTGTCGCAGAGATCCGTGATTTGAATCCGGCAGGCCGCCCCGGTTAATACTGCGAGTCTAATCACCGTAAAAGTACGCACCTTCTGCATCACAGTATACGTCGAGGATACCATGATGTCGTTCGGAAAGGGTATGCCATTGTGTGTTGGGATCATGGTCCAAGTATTTTATATCAAATGTACTGTTATGAAGGCGAAGGCCAACCCTCAAGACCCTATACATCTCTCATGGTCCTGCGTTGCATCAATTCACCTACCACCTGCCCACAAGCTGATTCCATCCCTCCATCTCCGCCGCAGTGGAACGGCCTCTTTCGCACGTTCACCCGCTCTTGGCTGCCACTCCAGCGTTCGACATGCTCAACCACCAGCCATCATTCCCTCATAGCGAAGTGTCCCTCTCTCAAGCGCGCTCAGTGTCTCAGTGTATCTCTCTCTCAGTCTCCCTTTCTTCGTCTCAAAGTGGTGTCGTCTATAGCCTGCGTATACTCTACTCGCCCCGCTGCCTCTTATATACACCACTTGTCTGTCCATTGAATGTGGGTGCCATCACACACGCGCACAATCTCTGTGTGATCCGTCAGCCCCATCTCTCTGTAGCTGGATTACATGGTATGTATGTTCAACTTCGCTTGCACCGTACGTCGCCAACCATCCTAGTCGGAGGTGAGATCTTTCACCGATTTCACGCACCACAGATTTACCCCCATTGCTTCCTCCCAGTCTATTTCATTCAGCTCATCTCCACCATCACGTACCATTGCTAATTCTGTGTAAAGCGCCTCGGATAAGGCGCTGTATAATAATGTTAAGATGATAATTCGAAGGCTTGTGTCACCGCACCCAGCGACGGCATCATCGCCATCGCGAGCCATTCTCATCCCGACTGATTAATCACACAAACAGAACCATCCCAATGGCACCACTTCCAGTAATGCACGCCTGGAAATTCACCTCACTCCTTGGCGTCGATAGTTCTGTCCATCGATCGTCATTCCTCCCAGTGACACGTCCCGTCTAATTTGTCTTGTCCTAGGGAGATGAGAATGGAAAAGTCACCTCCGCATTTACCACAGATCACGGAAGTGTGCCAGACAAGCAACGACGGGGCAGATTCTTTGTTGAAAATGTACAAGCAAATTTCGATTTAAAGCTTTCGTGACTGCAGGGATTCATCTTCTTGGTTCTTTCGGTAAAGTCACGTAGAAGGGAAATAATAAAAATAAAAATAAAACATAATAAAATAATTCTCACGACGTTTCGGCCACAACGCAAGCAGCCATCCTCAGGTGAAGACCAGGTCTGTCGGGGAGACAGCGTCTGTCCACTACTGTTGATCGCTGTCTTCCCGACAGACCTGGTCTTCACCTGAGGACAGCTGCTTGCGTTGTGGCGGAAACGTCGTGAGAATTATTTTATTTTGTTTTATTTTTATTATATTATTCTTTCCCTTCTACGCGACTTTACCGAAAGAACCAAGAAGAATGTACAAGCAGGTGAGAATGCAGATTGAGAAAGAGTGAAAGCGTCCTGACGCTCACATATCACTGGGTGGCTACTCATCTCCTTCACAGGCAATTAGCCATGAGGCAATAATTCCACATTCCTATGACAAGAGTGTTATATATATGTATACATAGGACAATGACTGCAGTCTTCATAATGAGTGGTACCCGTGTTATTTACCCTGGAGGGACGATGGACTGAACTGACTCCCAACAAACATGTGAGCTCTTGAATCCTCAACTGATGGCGAGTCGAGCACTTGGTCAATGAATGTCCCCAAAGTGCATGCAGACCAAAATTCACTACTGTTGACCGCAATTAATAAATAATTTATCATTAGTATTCAGGACAGCATAGACGCTTTTAGTTGATGAACATTAGAAAGTCAGTGACCACATGTCGTACATGACACCTCCTGGCTGTGATGCTCAGCCATGCTTTTTGGACAACGTAATTAAAACCAACACTTGTGTTGCTTTGGCTTTTCAAACACACATTCTGAAAGTATGAATTTGGCTCGCGTATAGGTGTTAGGTGGATTATTACATCGCGTTATCACGAGAGATGGTGTCAGCTTGGGGACGTATTCATCCAGTCGTGGGCTGACCATGGCTGATTGTGATGAAAATTAAATATAAACATACCAAATGCAACCAGGTCATTTAAATGAAAGGGTCGTGGAAGGCTGCTGCTGCTACATAACTAGGCATATCTAGACCCACAATGGCAGACTTATTTTAACAATATTATCCAGCCAGGAAAGATATTGCCAGATTATATCACCTCTGGGGATTTGGAACATCAGTTAACAATTTTACAAAGAGTGTGTGGGGATTATTGATGGCCCTTGGCTCGGAAGATGCATTGAGAAGTGAGGGGACACTGCAAGGGCAAGTGGGCGTATCCGTGATTTAAACACAATAAGCCTGCAATGAAGTGAGGAAATTGTCTCGCAAGGAGATGGCCAGGCTTCTATACAGGCAATTGCCAAAGGTATAACAAAAAAAAAGTGCCCGTTTCAACAAACGGTCAGGTCACGCCTTTGGAAATATCACCGTCCTATTTTGTCTGAAGAATTCATGGAAATAAATACGGACGAACTTGTTTCAAACACTGCGCGTGTGTGTCTTTGCCGCAGTTCAAATAAAAAAAACGTAACATTTTCTCAACGTGACTTTTAAATCAACGTTGTAATATTGAAGGCGCACTACACGCGATGAACCCGGACGACCCGAGGTACATTTCCAGCCTCAGCTTCCGTGAGTGGCGAGTCTTCTCTGGACCGATCCTGGTTTCTCCCCTTTTGCCAACCTGCACTCACCAGTCTGGTGAAGTATGGTCAAACATTTCGATTTAAAGCTTTCGTGACTGCAGGGATTCATCTTCTTTGTTCTTTCAGCAAAGTCACGTAGAAATAAAATAATAATAATAAAACATAATAAAATTATTCTCACGACGTTTCGGCCACAACGCAAGCAGCCAGTCCTCAGGTGGAGAACAGGTCTGTCAAGTCTACTATGACTGAAACGGCATGCAGATGCTTTCCATCCAGCAGTGGATTGACAATCGACTGTTAATTGTTTCAAGATAACATCATCTGCGGGTTTAATTCGGCATTAGCTTAAAGGAATTAGTGCTCAGCAATGACTCTTCTCATATGAAGCCTTCTCCTCCCGAGAACAATCAATCTAACCACGTGTGTATATCCTTGGCGCATTGTGTTATAGACTGGCCTAAGGCTATGCATGCCATGAGGATTCACGTTTTTTACAACGTTTTTTTTTGTGACCATGATATATAGCCATTGTTTATACCGGTTTTACATGATCTAATCCGAGGGAGGACAATGTTTTAAAACGTAACATATTGGGATCATGGGTAATACAAAGACAAATGTCACCTCGCCATAGCTCTACAGGCTTTTAGGGCAAGTGCCGTTGGCTAAATCCTATTACGGCTGTCACTGTGCACGAGGGGGTAGTTTATCCGGCACCATACCTTGCCGCCTTTGTCTCCCCGGTGCCGTTGTTGACACAGTGCACTCAGTGCTCATTGGATGCTGATTTGACCTTGGGAGACACCCAGAATCCAGTTCACATTTCACTCAGCACTGATGAGAGGGACCCCATGGTTCGTGCCGTAGTGCACTAAACACTCTGCTACTGGTCTTTACGGATAGTATGTGCTGCATATACAAACATGCAGCCACTTAAGCAAACAGTAACAGAGCATTTTTCGATTTAAAGCTTTCGTGACTGCAGGGATTCATCTTCTTGGTTCTTTCGGTAAAGTCACGTAGAATGGAAATAATAAAATAATAATACGTGACTTTACCGAAAGAACCCAGAAGAGTAACATAGCAGCATACACAAACACATGCCACGGCGACTTTTGCCGTGACCTATAAAGGCCGCTACGACCAAATCGCCCAGAATGTCCCCAGTCTCATCAGATCTCGGAAACTGAGCATATTGTGTCTGGATAATGCTTGAATGGGTGCCCACCATACCTACAACTGGTTGATGAAGGTCGGCAGGCTACCGAGTCAGGCAGCATATGGGTGAACAGCAAAATCCATTGTTTTTAAATCCTTTATATTAAGTTCACTTGCTTGCTTGCTTGCGCGCTTACGACCGTGCAAATCTTTCGGTCGTTTTTTATACCACTTCCCGTGATCCAATCGAGCTGACATTTTGCACACAGACTCGTTGTGCGTGACAATTTATTTTCGTGAAAATGTATTTTAAAAATTTTACACTTTCTAGGAAAAAATACATTATATTTAATTACCAATTGCTTAATGGTGGCAGGCAATCATCTGACCCATAGGTGGCAGCCATCTCAAGCCAGAGGACGAGAGGACTCTAGCCGCCACGCATATAAAGGATTTATAGTGAAAAACTTTGTTTTTACGGGTTAATTTTACTGTACGGGACTCAATCGATGCTCCCTACATTCACCAACTTGCACTGATGATCGCGGTGAAGTATGGTCAAACAAATCCCGAGAGCCGGCACGGCATTTGGAGGCCCTCATCCAGCAGTTGATTGCACATGTACAGCTGCGTCAATGTTTTGCCAGGTAGCCAGGCGACACAAAAGGGTGTATTGTCTAATCTGGGGTGGCAGGGACATTATACATGAAACCCTTCCACTTCACAGGATTCCACGAAGAGCATCAAGCCCTACCTGCTGCATCGTAAGATCATATTATTTTAGAGCCGTTCTGCCAATCGCATGCGAGCATGAATAAATCAAATTCTATACTCTGTTTTAATCAGATAACACCAAACAATGAAACCTACCCGCATCTGATTGGCTGCAAAGCCTCTCCATCAAGCCCTGGGGTTTAATCTAGAGTGTGGGGCACTATATAGAGCCATACTTGCATTACCAATTTGATAAGGCACCTGAGGTCACCGAAATAAATTGAGAGGGCATGCGCCAACCACGTGGAGTGGCTCCCCTCCGTACGCACCGAACACATCTCACGGTCACGAGACGCACATTTGTTTTATGTTATATTACGTGATGACTTATAACAGATTCACATCATCTAATCTAAGTAGTGCAGAATGTTAAAATGAAATATATTGGGGTTATTGCAGTCTACGCACACACGCAGACACACTGCCACGTGCGGGCAATCCACTTACGAAAACAAATGCCGACGTTTGCATTTTTTTCAAATTCTGATATAATGCATTTCACTGCCACGTGAATAATAGCACTGATTGAATGGTCAGCGCACCTTATTTTTAGACGATCATGCCGCCGGCTGAAAAACTGGCGAGAAACCAAGGTGAAAAATAATTTCCTCTTGGAGTGGCTCGCTTTAATATTTATGACCGCGGTGAGACACACTGGTGTCAAATCCACATTAAATATGCAATGCTGTCAGCTGGCCCTGTCCCCGGAGCAAACTTGTTTTAATAGGGCTTGTAGCCCACACATATTCCATTAAAAAAATGCTTTTAAAGATTGTGTCACGGTGCAGCAGGCACCTGTTGACCCCTGTTTCTGTAATTACGTCCACGGCAGCACGTGAACATTATTCTTTTGTGTGCTCCCGAAGAGGGCACTCGGCTATTTAGTCTTCACCTGGGAGACCAGCGGTCGGGAGGGGGGAGGGTTGCATTTATTAACGCATCGGAAACGAACAGCGTGGCGGGTGACGAGGTTGTGGCAATTTTTGTGCGCGATGTGTCAAGCTGACAAGCTAAGGGTTCTCATTAAATCCTGGAGAGCCCTGTCACGGTGAAATGGCTGAGGCGACATTGTCCAGGTAGACGCATCTCCCCTCTAATGCCACTCTCACCTTAAGCCCCTTGAATGGATGGAAAGCAGTGCAAATCCTTCCGCCCAAAAAATCGCATGCCTCTGCTGCCCCATCGCCAACAAGACTCACGGGTAGCTCTACACGATACTCAATTGCTAACACACAACAAACACCTTCACCCACATGTATTATTATCACTGGCTTATGAAAGAAAAAAATGCATGCTAAGCAAGTGTTTCGATTTAAAGCTTTCGTGACTGCAGGGATTCATCTTCTTGGTTCTTTCGGTAAAGTCACGTAGAAGGGAAATAATGAAATAATAAAAATAAAACATAATAAAATAATTCTCACGACGTTTCGGCCACAACGCAAGCAGCCGTCTTCAGGTGGAGACCAGCTCTGTCGAGAAGGCAGAGTCTGAATCTCGACAGACCTGTTCTCCACCTGAAGACGGCTGCTTGCGTTGTGGCCGAAACGTCGTGAGAATTATTTTATTATGTTTTATTTTTATTATTTCATTATTTCCCTTCTACGTGACTTTACCGAAAGAACCAAGAAGATAAGCAAGTGTTTTTTGGATGCAATGTTGAGCTGCGCATGTGGTTCATGCACTGCACTGTGAGCCCAACTAATTAGAGTTCAAATCCCAGCCACGGATAGCATCGGTGGCGAGTGATATCCGAACTGGTCCTGGGCCCTCACTTAAACAGCTCCAAGTGCCACATCCCATGAGTGCCCCACTACAGTAGCGCAGGGTATGTGCAGCAGTGCGGTGGAGTGCGTACCGCACTATAAACCGGAGCATCCGAGTTCATTCGTTTGCTGTGGCTAAAATCAGTGTTCAGTTATGTCGGTACCAGTTCCAGTCTCGCCTACCCACACCGACTTGCGAGGTGAAGTATGGTCAAACAACCTTCACAATCCATCAGAGGTTTTTTTGGGGGTTAGAACGCGTAAATAAATGTGTCGTTAAACCCGCCACCACCCGATACAGCCAACGAGTACAGCACACCGGTGTGTTGGCTTGGCTCTCCAACACACCGGTGTGCTGTACTCGTGACGAATTGGCACGTTCTGTTAAGGTGACACATTTATATATTGACGCGATTTAACCCGAAAAAAACAGTTTGTTATGGATGCTATTGGTCGCGAAAGCCTGCGTATTAAACTAACCTCCACAATGCAAATGTAGTGGAGAGGCCCTCATCCAGCAGATTGATGCAAGGGTTGTAGATATTTTATTATTATATTTATGAAGGCAGTGTGAATGATAAAGGTTGTGGTTTGTTTAGAGTGTACCTCTACACCATTGCCAAAACAATGCCTTCATTTTGACCATGATGCCGTATTCAAATGCATTATTAATGTGTTCCCTCTCTCTCATCCAATATATGATTTGGGATTACGTTGCAGGTATGTCTGTGGTTGGGACAGTTACTTCACACTGCCAGCAGTGAAGATTCGGCAAGCAAGCTGGCAACATGATTCGAAAACATAATGAAAATGTAACATGGAGAAAACATAAAGGAATGAGTAGAGGCCAAACTTTTGTGTGCTTCTGTTATAACACAACTCTAAAGATTAAATAAAAAAACACAATAAACAATGTCTCCTTCACATAACCGTCTCTTCGCTTAATAAATACAATAATTTCTTACATAACCCATCAACCGCACGGCCTTCTGGGAGTGCATGATTTCAACTCAAGCAAATTCTTGGACCGGTTTTCGACGTACAGTGTCTCATCAGCAGGCCCATTGCTCGCTTTAATCAATGCTGGTGAACCGACGATCTTACAGTGAGGCTAATTAAATATCAAACGTCATTGAAGCGATTAATTCCAGTTGTATTTGAACAAGAAAAATCCCATTTAAACTCACTTAGGCGTGCGTACGGCAACCTCGCACTCAGCCCGAGATTGATTTTGCAGCAGGATTTCTGCAGAGCGGGGGAGGAGAGCGATTACTAATGAAGAGCTTTGTATGCAGGAGCAAGCTGTGCGCACCGCCGCCGCTACATATTCCGCGCAGCTCGAAAACGAGGCTCAGTGTAAGCCTGCAGGCAGAAGGTATAATAAAATAATAATTATGAAAACGGACGGCTGGGGAGTAGTCACTTGAACATTTCCAGCGAACAAAAAAAAAGGAAACCCCTTTGGGAGGGGTGCATGAGGAATTAATCATTAATAATTTGCAGTGCCAAGCAAGGGGGTCATGACTCAGTTCCCATCGCAGCTCACCCACAGGTAACGGTCAAGCAATCAACGGGGCTCTCTGTAACGAGACGTCTGTCTGAAAGTTACGGGAGAAAAAGGAGCCCTCCACAGCCACACCCCCCCCCCCCCCCCGTTTCCTCTGAGCTTGTCCGCTTCCTTGCTACGCGTTCGCAATAGGTGCCCTGGCTAGCTGACGTGTGCTTTTGGTGGCTTGGGCGGCCGATGCCAATGTCAAGAGAACAACGCCGGTTTTGAATGCCGCGTTCACATTTGGAGCGGCCACCTTCATCAAATCATTGTTATACGGAGAGCGAGAAGGTAATGCACTCAACTTGGTTACGTGTGGAAACAAAGCCTTGATTTTAAATGACAAATTTGGTCATGAAAACATCATTGATTAAATACTTACCTAGGGATGCCTCAGTTCTGGCGATATTACACCAAGTCAAGTCCTGTCAAATAACTCCCATGGCCGATGCAGCATGGGCAGGACCTCATCCAGGAGTGGATTGATCATCGAATTTGAATCACAGTCTCATGGCTGTACTGTACTGTTTAGCTTGAATTCTTCAACACCGCCTATATGAGTACACAGAGCAATCACTATTCTCACGGTAAAACACAAAACAATCTCAGAGAGTGTAAAATAAATTCATCCATACGCGCAGCCCCCATGCGGGTATTGGGTATAACTTAAACGGTCGTCACGTATAGTTTTAAAAAGTAGCAAAGGTCCACAGCTATGCATGCCATTAGGGGCCATCCATAAATGACGTCACGCACCTAGGGGGGTGGGGGGTTAGACATTTGTGACGATGTGTGACGAGGGGGGAGGGGTTGAGAAATGTGACGTCACATCAAAATGCGCTACTTTAAATAAATATAGACAACGCGTTCTACTTAATTAAATAGACTTTGTAATACATGTTTTCTCCTACAACATCAGAGTCCAGCGCCGCAATTAAATACGCACTACAATGACAATAGTTTAAAGCGATTTGAAGCATGTTTTATTTTGGGGATGGGGGGGGGGCAGAGCTTTGTGACGTCATATTTGAGGGGGGGTCTGACTTTTTGTGACGCCGTGTGACGAAGGGGGGGGGGGGTCAAAAATCGTCCAAAATCGCGTGACGTCATTTATGGACGGCCCCTTAGGACTGACGTGGTTACATCACTGCGACGTGAATCACAAGATGTAAGTCATCCAGCAGTGGTTTGCAAAAGGGCTGAAAACTATAATGCGAGTTAAACATGTGTATGCATGGCGGTGGTGTATGCGGTTGCGAGAAAACAATGGGGATTTTGTACTCTTTGATTTTTTTCGGTAAAGTCACGTAGGTAAAAAAATTTAAATAAATGAAAACAACTAAATTAAATCACGACGTTTCGGGCGCAACACAAACGTCCTTCTTCAGGTGGGGACAACGTAGCGAAAGCACAACCGATTTTGGTCATACAACCAGCATTGAAATGCAGCCGCAAATTGCAGCTTGAGTCATCACCTGCATTCTCAGCGGCGCGACTAATGACGAGAGTTCGAGGCACACAAACAAACGTGTAAAACAAACAAGAGGCAAATGAGAGGATTAGAAAAAAAACACGGCCACAAGTCTGTTTGATTTAAGCGATCGATCGATTAAGACACGCACTTTTGAAACCGCAATTAAATTCAAATTAAGATGCACACACACATACACGTGACGGCGTAAACAGAAAAAGTTCTGAACGTTGCCCTTAATTTCTGGAGTAAAGTGGTTTCGCGAGATAGGTGTAAGTAAACATCGCCTGCAGAGTGGACGCAAGTTGCTTCTCTATCTCTCTTTCATTCATCAACAACACTGCCTTAAAATAAAATAAAAATATATAATAGGTGACATGTTACGCAATGGCCGTTATATAAAGCGGTGCAGTGGCTATCCTTCATATTAATAATAATAGTTCAATTTGTAACGCGCGCAAATTTGCAGACGTAGTGGCCGCAACTCAGAGGCGCGGAGCCAAGCTCAGAGTCGCTCGAAAGCGTGATTGTAGAGGTGAGTTTTAAGTCTCTCTTGAAGGAGGCGATCGAGGTGATGCTGCGAATGTGCAGAGGGATTTCGTTCCAGACTGTTGGGGCTGCCACCGAGAAGCGGCGCATAGACATGACACAATATACTCTTTGGTTCTTTCGGTAAAGTCACGTAGATAGAAAATTAATCAATCACGACGGTTCGATCGCAACACAAGCAACCTTCATCAGGTGAGACAAACACAGCAGGAGAACTGCTGACGCAGGAGAACGAGCTGCTGCAACAAGAGGTTATAGAGGCTTTAGGTGGGCTCACCCCAAGGGTAAGTGGACGGAGCTAGAGATGGAATTTGCATGTCAATGTAAGAGATTAGCACGTTAATGTAAGAGATTAGCATGTCAATGTGAGACGGCTTCAGCAACCGGGTGCTGTGCCAATGCAAGGGCAACTACGAGGAAGAGACCAGCATGTCAACGGGAGCGACACACATTTACCGAAAGAACCAAAGAGTATGGATTCCTGCAGTCACGAAAGCTTCAAATCAAGATTATTAAAATATATTTTCTTTGAACGCCAACGTTATGGATTCACGTGTTAAGTGTTTTGTTATTGCTCGAGTCGTTACACTTATGCAGCACTGCCAAAGCATTATCAGCACGTAATTTGATTACTTAAAACCAAGCCACCTAATTCAAATAAAACAATTATAAAACGAGGGCTTTTGCACAGGCATGAACTAACGAAATTAATGGCCCACAAAGTTCAGCATATTTAAATTCGTAATCATCTTGTAAATAACGGCTCATTAAAATTCACATTTCAGCCCAATGTGTTTATATAAATAATTGAATATGATAAAATTACGGCAACTCAATTGAAAATAATTACGGTACTCAGCATAGCCACATTGATAATTGATTAGAATGGCATGCTCAAATAAAATATATTCTGATCAAATTAATGAGGAATGTGTAGAAGTGCCTTTTAAATGTGTGTGCTATTACCAATGCATGTTAGTTTACGCATCAGTGCAGGGTTCCACATTATTTAGATAATATCATCACCATCGTCAAATATCATTTTCACGTTCTCATATCTTATTAAACACAATGCTCACGTCCGGAACAATGAGACGTGGAATTGCATCAGTTCCATTTCATCACATTCCCCAGTAATGCCTCACGTGTGACAGAATCTCCCACTGTTAATAAAGTTTCTCACAGCATATGGGTGTCATTTTGAATATATATACACACACACAATATGTCCATAAAGGTATAATCCATCATTAAATAATTATAATACGTCAGCAGTTTGAAAAGTGGATGAGACATTGGCAATATATGCCTTGTGTATACATTTTTGTAGCTGTTGTTTTTAAACTGTAAAGCATGAGCGATCTTCAACGGGACGTACCAGGTGCATTGGAAACAATCCAACCGCAGATATTTGGCGAACACCTGGGAGGAGGGACCCTCAACCATCAACACCACGTGTCGCAGCCAACGTTTTGGCGGAAACGTGGATGATTAGACATGAGGCACATGCCACGTGTATCTTCGTCGTTTTATTGACCCGGCTCACACACCAGTCTCATTGTATGGTTATTAAATAACGTTTGATACCATGAAAAACAAAAACAGGTTTTACTCTTTCTGCAAATAAAACAGGTGTTAAGACGTTCAAACACCGAAGAGAAACCTTTTTGCAAGGAATCATGTCTGCATTAACCACACGTACTTGTGGTGAACATGCAAATAAACTTGCTCTTATAATACATGCATTGCTTTGAAACTGATTGGCCTACACCAGAGAGACAGCCGTTATCTCTATGGCCTAGCCTCACCAGTGTCAGGCCAGAAGACGCCAGAAGGCGAACAGCACAAAGACAATGCCACGCGTATCAGAGCACTGAGAGCTCGGGGTGAGCAGCTCCATCATGGGGCTGGGTATGTCTATGGCAGGGCACTTAACCTAACGAGTGAGAAAGGTCGTGAGTTCAAATCCCAGTTGAGGTGTTGATTCGGCCCATCATGACTGCAGGGTCAATAAAGTGGGCTACCACTTCGTTGTTGTCAAAAGTGATCTTCGTAAGCAGAGAAGATTGCTCCCCCCACCATATGGATGTGGAACTTCCCATTACTGGCTCAGCAACTCCAATGGAACGCTCACCACTCGCTCTCGTTTGTGCAGCCCAATCGCTCGTTTAGGGTTGTGACCACGCATGGACATTTCCGATCATTACAGGAAAACATTGCACACCGTTTGCTTCGTATTTTTTTTCCCAATGAAATCACTTGAGAAGCAACGAGTCTGTACGCTAACGTTATGGCCACCCCTGCGGTGCACATGCGTTCGTCTTTTAAAAAAAAGCCCCGTTAGTTCGCCTTTAAGCCGAACCTTAATCAATGCAGCGATAGCCCCAAGCTTTATTTTCAGCCATGCAGCGATATGCCTTAAGGAGATTTCAAATTCTCCGTGACAAGTTTTTTACAGTAATTGTTTACGGTGTCAAAGTACATAATTGTCTTTTTTTACGCTGCAAAGTCACGATAAGGTGAATAAACTGTGATGGTGCGATTTCCGATAAGCAGACTCTGTCGTGTAAATATGCATGCAGTGTGTAGACGCATTAGGTCGTTGTGGTAAGGGAAAGTTTACAAACTCCCCCGTGCGTTTATATCGGTGCGTTGGAGCTGTAACAAGATCAAGTCGGAACATCACCGATCAGCTCTCAAGCTGCCATCAGCCATATTATGGAAGAGAACAGGCGTGGTGGGTGTTGTCCATATGGCGCACGCATGCACAATCCTGCATGGTGAAGGCATGCGAGTGGATGACGCGTCACGAGCATTAGACTCCGAACCTTTGGGTTCTTGCTGAGTTGGACAGCAGAAGGAAGCGCTGTGTGTAGGTTCGTGAGCGATCTGGCTATTTGTTGATTCTATCTCGGTATTTGGTTTCATCTCACGCGAAAAAAAAAATACAGGATTAAATAATTGGCCAAACATCTCAGTGTAAGACAATCCTGAAAACAGCCTTAACACCAGATGAGATTTTTATGGTACTTTTTTGTAATGATCGAATTACTAGAAATAAGGAGGTCAGTTATAGTGTGTATTTAATTACGTTAAATTGTGACTAAACTATGATTAAGCACAGCGCTCTGAATGCGGTGCCCTATATTATATTTATAGCTACGGCTAACACAGTGACCAGCATGGTGAAGTACGGTGAAACAAACCTCGTGATTGCCAAGGCGTCAAGCGGCCTTCGTCCAGCAGTGGATAGACGGGAAGTCTGTCATGTTATTGTGTTATCATCAAATGCTCATTCGTGGAATTTGTAGAAAAAAAAAACACTTCAATGGAGGTCCCTCCTGAAAAAACAGCCTCAGCGTTCTGCGAGCCTTTGCTGCATCAGATAAAGCGTCATTAAATCTTGACTTAAAGCTTTCGTGACTGCCGGGTTTCATATTTTTTGGGTTTTTCGGTAAAGTCACGTAGATAGGTTCAAAGAAAATAACAAAAAACTATGACGTCGTCATCCGAAGAAAAAAAAGTCGTAGTTTTTTTGTTATTTTCTTTGAACCTATCTACGTGACTTTACCGAAAGACCCAAAAAATATGAAGAGTAATTGCACACACACACACACTTCCTTCATTGGAAGTGTTAGACCATACTTTAGACCAGGGGTGGGGAACGTCCGGCCCGCGGGCCGTATAAGGCCCGCGAAATCATTTGGTCCGGCCCTGCCAAGGCAACTGCAGGCGGGACTCGAAATTTAATAAATCTAGGAGCAAACCTGGAAAAGCAGTTGCGAGTAGCATCATCAACACCAGCTAACATCACACGCCTCGCCAAAGAGAAGCAGTTCCATCCATCACATTACGGGTGAGTTCATTAAATGTTTGACCAAATATAACGGGCTCATTTTTAAGTTGATAATTTTGTATGGCCCGCGAATGATGTTATAAATATCCAAATGGCCCTTGGTAGAAACAAGGTTCCCCATCCCTGCTTTATCCCATACTTTAAACATGCCGGTCAGTGTCAGTTGGAACAAGTATAACCCGTAAAAACAAAGTTTTTCACTATAAATCCTTTATATGCGTGGCGGCTAAAGTCCTCTCGTCCTCTGGCTCGAGATGGCTGCCACCTATGGGTCAGATGATTGCCTGCCACCATAAAGCAATTGGTAATTAAATAAAAAAAAATCCTAAACAGTGTAAAATTTTGCACATTTTTTTTCACTAAACTAAATTGTCACGCACAACGAGTCTGTGTGCAAAATGTCAGCTCGATTGGATCACGGGAAGTGGGTTAAAAAACGACCGAAAGATTCGCACGGTCGTAAGCGCGCAAGCAAGCAAGCAAGAGGAGGAGGCCCTGGACCGTTTCAGACATCTTTCTTCATCCAGAGGCGGTTCTGCAAACTTACCGAGGGGGAGAGGGAGCAGAGTAAGAACGAACGTGGGTTGATCAGTTTCCATAACCGCGCGCACGGACACTCACAATAGCGCCACCCCCACGCGTGTATATGTTAGTCAGCTCACGCACTGATATATTGTGCATTATACACGAATGTTCTCGCAATACGCCTGCTCAATCCACACGGGTCTGAATAAATAACGCGCGCGAATTATTATTTTTTAAAACCCATAATCCATTATTAACACACAAGCAGCGAGCGTTTGCTTTGAGCGCAATGACCAGGGTGACACCCAGCCATGCAGATTAGTGCCTGTGTGGGGGCGGGGGAGGGGGGTACGTGCTACCGATACAATAGGGGACACAGCTGGCGCATCTGCCAGTCATCTGAGTCAGCCAACCCCACGGCACCTGCTGGGTCTGTCCCGTGACTTCCTGTCAGCGAACCTTCGACACTTCACGTGGTCTCAAATGTGCACCTGGCCTGGCACAGGCGCCGCGGTGACATCACCGTCACTTAGTGGCGAGTGGCGTGTATTGGTATTGGGTACGCGCGCGCGCGCGCGCGAGCTGGCTCATCATCCGTGGTGGCTGCGTGCCCTCCTTTTCTCCGTCACCTTTACGACGTCCCTCCTGGAAAATGCCACCCACATTGATTGTGCGGGAACAATCACGGAGTCATTACCAGCCCGCTGTCAACACAGTCTGGTGTAAATCAATAATTGGCCACAGCTGCAGTAAACCCGGGGGCTGATTGCTAACACGGAACCCAAATTGGACACTCCACTTCCTTGACCGGCATGCTGATTATGGTATGGAAATAGGTGCACCAATTGCCATATTCTGCACATATCAGATGTCACGCTCAACCCTGTTGTTTTTTTCTTTCTCTCTGTCCTTTATTTCAAATCAGGACACTTTCACGCGTCTGCACAAAATAGGTTTGACGTTTTCTCATTTGAAGAGTTGTAGGGTTTTTCTTTGTTCCCCCTCGAGAACGTGATGAGCTCGTGTGTGTGTGTGTGTGATGGTTGTGCAAGCTAACAGCCCTTGCCACAACAGTCTGTTAAGGCTATACGGGGGATATAAGGCTATACGGGGGATATTTGTCTTTGCGTGCGTGTGGTGACGGCGGTGGCGTAGATTGGCTTTGCCCACTCCACCACAATCCCAGGATCAGACTCTAAACATGGCTAACATCGGTGAGGGAACATTTGAACCGGTCCCAAACTTTGCTTAGATCGATTTTTCCTGAAATCGGTATTTGTTGCGGTGTGTAAATCATCAGCACTGGGGATACAAAGGCGGCCGGGCGTGGTGCTTGTTTCACCACCCCCCCCCCCTCGTGTGCCGTTCCAGCCTTCACGGGGGCTCACTAAAAGCACTTGCCCTTACAGACTGTTCAAGGCTATATGAAGGACCTTTGTCGCTGAATGAAGGTGAGATTTGCTCGCTGCAAGCACGTGGCCCGCGAGTCGGCTAAGCAGGGATCTATATGTGTGTGTGCGTACACATAAACTTTAAGATAATTAGCAGCAGTGACCAAAAGTGGCACACAATCTTGGCAAGCTATAGGTTTGATGCCTCGCCACGCACAGTAGAAAGTGGTACCAGAACCTGCTGTGGGCTCCCTCTTGGTGGACTCAACCCGGTAATTTGCCATGCTGGTCTAAATAGGCGATTGTTGACAGCATATTGCTCTCCAATCTCTCAGGACAAATGAGGGAATCTTTATAAATATGGACGCATTAGATAGACAGCTTTATATATAAAACGTAAGTATAGCTCATGAACAGAATAATATACCGGAAACTATTGCAATTTGGTGAAAGGAACGGGGGAAAAGTGCAACTTAAATAACAGTGTCTGCCTACCGATGTCTAATGGAACAAAATCCATTTTAAAAGTAGTAAATTGGGAAATGGATGTGACAAGAGGGTGGGTTGCGGTGTGGGTCATCCACAGAGGCGGCTGTTAAAGCTCAATCACTGCCCGCCCCTCTCAGCCCAGCTGACAGCTGACGCCTCGAACCCGCTCACGGAATGGAGCAGAAGTCGCAAATGAACAAATGGAACGGCGCGAGCAAAGACGCAGCATGCGGCTACAGCGGCGAGGAACAGCTGTGTTCCACTCGATGCACATCGTCATCGGAAAAGGGAATTCTGCGACGGAGATTCTGCGAGACCTTTAGTGGTCCTGCAGGCATAGAGGCAAGTTGCATCTGTGTATACTTTAGATTTGAAGCTTTCGTGACTGCAAGGATTCATACGTGACTTTACCGAAAAAACCTAAGAATATGTGCATACTTTATTCTTGCGTTGCAAGATAATAAAACTCACCACCATCAGCACTGGCCGTGTCTTATAACAGAAATATTACATCAAGTACATACCGAATTCTTTGGGTTATAAGATGCGCTTCTCCCTCCCCCACCTCCTGTGTTTTAAAATGAAAAGTTGGCAGTCCAGGACGTTTTACAATCACACCGGTGTTTCCGTGTGACCAGATGTGCATCTCTTTATTGGGGTGCATCTTGCTTCCAGAAACATCTTATCAGTCAGAGAATATGTTAGTAGACTTGTGTGTCCCAGTAGTTATGAAGGCAGCATTCATGGGAAATGGTGGTACACTTTTTAGGGGGTCTCCAAAGAAAGTGAATGTGCATAGACACAGCACCCATCTATACAGCAGCTCTGCCCTTCTCCTGCATGAGATGGCTAACATTAGAGCAATAGCTGCACACCTGTACATGTGTAGAGGAGTAATATTGGGATGGGACGTCATGCGCGCTGGGCGGGGCGCATGACGTCATGTCTCCTCTAGGTACTTAAGGGGGACCCCGTGACGTACGCGTGGTCACTGTGGGAGCCCGGGATGGTGGATGGTTGAAGAGCGAGCCAGGGGTAGAGCTGAGAGGGAGTCGAGAGAGACGCCGGAGGTAGTCATAGGAGGTGCTGCTCTCCCCCCGGTCGGTGGTGTTGGCCGATTCCCCGATCCGACTCGAGGGAGAGAGACCGGAGCTTGCCGAGCTTAGAACAGACGGAGATAAGGTTCGTGTGAGGGACCTTGTGAATGACCCTTACCTCTGGGGAATTTGTCTAAAACCCTGGATAAATAACCGGCGCATGCCCTTACATGAAGATCTGCCTCCGAGTCATCATTTACACCTCAACACATGCAATGGCCCATGTACAGTGTGTAAATTTCCGATATATGTGGAAGTCAAATCAAAGTGTCTCCAATAGTGGCCCATATTCATAGATCCGTCTTTCCAAACCACAAGCACTGTTGACTTTCCACAAAAGTGATACCTATTTTATTGACCCAAGTGTGTGATGATGGGCTAAGTAAGACCAAGGTGGTATATGGCCAAATGTGTATTATCTTTATTTTATTTCGTCTAAGACAGCGTTAATTATCAAGGTTGTGAGATTTCGTTTACCTCTGCTCGTCTACCGTAGCTTATACGTTGAGTTTTATTTCAATTAGATTTTTTTGTGGGATTTTAACAAATCACAGGATTCTTGAACGTATGATTTTCATTAATACCATATTCTCCGGATTAAATCATGCACTGGAATGGAAAGACGACACACCTGAATTTTGGGTCTTTTTGAATAACAACAAAACTGTCTAGGTGTAAATACGGCCTGGGCAAAATTTACATTCCCATTGCAGCGACTGTGAGATCTATGAGTCTATGGTAATTACCCGGTATGAAATACAGCGATAACATTGCAGCGTCTTGCAAAATGGTGCACAACGCCACGAGTCTCAGCACTGTTGCAGTTCCAATAAAAGCATACGTGGGCAAGACCTCCGCTCCGTGTCTCCGCTACATACTGCTATTAAACACAATCTATGCCTCGAGTTGAATGGCTGGCCGCTGGTGGGCTCCTCTCCACCCCGATAATAAACTCTGTTGTTCGTGCTTGCCACAAAAAAGCTAGCTGGGTAACTGGCTACACGGGATTTTCGGTGAAACAAATACACATCGAGTTGCATCTAGATGACGGAATAAGTTCAGAATATGTAATAATAAAAAAAGCGTCATTGAAGAGGTGGGAGTAACGAATACCGCAGACTGATGATACGGTCCATTTAAAACGATGCTAACTTTAAAATGTGCGCTCCTATTAATGCCATTCTTTCGCTCGAATAATCTTGAAATCCCAGAGAATACAACAACAACAAAAACCGCCTCACAATATATATTATTATCAGGGCATTTTATGACGTAAAAAAACGGATTACTTTTAGTGATCCGAGTACAGGATTAAGAGAAGACAATTGTCAACGACAGCTGTCTATTTGTTTTATGTAATACGTTTGCGTGCCGTTTCGCACTCACAATACTTTCTCTCGAGTCACTTGCTGAAGTCCATTCAACGCACTGAGTGGCGACGTATATTGGAACCCCGAGTGCAATTGCAAACTTGCAATTGTAAACGTGTCCGTCTACTCGAGGTTCCAGGTTTGAAGTCACAAAACGGGATCATGAGACGCACCCCCAACTTTTGCTTTAAAACAGCGCCATCGTTCAATTGGTGTGTCATTACCTTGCGTGATGTGAATTATAATTTCAACAGCGTTCAACAAGGCTTTCTGCTTTGAGCACCTTAACAATGACCGGAATGTGATCGTGTGATACTGAACTGGGCATAGCGTGAGTCTGCGCTACATTATTATAGTAGTCATATATATAATAAAATATTCATTGCGTGCAAACAAAGCACTACACCAATTAATTGACTGCCAATGTTGGGATTGTTCATGAGGATTCAAAATAAACCACATTTCAGAAAGCTTTTTTGTTACTTTACAAGAGATAAAATAACAAGAGTAGCAAGTCGTGTACTTCTGCTGCTACTGATGATCGTTGATAATCATGATTGCGATGCATTCAAAACCCACAACCATCGCGTGACATCACACTTTCATCGTCTGCAATGATTACCGGGAGGTTACGTTTCTAACCGTTGCATCGTCTGTAAGAGAGTGCTTCGTAGCAGTGTGGTGACAGCGGATCACACCGAAGACTTCGTCATGCACGAGGACTCCTCTTCTGGGCTGTTGTGGTGAGAATGAGACAGCATAGCAAGGAGGATGCTGATATATGTTCTTTATATTAGTCGGTGTTATCCTCCTGCATGTGTCAGACATTCAAACAGATTCTTGCCGTATGTCAAAGACTCCGGTAAAAAAAAAAAAAAAAAGCTCCATGGTTAATGGGGGATGTCTGGCAAAATGAAAATTGTTAAGTAACTCTTAATTAGCATGTGTACATATCATTCACAGTTTACGCGTGAAACCATCATGCAATGCGTTAATGAAGAAAATCACTATATTCTTGTCAATTTGATATTTAATTTTTAACATCACAAACAAAATGTGTACTGCACATGGAGCAGAGGTGGAAGGCTGATCCTTAAACCAAACCGAGGCCGATTCTTTGCAACGAGTTTGCGTCTGTTTCTAACATGAATATAAAACAACGACACGAGAGAGCGAGATAGAGAATGAGAGAGCGAGAGAGAGAATGAGGAGTGAATGAGAGATGGAATGAGAGCAACAGGGAATGGGAGAACGAACGAGAGCGCCCTGATAAAGCATATGGATGAGTGTGGCATTCAAGTGCATGGTTCACCTGAATTCTTCCAAATAGATAAGGACATTTTGTTTATCGCTTTGAAAATCCTAGTTGGCATATGCACAATTTTTGTACTGTGCAGTACTTCATTTACTATGCTGAAATGGTTGGTAATGGCATCTTACACCTCCTTCCTCGTCTTAATAAGAACGTCTTGAATTTCCTAAATAAGATGTGGATGGCGCTGAACAGTGTTCTGTTCGGATTATTTTTGGAATATTTCTTCATTTTTTTACAGCAGCCTTTTTGATTAAAGTGTTTTTTCTATTAATTTATCTTTAAATGATTCCTCCAGCCTCCAATCTTGTGACGGTGATTATTGCCTTGCGTTTGTAATTCTATTTTGTGTTTAATTGTACAGCGCGTTGAGATGTTTGAGTGAAATCATCTATACACAAT
Source organism: Lethenteron reissneri (assembly GCF_015708825.2). Lineage (NCBI taxonomy): Eukaryota > Metazoa > Chordata > Hyperoartia > Petromyzontiformes > Petromyzontidae > Lethenteron > Lethenteron reissneri. Next base: position 12,122,898 of record NC_083796.1, read on the forward strand.
GCGTGCTATTGTTATTTAATTGCAATGTAAATGCATTCGGTGAAACATCCTAATGGAATGATGAGATACAGGACTACACTAACATTCTCTTAGGATTGCCCAGATAAATAAATACCATTGTTCGCATTATCTGGTTGTCCAACTAACCACGGCTCATTTTGAACCAAAGATCGCAGAGATATTTAGCAAAACCACGCTCTGTCCACAACCCTATGGTGGTGAGAGTGACAGGCCAGCCTTACAACCACAATTCACTGTTGAATGAGCGTTGCTGAATTGCTGGAAGCCTTCATGAGAAAACCCTTCAAGCACTGCAGTGTAGCACCATCGCACACACCAGAGACATCTTTCTCACTGATGATCTCAAAGCACCAGAGACATATCTGTAAATGAATCCACATCATTTCATGGGGAACAGTCTAGTTGAAAAATTACCTCTTTGTCATCCCCACTCCATGGCCGTTTGTTTTCCCCACGTTCTGTTTGGTGAAGTTTATAAACAACTCTCAATCGAATGCCCGGGTCAATTTCACGATCACACTCACTTTCCTTGAAGTCCTCAGTAGGCTCAACCCTGCCTCCGTCTCCCTTTCTCATCTCGCTGCACTTACCCCACCGATTCATTTAATCGGTGTGACAGTTAATTACCGCGTGAGGCGATTCTTTTTTTGTTGAGGAAAAACACTGGAAAAGTTCATGTGTTGCCTCCGAAACGTCGTGATTTTTATTTTATTTTACTTTTGCTTAATTTTAATGTTTTACCTACGTGACTTTACCGAAAAAACCTAAGAATATGAATCCTTGCAGTCACGAAAGCTTCAAATCTAGAAAGGATAAGAGAAAGCGGCAACCTCACAACCTTCATGCGAATGGAACCATCAATGGAGTCAGTGTAATGACAAATTGGCCCGAGAGGCGCAAGTAAAATGACAATTTTCAGGGAAAAAAGTACCGCTTCTGAACACTAGCGGGGTAGCGCGTTGAGATTTAAAGGCGACATGTTACTTTGAGATTGTTTATTCACCCTACAGCAATGTGATGGGGTATTTTTTATATGTTTTGATTAAATTCAATTGTACAAAACATTAAAAATGGTGTCATAGTAACGTAAGAATACCCATAATAATGATAACAACTAAATAATGCAATATCTAGCACGACGATGGTAAAAAGTTGGTTTCGAGGGGTAAATGCTATAGCTGTCAGAGAGATGCACAAAAACAAGGCCTATCAATTGCATTATTTTTAACCAGAGTCGAAATAACACAGGAATTGCGTAATGGCAGTGCAGATAAGCAATTCTACGGCCAATAAGAGTTACACGAAGTCAATGGTTGTTGCATGCTGCTTCCGCACGGTTCTTACGGGATGCAGGACGTGGTGCGAAACGTTGGACATTGTGCCATACCAACACGCCACATCGGAGAACCGCGCAGCGCAACCTTCAAAATGTACGCAGTGAATGACTCCATATGCTTATCGTTTAAACACTAATGTCTCGGACATGCCGTGGCGCAGCTTGATCTCATCAGATCTCAGACGCCAAAGCAAGGTCAGGGCTGGTCAGTATGTTGAGGGATTACCATCAGAGGACAAATCATATTGCCGTATCAAGCAATACCGATTGCTTTGTACAATTTGCTTTTTACTACTTACCAGAGCTCAATCATTGCCAAGTGTCCTCTGGGGGCTTTGTGCTGTGTATGGTTGTTACTTAAAGAAGAAATAAAGTCTGATCTTTTACAATATATATGATGGTATGTACATTCATTTTGCTTGTTTAGAAAATGACATGAGCCTCGGTGACCCAAACATTTCCGCTAAATCTCTGCGATGTGTTTCGGGGTTGTGCCGAAACATTTCCTCAAGAATATTCCGGGATGTGGAGAGAAACGCCAGACATCCTGCCGAGCATCGTGCGGTACAACCCGGAAACACACCGGAGACCTCTACCTACACACACATGTTCACTGGCAAATTTGACTAATTTTTTGAAAACCAGATGATGGCACGAAGAGCCTGGATATTACATTTAAATACTGCAATACCTCCGATTAGCACGGCTGGCTACGTACGGCGCGACGTTTAACATACACACATACATACAGTGAACACATTTGTATACAAGCTTTCCATGGAACATATTCTTCTTTCTAATGACTAATTCATCCCAGTTTTCTTCAAACATCGCCCACGTTTTCCCTTCTTTGAAAACCTTAGCGCAGTGCAGTGCGTTGAGGTTTGAAATATTCACGTATTGGGAACAAAACATGAAAATAAACTATTGATTTTTGACATGCCAAAATATTTGAGTAAATAACAAAGAAAAAATATAGAAAGCTCAGATGTGAATTCTCACTTGCATTGTCACTTGCACCGTTCGCATTAATTCTCACGCACTCAGCAACTTCCCGGTGGAACTGATAAACATTCGGGGCTCAGATTCCTCAGAAGGAAAATGCACGGATGAACCCTCGCGGGATTTTTTTGCTGCTGCTGCTGCTACGAATAGGTGCAAAACACAAAAACGGCTCTGTCAATGGGACATGAGTAACAATACCATGCTAGGCGTGTAATTGCCTGCATACATTTTCCCGTTGTGCTTCGCTGGGTCTTAGTTCATTATATTACAGGATAGTGCAGAGACATCAGCGTCTATGTGCCATTAGTGGCTTAAAATAAAATATGCAAAGATGAGGTCATGTCAATGACAAACAGCTGTAACGGACTGCGCTGCCCCGTTGGCAGAGCAATTTTAAAGGCATTTCGCGTCGGACGCACAAAGGAGATGCTGTCTTATCTATTGCATCGGTGCGATAACTAACGGGAGCCCAAATAGAACCAAGATTCCGTGTCATTTGGTTATTGGGGAGGCGCAAATTGATAGCGGCGGTGTCAGCGTCCGGTGGCTCCTGTAGGAGCAAAGAAAGGGAAGGGGGCTGCACTGGAGGCAGGGCAGGAGAGAAGCCAACACAAATGAGGCCCTGCGCCGCTATAAAGATGAATGGGTGTCTTCGGAATGGAGGCCGAGGCCATCAATCACGCGGAGATATACACTCAATTTTGCGAAAGTTGTCAGTTACGTTGACTGATGGACACGTTTTGCAAGGGAAAAAAAATATTCACAAAGAAATAATGTCAAAATAAAAGCGTGCTGAGGAAACAAGAGGAAGTAATTATTATGTGTGCTTCCGTTTGGTGGCGTTGCCGTTTCAGGCGAAGCAAAACGCTCGTTCGCAGGAGCCCCACCGGCTCTGCAGGCTCTTAATCGCCGAAGGCTTTTAATGCCACACGGAGAGGCGATCCCTGCAGGATTGGAATCTCGTGCCACGGAGCCGTTTGGTTAGCTGATGCATTGTGTGCACCAGAGTTCACAGAGCTCAACAAAATGCAGACACTTGTTTTCAGAAACAAACAAAAACAACTACACTTGTCTTCTTGGTTCTTTCGGTAAAGTCACGTAGAAGGGATTTTTTTAATTATTATATTATTTTATTATGTTTTAATTTTGATTATTTTATTATTTCCCTTCTACGTAACTTTACCGAAAGAACCAAGAAGATGAATCCCTGCAGTCACGAAAGCTTTAAATCGAAACTACTTGATTTGAAGCTTTCGTGACTGCAGGAATTAATCTTTGGTTCTTTCGGTAAAGTCACGTAGAAATAAAAGAAAATAAATAATAGACTTGTATAGTTTGTGTAAATAGGAAAGATTTGATTCTATTGCAATTTTATTCTCATTAACTTAACGCTTTTAGATTTTCGGAAACCAATGCTTTGATGCGAGCGATGTGCATTCCTCTCCCGCACACCGGTGTGCTGGACTAAGTTGGCATGTTTGTTGGGTGGAGGAGGATGCATGACACACATTTAACTCAGACAATCTGACCCAAAATCTCTTCTAAATCAGTTTATTTCCATAAAAATGCACCTCACGTTTTTCCACTTTTAAAGTATGATGATAAAAACGACATCTTTGGCTTCCGATTCATCATTGATGCGCAGGTGTGTGTACCCCATATGGAATTTCTCCCCATCACCCTCCCTGCAAAGCGAAACGCACCGAGTTGAATGTCACGCCATTACCCGTGCCGTTAGGCGCTACGGAGACGCGCAGGTGTGTGGGGGGGGGGGACAAAGATTTGGAGTAATTCGTTTTGCGTGGGGTGCGACGCGGCATAATTCTATATGGCCCTGCCCCACATGGCAACAGCATTGCCCTCCTCCACTTGGCAGGCCCCAGCGGAGGCTCTCCGCTCGCCGTGATATACGCTCACTTGGCGAATCCACCAAAGCTCAGGTTAGGGAACAATGGACACCTTTTTCACGCGGTCGCCTGAAAATATAACGACGTGCACTTTAGTGAACATTTTCTGTACGGGCAAATACCATGCAAGGGGCTTGCAAATTGTTGTTCTTGACGACTTACGATGCATCACGTATTTGCGCGTGTGTGCGTTGTTTTGTGTACGTGTGTGAAGCGAAGCTCACGAATAACGAACATGGTTTAGTGACATTGGTCAGTCGCCCCAGTGCAGCAACCCACAGATCTCGTCTGACAAAGTCACATGCTACCAGTAACTGGCTTCAAAATTGCACGTAGCCTGGCACAAGTGCTGCGGTGACATCACTATCAAAGTCGTGATGCACAATGGCTGTTGCGTACACGTGTCCACGCGCATGTGTGTGCGCGTATGCGTGGCGCAGTGGTTAGTGCACCGAGTAACCAAGTTCCCAGCCACGGTCAACATCGGTGGCAAGTGATATCTGAACCTGTCCTGGGATTTCCCTGGCTTGGCTCGACCTAATGGGGGCTGTAAACTTCAGCACTTGAGAGACAAACGCAGCTGGGCCGTGACGTAAGCTACACCACCCACCTGTGCACAACTGTGCTTCTTGCTAACAGCACTTGACCCTAGAGTATGTGAGGCTAAATGGGGGGCCTTTGTATGTTCGTGCCGTCATTTAAATCATATTTTACAATCCGCTGCCCAATGAAGCAATGTGCAAAATGAGCAGGGGATAACGTACTAACCGGAAGTTCATTGATGGCCCTAAGCCGGTGGTGGAAATTCCACGTTTCCATGGTGGGGGAGTGGGGTGTCGGTCTTTCCAGAGGCCAAACACCGTTGAATTCCTTCAAAGGAGTCATTATTTTGTTTTTATCAACCTCAAGGGAATGATGAGCCGATCGTGAGACAAGAGGTCCACAGCAGTGCCCGAACAGACGAATCGTGCACTGTGCGTTCAAACGTTAAGAATAGTGCCCTCGTAAACTGTCTTCAGCACATTATGAAATATCGCTTCAAGTCGCCTGCCACATTCATGCTTCCTACACCTCCAGGAGGCACCGCCTGTCCGCGGGACCCACGAGAGATGTCTACTCTCCCATTTTTCACCACAGCTTCGTATAGACTCCCTTGACTGAGCCCCCCCATGTATTTATTAATCGCAGCGCAGCGCATTGATTAACTGTAGCATGTCCACACTCTCGGCCATTAGGAGCAGCTGAGCAGGGCTTTATGCTCTTTAGACATTTCAAATGGAACCCGAGTGCTAAATGGCTGCATTATTGTTGCAAGCCTGAGGGGTTTGTGTTGACACGGCTGGGCCCAGGTGATCTCAAGAAGGCGGCTCTTCTAAATCTCTCTCTTTGATATGTGATCCTACAATTTTTTTCGAGAGCCCCAGCGAATGTGCACCTTTGAAAGACTTCCACTTGATTGATTTCGTTTTTTTTTTACTTGGTTTTTAAGGGCATAAACAGACACCAGACGATGGCATTCTTTAAAATTGTGAAACCACTCGGCAAGACATGAATCTTGTCACTTAGATGGGGGTAACCAACATTTTAATGTCACGTTATATTAATTCTCAACGTATCATGTGTACGTGTTTGTGTACACTCCACTGTGTGCCATGCACACATGTATGTTGCACGTATATGGATGTTAAAACAAGAGGTAGCAGTGTGGTTCCAACATTTTACTCACAGCTGGAATGTTGTAATTTGAAATCCCAATTAAGGGTCAAAACTGAACCCATACTCCTGCAGTCACGAAAGCTTTAAATCAAAACTGAACCCATGTTGCCTTTGGGGCCATTAAAATGCAAACCAATTTATGTTAGCTTATAGACTCAGAAGTGTATTACCCGAGTGAAGCCCATTGCGCTATGTTGCTCTTGTTCAAAGGGCGACAACGTCAAAGCATTACATCTTGGCAGCGGTTGTCCCATGGAGTGATGGGGCCCTGCCATCGGAATGGCAAGTGCCCGCCGCTGGCTGGGAACAGCTGATGGAGGAGAGAACCACCCCATGGTTGCTTGAGCGAGAGATTTGCTTTGACTGGGCAATTCCTCATCTCAGGGGTTGATACAAAAAAACCACAAGTACCACTTTGTGGCAATTCGACAGTGGTTGCTGCGTGATAAAGCGTAGTCACTGCCATAGCAATGTGGAATTTCTCGCATTACTCTAGGAAATTCCAGTGCATACGAACACTGCCACTCACTTGCTTGAACTGGGAGACACTTTGATTATTTTTACGTTTTCAAAATCTTTTAAACAGAGATGCACAAGAGGCTTTTAGATATACTGGCCCGCATACTGTTGAGGTTGCCTGAGTTGTCATGCAATCTGCCAGCAAGGACACAGGCTAAAATTAAAGCAATTAGGAGACACCAAGAGAAAGTGGCAGGAATAAAAAAACATCATCCATAAGAGCTCAAAAGCCAATAGAGGTTACAAAAATGGGGTCTCCAATGAAATGGTAAGGTCTCGGTGGCCACCACCCCTCTTTCACCAAGACTATGGCCACAAACGATTATCAATTAAACAAAGCAACACATGCAACTGCTTATTAATACAAGTATTGACATTTACTGAAGCCCCATGACCTGCTCAGAAAGTCACTTCACCGCAAAGGTTATCTCTATTTGTAACGGACTACTTAGGGTTGCCTCTCTTCGCATAATTCCCCACCACACAATGGCAATGCAATGAGCAAAATGCACTGCGCAGATTTGGCTCCATCCATCACCTTGTCTCTGCCCCGGATTTTTTTTGTTGCATTGCGTTTCATGTATATTTGATGAATCCTTTTAACAGGAAGGTTATCGTCAGTCGCTTTTGCAAATTCAAACCCCCCAATTACGATAAAGGATTAAAGTCTGGCCAATGTAATTAGATCTGTCAGTGACAAATTGGCAGATCACAATGGCCCTGCAGTGTAAGTGCTTTTCCCAGTTATCGGTTAGCAAAATGGTGTCATGAGCGCAACGGTGTAATTCATTTCCTCCTTTCACGGCGAAAATCCCAGTGATAAAGGTGTAGTGGCCTGGGGAGCCACAATTACATTTAAGCACGTGCCACTTGAACTTATTGCAGCCTGTGCACATCAACCAGGCCGAGCTGTCATAAGAGTGGAGACAAATGACTCACCTGCGCAATATTTACGCCAACAATGGATAATTCACAATGAACTAGGGGGGAGCCGTGCATCTGAGCTCTCGCTGGCTTGAGGCAATGCCGAGCTAAGGAAGTGCCTTTAAATGCTGCAGCCTCCAGGCTTACATTTTTTTTGTGCCAGAATAAAACACACACACGCACGCACACGTAAAAGTTTGTTTTCTTCAATAGGTGCTACATGTTTTGCTCTATCCGACAATTGTATTCTGTATTACAAATACATTAATTATATCAACAATGTTAACCCCTTTGGAAATCCGTTTCTGGATGAGGACCTCCTCGTGCCGTGTTGATCGTTTGACCAAATGTCATGACGCTGGTCAAGTACGGGTGAGTGAAGTGTGTGAGTGAAGTGGGTGAGTGAAGTGGGTGAGTGAAGTGGGTGAGTGGAGTGGGTGAGCGAAGTGGGTGAACATGCGTATTTGGGTTCAACTGCCGAGCACAGATGTACCACCACTATCACTCACCATTTATGTTAGCTATGGGTAGGAATCAAAATCGAGTTGACGACGCAACTTGTTCGGTAGCCCTGCCTCTGGTTAATCCAGTGATAACTTCAGGTTATCAAGCTCACGAATACTAAGCCCTCAAAGTTACCAATTATGTAGACCACGCAGTGTCAACATGTAACGTGTATAGTTCTCAACATCACACAGCTTAGCGGTGAGTTTGAGCTCGTGTGAATATAATATTCGAGGTTCAAAAGGCAGGCTGATTTTTTACTCAGACGGTAAAACGTCCCCGGGAGGGTTTTTCCCCCCCTCTGTTCACCGGCAACCAATGATGTCATAATTTGGATTTTCGTGCGAGTGACAATGTGTGTGCTCGCGAGGTCACAATGCGTGTACGCGCGGCTGCGGCCGAAGGTGATGACACGTGGACCCCGTGGAGCTGGTCCCAGCGAGGACGGTGCGAAGCGACGAGTGGAGGCGAGGGAGATCGGCTTTGCCGCAAACGCGTCCACCGCCTTCAGCATCGTGCACGCGTGGACAGCCACCGATAGCAGAGCGCGCGCAGCGAAGACGATGCCACGATGAAGAAGGGGCTCGCCTTTAAAATCCAATGGAAATCCGTGAAAACAAAAGACCTCATCTTCGATGAGAATTGTTGATTGCAATGTGATACCGAAGTAGTCTACAACGTTATTGCACTTTCATTTGAGTTGTTATGTTGTGCTAATGTAAACGGCGACGATTACATTTGTACGTTACAAATGCTGTATATAGACCATTTATTGATTTCCACGTATTTTCAACGTAGCAGAGGGCAGTGCAGAAACATTCACTTGCTGTTCTTGCGCTATCCTCCTATGCTACTGCGTCTTGGTCCCCCGCCCTGACCTATGCACACTGGCCACTGCGGTGGAGTATGGTCAAATAACATCCATGGGCGATAGCACAGCGTAGGGAAGACCCTAATCCAGCAGTGGATAGCATGGCTGTAATTCGACTTACAATGTGATGTCTTCTCAATCCAACAGTCGCTGCATTGTTCTGACATGAATAAGATTAGTTTCAAATTCATACTAAATGCTGTAACAGTGCACCTATTACAAACACAAATACAATACAGAATTTATATATCGTATACCGAAATAATCTGGTTTATACCGTATCTGATAACCGTCGATAATGAAACATTTACAAACAATGGTGAATAATTTGGTCTTCTTGGTTCTTTCGGTAAAGTCCGTAGAAGGGAAGTAATAAAATAATAAAAATTTAACGTAATAAAATAATTCTCACGACGTTTCGGCCACAACGCAAGCAGCCGTCCTCAGGTGAAAACCAGGTCTGTCGAGGCGACAGCATCTGAATGAAACAGCACCATGCTTGGAGCATATATTTTATTATGTTTTATTTTCATTATGTTATTACTTCCCTTCTACGTGACTTTACCGAAAGAACCAAGAAGATGAATCCCTGCAGTCACGAAAGCTTTAAATCGAAATAATTTGGTATGAAGCTAGGGATTTGTCTGGCAGAACACAAGTCGAAACAGTTTAATGAACTTAAAATAATACAGTAGCAGACCTCACTGGACTTTGTCAATTCAAAACAAACCAAAAATGTGCAATGCTTTAGAACGCGAGACGTGTTTACCTGCAACGATGATTATCGCCCTGAACCTAATGGGTACATTTACGAATGCCTCTTCTGAACCCTCTAAGTTTATTCCCACAGTGTCCCTAATTGAAGCTTTTAGCCGGGATCCTACATCGCATGCTTTTAAAGTCCTGCTTTCAACTTAGGACATCATATTGACTGTTAATAAAAGTGAGTGGGCTCAGAGAGAACAAGTCACTAAAAGGGAATATGGCTCGGGGTCGAGAGACTAATGATGTTGTAGCTGACTCAAGGAGGTAATCGACTTGAGAGGGCACCCATCATGGGAAAGGACTGAAGAGCTCGGCTCGTGTGAAGGAGCTGCATGGATAGTTGCATCGCAAGACCGATGGCACGGTTGGTCACGTACGGTGACAAAGAAGTTCAACATACATATATATGTATATACACATACGTGGCGACGGCTTGGGGATGTCCGTCATACAGCAGTGGCACGTTCACGGCTCTTGACGATGACATTTTAAAGGTTAAAGTGAATTTGACTAAAAGAAATGAACGGTTGAAAGTCACATACGTCCGCCTGCCTGAACAAAGGGATTCATTGCCTGTAATTGGATGTGAATGGAAACGCACGCGGCGGTGTTGTGGTGTATTGTCTCGTCTTGGGTACTCTGAAACAACAACAAAAATCCTGCAGGAGGACGACATTGAGTGAGAACACGGTTGAAGGTGAAGAGAGAGAGAGGGAGAGAGCTGTGAAAGAGAGCTCTTTCCCCCCCCCCCCCCCCCCCACTTTAGCGCCCATTCACCCGACTGTCCTCTTACTCACCCCTCTTTGCACCTTCATATTTAATGCCGAGCGCCTGCCTCGGGAAAAGGGAAACACGCCGGACAACTCAAGGCAACAATACACAGCGGGGGGTGGGGGGGGGTACGCACCTGCATCACCGCAGCGCTAAACGGCGCGCACTGGGGTGGGGGGGGGGCACGCGCGTTCCCCACGCGTTGCAGATCTTATGCCCGGAGAATAAAGCATTTCCCAGGGTGGTTCACGCATCCAATGGACACGTGCCGCCGCCGCCACCACCACTCTCTCCGTATGCCAGGACACTGCGCGGCCACGCATTTATTCACGGGTCATCTACAGCGGAGGTGCTCCAACACCTCCGGTCCTCGCGACCCATCCGCGCCTGTCCACATTTTGCTTCATTACCAACGTGCACACTGGACCCTGCACGCTGCACGCACCGGATGGTTGTTGGTAAATCACAGACAGCTGTGCTGTGGGCTGGGCCGCGAGCACCTCCGTTGAGAAACTCCGACCGAGAATCAGAGGTCGCAAACGGGTTTTGATTCCTTACCCGTACCCGTACCCGGCCGCACCAGGGTCGCAAATGGGTACCCGTACCCGACCGGGTACGGGTAACCGTTCCCTACCCGTACCCTACCCGAAATGAGTGACAAACGGTTACTCACCAGTGACTCACGGCCTACCCGTACCCGGCCGCACCAGGGTCGCAAACGGCTACCTGTACCCGGCCGGGTACGGGTAGCCGGGTATCGGGTAGGGTACGGGTATCGGGTACTCGGTTGCGACATCTGCCGAGAATATGTGGGTTGGGTGGAGCTGTGGTTAGAGTTCAGCCCAACGTCCCTTTGGGGGTTGATAAAAATAAAGAGTTTTATGGGAAGGCAAATGTGGTTGTCTTATAGATTACACTCATATTTGATAAATGCCATTAATTTATTCAGAATTTCATTATCAAGAAGGTCCCACATCGGTATGTTGGACAATACATGAAAACTAAACAATTTTTTTATTTTACCAGGCAAGACCCACTTGAGCGGTATAGCTCTTTTGCAGAAACAACTTGGCCACAATTGATAGCTCAACGAAGTGGCTTATCACGTGGAAATTTGTAACAAACAAATCTTCTAAACGCATATTTATACATTTGGAGGTAAAAACCGGAGACAAACGACGTAATATTATTAGGTGGCATAGTGTGATGATATAGGCAGCATATTAATATCACGACGCCATATATTTTTTCACCTGCTGACGATTGCTTGTGTTGCGATCGAAACGTCGTGATATTTTTTTATTTTTCTACCTACCTGGCTTTACCGAAAGACCGAAAGACCCAAAGAATATGAATTCCTGCAGTCACGAAAGCTTTAAGTCAAGATCGTTAGCATAGTGTAATGGTATAGGTGCTTCTTCCAGTGTTGGAAGATTAGATCAAAGTGTCAACTTTTGGGGTACTCTTGAGCTCCCACTCGCAGAGGCCCTGCTACCAGCCAGCAGTGGCTTGAGCAAGCAATTGCAGGGCTGCACCTTGACCTTCTTATAGTGTGAAGATACACGTGGTATAACAGTACATTGTGGTGACACAGACAATGTTGTTGGTGTCATATTAACTCATACGTGCATCAGTTCCAAATCTTCTCTGTTGCACCGTGTGTAAAAGTGATGCAGTCCCCTCGTAACAGAATTCTTCTCCCGTCGAAAAAGTAAGAAGCGGTACCGCATTCTATATAAGACAGCAGTTTTATTCATTTGTATCACAATGAGCGTCTTTAAGGGTCTAAATGTTAACAGTTTCAGAAACGGTAAGAGCCACTTGTCACACACTCAAAAGTATACTCCAAAGCAAAACGGTACCAAACGTAGCACTTAGCAATATGAACCTCAAAATTGAGAGAATAAATGCAGACGACTAAAAAATATATATTTATCATTGAACACTTGATATTAACAACCGTGTAATTCTGAAAAAAAGCTAGGGCATCAACTTTCAAAAAATCAGTCAGCTAAATGCGGATGTTCATTCGACGTGATCGATGTTTTTAAGAATGCCACATATTAAAAGCAGACGATAGCTACAGTGGCAAATTTAACAGACGCTCGGTCAAAAAGTGAAATATTTAAGTGGATAAAGTACTAGTCATGGCAGGGTTAAACAGCCTTCATAGAAAAGAGCAATGGTTGTAAGTGATGGTATATATGCAAATGATTGGTTTAAAATACATCATTGTCCATAAGAATGTGGAAAATGTACCAAATGACTTGATTAGCCAGCATACTCTACAACAGTATATTGATACTAATAACACGCAGACTTGTATTCATTATTGTGCTGAAAAGTTAGTACCTTTTTTTCGGCCTGGGTCAAATATAGGAAAAGTAAGTTTCCCATTTTGTCCGAGAAAACGCTGTTTACAATGGAAACATTTTTACCACTTTGTACACCTTTGACAATGTACAATTATTCAAGTATTTAATTTAGAGCTAAGTAACATAACATCCATAAATAAAGCTCAGTGGTTTTTTTATTATTATCCAGGCCTGAACTGCATAGCAATTCAACACTGTCGTCTCTGTCCTTCATAAACTGTTTTGTCAACATCCCCAAATTATTACCACCAAAGCTGCTGCCTTTTTCGTGCGTAAAAGAATGGGGCCTTTGGGCTCTCTCTCTCTCTCTGTACTCCACCCATATCAATCAGCATTGGTTCATGTTCGTTTCAGAGTCGAGTGCTTTGACCGGCAAGCATCACCATGCGTGACGATGTAACCGCCAGGCAGATATGGCATTGCTGATCAACGTTTCAACTGTCTTTGCGGACGACGAGCACCCATGGCAACTTCATCGCGAGACAAAAAATGACGTGCCACCCGTCATCAACACGCGCATCTCGCCATGCACAGGGGCTTAACAGATACAATTTCTGCAGCAGCGATCACCAAGGCTCGGTTTATTAACAGTTGCGCCAGATGGCAAATCTTGAACTGGCCTTTTGCAAAGCGTCTACGGGAAAAAAAAGCTCTCCACATCACGACGAATCGACTAACCGGCGTGGTAATACAGGAGGTAAAATAACGATGATGATAATAACAACAAATCGTTCATGTGTACGAATCAAAATAACACGCAGCATTTGTTAATCCCATTTTGTGCCATATTCTTACAAGCGTTATGTTGGCAGTGACCAGCTGCCATGTGTCTTGCGTACAGCCATGGCCAACACTGCAAGTGTGAATCACCGTGTACCGGGGGGAGGCCGAATGGGAGGTGTTTTGTGAACCCTTTGAGTGACGCATTATAAACGTGTCTCACCGTCTACAATGAATGCGAGCCTGAACAGATGCAAACAGATGCAAACAGTGAAAACTCTTAAAAAGTTGGCACAATTGGTAGTCACAACAGCGCAGCTGCCCTAAAACACTCCCATTGTAACCGTTTGTGCTGTTAAGATGTTGCCTACCACGTGTGTGTGTGGCCCTATTGCGTTCTGTAATAATGCAAACACATCTCTCCGCTTATGGCGATTGAGGGGGGAGATAAATAAATATACCCACTCTCATTCTCCCATCTTAAAAAAAACAACAATAATATTTATTTTCCATTATTCCAAGAAATGGCATCGCTGGACAGACTGAAATGAGGTTCAGGGGGCTTGTGAGCAAGTCCCAGGTGCAGCTCGTTATTGATTGAAATTCCAGGTCGCTGCCAGCCCATGTCTTCTTTGATGGTTGGACTTTAATCGTTAATCCAGAACCTTCCTCCCACTCCCCACCCCCACCACTCCCACCACCCTCCTCCTCCCTTCGAACCCCTTCAGTGGTATTGATGTCCCTTTCGTGAACATCCACGGTTGCACCCATTATCAAAAAAGGTACCAGATTTTTCGCAAAAAAATACGTGATTGTACTGTACGTAACATAAAGACACCATATTGCCAGTATGTACATGTCAACAGACTAACACAATAGCTATCTACAGGCTCCAAGAAGACATAAAAGTTAAAATACGCATACAACAAAATATTTACTTTTAAAATGCGCTTCTTTGCAAAGAGAATTGTATTGTTTTGCTTTCTCCCTAACCCACATTTATTTTTCTAATTGTCTTCTCACTCTTCTCCTTCAAGAGAAGTGTTCAGTTTTGCCGATTTTAAGTCGAGGATTGCAAAGGTGCTTTTCCACAAAGTGGCGTTGTAGAGGATGTAACAATCCACATCGATTCCCTTGCAAGGGGCATGTCCACCGCATTGATGTCTCCCAGCTTTGATGACACTTCAGAGCTCGAAAAAGTCTTTAAAGGTACAGCTTGAAGTTCTCAATCATTGCTTCAAAGCAAGCTTTCAAAAATGGGTTGCGAAAAACCGCATTAATCATCCATCAGTCAGCGATGAACTTGGCACACCAGAGGCATTGAAATCACGGGTTGATGGCTTGCAAAACGCTGCAGTGTTTGCTAGCAATTACACCGACACCGCCATTTGTGTGTCTCTTACTTGTCCAGATGCTTTTCATTCGAGTTCAATTTTGTAATTTCTCCTCTGGGCCAATGGCTGTTCAGATTCCTGAGGATGTGATAGCATTGAGGTCCTTCATCAGCCCTTCCAGGTTTGCCATCTCAGCACTCAGCTCCTCGTCGTCTTGCCCGAAGGTCTGCGGGAAGGGGAATTGCCGTCAGCGTGAAGGTGTGAGCTTTTTTTTTGTTTTGAGGAGAGGGAAACCCTTGAGCCGGGCCTCACAAAGCCTGCTAGGCCGCCACACCGCACCCGTCACCACAGCGAGAGAGACACACAGAAGGACAGGGAGGGCGTGAAAAAAGGAAACGTAGCAAAAATGCCAGACAACAAAAATAACAATCGTAAAGGAGGATTTGGTGAACACAAAATGGCGTTAAAAGAGAGAGGATAGGAAGGATAAAAGGAGACATGGTTAGAGGCTTCAGAAACAACGTATTTAAAACTCGACTGTGTGATGTATGGTTAAATTGCAAACTTGTGACCGAAATGGTAAAATCACAATTCCAAATTCAAGACTGCCCAATTATGGTGATGGCTTAAATATAGGACTGGCAGGTAGTCGATAGCAAGTCATTTTGCAGTGGAGGGTAATGATACAATAATCATAATGAATGTAGGGAATCTGGAGCTTATGAAGAATGCTTAAGTGAGACAAAGCAAAGAGGCTGTGAGCCTTAAACACATTTTAACAAAATGTGATCTACTCTACACTGACAGTAACAGGATTTTTGACACCAGACAATAACCAACAACATTTATGCACTTTCAGCCAAAGGAATATAATAAAAAAAAAATTGAAAAATGCTGAAATAAAGTATTATATTTCTCAGCATTGAATCACAAATTGAATTGACATTAATGTATGTCAGCAAACATAAAACAATTTTGGTTCCTCGCCACGGTGTGTTTAAATTTCAAATTTATATTACACGCAAATAACCATTTAGGACATTTGCATTTAAACTGACTAGATGTAAGCTAATAACTTTATATTTAAATTAGTTATCAGCGATGACAGGGGACATTTTTTTCGGCGGGGGGTCACAGATGGGTTCACCCTATTGAAAGGATTGGCAAGTGGCTGGGAGGAATGATAATAATAATTTAAAGATAATGTACACGTGAATTTTTCTTCACAAAACATTACAGCTCATGCATAGCCAAGCACTGTGACCCCGCCGCTACCATTACCTTTGCCACCTGCGACCGTCATGGGCCTTTGAGCGCTGGCAGTTTTGCCGAGCGACTCAAAGAAGCCGCTGCCGCCGCCGCCGCCCCGCATGCTGGTCGCAGCACAACATTTATTTCAAACTCACGCTCTCCGTGTCCTCGAAGGGATGGTGGCTGGGTTCCACGGGGGCGTCAGGGGCGCTGGGCATGGTGACAGGCAGCGGGGCGCGGGTACGTCCCAATGTGCCCACCGAAGCCGTCCTGGCTGGAAGCAGCTGAGGACCACCTGGGAGGCATGAGGGCATTGTTGTAAAAACAGCAAAAAAAATAATAATTATAAAATTGTCGGGGCCAGGTGCCACTGCGCTGAGAGTTTCCACCCCGCCCCACGCTCACAATCTGAAGTGCGCGAGTTCAAATCTCAGCTAGGTGAGTCGAATCGGTCCATCATGACTTTGCGGTCGATAAAATGACTTACCAAAGCCTGTCACCGAATCGCCTTACATGCGCCAAAACTCGTCGGCTCGCATACGCGAAGCAAGTGTTGAGCCTGGTTCGTATTTGGATGAGGGGCCACCAGGGCTTGACAGGCCATGTAGGTGTTGGGCTGCGAGTAGGCCAGGATATGGCAATGCTCGGGGTGTCACCTTGAGGTATGGGTTTTCTACAGGTTCTCCAGTTTCCTCCCACACGTGCCCAGAAACTCAGCAATGGCATTGGCCAAGCATCTCAAGCGCATGGATAGAGAGCCTTGAAGACTTCCTGGGCAAACAACCGGCAATGGCACTGGGCTCGCGGTCTCACAGCATCTGTCCGATGAAGGGACTTTTTCCACCATAGGAATGTGGAATTTCCACTTTGACTTTGGCCAACGTGCATCCCGTGATCTCAAAGGTTTCTTTCTGCTCTGCCACCCAGAGAATATTTATATTGCTGCCACCCTTTTCTGCAACGCACTGCTGATCTCCCACCGCACCCCCCTCCCCCCGCTAACAAGAAACACGCATCACCTTCCCAACAGGAGCACCGTTTGATTCCGATTTTATTTTAACGTCTCAAATTCGTCACGACCAGCCACGGAGGGAGCTGCTCTTGCACGTGTGTGGGACCTTTCTAGCGACGGCCAAATGCGGATCGCGTGAAATGAATGCACACACATGCCCGACAAGACGTAGATGGCCCGTGTAGCCTTAACAGACAGTTGGTGCAAGTGCTACTAGCGAGCACCTATGAAGGCCGACACATGCAAGAGCACACACACACGCACACACGCCGAGTGTAAACATTTGATATGAAGACTTCTGGGCGAGTATGTCAAATGTGAAGCAACACAGCCAAAATGAAATGTTTATATTTGTTGGTCAAGCACGATTGGATTTTAAATCGTATTAAAATGTTTACATTTTCCATGTCAGCCTTGTCGCTGTGATGTTCATTTTAAGAACTGTATTTGATATATATATATCTTCAAAGCATCATTTATAAACAGCTTTCCTTTGACATAGAGAAATATTGCACCCCAGGCGGGAACACAACACGTTCTAAATATAGCATTTGTTTTTATTGATCAGTTACTACAGCCATGCATTTTAGTTAAGGCACATTTTGACATGCCTCAGCCGATATAGGCTACAGTCTATACAAGACCAGCTCAATTGCGTGCACTGGATCCATTTCGCTGGTATTCATTAAAACCACTCTGTCTCTGAGCGTTGAATCCACCCATAAGTTACAAATGTTACATCAATCAACTCAGGAGGAATGTGTGGAAAAGCACTTTCTTCACAATCAGAGTGTTGTGAGCTAATATCCCAGCTAGGGATAGACCCAGCTCATCATCCCCTTGGGATGAGTAAAGTGAGTACAATATCATGGCAATTCAACGGTGGAAAGAGTAATTCCTGTCATAAGACTGTGGGATTTGAATCACCTACTTAAGTCTACCAGCAGAGAACATGGACTGCCAAGCAGTGGAGTATTGACTTTGGTCTTCAAGATTATTTTACGGAGTTGAACATTCATTTAATTGGTTGGCAAATAAAATGATACGGATTGGACCAGAAAAAAATGGATCGTGACAATTTATTTTTAAAAATATGTAGTTACGTATTCATTGAAAAGGTCATGTTTAGACTTGTTGACTATGTAATGTGAATATCGGATTGCATTGCTGGCTATTAATGCAGAATCACGAGATACATAAGAAAACGTGGAGGAATATGTAGGGCGGGGGAGGCTGTAGCTAGAGGGATAACAGAGGTAGAGGGAAACATTTGGAAGCTTCTGTAGCTATGCACTCTCAAATCTAGATTGAAAACTCATTTCTTTAGAACTCCTTTTTGTGTTTAGTTTGTTGTCCTTCACCCGCACATCCGACTTAGCGCGGTTGGCTATGCACGGTGCAAAATAATTTCAACATTCAAAGGGGAACGGGGGGGGGGGCAGGTGGAGGATGGTGTGGGTTTGAAAATGTTAATGCGAGTGGCGGTTGGGGTGAAGCTATGACCACGAGGGCGGCGTTGATGCAAACACGTTCGTCGTAGAAGCATGTCGAGTCAGCGGTGACACACGCACGCACGTGGATCAATGAACACACCTGCTCACTCGATACGAAAGCGATAGGGCAGAGGAGAACACGAACAAAAAAAACGTGCTCCTTCCCCTGGAGCATCCCGCCCAACAAAATAGTGCCTCGCATTTGGTTTCCTGCACTATTGACAAATCGGCAAATAATCAATTCAACGGTCAACCACTTTGTCAATCAGACCAAGTTGCCCTTCATGAGGACTATTAACAAACAAACAAAAACAGCTCCTCTTAGGTTTTTTCAGGTAAAGTCACGTAGGTAAAATGAATAATAAAAATAATAGAAATAATGATAGAAATAAAATTCTAAATTACGTTTCGGAGGCAACACAAGTCTCCGTCATCAGGTGGGACCGTCACAGCTAGATTTACTGTATCAAGTGATGCCTCCGAAGCGTCGTGATTTATCATTTTATTTCTATTATTATTTCTATTATTTTTATTTTTATTATTTATTTTTACCTACGTGACTTTACCGAAAAAACCGAAGAGTATGAATAATTGCAGTCACGAAAGCTTCAAATCTAGAAGAAGAAAAAAACCCAGCTCCAACACATTCGTGGATTACACTTTGGGGCCTTAAAAATAAAAACACAAAGTGAAGAGTCATCGGGTGACAAATAGGCATCCGCCTAGCACTCGAGGTAGGGTGCCCCCCCCTCTCCTGAAGGCTGTGCCATCCCAGCCCCCCTCTTCTGTATTCACAGGCAAGTGAATAAACGCTGCTATAACCAAGCAATGGGCATTGCAACCTTTCCTCATCTACAGGGTGGTCCAAAGGTCAGGACGCAAAGGGTTATTTCATTCATTATAACACCGGCATTACAACATTTTAATTGCATATTCGTGACGTTAATATGTTTATTGATTATCATTGTGAACATCTATTATTTTTCTTCTTCCCTTTCGGACGACGTCAAAAAACAAGGAAGGAAAATTTTCGAAATTGACGGAACGTAATTGATGAATGTTCAAAGATTGGACCTGTACACCTGTTCATTAATCTCATTAGCGAATGTATGCATGCATTAATGTTAGAGAAATTGAGTGTGAACATTTGTTAAAATAAATATAATAATGTATCCTGGCTTTGGGCCACCCTGTACATATGGGGTGAGTGCTAGAGCAGAATGGCTCATGCCTACAACACCTGGCAATGCAATCATCCATCCACATATTACCCATTCCAAGTATCAACCAGGTTTTAACCCTGCTTATCATCTGAGATTTGATGAGATCAGGCCTATTTCAGGAGATGCAGGCTGAGCAAGTTGGGAAATGCATTCACGTGGGCTCCAGAGGCTCGTATATCCCAGGACCATCTCTTCCCCGTTGCTAATGCCCATCTCGGCACCACAATGCGTTTCAACTGTTGCGAAAACACCATTCCAGATTCTCCATTGGTTGCGAATCTGCAGGCCGAGAGTAAAGGACTCGACACAACTGGTTGTTGGCACCGTTGGGAACACCAGAACAAGGTTGACAAGGCAATTAGGCGAGCAATTACCAAGATGCCTCGACTCTTCTGAAACCTTAGCCCTCGGCAGCATGTAATTAACACGTGTCATTTCAACACTAAGGAATTCATTACGGTAGAAAGTGTGACTTGTGCAAAAAAAAATTGGTGAAAAGAAATTTAGAAAGGTTATAAAGTCAAATGATTTGAAGAGCCATTGTTTTGTATATTCTTTCAAGCTATAGGTGAAAAAGTCAAAGCATTTTAGTATCAAGTATTTTAAAATATTACCAAGTGATGGGTCATACAAAACGGTACTATTCATATTTGCTGTATAAAGATGCTCTAATTGTATCAGATAGGGAATGCATTAACCTTTTTGCACAAAAGCGAGACCCGCGGGTAGTGTGCGAGCGCGTTTGCAACGTGAAAAAAGGGAAACGCGGAAAAAATATCGTAGCGGCGATCTCACGCTCAAACAAACCGAGTCCGCTTCACTACATCCAACCAGAGATTTGGAACACGCAACACTTGTCGCCCACTCTGCACCATTACTTGTTCCACTGTAATGGAAATCTTTCCCGATCTGTCTTGGTCACACTTTTGGGATTTGTGCCCGCGCGTTACCGATAGGCCATCAAATCCCTTTTTAGCAAACCGCAGTACGTAACAATCCAATCTTGCCCCCACCTTTCATACAGAAATTGGCTTTTTAAGAGCACACAGCATGCCGCTAAAAGCATCAACGCTGCCTGTCACCGTGCTACAAGAGCTGTCAGTCAAATCGCCTTCCATTCTCAAAGCTCTATTCACCCGCCCCCACAGCACTGTCAGATTGGCGATTAAACCGGAGTATCTGATATCTGCGCTATCTTCGCGATGCTCTTTGGTTCTGGCACCGAGCCAGTCGTCTGCTGGAACTTATAGGACTACTCAAGGTTTAGTTGAAGCAAGAAATGTTCTCGGGGCTTTGACATATCATTAGTATGAATATGCCTGGATCCCATAAGCGGGATTTTTTCCCCCGTACAATGTTATGGTTAGGGCATCACCGAATGTCCTTTAGCGATACTTTCGCGCGCAGTTTTCTTTAGCTCAACAAACGGGGAGATAAAACATGAAAGAGTAAGATAAAACAAGATGCCATGAAATGCCTTATTGTATTATTCTGCCTGTGCATCCTGCCGAGTCTAAATCCACATTCTTAGTTGTGTTCCATTATATTTTGTTGCGCTATGGCGGGAGAGTAATAACAATGACTATCCTAGGAAGACACCAACACTCACCATATGAATTTCAATTTGTTTTTTTTTTACCATGGGTTTAGGGCTGCCAATGAAGATAGATTAGCAGAGAAACACTTAATTTTAAGCTTTTCATCTTTGTATAAACAATTTAACAAAATGTAAATAAGCAGTTTAGGCAAAATTATCTTAGCTGAAGCATAATACGTGAGCAAATTTTTTTTACACAAATAGAACACGGATACATGCGTTAAGCCACCACGAAAAGTATGCTTCTTGGATTGATTTAATAAATTAACCATTATCCACGTAAATTTGTCCTGCACTACAATGGCAACAGCTGTCGCCGGATGATGCTGGTTGTGATTACTGGCGAAAGGTCGTACTCAAATTGTAAATGTTGTGGGTTAACTCTCCAACACACCGGTGTGCTGAACTAGTAACGAATTGACACGTTTTGTTTACGTGACAAACCTCACTAAGTGGCCGTGTTGGGTGGTGGCGAGGTTTAACGACACGTTTATATTTACGCAATCCAACCCAAAAAAAACCTATATTATGGATAATGCTGGTCGTGAAAGCATCCTACGTGTTGAACTGAGCTTTGTCAGTGACTTTATTTACGACGGAAATTCTGACCTCGGCGGAGTCAAGATTAAACCCACGTAAAATTAGGGAATTAAGTTCAAGAATCCACTGAGGCATGTCAGCGACCTACTTTCTGTACTGCAATCTATTTCCCACCGCAGGCGTCATACATGGCACTCTGCATAATGCACCCAACCGCACGTCTGAGGTGCTCAATTGCTGACATATGCCACCACTTTATAATCAAACAAAGTAATTCGCATTTCACTTGAGCTTTAGTTACCTGGGTGACTCATTGGGCGAATGGTTATGTCAGAACACTGAGCCAGCAACCACCGAGATCATGGATTAAAATCTAGACAGCCGAACAGGATTAATTCAAGTTCTCAAGCATGAGCGAGTCGATGGTATCAGCCTAGTCACCAATGAATGCACACACACACACACACTTATATTAAAAGTAATGTTTTACTTAATCCTGCATATTCCAGCTCTGAAGCTTCAATATTGGTTTGATAAAAAAAAAAACGAATACTTCCCGAAGGCCATATAATTTCTGTGCCGCCGCTTACTGCATGAGGAGTTTATTGAAGTGGATTGAGAGGAAATATTTGTTAAGCTATCTCTCCGGTTGCTTCGCTCTGACAAAGAAGTGATGCTGCTGTGAAGCTCTCTCTGAGCCTTCCACGTGGACATTCCTTGGGTGTCATGCCACACGATGGCTACAGCAGAACAGGAATATGACTCTGGATGAACATTTACAAAAACAAGAAAAGTTGGCTGGGTGACTCGGAGGGTCAAAGCGCTGAGCTGGCACTTGAGTGACGCTGGGTTCGAATCCAAGTCGGCACCTTTTGATTTAACCAACTTGTCAGTGAAGCGAGTTGTTTGGTCACAGTCTGGTCACAAAAGACTGCACGAAAAAAATTTACTTTAAATTTTGCTCTGCGCTTCATTCCAGCTTTGAGAGGTCAACTATCAGTCTAGCTGTCATTACTCTCACATGCAGAGCGGTTGAAAAGCACTGTCCTCCTCTACAGTGTGGACCATGGGTCAGTTGAGGGAACCTCACAGGAAGCTCTATGATATCCACTTCCGTGAGCCATTTTCCAACACAAAGGTTTGCGCCGCTCGGCGAGAGGTGCGAACGAGCAGTTAGTTGATCTCATGACATGACGCTCCTGCGGCCGTCTGGAATGCTCTTCCTTTCGATATTAGAAAGCCACTGGAGCTATGCAATTTAAATATAGATTGAAAATCAACGACTTTAGAACTGCTTTTTGTGTTTAGTTTGTGGTCCTTTATCCACACCTCGGATCAGCTCGGGTTGGCTACGTACGCCACGAAAGAAGTTCAACGTGCACGCGTAGCGCGACTGGCATAAAAAAAAACTGTTAAGGAGAGAGAGAAGAATGTTTTTTATGGTTTCCAACAACATAAAAAAACGTAAAAAAAAATTAAACCGGACGAGACCTTGCGGGTGCAGCGGGCCCACGCTGCCCACGGCAGCGGCGCCATCGACGGACGGGTGGGCGGGCACAACAGGCACGGCGAAGCTGGTGAGCGGCTGGGAGGGCCGCACGTGCGCCGTGGGAAGGTGCCGGCCCGGCGGATCGTCGTCCGCCACCACCGACGCGACGGCCGGACCGGCGGCAGCCGCCGGTCCGGCCGTCGGACAACCGTCGCTCTCGCCCAGGCCCGGCACGGGACCTGGGGCCATTTCTCCGCTTGGCGACTGCTGCAGTGAGTCTGTGGCAAAGGGGCGGGGGGGTGGAGGAACAAAGCCGTCAGAAGATCGCTCGGCACCACGCACGCCGACGCTGCTGCTGCTGCTGTGCTGGTATCTGTCTGCCTCCAGCTGATATAATAAGAGGACACCCACCACTGCTGTCAGCTGCCGTAGAAAAAAAAAGTGTGTTTCTGAATAATAAAAATTTATATTTATAAGGCGCATTTCATCCGTAGATCCTAATGTATCATTGCTATTTCATCCATTAAATATATATACATGTGTTACAGCGTGGGCCAAATAAATAATCAATGACAGCTGGCCACAGGCAGCCATGATTTGATTGAGGGAGTTTTAGTTTCACGTGAGGCTCTGTGTGTTTTTGGATTTATTAAATTATTCTGATGAAACGAAAATGTAACCGTTTAGATTGTTAGGGCATATGTTACTCCTGAGCAACTATCAATGTCAGCAAGGCACCTCCGATGGGTCAACCTATAAGAGGCTTAGATATTAGCTTGGTTGGCTATGTACGGTGCAAAAGAAGTTCAACATATATTAGATACAAAATTGTATATTTTGCGCAGTAGCCCATAAAACACTGCATTATCACTTTTCCACCAGTTTCAAAATACCCGTGTGCAATGAGTTTACACACACAATGTCTTTATCTTAATGCTACAACCATATTAATTAAATGCATTATTTCAGCATGCGAGCTCGAAAGCAAGCCGCAACAAATCAACAATCTTTGAGCAAGCATCAAACGAGCATAATGTGGCGTTAACATATAGCACAGGTCGAACCAATTTTGTTTTATTAACAAGATATACCCCAGAAAAGGTTGTGAAAGACAAATATTCCCAACTTGTATGTTAATTGAGGCTGTTTGAGTGCGGCGTTTATTAATTTGGACAAGCAGTTTTAAAATCTTGGGTGTCTGGAATTTATGGGATGGCCATTTTAGCGCCACGCTTAACAAAATTTATGACTTTGCGGCACAGATTGGGTGTCGAAAAATAGACAGAATTTGCAGTAAAAGTTACAGTGACGCCTTTAACCTTTGCATAACGTAGGGTTTAATCATATTTATCGCCGATGTTGCGTGATATATATATTAATGTAACGAAATTACCAAGACGATTTAAATATTTATTCGGGCAAATCGCGAGTAGGCTATTGCGAACTCAGAAAATACATATATTGATAAAAATAATTTCACGTGGAAAAGATGTGTACGTTATGATTGCGGAGTACAGAATGTTTTTGACAGTACTGCTGCGATAGCGTATCAATCCTTTTCATGAAAACAAATTAATTGCTGTATTAAGAGCTTTAATGATGTTCGTGTCTTATAAAAGGGGACTCAATAAAATGTCGACTTCACAATTTGTATACAATGCAGGCCGTTTTATGAACCTATTATGAGGCAGCAACTCCTCCGGTCTTCTGGTTTAACGATGAAGCCAAACTGATTGATCGTCGCGTAAGGGTGTGCCGGGTACCAGGGCAAAGTAATCTGCATTTACCCTGCAACATTTTTGTAGCAGATGGAAATGAGGGCTCAACTGGAAATTAAGTGTGAATTGACTTGAGGCTTCATTTATGTGCATTTATTTTTATGTTTAGCCGTTTAACACGTAGGCTTTCGCGACCAATATTATTCATAATCAACGTTTTTGGGTTTAGATCGCGTTATTTATAAATGTGTCGTAATCCTCCACCACCCGACACGGCCAATCAGTAAAAAAGTGTCACGTTGACAATTCGCCGAATTGCCCGATGATGCTGGATGCAATTACCAGCGAAACGTCGTACTCAAATTGTAAATGTTGTGGTTTCACGCTTCAACACACCGGTGGGCTAAAGCAGTGAACTATTTGTCTTTTGTCAACGTGACACTTTTTTACTGATTGGCCGTGTCGGGTGGTGGAGGGTTACGACACATTTATAAATAACGCGATCTAAACCCAAACACGTTGATTATGAATATGTTTAGCCGATTAAAATAAGTATATATCTAATAAGATGTGGCTCACTAATTTAGCCTTGGTGACTGTTGGCACAACATGTGCTGTTTGTTAGCGATCACCTATTACTATGAATGCTCTCACAGCAACCACACGTGGCTGCTGTGTAGCCAGCACCAATGACTTCGTCATCACAGTGCTAACTATGATTGTGCTGCAATCGGTGTTACATTTTGCATTCAGTCCACCTAAGGGAGGGCCCAAGCCAAGCTCCAGAAATCTATTGTCACTCGCAATGTGCATCATGATTCAGAATTCCATGCACAGCTCGCCCAACTACTCCTTCGTGAGCGTGTAATGTATTGAGAGCATTCACATATACACTAACGTACAGGAAACAAAAAACCCATCTCCCTTGTCTATTGCTCACAAGGAAATGCTCGTTTACAATGGCAGCCTGGAGCCAGTGGGAGAAAATCCACATTCCTATCATGGGAATCAGCCTACCCACATGACAACCACCAACCCGTACAGTTGACTCAGTCGTGTTTTTATACACCGCAACGGTTAATTTTGTCATGCTAAACCAGCCATCTCACGCGGGGTTTCTCAACTCCAGTTCCTTGCGACCCCCATTGCTGCAGCTTCCCGCGATTAACCAACCATCAGGTGTGTGCAGTGCGTAGCGGCCTCGTTTGCATGTGGACAGAAACGATCGCACGTCAATTCGCCAAGCCGAACGACGCGCACGTGCAACCCGAAAACACATTCAAGCTGTGCTGGTGGGTCACGCGGACTGGAGTTGAGAAACACCGATGTCATGCATTAGCGGCTGACCGCACGCCGCCACCAAACTCCTCTGGCACACGGCAAACCAGACACACGCGGCCCGCGGTTACACGCCCTCCCGCCCGCCACCACCACGCAATCGGCATCGGCACAGCGGGAGACCGCTCGCAACGTACCCCTGGCAGAAGCCCTGCCGCCACCTGCCCCCGGGAGACCCACAATGCACACGTCGTATGCCGGGGGGCCTGGGAAGCTACAGGAGGGCGAGGGGGTGCCGGTTAAGGGGGGCGGAGAGGGCGCAGGGGGCAGCGGGGAGAGCTGGTGGTGGTGGTGGTGATGGTGGTGGTGGTGGTGCGGTGGTGGCGGCCGGGGGAGGGAGAGGTAGGACGGGTGATTCTTTGCCGGGTTATGGTGGCGGGAGGCTGTTGCCAACACTTTATTGAACGTCCAAGGAGTTAAGGTGGCGGTGAGTGGGGGGGAGTGTGACAGTTAAGGGGCAGGGAGTCGAGGCGAGCAGGAGGACAGGTGGAGTGGGAGTTGGGGGGGGTTAAAGCGATGATGGTAAATAAAAAGGAAAAAAGCGACAGGACAAAAAAAAAACACAAAACAAACAGCATGTCAATGAAATGTTACATGTAGCCAGTTGAACAACAGCACACACAGTATGTGAATGTGAAGAAAAAAATATGAAACAAACAAAAAAACAACTCGATAACTCAGGAAAACATACGACGTACAAACTAAATATGACAGCTGGTATTATAAAGTATTATGTGTGCACCTGCTCTTAAAAGACAAATAGCGTAAATGAAAATTCCAACCTGCAGTTTACAATGAACGTATAAAGAGCCCAAGGGCGGCTATACATCATTCTAACAAAGGATAATAGTAGGGCAAATGCTTCAATATTGATTTCTATGTAATCTGCAGATATAAGATGTCAAGCCCAGGGCAGCGATTAAATGATTGCCGCCTACGTTGTGACTGAGACTCTCCAGGAATCACGATCTTCGGTCGCATGGCGTGGCGCGCCGCTATAGAGCGTTCCATAGTCGACATCCCGTCTTCGGATTCTCGGCCTAAAAAATGCGGGAACCACAAAATAGGATAATGCAGTGAAATGCACCGGGCAATGAAAATGTTTCGCCGTTCATTTCGCATGCAGAGATGAAATGGGTTCGCGTCCGTCGACGTAAGCACGTTGAAAAAGTGGGAGCCGTTACGCGCCCCATTTGTTTTGACAGCGGTGAGCGTTTGTGATTTTGTGTGCGTGCATGTGCGTGTGTATGCGTGCACATGCGTGCGCTTATGTGCACATACACACGAGCATGAACAAATTATTGGCATGTTAGTAAACTGCCAAGCACGTATGCCGTGCCTTGGTCACGTAAAAAAAAAAACATCAGAGTAGCTCGCGTGCGCGCACACACAAACATGTAGAGGCTTTGTTCACACAGTGTCGGATTAATGTCTCAACCCTTTTGGAGCTGGCTGGACTGTTGAATTAAGCGTCGTTGTTAGTAGCGATCCTGAATTATGGCTGGCAAGAACACAACGAGCTGGTGTGACCAGCACCGCACCCGCGCCCGCCTTTGTGCCCTCCTGCATGGGGTGTTGACTCAGGACGGTTAACCGGCACGCTATTCGCTTAAGGTCTAGTTGGAATTCGCGAGGCCCTTGCCAAGCACACACACACAATGGGTGCACATTGTGTGTTGTTTGCAACAAATAACTCAGTTCACTGGCATTTTAGCTAAGATTGCTAAGTACATAGGTGCGTAAACACGCGTGTGAATGGACAAACGTGGGCTAGTTAAGAATTGCCTTACCAGTCTATAAACTCGGGCAGTGGTTGACAAATTCCTATAGTGCTCCTTGCCTGTGACTGCAACCACTGAACTACCTCCTTTTCTTTCCATTCTTTCTCTGATGCTACAAATTAATGAAGAAGCTGCTTGTTAATTGTCACTTCATCTTAAAGTGGTTAAATCAATTAGATAATGTGCATGAAGTTTTAATAACAAGCCTTTTGTCATGCTGGATGAAGGCCTGCCCACGGTAGTGACAGGGAGTTGTTGATCGTACGCAACCATACTTCACCACGCTGGTCCAATACCAATACCCGCCATTCGCCACTAAGTGACGGTGTTGTCACCACGGCGCCTGTGCCAGGCCAGGTGCACTTTGAGGCCACGTAAAGTGTGGAAGGTTCGCTGACAGGAAGTCACGGGACAGACCCAGCGGGTGCAATGGATTGGCTGACTGAGATCACTGGCAGATGCACCACCAAAGCTGTACCCCCCTACTGTGCCACGCTGGTCACACACACAGCATTTCACCAGCAGATTCTGGTGGGGCCTGGCATTGCCAGTAACATGTTTGTCGAGTGCTGCTGAGATTATGCACTTCTGGAGCACCTTGGGGCACCCGATGGGTTTTATAAAACATTTTTACTTTCACTTGGGGAGGGGGGGGGGGGGAGACATGTTTTGCGTGTATGCGTGCTTGCATGCTGCTGCAGAACACACAACTGCAAAATATAGAGCGTGGAGGAGGTGGTTCATGAAGGGGATAGCTCATTACACAAATACATTTCATGACCAACTAGATTGCTCTATTTAATACTGAAATATATCTGGTCATATAGACCACCACAAATAACCAATCAGGAGACTGCTGCACAGCCACAAATTAAACGTCGATTCCAAATGCTCAGAATTCTCAAAACAATGGCTTTAGCAACAACAGAGTGCAGCATCACGGGAACACTCTTCTTGGATGCATTTGCTGCCAGTTTACATCCCAATGTTCGGAGCCAATTAGGCGCCGCGCTCACGGTTACCGTAGCCCTCGATCTCGTGGGAGCCGTGCGTCATCGGCGTGTCCGCCAAGGCACTGTCGGGTCCCGGCGACTTGTCCATTGGCTTGAGAGCCACCGTCTCATGGTGGATCCACAGGTCCGGAGGCTTCAGGTCTTTGGGGTTGCCTTTGCGTTTGCCCGAGCCATTGTTGGGCTTGTGCGCCGACCTTTTCCTGTTGGGAGGCGCACGCGAAAAAAACCGACCGTCGCTGTGGGGGGTTTTGCATGGCTCAGAGAGTCAAAGCGCGGGCTGCTTTGTTCATACTCAGTCTTGCTAGCCATCACACACTATATATGTGCATGTATATGTGTGCGTGTGTACATATATATGTGTGTGTATATAGGGGTGACTCGGTCGAGCGGGAGCGCATTTTGCCGCCTGTTACGATCGTCGGAGCGTCCGTCATGGTTCATACTGCAGGTGTGTTAACCCACAAATACACTTCACAGTGGGTATTAAAGATCCTGCGACGTTTTACATTAAATTAAAATAATAGGCCGCGTGTGTTGGCGTTACGGTCTATTAGTTTCCAAATTGTATTAAACGACCCACAACTTAATTGGGGAAAACAACATTGGCCCCGACCGGCTGTGTGACACATGGCAACCTATGTGATACCCGTGCGCTACAAGAATGGCTCCAATGCCAATGAATTGTTATTGGCGTCCTCTGGTCGAACACCAATTGGGTCGAGGCTCAAAAGCAAGCCATTCCTTGGTGTGGACCAATCAGTTTCAAGGACAATGCATATATTATCATAGTATGTTTTTTGTTAGCATTTTGACTGCAAGTATTGTGGTTAATGCAGACATGGATCCTCGTAAAAAGGTTTCAGTTTTGTTGCCAGAAAAAAAGGGGAAAAAACCTATTATTATATTTTGGTACTGGCAAAAAGAGGTCTAATGATGAATTGTTATTATTAGTTTTATTAAATGTGCACCTCACAAAGATAGCAACGCTCCACTCGCACTGACAGACCGCTGGGTCAAGTGTTGCTCGCGACCGTTCAATAAGAACGCCACGTGAAATTAGGTGGCAGTTGGGGAGGGGCACCACGCATGACCGGCTGACTCTGTCTCCAATGCTAATTTGGCCACACCGAGACCTTGGTGAATGTTAGGGCCAAGCTGACCCAGGGGAGGAAGTGGCCAGGTTCAAACGCTCATTTCCAGCAGTGTTGTGCATAGGCGGGAATCAAAAGGCGCTTGCTACAATATTAGTGCAGTGAATTAGCAATTATGATATCAATGTGCCTATGTCTAAATATACACGCAGTTGGAAAAAAAATGATACAGATGAATGTTTCCTTGTGCACGTGTGAGTGTACACGCCTGGTCAATTGTGACATGGTCACTTTGCCACAATGTCAATTACTCATCTCTTCACGGTCATAACTTAAGTACCACTTTGCGGAAAGTCGACAGTGGTTGTCCATTCACTCCTTCCTGACTGGCGAAGGAATATCGAATTTACACCGCACACATTGGCTGAGGACCATTAACTCACATCCAGCATGATACAGCCCAACACTGATTGATTAAAATGAATGAAAAATTATGATATCACTCTGCTTGTGTATAAATATACACACACCATTGGAACCTCATTTGCCAGTAAAAAATATGATTATTGGTTTTTTACCCTTCTATCTGGCAACAAAAACTGGTCCACACCCGAGACCAATCAACTTCAAGGACAGTGCATATGTTATCAGAGTTAGGTTTTTTGTTTGCATTATGGCTGCAGGTATTGTGGTTTATGCAAACATGACTCCTTGCAAAAAAAAGGTGTCAGTTTTGTTGCCAGATAGAAGGGTAAAAAACTAAATATACACAGTTGAAAAAATGTATACGTGTGACATTGATGAAAGGGTTAAGTAGCAGCCCAAACAATTACATGACGCCACTGCTGGTGGAAGGGCCTCCACTAGAGAGAGCTCTAGAATCGCCCCTCAAGAGGGAGTGTTTGTCCTACTCTTCCATGCTGGCCCAACACCTTGGAAGCGGTGGGAGGTAACCAGGCTTCACCCCACCACACAAGGCGTGCCGACCGACTCACCATGGAGGACCCATTCATAACGCTGGGTGGACTGAAGCGGGCTGTGAATTAAATCTCGTGACATCCTTTCGAATTCCGCGCCGCAAGAGACTGAATCGAACCGGTGACCTCTGCATCGCAAGTCAAGCGCGCTAATCCTGGCACCACGGCAGCATCTGCCCGATTTGAGCGGTACGGGCGCAGGCTTCGGGTTGGCGCACAAACCGGCCGTATTACGCGAACGGCCGGGGGGAGGGAGGTCAGTGGTGGTGACGCTGCTGGTCATTTAAGCGACGGAGTGACGCTGGGTGATGCCCCCCCCCCACTCCCGCACACCCCTCGCCCCCCGCGCTCACTTCTTCTGTGTGGCGGCAGAGCGACGCGTGCACACGACGGCCAGCACGATGACGGCGATGACGGTCACCCCGCCCACCGTCACGACGATGATGATGAGGAGGTTGTTGTCCAGCGCGGAGCCGCGGGCGCCCTGCGGAGGCGGGATCTGTCCCGTCGGGGCGTCTGCAGGACACCCGATCACCCACGCAACCGCATTCCACAAAGGGGCCTCTCTCTCTCGCAGAGAACAGTCTCCGCCCGACTCGATGCTTTGAGGATCATCGCAAGCTGTCACGGCAGCTATTCAGAGAGCCCTGCGCCATCCCAACAACTTCGGATTGCAACTACGACTGCTCAGAAAAACGAACTTCCGCCGTGTTATATACTTTTGCTCTGCATATAAATCCCTGTAAAGCCAGCTTTTCACTGCGGTGAGCGATGCTGCGTGTTGCCTGTATCAATGTTCGTGGCACGCTCTACAGCGAGCTGGCAACCATATACTGAAATGTCATTGTGAATAAATTGGACAGCACCAAAATGGTAGAAATACTTTCTAAAAAGGACTACCCTTTCGTCATATTCTTTTAAGAAGATTACCCAATGTTCTTTCGCGGTTAGAAATATTAGTTTCCTGGCAATTAAAAAATGTTCCATGATAAGAATATACACATATAGACAGTTACGAAGAATGAATGAGGCCCGTTAAGAACATTATTTTGCGTTACAAAGCATATCTGTGGAATTAATGGGACTGACCTAATGCAATAACTGTGATGCATAGCTGTTGAAACACACACTCATGAAGCTGATGCGCACACGTATATACACACCAACATGAACACAGGCGCATAGATCCATGTACACATGAGTACATGTGCATAAATAAAACATACATTGGTCGTACTGCTGGGGTGAGGGCAGTTAGTGATGGCCTTGTAAGGCTGGCACAGTGCTGTGGTCGAGCCCCAAGCACACAGAGTTGTGATGTTCACACACCGCTCCACATGTTGATTAGATGCTTATTAGACTCGTGCGTGGTGTTATACAGGAACACGAACAAAATCCCAGACTTGTAGCGCAGTACACTCGTCACTGCGCCATCGTTCAGTCTCTCTCCCACACACGCGCACAAAAAGATCCCCCCGATACGGCCTTTTCAGGCTGCCTCAGGCAAGTGCTGTTCGCCAGCTTATGTCGAAGACCACCTTTGTCTCCCCAGTGCTGATGTTTGCACACTGCACCCGGTGATCATGTAAGGCCAAGTCGACCTAAGCGAAGCCCAGAACCTGCAATCGAAGTCAGGTGTATAGCAGTGTCTCAGACACTCACATATTCCCCGTATAACACACGAAGACAAAGGTCCCCCTGCCCATATAGCCTGTAACAGACTGTTGGGGCAAGTGCTGTTAGCGAGCATCTCTGAAGGCAGGCAACGGCACACGAGGGGGTGGGTGGCCATCACCACGCCCGGCCGCCTTTGTCTCCCCAGTGGCGATGTTTACACACTTGCATCAGCTACTCATTTGAGGCTGAGTCCACTTAGGGGAGGAGGCCCAGGACCGGTTCAGATAATCGTCACCGGTGTTGGCCGTGAGCGGGAATCGAACTCGGGTCGCCGAGTTCATAGCGCAGTGCGCTAACCTCTATACTACCACTCCCTGAATACACCCACACACATACACACACACAAACGATTACTCCTGCGGGAAACTGCAGATGTGTCATCGTTACCATTGAAACTGGCCCTGTCAAAGGGGTTGCCAGGCCAGGAGCCTCCCTCTCCAACTGCCCCTTTTGCAGCAGTGGTGGAAACTGGTGCCAACAGGAAGGGTGGACAGCAGTAGACAGCAGCAGCAGCAGACAGAGGGGAGGGAAAAGGGGCAAGAACAGGAAGAGTGTTAGCCAGAGAAACTGATTAATTTTGCACTCTGGCAACTCGCGAGCTTTTGAAATTGGAGGAATCCAAACAAAGCAGCTTAGGGCATTCATGTTTTCTTAAATGAGTAATGCCTTGGTAAGTGATGAGGTTTACTTAAGGATTATGTCAGAGTTTCATCAAGTACGGGAGAGAGAAAATGACCCGTGGGTCAAACGGTAACAAGAACGATTAAGCCACGAGCGACAAAGCTGCAAATGTCGCAAACAAATATTTAAAACGGGTTTGAATACTGCCTGTCGGTGGTATTATAATTGGCATTGGTAGAAGCCTTTGCAAAAAAAAAAACATACAACGTGGAAGCCATAAAAATGCACGTATGTAACTTTAAGTATTTGCTGATGCATGAAGAGAACAACAACAACCTCACAGGCAAAAACATTCCAGAAAATGCCCGGCAATTCCCAGGGAGTGACACACAAACACCGCGCTAGACAAAGGAAAAGTCACAAAAAAGTTTACAAGTGAAACAGAGTAGTGTGGCTCCACGAAAGGAAGTGTCAGCCAGCTAGCACATGAAGACAAAGACTCCCTCGCCGCCACCGTATAGCCTGAACAGACTGTAGGAGCAAGTGCTGTTAGCGAGCACCGATGAAGGCCGGTACGGCACACGAAGGGGTGGGTGGCCAGAACCACACAGCCAAGTGTATTTTAAATGAAAACTAAATTCTTTGGAACTGCTTTTTGTGTTTAGCGTGTTGTCCTCCTCCCGCACCTCCGATTAGCACGGTCGGCTATGTACGGTGCGAAAGAAGTTCATTGTACGTACATACTTGGAATTACAATCATATGGAGAAAAATAATCAACATTCGAAAAACAGTCCTTCAAACTGTAGTATATACAGCATTTCACATGTACATAGGCTCTATTATTGAATATAAAAGTATGCCCTATCTAGTAGCACTTTCCTGAAATTTTCATGGCAAGTTTTCCCTCTTGGAATCGAGTCTGGCAGCAGCAGCGTTGTTACTCATTCCCTAACCGAGTGAATTTTGTTGGTCCTGAAAGAAATCAATGTGTCTTTGGGAAGTGGCCTGCAGCAAAAACTCTCTGCGTTGCACGAGCATTGTGCGTAACATAAAACCCAAACTGCGCAATAAAAATACAAAAGTCCAGATTTACCCCCCTCCCCCAACTCCTAACTGTTTTTCAGTAAGCACACTGTTATCGACACTTGTTTTTTTTTCAGGCAATTACAACATCAGATTCCCCCAACGTAAAGTAGCACCACAGCATTAATCATGTTTCGTAGCTTGAGACAACACCCTGGACTGCATTACTGAGGCAGTTTTCATGAAATGTAAACCGATAATAAGAATTCAGCTTCGTGCCGTTCTAACGGTAGATGTTTTTTTTTATCTCATTATTAGTTTTAGATAGTGTCGTTATGCAAATTGCATCTCACAATCAACGAGGGGCAACAGACACGCCGCAAAGGCTCCCAGGCGGTGAGCCGGCACCAACAATTGCTCTGCAGTCCTCTATATATTAAGATGTTTTAATGACTTGCTCGGGGGTTCAGCATTTGATTGAAACGCATGAATGCAAGGATGCTTTTTGACGTACTTCCGCACGTCAAACAAAACAATGCCTTCAAACTGAATGTGCTGAACATTTATTATGTATTTATGCTGGATGATGTTTGATGGCTGGAAACACACAAGCTATAATTGAGCAGCTTACATGGAAATGAATTCGGTGAAATGAGATGATTTGCCTCCGCAAAAGCCAATCACAGCTCTGCGTTACTTAGGTTCGCCACATTAGCCATTCCAGAGCCATGAAGATGTCTTTTCCAGCTGCTGACATATTATAGATGCAGTAGCAATGCATAGCCATTGGATAATTAACACAAATCACTCGTTCATATACCCATTTACGACACTGAACATGCCAACAACCTACGCCACTCATAGCTGTTAGATCCGTTTAAATGATCACAGCTGGTTGTCAGCGAATGTTGTATACCCCACAATCGACCATTTGCGAACAGAAAGCTTTCTGCAGATGATGTGCCCCCATTGACACTCAAAAGAAGTTCAACTCGTTCTTGCTTGCAAGCCGTCTGCCGTACATCCGGGATGGTTGGAAATAGGTGGTGTTACGTTTAAGTGTGTTTGGTCAGCTTCCTTTCAAGGCTTAAAAAAAAAAACCTGAACACATAAATTTTCTCACTCTGGGGTCGAGAGGAAATGGCTGCCTGGAATGCTTTTCGAGCGTGGTGTAAAAGAGCAGGCGAGACTCAAATAAATTTCGGCGAAGCTTTCAGCTCGTCGGCGGGCAAGCAATCCACTGGACCAAGGTCGAAACACTAAGGACGCTGGATTTACCGTGGCCACTGTCGTCCGTTTACAAATATTTGCGAGCTATCCGATGCCTCGTTTTACAAAGCCCGGTTAACCAGCAGACCTTCCGCAACGCACCCGCTCATCTAATCTGTAATGGGATGTGACCCTGTTACGCAGACTGGGGCCACAATATTAAATGAGATTCCACATCTCGGCTGCGCATCCCAGCTAAATAAATGAACGCACCGCCAAAATGAATGGAATGTATGAATGAAATACAGTGTTATCTCCCCCCCAAAGCACTGGTTCTCTGCGCGGGCAATAAATCACTATTTTTGCCCCCAAGGCAAAGCTGGATGAAGCGGAGGCGGGAACATAACTTCAGCCGAAAGCGCCACCAATCACGCGCGATGGGACGAACGCAAAATAGTGTGCGCTCCGTTTGGTCTGCCACGGCCTGTGAATAAGAGTCGGTAACTATACAAATCGGCCATGGCCAAAAAAATTGTCCCGTTGTCAGGCAAATTACGCTCGCAGGATAATTTCAAATGAGAATACGCGTGCATCGGTTTTACGCTCGGCAATTTGCTTCCATGTTTGGGCAGGTTATGCCGCGGCTGAGAACACCAAACTTACAATCTGAAGGTTGCAAGTACAAATTCTAATTCAGCCCATGACCCCTCCAGGGCCGAGAAAACAATTACCACTTTGTGGGAAGTAAACAGTCGTTGTCCCATGTCCTGCAGAATGTTTAATTTGCACCATGAGCCCAAGGCAGCCGATGAACACGCGCACCGTCGATTGCAGATTTGATGAAGGAGACATTGTGAAATTCCACTCGGCAATACCTACACCTTCAATATTCCCTTTGAATAGGTTATAAAAAAGAAATGTGTGCATGCATGCTTTACGTGCATGCATCAATGGGACTTTTTTTTTCTCATAAATAAAATGAATACATTATTGTAAAGTGCAAACTATAGACCTGGTATCATTGTTCCAAATTAGATTGAGAACAGCACAAATAAGCTCAGGTTATATCTCCTACTATTTGGCCAAGAACAAAAGGCAAGTGAGAAAACAGAACTATGCTAGCATTGTGTGGAGAAAAGGAATTATGCCTTTGCTTAGGGGACTTGTTGGTTTTAATGCTCTTTTCTTCACGATATCTTTCTCTCGTGCATCAGTGATGATAGAAGCCAGAGGGCTCATGCTGAAGTAATGAAACAACACGCACACGCATTGTTGTCATGAACAATTAAAATAGGTCCTTACACTCACAACACACGGCACAGAATACTGTCGCGAGGAGGAATCTATTTCAAATTCGTATCTCGCATGCAGTTGTTTCACCGTACGCCTGCAGCCACTTTAGATGCTGCATAGCTGGAACACGCAGGTGTGCGCCCCCAGGTAAGGGGCTTTGTAATAACGAGGCCTTCATGTGAAAAGGTAAAGGTGCAGCCCTGCAATCGCTTGCTAACGCCACCGCAGGCGGAAGGGCCGCCACTCGTGGGAGCTCTAGAGAGGCCCGCTAGAGTGCATGTTGCTCTACTCTCCCATGCTGGCCAGGCATCTTGGAAGAGGTGGGAGTTCCCACACTTTACCCCACCACACACATTTACACTGCTGCGTGGACAGAGGCGGGGGGATGATTTAAAAAAAAAAAAACTTTCCCAATTTTTTAAAACGCTATGGCCGGCGAAGATTGAACCAGCAACCTCTGGGCTTGCGATTCAGGCTTGCAAACCGTTACACCACCTAGAAGCATTTAAGAGCCCTATTCATACAAATTCTTATCCTCATGCTATGCATGGCACAGGGAGTGTGGGGTACGCACCCTTGGGCGTGCGGAATGACACCGCATCGGAGAGCGGGCCCATGCCCTTGGCGTTACGAGCCTGGATCTTGAAGTAGTATCCCGTGTCCAGCGTGAGCTCCTGCACTTGGTGGGACAGACGGTCCCCCACCACAGGCTCCACGACCCAGTCATGCAGCTCAGCTGTGGCATCTGTCGTATAGTAGATGATATATCCTGTCCCACACAAAACACGCAAAACACAAACATGCCACCTCTCCGTTCAAGCCCTTCATTCCGTTGGGGCAAGTGCCATGAACACCGACCTACTAAGCCTGGCATGGCACAAGGAATGGGGGGGTTGGGTGGTGATGCCAGCATCGTGCCCAGATGCATTTGTTCTCCCGGTGCTGCACAATGTATCATCTGGATTCCATTCTCAACCATGTGCATCACCAGCAGTAAGTATTATCTGTCTGAGCCTGCACTGGGCACTTGCCTCTACGTCAACGCAGCCTGAAATGAGTACGTGTTAAATACTTGCAAACCTACCAATTTAAGCAGTAGGCAGATGCATTTTTTACACTTTTTATGGTATTACAAATTTCGAAAGTAATCGTACCTACTTTATACAAATGATTTATGATTGCACAACTTACGTTATGAAAATTGGTATGCGGTGAAAGGGATCGAAATTCAGCAGCCTACCACTTGGTAAGTACGTAACAAATACTGATATCGTTCTTACAACTGAAGATGGGCATGGTTGAGAATGGACTCCATGTCAGGGCGATGGGAAAGCAGTGGACCAACCACTGCGCCACCACTGAACCCAACACTCACAAATACACACACCCAAACGAACCTTTTGAAACAAACGTGTATGTACACCGTATTGATTTATCGTAATTAGTTTTTCTCAGTAATATAATTCAAGTCGATGCATTTTATTATTCATAAAAGGCAACGTGTGTTTCGCATTTCTCCTAAGCATATACCGGTCCGAGTTAAGCCCCACCCCACCCCCCGCCAGCAAAATGTAAGAGTGTTCGTGCTTTAATGAATACTCCTCGAGGCTAAGTCTTTTCCAACGTGGGACATCAAGGACATATATCTGCTGGCTTGCCACACTGGCTTCCTGTCTATCCGTGGCACGAAGCCCCACCAACAACGGCTGTGCTTTTGTCGCGTACAAATTGGATATGTTCATACACACAAATGTGTTTATATCACGTGTATGATTCTGCTTTGCTACGTGCAATAAATCGCATATCCCACGGGAAAGCATTATTATTATTTACATTTTCCATAGCTATATTAATGTGAAATACCAATATCCTTTGGAAAACACGTGTGACTGCATTTATTTTGATGTTTTGCAACGGCTGTGACTCTGAGAATTGTAAATTTGTGCAACAGCCATACATATTATTTACGTGTAATAACGCACGGCTCTTTGACAAACAGCTGCTGGAAGAATGCCTCCCCAATGCCGTGTCAGTCGTGGAGGTTGTTTGACCATACTTCTCCATTATGGTCAGTCAGTGTGGGGGTCCTCCCTTGCACCAGGTCAGATATCGCTTTTCACTGATGCTAGCTGTGGCTGGGAATCCAACTCAGGTCGCCAGATTCGTCGTGGCATTTGCGCTACTGCTGCACCCCGCGTGCATTAGGTGGTCTAATATTATATTAATTTCCACAATATGGAAGTATTTTCATCCAATGATGTTTAACAGCAATGGAAAGACAGCCAATGAAGCGGCTGTAACGACTAGCAAATATTGTACTACCGAAAAAGTCAATGAAGTTGATTCACTTGTAATTATGGTTCACGGCTGTCGATAAGCACTGTCCAAAGACAAACACGTTCAAAATATGTTTAGGAGACCGTTCATCTTGCGTGCAAGCTTTCACTTCTGCGCAGAAACGCGTGAACGTTGACACATGGCGGGCATTTCAAGGAGAACGACGCTAACAGGCAAGTGGATGCCACTCGACTCCTTTTTGTTCAGCAATTCACGGGGGAAAACACAGCATCCACTTCACGTGAGACCCACAAAACCTGCGGAACACGCGTGCGCAGCAGAGGTGCAACGCGCTCGTTTCAAACACCATTTCTGTCCGCGTCACGCAACTTGTTGTTCAACGAGCTACGAAATACGATCTCGCCCGCAGCACAGTAAAGCCCCCGTGACCGTGAAGGAAACTGCGACGGCCTGTTCGTCACTCGCCGCGCGGCTCATGCGGGGCGCACATCCGATGCGAGACCACATCCCCTCTTTAACGCCGAACACATGCGGGCGAAGGCTACCCGGTGCGCGCAGGCCTCGCGAAGGAGTGGCTTTACCTGTGATTTTGCCATTGGCTTCGACCGGGGGCTGCCAGTTCACGATGACGGTCCGAGGTTTTCCCTCTTTGCTGATGACCGTGAGATCCTTTGGAGCGGACGAAGGCACTGAAATGAGAGCAGCAAAAGCGTAAACATTGAAAAACGCACACCGGGAAATGAGCTTGCGTCTGTGCCAGACCACCCCCCTGGGTCGACGCCTTTGTGAGGCAACACGTGGGTCTTTAAATGTATTTGTTTCACGTCCTTTGATGAGATAAAAGGGCAGCTGTACCGTAACGAAGCAACTTAAGTGCTGCTTCGTCGATCCGCCACCTGGCATTCTGCAATGCTGCGTGTTGTGAATCGGGCAATGATTCATATCGTTCCGCTCCCATTTCTAAACGCACCAGAATGCACGCAAGTCGCTGAAATCACAACATAAGTGTGCACATAACAGGGGACCATTGCAACACCGCTTTGCTCACTACATCCATCTTGCAAAGTATGGCTGTCAAGAAAACGACCACTTTAAAATGTTCACGTGCTTTCATGAGGGAAAAAAATAACAGCTCTAATATCAAAAACGGAAGTAAGACCGCATTTACAAAATAAATGTAACCTCAGACAATGGCTTTAACTTTGAAAGTAGACACGATGGAACAGCTCTCGAGATGCAATTGCATTATGGAGGGAAAATATAACAATGTGTGTTCATGCTGCTTGTCACATTCTAAATTGCTTCGGGGAATTCATACATGGCCAAAAAACTTTACGTTGAGACCGACTCTCGTGAGCGTATTCACGTAACTGTGCTGGCAAAATGGCACGAAGCTAATAAACTGCCGCCCACAACATTCTGTAACAATGAAATCTACGCTCCGTGAGTAGTTTTGTGAAAGTAACTTTTAATTAGCAGTCGGTCTGTGATTAATCGGTTTCTCATGTGTTTTTTAGAAGGAACACATTCTGTGTTTTTAAATTAACACAAACCAATTACTTTTGCTATTTTCTCCAAGGCTTCGTGCAGCACAGTGCTTTGGTGGTGACTATTCTCACACTGGCGCGCGTTTTTCCCTTTTGCGCTTTAAATTCCAACTTCTTACAAATGTATTTTGAAACAAACAAATAAATAAACTGGCGGTATGAACTGCACAATGGCCATCTGCATTGAAAAAAACTACTTGGAAAATTATGTAAGGTGGGGTTTCACATTGGTAAGACTACACTTTGGGACCATTTTAAATATCAACTTTAGCATTAAACGA
Source organism: Lethenteron reissneri (assembly GCF_015708825.2). NCBI lineage: Eukaryota > Metazoa > Chordata > Hyperoartia > Petromyzontiformes > Petromyzontidae > Lethenteron > Lethenteron reissneri. The sequence goes on from NC_083796.1 coordinate 12,164,139, forward strand.
TGAGTGTTAGAGGCAGGTGTAACGCCTGTGTTGCCATATAAGAGGAATCGGAACGTTTACAATAAGCGTATGGCCTGGGTTACGCCAAGAATTCCATGGGAAGATGAGGCAGGATAAGGTAAGCAATATAATGTTACAGAAAAGCATTGTTGCAGTAAATCATTGCAGACGATTAGCACGGTTGGCTACGTACGGTACGAAAGACGTTCAGCATACATACGAGAGGAGGTTTTATTGGATGATGCACGTGTGCAGGATAGAGGAGGGACCGTCACCAAGTAGGACCCAAAAGGGGAAGGAGGCCCAAGGGGCCAGATGGCGGAACACTCGTGATCGCAAATTTTGGTGGTCAGATGTTAAATGTGGAAGCAACGTAAAATCTTGACTTAAAGCTTTCGGTGCAGGAATTCATATTATTTGGGTCTTTTGGTAAAGTCACGTGGAACATTTTTTTTTTTTACAAAAAAACTACGACGTTTCGATCGCAACACAAGCAATCGTCATCAGGAGGGAAAAAAACGGATGACGATTGCTTGTGCCGCGATCGAAACGTCGTAGTTTTTGGTAAAAAAAAAATGTTCTAAGTGACTTTACCGAAAGACCCAAAGAATATAACCGCAAAATCGGTCATAATGCAGAAGGTTCTTGCAAAGGTGTGGTGACATCAACGAGCACCGATTTGAACTGTTAGCTGCCTTTGACCATCTGACAAGAGCAACGCGACAATGCGTGCCACTTGCAACAACACATTTGCTCTCTCAGCGAGCGGTGGGGTCCCCTCAAGCAGCAAACGAACACCCGAGGGATGGCTTGCTACAAGCCATATTAAAGGCGGCGCTCCGCTTTTATGAGCTTTTAACTGCGTGGGGCTGAAACTAGGTAAAAACCAAAACACGAAAACAACCCGATAACAATTGCCTCAGGAGTAACCGAGCGGGCGGCCGTGAACACGAGTGTAACGGCGGACGCGAGAATCGGCGACCTCCTGAAGTCACTTGCGCAAAGCGGCGGCGGGCCTGCAATGCGCGGGCGGGCGATCAGTCGAAATCGATTGCGAAATGCGTGTTGGGAACAAAGGTCAACAGAGAAATTGATTAACGAAAAATTTGCGTACCGCGTCCGGGGATTTATACTACTGCCTTCGATTTCTGAAAGTGCCTTAAGTGGGCCGCGACAGTTATGGGCGTCTTCAGAGCTGTTTCTAAGCAAGCCGCCTGCTTTCGGGGCAATCTGCATTGCTAATTTTGTGTGTGTGTCTGTGTGTAACGTGCCAGTGTTGGTTGCATGAGCAGGCAGTGAATGTTCAGGGTGAGTGCCTCCGTTATTTTTGTCACGGTCCACAGAGTAACATCAAGTGCAAACATGTATACGTCTGTTCGATGAAAATAAGCTTAGAAAATCAGATGGTCAAAGTGACTTCACTCCCCTCTCTCCTTTGGAGACAGCTTCAGGAAGAAGAGGAATAAAAATAAAGCGGGTCGGTGTGTGAACCAATTGAAACATCTAACAACTTACAAAACAATCTGTATGTTGCATGTGGCCTCAAAGTGCACCTAGCCTGGCACATGCACTGTGGTGACATTGTCCCCACTTACAGGTGAATGGCAGCAGCTGTTGTTGTGTTCGTGCTGCAATTTATTAAACCGATACATATCAGTTGAAAGCGGTATATGATCCTGTACTGAGCCTTCTACGAGGTCAACTCAGCCTTAAATTTGGTGTAAGCATCAGCAATGAGGAGACAAAAGTTGACCGAGGCATGGGGCTGGTCACACTACCACGAGCGTGCCGTGCCAGCCTTAGTAGTTGATTGCCAAGAGCACTGACCTCAACCGTTCGTAAAAGGCTGAAGGGCTACGAGAATGGGAATTTATATAAGTATCCATTTCTGTGTATCAACAAAAACCAAAACCATTTATTATAAATATCCCATTAAAAGACAGTTTTTGTTTGTTTGTTTTAATGAGATGAAAAAAATTACCATTGAATTTATTCATGAGCGGGAAGAGAAAAAAATCCCACCTCACTATATATCTCCATGTCACTCAGTTCCTGATTGTATTATTAAGTTTAAGTTTCCATAACGCTGCCCAGAGAGATCTGCCATTCTCAATACATTACACGAGCGGAGACAATCGCCTTCCACGGGGAAGTTTATAAATTATGGGTTTCAATTTTGAAGTCATCAACGCGAAAGGCTGTGAATCAAATGACGAATGTTTTCCTTTCACACCTGACATTTTATTTATTTCCCACCAAGAGCACTGCAATCACTTTGCCCAGTTTAATGTTGTCTTGACGGTGTCCTTTTAATTAAGCAATATCCCAAACGAAATCCAGAATAACAGGCGTCTCGATGTGAAATTAATAACTCCCCTGGCACATATTTTAGTTTAACTTTTTTTGGGGATTTTACCAGGTAGGGCCCGCCTGAGCTACATCGCTTTTTTTCAGAAGCAACCAGGCCACAAATGATAGCTCAACGAAGTGGCTGATCATCGCGTGAAAATGTATGGCAGCCAAATAATATAAATGCACGTTGATTCAAAATGTGGAGGGAAAAACCGGAGGACCCGGAGAAAAAAATACACACGGCTACGGCGAACATGCCGCTTTACAATACAGACTGTCAGTGCAAATGCTGCTAGCGACAACCTATTAACATGTTCCCGTTCTGATGACGTACATGTACGCAGCGAAACTAGTAGAAAAACTTAAATAAAATAACCGGGGCTTCCACATGTCCATGCGGGAGGGCGTGTGGCACAGTTTGGCGCCAGCTACCGTAGAGTGCGGTCGTGTTGCTACAGTTCTCTGCGGTGAGCATAATGTCTTTAAAAACAACGGCGCTACGCCTCTCTGAATAAAAGTTCCGCTATACCGCTTGCTCATTCCGAGATTCAGAAGTGAACGGGACACCCACCCTGCAACTTGCAGACGTTTCGGAACGGGAAAGGGTCAACGTGCAAGTGGGCTTGGGCAGGGCACGTTATTAGAAGGGATGATGTGAGAAGATCAAGAGAAATGAATGGCGGCCAAGGGACGGAATGCTAGAGGAAGACCGCCGGGGAGATGGAGTGATGGAATTCAGGAGCTAGATGAAATGTTGGATCGCGATACCATAAAAGATGGCAATGGGTTCGGGAGGCCTTGATTCTGGAGTGGATTGATCAGATCTGATGACGATGGCAGTGGCATTAAAGGAATTGGCGATGACATATCAGTTATTCATTTCAGGCCTAATCAATCTAAAGAGAGACCTACATCAGTTTCAAATAGCGTTCACCAATGGTAAGCGTATATAGTAATTAAACTTGGGTTGTTGTAATGCAGTAGTGCTAAAGATAACGACGCCACTCCGCAAAACACACTCACACACAGCATCTGTCACCCAACAGCCGCTCTAGAGCTCTCATTAGCACGGTGCAATTACATTAAGATGCTCTATGAATCCCCAATGTACTCTGCAGTTGTGTGGCAGTGTTCTGCATGAACACAGAGTTACGTGACAGACTCCCTCTCTGCGCAATGGAAACACGTGCACTGCACTGCGGCTGAACACGACAAGCGTAAAATGAGCACAAACCCAATCGGCAAGGTTCATAGAAAAGGACTCTCAGCAACACACGCCGCCACGACTTTAAAACTCCGTGTCCTTGAGAGCCACTGCTGGTAAAATTTGATTTTTTTTGTTGGAATTTCTTTTCCCCAGTGTCTCTCGTTCTCAACAGGCTACATCCACACGCCTTGATAGATGGACAGGGATGCGTTACGTCCATTGATCAATCCATCAAAACCGCCGCTGTACTCAGGCCTCCTCGCACATTGCAGGCTGTGACTGGTATTTTGACCTAAGTTAAAACTAGAAATTTTATTTATTTTACCAGGTAGGGCCCACTGAACTATGTAGCTCTTTGTCAGAAGCGACCTGGCAATCACAAATGATAGCTCAACAAAGTGGCTTATCACGTGGACATTCACAGCAGCCAAATACTCTAAACGCACATTGATTCTAAATGTCGAGGGAAATGCCAGAGGACCCAGAGAAAAATCCACGCGACCATGGGGAGAGAGACATGCAAACTCCAAATATACAGCAGCAGGCGTCAGGGTCGGGATCGAACCCACGACCTCCTGCATACCAGGCGAGGTAGTTAACATCTCGCCACCGTTGACGGACGTATGCACGGAGGACGCAGTTGGAGGAGCGCAAGCTTCGACACGTACCCGCCTCCATTGTGGTGCCCTGTGCCGTCATGCTCCAGGTGCTGGAGCGGCGTCCCTTGGTGACCATGACGGAGAACTCGTACAGCGTGCTGGGCTTGAGGCTGCTCACCAGGTACGTGAATGTCGTGGAGTTCGCCGTCTGCGCGATCAGGCGACAATGACGATCAGCTCAAAAACAGACGAAGGTAAGTTTAACGAAGGTAAAGAACACTATGGGGACCTCATTTGCCAGTAAAAATATGATAATTGGTTCTTTACCCTTCTATCTGGCAACAAAACAGATAGAAGGGTAAAGAACCAATTATCATATTTTTACTGGCAAATGAGGTCCCCATAGTGTAGATGCTTGCCCCGAGCTCTCATACTCTGATGGTGCATTGTCCTTGAGTTGTGCGCCTTTTGGCGTCATCTGGTCCAACCCATATGAGACTAGGCTCGAAGGAAAGCTGTCTCGGGTGTGGACCAATCAACTTCAAGGACAGTGCACATTATCAGAGTTATGTCTTTTGTTTGTATTTATGACTGCAGGTATTGCGGTCTATGCAAACATGACTCCTTGCAAAAAGGTGTCAGTTTTGTTGCCAGATAGAAGGGTAAAGAACCAATTATCATATTTTTACTGGCAAATGAGGTCCCCATAGTGTAGATGCTTGCCCCGAGCTCTCATACTCTGATGGTGCATTGTCCTTGAGTTGTGCGCCTTTTGGCATCATCTGGTCCAACCCATATGAGACTAGGCTCGAAGGAAAGCTGTCTCGGGTGTGGACCAATCAACTTCAAGGACAGTGCACATTATCAGAGTTATGTCTTTTGTTTGTATTTATGACTGCAGGTATTGCGGTCAATGCAAACATGACTCCTTGCAAAAAGGCGTCAGTTTTGTTGCCAGATAGAAGGGTAAAGAACCAATTATCAAGGTAAAGAAGTTTAACAGAGGTAAGTTTAACAAGTAGTAGTATGTTTAACGTAGTAGTAAGCTTAACGTAGAAGTAAGTTTAATGTAGCAGTAGTAAGTTTAACACGTAGTAGTCATATGCTTTCGCGATCAATATATTGCATAATAGACGTTTTTAGGTTAGATCGCGTAAACATAAATAGGTTTAATGACACATTTAGAGTTACGCGATCTAACCCCCCCAAAAAAACCTCTATTATAGAGAAAGGTAAATACGCAGAACCTGCAACTGTTTGTGGGTGCCATCGCTGATGGATGGGCCATAGCGAGATGGGGCTCAAAAAAGCCCCCCCCGCCCCCTGTTGAGGATATTTTGGCCTACTCTTTCACCCTGGCCAGACATCTTGTAAGAGGTGTGGGAGCTCCCACACTTTACCCCATCATGTGTGACCTGCCGATCAACTATCTGTGATCGAGCAGGCAACCTCTGGATTGCAAGGAATCATCCCCAATGATCATTAATAATAATTCTCAGCAATTGCTTTCTATCAACGGCTGAATGAAGGCCTTCCACGCCACGTGGGTTGTGGTGGTTGTTCGACCGTACTTCACCATGCCAATCAGTGTGGGTTGGTGAAGGTGGTGATGGAGGCAGGACCAGTGTAGATACCATAATAGTAATAATCTTGATTTATACTGGAGGAATCCGATGAGCTTTGAAGATGTCCAATGCTCCAAAATGTCCAGTAATATAATTCACCAGGGATGTTAGCCATGGCCAGGTATCGAATTCGGGTTGTTGGGTCTATAGCACAGTGCTGTTAACCACTGTGGCTCCCACTTCTCCAAACCAATCATTCCAATATTATGATAAGTATTACGATAAGTGACATGATAAGTATTCAGATAGAATATGACTAGCATTCAGATACAGCCAGGTGCCACGGTGACTCACAGTCCCACCATTCCTCCAGGGTCGAAATTTGTAAGTAAAAAAAGTATAGAATGAGGACATCAAGAGTCATATTGATATATCACACAAATATGAAACTGGGCGAAGACCCCGGGGCCGGCCCAGGACACGGTGGCGGGACTGTCGCTCGGCTGTCCTGGGAACGTCTGGGAATTACCCAGGAAGAGCTAGAGTCGGTGTACAATATTGTAGTGTATAGTGTAGTGTATAGTTGTAGTGTATAGTGTAGTGTATAGTGTAGTGTATAGTTGTAGTGTATAGTGTAGTGTATAGTGTAGTGTATAGTTGTAGTGTATAGTGTAGTGTATAGTGTAGTGTATAGTGTAGTGTATAGTTGTAGTGTATAGTGTAGTGTATAGTTGTAGTGTATAGTGTAGTGTATAGTGTAGTGTATAGTTGTAGTGTATAGTGTAGTGTATAGTAGTGTATAGTGTAGTGTATAGTGTAGTGTATAGTTGTAGTGTATAGTGTAGTGTATAGTGTAGTGTATAGTTGTAGTGTATAGTGTAGTGTATAGTGTAGTGTATAGTGTAGTGTATAGTTGTAGTGTATAGTGTAGTGTATAATGTAGTGTATAGTGTAGTGTATAGTGTAGTAGTGTATAGTTGTAGTGTATAGTGTAGTGTATAGTGTAGTAGTGTATAGTGTAGTGTATAGTGGGCCACCCTACTCAACATGCTGCCACCGTGACCATCACCAGGACAAGCGGACTGAGAAGCGAACGAATATGAAATTTCTACCAAGACTATAAGTCCGGCAAATTAAACGCTTGTTTGAGCACGGGGACAACTCTTGACTTTGATGGAAGGGCGTTGAATCTATTCGAGCAAAAGATTTCCCAAGCGCCCTGGCATTCTGCATGTGTTATTACCCGTTTCGAAAGCCACTGGGCGAGCAATGGAGATTAAATAATCGAGGTGCAGTAATTGAAAACGTGTTTAAAAGCAAACAAAAAAATGCCAAGGGGACCGCCCCCCTCGCCATGAGTCGCAGAAAACTCGCAAACGATGCTAGGCGTACGCACATCGCACACGAAGCACCCCCCCCCCCCCCCAACGCGTCAGATGGCATCCATGATTTATGTGTGAACACGCTTCAGCATGCGCCAAAGAAAGAAATCTAAAGTAGCGTTGTCCTGCCCTCTCCACCCCCCACCCACCCACCCCCTTCCACCCCATTCCTATATTTTTGTACATATACAAGTACTGAATTAATGTTATTAAATGTATTCCTATGACTTCGTTTGAGCCCCGGGCATCGTATAATTGTGAAGGACCAAATGTATAGAGTTTTGGCTTTTGTGGAAACTGTGGATTATGCAAGTTGAATGCATGAATAATTTACAACTAAATTTACATACATTTAAATGAAATTGGGGGAAGATTATGCATTCTTTTTCTTAAATTACAACCCCAGGAGCTCATTTTCTGATGGCACATCCTCGTATAATTATGAGACTCAGGCTCATTTAAAAGTCCTTAAAAATAGTGCACTTCATTTGATAAATCTTGAAACTTTTAAAGTATCCAGACTTAAAATTGTCAACGCATCAGTGATTCAACGAACTAATGCACAATAGCATACACAGAATGGAACACATATTACACATTAAACAACCACATACACGTACAAAAGTGGTAACGATTCTCCATTCAGGCAATATTGACTCCTGGGGCAACTGCTACCACAACTCTGGGCTTGGTTGACGATGCTAAGTTCATCATTTTATGTCCGCCAATTCAGATACGTTTTTGATTTGAGTAAATTACAACTAAATAAATATTGAAAAAAATGCTACGAGTAGCTACTGCTCGATAGACTCTGAGCACAATGAATGTTGTGCGAGATTTGGCAGGAACGTAATAGCGCCAACAGCCTTTCTTATCTTCCATGGCAACCACGATTAAGTGGTGGGGTTTCCACATTCCCATGGCGGAGAGGTCGGCCACTGTGTAAGACTGCCACTGCCTCTTCCTCCTGCCCCTGCATTATAATTCCGTCAGAAAATCTGGGACTTTCTGTACACGCAGCCCTATATAAAAAGCAACATCTATTGTCTTCTTCGTTCTTTCGGTAAAGTCACGTAGAAGGAAGTAATAAAATAATAAAAATAAAACATAATAAAATCATTCTCACGACGTTTTTTTATTATGTTTTATTTTTATTATTGTATTACTTCCCTTCTACGTGACTTTACCGAAAGAACCAAGAAGATGGATCCCTGCAGTCACGAAAGCTTTAAATCGAAATTTAACATCTATTGTATTGGACAGTTAATGAAAGTGGTGGCGGAGAAACCCATTTTAAGCCACGTGTATTTTTCCCTGGCAATGATGCAAATATGACATCTCTGTGGAAGGAGGGAGGGAGGGAGGTGGGGGCGGGGAGGCACCTTGTATTTGGCTGTGGTGGAGAAGTATGTCTTCCAACGGATGGTGTAGTGGCGCGCGTCTGGGATGCGCTGGTTCTTGGCCAGAGTGTTGTCTGCCCACGTGACCCTGATGGTGTCGTGGGAGATGACGAAGGCCTGAACCCCCACGGGGGGCAGCATGGGAGTGGGGAGATCTGGGACTGCCGTGAAAGGGTCCACGAAAAGGTCAAACAGGTCATCCTCCGCAGGATCTTCAGGGTCTGCGTGTGAGTGATTTAAATCAAACCCAAAGTCACACCATGTGAAACGCAACGAAACATGAAATAAACAAAACACGTGTGGAATTCATGGAGAGAGTTAAACGGCACGAATGCAAATAACGTAAATAAATACGATGTTTTAAAAAAGAACGGGGATGGGGGGGTTTGAAATGTGATGGTTCATGAGAACAATGAGAAGAAACAAGAAGCAGAGAAATCATTAGTCGTTTGAAAGAGTGTACATGTTATACCCCTCCCCCGCCACATACAATTGATGCAAAAGGTCAAAATTAATTATTCCGCATGACCAAAAAACTGTGCAAAAGACCACTGCAAATCTGACATTTCACTAAGAGACGTTATTTTACGATGATTAAAACTAATACCATTCCGACATTTTATTAAAACTGCAATTACACGTAGAAATTTCTGGATCAAAACAAACCAACCCCTGCAACTATTTAATACCATTTCCTGCAGCAAATGTCAATGATGCAAAGCGAATCATTAGCGTGCTTTTGAAAACGGGATCCTCCAGCTCATAATTCTCCTCGAAAATTTGGCATTCGCTCGCCAGGGGGTAAACATCGCGTGGGCCGACACACTGCCAACAACGGCGGCGGCGGCGCTCACCTGTGACGGCACGAGTGGTCGCGCTCTCGTACAGCGGCACGCCCTGCCCCATTTGGTTAAAAGCCCGCAGAGAGATGACGTACTGGTGATTTGGTTCTGCAAACGTAGAGCAACGGGAAGGGTTTTAAGATTCAGAAAAAAAAAAGCGATCGATCGTCATTGACGTCAAGACCCGAGGCGTCATCGCGGCCAAAGCCGTTGTTGGAGAACACGGCACCGCGCAGCGCCGCCAAACCTATTAGTTCCCCACCTCCTGGCAGACCTCCCTGCAGCTGCTACGCAGCCGGATGACGCAGCCGATCCTCCCGAGATCCGGCCTGACAGCATCGGCGCACCATCGCCGAGGTGTAGCGCAAATATTTGCCAAACATTTCGATTTAAAGCTTTCGTGACTGCAGGGATTCATCTTCTTGGTTCTTTCGGTAAAGTCACGTAGAAGGGAAATAATAAAATAATAAAAGTTAAACATTTATTTTGTTATGTTTTATTTGTATTATTTTATTATTTCCCTTCTACTTGACTTTACCGAAAGAACCAAGAAGATTTGCCAAACTATTTTTTTCGCGAAGCGTACCACGTTCTGACCGAAGGGGGTGTGGGGGGGGGCGGGGAAGAACGTCTTGGCTATAGAAGTACAATCCTGCCGATGCTGGCGCACGGAGCCGGGTAGTAAGGGACGCACACGTAAGGCTGCAACTGAGCACGAGGGGAGGCACATTTGTGCGTGGACGGTAATGGAATCCCGGCTGTCCAAATCTTAGCGCGGTGTGCCAGCCACTGTGCCACTACTCCATCTCTCTCGCTCACACGCAGACAAAGACCCCACCCCCCCATAACCTTTTCAGGCTGTTGGGGCAAGTGCTGTTAGCTAAAGACTACGAAGGTTGGCATGACACACGGGAGAGGGTGGTGGGTGGCCAGCACCACACTCGGCTGCTTCTGTTTCCCCAGAGCTGATGTTTACAGACTGTAGTAGACACTCATTTGAGGTTGAGTTGACCTAGGTCCTAGGGGATGTTCAGGAGCAGTTCAGGTATTTTTCACTGATGCTGGCCATGAGTGGGAATTGAACTTGCTGGGTTAGTAGCGCAGTACATCAACCATTACATGACCGCTCCCCATGCACAGACACACGTGCACACACACAAACGTACGTGCATACCCATGCAAAACACAAAGATCTGTCTTCATGACACAGTGGACTATATTCAAGTGAGCGTAAGAGACTAAGCCTAACAATGGCTGTACAGGAATACTCCAACATGAAATATACGCGGCAAGAAATGTATTGTACGGTGGATGTAAAAAAAAAACCTTCATTGACCGTAGGTACTCTGCCAGTCTTTTTAAGTAAGAATGACATTACACGGTGTAATATCGTAAGTCAGGGGGGCAAGCAATTTTTTACAAGCAACGCTCCAAGCATTGGGCAAATGAAAACTTCAATGAATAAATCGAATGGCATCTGCCATCGCGTCTATCGTTCTTGACAGACGTGCATGGCGCACAAGAACCTATTGTGTTCCAAGTTGCGCTCGGAGTTTGTGCGCTCCTCCACTTCGAATTGGCGCACGCTTAAAGCGGGCAAAACAAATGGGATGTGGCGTAACACCTGGCCTGATGGGTTTGCGTTGGGCTGGTGCGCCTACGATACCATCAGACACGTCAAGTCCTATAAGTGACACGTGAACCTTCATTTGCATTCAGCGAACGCGACGTGGATTTGAACAAAATCCGAGGCCACATTTACATGCAGGCTACAATATCGCGTGCGCCATCTGAAAATGAACAACATGCCAAGTCACTCGTCTCGAACGTAAATGTCATTGCATCTCTCCCTTGGCACAGAACTGAACCAAGAAATTAATATTCTTGGTTCTTTCGGTAAAGTCACGCAGAAGAGAAATAATAAAATAATATAATACAAAACAATACAAATTCTCACCACGTTTCGACTGCAACACAAGCAATCATCATCAGGTGATGTTATTTTATTATTTCTCTTCTGCGTGACTTTACCGAAAGAACCAAGAATATGAATCCCTGCAGTCACGAAAGCTTTAAATCAAAATTTAACCGAGGAAGTTTAAGGTGATTCCACTCAGGATGGCCTCTTCGAGGTAGATAAGTAACTAACGATAAATGAGGTTTTTTTAACTATTTAAGTATTTTTATTAAACAACTTCGGGAGAAAAAAACAAACGCTACCTTTTAGCAATGATTCTCGTCTCTCTCTCCTGTAGCTGTGATTGTTTCAAATTCCAGATATTATTTTTGCACGCAATTATATTTGTAACCACCTACTGTTTTCTAAATCTGGTTCAGTCGACGACTGGCATGAATAATACCCATTCCAATTATATTCCAGGTGTACAACCTTATATATTTTTTTAAAAATATAGTTTCAATGATTAGTATCATCGTTAGAGAATCATGTTGCTGATCTTAAAGTAAAATTTGTGGGGTGTTATTTTTTACATTTCACCTTCTATCTCTCCATTGTGTACTCATAGCAAGCAACTCACAAGGTTGCAGTGTTTAAATTCCAATCAAGTCCACTCATCCTGTGTCATCCTTGAGGGTTGATGAGTAAATACCACTGCATTGTCATCACATGGCGATGCTGAATCTCTACGACAGCAATGTGGAATGTTCCCACGCTCGGTCAGGGCTGTCAACAGAGATTATCACTTTAACACGCCTGCTTCAGCAGTAAGACGCTTTTCACTTTGACTATGACAATATTTTATTGCTGTGGTTTTCCCACCTGATGAGATTGCTTGTGTTGCAATCGAAACGTCGTGATTTAATTTATTTTATTTGATACCTACGTGACTTTACTGAAAGAACCAAAGAGTATGGATCCCTGCAGTCACGAAAACTTCATATCTAGATAGGACATACCGTCAACACAGACAATCAATCCATAAAAAGCTTTTTTTTTAATCACAGTTAACGACACATTTATATTTTTACGCGATCTAACCCAAAAAAAAAACAGTATTATGGATGATCTTGGTCGCGAAAGCCTCCTAAACGTGTTCAACTGAGAGGCAATCAACAAAATCAATCACATTTGGAACATCCTGACGTGTGTTTTCGTTCAGCACGACGTTTAACGTTTCGCTCTACGCGCTCGGAACATCTTCAAGAAACGTTTCGGCAGTTGGAACCTTTTTGTGCGTTAGTTTGTTGTCCTTCCAACTGCCCCACACCTCCGACCTCCGTTTAGCTTGGTTGGCTACGTACGGTGTCAAAGAAGTTCAATATACAAACATACAAACAATACATTCCGGAAAAAGCTCCCGGCATGCGGAGCGAAACGTAGCAAAACCAAGCGTTATGCAGCAGAATCGTAGAAACCTGTGAAGTGTAAAGTTTAAAGTTATAAAAACTAAAACCCACAAAAAGTACAGGGCACGCTCACTGGCTCGGGGTAATTTATCACGAAACAGTGAGGACTCCAAATAGCATTTTATTTTAAGTTGCATTTTCTTCATAGGTTAATATACTACAGAAATGGACATTAATAGGTAGAAATTAATATACAGTTAAACCCTTTGATTGCGAGCATAATTCGTTCCGGAAGCGTGTTTGTAATCCAAAGCACTCGTATATCAGTTGTGATCACGTGACGCTCGGCAGACACAGCGTATACACGTACCACTCGTATTGCAAGACCTCGCTCGTTTATCAAATTAATATTTATTAAAAAAATTGCTCGTCTTTAAAAACACTCGCAGACCAAGTTACTCGCAATCCAAGGCTTTACTGTATATAGGTTAATATACTACAGATATGGCATTAATAAGTACGAAATTAATACAAATAGAAGACCAGAACCGCATTCTCTTGTAAATAAATATTTCGTGGTATGAAGAATGAGGGCAACAAAAACTAGTAAATAAAATCAATAAATAAATCACTTTATAGGGTAAGGGAAGTGGTAAAGCCAGTGCAGTCGTGAACATGTTCTCATTTCTTGTAGAGAAAGACGAGCATTCGCTTGATTGAAATGGTGTTAACAAGGCCGTGGAGGTGAAATATCTTTGATGGAATATTCCCCCTGCCGGCAGTATTACATTTTATCATGGAACAGTCCTGAGAGATGACAACCAGACAGCTACGTCTGGCGTTACTTCAATTGCTCGCCATTAAAACACAACAAACTTTCTCCTCAGTGAAGCGCTCATCCCTGCTAGTGGCTCTGAGCCAGTGATGGAAATTCCACAGTGCTATGACAAGAGTGAATTTCTATTTAAGATAACATATTTAGATTTTCCAAGATTTGTCAACCTTATTTACCTTATTATTCTGTCTTTGCCTCAACTTATTTCAATTGTCCTCTTGGCATCACGTCATCAAGGTTAGCCATCAAGGTCAAACCTCTACCTATGTCGTCACGGCATGAGTGTGGTGATGCCACCGCACCATCACTTCCTCCCCTTCTGCCAGCGACCGCGACTCCCGTCGTAACCCACCGAGGTTGTCGATGGCGTAGTAGCGCTGCTTGGTGTCGACGCGGATGGTCTCTGCGTAGGGGCTTCCTACACCGTAGCCGATGAGGTAACCCCGCACCATGACGCCGTGGCTGGCCGGAGGCGTCCAGCTCACCACGATGCTGGTGGTGAGTGGCCGAACGTGCAGCGAGCTGGGCTGGTCGGGCACGCGCGATTCTGCGCAAAAATAAAAAACAACGGCGGTGAGCGGCGGTGAGCGGCGGTGGGGCAGAGGAGAGGGCAACGCCGTGAAGCCAAACAACTCGCCGCAGAGAGAGAGGAGAGAATGTCATGCAGAGCTTCCACAAATTGGGCATCAACCTCACTCAAACATTTCACAATCATTGTAACAATCCATGTGCATATTGGGAGGGAGGGGGGGGGGGGATGGGTTCAGCCACATAGCAGTTTTATGACAACATTCTTGTCGCTACCATAAGCATGTTTGAAATTGGTGAACCTGCCAAGTGGCTAACAGTCAAGCAACAATGCAAAGGAGAGGTTTACTTCATTCACAGAATGAACCTTTTGTGAATCTCTCCTGCGTCCACGATCGTAACTTAGTTATGTACTATACAACACCTGTACTGTTACAGGAGGGCCATGAATCAGGGGCTAGCAGCTCATTGGGCCCTTCCCGCTGAAATAAATATAATCTATCTCTCTATTTATGACCGAAGTTCAATACATTTTATATTGGGCCTAATGATTCCAAATCTCCTGATCTGCATTGAAATTTTAATACATATATTTGTAACATGAGCTATTAAGTTATGCAGGTAAGATGAGATTCATTTAGGAGGGTCCTGCATTGTAAATATATATATTTTTTATTGTTGTTAAATTATTTTGCATATTTTCAATGCAGCCGGAGACCCTGGAGAAAACCATTCACGAGAATCCCACTCAAAAGTCCACACAGATGGGTAATGTGGATTTTTCTTCGGTAATAATAATTACTGCTTCTGAAGCACCTTTCACCTGGAGGTCACAAGGCACTCTACACAGCAAAAAAAAAATTAACCCGTAAAAACAAAGTTTTTCACTATAAATCCTTTATATGCGTGGCGGCTAGAGTCCTCTCGTCCTCTGGCTTGAGATGGCTGCCACCTATGGGTCAGATGATTGCCTGCCACCATTAAGCAATTGGTAATTAAATATATATTTTTTTCTTAAAAAGTGTAAAGTTACGGAAAAAACATTTTCACGAAAATAAATTGTCACGCACAACGAGTCTGTGTGCAAAATGTCAGCTCGATTGGATCACGGGAAGTGGGTTAAAATACGACCGAAAGATTTGCATGGTTGTAAGGATTAAAAAATGAGTGCAGATGTGCACCAATCAAATCCATCTCCATAACAAATTATTCACGAGATATAAACAAAAACTCCCTTAAAAAAAGAAGTGCTTCTTAAGGTGGGATTTGAATAAACCGAGAGGAGTTGAGCGAATCGTTTGATTGTCCATTGGAAGTGAATTCCGCAGCCCGGGGGCACACCAGAAAAACAAGAACTGGCATGTCCCCTCCTGGCCACCTCAAAGCGTAGGAGATCTGACTTTTCACAGCACACGATAATCCCTGCGCGACGCACCAACCCTCCTTCCAGAGTGCCGTATGACAGACGAGCAGCAGCACCACTCTTGTGGACGCTATGAAGGCGTCTACCCAGGCACGTGTGGTGAAGGGGGGGGGGGGGTGACACGTGGCAGAGAGGAACGGGCTTCGCTGGTTTCTAAGACTCAATCACAGACGCCTCCCCTGTGTCCTTGCAAACCCCTTGACACTCAGCAGACCCCTTTCAGGCTTTTGTGGAGCCCCAAATGATCCCCGTGGACCCAGGGGGCCATGACTCAAGACTTCTTTTTTTACAGTTTAATGTGTTAACCGTTTACCGCGGGGCGCACAAAAGGAAAGTCGGCAGCAGCCGAGCTCCCCAAGCAAACCGTATATCCCCCCGTTAAACACCAAAGGCAAAAATTGTCGACGATTACAATAGTGAGTAGACCCATATTCTTTAGTTATTTCGGTAAAGTCACGTAGATATAAAAATAATAATAAAAAAAAAAAAAATAAAAATAAAAAAATGAGTAAACCCCTTACAGATTTCACAATCCATTAGCGGCGATGCGATAGATTACAGTGTACATGTCACATTGAGGTAATGCTTAATTCGAAATGTTACATAGAATTGATGCCCGTGACTATGCCTCTTCTAAGTATGATCTCACTTTCGGCAACAATTACACGCAACCCCCACAGAGGTAAGTCCACGTGGGTGTCGGTAACGTCGCGCTCGGTGGAGCGCTTAGTAAGTAATGAGAAATCAAAACGGCGAGGATGCTGCAGCTCAACCCAAAAGGGAATATTACTTAGGTCCCACCTCCTCCCCCCTCGTCCAGGTGACAGAAGATGAAGGATGAAGCCATCCCGATATATACACACACACGCGGGAGATTCACGCGCTTCGCATCCGTTGCTTAAGAATACCGTCCTGCTGCCCTTTATTATTCTTGGCGACGCGGCTGCGACCGGCGCCACCCCCCGCAGTCGTCCGCCGCACTTTACCCACAAACACCCGCGAATCCGGCATCCGCCAGGGCTGCATAGGCGTGAAAGTGTGACTCACCATCCAAGTCGTCTTCAAAGGTCTCCGCCGAAACCCATTCAGAGGACGGACCCGTCCCATTAATGTTCATTGCTGCCACCCTGAAGCTGTACTCCGAGCCCTTTTCAAGACCTAGACAGGCAGGGAGAGAGATGCATCAACTTGCCCAGCAGTGGCTGTAAATGAGGTGCTGCTCCAGCCACTTCGGTGACAGGCAATGCCTTCGTTCCAACTTAAAATATATTTACCCACCACAATCGCTGTACGTTCGGCTTTGACCCTCGGATGAACGTTAGAACACAATTGAACCAAGTATTAATTCTATAATAAGTTATAACACACGTGACATTACTCATGTATATACAACGATATCGGCATCAATTTTCATGTATTCTTTGTGGTGCTCTGGCAGAAAACTAAACAGGCGAATGCAAAGTTGACTGTCGCGTAAACTCAGTATCTATCATGGGTAGATAAAACGCACACCACTTATTTGGAAGTCAACGGTAATTGTCTTATAAGGGACCGGCCCTCACCATGGGATCGTAGAATTTCAACCAACACAGCTCTGAGATCCCACAGGAGATAGGCGCAGCACGAGTGCTTGGTGGAGCTGGGCGAGCATTTGCCTTGACCGAAAATTTATAACATTACGCGTTCTTGTAACATTATTTAAACGTACAGCCCCTCTGTCAATCCACTCTCTGAATAAAGGAATCCCAATAGAGCATGGGTTATTCACCACACGTCACCACGCTGGCTTGTGCCACTTGGTGAAGGGAGTCGCCAAACACCAGTTCAGATACGACTAATCGCCGATGTCAGCCGTGGCCACGCATTGTAGATTGAAAACTAATTTGTTTAGAACTGCTTTTTGTATTTAGTTCGTTATCCTTCCCCCACACCTCCGATTAGCGCGATTGTCTACGTATGGTGGGAAATAAGTTCAACATACAGGACATACACTGGACCCAGGTCACTAGATTCAGAGCACGGTGCATGAGCCACTGCACCACCACACTCCACCCTCTTCCCATTAATCACGCTCATACGTTGAGTTTTTTTTTTAGCTTTGCATTTTAATCTGGATTCATTCCCAGTGGCTTAATAAGAGTGGTGAGACCAGCGAGCGGCCCTAGAGCACACCTGAAAGCTGATGCCAGAGTTGGTTTCCCTCTGTGTTTTCCGTTTCTCCGCGCCGGAAGCCCTTCTTGTGACGGATTTTGTAGCCGGTTATGGGCCCGTTCTGCGTCCCTTGCGGTGGAGGAAGCCAGCGCACTATAATAGTCTACATTCAACAAGGGGTGGAATCAAAAGAGCACTGTTAACACGTCCACAAAGGGCGGTGAACGGCACGCGACCACGACATGACTCAAAGACGGGAGAGAGAAAAAAATATAATTAATAGCGCCGACCGACCAAGGTAATGAAAGTGGTAAAGGCTGCGGTGCTGCGATGCACAGCAATTGGCAAATGGACTATGCGATTGGGATGGACGTCAAAAGAGTTATACGCGGCGAGTTAAATAAGCTGCGATATTTCCAAAAGGAGGTCAGCTACGTTTCAATACACAAACACGGAAATGCCTTCACAGGGGTGACGTCGACGGTTATACACAAGGAGCATCGTTGACGGAAGCAACGAATCCCACCTTTGAATTGAGAACTTCTATGGTCACGTTGGAAGGTGGAGCGCTGGGAACTGCAAAATAACATGAAGTTAGCCGACTCAAGAGCTGACGTACGAGAGGGTGCAAGGCAGCAGCAGCAGCAGCATCACAGGCAAATGCAGTTAAAGTCACTTTATTGTCAAGTGTGTTACATGCATGACATACAACACAGATGAAATTACAGTCCTCTCTCTTGGTCCCACGGTGCAACCAAGCAATTAAAAAATTAATCACAATTAACAGACATAAATAAACAATAAACAATCGGCGATCAACACAAGATAAATAATCAAAAATGTAACAAACTTAAAATAAACAATAGTCAAGAATTTTTAAAATGTAAAATATTATTTAAATAAAGTATTTAAAGAAATAAGATATTTAAACCAGTGTGGTAGTGCGATGTAGTGCAATGTTCAGTCCAGAGATCAGACAACGGAGCAATGTGTCACGGCCAACGTGAGCTACATGGACCAAACTGCCCCACCCCCCTATTCCTATCTTTCTACGTTCTTAACATGAATATGAATATATATTGGCTGGGAAAATTGAATGGTCTGTTTGCAACTGCATATTTGATGGAAGTCAGAGTCTCGCCGATGAAATGAGCAACAGTGAGCTTCCTCCTCGTGTCCGCTGACAGTGCGGAGCCAGAAAAACTTGATTTTTGCATGTGGCTGCAACTGAGAATACCTCAAGAAATTGAGGGAAAAGCATGAACAGAAATCTGGTCTGGCAGGTGATTATGCCACAATTTCTCCGATAAGCATACATCAAATCGATAGTAAGAGGTGTCTCTTGACAATGGTCATGATGAGAATAGCCAGGAACTGACAGTCTATTAAAGAACAAATATGAAGAAGTCACACATTGCTATGGTGGGGGGCCAGCCTCTTCGTAGAATGAACGCTGGTTCACTTCACACCAAATGAATGCTGATCTCATTAACTCCGGAGGGCTGTTGAGTTTACGCGTTTACCCCAAAAGGGCGATTTAAACTTGAAGCCTGTCAATTAATTGCAAGCTGAGCATTCTAACTCTGATGCCATGCAGCCTGATATCATTTTGATGCAATAATTTACATCCCATCGTCAATTCAATGCTGGATGAAGGCCCCCTCAATGGTGTCTTGATCGGGGGTTGCTTGACCATATCCCCCCCCCCCCCCCTTGTTGCATGGACTGGGAATCAAATTCAGGTCGCTAGGTTCAGAGGCACTGCCCTATCCACTGCATTACTGCTCTAGCCCCAGGCCCCTGTGTATGTAACGTTTACTGTGGACAATCGAGCTCTAGTCTCTGTGTGTAATTTTGACTTAAAACTTTCGTGACAGCAGGAATTCATATTCTTTGGTTCTTTTGGTAAAGTCACGTAAAAAGAAAAAGAATAATAAAAAATAAAGTGGGGAAAAAATCATGAAAATTAAATAAAAATAATAAAAACAAAAAAACACAAATGTAGACTGTAGCCTGGTTCTTAATCGGAGTGAGTGTACTGGCAATCTATAATGTGGACTGTAGCCTGGTTATTAATTTTGGTGACTGTACTGACAGTCTATAATGTAGACTGTAGCCTGGTTCTTAATCTGAGTGAGTGCACTGGCAGTTTCTAATGTCGACTCATTCTGGTTCTGTCAGTAAAATATATATTTTTTTCATAATTTCAGTAATAATTTTTTTTTAAAAACGTATTACTGAAAGAACCAGAATGAGTCTATATTATATACTGCCAGTGTGCTCACTCAGGTTAAGAAATAATAAAATAAAATAAATGATCAAAAATAAGAATATGAATCTCAGTTTGTAACTTTAATTGCCCGCCCAGGTGAGCTACCAGTGATTGGCACAACTCATGTAATCATTCATTCCTCCAGGTTACATGAATGTCTCTTGTTTGCTGATAACAGCCTTCCCGAAACACAAATGTGAACGTATGTATCTTGCTGAAGGTCAGTCAGCTGAAACACTGAGATCTGCGTTTTATTTCGTGTCAAAAATATATATTTTACAGTGTCAGTCAGTCGAATGATACTTTAACGAAGAACCCTTCATCACAACCTGCACACTATTAGATACCATCGGCCTCAGAGACAATAAACTCGCAGCATGCTTTATGGAATTGATTGAGCAAAAATTGCCTAGGCTGCAGAGAGTCAAAATACTTACTGGAATGCCATTATAACCATTAAGGAAATAATTTGGATTGGGATCTAATCAACTTGAATTATTTAGTATTCTACGGGGTTACACGAGGCTGATACGCTCCACTGTTTACAAATTAACTTTTTATTACAAGCTTTCGTTAGGTGAATTTACCGAGGCAGGCTGCAATAAACACGTCTCTTGGTTCCCAGGGAGGTATAGGAGGGAAATAATTCCCTTTCATAAAAAGCATATGGAAACAAACAATCCTAACAAACAATCCTCCCAACTGAAACCAACTACCTGCCTATATCTTCATATTTGTTCTTTAATAGACTGTCATTTCCCAGCTATTCTCATCATGACCATTGTCAACAGACACCTCTTACTATCGATTTATTGTATGATTATTGGAGAAATTGCAGCATAATCACCTGCCAGACCAGATTTTTGTTCATGCTTTTCCCTCAATTTCTTGAGGTATTCTCAGTTTCTGCCACATGCAAAATCAAGTTTTTCTGTTTTTAATAATGAAGATATGTTTGCTCAATAGAGTGTGCCGTGGTATTTATCTACATTGGTGATTTTCAATCAGAGACCCTCAGTTCAGTTTCAAAACTTTTTCCAGCAGGGTTCTGTTTAGGATTCTTTGCAACTTATTTTTATAAAATCATTCCCAGCCTGCGGCCGCTGTGAGTGTAGATTACTGCTCACAATCAGAAGTCTCAATTGCAATAAAAACTCTGTCCATCACCCGCCCAGGTGTATCACTTCATGGGAAATCAACAATGATTGTCTCACAGATAGACTGGTCCTGCTTTAGAATGTCCTACTCTAGCTCAGATTGGTTATGGACATGAATGCCCCCCCTACCAATGCCCAAGACTCATTTGAGGAAATTGGCGCTGAAGCTCCCTTCATGCGCTGGCCTTGCTCTGTGCCCTCTCCACGTCACGGGCCCATCGGCCACGCCTAAATGGGATCCTCAATTGATCGGTCCACTACACGGTACTAAGTGGCAGATGTAACGCGAGGGAAGAAATAAATTGCGTGAAGGAATGAATCGATGAACTTATGGATTTCTTAATTTGTCAACGAATGGGTGCAGGCAATTGCCGAGCTGATATAGAGTCAATGAACAGATAATTTTCTTCTTCTTAGTTCTTTCGGTAAAGTCACGTAGAAGGGAAGTAATAAAATAATAAAAATAAAACATAATATAATAATTCTCAAGACGTTTCGGGCCACAACGCAAGCAGCCGTCCTCAGGCGAAGAATGAATCACCGCCAAGCTTGGAGCGTATATTTATTATGTTTTATTTTTATTATTTTATTACTTCCCTTCTACGTGACTTTACCGAAAGAACCAAGAAGATGAATCTCTGCAGTCACGAAAGCTTTAAATCGAGACAATTATCTGTGAATGAACAAACGAACGAACGAACGGGTTTGCACAGGTGCTGCCGAGTGGGCAGAGAGGCTGGCAGGCGTACCGTCCGAGTAGGTCCGCGCCACCACGTCCTCGGTGGAGGCTCCCGGGCCGTGCCGGTTGACGGCGACCACGCGGAAGCCGTACTCCGTGTGCTTCTTGAGGCCGTGCATGCTGTACGACTGGCCGCCCACGTCCACCTCCTGCCAGGTGGCGGTGCGGGCGACAACGGAGAGTCACAACGCCGCCAGGCACCGGTGACAAGTTCATCTTTCGGCGAGCGGTGCCGGACGGTCCGGAATGCTGCCGAAGAAGCGGTGGCTTCGCCAGTGCTAGTGTTTAATAAGCCATTAAAGCCGTGGGTTTCATCTATTTAGCATTTTGATTTTTTCGTTCACCAATGAGCAAGAAGTCCCACTTGATATTGAAAGCGCATCTATAAAAGCACGATTAAATAGAATCAGCTTCACAGAGAGCTTTCCTCTTCATTGACGGTCATCTACTAATTCATTAACTACATGCGCGATCATGTTTGTGACCTCTTGCTGTCTCGTCTTTCTTTCCCTGCTGCTTTCATCACTGTCCTTCTAAGGTACTGCACCCTCTGGATTTCATCTCTTGATTCCCCGATATGATTTACGCGCCTGGCCGATTCCTTCTGTCACTCGTCATCTCCTATCATCTGCGTCCCTCTCCTCCAGCGCTCACTGTCGCTGGCTGCTACACGTTATGGGAAATGGGCAAGAGCGCAGCAGTTTCATTTGATTCAGCCAAACTTAAACAAAGCCCCAGCACCATGAGTAATTGGTGGAATGAGGCTCGCTGTTCAATATATTTCAAATTAAAAGAACGCCACTGTTGCTTATAAATATTATATATATATTTGTAAATAGCTACTCCCGCACTTCTTATTGAAATTATGCGGTCACAACGAATGAAAGCAATAAAAAATAAAGCACTAATTCAAACACTTATTTTAGCAGTGTACACCTGGGGAGGAAAACAAATGCCTAATCGTGTGCCTTATTAATAAACACCAGTTACAATAGATTACTTGGCCAGGTCGTAGCCACAGAAGAGGTTAATGCATTGGCTTGGACAGTGCTGACAACGCTGTGGAAGGTCAGAGCACAGAGAGTCAGCAAGGGCAGGTTCAATTTATTTGGAACCCGATTTGATGGCTCTGTGTTTTAAGGTAAGTCAATCTGGGCTGGTCTGGGAAGTTTATCGGAAGGGAGGGAACATCCCTTAGAGCTACAAGGGGAGATTGATAAATGAGCTGACAGCCATGTCTGCCTTCGTGATGAAAAAGAAGGAATTTGCTGAAAATCTTGTTAACCTTCACGCAGCCTATCAATAAAGGGACCAAATTGTTTTTTTTGTTCAATTCCCAAATGCACCCGAATGAAAAAAACCCCCCAACAACCACATACACACTACGCCTACACGGCATTCGCACCCACACACTGTCGGTTGCCAACAAAAGCTGTCCTCGCGATCTTTGACACCCGCAATGTATCGTCACGTTTCCGAACCTAACGATCGCACCATCATCGTTCCGCGCGTGAGCACGCGCTCCGCGTAATTTGATAAGTTGGGCGGTGACCGGAGATTAACGAGCAGAACTGGCTCCGCTTGATGCCTTCGAATATCAACAGTGTCCGAGCCAGACGTGGTGACAGGGTCGATGACGCTTACGCGACACCACAGAGACGCTGTCGCACACCTCGCAGGAGGTTGAACCTCAGCGTCTTTAGACTCGGAGCACCAGCGGATAAAGTAAGCACTCGTCGATGGGGCTGTTAATCACACGCGGGAGGGAAGTGGGGGGCGGGGGTGGCGGGGGGGTAGGGAAGGTCTTCGGGGAGGCAGTGACCCCATCTTCTGAGGGGAGCATGCGCTTACGGCAGCAGATCTCAAATTTGGCTTCACGTCAGGGCGGTTGTGAAGCTGTTTGCCGGACCATTGGGCGGAGTTGGCATTATCTGCTTAGCGACCTCCTGCTCCCGCGCAGCCCGCTCCCCGTGTCAACACCACCTCCCATCCCAATGGTGTAGCCACCTGGGATCTCAAATAAAGCTTACGGGGGGGGGGGGGGGGGGGGGGGGCGTGTTGGAAGTGGTGTAAAGGGGTTGCATACCGGGATCCGTCCCGGTGATGACTACTGTACGTAACGCCGAGGCGCTGGAGCTCACTTCTCTCAACAACAACAAATCCCATCTCGGCCAAAGGCGATACTATCGCTAAAGTGCAATGGACAGGCATTTGAGTCTTAATGTTCTCTCAGCCTTATTAATGAATGGCAATTGATGTTCTTTCACAAGTGACTGATGATAGACGAGGATGCTTGATAAAGCTAACCCACTACACTTGTGCAGTCGCACACAAAATCCTACGCTCGTGCGGAAGAATCGCTAAATAGAAAGCAATAACGTCGCGTCCGAGAGAATGAAATATGGTAAGGCTGTTATTCAGATAACCCATTTCATTTCCATGTAGTGTCCAACTGAATAGAAAACGTTTAATAAAGTTGATGATTACTCGGGATTTCCAATGGTTATGAGTGCAGCGAGAGAGAAATCTATTCGGGGGGGGCTTAACAACCGCCAGACCCAACTGCATGTGCCTACAAATCCAGCAGAACATCATTGACTCTGGTCCAGTGCGTCGTTAATGAGAGATCCATGGATCGCTTTCACGTGGAAAGAGACTTTGCGCATTGCAGTCTTTGATTTAACATCACATTATCGTACATTGCAAATGTCTTCAAAAGGGGGTGGAATTATATTGCCGTAATTGATGAAGCTGCTTAATTGCATCATTATCGTCGTCATTATGAATTAATCTTAGGAATAATAATTTAGCAATTTGTTAGCAATGTTGTATTAAAAGTTGACCAACTGGCCTTACGCTGTGCACTCATGAACTGGGGGTTGCCTGAGCAGTGGGTGGGGGTTGGTGTAGGAATGGGCGTGGCATATGAGCAGTGGGCAGGGCCAATGTGAGAAAGTGTGAGGCCACTCCCTATTGGTGGGGCTAGTGAATGAGTGGGCGTGTCTATGTAGAAGTGGGTGGGGCCAATGGAGGGTAGGGGGGCTGTCAGCCTGCCACGTGTCCTGGTGGAGCCTGCCAGTAATGTCGTCCTAATGTGGTTCTTGCTTGATTCTCTCACCTGCTCCCCATCCACGCCCGGGCTCCGCTCCATGTAGTAAAGGCGATAGTTGAGGATCGGGCCATTTCCTGAGATGGGCATGTCCCAGCTCAGAGTGATGGAGGTAGCAGAGGTGACTTCGGCTTCCAGATTCATAGCCGGCCCCGGCACTTGCACTGGTTTAACAAAATAAAAGAAAACAGGAAGAGCAAACAGCCAGATTCATCTTTCTGAATTATAAAATTTATCGCAAAATCCCACAAAAGATTCTGCTTGCAGTGTCAAAAATGTTTTTACTTTTGTATTATATATATAAACAAGTCCTTGTGATGCTATGCACAGTTGCGTAAATAAGTCTCATTTTTTATTTGCGATGTGTTTTCCAATGCAAAAATATCACAGAAATCAAAAACTAGAACAACAAACAAAAGTAAATACATACATATTTAGGGTAAATAGCGTATAAAGTTCATAAACATCGATTCTTGAATGATGATATACACTATTTAGGAAATGCTCTGAAAAGCTGCTCTGGAGAGAATTTGGCCTACTCTTCCATTTTTGACCTGTCATTTTCGAAGATTTTATTATTATACATATTTACGTGGGTAAGAAATATTCAGCCATTGGAACCTCATTTGCCAGTAAAAAATATGATAATTGGTTTTTTACCCTTTAATCTGGCAACAAAACTGACACCTTTTTTACAAGGAGTCATGTTTGCATAGACCACAATACCTGCAGTCATAATGCAAACAAAAAACATAACTCTGATAATGTATGCACTGTCCTTGAAGTTGATTGGTCCACACCCGAGACAGCTTTCCTTAGAGCCTAGTCTCACATGGGTTGGACCAGATGATGCCAAAAGGCGCAAAAACTTCAAGGACAGTGCATACATTATCAGAGTTATGTTTTTTGTTTGCATTATGACTGCAGGTATTGTGGTCTATGCAAACATGACTCCTTGTATAAAAGGTGTCAGTTTTGTTGCCAGATAAAAGGGTAAAAAAACAATTATCAAATATTCAGCCGTTACGGTGGTTTTAACAAGAATGACCCGCCGGAAAGAGGTGCGAGTGCCAACATTTAACCCCGACACACGTGGCCTTCTCATAGACTAACTGTGGCGGTGACACCATGTACACTGCTGGTGGGCAGGAAAGGGCGGCAGATTTCAGAACCCTAATCGGGGCACACTTACATAAAAACGGCTTCAAACTCCATCCCCACAGCAAAAGCAAATATTAGCAAGATTTTGGAAACACAATTTATTATTCCCACCGAGCATAAAATAGGAGCATGATCTATAAACTGAATTTTTTTTTGGTGTGGTAAGGGAGGTCAATTAAGCAGGTATAGGAGGAGCAGCAGATTTGATGATAGCATATTCTGTAGGCTGTTCCCACATGTGCTAGAGAATCCAGTTTGCCAAGGACAGGCAATTTGAACAGTGGGTCTTCTTGCCACCTTATCAGCTGAGATAATCAGCCAATTTTCTCCCTCCCCTTCTCACTTAGCAAGATAATCGGATTGTACCCTGCTTCTGCTTATTAAAATACTATTTCAACACTAGGTACCTTTAATTTAAACTCTGAAGATGGCCAATGTTGGATACCACTGAAAACCCATTTCAGAGAATCTCATTTCACAGTTTTAGAATTGGCATTGCCTGTCAAGATTCATCCATCAACCGCGGACACATTGGCCTGGAACACGTGCAAATGAAACACATCCAGCGAGCATGGCATTAGAGTCTCCAGGAGGAAAGACTGTGAGCTCGTTTGTGAGTAAATTACAGCATAATCATAGCAGCAGCAGCAATGGCACAAATAATTCAGTTTAGTGGACCCAAAGTTCATTTCTATATCAAATTTTTTCCTATTTTTCACTGCCTGCAAACAAAGGGAGGCAATTTTCAAAGTAGTGTAGATGATAATAATCCATTATGTTTTCGAATGCAATCGTGTAAGAGAAATAACACTGCTGCTGGGTAAAAACCTCTCAAAACCGCGTCGGTTTTGGGGGTTGCTTGACCATACTTAACCAAACTGGTCATTGTGGGTGGGATAAGGGGGCACATGCACCGGAATGGTTCAGATGTTGCTCACCACTGATGTTAGCCGTGGACGAAAATCGGACTCGGGTCACCGGGTTCATAGCGCAGTGTGCTAACCACTGTGCCACCACTCTCACCACCCCATTAGGTGTAAGTGTTTTATAAAAATGTGACCCATTACCTTCAAGGGCTTTTAGAAAAGACAGTAACAAATCGAGATTCTATAATGCTTGACACAACGTGCATGTACCACCATGCACAGTTGCTGGGCAAGTGCTCCAACTTGGAAATTATCTTTCTGGGCCAAGCAAAACACCTTAATCATGGACCAACTTAACATAACCGTGAAGAGACCGGAGAGACATCAGTGCTACAGCAAAAGCCAAAACAACTCGTAAAATTAAGTCGAGAACATTTCCTTTTGACAGAAAAAAGATGGGAGTGTGCAAAAGCACTTCTGAGCGCAGAGAGACAGCCACCGTATTTACGTAACATGAGGGACAGCACCTTGAAAATCCGGTGCAACAACAAAAAAACGAGAGATTTCAAGAGAGTATACAAATGCACAGATGTGACGTTATTAACAGCTTTCGTTTGCGGATACTGCGTAGCAAGGTTAAAATCACTGAAATATATGGCTGTTGAGCTCTTTACGGGTCGTGTTTGCTGCTGAACACCTGCTCACAGAAGAATAAAACCCGTTCACACGTCAGAGGTAACGGCAGAGGTGGGGAGCTGTTTTAGTTTGGGTCGCGTCTCATCAAGCACCCCTCCTCTCCGTCGACCGAGCGGACCGGCCGCTCGCCGTGGGGACCGACCTTCAGCCTGTGTGGCCACCCTGATCGTCTGGGAGCTCTCTCCCAGACCGTGCCTGCTGAGGGCCATGACGCGGAAGGAATACTCCGCCTCGGGGTGGAGGTCGACGACGGTGACCTGCAGGTCCCCTGGCTTGGTGGTGTTCACCGCTCGTTCCCTAGGGAGAGAGGTCACGACCCCCGGTCATTGGCGCTGTTACCAGTTGGTTGCCACCGTATGCGGCGGGACTCCTTTGGGCGGGATTTGGCACAACTTTGCTCGGGCACTTTAATGAAGTCAGCCGAGGTTCAATTTGCACCTGTTGGATTTCTTTTGAAAAAAAGTGTGAACAGATGTGCACCATGCTACGTGTACATGATTTGGCAGAACCAAAGGTAGGCAAAAACCTGAGGTTAATTTTTTTTATAATAATCATTGTTAAAAGTTTGAGTAGAGTGCAAACAGATGTTTTAAATATACTTCGTTCTTACTTAAGATCAATGCATTTTGATTTGTGTATTTCCAGTCACACGTGGCTCAATAGGAGAGCGAGCGGCTTGCAGTTGGAAGTTTGCAATTTCAAATCCTGGTTGGCAGTTTACCTGGCCCATCATCCCTCCGGGGTCACTTAAATGAGCGCCACATTTTGCGAAAGTCAACAGCGGTTATCCTATGGATGCACACACCCGCGACATAGTAATGTGGAATGTCCACCAATGGCTATTTGAGCAGAAAATCACTTTCACTTGATTTGGGAGAGTACGTGTTGTAAATCACGATTAAAGTAAAAACTCACGTGAGAGGCGTTTGTACATAAAGAGCAATGTTGAGCATTTGCAGGATTTTTTTTATGGACATGTCTGACACACAGCATGCACTGCACTGATCTGACAGATAACCGAATGCATGCATCATTGCACAAAATGACAACAATAGGACAATTGTAATAGATTGGGGAGAAAAACATATATATATAAAAGAAATGTTGTACCGAAAATAAATCATGTCTTGAAAAACACAACACATTCGAGCATATCAGCATTTGCATTACACAATGACCACCGCCCAAGGCATGCAAACATTTGCAATGATCATTGGAAAGGAAAAATCCACGAACGCATTTGCACAGCATAATTTGATACCTCGTGGAAGCAACTGCGGTAATAAGACAAGCATAACAACTTCACATTCAACAACATTCGAGCGCACAATGGCAGGAAGTTCAATCCTTTCTTATAACAAAGCAGAATTTACATGTGTTTTTTTACCCCACAATTTGTCAGCTAAAAAAAAAAAAGGTCCAACATTTCAATGCCAGAGGCTATTTCATGACATTTTGAATGTTGTTCCTGCACAATTCTAGCATGCAATTGGACACGTGGTCTCAAAGAGCGAATTTGCACATGAAAACCAAGCAAGATTACGATGAAGATGTGCACGCACCCCTGGAAACAAAGCTCAACGAAAGCCACTATCATTCTCGTAACTGGCTGGCCACCATGATGAAGGTATGTAATCGCTTTCTCTTCCACTCATCAGAAGAGCGGCTAATGTTAAGTTGGCTGTAAATGACACGGAGACCATTTGCACATAAAGATCCGCTTGGACTGGGCATTCTGTAAAGCTGAACGACAAGCATAATGGTCTACCGTGACCATGAGCAGTGGTATCAATAAATATACCACAACTCATGCGATATAGTTTTTCTTTTGCTCACCCACTAAGTCTAAATATTCAACCAAGATTGGTTTTGTATTGAAAGTACGATGTAATTTTTCGATTTAAAGCTTTCGTGACTGCAGGGATTCATCTTCTTAGTTCTTTCGGTAAAGTCACGTAGAAGGGAAGTAATAAAATAATAAAAATAAAACATAATAAAATAAAATAATTCTCACGACGTTTCGGCTACAACGCAAGCAGCCGTCTTCAGGTGAAGAATGAGACAATGCCAAGCTAGGAGCTTATATATAAGCTGCGTTGGAGGTGGAGGAAAGAGCGCCTTAACAAAAGAATGTGCATATGAAGAGGAATTTAGCATATTCATGGAAAATGCGTAGGAGGTGGGCGGGGGGGTTTCAAAGTCATATTATGCCCATGCATTATGCAGGATCAACAGCACCAAGGGGGGGTGCAGGGATTAGCAGTAACAAAGGAAAGGAATGTTAATGATATGTAGCTGCAGTTACTCAACCACCACGTAGAAAACTAAAGTATAAACTACATAAAAAACTAAAGTATAAATAGCATAGCACCATCAGTATACTTACTATACTCTACACTAAGCTGAGTTACTAACAGCAAGTAATACATTACAATTCTACGTCGTAAAAATTATATAATATGCTTCCATCTAAACTTTATTCTATTGCATCACACGAGCATATACCGTACTATATACTGCCAACATTAAATTATATACTGTATTGCTGTAAACCAACCTATATCTTATACATTTAATATAACACTATGTATTATTCTACCCACCCTAACATTAGGGTGGGTAGAATAATACATAGTGTTATATTAAATGTATAAGATATAGGTTGGTTTACAGCAATACAGTATATAATTTAATGTTGGCAGTATATAGTACGGTATATGCTCGTGTGATGCAATAGAATAAAGTTTAGATGGAAGCATATTATATAATTTTTACGACGTAGAATTGTAATGTATTACTTGCTGTTAGTAACTCAGCTTAGTGTAGAGTATAGTAAGTATACTGATGGTGCTATGCTATTTATACTTTAGTTTTTTATGTAGTTTATACTTTAGTTTTCTACGTGGTGGTTGAGTAACTGCAGCTACATATCATTAACATTCCTTTCCTTTGTTACTGCTAATCCCTGCACCCCCCCTTGGTGCTGTTGATCCTGCATAATGCATGGGCATAATATGACTTTGAAACCCCCCCGCCCACCTCCTACGCATTTTCCATGAATATGCTAAATTCCTCTTCATATGCACATTCTTTTGTTAAGGCGCTCTTTCCTCCACCTCCAACGCAGCTTATATATAAGCTCCTAGCTTGGCATTGTCTCAGTCTTCACCTGAAGACGGCTGCTTGCGTTGTAGCCGAAACGTCGTGAGAATTATTTTATTTTATTATGTTTTATTTTTATTATTTTATTACTTCCCTTCTACGTGACTTTACCGAAAGAACTAAGAAAAAAAGTACGATGTGTTAAATTTAATTGTGAAAATATAATGGCTTCTTCGCAGTTGCAGACCACAATTTGATGACTTTGTAGGTAATATTTAACATGCAGTGAGTATTACGAACCACTTAAGTGTTCCTGTAAGAGTAAAACATAACTTTTAAACTCTGCAGAAAATGCTAAGGTAAGAATAAAATCTATTTGCAAATCTCATTTTAAATTGTACAACTAGAAAATAAAAAAGTGATTTAAATTGTATTTCCCAAAAGCTAACGAATATATATGATTCTTTTCAGATCTTCTGTGGGCATGTTGGCACTACCAAGTCCCTGGGACATCATTTCAAAACTAATTAAATTTATTTCACATACTTGGTTTAAAAATTAACGAGCTTCCAATGTCTTCAAAATAATTTAAATGCAAATGTAGTGCATTTTCCATGAACACTAGTTGAAAGTTACCAAGATATTTATTTAATACGTACACCAAAGATTGATTACACTATGTTACACAATTTTTGTTTCTGGGTACTAAGTGTTATTTTGCTTCCACGTGCTCCCCACGTGCTTCCCACTCCACTTGTTTTCTCATTCATTCATACCTGATGACGGTTGCTTGTGTTGCAATCTAAACGTCGTATTCTATTATTTATTTTATTTTATTTCTACGTGACTTTACCGAAAGAACCAAAGAGTAATTCCTGCAGTCACGGAAGCTTCAAATCAAGTTTTATGTACATCTCTATAACTGGTTATTTTTGACAAGGATAAAACCATCATAAGCCACGATCAATCCACTGCTGGATGACCAATGGCAACGATGCAGTACCACTGTATATGTTACACGTATGTTCTGAGCAGCTGCCACTGGTGAACTGACCGACTCACAGTCCGAAGTATGCGCTCACATTTTGTTTGAGGAACGACTCGTCATATTATCCATTATTTTTCGACAAAAAAAAATCAGTACCACTTTGTGGAAATCCACAGTCATTGCGCCATTAAGACACTGTCCCCCCCCCCTGCCTCCCCCCCCCCACCATAGTAATGTGGAGTTTCCATCACTGGTTCACGATCACCAATGGAGGTATGCACCAGCGAGTATTTGTTTGATGGACACACTTTGTGACTAATTTGTACGAAAAATGCATCGCATTAAAATTAGCAATGCAAAACATGCTTACTTAAAGTATTTTGCAGGAGAGCCTCAGCATTAATTCCCTAGCCCATGAGAGTAAAGGGGAAATCCAAAATCCACGATACATTAACAATTCAACTGCATGTATTGTGCGTAGGTTAATACTCTGCATAACCAGCAGGAAGTGGCAGTGACCTCACAAATTGCCCATACCTTTGAGGTGGCATTAAACGTTCAACTCTTCCACGGAGGGACATTAAAATGGCTTTATAAAGAAGAGGTAATGAAGTGGAAAGTTGTGGGTTGAGGATAAATATATATTTGATAAAATCACATTGAACAAATGCATCGGTGCTACCAAAGTTATGGTGGTGGCAGAATATTTTTTATTGAAGATGACTATAATTGAAGATGATTTGGTGAATGTTTTCACTTGATTTGGCTGTGCTTGCCACTGGCGACACACCGCATTGCAAGACGGATAGAATCCGTGCACTTGCCTTCACGGCTGAACTGGGCTCTCTACAGGACAGGGAAGAGGTGTTTATTGAATAAGACATTGGATGTGCTCCACAGAGGCTTCAGTGTATGTATTCTCTGTTGGCACGTGTCAATCTGCCATTGTAATCACGTCAAGTCAAAGTGTTCCCTGTGCTTAAAGAGCACAAAGGTGGGCGCGATTCTCTCTTGGCAGGCCTGTGTCAGCGGTCGGGAATGTTTACTTCCTCAGGTGAGAGCCAATCTATCCTGTGGCGTTGGTCGGTCAAAGGCTGTTGCATCAAACGCTGGTAGAATAATTGGCACTTAAAACCCACTAAGTGGAAGAACTAGTATAAGGGGATGGTTCCCTCAAAAGCGCCAGGGCCATTGTGAAAAGATGAGCATTTTTTTTAGAATCAACATGAGCTTAGAGTGCGTGGCTGTTATACATTTTCACGTAATAAGCCACTTAATTTGTGGCCAGGTCACTTCTGAAAAAGAACTACATATAGTCCAGTGGGCCTTACCTGGTCAAATAAAATAAATTTTAGTTTTCGCAGTTATGTTGTATTATGCTTGTGTACCCAGGAAGGCCTCACTGAGTCTCACGACTATTTTTCAGGAGGTGTCCTGCCAGGTTCTTGCAGTAGCGGGTGATGATTGCTGAGTAATTTGTGGTTAATTTCTCAAATTTGGCAAATGTGGACCATTTGAAAGATTCACCTGTACTACAATTAATTCCTGGAGTAGTGCATTTTGGGCAAACACATTCATTATTCAAATGTCCACGTTCATAATAACACTCAAGCTGACAAGCAAGTATGATTCGACATTGAACCAATTAAGGTTTTATGTGTGCCCAATCAAACCAACATTAGTGCTGGTAATTAGTTACATTTAATTAGTTTGTAATAAATTATAATGATGATCTAAGTACAATGTGAATTATATGTAGTTGCTGAATTTAACCAAAATTATCAGAACAATGAACACCACTTACTCCAATAAGTGATATGTGCGCTGTCACTTGTAGGACCGCGATATCACTTGTCACCAAATTATAATTAAATGTTGATTGACTTTTATCCAGGTTATGTTACAAAGAAGTATGTTTCTCTCGCACTGCTCTTTAGTAACAAACACTTATTCAATCCAATTTACGAAGGCAACATTCTAACTTATAGTAGATTATCTTAATTAATAGATGCGCTCATCCTAGGTACTTAAAGTGGATTGAAAAACAATGCATAGTAAATACTCCCCACCTAAACATGTCTACCTCCTACCCTGTCTATCTGGTCTGGTCGAGCATACACCTACCCACCAATCAGAATGTTTCCAGTAGTAATCCTGGTCAGTGGAATACCTCGTGCCTCGTTGGGGTCAATAACACAATTACCAACTTCGTGGAAAATCAGCAGTGGTTGTGCTGTGAAGAAAAACTGGTTCTAGCGTGAGAAAATTGATTATTTTCTACCGATAGCTCAGGGATACCAATATAAGTAAACACTCTCCAATGCTCAGTTAAATATTGGGACAGTTTGACTTTGATTTAGCTCATACATCGGTGAGGAGGCATTTGCAGATCAGCTATTCATAAACAGCCCGTGACATGTTTTCCTCACTATCAATTATCAGTTGCTGCTCTAAGACAGATAACAAACCTACAAGTGATCTACCACAAGCAGCACATGAATGCCAGTATATTCCATGAACCCCACATCTGAATTGGGATAATGGAAAAATAACATATCGAGCCACTCAGAGCACGTGGACTGGTCTCTGGCATCTGGTGTCATCGGCACACTAAAGTGCCAATTCCAACCCTCGGAAAAACCACCGCCGACTTGCGAGTCGCGTGACAATTCACGGTGACCGCCAAAAACCATTCCAGCCCTCGTCAT
The DNA here is from genome assembly GCF_015708825.2 of Lethenteron reissneri. Taxonomy (NCBI): domain Eukaryota; kingdom Metazoa; phylum Chordata; class Hyperoartia; order Petromyzontiformes; family Petromyzontidae; genus Lethenteron; species Lethenteron reissneri. The sequence continues at coordinate 12,198,527 of NC_083796.1, forward strand.
CCAACAGGGTGAGGGGGCACCCCCCCCCCCTTTCTCCATCATGCGCTGACCTGTTGGCCTTCTCCTTGGCGTAGAAGACGGTGTAGCCCAAGATGTCTCCCTGCGGATCGGCGGGCGCTCGCCACATGAGCTTGACGAAGCGCGTTGACACCAGGGCGGCCACGACGTCGCGGGGCGCCGACGGCAGAGGGGCCTCCCCGCCGCTCGCTGTGCGGTGGCGGTCGTTCGCGGCGGCACCGGTCACAGACGGGGGGTGGGACGACGGGTTGGGAGACACGGAGTGGCCGATGTCGTCTGGCGACGTTGGGGGGCGGCGGGGGGGGGGGCGGCGCGCGCGTCGGGACGGTGATGCGACGACGGAGGGGTGGCACCGGGAGTGGGCAGCGTTGGGGGAGGTGAGCAGGAGGGGTGCGAGTTGAGGGGATGAAGAGGTGGTGGGGGGTGGGGGGTGTGGATGGGGTGAAGAAAACAAAAACAAAACACACAAACGAAAAAGTATGAGGAACAAAAAATAAATGAAACTGTAAAACACGATGACGAAATAAAAGTGAGATGTTTGCATGATTAACTTATTTCGCCGCACCGTACGTAGCCAGCCGTGCTTAATCGGAGGCGAGGAGCGGGGAAAACAAAGATGGCAAGACCAATGGTAAATTCGGCAGTAACGGAATTACAGCACAGGCCTCGAAGTCCAAATGGCACAAAATCTAAAGCATCGGCGTAATTTGGCGTTTGGATCCAAAGGTGCTTAGACACTGCAGGATGGCATGAATCATGAAGGAGCCCGTTTTTACAACGTATTGGAGAAGCCCGCGTTATGGATGTAATTCCGTTAGCATGGATTTGACAACGTACAAAAAAAGCGGAATAAACTCATAAAATGATTAACAATAGAATGACAACATAGAATGAATGCATTGATGATCTGAAGATATGCCTAAACAAAACGATGTTCATATCGACACAAAACTGTTACACTGCACAGGATATTGTTACTTGGTAGCAAAAACAATCACGTTTCCACCCTCCCCCCTGAAACACGATTAATCAAATATGCATTCTGGTTAGAATAATTTAAACAAACGCATTTGCATTTCCAGAAAACGGCTGGAAACTCCAATCAGGCACGCGACCGACCGCCTAGCCACCAGCTCGGGTTACGGGCATCAGGTTTTTGCTGGCGAATGTCTCTCCAAAGGGCTTTACATCAATGCGGGCTCCAGGAAAATTGGGCCGGGAAAGCAGACATCCAGCAGGTCTCAGCTGCTAAGGGTTGGGACCAATTTACATATTTGTAGAAAACCTTGTTACAGTGTCCTGCCGTGCTGCACCGCATGGCATGGGCCAGGGGTCTCATAAACAGGACTTATTGGGCTGTACCACTGACTAAAAAATAACACGGGGCACTAAACAAACTGCCAGGATACAGTTTGATTGAAAAACTTATATATATAAAGGTCCAACTAAGTGCCTCCGCAAGGATATGCCATGGTGGGACTCAAGTGAACGGTTAATAAAGATCAGCATGATGTAGGTCCACCATAGCGTTGCACGCCACGAGAGAAAGTTCAAACAATCGCCCCCAAGCCTCGGCGCTTTAAATGCGTACACGGCAGATGCTTTACACGTCTGTATGCTTGACCTCGGCGAAAGCGAGGCAGTTTGCTCGTGGACAACGCGGGAAAGGATCAGCGCTGCAAACATTGGGGTTAGAGATTGATGCATTTATTAGTCCCGGTCCCATAGGCAGAGCCCTGCCGTGAATAGTGTGAGCACACCAGGACTTTTGAATGTTAAACAAAAATGTAATTCAGCCGTTTGTGATCATCAGTTATGATTGACTAGTTGCTACCTTTTGAACCTGTTAGGTGGTTAAGTTTTTAAACAATTGATGACATCGTGAAGGGTAATAACTTTTTGCTTGATACATTTATATATTTCACCTGGAAAATAGCTTGAGATGGAACATCTCGTTTGCAAGGGTGTCCAGGGTATCAACTTACACGTATGTAGTGAATATGTAATGACATGTAAACAAACGCTTTACATCTAAATCAAATCACCAAGGTTTGAAACATGAAGGGGAACATCATGAATATACCGCCGTGTGTTCAAAGTTAATCAACTAGCAGCGTTTAGTTATTAAAACACTACATGTAACATCTGCTATGCTCAGTTATACTTAGGTGTGCATTTCACATATAATAAGTTATCATTTACAGCTCTTTGTCAATCTATTGCTGGATGAAGGCCTCCCCTTTGTCATGTCCACCACTGGGTTTTCTTTTTACTTCAACCACTCTGGTCAGTGTGGGTTAGCGAGCGGGTCCCAGAACTGGTTCGCAAAGCGGTGGACAATGTTCGGATAACAGTCGGTGCGATGACTTTAGCGTGAAAAATGACAACGGCGGTTCTGAGAATCAAGCTCCAAATGGTTTTGCCCGTCGTACGATGTACATGCCAACTCAATATGTGTGCCTGCAATGGCATTTACCCATGCCTCCAGAATCGGTAAAAAAGAATAAAAATATTTTTATAAATAAAGATAAAACATAATTCTCGGTAATAAAAAAAAAACCTGGCCGTGCAGACTCACAGACAAAACAGCAGAGCTGATTTAACATGCGCCAAAATACCGTCGGCGCTACCTTTTTTTCTCAAGTTCAAAAGTAATGGATTCTACTGACAGGTGGACAATGACATTTCACAACAAGAACAAGGCGCGGAGGGGCATCAGGTTCTTGGTGATGCCTCTTCGCTCAGCGAACGAGCACGGCATCTGCACTTTTACTGCCAACTCATCCGCTGTTTGAACAGCACTCCATTGTCCGTGTGTACGGGCACACGTCCGCCTTGGTTGAACAATTACACGATCAATCTGCGTTTTTCATTTGTATGCCAAAATGTGCCGAGTGACATTTTTACCAAAGGTCGATGCTGTTATCACGACGCAGAGTCACCCCCTCGCCCCCCCCACCACCAGCCCCCTCGGCCCCCACCACCTTGACAAGGATCCAAGTGGCCAGAAACAAAGAGAACTAGACTATGGAAAGCGACGCCAGAGTTGACAAGCCTCTTTCGTAGGGGTTAGCCGGTATGAGACAGGAAAGACAGAAGCGAGCTCGAAAGCTGAGATGCGCAGATTAACGTTTGGTCCTGCAGGAAGACAGCTGCTTGCAGTGTGAATTTCGAATTAAATCTGCAGCATTGAGGCACAAGGGCCTACCTACTAAATGTCTGGTGGGGAAAAAAAACATCACGAGTGCAGCAGACAACACGATACGACAATGTTCTGTATTGGGATTCCGCCCACAAAACGCTCACAATCTTGCACAACCACTGGGCAGTTTAATTGTCGTATTTAATATACACATGTATACTGTCAGTATATACAAAATATTATTTAAAAGTGTGTGTCAATCCATTGCTGGATGAGTCTCCATACACTCTACGAGTCTTAAGGGATGTGTGACCATACTTCACCACCCTGGTTATTTCAGGCTGGTGAAGAAAAGGCCCAGAATAAATTCAGAGATCACCCTTCGCTGCCCTGGTCGGGAATTTCACTCAGGTCACAGGGCTAAATCGCCATGAGGTTACAAACCTGCATCTAACACAAACCTGAGGAAAAGGTTCATGACCTTATAAGTGACACTGAAGCATCTTTTCCAAGTCCCAGTTCACCGAGGTAGCAGTAGTCGTAGTAGTAGTCACAAGAAGATGGATACATTGTTAGGGCACAATTGTGGCGAGTATGTGGTATTACGATTTTCACCTCCATACCCTGACAGCAGGATTGTTTTTTTTCTAAGTCATTGGCTCCGTAGAAAAAGAAAAAAAAAACCCAGCGGCTGTCATTTTGATTTTCACGGCAAAAATCTGCCCACCATTTCAATGAATGTTTCATATGACCCCAAGTGAATGGAAGCGCATTTAATAACTGATGCATAATACATGGCGCAAAAAATGCACCCACACAAAAAAACACTGGATACTGATATGATCCATTGATATAAATAATCCAACAATATGCGAAGTCGGTTCGAACAGAGTTCAACGAGCATTCGAGTTACACGATGGAGCTCATAGCCTCGGAAATATGAGATCACTGTGGAATTTTGTTCACCATACGCGAAATTATTGTTGGAATACCCAAGTTGTATTGTAACAGGTAAAATTTCAAAGATGCAGCCCTGTAGTTAGTGTCTCCTGCCACCGCTGGCAGAAGCATCTCCACTAGGGGGAGCCCTAGATTACCCCTATATCATTGTATTACATTTATATATGTTACTGTATTATATTTATGTAATCGTCCCGTAACCAGATGTTCTTATTTCGAAAAATCCAAAATAAAGTAGTGAATTTCAGCATACTGCAAACAAGAATATGATTGAAAAGCAGAATTATAATTAAAATGTTCACTATGATATACACGAATCTTATTGACTTGGGCAAGTGATGTCTCTAGAAGGGGTGACAACTGACAGCATGAAACGAAGGCACAACCTAGAGTTGGCATGGCACCAGGGAGAGGGCCCACACGCAAAAGGACAAAACAGAACAACAAAGAGAATATCAACAAATGAGATGTGCTACGGATGAGTCGGCTCAAAGACAATAACACAGATGGATCTTCATTCAGCTATAGATTCACGATTATCATCATTTTCAATTTGGTATTGTGAGTGAGGACAGGACGCGTCTCAAGAAGGGATAATAATAATATAATCATTCCCCTGTCAGGACCACCATGAATGACGGTCGGTGGCCAAGACTATTGGCGAATTGGTAGCTAAAGGAAGGAACACGCCAGAAAAGAATGACTACCACGGAGATGGAGCGATGAAATCAGCTCGAGTGCAGGTGTTAGTTGGATTGTTGCATCGTAAGACAAGGAGCTTGGTCATGGCCTGGGGATGCCTTCATTGCAGCAGTGCAACTGCCATTGCCGATGATTGTACAAAAAACATTAATTTGCTTATTAATTTAAGTACAACGTTATCTATTAATATTATCCGGCTGAGTGGTGCTATGCCAGAGTACCCATTTCACATGCGAAAGGGGCTTCATTTCAAACCCTAACTCAGTTTCTTCAGCCCTTTGGGTGTTCATAAAATGAGTACTGTACCATTTTGTGAAAGTCAACCATAGTAGTTCTATAATACTGGTCCATCGCTTAACCCTTTTCCATTCCGAGACATCTGAAAGTTGCAGGGAGGGTGTCCCGTTCACCTCTGAATCTCGGAACGCCAAGTGGCTCAGCGTTAATTGCATTTAGAGAGGCATAGCACCATTGTTTTAAAATACATTGTACTCACCACAGAGAACTGCACTCAATGACAGCTGGCGCCAAACTGAGCCACACGCCGAGGTACCAATAACGGTATTTATTTTAGTTTTTCTTCCGTTTTTTCTTCCGGTATTATATGTGATGACGTACACATACGTTATCAGAACAGGAAAGGGTTAATAATGTGGATATTCCACCGCGGGCCTTGAAGACCTAACACACATGAGCAGCTCCTAGTGTCCGCTGAAGTATCACAGAATGCTTCCCTATTTTACATGATACTCTACAAGACAAACAAAATGCATCACATACAAGCACAGAAAAGGCAAAACATTAAAATAAAAACCCTGACAGAATGTAAACATTTGGGACTCATACGTGATGGATAAATAAGAGGGAATAACAGACAGACCTTGATGGACCCATCCACAAACACAGACTGAAATATAGTACAAAACTACGGACATTACAACAACATTAAGATGGCACATACACAGTGAGATAGATAGCTCTAACGAATAATAACCGGTCAGGGTGACTCCAGCTTCCCTAACAATTAACTGGGGGATAAGGAGGAGATAAAATTATCAAGATGCATTTTAATTGCTTACATGTGCCTACCCATACTCCTTCATGGTCATTAATCCCAGAGCAAAAGAAATTCGAATGTGACAGATGGCAAGGCTCAGGTCAGACACACCACTGGTGCGGAAAACAAAAGGTCATACCCGCAGCTTCCCCGGATCTCACCTGAAGCCATAGCAGGCCTCCGGTAATCCATGCCTCATTTCGTTGCAAATAAACAGGGAGCCAAAGTTGCCATGGCAACAGGCGAAGGCGTAAACAAGCAAAAGCCAACGATAGCACCCGGCGCAGTAATAGGAAACCTCCCCCTTGCAACCGGCGATCCTGAGGCATGAGTAAATTCACCACAGCACCAATTATATTTCATTAAAAAAATTTAGAATTTTTTTTGATCCGCGCAGTAATATGAAACCTCTGCCTTGTAACCAGCGATTCAGAGGCATTGGTAAATTCACCACAGCACCAATTATATTTCATAAAAAATTGAGAAATGTTTTGATCCGCAGTAAAAAAAACTAAGTTAACGCTCAAAAAAATATACGGCAAATAATTGTTTACAAAATGCCTGGGTGTAATCTTTATGTGGCTGCCAATGACATATTAATGAGAAACATTTACATGACCTTAATTCTATAAGACCACGAGGCTTCGTTTTGCTTGCAGCACACACAGGGAGAATGCTAATTATTTGACTTAATGCAGCCGCAAACTTAACAAAAACCCGCAAACTGCGGGCGGGGGGGTGGAGGCTTTGTGAGCTTCTTGGAAAACTCGCAGAGTGCGTACAACATCTTTTCATTGCAGCAGGTGTAAAACCTGAGCCCTTCAGAGAACAATTCGGGAAAAGGCTCCCTGCTGATTGGAAGCAATTGACTGGAAAATGGGTACCCACCCACTTCCGCAAATTGATTCTCAGAGCATGACCCGAGCACAAACATTGCCCTTGCCAGTGACTTTGAGAAAACCAAATGGAGGAGTGAGAAAAAAAAATCAAGATCGTGCGTATAAAAACCACCAGCAGAATTTGCGATAACACGGAAATGTTCAACAACGATTGCCACAATGAAATGACTGATTGCAGGAAGCAAGAGAAGAAAATAGGATAAAGTAATGCCGTCATTTCTGGCCATGTTACAAGGAGCGATGGTTTGTTATACACCAGCACGTTAACAAAATGCGCACTGTCACAAGGCGCAAGTGAAAGGCAATGTGTCACTGAGCAGAGACGAGCAGGTAAAGCTCAATGTTGCCCTGCGACATCTTTGGTCAGTGTGCGACACACAACAAGGATACAGTTCACATAGTCAGGGCAGGGATAGGGCTAGATAAATGATTTCTTTTATTTTAGGTTCTCAGACCCATAATGGGACACTCACTTGATAAATAGTGAGGGCTTTTCCCTTGCCGCACTACTGTACAGTGTAGAGTCCCAAAAAGAATAAAGTATGTTTTGCATTTGCTACTCTGAGCCCAAGCACCTTCAGGTTGTCAGAAAGCTTTTGAGTGGTCGCGATTGGCATTCTCAAATGTTGTTCACAAGAAAAACAAATGCTCACCGGTGTTTAGCTTTCCTTCCTACACGAGTATTGGTACAATAATTAAAATGTTTCCACGCTAAATGTGATGCTTGTATTATTTATCTACAGGGTTCAACTCAATAACTCAATGAAGTAAACTTTATTATTTTATTATTAGAAACACATAATTGTGTTTCATAAATGGTTTCGCGAAAATGTAAACAGTAGACATTAACTAAGCTATTTGGTGCACCACAACAGTATGGCATTACGTGCCAGAAAATGCTACTCAGTGGTATATGCCATATAACAATGTTTGTTATCGTGTATATCGGCAGAGGTTATAAACATTTATATTCATGTAGTGGAGTGTGTTAGGAACTAGCATATTGTTCATGTGATTTACACTGGATATTCTGAATGCTGTAAAATCTGCCAACTCAAACATCTCGTTCGACATTTCACCATTCTCCTTTTACATGTTGCACTCTGATCGATGGGTCGAAGGATCCACCGATTCCTTGTAAAAGGTTTCAGTTTGGTGTTTTAGCATCTCAACACCTGTTTTGTTGCCAGAAAGAAGGGGAAAAAACCTATTATCATATTTTGGGACTGGCAAAAGATCCAGTGATGTAATTAAACCATTGTCAAGTCCTAAGCGCCGTCTCATTTCAAAAATTGCTCTTATCAATTGCCATCGCAACTCCGCCTACTGTTCCACTGTTCCCCTGATTGTGTGAATTGGTGGCGCTGATTGGCTGAATGCGCCTTGCTTGCTTTGATAGAAGCTCGCATTGAGACGTGACCAATTCGCTTTCGCTTTTCATTCCAATTCCCGAAAATCACACACCCCGAAGGTGCCACAATTGGAAGCCACATGACAATTCAGCATCTGGCATTCTTCATCACAAATACAGGGTTCATAAAGGTAGCATTTCAGTTAAGGTTTGATAAATCAAATTGAACATCCCTTGTTCAATCTAAAAATCGGTAAGAAGAGTGCAATACTTTGCTTCTATAAATGGTGAATTAATGCTATAATATTTCGACAAGAGGTCCAAAAAAGAAGCGATATTACCACTGGAATACCCCCCCCCCCCGCCCGCACACCCCAAAACATATAAGAGCCGAGGGTCGGGGTAATTTTGGTAAGAAAATAATAATTACAATTTAAGTCCGCAGTACAGATTCACACACACGTCCGTCGCATTAAGCAGAGTTGAGCCTAATTAGCCAAAATGAGTGAACGGGGCTTCCCTTTAATGTAAAACAGCTGCCACATTTATCCGTCGCACATGTGAGAACATACGACTACAGCAACACACACACACACGCGCGCTCGTTATACCTACCATGCTGGAGGCATCGCATTACTACGTTTTAATCTCTGCGCCTTCTTTTTAAGGCCTTCTATATTTTGTTTGTCCCCTCCATGCGTGTGCCCATTAGTTATTCCTTTAATAAACATTGGCCAGGTGGAGGAGTCTTTGTGATTTTTTCTTTTTCCAGTGGCAGTTTGTGGACAGAGCAAAAGACCGAGCTCTCTTAACCAGAATGGGGGGATAGAAAATAAACCCTGCTTTTAGGAAATGAAATTGCAGCGTCTTGATAATACAGAATGTATATAAAACAATGAGGTCAATGTAATGAAAAAGAATAAAAAATACTACAAGGAATGTAACATTCGTGAAAAGAGCTCAAGCTAAACATCAGCTATCCAATGGTTGCATCCTCAACCTCTCTGGCTGCTCTGTGTGCTGTGAAGGACCATTGCCCAATAACGTCGCCGATTAATAAAATCTACTATTTTTTATTTCATCAGGTAAGGCCTACTGAGTTCTAGAGCTCTTTTTTCAGAAGTGACTGGGCCATAAATGATAGCTCAACGAAGTTGCTTATCTTGTGGAATTTTTGTTAGCAGCCAAATACTCTTCAATGCGTGTTGGTGATTCTAAATGTGGAGGGGAAAAAAAACGGAGGAGTGGGGACAAAAAAAATCCAAGCGACCACGGGGAGAGAGAAACGCAAACACCAAATATACAGCAGGCATCAGGGTCTGCATCGAACCCACTACCTCCTGTATACCAGGAGATGTAGTGAGCATCTCGCCACCGTGGTGCTTAACATATATCTTTGTCTTTAAGGCCACAGTGTTGTTGAATATTGTGGCGCTTTTTTGTTTTCAATGTTACACGATGCTGCTACGTTATATTGAATGTGAGCATTAAAATTGTATAAGAGGGTCCACTTTCAGTCTAAATATTAGCAGCTTCGTCGTGCAAGGAACAATTGCACACGTAACAATGGAACAATGGAACATGCCACCGATAAGCTGTAAAAAATGGCTGCAATAACAGCAAAGATTCTGTGCATCACTTAAGACTTATCACACACTTTGCTTACATTCAGCGATGTGCCCAGTAAAGAATTTCATCATGTTATACAATTAAAGATCATCCAAATCAGCGATTATTTATTTAAAGCAATATTTTTCAGCACACTGCCGCATATTGCAGTTGCAGACTTCAATTGAAGTCGTGTTTTATTTCCCAATATGTGTGCAGTGAGAGAAGTGCCTCTAATTTAGAAATAGTGCGTTCCACGTCGAGCTGAAAGAGAGGGGGGGGGCGTGTCTTTGCGAAAACAAATTAAGGTTTCTAAACAATATTTATATCATTCTCATGGCGAGAATTCTTAACAAGAAAATTCAATGAGCCCAAACAAATCACCCCCGTGACGGCCTCGGAGAAAATGTGCGCGTTGATTTCGCAATAATGCCCTTTCTTGTTTTTTTTAACCAGAAGCCATTAACTGCCTCTTTGTTGAGAGTTCATGCAGCCGAAAAGAAATATCTTAAAGTGAAACGGAATGCAGAATCTTGCGCGCGCACGGGATCACCACACCCCGTGGAGAGAGAGAGAGAGAAAAAAAACATCCCGGCTCTCTCGAGCCGCAGCTGTCATCGCGGCGCCAATGGCCGTGGACGTCAAACCCAGGCCGATACCAATCCCAGGCCGATACCAATCCCTTCGGATGTTTGATCAACGCACTGACACATAGGGCCCACAGCATTACTGGGCTGGGCAGTTGAGGAGGAGGGGGGGAGGAGGGAGCAGTGGGGGGAAGGTGGGGGGGGGGAAATGGAGGCAGAGGTAGGAGGAGGATGAGGAAAGGGTCAGAGGCATCAAGATGACACCAGGTGATGCCCCCCCCCCCCATCGCCCACGCGGCGGGCGGTGCTGACAGATACGTCCCGCGAAAAACAACTGCCACGATGGACGCTAATGGCCAACCCAAACTCCATCCCTGCAACGAACATTCCAAGCACGTCAACAAGGTGCGTACATGCTTGCATGCACGCATATGTCAGAAGCAAAGAGGAGAATGTTTAACCCCTTCGTAGATGTTTTGCAAGCATGCCAAAGTTTTGCCTAGTGCGTGGAATGAAATAAAGTATGCTACTGCAAGCGATTTTTCAGGGAATTTCGATATTACCCGATACGCAACTGTTATCTGAATGGTGTTCTCGTGTGTATCCATGCACGTGCATATGTTCGTGTGGCCATGATTGTACGTGTGGAGGCAAGTGAGGAGCAGAGGGTGCAGTTGTTAGCGGACTGCGCTATGCACCCAGTAACCCGAGTTCAATACCTGGCCATGGCCAATATTGGTGGCGAGTGACATCTGGACAAGTCCTGGGCCTCCTCCAAGTCAATTCAGACTTACTTGAATACCATACTGCAGTGCGTAAACATTCACACTGGGGAGAGATGGCAACTAAGTGTGGTTCTGGCCACACCTTGCTGGCCTTTACACAATGCCAGCTGTACAGGGTATCTTTGTACATGTGTGGGGTGAGTAGAGGTGTAGTCGTCAGCTTACTCTACTATGATGCGATAATGACGTACGTTCGATTACAATTGATGAACATTGTTTCTATTTCAGCGATTTTAACACAAACATCCCTCTTACAAATAAAAATCCCTTTAGAAATTGACAATTGCTGCATAACGAACTTCACTCCTCCCCTCCCCGAATATTATCTCAAGGAAAGATGAGCAAGCCTACGAATGTAAAACACGAACATTTAAACAATGCGCATCTCATAAAACCACCCCCCGCGATGGCCTGTAATGTGCAGTTGTGATGTTATGCGAAGTGCTCAATTGTAACTGCTGCCTGTGCTTGTAAATTGCTAAACCATAATTGTACCACACCTGTCCTGCTCACGGGGAGGGGGGTGATGCATTTGACCTTGGGTGAATTCACAAGGTCACACGCGCCTCTCCAGTCGCACGGCGTAAGTTTGCTTTACTCGTTTTTTATTATCCATCCGACGAAGTCGCACGAACAGCACTTGACAATTTCAACGTCTGCTCGCCAAAAAAAATCCCACCTAATAATAACAATAATGCTCATTTGCAACGCGCACAATTGTCACCTGCCCGAAGGTAGCGACGTTGAGGCGTAGAGCCCAGCTCAGAGATCGGCTCAGTTCAAGTCAAATATAAAAAATTAACCCGTAAAAGCAAAGTTTTTCACTATAAATCATTTATATACGTGGCATCGGTTTTATTTTATTATTCATTTCTGTTTTTCTTGAGTAATAGTTTCATTTTTATCACATTGGTATTTGAAACGGGCGGCTAGAGTCCTCTCGTCCTCTGGCTTGAAATGGCTGCCACCTATGGGTCAGATGATTGCCTGCCACCATTAAGCAATTGGTAATTAAATATAAAAAAAAAATTCCTAAAAAGTGTAAAATTTTGGAAAAAAAATTTCACGAAAATAAATTGTCACGCACAACGAGTCTGTGTGCAAAATGTCAGCTCGATTGGATCACGGGAAGTGGGTTAAAAAACGACCGAAAGATTTGCACGGTCGTAAGCGCGCAAACAAGCAAGCAAGTTAACTTAATATAAAGGATTTAAAAAGATGTGAAGATGTTACGCCGCTGCACCCAATACGGCACGGGGACCCGCCGTGACTCACCTCTCTCCAGCACGAGAAGCTGCGCACTTGACTGGGCATTTCCGGCCTCGCTCTCGGCAATGCACTGATAAATGCCCTCGTCTGATCTCACCAGCCCCAGGATTTTGAGGTTGTGATCGTCCTGCGAATTGAAAGCGTCACAAATGGGTTCAGAGACGCGTTGCAGAGGGGTGCGCTCTACGCAGCAAGTTTGGGTGCCGGCGTAGGTAATGAATAGCAAATGGTGGACGGGAAAAATGTATACACTTGCTAACGGATGTTTACGGGGTAAAATGTATTCTTTAGCACGTTCGAGTTATAGAAAGCACTATTCTAAGAAATTTATATGACTGCGAAAAACAAACTTACAAGATGTGAGTGTGCGTATATTGGGCTGTTGTGGACACAGAATATTATTACAATAGTAATTTGTTGTTGGACATTTTAAATGTATTGTACGCATGAACATTGCGAGGTACAATCCAGTAGTCAACAATATTAATGCAAAATATGGAAACTGCATGTGAATCAATGGAAATAGATGGAATAAAATTCTGAATAGTGAATAACGAACTAATTTCTACTCATGAAGAACACAATCCAATTCATAAGTCACCATAATCTAAAAAAAACTGACCTTTAATTATAAACCCAATGCCGATGCATGCACTGTAGCAGCAGTTTTGTTCTAAGTTAACGCCATTCCTGCTGACTTTCCTAGGTTTTGAAAAGATAATGTAATTCATTGCTCATTGCCATTAACACTACATGAGCAATATACACCATACGAGACAGAATCATGCTCACGACATCAATTTTTATCATGGAAAAATAAAATGTGGAAGACGTACATTTTGTAGCCGTTGTACCGGACGTCCATGAAACTACCGGACATCTTCTTCTTGGTTGTTTTGGTAAAGTCACGTAGAAGGGAAATAATAAAATAATAAAAATAAAACATAATAAAATAATTCTCACGACATTTCGGCCACAACGCAAGCAGCTGTCGGGGAGACAGCATTCAGACGCTGTCTCCCCGACAGACCTGGTCTTCACCTGAGGACGGCTGCTTGCATTGTGGCCGAAACGTCGTGAGAATTATTTTATTAAGTTTTGTTTTATTATTTTATTATTTCCATTCTACGTGACTTTACCGAAAGAACCAAGAAGATTAATCCCTGCAGTCACGAAAGCTTTAAATCGAAATACTGGACATCTATGAAAAAGAGCTTGACAGCTCATCGGATTCCTCTAGTCTAATTAAAGATGCAGATTCTGAAGATAATTGGAAAGATTGCCAGTGGTCGACACTCGTAAACCGAAATCACCTCTCCCTGTCAACCGTTAACGCTGCCCCATGAGAGAAAACGTGTGGAAGCGGTGGTGAAATCAGGTCGCCCGAGTTTGATTGCCAGACGTGGCTAACATCAGTACAGCGTGATATACGAGCTAGTTTAGGCCTCCCCCACCCCCCCCCCCTTCACCAACCCGCACAGATCAACGTGGATGGTGGTGAAGTATGGTGAAACAACCCCACCCCCCCCCCCATGACTGACAGGGCATAGTGGTGGATTGACAAAGAGCTGTGTGTAACATTTTAAAGAAACGGTCTTTAATCAGAGCAGAGATACGAAATTATTATTATGAGTGGCCTCAATGTCTTTCTCTCGATAAAGGGCCTTTGCATTAACATGTTGGCGACTGGGTATTTTTCCGTGATACACCACGCTGTTAATGATGGTTGTTATAAGGCATTTTGTTAGCCTGTTTTCAAACATAGCCGATTTGTATAACTTTATTAATTCCATTATTAGATATTTTGACCCCAAAAAAATAAACTCTACACAAAATGAACGCAAGTCGCAGCGCTTGTGCACTGTTAACTATTATATTCACTGTGTAAGAGAAAAGTTAATAAACGCAAACACTTGCATTCCAGAAATTGCGTCAATATTTCATAACAAGGATAGTTTTATTAAAGCTTTATTTAAAATCGCTACATGTGTTTTACTGAGATGACATCACCAACAAATTGGTCCAAATTCATGGCAATTTTCGAAAAGCCCAATCCTCAGAAACATTTAAAAAATATTTACTTTGTGGGTATGTTTTATAATTATTAAATGAGTAACCATAATCCGATGGTGAGATTTATACATAACTACGGTGACATGAAATATAACTATAGGAAACCATAAACGAAATGAGACCGAGGCTAATAAACCTCTTTGGAATTTGCAATATCCCATGGCCTACAGGAATCATTTGCTAAATCATTTTTAAGCACACTTTAAATGGCTACCGAGTGTATAAATAGTGAAAGAAATCAATGATAGTGAGTGTGAATAATAAGCTGTTAATCGTTAATTTACCCATGAAGCTCATTGCAATGTTCTACTGATGGTGCCGTGTGATAAACCAATTACGTCAAGATTGACAAATGGCTCAGAACATTACACACATTCAACACAATTAAATTACAGCCCCTAACAATGTTAAAGGTACAGTAGAACTGCTGTCTCTGTAAATAATTAACCGAATGGCTTTAAGTTCACAATATCAAGGCCCTAATGACATTCTCTTGGAGGGTACGGTAATTACAGCGATCCATTCTTTTACGTGAATTCATGCTTTAACAATGGCATGTGGCCAGTTTCTTAAATGTGGTGATATGAGTGAAATGTGTTACTTTTAAATAAAATAAAAATGCCACGTTTCCATTTTACAGTTGACAGAAAAATGTCTTTGGAGATCCTGACCTATCCTGTGCCACATATAGCAAAATACAATGTACCTGCATCGATCGTTTACCAAAAAGTATTTTGTAACATCAAAACAAGGTTATCTTTTGAGATGAATGAAAAAAAAAGATTTCTTGCCTTGGAAGATCAAATTGTTACCATACTTCATGGAATTGGAGCTTAAGGGGTTTAAGCAAATTGAATTATATTTCTAACAAAAAAAATACAGCCGTCACCCAGCCAGTGGACTATTGATTAAAACTACCGAACTGTGAGAAGCTTCCCTTACTGCATACAAAACGGTCTACAAATGAAGGCAGTAAATGCATGGGGTTCGTATTCTAAAACAAACAAAAATGGTTATTCATAATTAAAATCAGAGCAGGGGTAACAAAAAGAAAACTGGAAGAAATTACTTTCACAACAAGTTCTTTGTCTTCCCCGTTAAGAATCGACCCATTCACTCGACGAGCATCGCAACAAATCTTACTCGCCGGAAGAAGGCGAGAGAGATGGAAGGGAATAAAGGAAGGGGCCAGAGAGATTCGTACCACAATCTGGAAGTAGTCACTCGGGATAACAATGTCTCCATTCTTCACCCACTTGACGGTGGGCACGGGGTGGCCGGTCACGCTGCACGCCAGCACCACGTCCATGCCCTCGTAGGCGAGCGTGTCCCTCGGGCGCTTCGCAAACACCGGAGCGGCTGCAACGACAGGGGGAGAGGGAGAGAGAGGGGGGCGGCCATACAGATCGGTCGTTGTTCGTCATGGAGGGGGGGCGGGGGGAGGGCTTCTCTCAGCAAACGCATTGTCCATTTCACAGTGAGAATCGTTCAGAAACGTTCCATTCATTTGACAAAAAATATATTTTTTTATGACAGAAGAAACGATAAACTGCACACTGTTGCTTGGCGGTAGGCATTAACCGAATGCCCACTCATGGGTCCCAAGGACAACGTGGTGCATCAGCGCCTTCGCTGACACGTCAGTTGTTGCTGTACAGCGAACGCGCTCGATCCCTGCGGCAAAATCGCCGTGCATTTTACTTTCCGTGAAAATTCACGCGTCGGAGGCAATTCACATCTGAACACGTAAAAAATTCCCAGAAACGTAGACTATCCCGGAGCGTTGCTTGGCGGCGCACATTCGAGAGGCAGACGAGCATCACGTGAGTGGGCACCATCGTGTGATGAGACCGGGCCATCTACACGCAAGCACAAGTCAGTAAGGCCGCCAAGGTGCATTGCGTCTTAACCAAACTTCATTCGCGTTCTCAGAAGTCGACGTCAAATTATCTCCTTGGATAATTCAACTGAGCAATATAACGAAACTTATCTCTGCCGGCGGTCCAAGACCAGTGTGGTGGAAATTCCATTTTCCAATGATGAAGACGTGTCTGTCGATTCTTAGGACAACTGCTTATGTCTCTCTATACGAGTACTCATTAAATCGACCACCAGCGGGATAATCAGATACGACGACCACAACCAGGATTTTAACTTGGAACGCTCAGCATTTTAGTCAAGCATCCTGCCAAAGTTTGTCCCAACTGTAAATTGTAATTCCACCATATTTTGTTGTTCTCTTTCATGCAACCCAATTGAAATGTGACAGTGCATCACTTTAACACGTAGGCTTTCACGACCAATATCATCCACAATAGAGGTTTTTTTTTTGTAAATATGTAAATGTGTCGTTAAAACCCGCCACCACCCAACACAGCCAACTATTAAGGGTTGTCACGTAAACAGAACTTGCCAATTCCTCACTAGTACAGCACACCGGTGTGTTGGAGACATAAATGTTGTGGCTGGGCTCTCCAACACACCAATGTGTTGTACTAGTGACGAATTGGCACGTTCTGTTTACGTGACAACCCTTACTAGTTGGCTGTGTCGGCTGGTGGACGGGTTTAACGACAAATTTATATATTTACACGATCTAACCCAAAAAAAACTCTATTATGAATGCATCACTTGCATAGTGATATATTGGAAGTAAGCACCACTAATGCTCATATAACTGTATTAAAGTGATCAACAAAGCATCACATTGTATCCATATTTTGGCCTTATGGTTAGAGTTACTGTTAGTTTTAGCGCAATCAAAAGATAAAAAATAACATTACATAGAGGAAAATACCATTACAGTATACATGATATGCAGAGGTCACTGCATCGCAGTGGGATACTGTAGCCATCACTTAAATAAACCTCAACGAACAGGAACTAAGCTAAACATATGTCCACGTAGAAATAATTGTATATTGGTTAGGACACACATTACATAAAAAGGTTTTGCAAACAAATTGATACCTTACACAGCAATGTCACGTGCAAGACTACCCATGCTTTCTCTACCAATTCTTCCCTTGTGGATATGTTTCCAGCAGTAATTCCCAATGCAATATGTCCCTGCGAATACACATATTTTAGATGACAGACCTCTGAGAATTAATGAAAGAAGGCCACGGGGGTAGGGAGGTGGCACGGTTCACGAGAAAAATAGCGCGGCAGAAGCACTGCAAAGACAAAGATCCCCCGTGTAGCCTTAAAAGACTTGGGGCAAGTGCCGCTAGCGCGCACTGGGTGAAGTCCAGCACGGCACACGGAGGGGGTGCGTGGCCGGCGCCACGTCCGGCCGCCTTTGTCTTCCCAGTCGCGATGTTTACTACACACCGCACGAGGTACTAATTTGAGGCCGAGTCGACCTAGGGGGAGGCCCAGGACCGGTGCAGATGATCGTCACCGGTGTTGGCCATGAGCGGGAATCGAACTCGGGTCACCGGATTTCGTAGCGCAGCGTAGCGCTAACCGCTACACCACTTCTCACCGCAAACACCGTCGCATGCCACCCCCCCCTCCCACCATCCACGGAGTATAACACAACGGACGAATCAACGGGTTGCCATCACATGCACATATTTATGAACACACTGTGTTTTTGGCTGGTACACAGGCTCCCCTCTGCAACCCAAAGGCCCCGCAACCTCAAACACATCAAGCTTTTAGATAAACATCGCCAATGTGTATTCTGCTCCTCCCTCCTGGGCAAGCGTGAGCTGGCAAAAAAAAACTCAGGCCCGGTATAAATATATATTATTTTTAATTCGTTGGCAAATATTGTACTTGAGCAAACATTAAAGGGCTAGAGAAAATTATGAATTTAAATTAAAAGTAGAATATGCCCTCGTGACAGACGTGGCCTTCTGTGCCAATACTTCCTCCAATGTGCTTTACATGTGCGGCAGAGATTGTTTACTGCTGTGGCATGCACATGCATGTGTACATGCTTGTCGTTGTGTGTATTCATGCTTCCCTGGAGAGCTGCGGTGTCGTGGTTAGTGCCCTGGGCGACAAACCCAAAGACCTGAGTTTAATTCCCACTAACAGCCAATGTCAGTGGCAAATATGCGAACTGGTCCCGCGCCTCCCCTAGGTCGACTTAGCCTTAAAATAGAACCTGGTAGGTGCCGAGTTTGGTAGGTGCCCTCTAAAAGCACTTGCCCCAACAGCCTATGCAGACTATATGGGGAGGGGCGCCCTTTATATATGTGTACATCTTTGTGTTAATGCCATTGCACTCAAAATAATAGAAACATTGAGTAGGCTGTAAATAATCGTTCCAAGTGGAATCATTTTTGTATATGGGTAATTTCGCAAAGCGATTAAATGCCGTGGATGGTGCTTTGCATGTGTAAATTGGGTCAAGGTATTTCATGCGAGTGAGGGCAGACGCTTCAATGCTCTTTAAAAACAAACAACATCTGTAATGTCGTGACTGTGTAACAACAACAAAAATCCTGAACCAAATGACACAACGTGCACAGTAGGTGCACTGGATGTAAAATAGCATTAAAAATAAACTTCAATTTCTACCACTGGAATGCAAGATTCTGTGCATAAACGAGAGCCAAAGCACACAGAGAACATACTAAAACAATATATATTAACATTCTAATATATATAATCCCACCAGCCAGTCAAGATGAGGTTGTCCCAAATTCATATTCATGATATGACAGTGACATCGAATTGATGCTAAGAGTGGCTTACTTTTAATAACACATTATCTGCTCAATTTGAAAGTATCTCACAAATGAGAAACTTCATGCTGCGGGTGTTTTTGGTTATTGCAAAAAACCACACACCCACGTATCACTTATTAAGATTATAAAAACTTTCACAACGTTGTATATTTGGGGTTTATTTAAATAAAACAAACTATATGTCATTTAGTTTCCAAATGTTGTCGTTACCAAAGGCTTGCCAAAGAAAAATTTGCAATAGTTCGCATATAAATAGATATTCCACAGCGGTCAACATATCAAAGGGGTGGAAATATGAATTAGAACAAGGGGGTAGCAATCAATTTTGAAGGCGAGCAAGACGCATGCACACTGAGGCCGTTGCGAAGCAAAACAATAATAATTAATTCATAGCGCACATATCAAACAATCGATAACAAAGCCAAAACGAAGCATTCACAATATGTATTAAAATCCGAATGCTAACAAAGACGTGCAAAATTGCTTCACTGCATTATTATCGTTTTTATTTTTCTGAATCCAGGCAGCCTCTAAAGCACAACTCGAATAAATAGCAATGAAGGTGACAATGAGCTCGCGGGATGACGAGGAGCCTGTTTTATTATTGTGTGCCCTCAAAAACAGCAGTCGTAAGCGACATAATGAATAGCGAGAAGCATTGCGCTGGGGCTTCCGTGCGAAGCTTCGGGCTAAGCTTTCCCGCAGTGGTGGACTGGGAGAGCGAGGTGTGGACAGAGAATGCTAGAGGGCTCTCACTTGCAAAGCAAAGTTCTGCTCATCTATTAGATTTAAAGCTTTCGTGACTGCAGGGATTCATCTACTTGGTTCTTTCGGTAAAGTCACGTAGAAGGGAAAAAATAAAATAATTAAAATAAAACATAAAATAATTCTCACGACGTTTCGGCCACAACGCAAGCAGCCGTCCTCAGGTGAAGAACAGGTCATTCAGAAGCTGTCTTTCCGACAGACCTGTTCTTCACCTGAGGACGGCTGCTTGCGTTGTGGCCGAAACGTCGTGAGAATTATTTTATTATGTTTTATTTTTATTATTTTATTATTTCCCTTCTACGTGACTTTACCGAAAGAACCAAGAAGATCTGCTCATCTTGTTCAAGCCAATTCATTCGCGCGACCCAACATTTCTTTATTCTTTAATGTAGCTCTTTGACGTTTCTTTAGTGACACCTTCCTCTTCTTGCGACAATGAGTTTAAAACACACTGGAATCGGTTCAAAGCTAAAACGCAAATGTTAGGTATTTATGTTTAACACGTAGGCTTTCGCGACCAATATCATACGTAAGAGGTGTTTTGGGTTAGATCGCGTAAATATATAAATGTGTCGTTTAACCCACCATCACTCGACACAGCCAACTAGTAAGGGTTGTCACGTAAACAGAACTTGCTAATTCATCACTAGTACAGCACGCCGGTGTGTTGGAAAGCCAAGCCACAACTGAGTACTCGGTTTGTAAATGTTGTGGCTTGGCTCTCCAACACACCGGTGTGCTGTACCATTGACGAATTGGCCACATTCTGTTTACGTGACAACCCTTATTAGTTGGCTGTGTCGGATGGTGACGGGTTTTAACGAGACATTAATATATGTACGCGATCTAACCCAAAACACCTCTATTGTGGAAAGCTATTTATGGATGAACAAAAAGAGGAGTGCAGTAGTAGTAGAGGCATGCACAATGTGTGTATGTTCAACTTCTTTCGCACCGCACGTGGCCAACCATGCTCATCGGAGGTGTGGGGGGAAGGACAACAAAACTAAACAACGAAAAGCAGCTCTAAAGAAATTACAATTTCAATCGAGATTTAAAAGTGCCATAGCTCGAGTGGTGTCCAAACATCGGAAGGAAGAGCTGCGACCCAGAGCGTTGAGTTGCGTATCTGGCCATGGTTCAACCACCCCACCTGAGCTGACCATCAAAGTGAAGAACGGTCAAACAACTACCCACCACGACAGACGTGGCACGCTTTGGTCTTTACCCAAGCAATGGATTGATAAAAGGCTATAAATACGGTATTGAAATTTGGGAAGTAAATCGAGCACTCTGCCGGCCCGCTGCAACATGCATATAAAGGCCAATCCGGTATGTCTGCGCAATAAACATTCTTGCACGTGACCTTTGTAATTTGCCGCAGACATCTGCTGAAAATCTTCTCAGGCTAGAGTAAACACGCGCGCTGACGAAATTAAGTACCCGAGGCATTAAACCACGGCGCTATCATTATTGCAGCCTGTTTGCCTCCACATGGAAGCAACTTGCAGTCTTATGCTGGACTGCCACTCCAGATGACTTTATAATTTCGTCTAAGCGCATGCAATTATCACATGAATAAAAAAAAGCACGTTTGTTGTAAGTTATTTATGTTTTCCCGTGAAGCAAATTACATCCATTATTATTGCTGATAAACCTCCAAATGAACTGCCCATCTGTTGTACAGTGATTTTACACTTGACTTGCTGATTTAAACTGCACCACGTGTCTATATAATCTGCTGAGACAGCCGAGGATAATACCGACGGTGGATGGGTTAAAAATAAAAAATAAACCCTGAAGATAAATACCGCAATCATTTATGTTTATGTGGCTGTAGAATCAACAGATAATTGCATTGTTTTATGTTGTAGCCACATTTAATTTTTAAGTTGCATTTCTAGTGAGGCTATTGATTCTACTTCTGCCCGAGATGCAAGCTGTTTCTTTACTTTGTCATCATCATCGCCATCAGCATCCATGGTCTATCCACTGCTACATAAATGTCTCGCCAGGTCATCACCATCCCTCATGGCTCCACCAGCTCTACAGTCCATCTCACTCCAGCGCAGGAATACATCTCATCGCTCCATTTCCGTGGTGGTCACCCTCTCAGGGGCATGTGTCTCTCTTTCGACTGCCATTCCATCGCTTAGCCATTAGCCACCTACCCCTTCTAGTGATGTATCCTGTCCAAGACCGATTCGTTTTGCTGTCAGTATGATGGCACTGATTTGCATTAGATGCCCGATCCATGTGTTCCTCTCTATGTCAGTCAGTGTAAATCGAGCGTGCATCTCTGCTACGCTTCAATGAGTCCCATTTTGATCTTTTGTTCGGTTCTCTTCGCGAGTGTCCGTGTTTGTGATCATAGCCGGGAGCTTGCAATGTTTGTAAAGGAAACATTGCTGTTTTTTTCTTTATTCTCTGCATACAAACTAATTTTAAGCATAAGCATAGCAACAATATCCGGTTTGTTATCATTTTTTTTATTTCCCAGAAACCTAGGAATGCGAGCTACAAGTAAATGTGCCTCTTGATGAGCTGTCAGGGACCAGAGTTAAGTCCCATGAAGATTTCAGCACGAGATTATGCACGTCAAAATAGTGTCACTTATGTTACGAGAATTGATCGTCCATGGTGTACACAGTGAAATACAATTCCTTTCGGCTCATATGCATGGTTTGAGTTGAAAAAAAACACAACAGCATTTTATCATGAGCATGCATAAATACGAGGACCGGTCATATGTTTTGCAAATTGGATGTAATTCTGAATGAATATTCTCTCTATTCACTCTGTAATGGTGTCTTTATGGAACCTATCATCCACTGGTTGATACATTTTCACGATTACACAGAGGTACAGCATGAATGGAAGAGCATTGACGCAGTGGTTCGTGCGGCGTGAACCCAATGACCTTAGTGAGTTTCCCGGTCACGGCCAACTGCCGCAGCAAGCGATATCTGAACTGGTTGTGAGCCCCAACTTGGTGAACTCGCACTGACCTGCATGGTCAAGTACGGTCAAACAAACCCTCTATGACTGGCATGGCGTGGGAAGGCCTTAATCCAACAGTCAACTGACAAAGAGCTGAATATTATTAACTATTATTAAAGTATAATTAGCAGAAAGAATGCGGATACAACCTCATCGCAGGATGCTATGTATATAAGAGATGAAACGAATTGATGAAAGAGATATGAAGTGTAAACCGTGAGGCGAAAATTAAACCAATCATCTTCCCTCTTCCTCTTCTTCTTCTTTCGTTTGGCCGTTTCAGATGCAAAGCATCGCCGACAATTTCCCTTTCAGGTGGGTCAACACAGATTACCGCGTCGGGAGCAGCGTAGTGCATCCCTGCAACGCCTCCCTCGTATTCGATGGAGACGGCCAGAGGGCACGGCGGACAGGAGGAGCGCTGGGTAACTCCATCAAGGTCACTAGAGGTAGTACTGAAGCCAAGTAAGGGCAAATGGGTTGTAAGGAGCCACCACGGAAGGGTGGATCAATCGCAACATTGGACGAGGACGGTACCAGCAGAACGGCCCGCGAGGAAGCGCTTGTGCACGCAGTATTGAAGACCACGGCGGTGTTCAATGGAAACCGTTAATCGGCCTTCCGGGCCGGAGTGTCTACGGAGATCAATTAATCAATCAATGGCGTTAATTTAGAAGCACGCGATAGCCCATCGGAATCGTCTCCCTTTTTGTTTTGCGAGGGAGACCCTGGGATATGTAATATAAACGGTGAAAATCGAACGGTGGGTGCGCGTGAGTGAAAGCGGCGTACGCAAAATAAAGCGCACGCACGGAAACGGGGCGATTAAATGGCACGAAAACCAAAAATAAACAAGGAAGCTAATCGTTTCAAAAGCAGAACAACACTTTAAAACATTATACCGTAGGAAAATCTACAATGAAACAAGCTAGTGGACTGATTGCATGACCACAATGCCATTTGGCACGCACGCGCTTCTTCCCTCGATCGAGCATGAGCGAGCATTCTCCGTTGCCGGCAGGAGCAGGTGGCTAAGGAAATCCTTCCTGTAGGCACAGAGTAATTTGTTCAGTGCCTAACCCCGGCGGGAATTGGACGCTGCCCACAAGCCCAGGGACACAAAGCCATCACAAGCCCCAGCCTAGCTGGCCACTGTTTTCCCCGCGAATGCGCAATGCCCCCAGCGCGGCTTTCCTCCCTCGATGCCGACACCCCTGGCTGTGGCACGGTTAATGTGCAATTACTCTGTGTTTTTATTCTCGCACTGCCCTGCGGGCACTCACAGCAAGCCGCCTGCCCAGGCCGCCTTAAGGCAGCGTTTGTGGCACTCGCCGCTGACCTATTACTGTTTATTCGGTTTTAATCTGGCGCTTGCAACAGGTGAGAGAGACAAATGTCATTCGTGTAAACAGTGCAGTCGATGTTGATGTCACTAAATGGGGACGTTATACTGCTGCAGGTGCGCATGTCGGTCAGCAGTTTGGCTTTGAATTTTCTTCACGAGCGAAGGTTTGAAATGTTTTAAAGGACAACCTTGCCCACGAGTAGGAGCAATTTGCAAACAAATTGGTACCACGCCCCAACCTTGCATATATATGCAATATACACATAACTCTGAGCAATGCTGTGAGCCATGTGAAGACATCTGACCGTTTTACAAAAAAATACCGTGGAAATAACGATTCAGCAATATGTGAAATGAACCCTATCCTTGTGATGCCCATAAATAAAAAAAAGTAAAATTAATTGCACTGCATATTACATAGCAATGTATTTCATTCAATTAGTTTCAATGGCCTTTGATACTGCTGCAGTGAGATAACACCAGACAAAAAAAGACAAGAGAACATGAAATACCAGATTAGGTTAAACCTCAACAGAAAATATATGTGTCTAATTAGGTAACCAAACATCGGCGAAACATCAAGAAGAGCACAACACACATTTTCCAGTAGACGACTTTAGTGCATTGTCGATCGCAAGGACACCACATTGAGACCAATCGAGAAGGAAGTGAGGCCACAGCTACTTCTGGCACATCTACTATTAACAGCCCTGAGTCAGTCGTGGACATTCCACATTGCTTTGGTGGGGGGTGAGTTCACGCACGGAACAACCACTTGTGACTTCCCAAAAAAATGGTAGGTGCGTATGTTATCGACCTCAGAGGAGTGGCTGGCGTGAACTCCTCCAGGATGAATAAGAGATTCTGATTCTGAGTCAACACCCCAGCCAGGATTGCGAGCCACTTGCTCTATCCCTGAGCCACCTGGCTGGATTATTTGTGAAGGAAGGGAAGGGTTAAACGCAATTCTATTTTAATTCAGACGCTCCCCCCCCTCCTCTCTCGACCCCTACCCCCCGAGGCACAATACCTATAAATGTCATGGGTTTCCCAACGGATTACACAACCTGTTGTGCTGGTGGGCTCACAAGGCCTGCCTACCTTAGGCATTCACATCTGTTTAATGGCTGGTGTGCACCAGGTAACATTGCTCCCTTCTCCACATTACCGTAAACAATCCGACTTGGCGAGGATCATTACGAATTACCAACTGTTCAAATGGCCTTCTTTTGCCAGTACACTTTTAAAGTGCGTAAACATGCCGCATTTTGTTTCTGTTGACGTTGCAAATTTCCGGTTAAGGAAAACAACCGCAGGCCTATGTAAGCGCGGGGCGTGACCAGAGAAAAGTAATCTAAAGTTATTTGCAGAATGTTAATTGCTCGTTAATCCCACCGGGCTCCGCAGTAGACGCTGCCACGAGAGTGCGGCGAGGTGCATGGGTTAAACGTTGCAAGTTAAAATCTTGGTCGTGCAACGAATTAGGTCATCACTTGTCTGTGGTCGATACAATGAGTACTCGCAATTGTGGAAATGCATCACCATTGTTGATGCGATGTAGGTTGGTTGATATTCAGCATAGGAGTATGGAACTTCCAGCTCTGGCTCAGGACTTCCAAGAGAAAACTAATAAGTAATGATTTAACTAGATCATATATTTTTACCAGGTACGGCCCACTGAGCTATATAGCTCTTGTTCAGAAGTGATCTGGCCACAAACAATAGCTCAACGAAATGGCGTTGTGCATTTCCAGTGTATACCTGCATACCCGTGACCTGGAGAGCAAAAGACAATGGGGTCCTTTGCAAATCCCACATTGAGTTGGGTACAACTCAATGTGGGTGACCAAACATTCTCAGTGGTGCGAGTGCTATTAGGTCATGGAATTAGACGCCCCCCCTCCACACCCTTCCACACACACTCAGCTGCCTGCCACTTTAAGTGGCCAACTCTTTCTTCCCCAGCGATCGCAAGGCGCTCACACGAAGGATAAATTTACCTGTGAGAATACCTCACCACCCCCCCCCCCCCCCCCCCCCGTGAGATCGTGGCCAATAATAAACTCATGTGAATTGCTGCAAAAGACTGGGGGGATTTACGTGGCTCTCATTGCCATACGCAAGAATCAAGAATAGATCGCTCAAAAAACTAATCGTGGTAGCAGCAAATCCACAATTCAGCGAGTGGGCGGCTTAGGTACACGCAAGCTGTACGGTGAGGCTCATGTTCAAGCGCAGCCTTTTATTATTTTATTAATACACTGCTGCATGAAGGCATGTACATACGTATGATGAACTTCTTTCGCAACGTACACATCATCTGTACATCACGCGCGTAATGGGGGTCATTTGACCATACTTCACCACCCCGATAATTATTGACGGGTTGGTGAAGGTGGGGAGCACAGAAGTGGGAGCATAGTAGTACAGTACAATACGACAATCGATTTTGCTGCACATCTCCTCTGTTGTCGACCACTTAGGACCGCAGTCCAATTCACTTTGACCAAGGTCAGGTCAAAGATTACAAAGTCTCCCTGCTCTCATCCCTGTTGGCTGCCCTCAGACAGTGGTGGAAACTCCACATTACCATGGCATCCTTTCCATACTCTCCACACGACGACCACTGCGGGTGTCTTTATTCAGCGACGCTTCACATAGTGTCATGTTCACAATAGAATGGAAATATCTGACAAATTAGTGGTTGATTATAACATCACGTTTGTGTGTATGTACATACACTGTTCTCTATTGTATAGCAGATGGCGAAATAATGTGGACTTGCCTCCATGCCTCAGAGTTAATTTACCACATAATCCTTCGATAAGCCCCTCAGACCGGTCGACGGAGTCTGCTGAAACACGTTAAATGCCTCCCAAGGTCTGTGCCTCCAAATTAAAATTTGTGTTTTGTTTACTTGAGTGCATGGCCCGATTTTTATTTTTATTTTTTACTCCGTTGTCACGCTATTTTAACAAACGCCAAAACCGGTCATTATATTGGGCAAGCAATGACGTGAAAGTGCAGGCTGGAAACCGATTTATTTTAACATCTTACAATTTCATTTCGCTACGTTGTTTCGCGAAACACACGCCTTAAGAGCGGTGTAGCGGTTCCCAGTCAGCCCGTCCACCCTGTCGCCCATTTGAGTGTTTTCATGGATGCATGTTGAACTTCTTTTGCACCGTACGTAGCCAACCGTGCTAATCGGAGGTGAGGTGGAAGGACAACAAACTAACCACAAAAAGCAGTCAATCTAGACGATGTGAAAGTGCATAGCTCCAGTGGCTTCCTAATACATCTACAAATGTTTTTTTTTACACTTAACAAAACATTATTTTTGTTACTAATTAGTCGTTTATATGTTGCGCGATAACAAATGGCAAAAGCACTCTCTGTGTGCTGCTGCATCGGTGTTGGATTTGAATCTTGATGGGACCACACTCTGCGAAACCACTTTGCAACCAGCTGCGGGTTTGCCTCAACCACCCGGAGTGCTGCACATCTGTTGCGTATTCCTACGCGCCATCAGGTCATGCCTAGCCCATTACGCATCTGCGGCATTACTCTTATTCATTAATTATTCTGAAAGAAATACTCCTCGTATGTCAGGATTAGCCTCGCCTGCCCACTGGCATCGTCTGTGGGAGGCCTGTGGAGATGAAATATTTTCAAAGAATGGGAAATACCTGCTCTTACTGCTGTACTTGGATTGGACAAATATGTTGTACTTCGCATTGCCTCTGCTTAAAGGTGTGCACCAAATGAAAACATTGACGTTAAAACAAGACAAATTGGTTAAGCACATCATATTCCCATTTCCAATGCCACTTATGATGACAACCTTCTCAATTTGACTTCTTTCTACTTTTTCTACTTCACAATTGCCAGTTATATTTTGATGCTACCGCAAAAGATCAAAACGCCTTCGCACACGTGTCCTTTCCTCTCACCCACAAAGCCCCATGATGTCGCAATTCCCGAATAAGAGAGAGAGAGAGATCTTCCCAGTGAACTGAAACATTATTTTGCGCTCCTCAGCCACGTCCGTCTCATTTCGCTATTTTTAGAGCAGCGTATGAATCGAGTCGGACAATGTTTTTACTTTGCATTACACTCAATCATTGACTGAGTTTGAGAGGCATCAGAATCTTTGGTCATGGACACACTTCTGCCCTCAGGATACAATTTATATTTTTTTCGATTCTCAGCCCCAGGGCTTGAGACTTGGAAATAACGGAGATTCTGGCATGGTTGAAAAGGAGGCCCCCAGCTATACACGGCCTCCAATAGTCATTTAGAAGATGCATGGGTAGGTCCAGCCTCCATAGGTAAAATTGCCAACAAAAATAGCTCTCGTGAAAATAGATGTTAAGGAAAAAATTAAAATAGGAATGTGCCAGTGTCCGCTTGTATAAACGTATGTTTCATAATACAAATGTCTGTTGTACCATATATGTATAAGAAGCCATTGGTTAATGTCACTGCTGGTGAAATCTGGTTTTGAGTAGTGCTGTTAGAAGGTTGAGAGTTGAAATCCCAGTGTGGGGTTAGTAAAATTATACCGTACCATGGCAATTCAGCATTCTTTGATATGTGGATAGACTGGCTCTTTGGAATAAGAATGTGGTATTTCTATCGTTGGCTAAGTGACACCAATGGATTTGAGTTCTTCTTCAGTGCACAATGCAGCATGGAGGCACTAGCCATTTTAATAGAACTCATTGGCTGTAATTATTAGTTTCAAAAGTCTGCTGGTGGCATGCATATAAACAATCAAATCTGGAAAGAGGATAATTAAGTATTTGAAATTTGAAATCTACCACCTTCCTTTGATCTGAAAATTTTCTAAACAATGTACCGCATCTGTTACAGGCACAAGCGAAATTAATCCGATTTAGCCCTCGCAAACATCACAACACACACGTCGTGTCAGGCAGCAGCCCCAGAAAAGGATTCATCGAAGGAATAATCCAAAATCTCAGTCGGCCAACTTATTCCATGGCACATGAAGCGTTCGTCTTAATTTGACCGGCGCGCGTTCCTTACTCTGTACGGAGAGCTCGGCATGAGCTTTGAGGGTCTCATTTTCACCGGTCACCACACACTGGTAAATCCCCGAGTCTTCCACAGCGGCCTCGGAAAACCTCAGCTGTCCATTCGGCAGCATGGTCACCCTGCCGGAACTGCAAAAAGAAACAATTCACGAGAACTGTTAGCGAACGAAGACTTCTCACGGCACGAGCGTGTTCCTAACAGGAAAGTAAATAAAGGAGCCATTCAGAATAGCTTGGGGTATTTCCTACCGCTGCTCGGAAGGTCTTTCGGAAATTTGCTATAGTTTGGCTCTCTTGTTGATCCTTTGGCATTTACACAGAATCAGAGTAGAATCCAGGCAGGACACATTGCTAGCCAGGGTGGATGGCCGCTGGATGAGACCGGTGATGGAACGGGAGCCAGTGGACAGAGTACGTTCAAGCGGACGACCGCTGTGGAATGAAGGAGCGATGAGATCAATTCATGTGCAGGAGTGAAAACCAATTAACTATTGACTAACTCAATAGCTATTGTTCTGAATCGATCTGGCCACAAATCATAGCTCAACAAAGTGGCTTATCACGTGGACATTTACAGCAGCCAGATACTCTAAACGCATGTTGATTCTAAATGTGGAGTGTAGAACCGTCAGGGTCGGGATCGAACACAAGAACTCCAGGCGAGGTGGTTAACATCGCAGGCCACCATGTGTACGAGTGAGATGAATGGGAGCCGGCACTGGACTGTGAGAGATGGCGGTGTGGAGAGGCCTTCATTCAGCAGCGGATAGACAATGGCTGATGATCACGACCAGCGTCCAAGAGCGTGTTCCTTTCGTGCGCGGTCGCACTGCCTTCCCGGCGCTGCAGACTCTCTCCCCTGTTTTGCTCGAGGCTAAAATGTGAACGTTTCCATCCCGACAGTTGCAAGCGCCACTTGTGCGAGTGATTGGATTTTCACAAAGTCGCAACACACAGCACAAGAGATTCCGCTCCACACCACCAGCCTTGTAACTGTCGATGGCGTGTGGACGAGGGAGATTGGGACACGGTTACATACGTACATCTTCAGTGGAAAATACTTAGCGATTATCCCCTGTGATAGAGACTAAAATGTATCAACAGGGGGTAAGAATAATACTGTGAAGATGCAGCAAAAGGCATGGAGCATTAAATAATGCAAACATAAGGCTGTTCTTGTATCAAGTAAAAGTTGATTAACATAACCATATTTATTCGTTTGTAAATATTTTAGTGCTACAGTACCGTACGGTATGTGAAAATTGTGCTAAGCAAAGATGAAAAATGCGAACGAACTCATTTATGAGTCTTTAAAATGAGTAATGGGGACATTATTGTGTAGATGGCCTTCAATTTTGTACGATTAATCTCATTGATGGTTTTATACCAAGATGTCACTTTTAACAGGGTATAATATACCCAGACGTAAACCTGGATGACATGAAGTTGAATAAGAGGGATTATAATCACTCAAATGAGTGGGTGTATGAAGGTTCTCACAGCAATGGCATAGCAGAATAAGAATATTGAAAGTTATAAATTAACAAGCTGCATGGCGCTCTAGTTAGTGTGCTTGATTAACAGTTGGTATAAATTCAAATCCTGGTTCGGGATTGATAGCTTCGTATCTCTCTCGACTCATCGCATGGATTCATCAGTCCCTGTCGTTAAACCCGCCACCACCCGACACAGCTAATTGGTAAGGTTTGTCACCTAAACAAAAACGTGCCAATTATTCACGGGTTCAGCACACCTGTTTATCGGAAAGTACTCGCATTGCATTAACACATGCAATTAACCCTTGTTGACATGAGCGGTAACAGCGTTTTGAATACGTGAACAATAATGACAGTTGAGAGGTAAAAAAAATTGACAATTTTCTGTTCGGTATTCCCCAAGCAGGCATGCATGACCCAACAGCATTAGCTAATGCAAAAATTCAATATTTATTTCGCCAAGCCCCCGGAGCTTCGGGCTTTTCATTTCACCTAATGGAGTTAAAGTGCTTTGTGTGCGGGTGCTGTCATTCGGGACGCGTACATCAACAGCTAGTTCTTTTCGGCCACGTCTTTCGAGACAAATAGATTGCCGACACATTCCCAAAGTTGGTGCGTCGGGTACACTCGGAGAAATGATGCCGAACGTATTTCCCCGTCATTTAAATAACTGAATATCTATATACTCTAATACACACCACGCAATTCCCTTGCTTGCCCCCATATTGCACTGGGATATAATGAATAGGATGAATAGGACCACGAATAATGGGAGATTTTGAAGACCCCAACAGCTCGCGTGGATCATAGGAGTGGCGGGTAATAGGATAAGAAGTTGCAGATAAGAAGAGGCATATTGTAAACATCAACTTGACCACAGATTTAAGATAACATGCACAGTACACTGGAGCTTATTTTTAGACGTTTTCCGAATGCTTAGTTAATATGTTTTATGGATTCTGCGTGCTTGGTTAAGTAAGACAACTGTTTGAGCAGGTGAAGGATAAATATCATGAAATTTAAGTAAATAACAGTCAAAGCGGCTCAAGCGACTGTAAAAATAAGTCGAGCAGCTTCTGAATAAAATGACGTAAATTCTAAATAAATATGGGTGGTAACTCGTAAGCTAAACAAAGCAACCGTGCCAGCCTCACAAACAGCATGACCCACACACGATGAAGTTACATTCAACCATGCAGTCCCGAATGATAATAAAACCTCAGAGCCCAAGGATTAAATACCCGAATTTCCCCTCCAAGAGCTAACCAGGTTCAACGCTGCTCAGCTTCCAAGATCTGGAAGGACTGAGCACATTCTGGGTCATTTGATCGTATCAGATAGATGATGTCCAAGATGCATGAAAAAGAGTGAGCATTTTAACACGTAGGTTTTTGCGATCGATATTATTCATAATCTAGGTTTTTTGGGTTAGATCGCGTAGGTATAAATGTGTCGTAACCCGCCACCACCACTCGACACAGCCAGTAAGCTTTGTCACGTAACAAAAGGTGCCAACTAGTCACTACTTCAGCCCACCGGTGTGTTGGAGAGAAAATACACAACATTTACAATTTGAATACGACGTTTCTGGCAAATCGCCAATGATGCTGGATGTAATTACCAGCGAAACGTCGTACTCAAATTGTAAATGTTGTATATTTACTCTCCGAGCCAAATGGAGAAGACAATGCCGAAAATCGGACCCTGCGCCACAGCGGGAACAACGCTAGGAAGAAGAAAAAGAGTATATTTACTCTCCAACACACCAGTGGGCTGAAGCAGTAAGTAATTGGTACCTTTTGTTACGTGAAAAAGCTTACAGGCTGCGTTGAGTGGTGGTGGGTTACGACACATACTTACGCGATCTTACCCAAAAAATCTTTATTATGAAGAGTCAGCATTGATTGCGGATTCTTTAGATAGTCCAGGCTGTCCAGAATACGTTATCAGCCGCTCACACTGGTGGTGGTGGTGGGGGGGGTATAGCATTCGTGAAAATATAACCAATAGCTTATTCCCAAAAAAATATAACGAAATAATTTCTCAATGTCTGTAACAATTTTTCAATTGCAATCACCGTCACCCACAGGCCACTTTAACGCAATTACAGTGACACTTTGTAGCACCTGCCGTCAGCGTTCTTTATGGGAAAAAAAATCAGTTTTGTCTACAACTAAGGTCATTTTTTAAATCAGCTGGAGTGAAAAAGCCCCCTTGACAAATATGCCAATCGTAATTTCGCTTTCGCTACTGTGTATATGTGGCTCGAATTCGACAGCGCGATGTACACTTCTCTGTTTCCTGTGAGATTCATCAATCGCAGCAACCGCCTTTGTGAATAAAATAAAAACGTATTGTTGGGTTTTAGCAGGCGTCAATAAAGGATGCAAATGTTGGAATCTGCTGCCTCATTAATCATGTGTACAGTAATTGATACGAACAAATTATATTCAGTTCTACTGCTGTATCTTTCCACCTGATGACGATTGCTTGTGTTACGATCGAAACGTCGTGATTTATCATTTATTTTTCTACCTACGTGACTTTACCGAAAGAACCGAAGAGTATGGATTGCTGCAGCCACGAAAGCTTCAAATCAAGATTGATATTCACTAGGTTTGTGCAATTGCCAGAATAAAGTGTCATTTAACCACCTTCTGAATTGGTGTACCCTCGTGGCATTTGTAACACATCACAACCCCTGCATTGGTTTCACTTGCATAAGCAGCCCAATGTTATAGCCAAGCGCCATGCATTAAACGCTCTGTGGCGCAAATACGATTTTCAGCAGAGTAAAACTAAACACTTAAAACGAATTGAATGCTGTTAATTAAATCTAATTAGAATAGAAATGAAGATGTAAGCAAGCATATTTATTAATAAAGTCAAAGCATCTTCCTGTTAACATAATACAAATAATTCCCTTTGTTTAATTTGAGGAAAGCCTGACTGAGCCTCACAACTGTTTTTCAGCAGGGTGCTGCATTCGGATGTTTGGCCAATTGCATGAAGGAGTATTCTTTAGGGTAGAGGAAACAGGAGTATCTGGAGAAAACCCGTCCTTCGGAGAATATAGGAAACACTCAAAGTGAGCGATAATTAGGGAAGAAATCAGTAGCACCGCCTGTGAAAAAAACATTCGTGTTACCAATCTAAACTAAACTATTTTTATTTTACCGGCTGAGGCCCACTGAGATACATAGCTCTATTTCAGAAGCGACCTGACCACCACAAATGATAGCTCAGGGAAGTGGCTCATCACGTGGAAATTTATAGCAGCCAAACGCTCTTAAAAACATGTTGATTCTTAATCTGGAGGGAAAAACTGGAGGACCCGCAGAAAAATCCACGCGACCACGGGGAAAGACACCAAAGTCCAAATATACAGTCGCAAGGGTCGGGATCAAACCCACGGCTTCCTGTATACCAGGCGAGGTAGTTAACATCTCCTAGCCACCGTGGCGCCCAGTGGACAAGACAACCTCTGTCAACTCTCGAGAAAGGGCCACTCATTCAAAAACAACTGCCGAGCAGGGATGACAGAGCAAGCCAAACCTCAACCGGGACTTTATTGCGAGTCACGCACTCATAACCACCGTGCCGCCCCGCCCCCCCCCCCCCCCCTCGGGCCACTATCACGCGTGCACCGCGATCGGCGAACCGCGAGACGGCGTGGCTCCGAGGAGCGCGCTTGCTACCTTTCCCGGACGGGGTGACCTTCCTTGAGCCAGCGCAAGCTGGGACGCGGGTGGCCGCTGACGGCGCAGTCCAGGGTGGCGCTCAATCCCGCCCGCACCGTCACGTCGCTGGCGTGGCGCAGAAACACGGGCTTCCGCGGGACGCTCGACTCTGCACGCCGCACACACACGCGCACAGCGACATTTCACGAGGGTTCCCCACGTCACGTGCGGCACAGGCAACCGCCAAAGCCACCGTGGGAGCGTCGTCACCCCCTCTCTCCCCCGCCCGGCTGAGTGCATACGGAGTTTTTATGTTGAGCTGTAAACCTGCAATAGCATTCGCTGGGAACAGTGATTTCCAGGGGACACCATCACCAGATGCGGTCACATGTCATGTCATAAAAAAATCTGTCCATGTCGTGTCAAGCAACTTTGTAGCAGCCAGGCCTGGGGTGCCGAGAGCCTTTTTAGCCGGCAGTTTCCAGGTTCATGAGGGGCCTTCTTAGGTACCGTAGTAGGCAGTGATGGAAATTTCCCATTTCTACGGTGAGTCGAATGCCAATAGGATAACAGCCGTTGACTTCCTCCACAAATTGGTGCCAATTGTAAATGATTCCAAAGCGATGATGAGACACGTAAACCCCCATTCAGGATTTAAAGTCACAACCTTTCAAATTGTGAAATGATCACTCTACAGCTGAGCCACCGGACCAGATAATCCTATAATCCAACACCACATTACCACCACAACCATCATCATCACCAGTATTATTTGAATAACAATTGTGTACTAAGTGTACCTATAATGAGGAATCAACGGTGTAGTTAGCCGGTGCTACTGTACTGCTATGATCATGCCCACAATGATGTTGTACCTCATTCATTTTATATCAATCGATGCAGGACATCTACCACTTTATGTATCTGTTGCAACAATTGAACACTAAGTGGGCAAGTCTTTCACGCTTGCTGAACAGGGGCATTAAGGCCCAAAAATGCCAAGCAGCCAGAAACAAACAGCGCTCATGAAGGAGTAAAAGGTAAGTGTTAACGTAACTCTTCAAACAAGCAATGCTATAAGAACTTGGGAAACGAGACGATAGGAGGCAATTTCAAATTCAAGCAGTGTCCTGGATTTAAGTTTGGCCATGCTACGCAGAGTGATTCATGTCCAACACAAGCTCCCAGTGTTGGTGTAACTGCCCAATCGCTTGTTAAGTACCAAGTCACGTGCTTCCGCAAGTCTGCTCTGCATGTGCTTGGTACGTCGTCGTGAAAACATGTCAATGTGTTTTTTTTATTCAATGCTCTCTGGAATTTGTCATGAATGATAGATTAAGGGGTTTTTTCCGAAGAAGGAGAAAAAGACATAGTTGCTACAGGGATTTAAAAACGATGGTAATGTAAACACACTTTTATCTTTAAAACACGTGTGTTTTTACGCACAGCAAACAGGCGCGGGATGAAAGCCAGGCGGCAAGAATCGTGACGACGCTTTGTTATTCATGAGTTCCCCGTGCTGTACATTTACGCAAAATAAACCATCAAGTCAAGTGCTGTTAGTGAGTTCCTATTAAGGCCAGCAGGGTACACGTGGGGGTGATGTATTTGGCACCATGCACTGCACAAGGTGCTTATATTAGGCTGAGTTGACCTAGGCGAGGCCCAGCCCACCACGTCCATTAGCCAGGAATTGCATTGAGTTGCCAGGTCGGGCAGAGCAGTGTGCTAACCACGACGCTTACGCACGCAAAACAAAGTTCCCTCCTCTTCTTGGTTCTTTCGGTAAAGTCACGTAGAATGGAAATAATAAAATAATAAAAATAAAACATAATAAAATTATTCTCACTGGAAATAATAAAATAATAAAAAAAACATAAGAAAATAATTCTCACTGGAAATAATACAAATAAAAGATAATTAAATTAGTCTCACTGGAAAAAATAAAATAATAAAAATAAAACAATAAAATAATTCTCACTGGAAATAATAAAATAATAAAAATACAACATTATCAAATAATTCTCACTAGAAATAATAAAATAATAAAAAATAAAACATAATAAAATAATTCTCCCTCCTCTTTAGCCCTGCTGGGGCAAGTGCCATTAGCTAGCACCCATCAAACGTGACATTGCACATGAATGGGTCATGTGACCAACAACCACACTCAACTGCACACACACAAAGAGAATGACCCCTTGTTTACTCTTAAAGACTGCATGGGCGAGTGTGGCCAGAGATGATCTATTAATGCCTGTGTAGACGGTGGGACAGGCACTACGCCTGGCTGCCTTTGTCTTCCCCAGTGCTGCTGTTCACACATTGCACCGAGCGATCATTAAAAACGAAGATGAACAACATAGCACTGGTGACAGGTAAATTACCACTCGACACTGATGTTATCCATGGCCTGGAATTTAATTCATATTGCCAGCTTCTTCTGCAGTGCAATGACCACTGTGCCACTGCTCCAAGAGAGAGACAAAGGTTCCCCGTACAGGCTACACACGCAGTTTGGTCAAGTGCTTTTAGCGAACACGTGAAGGTGGGCACAGTGCACGAGGGGGTCGGGGTGGCCATGCCCACGCCCGACCACCTTTGTCTTTCCAGTGCCAATGTTTATGCACTGCGCCGGACACTCAATGAAGGCAGAGTGGACCTAGGAGAGGCCTAGGACTAGTTCGGATATGAGCGGCCGTGAGTAGGAATCGAACTCGGGTACCACTACACCATTCCCCTGGCCTATACGCCCACGTGGAGCGCTGATTAACTGAACAGTACACACGCAGGTGGAGGGAATCACAATGTAATGCCACGGCTGCCTGATACATTTTCCTGCGGAACGGCGCATTTGAGACAAATTATTCTGCCCGATGCAGGGAGGGGAGGAGAGCCACGAAAAGACCAGGAGAGAATAAGCCGTTGTGTCTTCCCCCACAAACTCAACAGCGACAAAATCACCCAGCAGCGGTGTACGATCCCCCGAGACTCCTCGGCAATGGGAAATGCATAATTAAAATGTAAATTGTATGACGCGGGCTTTGAGATTGAATTAAACAAAACGGTCCGACAGGTGCGTTTCACCAAACTTTAAAGACGGCTCGGGGAGTTACAAAGAATGCGAACGCGGGATTAGCGCGTCGGGGTTCTCACGCTGGCGACGCACCCACGAAGGCGCGGGTTGCCGTGTGTTAGCGGTCCAATGATGGGAAGTGCGCAAGATGCACCACGCTCGCACTCCTGCGATTGTAAACAAAGCAGAGCGTTCATTCTGAGCCGGGGCGGCGTGCGATGAGCATCAGTCTTGCGAGGGTGAAGGTGCAGCCCTGCAATTGCTTGCTCATACCACCGCTATCAGAAGAACCTCCATGATAGGCAGCCCTCGAGAGATGTTCTAAAGCAGCGGTCCCCAACCTTTTTGGCACCAGGGACCGGTTTCGTGGAAGACAATTTTTTCACGGACCGGGGGGGGGGGGGGCGTTCATCATTGGGTCTTTCCCCCTTTTCAAAGAAGCTCTCCAACGACGTTTGTTTTGTACTCATTGTGGCTAGGGGCTAGAGCTTGTGGGCTCACCAAAACTGTGGCTGAGACAAGTGCGCGGTGCGGGAAAGAGGCGCGGAGGGAAGTGGTAAATAAAACAATGGGGGCGAGCCACGCGCGGACTCACCGCTCACCTCCTGCTGTGCGGCCTGGTTCCTAACAGGCCGCGGACCGGTACCAGTCCACGACCCAGGGGTTGGGGACCCCTGTTCTAGAGGACAATGGGCCTACTCTTCCACGCTGGCCAAACACCTTGAACGGGGTGGGAGCAACCACACTTTACCCCACCACCATAATTCACAACGTGTGAACATCTGCTTTGTTGCACGGCAAATTACTACACCTGGGGGACTTTCAAGGTTTACACTACTACTTTGTACAGGAGGATGTGTGTTAGAATATATACAAATGCTTGTCTAAAATACCACAAGAGCTAAACACGTGCAAATTATTGATTGAAGAAAAAAAAGTAACCTTAATATTATGAGGAGACAACAGACATCTTTACTAACTGTTATGAATGACCAAGTTGGGACTGGACAAGAAATGTAATTAGACATGATGACAAGTAAGAGACAACTTCAGTGACAGACTGACAGCACAGAGGGAGAAGACAGCCAAGGAGAAATGGCAAAGTAATCAAATAAGAGAACATGTGGTATGCGAGTTGGATTGGAATAAAACAGGGATAGCTGAGGTGAAAGTACCACGGTGAAGTGTCAATACAGAAGTGGATGCTCGAGATTTTTTTCCGCGATGGTGATATTGGGTTGCCCGTTGTTATTTGAATTATCGCAAGATGCATGCAGATTATTGGTGTGTGTGTTATACAAGCAATTTAATCTCCTACACTTGACACTGGAAGTCTCCAAGACAGTAATTTCTGCCTCAGTCATCACAATCCTAGAAACATTATCTGCATACAATTAGATTATGACCCCCCCCCCCTCGTGTTCTGCCACTTAATGATAGTGACCAAAGTGAACTGGTTTCAATCATAAGAAGACAATTTGAAAAAAGTCAGTGTCTCCAAATTTCAGTGTCCATTCAAAGTGACAGCGCTCACCTCAATGTCATCTTCCCGTGGCAGGCATTTGCGATGTGGCCCTCAATTTGTTTATCCCAAATTTGAGCGTCTCAGATGTGTAACAGGGGCAAAAAAAAAAAAAACTGGAAAGCCTGGAGAACACCCACAAATAATGACGCCCCTTTGCACTCACAGGACGTATGTAAGATGTTTCATGTTCATGTTTTTGTTTGTTGCGGTTGCACCCGATTCAAGAGCCGAATGGCTCACAGGGCTATACCAACTAAATGAAACTGAAAAAAAATGAAAATGAATGTGCGTATGTTGAACATCTTTCGCGCCGTACGTAGCCAACCGTGCTGATCGGAGGTGCCAATCGGAGTGCACGACACTAGGTTTGATCAGAAGTAGATCTTCTCGGAAATGTGTAAATCTTCCCAGGACATTGAAACTCCTGGTATTTGTCAGTTTGCAGCTGTCATTCCAGGAAATGTGTTTGCATGTAGGTCTCCTCGACTCTGGTAATGCGGGAGACTCTCCTTCCCATGAAATGTCCCAATTTGTGTCCCATGGAACGCCACACTCGCCCGTGCTTTTCATGCGAAGGTCACAGCGTTTCTATTCCTACGTTTCTATTCTTGCCGTACGGACGCCAGAATAGAAAACATTGTTAGCGGCGGCACCCCTGACATAGATGATACCACCTCCGTGGTCAGCAGGGGGGGGAGTATGCCGTGGTGTCATGGTTAGTTAGCACACTGGACTTGCAATCCCACAGGTTAGTGGTTTAATTCCATCTACCGGGCACGGCAATTGAAACAATGGCCGGGTTTCTTAAATCCCCAGCGTCTCTGTGGACCCAGCAGTACGAACCCGTACACCACAGTTAGTCGACTGGCAGGTTGCGTATGGCAGGATAAACTTTGGGTACTACCACCCCTTCCAAGACGCCTGACCAGCATGGAAGAGTAGGCAAAAATACTCTCTAGAGGCCTTCACTAGAGCTCGCTCGAGTGGAGGCCCTTTCCCGCCAGCAGTGGTGTGAGCGAGACATTTCAAGGCCGCACCTTTGACTTTTATCTTTACCATAAGCGGCACGAACACAGCAGGCCTTGGGCTTAGGCATCTGGAATGGCGACAACGCTGGGGGGGCGGTGGGCGACGTACCGGCTAGGACCTCGAGTTCGGCCTCGTCGCTGGCCCGCGAGCTGGCGATGTTTTCGGCCACGCAGCGGTACACGCCGGCGTCGCCCGCCTCCACGTGCTCCACCAGCAGCGCCCCGCCGGCCAGAAGCGCCAGCCGGCGCCCGTCGAGCGTCAGGTTCGCCCGGTCCTTCTGCCACCGCACGCCGGGCATCGGCTCGCCCCCGACCTCGCAGGAGAGGACAGCGGCATCGCCCACGTGCGCCGACATCGGCTCGGGCTGCACCGTGACGCGGGGAACTCCTGCGGTCGCGAGGGCGGCAGCGGCAGGGGTTGGGAGTGGAACGGATTGACTGTGTGTGCATATGTCGAGAACTTTTTCTTTCGCACAGCACGTGGCCAGCCGTGCTAATCAAAAGTGCGGGGAAGGACAACAAACTGAACACGACAAGGCAAGGGCACTTGACCGTTGGGGGCTGCAGGGTGGTGGCAGCGCGGTGGTAACACCCGAGGCTCGTGGCCAGGTCTGGGTTCGATTGCTGAGTCGGGGCGCCTTTCTGTTCGAGTTTGTTAAGTTCTCCCCCTATTCAGTACGGGTTACCCTAGGTTCTCTCTCGTAGATGTGTTTTTCACTTTTTTAAAGAGAGCCCGGCACAAAGCACAAACCGTACCAAAGGGAAGACGAGCACAGACACTCTATGGACAAAAGCCTGAACTCAGTGCTCCTGGGTGCCACATTAGTGGCACATTGTATCCGTCCACTTCCTAGACCTCCACTGAGTCAATGCATCCTCAAATCGGATACGAGGTATACTTTTAGAGCATCAGCAGTAGTGAGACAAAAGCAGCAGGGTGCAGTACTGGCAGGGCCGTCCATAGGGGGGTGCGGGGCCTGGGACAAATCAAAGTATTATATCTGACATGGTGACATCAAAGCGCGGAGCCTCCCCCAAAGCGCGGGGCCCGGGGCAATCGCCCCGATTCGCCCTGTACCCCAGGGACGGCTCTGAGTACCGGCCACAGCACGGTGCCAGTCCTAAGAGGTGCTGGACAGCACCACTTTTTCCTGCAGCCTGCCAGGCGAAACCGCGGCGCACTCGCCTTCGCATATGCCTGTGTGGGGTCACGTGTGTGCGGTGTGCGTGCGCACGCCTCGAGTAAACACGATGCATTCATATCAGCAAACAGCGACATCGACAGCTGTGTATATACGCCTACGCATATAAAAATGTGTTCATATGAAACTTGAAATTTTACAGTGGGAGTTGGGATAAGCTCTATACCAGCACTCCACTCACCAACAACCCATCGACAGCGTAACCACCGTGGATCTATGTTGTCGTCATATATTATCCAAGTGGCAAACGCGTGGCACGCAATATTTTTCCACATTGCAGTTATGCATTATTAAAGCTGTTAAATTATCCGGTGCCAGAGCTCATAATTGCTCATAATTGGAAGATCATAAACTCAAAACATCAACCCTCCATGGTCTTAAAATAGAATATCACTTTGTGATAAGTCAACAGCGGTGGCATCTGGTAAGAAACTAGCTCCCACCCTGTAGATATCCATCCTTTTTGTCAATCCCCACCGTAAACGTATTGGTGGTTATTTGACCAAACTCCACATTCTGGTCAGAGCAGGTTGGTGAAAGTGGGCAGCATATACATGGAAGCACAGTACAGGACAACAATGCATTTTTAGATAGTTCCATCGGCTGCGTACAGCGTAGCCCCACAGCAGCCAATAGCAACCAGCGTTATGCATGAAGGTCGCTCATCCAAGCATTATCCAGGATTAACTCTCCTTAGCTTTCAAGATCAGACAATATCAGGGCTCCCACCGTGAGAGTGCAGGAATCCGCGCTGCTGGCTCAGGTCAACCAAACGATGCGAGCACTCTCTCAAGCAAGTTTGAGCGGAGAAGGGTTTCTTTGTGATTTTAAATAGTTATATAATTGCACGGGCAGAGAGTTGTAAACCAATTCCGTGTCCCGTCCTGCCCCAGTGGGCCCGTAAAACCCCTCGGCCTTGTTGCGTGCCCGAGCCTGCGCCGCTGCGGTGACGACGACGAAGACGCACCACCCAACCTCACCGCAATCGCCCCGCGGGTCTCCTCGCCGAGACTGCGTCATCTAACAAAAGGGCAAGCTACGTCTGCCGAGACGAGACGGGCAAAAGTTACCATGGCTCGCCGCGTCGTAAACAAGCGGTGGGCTTTCAAAATAAGCCGCCGCTTCTCTCGGCCGCAAGCCGGTCGGGTTACCGTGCCACGAACGTAAATGAGCAGTTTTGTTTCCCAGTGCAAGTAAGAGGGCATCCAAGACGACACGCCCCGATAGAAAGTGTTGACACGACTACAGACCTTTTCAGCCTCCCAAGGATGAAGGTTAGTTGGAAGGGTTTTCTGGTTTATAATGAAAATGCTACCTTAAGAATTGAGTTTTCCCCCTTATAATATACGCAAACGACTGAAGCCATTAAAGTGTCCACTGAAAATAAGAAAGATGAAAAGCAACAATCTCCAAAAACACACGGGCATTTTCTTTTTTTCGTTAACATTGCAGAAAAAAAAACTATTCCATTAAATGACAATGTAAACATATTTTAAATGCCTGGCCGCATAGCTATATTAAACAGTCATTTCGAAATAAAGCATAGCTTTAGCAACAACAAAAAAACACCAGAGTTGGAGATGGGGTGGATATGTGGGAGTTTAAACAGCCTCAGCTGCGGCATTGAATCCAGCAGCACGTCATGCACCATAGGTCACGTTCTACACCGTAGGTCTACACCATGGGTCACGATCTACACCGTGGGTCACGATCTACACCGTGGGTCACGTTCTACACCGTGGGTCACGTTCTACACCGTGGTCACGTTCTACACCGTGGTCACGTTCTACACCATGGTCACGTTCTACACCATGGGTCACGATCTACACCGTGGGCACGATCTACACCGTGGGTCACGTTCTACACCGTGGTCACGTTCTACACCGTGGGTCACGTTCTACACCGTGGGTCACGTTCTACACCGTGGGTCACGTTCTACACCGTGGTCACGTTCTACACCGTGGGTCACGTTCTACACCGTAGGGCATAACGCGCCGCCGGGAATCGCGTGGCGCGTATCCCCTGGCAGTTTTAAACGGCGAGGAGCTTCCACTTTAGGCACGGGTGATCAAAGTCTGAGCTTCCCTCGTGTTATTCTTTCAGGTACTTGAATAAAGGACCTAGGTTTTGCAAGCATCATTGTGTTTTTTTTGCGCCCTGCGTTTAGAGGTTAGGCGAGTGTAAAACATACAGTCAGAGCAGGGAGTCCAGTCGGATGAAAAGCCATGTCTACGATCTGACAATGAAGGCGTATCTGAGACGACATTCCAATGCCATCATACCCACAGAGCTTTTTCACCCATTAAGAGAGTCTCTAACGCATATGAAAGACACTTTAATGTGGGGGTGTGTGTGCGTGCTCGCGTGCGAACGAGCGAAGGGAGCGGCTGCACAGTGGCTGGAACACTGTGACAATGCCACCACTCTCTGGCGAGTTTCATTCGCAGCCATGCACATCAGTGTCTACTGGTTCAATCAACTTGGCAATGAAGTGTGTACTGATGCTCTCTGTTTTGTATCGCGACCAATATGTAACCATGCTTGTGTAACTAATGTCTGTAAGGTCTATACCATCACAGGACGCCAATGGAATGAAGCCGAGAAACTCGTTGGACCCTTCCTGCTGAAATAAATAACATCTATCTACCTAAATTTCGATTTAAAGCGTTCGTGACTGCAGGGATTCATCTTTTT
Organism: Lethenteron reissneri; assembly: GCF_015708825.2. Classification (NCBI taxonomy): domain Eukaryota; kingdom Metazoa; phylum Chordata; class Hyperoartia; order Petromyzontiformes; family Petromyzontidae; genus Lethenteron; species Lethenteron reissneri. The sequence goes on from NC_083796.1 coordinate 12,242,552, forward strand.
GGTTCTTTCGGTAAAGTCACGTAGAATGGAAATAATAAAATAATAAAAATAAAACATAATACAATATTTATAAAACATAATAAAATAATAAAATAATAATTTAATTATGCTTTATTTTTATTACTTCATTATTTCCATTCTACGTGACTTTACCGAAAGAACCAAGAAGATCTATCTACCTCTCACATTTAACCAAATTTTCTTGGAAAATTATTTGGTGATACTGCATTGGCAGTGGCACAATAAGCACAAATCACAAGCAAACAAACTCTGTACATTCGTCAATAACGCGGTTGTTAAACAGAAAAAAAGATATATAATTAGTGGCATTTCAGGCTATGGCTCTCCTTCACAGAAGATCGAGGCTGATAATTACACTTACAAAACAAATACCCAAAGAGATAATGGGCTTAATATAACCCATCAAAGACAACGTTTCAAAGGAAAAATCTATACTATTCTTTGTTTTAATATATAGTGTTGATGGCCCTCGTCCAGTTTTGGAAATTCCCCATTTCTATTGTGTTGGGGGGGGGCAGTCTGTCCATAGGACAACGTCCGCCAACGTTCTACAAGGTTGTACTCATTTCATCATCGTCTTGCTGGAGGAGCCAAAATGTGATTTGCACTTCCAACATTGTGTTCGTTTGTCGAGGGTTCTACGGCAGAAGCGACAACAACAAAAACACCCTCGATGTAACGATATTCATTTTCGATATTTTACTCGCTGAAAAATGAAATGTCCTTTTGCATTGCTGGCTATGATGTAATTATTGTTGTACCTTTCGATTTAAAGTTTTCGTGACTGCAGGGATTCATCTTCTTGGTTCTTTCGGTAAAGTCACGTAGAAGGGAAGTAATAAAATAATAAAAATAAAACATAATAAAATAAAATTCCTCTTGATAGTCAAATTCTTTCAACCCAGCTTAAATATACGCTCCAAGCGTGGTGGTGTTTCATTCAGACGCTGTCTCCCCGACAGACCTGGTCTTCACCTGAGGACGGCTGCTTGCGTTGTGGCCGAAACGTCGTTAGAATTATTTTATCATGTTTTATTTTTTATTATTGTATTACTTCCCTTCTACGTGACTTTACCGAAAGAACCAAGAAGATATTGTTGTACCCTCACAATTGTAGTAATGACTTACTCGGGAGGCGCAGAGAAGCGGTGGTTCGCCTGCTGTGCTTTGAACCCAGTGACCTAATTTTGTTACCTGGCCTTGGTTAACATCTAGTAGCAGATGAACAAAGGCCCATGAATTACTGGATCATTATTATGACTTTACAAAGTTTGTTCCACCGGTAAAAATTGAGGGTGATTAATACAGCATCACTGTTTGGTCTGCAAATATTTTTCAAGAACTTTGAACCTCATGGATTTCAGACTGGGTCCTAAGTTAAGGCCTTCATTGATTTTTTTTTTTATCTGAACTTAGCACAGACCTCACTTAGGGTTGACTCAAACTAAAATCACTGCCTCTATTGTGTCAGCAATGAGGAAGCAAAGGTTGCTTGTAGTGATACGATCTATAATGAACAATTGCGAATACATCCTGGCCTAGCATAATAACCAGGCTTAAAAGAAGGCTTGTTTTTTTATCCATCTTTCCACATGCTCAATGGAAGCATTTGTTCAACATCTTCTTCAACCAATCAATATAAAAGACTATAATAACAGTCTACGTAAGTGTAATTGTAAATATAAAACGGGTACCACATTTTGACTGCATGAATGCATACCGTATAAGTTACAGATGTAAAATGTGCGTATGCACGTCATCACATATTTGCTATACGTGGCTTTTTTATTATTCAAGAACCCAAAACACAGCACAAACATTGGAGAAGGGGAAAGCAGGTGGCAAGCGGTATACATGCATCATTCAACACCACGGACACCCTTGCAAAGGAGATGTCCCATGTCGAACGATTGGATTTAATTGTTCTGTGTTGTGCATTCCCCTCCAACCTACTGGGGTGCTCAAAGCAGTAATCAACAGTCCAGCGATTGTCTGTGTCGGGTGGAGGAGGGTGTACGACACACATTTTAAATGTTTACCTTTTCAGAAAGGATTTTTTTTTCGTGTATTGCTTCGTGACGTGTGCTACCCTGCCTCCATACTTCTATAATCATGTTCCAAAGTTTTCAACAACAGGATAAAGGTTGTCAAATTAAGAGTAGGCGATGACGTTATTTAAACCTCCCACGCTCCGCTCCAAATGCTTCTCCAGAGTTAGTTTGTCGTGTTTACCGACAGTGTCCGTTCAAATGTAAACGAAGTTAAGGCGATTTAAAGCTTTCGTGACTGCAGGGATTCATCTTCTTGGTTCTTTCGGTAAAGTCACGTAGAAGGGAAGTAATAAAATAATAAAAATAAAACAATAAAATAATTATCGATTTAAAGCTTTCGTGACTGCAGGGATTCATCTTCTTGGTTCTTTCGGTAAAGTCACGTAGAAGGGAAGTAATAAAATAATAAAAATAAAACAATAAAATAATTCTCACGACAGACATGTTCTTCACTTGAGGACGGCTGCTTGCGTTGTGGCCGAAACGTCGTGAGAATTATTTTATTATGTTTTATTTTTATTATTTTATTACTTCACTTCTACGTGACTTTACCGAAAGAACCAAGAAGATGAAGCTAAGGCGCTCTTCACCTGCGGCGATGTTAATGGGTAAAACGTGTGAATGTGGACTGGAGTGGATGGCTAAGGACCAGGGTTTTTTTGGAAGCGCTGATTTACAGCGCTTTTCTTGAACCCCGTGTGGTTGGAGAGGAGCGTAGAGATGAAGACGAGGAGGAAGATTGATATGCTCATTTACAAAGCGAGCATCGCTTAAGGGCCAGCTTCACAGCTTCATTGCACGTGACGCACAGCACACGGAAGATGTTATTAAACGACGGCATGAAAAATGAACGCAAAGGATCCGGCGGCGTGATTGATACAGAATGGCATTCTGAGCAATTGTTTTATGCTGCGGACGATTTCATATTCGCCGTCTGACATCCATCCTGCATCACCGCCGGTGGGGGGGGTCGGGGGGGGGCAGAGCTCTCATTGGGGCCCCAATCCAAACAAGAGTTTCCTTCGGCCCGGGTTTTACACAAAAAACGTGTGCAAGCGCACACCGTTAAAGACAGGTGCAGTCTTAATCATCGCTTAATTTCACAAGCGAACAAAGCGCACTAATTGGGGGAACGTGAAAATGAAGGTAATTACAACGGCACCTGTGCGCACCAAAAATTGAGCGCGTAGCAATATGAGAGCAAGTGAACGGTGAAATCTTCTGGATTGCGATGGAGCTCCGCTGTCGGCGAGGTCTGCATCGCTGGCCAAACTCCCAGCGCTGCAGCTGAACTTAAGGCAAGTGTGGGCTGCGGGCAAAGTCATCAGTTCATCATTCCACGGTTGGCCGACCTTCGAAGAGCAAATCCTATCAGCTTGTAGAGAAAATGCGAGCAAAATGAATTTTGCCTGCTCTGCGGGCCTGTGATTGATGGTGGGACGGCAGCCTGAACTGCTGAGAGTGGTAATGCATTGAAATTCAGCACCTGCCTGAGGAATACACCCTCTCGCAACAAGACGCTATAATCATGTTCTGACCCCAATAGCCAGCTGCAGTACACAGAATATTAATCCTCGCTTTATGCATATCTGTTAATGATAAGGCATGGCAATTTGGACTATTGTGGCAAATAACAAGGTCCGGCCACTGATAGTCTGTCCTCTGTATTAATCCTTTGTGACAGCTGCATTGGGTAGTCACGTGAGCAGGGCGGCAGGCTGGCGCAGTGGCCACACTTGTGCCCCACAGCGAGGAGAGCCTGAGTTCTCTTCCCGACCTGCGTGCCCTTTCTATGTGGACTTTATAAGTGGACTTTCTATGCGATCTCCTATTGTTCTGCATGTGTTTCTGGCTCTCTGGTGTCCTCCCATAACTTAAAACAAAGTTAAATCGAGCAAAGTAAGCGGTATTGACCAAACAACATAATGCTTTAAAAAAATGTGCCTGATAAATTTCTCAATTTGGATTACAACGTAGCAACACCCCCCCCCCCCCCTTAAAACAGGGCAGGACCCTCCCACAAAATAATTTAGACTGGGGACTTTTCAGGGTGAACAACCATGAACAGAATCCAGCACCATTATCTTCATTGCTGGTTATGATTGCAAATCAATTGGATTCCATTGCTTTAATAAAATACACACGTGCCTCTGTATTGATGTAGGTTTGCACGGCTCGATGTCCGAGTAATTATCTTTCAAGCTACCGTTTTGGGATAGCCGTGGCACACACTTCTGCTTTACAACTTCAGTCCCGCCTGAAGTAGTCGTACAACTTCAGGCAGTGCTGCCTGAAGATTTCTCCAAGGTGAAACGTATCTCTAAAAGTTAAAATGCAGCGGTGCAATTGCTTGCCCGTACCAATGCTGGCAGGAGAAGTTTCTCCCCACTTGAACGAGCTCAAGAGAGACCCTCCAGAGGGTATTTGGCCTAATCCACACTTGACCCAGACTTTACCCATCACACGTGACCTTCCAATCGGCTAAACTGCGGTGAACCCATTTGTATTGGTGGGGGAACAGAGCAAGCCCATTTGACAAGCTTGCCCCATTGTTTCAACGGCCGAGTCAGGAGCTCGAACCACAAATAAACCACAATACCTTTGCTGATCGCATCAAGGAGCATAAACCATCAAGCAAACTCCGGTCATTCTCGCCGCAGCAGCTTTTGGCTGGCCATCGAACAAAGACGGTCATCGCATCGCGCGCTTTCAGATACGCTTCTGCGGCCGTCTCGAATGGTCTTCCTTTCCGATATTAGGAAGCCACTGGACCTTTGCACTTTTAAATCTAGATTCAATTTTTTTTTATAACTGCCTTTTGTGTTTAGTTTGTTGTCCTTCCGACGCACCTCCGATTAGCACGGTTGGCTACGTACGGTGCGAAAGAAGTTCAACACACATACGCCATGGCAGCATCGTGGAATGTCTCTCTATAAATGGAATAGAGTGTGATAATGATATTCACCACGGTCAAAACAATGGCAATTAAAACCCAGCAAGTCTCCAATTACTTTTCATTGTACCATCACTGAAGCTTCGTCTTATTATCGAAGAGTCTGCATGCAGTGTTAACAACTTTAAAATAGAAACGTTCCTTGAATGTGATAAGCAGCTTTGATTTCCCTACTTTTGAAATGTTTTTATTCCCCATTGAATAATTTACATTTAAAGTGAGATTTAAACAAAATCGAGATAGAGCATGCATGAGGAACATTCAACATAATAAATTACTTCCATAGAAATCACCGCAGATAGTAGGTGTGTAATCCCATCATTCCAAACATATTGCTTGCCGTGTCTTAAAAACATAATTCCCCCCCCCCCCTCCCATCAAAAAAACCTGTAACTTACATTCACGACAGAAAAGAAATACAATTGCTGTCACTTTAATTACAAGATTTGCTGTCAGTATACTTAGAGAATGACCCACTTTCAATGCCGGAAAAGTCAAACTCCTGTCTCCTCCCAAAAAAAAGAGAGAATTGCCTTCGAGCGCCAACACAGAAGCTGCAGAACAAAGGGGGCCTCTCTCTCTCTCTCATTTAAAATGGCTGGTGGTGCCATGGTTATCCATGGCAAATGCTACACCATGGCAACAGAGTGGCCCTGGGGATCCCAGCGCTACACTCCCGAAGCATTGCGGGGGGCGGGGGGGAGCACTGCAACATTTCCAGTAATTAGTGGCAATTTTCTGAATCTCACCTGTGCGGCGCATAACAACACAAAAAAACCACGAGCCAGACATCCATCTGATAATTGCAAAGGCAGTCAGTCTCCCTTTCGCTGTGACACACAAATAAGAAGTGACTCGAGGGGTAAGCTTTGACACGGAGAAACAATGATTTCATTGTCCGTATTTATTCATTCGTTTTCCTAACTCTACATCTGGCCGTTAGGCAATATGGTATGACCATTGAAATCTCATTTGGAGATCGGGACTCATTGTGTCATCCATCTGTGGGTTCATGAAACGAGTAACAAAGTCAGAAAATAGATAGTTCGGCTCTGGTTGTCACCGCGTGTTGTCCGGTACGCCGCCCATACTGGACATCTGTGAAAATAAAAAGAGCTTCAAGGCTCATCGGATTTCCTGAATCTTATTTTGACATGCGACGTTTCACCCCACATGCTAGGTGGGAGCTTCTTCAGGGTGACATCGTGGCACAGCACACGCGGTAGAACCCGAAGACTCATCAGAGAGAGAGAACTACACAGTGCAAACTGTGAAACTCTACGCAGCTACAGTGGGGGGGGGGGGGGTGTTTTCTTCTTCTTCTACTACGGAAGAGAATGACTCTGGACACGTTGAGTTGACCACCACCGGTTCTCAAGATGGCCGCAATTGATGTTCTCGCCTGGCCACTGTATATTTTCAGACAGAAGAAATTTCACATTTTTAATTTGAGTCCACTCAATGCCAACTGTAATGGTGAAAAATACGTCCAGCATGCATACATGCCATATATTCAATTTTTAGAGCACTGCATTTGCATCTTAGGAGCTATAATTGTTGTAATTTGTAGTATTTTGTCAATGCACTAAAGATATCCCCATGCTGCGTTGGTTGCAGGGGATGTTTGGCCATACTTCCCCATGCTGGTCAGTGCAGGTTGGTGAAGAGAGCGGAGGCCAGGAGCGGTTAAAATATCACCGGTCACTGATGACCCATTTATTTACGTGATAGATTGATGGGATTTACTGTGGGGCCATTTTATAAGCGCAACATCCGATTTAGTGCATGCATTTGGAAGTATATTATAGTCGCTAAAAGGCTTTCTGTGACCTAGTTCAGGTTTTAGGATTCAGTAGAGGAGACATATTATCCTCAATGTTAGCAAATTTGCTCATTTTCATTCTAAAATTTAAAATATATATTGCTTCAGCCAATGCTACACTTTGTGTTCACAACCCTCAATATTTTTTGGAAAACAAAGTTCCAAAAGGCTTCACATTCTCACCAATGATATTGGTCACAAAAGCCTACGCGTTAAACCTATTCTAACATTATTGCATTATTGAAACTCATTAACAAAAATATATAATAGCTGATGATTTTACAACCACTTAATATGATTGATATGCCAAGACAATTAAAATCCAAAACCGACCTAAACCCTTGAGTGGATAGACAAACTATATTCAACCTCACGAACACATTTCCAACTAACTGAAGAACACATGGTCAATTCTGAAGCTAATGGTTGGCGAAAATGAACTCTGCTTTAAACAACGTAAGTGTAACATTGACTGAATCAAATAGCATTATGTGTGGGTAGAAAATACATTTTTGGAGTGATAGAGTCAGTAAAAATGTTAATTTAAATAAAATGAAAAATGTGGTCTCCATTACGAAGAGTTCTTACATTCTGTAAGGATTTCCTGAACTAATCAAGGACTACTATTTACCATTTTTCTGATAATTGTTAAGTTGTAAAATATTTTGAACTGCACATTAAAGAGCAATATTGCAACATCCAATAACATATTTGTGACTGCTTCTATATTTACAGGTCCTATTCTGGGATAATTCTTATGCCCACGTTAACATATATAAATATATATCACAGCTCACAGACAAATACACACACAGAGTGAGTAGGGACTATACATTAAGACAAGTTTTGAAACAGTGTGAGGTAAAGTAGGTGGTCCAAATGTATAATTGTGTTCACGACAAATTGCATTGCTAAGGTAATTCACAATTACACCATGGGATGTTTTGGAGCCTGTTGTGTTGACAGGAAAGCCACAGAACTGATATTTCAAATAATCACTATACCTGGACGTTGTCTGATAGTATTTCGCGGTATAGGTTTCATACATGCAACTCGGAAATTTTTGGGTTGGATCACGTAAATATAAATGTGTCGTTAAACCCGCCACCACCCGACACAGCCAGTTCAAAAGGGTTGTCACGTGAACAAAACATAATCATTCGTTACTAGTTCAGCACACCAGTGTGTTGGAGAGTAAGCCCACAGCATTTCCAATTCGAGCACGACGTTTTGCCAGTAATTACAACCAGCATAATCAGGCGACAGCCAGATTTGTGAAAATTACATCAACATTTTACATTTGCAAAATCACATTCGGTGCCCAGGCTGAAGTTCCTTTTTATATTGCTATTAAACTCCACATGCTCCCTTTTCTATGTAAATGTGCTATGTTTCCAGCACTCTATGGCACTTAGAGCCAATTAGCAATGCACATTGGTACCATTTTTTTTAAATGAGCACCGAGGCATTTCAACCGCTCTAGTTAAAAAAACACAAGCCACTATTCTGCCCTTATGTCTTTGAGAGTAGCTGAGGGTAGGAGCCCAATTATATTAATTAATGTTGCCTTATTAGGTCAGGTAAGCACGTGTTCTTAATGCGACTCTTTGTGAATGCTCTTATTAAGCTGCGGTTACAGCGGCAGGCATGACCTGGTGTTCGGTAATTGGTAAGTGTGTGTGCGCTACCAACCTGGTGACCCGAGTTCGGTTCCCGCTCACGGCCAGTGACAATTATCTGAAAGGTCCTGGGCCTCCCTTAGGTCTACTCTGCTGAAAATGAGTACCTGGTGCGGTGTGTAAACATCGCCACTGGGGAGACAAAGTTGGTCGGGCGTAGATCTGGCAACCCATCCCCTCGTATACCATTCCGGCCTTCATAGGTACTCGCTAACAGCACTTGCCCCTACAGTCTGTTCAGGCTATACGGCGGATCTTTGTCTTTGTTTGTAGCTGAGTAGTGGGCATGAATGCCATAGAGCCTCTTCACACAAACACGACCGTTCAATCCCCGTAACCTTCTGCTCGTGCCAAAGAGCTTTAAAGATGCATGGTCCTGTCCTCCGAATTGTGCGTTAAAGACTCTATTACTTAATTAGGAAGGCGTGTATCGAGTCACCTCTGGAAGCGGGGGTCACGATGGATGTGCAACCATAGCAAAGTTAAAGGCTTTTCCTAGCACCACGGAGGGAAGGAGCTAGTTCGACATTTCAAATGCCTGGACTTCTTCAGGCAATATTAAAGCTAATACAGGTTTTTTTGGGCACGTAAACAGAACGTGCCAATTCGTTACTAGTACAGCACATCTTACTAATTGGCTGTGTCGGGTGGTGGCGGGTTTAACGACACATTTATATATTTACGTGATCTAACCCAAAAAACCTGTATTATGGATGACATTGGTCGTGAAAGCCTACGTGTTAAACTGAAAATTTAAGCTGTTGTTCTTATTCTAGAACGTTAAAAACGTTATATATTTTTGTATAAGTTCACCGAAGCTTACGCAACTTTTTTTTTTAAACGATGCTGTTACCTTGCATAAAAGTCGTGACATCGTGACACCGCCTAGACTCGTCAGCATTAGATCATCGTCACCCACTGACTCGCACCTTTGTTTGCGCGGACGTCACAGCAAGAACGCACACAATCACAACCACATTTCATAATTGGTCTCCTTACTTTGGCGATGAAAATACAAACTGCGCGATTAAATTCAACTTTAGTAAAGTATACCTTATAATTACCAAGGAAAGTATCGCTCAATCACCACAATCTGTCAGGATAGATTAACCTCGAGATATTTTGGCCAATTGAGTCGATGAAAAAACTATACAAGTTCACACAGGTAGGGCAGCAACCTGCCTGCAATACTCTGCTATTACGTACTTTTCTATCCAACTGGTCTTACACACCCCCATCATCACACAATCCACCAATACCACACAAAGTATGGTGGCGCCATCTCCCCCGCATGGGAAGACTCAACGAGGCAAAGGCGGTGGAGGTGACCGAACGTCGCTTGGAATTAAATAAGGGAATGAGATTATCAAGGGGGCCAACTCCACATTTGACCACCTCCGTTTCGCAAGTCCTGCTCTTTACGAATTGCATTAAGCATCGATTTGTTTTGTTGTTGTCAGGAACGCAGTCAATAAAATGGGAAAACCACATGGTGTGTCTAATAACACGAATGTGCATCGCTAGGGAATAAACGAATGCTCATGGGTCCTGCGTTGGTACAAAAAAAATCGCATTTCTGTCGCTTTCCGGTGAACAAAACAGCCAAATGCCACATCACTACTCTGTGAAAATAGATCATCATTGCTCATCGGATATCTCCGGGAAAAATACAGATTCTGACTACTCGACTAACACAGGGACGAGTCTACCATGTGGACACTGTTGAGCAGAACAGATAACAAGATGGTACAAAGAGGCAGGTGCTGCTAACCAACACCTATGAAGGCCGGCACGGCATGCAACAGGGTGGGTGGCCAGCACCACACCCGGCCGCCTTCGTCTCCCTGGTGGAGATGTTTACGCACCGCACCCGGTCCTCATTTAAGGCTGAGTAGACATGGGGGAGGCCCAGGACCGGTTTAGATAATCGTCACTAACAGCAGCATGCACAAACGCAAGTGTGCACACACGGAATCACGAAAAACAAAATACTGCTCCCTCCATCTTCTGTAGGAAATACGTGTAAAATGTGTGCAGTCTATGCCTTCAAAACCAAAGCAGAAAGGTAATATCTTACTGAGTCTTAACAATCTACGTGCCGCCCCTAATGAGCACAACTTAACCTACATTGGTTCATGAGCTCATATGTTATGGATCATATCCAACAAATCCTTTTTTTTTACATACCTTACGAATGGCTAACAAGCTATTAAATGAAAATGCTTTATGTTTTAAGGCACACGTGACAACCCCCACACTGAAACCTAAAACATTCTGGCCAAAGTTTAATGTTGTCATTAAGCAGGAACGCTTTGGAAAACTACGGGAACTGTTTTAGTGGTCAGTGGCCTGCAGGCAAACACATTTAAATGGATTAAATTTCCCGGACCAAAAGGTCACTGAGAGTCATCGCCACAGCTGAACAAACGGCTCTTCCATTTGCTTTTCGCACAAGCTCAGAGCTCTTTGGGCCAGCCTCTCATCAATCACACTAAGGAATTATGACGCTCACACCCACCTTCAACCAAGACACCTTTGTTTGGTAAATACTCTATACCCTATCAGGGTTTTGCACTGTCACAGCCGAATGAAAGCCTTGTGAATAGAAAGGAAATGTGGTTTTGAAGACCAACTCAATTGTTTTCATTCATGAACGCCACCGGCATGGCATTTTTTTTTTTACCATTCACATATCTGTGCAATTCCGTGTACTAAATAAATAAACTGTTTCTTGTGAAATTTGTGAGTTTGTCCAGATGCCCATTTTCTAAAATACATTCACAAACTTAGCATATATTCATACAAGGAGAAACTACACGGTCACAATGAAACATACCATTTAATATGAAGTAAAAGGATGCATATTTACCAAGTAAAATGGGCGCGTATTCATCATCAGCGTTGAGGCTGCATCACTAAATTTGTGCATTTGGGTTCACTTCAACCAACAACAACTCAAGCCTTACAGGCTCAAATGAATATTGAGGATGGTTACTAATCTTCATTGGTGGTCCTAATCTAGCAGATGAAAATTCCATATCATCATGACAGGGGACAATCGCCACCGGACAGGAACAACAATTGATCTACCACAAAGTGGTACTAATTTTATCAACCTGCAGGAGATGATGGTTTGTCAACTCTCAGCGAGTATTTGAACTGACAACCCGCGAATAATCACATGCGCCCTAACTCGAAGGCCACCTAGTTATATGGTATCATGAAGAAAACGTTTACTACCTCGGTAGTGACATGTAACAATATTGCTCTTAAAAAAAAGTGACTAAAAGATATTAGGCGATAATTACATTTGAAAACAAAAAAGTTAAATCTTTCAATAAAACTGCATAAAATCTCAATCAAACGTAAAAATGATCTCTGAGGTCTAATATTTTAATTGTATATTCCCTAGATTTGAAGCTTTCGTGACTGCAATGATTCATATTCTTAGGTTTTTTCGGTAAAGTCACGTAGGTAAAACATCAAAATGAATAAAAATAAAATAAAATAAAGATCACGACGTTTCGGAGACTTGTGTTGCCTCCGAAACGTCGTGATCTTTATTTTATTTTATTTTTATTAATTTTGATGTTTTACCTACGTGACTTTACCGAAAAAAACCTAAGAATATGAATTTGTATATTCCTGCCTCAATTACGACAGTGTAACCTTGGGGATTTCCTTTCACTCCCTTTGCAGAGAAAAACTTGCTGGTAACTCTGTGTGTGAATTATCACACGAAGCGGGTGTCTTCTCTGGCCTACGGTAACCCCTGAATGCGGAAAACACGTTCTCGCTATTTCACTAATCATCTCACCGACAGAGGAGGCCAAGAGTCTGAACCGCACACACTTTCACAAAGCGTTTTATGCATTTAATTAACACGCAAATGCTGCCAGCTTTGGCCTCTGCCACCATGCAGTGGAATTGCCACTGCAGGCCTGGCATCGCAAGTGGATATGAGCACTGCCCCTGGTCCTCATTTCACCTCGTAGACGATTCATTTTTAGCATTAGGGAAGCGACTTTGTAAAAAAGAAATCGCGCGCGTTTGTTTGGAGAGCGCCAGCTTCGTAGCGCTTAGCGCGCCGTTCCGAGCACGGGGGATGCGAGTTCGATTCCCGCTCACGGCCAACACCGGTGGCAATTATCTGAACCGGTCCTTGGCCTCCCATAGGTCGCCTCGGCCTCAAATGAGTCCCTGCTGTGAAGTGTAAACGTCGCCACGAGGGAGACAAAGGTGGCAAGGCGTGGTGCTGGTCACCCACCCCCTCGTGTGCTGTGGCAGCCTTTATAGGTGCTCGCGAACAACACTTTCTTTACAAGTCTGTTAAGGCTACGGGGATCTTTGTGTTTAATTTTGTAGAAGTATCCCATTTCGAATTGCACACAAATGATCAAAGCTGCACGCTGCAAATTTAACCGAGGCATATTTTTTCGTCATTGTTCTTTCATTAATTTGTCCTCGGCTTCTTTTTTCTAATCTGTTATTATTCAACGACTTCAGTCGGTCAAAACAGTATCGAATGTTCATCCAACGCTTGCCATTGCTGAACAAAGATATAAAAATCGAAATGAAATGTCTTTTTTTTATCGGTGAGAAACAAAATAAGGAATGGTGAATGCCTTTGGCTCTTTGCTCCTGAGCTGTGCGCTATTCTTAGCGCAGGCACAACTGCTGTTTCCTGTAACATGACCAGTAGCATTTGCATGCTCACATGAGTCACCCGTTCATTAACTCATAATATGCTAGACGGAATCAACTCATATGCACACGTGCATACTGACAAGTAACCAATTAAAATGCATGTTTAGTGAGACCAGATTAGTGTGCTATTCTACAACGGAAGGTTTCCTTTAACTAAAAGGTGTTAGATTAGCCCCGAAATGTTCTGCTTATTAGGAGGGGTATACAATCCATTCAATTTGAAATCGAATCCAATTTGGAAGCAATGTAATGTTCCTAACCTTTAAAGTTAAGTCAACATCCCTACTTGATAAAGTGCACTGTTCATAGCTCCTGCATTCATGGCCCTTAGCCATTAGTAAAAGAAACACATTGCTGTGGTAGTGTTCATCGGAGTTACATCTCACAATGTGGTACTCAGTCTATCGAGCTGAAGGAGAGAGAGTCGTTGCCTGAGTGGGGTGATAACACAACGCTCATATCGTGAGCCGCAAGCTCTGACCATAGTTTTGCACAGAAAGTAAAAATGAAAGAAACGAATAGTGTGCAGTTTGACAGGGGAAGAAATGCTCCATTCTTATTTAGTCTCTAACATTTGTTTTGATTACGAGGGGGATAGAGTTTTGCAGAATAGGGATATTACACGGCCATTTGAATCTGTTTCCGGACAGCAGATCAGGAGTGGATTTTAATGCCAGATGATTCGATCCGAAAACAATATGGATTCTATTCATTTGTTAAAAATCATAACCAAATTTAGCATCTCCACTGTTTGTGTATGATATTACAATACCGTATTTGACTTATTAGTCTGATACATATCATTATTTTTGCACAACTCTGCCCACCACTTACCCTGACATTCCATTTCCCCAATTATCCGACGTATTTTTTTATTGTATTTTAGTATTGTTTGTTATTTATACATTTAACCAGCTTAAGAGAAAAAAAAATCGTTGACATAACTGCGTGGGTGACCTGGATCTCAATGTTACAACGCAGCACAGGCCTCATCAGAGACAGCTGAGAGGTCTGCAAGATAAAAAACAAAGTTCAGTTCAGCTTCTCGAGAACGGTTCATTTTGTCGCACGTATTCTTTCGCCACACGAGATACCCAAGAGACCAGGGCAGCCTCACTTGTGAGTGGTGGCCCTCGGCCACCGGAATGACAAGGAATAGAACTCAATACAAAGCACGACAACCACAATGTATGTATGTGTGTATGTGTTGAACTTCTTTCACACCGTACGTAGCCAACTCATGCAATCGGAGGTGTGGCGGCGGCGGGGGGGGGGGGGGCGGACAAACTAAACACAAAAATCGGTTCTAAGAGAATGAGTTTGTCAATCCAAATGATGACTTAAAAGCGCACAGCTCCAGTTGCTTCCTAATATCGGAAGGAAGAGGCCGTTCCAGACGGCCGCAGAAGCGCATCTGAAAGCGTGCGACGCGGTGACCGCCTTTGTTCGATTGCCAGCCAAAAGCCGCTGCGAGGATGGCTCCTTGACGAGATCAACAGTTTTTGTACCAGTTTAAAAGGGTAAAAACCTACTACTATATTTTGCCACTGGTAAAAGAGATCTCATAGTGTAAATGCTTACCCCGAGCTCTCAACACTCTGATATTGCACTGTGTTTGAGTTGTACGCCTTCTGGTGTCATCTGGTCCAACACCAATGGGGACTAGGCTCTAAAGAAAGCCGTCTCGGGTGTGGACCAATCAACTTCAAGGACAGTGCATATTATTATCATTATCAGAGTTGCTTCTTTTTGTTTGCATTTTTGACTACTTGTGTTGTGGTTATTGCAAACATGATGCCTTGAATAAAGGTATCAGTTTTGTACCAGTTTAAAAGGGTAAAAACCTACTACTACGAGATCAGCAAGGTTTCGTGGTTCATTTTTGAGCAACACAAGTATTCTGTGTATACATTACCCACAGCAGACTTGGGGCCAATTGTAATTACAATTAGAGCAGCATTGTTAGATGATTTTAATGATTACAATTAGACTGTGGTTGAAATTAATGAGTAAGTATACGTTGACAATTGTTATTGACCCCAGGCAATGACCCACAGATTGTCAAATCATGCAAAAGCAAAACAAGAGAGACGGGTACAGGTAAATGGGAGACAAAGACACAATCGCCAGCGAAAAGCAGCTAAAAGCGTAACATTATCCAAAAAAAAGTGGAACATTTTAATAAAATTAGGCATGCATGCAAACTCTGTACAGAGAAATATCCAGTTAGTCATGAAGATGTTGATGTCGACCAGACCGGTGTAATCTGCAGCAGGGACACGCGGTCATTCCAGATGCACGCAGCAACGTGGGAGAACGAGTGTACCCCACACGTACCACGGCAACATGACTGCATGTGGACAAGGCCACCCACTCCTTTCATTGGGGCGAGAAGTTTTAAAGAACGAAAGCCCAACAAGAGTGTAGAAACGACCTCTGGTTTTCCTTTTTTTTAAATATGAAAATGATTACATTTGCTAGCCCAGTTCAAAAGCTACGCCTTGCACACAGTACAACATAAAGTGCATATATACGAGTTTATTTTTTTAAGAGCAGAAAGCGTTATAGACAGATGGTAAGGGGGAGGACTTGAGTCGATTCTTGAATAGGGGCAGGGAGTTGGTAGCAGGGATAGCTGGGGGCAGCAGAGAAGAAGAGTGACTTCCCACTGAACAATGGCCAAGTGGGGACTTTGGCAGTAGGCCTTGGTTGCTGAAGCAGAGAACACAACGATACTTAAAACGAAACTTTTTATTTTAAGAGGAAAGGCTCTTTTTTTCAGAATCGACCTGGCCATAAATGATATCTCAACGAAGTGGCTTATCACGTGGGAATGTACACAGCAGCCAAATAATTTAAAAGCGTGTTTCTAAATGTGGAGGGAAAAACCGGAGGGCCCGGAGAAAAATCCACGCGACCACGGGGAGAGAAAGACATGCAAACTCAAAATAAACAGCAAGCGTTAGGGTTGGGATTGAACCCACGACCTCTTGCATACCAAGCGAGGTAGTAAACATCTCGATTTAAAGCTTTCGTGACTGCAGGGATTCATCTTCATGGTTCTTTCGGTAAAGTCACGTAGAATGGAAATAAAAAAATAATAAAAATAAAACATGCTTTATTTTACGAAGATTGGAAATAATAAAAGAATAAAAATAAAACATGTTTTCTTTTTATTAAAACATGTTTTATTTTTATTAGTTTTTTTATTTCCATTCTACGTAAAATAAAACATGTTTGTTTTTTATTATTTTATTATTTCCATTCTACATGACTTTACCGAAAGAACCAAGAAGATAGTAAACATCTCTTCACTGTGGCGCCCAACAAGGGCAGATCGAGATGAGTTTAGACCTTCCATACAATGACGAATGGTTCCTTTTCATAAATCACAGTTGTGCTTATTTTATTAAACCAGAAGAAATATTATTCATGGGCCGAGTTGCAGACTTTACATTGTAAGTTGAGCACTTTGTCACAGATCCACCCTGTTGGACTTCATAAAAATGCTCGTTCTTTTCTCTCCACTTACTCAAATTAATCAACCGCAGACAACCCTCTCTCATTTATTACACTCCTTGACTGAATTCCACAAAAAGAAAGTTTACTTAAGGAGCCAGACATCAGGGGCCAATGCCCTGCCTACGTAATCGTTCATTTATACTACAAATTACAAAGCAAACATCCCATTCTAGGTCACTCACGTTTGACCTTTGAACCAAAGCAACACTTGCACGCACCCAGGTCGTATTCGATTCACTGGCTGCTCACCAAGCTCATAATGAATGCCCTCTCGTCTCGTTGTGCTCCTTAAGCGTGCTAACATCGCGTGTCCCAGTGAACTCGTGCCTTTCCTTTCAATGCCCTCAGAAGAATGAAAAAAAGTGTTTGCCTTCTCCATTCGCTTCATCGCTTTGGAAATTTTTTTTTTGGCTCCCAAGTTGAAATAAGCAAAATAAGGCTAAGCAAACAAAACTGAAAGTGGAACAAAACACAGCATTTTTTTTTACTATGCCGCTCAAATAAACGTGAATTCAGTGTCGAGCAGCCTGTTGTCATTAGATTGTCTTAAAACTCTCTCTTCTCTCTCCCTGTATTCTTTTTCTACGGTGCACTTAAATCATTTTTATTTTCTTGCTTTGAAATGCCGAAAAACGTTGTAGAAAGTGCCAAGCCAGAGTGGACCGGCAATCCTGAGCGAACTAAATAAAGGTGGCTTCACGAGACTTTCTGCACTGATAAAATAAAATGCAACACAAACATAGACAAATGCATTCATAGATAGTTTTTTTTTTACGGCACCCCTTTAAATAGTATGTAAGCAATAAAAATTGCCTCCATTACATAACGTTTACAAAAGAAGTTCAAACCATACATATAACACAACTAATATTTGAAAACATTTAAGCCATGTGCGAACACATGCACTTTATTTTTTTATCATTATTTTT
This sequence comes from Lethenteron reissneri, assembly GCF_015708825.2. Lineage (NCBI taxonomy): Eukaryota > Metazoa > Chordata > Hyperoartia > Petromyzontiformes > Petromyzontidae > Lethenteron > Lethenteron reissneri. The sequence continues at coordinate 12,260,236 of NC_083796.1, forward strand.
TTTATGAAAAAAATGCACAGTTTGAACTCTGAAGACGTGTTGAAACTCAACATATACCTGCTAAAAAGCAGTGCTTTGTTGAATCCAAGTGTGAAAACAAAACACATCTATTCTGAGGAGACAGGAGCCAAAAGATAATACGCTAGATTGGTTACAAGATATCACTATTATTGCTGTGACAATAACTCTCTGGCTCAACAAATGTTTTAATTTGTCTGCACACAGAATGGCTGTGAGAAAACCCCATATCAAAGTGGGAGCCACCTATAATGTCCAATGCAGATGCCATGCATTGATATGAATACAAAAGTAAAAAAATAAACGTCCGCTTACCCTTTTGAGGGAAGATTGCAATTACGATGGACAGGAAACAGGATAATCTTGGCTTGAGGAGGAGCATTTGCCTTTTTTTTGTTTTGCAAGCTGCTCTACCACTGGGGTTCAGAATTGCCACAATTTCCTGCGGTTTAAACTTGATATCCATCAAATAAAAAAAACGTTTAGAAAAAAAGCATACTTATATTATACACATTTTTATTGTGTCACAAAAAAACTGCTGCTGTAACGTTGGTATATCGAAGGTAAAACAAACACGAGGAAGCGCTCCAGTCAGCGTTAAAGCGGAATTTTCCTGCGGCGTCGCCAAGAAAGCTACGTCCCAACGTTCTGCTGAGCAGCTGTTGCTCGTATTAAGAGTTCATTTCTAAAAATACGTGGCAAAAGTGACTCATTATTATCGTCGACCCAACACTCATTGTCCAAACAAAGTAAAGAGATTCATCAGTTTAACACGTAGGCTTTCGCGACCAATATTATTCATAATCAACGTTTTTGGGTTTAGATCGAGTTATTTATAAATGTGTCGTAACCCTCCACCACCCGACACGGTCAATCAGTAAAAAGTGTCACTATTTGTCTTTTGTCAACGTGACACTTTTTTACTGATTGGCCGTGTCGGGTGGTGGAGGGTTACAACACATTTATAAATAACGCGATCTAAACCCAAAAACGTTGATTATAAAGAGATTCATGTTGTCGCGTTGAATACATATATTGAGTATGGTCACAAACATTTCTGTCAAGAGTGTGATTGAGACTTTATGGAATACTAATTAAATTAGTGCCAACATACCGTTGATTAGTCTGCCCTTTAAAACTTCTGCTGCTAAGTCAGGATAATTGGGAGCTAATCAAGGGACGTAATGAGAAATCAGAAGATTAGCTCGTGTGAATGTTGGTATGCATTTGTGAACGACCATGTAATTCTACTTATTTTCAGTTATAATTGGATTTATTAGAAAAATTGGCTTATAGGAAACATCATCTGCAATATATCTATACAGGCATATCAACCTGAATGCTAATTCAGCTACCACCAATTTTCAGGCTACACTTTGAACAGAAAGAAATCTTTACGCAGTTTAGAAGAGCGGTGTGCACATTGCAACGCAATACGACGATCCGAGTTCAAGTGTAACACTAAGTTTACGGTGCAAATTTGCCAAAGTTGAAAAACTTACCCTCAAATTACTCAACTTGAATATATTTAGAAATAATAATAATAAATTCAGTTTTTTATAGCGCAATTACCGACAAGGTCTCAAAGCGCTTTACGTACAATCTTAAGTAATGGAGAAAGCCTGTTGCACAAATAGGTGAGTTTGAAGACGCGACTTAAGAAGTGGAACAGACAATCGCGGAGCGTGGCAGAAAAAAAAGCTCGCTGCCAACGAGTGCGAAACATGGCAGGAAAACCTCCTGAGAGAGTAGGATGGCGCTCAGTGGAGAATCTCCTGGGGAACACATTCCTGCGGAGGGAGCTGGTAGGAACGTTGGGTTGCTCGGTCAATGGCCAGGGTCAACGGCGGCATGGAGTTTTATAAGGGCACCACGGGGTGAGCAGCCCCTCCCCACCCAGCCCCACCCCTCCCACCCCCCACCACCCTCCCCACCCAGCCCCTCCCCACCCAGCCCCTCCCCACCCTCTCCACCCAGCCCCTCCCCACCCTCCCCTCCCCACCCAGCCCCTCCCCACCCTCCCCTCCCATTTTTTGATGCAAGACGGAGAGACACAATAATCCCCTGTGGGCTGGTGGAACCAGATGGTTCCTACCAGTATAAGAACAATAATAATAATACCTTGTTGGCGAGGTTCTGATTATGCTCCTATGTAAATTGCAATGGTGTGGGCTTGTGAACTTAGGCACGAGAGGGGACCAGCTTCCACCCCAACTTCTGGACAAGAGGGGAATGCCACACACGGGGCTAAGCCCCCCTGAATTAACAAACTGTATTAGTCCATTTGGTTACTCAAAATGGACCCATGTGGCTATTGCCCCCCCCCCCACCCCCAGATTAAAAAATTACGTTTCCAGTTTTTTGTCAAACTACTGCTGAATGAAGGCCTTTCCCTGTCGTGTCAATCACTGGGGTTGTATGACCAAGCTCGTTTGTTGTCGTCCTTCCTCCGCACCTCCGATTCGCACGGTTGGCGATGTACGGTGCGACAGAAGTTCAACTTACATGCTTACATTCACCATGCTAGCCAATTCGGTTTTCCTGAAGGCAATGGACGGCTCAGGGACTGGTTCAGATGTAACTCACCGCACACGTCGGCCATGGCCAGACATACAACATGGTTCTAACCCGCTGCACCACCGCTGCTCACCCTCACGTACCTGCCAAATTATTGACAACGCAATGGGGATGAAGCTCACTCGCTCTCTCGCTCTCTCTCTCGCTCTCTCGCTCTCTCTCGCTCTCTCACTATCTCTCGCTCTCTCACTATCTCTCGCTCTCTCTCGCTCTCACTATCTCTCGTTCTCTCACTCTCTCTCTCACCGGCTACGACGAGCCGCGCGGTGCGGCTCACGATGGTGCCCAGGGAGTCGACGGTGGCGACGCACTGGTAGGTGCCCTCGTCCGGCTTGTGGTGCTTGCCGTGCAGCACGTTCTGCAGCTGCAGCGAGCCGCCCGGCAGCAGGGCGCGCCGCTCGTCCGTCGCCAGGTTGATGAAGGTGCCGTCCTTCTTCCACTCGATGCGGGGGGTGCCCTCCGAGGTGCGCACCGAGCAGTTGAGCACGATCGACGAGCCCCGTGCCGCCACCGTGTCCCGCGGCTCCGACGTGAAGTGGAAGGGGCTGAACGTCCGCTTGTTCAGGCCTGCGCGGAGGAGAATTCGATTTGTCAGCGAGCGGGTCGTAGTGGCGGCGGAAACCCTTTGGCTCTCCCGAGCGTTGTCGGGTTTTGCCGAAGTGTTCGGTACAATTCGGAAATGTGTGGGAGAGTTACACGGGACAACCACGAAAAACCCGCACACAGTGGAAATGCCTCTTGCTAATCCCGGCATGGCAGCGGCTACACTTTGTCGACAAGAGCCTCTCACCTACTCACAATCCATCAGAACAAAATCACGGGTTATCTAAGGCAAGTTCAAAACGCCGTCAAGGGGTCACCCCGGTCCTTCGTCCCTCTAGTGCCAATAATGTGAGAGGTGCTTTGCAGTCAACAGTGATCGTCCTATGGAGCAACCGCCCCCCCCCCCCCATCATCATCTGAGTGGGAAAATTCGAGCACTGGCTTAGGGCCACCAATAGTCATGAGCGCCATCCCACAGCTCGCTTAATTCAGGAGACACTTTGACTCGATTTTAAAAAAATTCCCACTACTTATTCAATATTTTTTCAGGAGGGCCCTGCATCGGTATGCGCGTTCAATCCCTGTTTAATGAGTGTTTTGCATGTGGGATGACCGCAGATCGGCCAGAGAAATCCCACGCATATGACCGGATTACTCCCAGACGTCTGCACAATTGGGTCGAGAAACAATTTTCCGTGAAGCTTGCAGGTGAGCATCATGAGATTTGTGTGATGCCCTCTACCCTGGCCAGAAAATTTTGGATTTCGGAAATATGCGGCATCAACCCCTCCCCACCCTTTACTCCTTCACTTCATTTTCACTGACGAGTGTTGTGAAATATGGGTAGTGTAGGAGAGGCCTTTCTTCCAACCGTGGATTGACTAAGGCATCTTCACTCAATACTATTATTACTGTCATGATGTATTCCATACAATATATCCATGTCTGTAAAATGGAGAGAATGCATGGAAGATGGACAAAAAATATGTTATGCTTGATACACTTTGGAATAAGGTCATTGTCAGAGCAACACTGATATATTCAACCGTGTCTAAAACAACACGTGGAAGGTGTGGATATTGCCTCCATAAATTGTAGAGCAGGGACTCGCCACAACCTGCAAATGTGGAAAGGTGCAAACCACCTGGCGTACATCACTGGATGACTGCCCCAATGCAAGACGCGTACTCTGGTGGAACAAGTGGACCACACCACTCAGCTACCCCACCCAGATGCCGGGGAATGGCTCACAACATCAAATAATTGTAGCCCCGTTGCTTTTTTTCATGCCATATGAAAGAAGCAGAAGACTGAGATACTGGGTTAAAAACTGGGTGGTCACATGAATTAAACCGCCTTCTCAAGTGTAGCAAGCTAATCGCCGCAGCCCATTCACAAATTACTCCACTAAATAAACGTCGTGCTTTGCACAGTCATTTGTTCGCTTAATTCAACAAAACCTCTCCGTCAACTAAAATGAGAACTGTGCATCTTTATAATAGATTGTGCAGTTGTGAAATATTTACAAGGGAGCACACATCCCCTTCTCCTGTTGAGTAAGAGAGACCAATTAAAGGCTACACTAGAAGCAGCTGAATGATGATCTTCCACTGCCGTTCTAAAATGACACCCTCTAAAATCCTGACTTTGCCAAAAACAACTGGAATGAAATGTGCAGCCAAAGTCAGCGTTCTCCTGTTCTGGCAAGCGGTGGGGTGACAATATATTCATTGGTTGTCCTGAAACATTGCTGGACATTCCACACTCCCACGACTGGGGTAATTTTCACATAGAACAACTAGTTTCGATTTAAAGCTTTCGTGACTGCAGGGATTCTTATTCTAGGTTCTTTCGGTAAAGTCACGTAGAAGGGAAACAATAAAATAATAAAAATTAAAATTAAAATAATAAAATATTTTATTTTTCCCTTCCACGTGACTTTACCGAAAGAACCAAGAATAAGAACGACTGTTATTAACTTGTCACAAAGTCGCAACTGGTTGTTTTTTTATCAACAGTGGAGTAATGGTAGGCCGAGTTGACTCCTTGCAAATGTGAGTCATCACATTCTAAAACGAGACATCACATTTGGAAGGAGTAGCGGCTGGCCAGGAAGACCGCAAAGACGATCAAATATCCAGACCATTGCTGAGCGTTACAATCGTCAACAGCCATGATCTGTCCACCGCTTGGTGAAGGTCGCCTAATTCCGTGTCAGTCACGGCGAGTTGTTTTGACCGCGTCTTTGGTCTCCACGCCAGAGGTCGCAACCGGGTACCCAATACCCGTACCCTACCCGATACCCGGCTACCCGTACCCGGCCAGGTACGGGTACGGGTAGCCGTTTGCGACCTCTGCTCCATGCTGGCCAATGGGGATCGGTGAAGGAGTGCAGTGGCGGCGTCTGACTCGCCAGGAAACCGGCGTTAGCCTGGCGAGGAATTGAACTCGGGTCGCCGGGTTCATAGGGCAGCATGTGAACCACTGGAGCGCTGCAGGCACATGCAATGCAGCAGGAGCAAGATGGGCATGAAGCTACCGCACATGCAAGGGAAACAGTTGGCAGACATTGCAAGCATGTCTACTATAATATTTGAGTGTTGCTACGTGTTATGCTATAATTACACTGAATGTTAAATGCACTTAAGTTATGCCTTGCGTCCTTCAACTTAAGCGTTTGATATATTTTGCACGTAAGCTATGTGTGGCTGTCTTTTAGAGACTGCAATTAAAAATCTTCAGGTCATGTTATTAAAATTATTCAATTTCTAGTTCATTTTTAGCTGCACAATCATAATTAATCCTGTTAAATAACCCTTGCCGCAGTTACAGACATCATTAACGCCATCACGGCCTTAATTGTCTCATAGTAATTAAGTGAAATACACTGTAGGGCATGTTCTCTTCATGGTGATTGATAACTGAATAACAATTGGTCTTTTTTTTTAAGGATCACACGTGAAAATAAAAAAAATCCAGCCATCCCCGTTCATTAAAGTTGCCTGTGAGCAGCATTCATACCAAGTAACAGGAACATTATGTGCATTTTGGGGATTTTGGAAAATGTATCGTGATGTTAAGTGTGTGCAATACTTTGCAAATGTGTCTTTGAAAACAAAAGTCTAATATTTTATGTTAACAAGGCACCTTTTAACGTCCTGGTGTTTTATTAATGAATTTAAATATTTCATTGACACTAACTTTCATCATACGAATGTTTGAAATGGTACAAAATTCTCAGTTTTTCCTTGAAAAAACGATTGGTGCTCATCTCAACTGGTGGATCTCAGCCTCCCTTTAACGTCCACGTGCCCATCAGGGGGGGGGGGAGTGTGATCCAATCTATTTAAATGACAACCACTTCTTAACTTGCCAAAAAAAGTGGTGTCTCATTGTATCAACCCCTGCGGAATAATGGGCTGAGTTAGTCCCCGCTTTAGATTTGAACTGGCAGCCTCGTGATATTGTCATCACGCAAAGTAACAAAATAAACGACTCCTCTAAAATGAAATGTAAAATGGGATGGAGCTGTGGTACATTTGTCCGCGCACTGTTTCTGCGAACCCAGTGACCCGAGTTGAATTCGTGGCCACGGTCAACATCAGTGGCCAGTGGACATTCAAACCGGTCCCGGGGGCCCACGTTTTTACCGCCCCCATCACCACTCTGTAAAGTACGGTAAACAGAAAACATTCCGCATGACCAACGTCGTGTGTGCGGAGGTGGGGCAGGGGGCCTTCATCCAGCAGTGGATTGAGAAAGAAATGTACCCTATTGCAGGCTATTAAAATACGGCATTGCTTGTTTAAAAAAAAAACATCTGAATCTTGCATTTGTAATCGAAGTTTGCGTCACGTGTCGGCATGGCACTCCAAAATACTGAATTCACAAAACGCACATTCAGGCTTTAGTCACGGTGACATATGGCAATGCTAATTTACTTCCCAGGCCAATTTATGTGAGCCACCATCAAAGGTATACTGCGGGGTGACCCACACACACACACACGTGCCTTGCGTGTGGAATTGCACTGCATGCCACTCAGATACCCAGGCCAACACGCAACGGGGACAAGCCAGCAACCAACAGGTTACGTTCGAGGCAGCCCATCTGGCAGCCCGCATCTCTTGGGAAAGGCAATGGATGGCTTAACTACCCAGCCTATTATTTACAGCCCGCATCAAGCCTACTGAAAACCTGCTAATTCACATGCCACTTTGAGAACATTACAATAATGGGTCCGTGGCTTCCTTACTCAATTATCCTCTCTCCAAGTTGCGGTAAATCGACAAGTTTTCAATACACGCCACTTTGATTTGGAGATCAAACGAAAAAAATACATCGTGGTCAATTGAATGCTTGTAACAATGATCGCTGGTGTGGCTGCTCCTATATAATGCCCTATTATTTTTTAGGACACTTGTCCCAGCTATGCTACCGTCAGCCGTCGTTAAACTCCACAGCCCATTCAAGGAAGACGTGAGTGTCACATCTTTTTGTAGATATCCGCAAACACTCGTAAATATCCTTGTTTTACAATGCTTTTTTTTCTTAGCTGGTATTTAAGTAACATACTATATCATTAGCACCAAGCAATTAATGATGCAAGCATGATTTAATGGAAAAATGACTTTTAGCTGCCATGAAATTACATAAAAATAAAAATATTTAATAGTTTAAATTTTCTGATGCTTCAGATGTGAGTTGTATGATGGGATGTAAGCATATCACATATTACCCTTTACTAAAAACCTGGAATTTTTGTGGCAAAAACCTATTTAATATCTCAGTAACACCGAATGAAAATGAATAACCAGATCATATCTTATCATCATAGGTCTCCTTGAGTATGTGCATTGTCTGGTGTGTTTTTTTACACTATATATCAGTAAATGTAATTGATACCTGAAAGCACTTTGAAAATGTAGTAACCGGACCAAAACAAACATTATAATGGGCAGATACTTTACAAAGTTAGCACTTTCCTCAATCAACGGCCCATAAATTACCATGAACGAGGTAATAATGAACTATGGTTTTGGAAATATTAAGAAAATATGAATAAAAAAAAATATATTGCACACAGATGTATACATTCCTGGTAGGAGTAGCAGGTCAATTACGGCAATCGATGCGGATGCGCGGCATGCATAAAGTTAGCCTGAGCACAGACATGCACCGCACATTTTGTGAAATACGCACGTAATGTCAATGCAGCGATGCCTTATTTGTTAACGCAAAGGAGCCTTGACAATTTACAAGTCAAAAAAAAAGAAAAACAGCCTGTGACCTTACGATAATCTCTCCTGGTTTGTGGCATAATTCGAGCATTCAATGCCCAGCAGGCTCACCCTCGCCTGTCCGGTTTGGAGACGACATACCAATAATGCTGCGAACGACGTGAGCTGCAGAGGTCACGTTCCATCCAGCCGGCGGGCAATCCAGCGCTATTATTTCGTGGCCCGCACACGCACTCCCAAAATTGCCATCTTTATCCCTCACAAATCGCTTCCGATTATGTTCACTCCTGCAGCCGTTGCGACTCCGCCATATTATCAGTGAAACGCGCGAAAGGTTCGTTAAGCGCGCGGTCGATAAATGTGCCGCGGCGTTGCATGCGGCGCTCGCATTTAAAGAAGGCACCTGCGCGTGGACACGACCTCTGTTGTCCTTGCCCCCCGCACCTCCAATTAGCACGGTCGGCTACGTGCGGCGCGAAAGAAGTTCAACGAGCCGACGTACGTGCGTGCAATGAAGAAGAGACAGAGCCGCAACACTCGTCCGACGTTTTATTGTGTCTAGCGTCGAAGAGTAGCGAACTTGTGTTACAAACACAGCACTCGAAAGTGGTAGGAAAGGAAGCTTCAGGATTTACCTTGGAGACAACCAGATATGCAGAGAATGTAGACGCACTCTTGCTGGATCAGGGTCATTGTAGAAATTCCACAGCTGACTTTGCAGTAACAACTTGGGTAGAAGCGTTCTCAAAATAGTCACCTTTTACTCCCCTCAAACATGCTTTTCAAGTAATGCCTCGCCATTTTTGTGTTTGTAAGATACGGATGTAAAACTGTCTACAGGAATGTATCCACAGAGGTTGCATTATGGGGAGGTTGGATCCTGTCAGAGGATTGTATTTTAGTATTTATACAGCTAGATTAGGGCCACTAATATAAATTAGCATTAGGTAATACTGAAATGAGCGTTTGACCTAATGCTCATTTGACAATGGAAACACTTGACATTGAAGCACGTGAACAAGATTATAAATGCCCTATTTTTTCACTACTTTCTTTTATTAAACCCTTTTTCTAAAAATAATTCATATGACTAGTGAAATGGGATAAGCGTGGCAAAAACATGATCTAGTAACATACACATAGTCATGTTATCTGAAAAAACAAGTGGTGTTAATCATGACTCATAAATCATAATTCTAAGCTCTTGCCAATCCACTGCTAAATGAATACCTCCCCATGCCATCTTCAGTTATTGGGGGGTTGTATGACCATACTTCACCATACCTCTCAGTGCAAGTTCATGAAGAGAGGAGGCCAGGACCAGGTCAGAAATCACTCGCCACTGATGTTAGCCGAAGCCAAGAATCCAACTCAGGTCACCGAATGCAGTGCTGTGCCATAACCACTGTTTCACTGTGGCGAGATGTTAACTACCTCGCTTGGTATACAAGAGGTTGTGGGTTCCGACCCTGACACCTGCTGTATATTTGAAGTTTGCGTGTTCTCCTCGTGGTTGAGGGGATTTTCTCCGGGTCCTCCGGTTTTCCCCACCAGATTAGAAACACGCATTTAGAGTATGTGGCTGCTATAAATTTCCACATGATAAACCATTCAATGGAGCTATTATATGTGGGCAGGTCGCTTATGCAAAAGGGCTATACAGCTCAGTGGCTTTTATCTGGTAAAATAAAATGTAGTTTCAAAAATAGTTTAAATTCCACCCTCATTATTTTAGTAAACCGGGAAAACATCTACGTCTCAAAATATTTCACCAGATGCAATGTCAGCCAATAGGCACCTTCCAATGATTCCTCCATAGCGCCTTCATGCACCAACAGTATGGGCAGATATATATTCTTTGTTAGACTGTTCGAGTGTTATCGTGTGCCCACAATGCGGGTAAAATATATAGTTTTTTTGACAAGTGCTGATCTTGTCGCACGCACGCGAGTGGGAGTGGATGCCCGCGTGCGAGCGTGCGTGCTCGCACGCTCGCATGGGTGTGAGTGCCTGTCTTTATGTGAACGTCTGTCCTTGTGGGGAGCGATAGGGTAGCAGCTAGCGCACTGCGCTTCGAACCCGGCCACCCAAGTTCGATTCCCGCTCACGGCCAACACCAGTGAAGATTTTCTTTACCGGTCCTAGGCCTCGCCTAGGTCGACTCAGCCTCAAATGAGCACCTGGCGCGGGAACACATCGAAACTGGGGAGACAAAGGCGGCCGGGCGTGGTGTTGGCTACCCACCCCCTTGTGTGCCGAGCTGGCCTTCATAGGTGCTCGCTAGCAGCACTTGCCCCAACAGTCTGCTAAGGCTGCATGGGGGATCTTTGTCTGTCTCTTGCGTGCACTCTGCTTGTCATGGTGGTAATGGAATGACTGCCTTCAGTTCACCATTGCCAAGGTGCTTTCAAGCTCTGCTGGCAGTATCCAACAAATCACATCAGTGAGCATTTAAATTGCTTGGTGCCAAACAGCCCTGATGGAGTTGGTACGTGTACGGACTACCCATCTGCTCGATTCGCTCAGAAACAACTTGAGCCGTCAAGATGAGACACGTGCCTGTAGCTAGGAATCACTTTGGTCGAGGGGATTCACGAGAAATATCGTAACAAAATCGCATCGGCAAATTTCACGCAAATGACGACCTTGGCGGAGGGGGTTTCCGTTGGGGTCACTGATGAACGCGAACCATGTCCCACAGCAAACGATGGCTCTGGGTCCCCCGTCCTATTTTTTGTTTTATAGGGCGTGAACACAAGAGAACCATTTACGTAACACGCGACTGTGGATTATTGAAGAGTTCCGCGGGCCTCGCATGCAAAAATTCGTATGCTTGAGTAGAAGTGGTTGGCTGATAAGAGTCGAGGTCGTACCTTCACTCGCATTTCACGTTAACTTCAAGTGGCAGCACGTGTGGCGAGTGTTCCCGGGACGATTGTTCACACTGCTCGTACGCACGCACGGGGCTCGATTTGTGGAAAAGTGTTCACGTGAAATTATCTTTAGAGGGCCTCTTAAGAAAGGTGCAAGGACATGAATTTTAGGAAATGTTTTAAACTGGAGAAAAAAAATGCAAATTTTGTAAGTATATTTGAATCTTGGGGCGAATGCAATATTACGGATGTAATATTATGAATGTAATATTATGGATATAATATTATTCATGTAATATTATGAATGGAATATTATGGATGTAATATTACGAATGGAATATTACAAAGTTCAACTACTACTGCTTTGGCAGTGGTACACGAACACAAATAGCAAACAACGCAACGCAGAATCGGAATATTATTTTTTTACTGGAGGAATCCGATGAGCTAGAAATCTCTTTTACACTGATGTCCAACAACACGTTCATCGTGTGTTGTGTAAAGAGGGCCATTGTCGGAAAATTCGCCTATCATATATTTATTTTTGGTAAGGCTGTGTTATTGACAAATGCGTTGAGGTTTTTTCTATATATTGTTTTACAAGCAGCCAATTGAACGTATATCATTAAGACCTCTGATATTCGAGTGAACAGCAAATGAAAGGTTAGAAAAAAACTATATTAAAACAATTTCAAGAGCTTGTGTTGCTGTCTAAAAAAACATTCTTAAGCCACATATTGAACCTAAATAATGATGCTGTAGGATCTGTGGCACTCCTTGTGGTGTTGCCTTAGGATTATCATAACTAAGTTGTAAGAGCTGCAAAACTCAGATTCTTTAATAAAGCAAACACACGCAATGCCCTACCACACACCGCTCATGATATTGATGACTAGGAAAATGATTGGTGCAAGAAGCCGGGGAAGACGGTGATTTAATTACACAAGCAATTTGAACAGTAGCTAATGCAAAGTTCTCGAGTCATATTATGGACAGAGCTAAGTGGAAGAAAGGCAATGATAACCAATGGTTTTGAGAAATCACATCGCACAAAGAGAGCGCGAGGGATATTAATATATACTAACACATTTTAATTTTTCAGTGTTTAAAAAGTGCACAAAGTACATCTCATTATTCTTCCTCAAGGGTTTATCACATTCAAGTTTGCCCTGTGCAGGATTGGCCAAGTAAATCCGGCAGACAGGAGCTAATACAAGGAACAAACAAGCCCCTTAGTCAAGCGAGGACACAAATACAAAGATCCCCCGTATAGCCTTAACAGTCTGTCGAGGAAAGTGCTGTTAGCGAGTAGCACCTATTAATCATAATTATTAGTGGCGACGCTAACCACTACACCATGGCTCCCCACACACCACGCACAGACACACACACGCCACGCACAGACACGCACACGCCACGCACAGACACGCACACGCCACGCACATACACACACACGCCACGCACAGACACACACACACGCCACGCACAGACACACACACGCCACGCACAGACACACACACACGCCACGCACAGACACACACACGCCACGCACAGACACACACACCACGCACAGACACACACACACCACGCACAGACACACACACCACGTAACAGACACACACACACGCCACGCACATTTCGTCGCACGCCAAAGTCACGCGAAGCGCCGTTTTACGCAAGACTCTACGTGCAATAAACGCGCCGGGGGGGGAAGGGGGTAGAGATAAATAAATAAATAACCCTCGAGCATTATCCTCGCCCGAGCCAGGAAACGATGCTTCCAGCAACATAATCCTGGCAACTCACACCGGGGGGGGGGGGCATCACGGAGACCCTAATGAGCTCCGGGTGTCCGGGAGGTAACGGCCCCTGCGGAGGAGCCTTTTGGTGGGGGGGGGGGGGGTGAGCTCCACGTGGTGTGCCTAGCGAGTGACTCGAGGTCACGTGGTGTGCCTAGCGAGTGACTTGAGGTCACGTGGTGTGCCTAGCGAGTGACTCGAGGCCACGTGGTGTGCCTAGCGAGTGACTTGAGGTCACGTGGTGTACCTAGCGAGTAGCGAGTGACTTGAGGCCACGTGGTGTGCCTAGCGAGTGACTTGAGGTCACGTGGTGTGCCTAGCGAGTGACTCGAGGCCACGTGGTGTGCCTAGCGAGTGACTTGAGGTCACGTGGTGTGCCTAGCGAGTGACTCGAGGCCACGTGGTGTGCCTAGCGAGTGACTTGAGGTCACGTGGTGTGCCTAGCGAGTGACTTGAGGTCACGTGGTGTGCCTAGCGAGTGACTCGAGGTCACGTGGTGTGCCTAGTGAGTGACTTGAGGCCACGTGGTGTGCCTAGCGAGTGACTCGAGGTCACGTGGTGTGCCCAGCGAGTGACTTGAGGTCACGTGGTGTGCCTAGCGAGTGACTCGAGGCCACGTGGTGTGCCTAGCGAGTGACTTGAGGCCACGTGGTGTGCCTAGTGAGTGACTTGAGGTCACGTGGTGTGCCTAGTGAGTTACTCGAGGTCACGTGGTGTACCTAGTGAGTGACTTGAGGCCACGTGGTGTGCCTAGCGAGTGACTCGAGGTCACGTGGTGTGCCTAGCGAGTGACTCGAGGCCACGTGGTGTGCCTAGCGAGTGACTTGAGGTCACGTGGTGTGCCTAGCGAGTGACTTGAGGTCACGTGGTGTGCCTAGCGAGTGACTCGAGGTCACGTGGTGTGCCTAGTGAGTGACTTGAGGCCACGTGGTGTGCCTAGCGAGTGACTCGAGGTCACGTGGTGTGCCCAGCGAGTGACTTGAGGTCACGTGGTGTGCCTAGCGAGTGACTCGAGGCCACGTGGTGTGCCTAGCGAGTGACTTGAGGCCACGTGGTGTGCCTAGCGAGTGACTTGAGGCCACGTGGTGTGCCTAGTGAGTGACTTGAAGGTCACGTGGTGTGCCTAGTGAGTTACTCGAGGTCACGTGGTGTACCTAGTGAGTGACTTGAGGCCACGTGGTGTGCCTAGCGAGTGACTCGAGGTCACGTGGTGTGCCTAGCGAGTGACTTGAGGTCACGTGGTGTGCCTAGTGAGTGACTCGAGGTCACGTGGTGTACCTAGTGAGTGACTTGAGGCCACGTGGTGTGCCTAGTGAGTGACTTGAGGCCACGTGGTGTGCCTAGCAAGTGACTTGAGGTCACGTGGTGTGCCTAGCGAGTGACTTGAGGTCACGTGGTGTGCCTAGTGAGTGACTTGAGGCCACGTGGTGTGCCTAGCAAGTGACTTGAGGTCACGTGGTGTGCCTAGTGAGTGACTTGAGGCCACGTGGTGTGCCTAGCAAGTGACTTGAGGTTACGTGGTGTGCCTAGCGAGTGACTTGAGGTCACGTGGTGTGCCTAGTGAGTGACTTGAGGTCACGTGGTGTGCCTAGCGAGTGACTTGAGGTCACGTGGTGTGCCTAGTGAGTGACTTGAGGTCACGTGGTGTACCTAGCGAGTAACTTGAGGCCACGTGGTGTGCCTAGTGAGTGACTTGAGGTCACGTGGTGTGCCTAGTGAGTGACTTGAGGTCACGTGGTGTGCCTAGTGAGTGACTCGAGGCCACGTGGCGTGCCTAGCGAGTGACTTGAGGTCACGTGACGTGCCTAGCGAGTGACTTGAGGTCACGTGGTGTGCCTAGCGAGCGACTTGAGGTCACGTGGTGTGCCTAGCGAGCGACTTGAGGTCACGTGGTGTGCCTAGCGAGCGACTTGAGGCCACGTGGTGTGCCTAGCGAGTGACTCGAGGTCACGTGGTGTGCCTCGTGAGTGACTTGCGAGCCGGGCGTGGGTGCCTCCATGTAAGGGGAGCTGCAACAGTGGTTAATAATCGCGGTTCATAATCGTGGCGTTCCCTCATTATTCGCGAGGGATATGTTCTGGAGACGCTCGTGACGAGTACGTTTCGTGGATAGCGACATTGGCCTACGAAAATCTTATTATTGAATTACCTTCACTAAATACATACATAAATAAGTTATTACGCATATTAAAAATATCACATCTCGCACGACATTCTCTCTCATCACATTCATCTCATCACTTGATCTCATGACTTATCTCATCACAAGATCTCTCACTCGTGTAAGAGTTCCAGATGCGATTCGCGGATAGCAAGATTCGTGAATAACGAGGGAAGACTGTACACAATTGCCCCATGTGTTGGGTTCCTGTATCATGGAGTTTTTTCACTGTCAAGTGTGCCTCAAGCTCAGTTGGATAAGATGTCTTAGCCCAATGTGTGTGTGCGTGTAGGTTTATTCATATCATAGTATAGGGAATTACTATTCATGACTATCTGCCTTTAATGTGTAGCATCATTAAGAATTCCATTAAACTGCAGCTAATTATATGCATTATGCAAATGATTGTAGATAAATATGTTACATTCCAAGTTGAGTGAACACATTATTTTTGAATGTATCGTTAAATTAACATTTCTTATGGGGATAATTGATTTAAACACCCAATAACACTGCATATATACTGTTTTAAGTATACTTTCAATAACCGTATACTGCACACTGTAGCAATTCCAACTGGTTTTAAATGTACTTTATAGTCGTGCACTTATTTTACGTTTCAAAAAGGTATAAATTTTGTACTAATATAAAGATCCCCCATATAGCCTTAACAGACTGTGGGGGCAAGTGCTGTTAGCGAGCACCTATGAACGCCGCAACAGTACACGAGCACCACGCCCGACCGCCTTTGTCTCCCCAGTGGCAATGTTTACACACCGCACCAGGTACTCATTTGAGGCTGAGTCGATCTAGCGGAAGGCCCACGACCGGTTTAGATAATCGTCACTGTTGGTGTTTTCCGTGAGTGGGAATCGAACCCGGGTCGCCGGGTTCATAGCGCAGCGCGCTAACCGCTACACTACCGCTCCCCACTAATATGCAACCATATACAGGTACACTGGGAAAAGAGTGGCAGAGCAGCACAGTGATGATTGCGCTGTGCTTTCTATGACCCTGGTGGGTTGAACCCGATTCCCACCTTCGGCGAAACATCAGCGGCGAGCGATACCCGAACAGGCCCTTCACCCTCTCGATCCCACCACACCTCAATCCAGCAGTGGATTGATTTATAGGGCACAGGATCAGCACGCAAATATCGACACTAGCTTTTAAGTTAATGTCACGATATACTCTAAAATAACAGCTAAATCAAATAATTAATTTATCATTGACAGTGATAGTGCCAGGACTGTTGGAACAAACGTGCCATTCAAAGCTTTGGGGATGGCTTAGGTGGATTCGACAGAGGCCATCATATGCGTAAGACACCTGCCTGCTTGGGTAACTAAATGCACTTTAAAATGCAGTACAGCAAGTGGGTTGTTGGCACATTTGAAGGTTTCGGTCACGTGCATGGGGCTTGACGAGGTACTCTCGCTAATCGCAAAAAATATATCTCGAGAAGGAATCGACCAAACATGCCAAGCAGGAGCCTCCTGGAGAAGTCTTGAGGATCAATTGAGGCCTTCCTGGATAAATCAAGAATTACCAATTGTAAGCCATTCTGTGGCAGAAAAGTGCACATGTGTGTTTAACAAAAACACTAATTTGCAGGGCTATCGTATGAGAAACTCCCCCACGCTTTGTTGATCATGTATTTTTTTTTTCGCATATGTTAGGACTGGTCAGTGTCGGTTGCCAGGTCCAGTTCAGATATCGCTGAGGTTAGCCGCGGCCGGAAACCAAACTCAGGCCACTGCGGTCAAAGTACAGCATGCACTCACCAATGCAACCCCCGTATGTTGTGTGTTTGTACAACGAGTGCAGACTCGTTGTATTTTGCAATGGGTGAATATTGTTTAGCAGAATTAAGAAATGAATTGTGTTTGAATGTACGGAAGCACGTATTGCGTACACACATAACCATCGCCAAAATGCGATGTGCTGTGTACAGCTACATCCCAGTGTTTGTGGAACTTACGACGGCTTATTAAACAAGTTTAAGATTTACAAAGCGCTGTAATGTTTTTCGGCGCGGAGGTGACGATTTATAATTGTGACATGACCTGTAAACAATAGGCAATGTAAAACAAATGTTGTGATAATAAACATCTGTCAAATGTGGGCTATTCATTTCCCTTCTCGATAAACCATTAAGTTACCAACAAGGCATTGTAGTTTTGTCATTAAAATCAATGATCTGTCATGCCACCTAGTGGAGAGCCAAAACTTCCTTTCACTTATTTATTCAAATCGGCAAAGAAAAGCAAACGCAAGCTAATTATTAAACATGTGTTTTTTTTGTATGGAGTATATGATTAACATGCCTCACACAAGTCTGTTAAACAGTTCGAGGATATTTGTATTCACTGGACTCATCGCGAAGGGAAGTAATAATTGCTGACAAAGCACCACCGTTTAAATCTGACACCACAGAAATATATCCTGGGATACAATCTCAATCCATTTTGTGCTCTGATATTGTAATTTACCATCACCCAGTTTCTGTCAGAGGTCGCAACCGGGTACCCGATACCCGTACCTTACCCGATACCCAGCTACCCGTACGGGTACGGGTACCCGTTTGCGAACCTGGTGCGGCCGGGTACGGGTAGGCCGTGAGTCACTGGTGAGTCACCGTTTGTCACTCATTTCCCAACGTCTTGTCTCTTTTCACAATTCAAGTTTCTAGAATCACCCACCCGCGCCTGCAACATGGCTTCATCCCAGAGGTCGCAATCGGGTACTCGTACCAGTACCCTACCCGATACCCGGCCGGGTACGGGTAGCCGTGTATCGGGTAGGGTACGGGTACCTGTTTGCGACCCTGGTGCGGCCGGGTACGGGTAAGGAATCAAACCCCGTTTGCGACCTCTGGTTTCTGTCCACTACAGCAGGGGTCCCCAACCCCCGGGGCCACACAGCAGGAGGTGAGAACGGTGAGTCCGCGCGTGGCCAGCCCATTCTTTTATTGACCACTTCCGTCCGCGCCTCTTTCCCGCACTGCGCGCTTGTCTCAGTCACGGTTTTGGTAAGCCCCACAAGCTCTAACCCCTAGTAGCCAAAATGAGTAAAAAACACACGTCGCTGGAGAGCTTCTTTGAAAAGGGGGAAAGACCCAATGATGACCCCCCCCTACACCCCGGTCCGTGAAAAAATTGTCTTCCACGAAACCGGTCCCTGGTGCCAAAAAGATTGGGGACCGCTGCACTACAGGGCACATATTGGGCCAGTGCAATGTCATCACCTAAAGTCTTGTGTTCCTAAGATTACAATGTCTAGAGATGTTTCACTCTCGATGGATATGTGTCAAGATGCATAGCATGGACGGCATGAGGAGCCTTTGTACGAGCAATTAAATGCCGCCCCATCTCTACTGCCCATGGGCTCCGGTCCCGTTGCACCACCTGTACACTTGATAGCTAAGCCACTGATAATAACAATGCATCAGGTAATGACAAAATCATCCGGCTAGGTAGAGGTTCCAGATTGAGCACACCTCTTCCCATTGCGGAAGTCTGTTGTAAATCAAATCCCAGTCAGGTGTGAACTCAGCCTTATCATCCATCCGGGTGACAATACAACGAAACGACACAAAGTGGGGAGTCGAACATTTGTTCTGGACAAACTGGTACCCCTCCATTGGAATGTGGAATTGCCACGACGGGCTCCACGGGAAACCAACAAAGATGAGCGAATCGAACTGAGGCCGGTGGGTTCAGTGCGCCAACTTCGTCAGCCGCTCCGACCCAACCCACTGTAACACGATATGCAAACGTGCCGCGCGCTCTATTGCTCTCTATTCAATGGAGGTGATATTTGGCAGGTGTGCTGATGAAGGGTGACAGAACTGAAGGCCCTCCGCGGGTTTGCTGTGGCAGGGCTGGTCGGTTGGGGGAGGCGAGAAAGGAGCGGGAGATGTGTTATGCGGCCTGGCTTGTATATGTTTGGCAGATTGCCTGACTGATGGGCATTCTAACTTACCAGGAAACACCTCGTTCATTATGAGTGAGCTAAGCAGTACCGATGATTCATTGTACAACACAGTCATAGAATGAATAATGCACTGCCCAGAATACGGCCAAAAAGACATATATATGCATGTAGCCTTAACGTCAACACTGCCATACTTGTACGCATTTTATTGTAGCCGTTGTGGTCGAGTGCCTCTGTCGTAATCACATGGTTGTTATTTAACATCCTGGTTGAGATTGATATCCCATCATTGCTGGGTGGTTGGTAGAACATAGTTTTACTTTTGTGGATGCTGAACAGTGTCATTTCGGACAAGCTACCGTCCACCATGGGAAAGCGTAATGTCATAGCTGGCTCCGTTTAACCACGATGTGGCATATCATACTATTATGTTGAACGTTAAATTCTTTCGCACCGTACATAGCCAAGCGTGCTAATTGGAGGTGCGGGGGGAAGGACAACAAACTGAACACAAAAAGCAGTTAGAAATAAATACGTTTTCAATTTAGATTTCAAAATGCATGTCGCTCCTAGCGGCTGATAAACTATTGACACAATTGACAAATTACGGTCACTTTTCGTGACAGCACAGTCCTATGGTCATACTCTTAGGTTTTTGCGGTAAAGTCACGTAGGTAAAAATTAAAATAAATATGGTCACTTCAATGGAACTATTTTTATCAACACTCGAGTATACATCGAGAAGGCTGTTCCTAAAAGAATGGGAAAAAAACAGATGCATGTAAATCAACTGTCAAACTACAACCGGTGATGCAGGCTCTGCGTTGGAATAAGGGTGCTCGAGTTAGAAAATGGGTTAAAGCTCACAAAACATTTAAACATAAAGGGCTAATGGGCGAACATCGCATAACAAATGTGTGGCCTGACCTGTGTGCTAAAGATCACGGACTGATCTCTTAGCATGTAAATTTAGACCTTTGTGAGCGAAGTCTTTTATTGACCGCAAGAAGGGGAACTTCGATCAATCTCAATTAATAACATTGCACTGCAAACAGCACTTCACATTGTATTGCAAATATGAAATGTCTCTCACTGCGTTGGGCACGTAATCTTGTTCATTTGTGTTGTTGTTTTGTTTTCGGCGAAAATGCTTTATAATTTGAAATTCTGAGACTTTAGACATGACATGAATTAATTAAGGGAGACAACTGCCAAGTGTATTATGGAATGCTATGTTTGACAATTTTCTGGGTTGATTTTTCCATTTTCCTAATTTATCTAATCATTCTGGCTTGTCCACGAAAATGCCATCTTTGCCAATAGTTTTTTCATTAAAAGTTGAACATGCTGTGTAATGAGTCCGTGGTGAAAAGTCCACATTCCTATGACAGGAAGCAATATTCAGAGTAATCATTGCTGACTCACCAATATCAGCAACGTTCAGGTTTATTTTATTATGTTTAATTTTTATTAATTTATTATTTCCCTTCTACATGACTTTACCGAAAGAACCAAGAATATAACGTTCAAGTTACCACTTTCAAATCGCAAACATTTTAATCGCGGCGGTCAGCTGATGCTCACGATGTTTTAAATTAAATAATAACAGCAGCCTGGTTGGGCACGCAAACAGTGTCCCCGGATGGTATGAGGAATCTTGATGAGGTTTTATTTTTTTTATTTTAAATCTTCTTTTAATTCTTCTTCTCAATAGTATAAATGTTGTTTGCCTCTTAAAAGATGATTCTTAAATATGTTATTGTTAATCTTGATTTGAAGCTTTCGTGACTGCAGGAATCCATACTCTTTGGTTCTTTCGGTAAAGTCATGTAGGTATAAAATAAAATAAATCACGACGTTTCGGGCGCAACACAAGCGTCCGTCCTCAGGTTAGTTGTAATGTTAGGTTAGAAGAACTTAAGTTTGTTCTCTGCAGTTGCCTGGGTGAAAAGTGGCAGGCTAAGTTTTGGCAAATCCTAGCCAGCAAGCTCAACAAACGTAATAAACTAAACATCCTGCTGCAAAACAGTAGTGGTGTCATTATACTCTGACAAATAATGGGCTAACCGGTGCATGTAGGTAAACAGATATTGCATGTAATCACTGTATAGAGTCTACTAAATTCTTAATGCTTTTGCAAATTTACTCAAATTGATAAAATAAATTATTTTTAAATCCTGAAAATCTATAATGCTCATGCAATACGCACAGGACTTCCAAATGAGCAGAGGCACAGTTTGGTGTTTCAAACTTTTATAGAAAGAGATTTCCACTAATGAATAGCATTAGAACGATATGGCCAAGACAATTGTAAAGAGAACATAGAACCCTAGGCAAACACTATCAATCAGTTCACATATTCTGACGCCCAGCTCTACTTTATCACGCACAATCCCATTCCATTTTTTATTCATTTTTTTCTCTCACTATGCTCGAAATGCCACAGGGTTACGGGACTAATATATATATATCGTTTTTAATATATACATTTTTTACAAAGCATGCAATCACCAGAATACTGCTGCACTCAATTTCTCCCACAATAATGCATTACACTTTTTGATATATCTGTACTAAAATAAATTACAAAGAAATATGTGAATAGACCGACGACTGAAAATATGGTTCTCTGTAAAAAGTAATAAAATCCTTGTTTGAAACCAGTAAGTTTATGCCAAACACAGTTTCTGAGAAAAAGAGTTGCACACACATTGATGTTTTATTAATGCCAGCATAGACGACTTAATGTCATGAATGTGAAATTTATGATTTGCATTTGTTTGAACTAAAAGCTTTTTTTTTACAAAACTGTGGCTCCATCTGTAAAGTGAATGCAGAAATTAATTACTCCTTTAGTGTTTTTGAATGTCATGTATTAAAAATGAAGTGTGCACATGCATCGGATGAATACATATCATCTGCTGCAAGTGTTGTCACTTCCAATAGTGTAGCTACGAATTGGGTACTGTATTCAGTTGCTATCCAGTTAGCCTTGTGCATATCGACAATTATCTTTTCAATAATTGTGAAAATAATATTATAACTGGGTTTAGAGTTATTCTGTAATAATTCTAAAATGGTCAATGTGCATGCTTGGACCTGTTTGTGCTTGGTAGTGTGGTTATTGTTAACCCACAATATACGCCCCATGCCATGTGGGATATGGGGGTTGTTTAACCATACTTCCCCATGCTGGTCAGTGCAGGTTAGTGACGGTCAAGCACAGCTTCCAGAGCATAATTCAATATAACAATGAATTTCTCTGCATATCCCTCTGTTGCCTATGTAGTCCTGCAACATATTCTTAGGTTTTTTCGGTAAAGTCACGTAGGTAAAACATTAAAATTAATAAAAGTAAAATAAAATAAAAATCACGACGTTTTTTTTTTATTTTTTTTATTTTATTTTACTTTTATTAATTTTAATGTTTTACCTACGTGACTTTACCGAAAAAACCTAAGAATATGAATCCTTGCAGTCACGAAAGCTTCAAATCTAGAATTGAGTTCTGCAACAGTCTCTGTTTAATGCGTGTTGGTCAACCATTCCGAGCACTATCTCCAGCCTAAACTCGGCCTAGCTTGCGAGTTGTGACGAAATCAGGTGCATTATGGGTGATTTGGTCCTCGGTATTCGCAGCCTGGTTTGTCTATCAGATATTCAAGTCAACAAATGTGACGTTCTTAACCTTGAGAATGAGTGCTCACTCAGTTTTGTCTACAACAAGAGCGCATAAAACATTTTACCAACTAAAAAAAGCACTCGAATGGAAAATGCAAACCATATTTTTCAGCCATCGTGCAAAAAACTAAAATTCCGGGGGGAAAAAGGGACATGGAAAAATATATTGTTCTAAATTAGAACGTTAACAGTATAATAGATGTGCAAACACTTGTGAAAATCTTTCGTGGGATTTTTTTTTCCTTTAACCCAGAAAGTTTTTTTTTTACCCCAAGCCCATTAAATGTGCTGGATTTCAGATACCTTTGGCTCTCTTCCAAACCTTACTACCCAGTGAGATCATGCCAATTTACTGGATGGCTGTGCTGTAGGTGTGGCAAACAGTACCAGCTGTTAGCCAGGACATGTCTCTCTGGAGACATTAATCCTTCAAGGTGACACTAATTAATTCATCCTTCTGTCACTTTGCTCCGAGCGTTGTGTTTCCTCAATGTCTGCTAGGCTTGCAGGGGGAAAGGAGTTGGGAGTAGAAGCTTTAAGCTTTTGGGAAATGAGAATTTGACTCCCTGTTGTATGCCTCAACTGACAAGCGGGGGGGGGGGGGGCAAGCCCTTATTCACCTAAATACTTTCAAATTGCACAAAAAAAAGAGGTGTCCATCCAGGTGGCTCAGAGGTCAGGGCGCTTTGCCGGCATCAAAGGGACCCTCCTGAGTTTGAATCTCGACAGCCACGTGTGCGTAAACTAGGTTCATCTCGAGTGAGTGAGATGATGGTTACTTCCCAATTCATCATTAACTGCACACGTACACAAGAACACCTCATCGTTTTGCACTTAATTTGGCTTTGCACTTAATTTGGATAAAAAATTCAGCACTGACAGCCACATATTTCTATCAGTTTGACTGTTGTGTAACCATCTCGTGGTAAAGTGTATGGGAAAGTGCGACCACTAGTGTGTCAAGGATGAAAAGGCCGCTTCAGAGGTTTTTCGGGAGAGGTCCCGGTGAAAATATTTAATTTCGAAGCCGTACACTTTACACATGGAGACCACTATTCCAAATTGACTGCTCATCGAAAAATCGTGGAAAATGACGAGGAAAAAATATATTTAAAAAATTGTGAAGAAATACCGCAGCAGTCACGTTTACCTTTGTTTACAATAATTACGCACCAAGGCAAAATGTAGAATTTTAGAATATAAATATATCTTTGGTAATTTCAAGTTTTCACTGAGGTCCTTTGTGCCCAGTGTTTTGAGGGTAATTTTTTTTAAGTCAGTCTCTCATTCCTGCTTACTCCAAATTTTAAGTGCAATGTGACATCATATTTTTTTTTCTTTTTTTCGAAGTAGCATAATTTACTTGATTACTGTTAATATTTGTGTCTTCAAATTAACCAATATTTGATTAACATTTGAAGCCAAAAGTGAAGTACAGTATACTGTGGCACTCAGCAGTTTTCTGGAGTATGTTCTGTGTGTTGGCTGTTACCATCCTCACATTAACTCAATCAGCATCTATGATCATTTACTCCCTTTTAAATAAAACATTAATCATTAGTCTTGAATGAAAGCAATTATTTTACATTGGTAACCCAACAGCAGCTATTCGCAAAAGGAATCTAACTGCACAGCGAACACTTGCATGAAATGCTCAAACTCTCCAAAACGGCGATGACAAAAGACCGATACTGGAAAAATTCATCGATTCATTTAGTCGCTTCTTAAATGGCAGTTGAACAGCAAAACACATTCTCTTAAAAAGTCCAGCCACATTACAAAGCACAACTTTATAAAAAAAAGCTATCCCACCATCAACGTATTCAATGAGGCTTGAAAAATACCACCAACCCGAGTCAACCCGGGTCGAGCAGGCTCTGCCTTGGTCAGGTGTGGCTAATATCATTAGCTAAATGATTCATAGTGGGCCGTGAAACTTGCATTAATTATATTGGCCACACGTGACCTTGACACTCTTTCCAAGAAAAAAAAAACCTACACATGGTGAGCTCAGAGCAAAGGGATAAAACCGTCCATTGGCAGCTATATGGCACTTTTCCAAAAAAAAATCAATGCCCTGTCGTTGCCCTTTGCTGTCCAGGATGTTGCACCAATTAACAATATTATCTATTTCCTCATCAGCAGTAGATCGCACTCTGAAGGATTTAAAGCCACCGGTTTAATAAGCGGGAAAAAAATAGAACATGCGATCATATCCGACTTGTGGCAAGATCCAACGGAATCACTCTATGTAAGGGCCTAATTTGATTGAAAAATATTCTCCATTGATTTGTGTGCAAAGAGATTTGGCAGAAGACTGCTGCATTACCGCTTTTCTCAGTAGCCTGGCCTCTTCTCGGCATCCCCCTTGGTTAAAAGGCATTTTGCCAAAAGTAAAATAATTGTATGTGGACGATATCCACTGTTCTTTATGGTTTTTTTAGTTCTGAAATGGCAAATCCATTCAACTAATTAATCGATTGTAAAAAAAAAACGTCGAATTTAACATTGGCATCAGCAATACTAAACAATCATTCAAAAATGCAATTAACCTCATGCGTCTAAATGGGCGGTTATTTCAATGAGCTGCACATTGTATGTTGGCGAGATGGTAACTACCTCGCCTGGTATACAGGAGGTCGTGGGTTTGACCCTGACGCCTGCATATTTAGAGTTGCATGGATTTTTGTTCGGGTCCTCCGGTTTTTCCCTCTACATTTAGAATCAACATCACGCGTTTGTAGTATGTGGCTGCTATAAATGTCATTTCAGTGAGCTATCATTGTGGCCAGGTCGCTTCTGAAAAAGATCTACATAGCTCAGTGGGCCTTACCTGGTAAAATAAAAAAGTGTCGGTTAATTTTATAATAGTTTACAGTTTACAGTGTGCTATTTGTACTCCATTCATAGAAAGAATATATAATCGGCGAAACCAATTCAATATTTCTCCCCTCTTTCATTCAAATCAACGAGCTGAATCATGCCTCCAGCATGAGAGGGATCTACATCCATTCAGAGCTCTCTCAGTGAGCAGTGCATACGATTGTGTCCAAGAATGGCACGGGGAAAATTAGGCCACGAAACTACTGCGGAAGTACGGCGATTGAGACAGGTGATGGTGGTGGCTACGTGCGCCAGTCATCCAGTCCTTTTCAGGTGAGGGTTTGGTGGATCCCACAAATGTTGTCAAACTCCCTTCCCATAGGCGTCAAGGTGACAGACGCTCCTCGCTCACCAGAAGCCTCTACCGCAAGTGGACTAATCGCCATCTGTTTTTGTCTGTACAGGGATAGAGCGTTGCCCCCTCGCGCACGTGGGTTTTCTCTGGGTGCTCCGGTTTCCTCCCACTTGTATGAACACCCATTACTTGGCTGAAAACATCTTACAATATAACTATCTTCATCGAAGACCATGAAATCGGCGACCCACAGCAGTTACTGCACCTACGACTGCAAATGACACTTTTCCACACTTGGCGAATGAAATATGAAAATCCCACAGTTGCTGTACATTTTTTTCTGGATGTCATATCGGGCAAGAAAAAAAAACAGATTTATTTTATGCTAAGGGCTGCCTGCAAAATGTGCTAACTGGGTATAAATTAAAAAAAAAATCTCTAGCCTCAGGGTGACACCAGGAATATATAACGATGGTGTTAATCAATATCAAGCAGTGAATTAATCAGAAACATGTCAGAAAGACGTGACACATTGCTTCGTTATGCATTACCTCTTGAGGTGTCAGGCCAGCTTGAAATTTCTCTGCTACTTTTTTCGGAGCAACATTCACAGAATTTACACGACCCTCATCGCTGAGGAATGAACAGTGGCCAGATTAAATATAAGCGATTGCATAAGTTTAACGGCAACACATTTTGGTAGTTTGCTAAATTAGATGAGTAACTTCGCTGTGTTACTGACACAGCCCTGCACCTAAGAAATGGACACGTGACTTTTGCAATGTAAGAATTTTTTCTTTTCTTCTGCTGGTTGAGCCCAATTTATGATTGTTCGTTTCAATGCGAATTACATTAACCTCAAGCTTCCAGAAACCAGCCGACCAATCACCATCATTTCCCCATTTAACCAAAATCAATGCAAGACCACAACGTAACGACGTAACGTGATTGGTCGGTTGCTCTCTCTCGCGGTCGAGGCACTTGTACACAGAGGAATTGGCGCGTGGGTCCAAAGAATCGCATCTCTTGTGTGGTTCAATGCATTTAAGGTGTCGTTTTTTTGCGGTAAGTCAACATGGCTAGTCCATGGGAATTAGGGGCGTTTCCACTCATCAATTCAGAGCCACAAATGGAGATTAGAACTACCCCAGTGTGGGTGCGAGTATGAAGGCACTTTTACTTTATTATACAGGGAGATCCATTTGTAGATACCCCACTTGAATAATAGTGAGACATGACAGAGAAAACTACATTTCATTTCAAAGCCTCTACAAGTCTCGCACCAATCTTAATACACATATTATTGAATCGTATACCACTCCTCTGTGAAGCAATGGAGCCGTTGCTATCACAATAGTCAACAATCTGTAAGGGAGTGAAGGATTAGTGGGATATCTATGGGTGGATCAGGCCCTTTATCTGTTTTAATGTGCCAAATTGGGCAAAGTGAGTTAATCCAAGGCAGTGTTGCACACCGGGAAGCCTTAACTGACCTCTCAAAGTGAGGAATTCAGATCAAGAGGTGTTGACACGCATCTGGTTCGAACTCACAAAGTCACAGTTGATGCGACCCCTTGGTAGAGTATGTTTTAATTCAGAGCTTAGGCCCATTCACTTGATACGAAGCTATGCTTGATGACTGTAACGATGATTACATCTTTCGTGAAACAATTAAAGTATTATATTCTGGGATGCTCGCGTGCAGTGCAACACCGAACCAGGTGAACCAATTTGGCAGCTAAGGCCTGTTTCTGACATTGCACTTAGGTGGCATGTAACCACACGATGATCCATCAATTGAAGCCAATCATTAGATTCATGATGCATCATTCATTGAGTCATGCACGAAACAATCAATGATTTAAAACGTATACAAATTGTATGTCAATGATTAGGCTTAAGGCGCATTTTAAGCTGACACAACTTATCAATGAGATTAAAAAATACCGAGTGATTCTTGAATCGAATCGTGACAACTCATCAGGACTTTATGGAAGGGAGAATTTAGGTCATTTGGAGAAATTATACCACGCAAACTAAGAGATGGGACAACAAATAACTAATACAGCACACAGATACATAGCCACCCTATATAGTGCATGAGGATTTCATACAGTTTTTTGTTAAAAGATGAATCACCATGAACATTGTGTCTTTGTACTCATATTAGCCAAGTGATGAGACGAATGAGAAGGTGCTACATGAAAAGGTCCACGTTAATTCTAACCCCTTAATGAAGCAAAAATGCATCCAGCGCTGAAGCCTGCTTTGTACCTGCTCCATCATTAAATGCGTGTCTCTTCAGTGCTTCGGTACAAAAGCGAGGGGAGAGACGCTTACAAACTACCGGCGCCCGCTGTTTTGTTTTTGTAACGGCCCTGCGAATTTACAACTCGGCGCTGTTAGCACGGCCGCGAAAGCCCCTACACACGCGGAAGGGGGGGGGGGACAAACACCATTATCGGAGCTTATTACGCCACACCAAATACCTTCATTAAGGACACACTCCGTATGAATAGAGGAACTGTAATGGGCATCTTTTGAAAGTGAGGCCGGTGTCTTGGCGAGCACGTCAAGCAAAGCAGCATCTTTCATAGCTGTCAACCCACACGGCTTACTTACTCCTGTGTTCTTGTACAGGGAAATTGAGTTGTGGGGTCCTGACGGCGTTAGAGCCGTTTCAATGCGGGCAACGATGTTTTTGTCGATTCGTTTGTGTTTCTCCCTTGCGATGGGACTTTGTAGGATGAACGTTGAGATTTATAAGTGGCACGGCGTGACCCAATAAGGTCCGAATTGGTCTGTAATAAGGTAGGGCACTGATAACGTGTTGACAGGTTTTGATCTATTTATGGTGGTCCGGATGTCTTGTGACCCGCCCTCCCCTTCCCCCATTAATTGACCTCTAACATTTGTTTTCCCATTGCATATTCATTTCCGTTTTATATGAACCTCACTTAAAGTATATACTAAGTTTTAGAGAATTAAATTGGGGGCACAAGACATCTGGACCAGCCTGTACAATTGGGAGGTAACGACCTGCAACATCAACAAGGCAATCTAGGCATGGGTTAAACATTGCAGTCTAGGGCATTGCTAGCTGTTACATAATACGTACGTACATAAAAAAATACGTATTATATATCGCTATTGTTTTTAGATGTTTCACAACACAGCCCCACCCCCCGTTGGGCATGTGCGTAACAATAACAATTCGCACAGTAGATGTCATACGGCAAAAACAAAAAAGTTACGCGTAAATTATTAACAACGCCTAGTCTAATACACCGTGAGACTGTTTAATTCACGAATCACATTTCGGTTTTCAATTTGGCGTCCGCACAACGACGTGTAGCTTCTTTGCCGCCGTTGCCACGAGCACGTTATCAGTGATCTCCCAAGCGCAGACGTCTGAACACGCACACACACACCAAGACGAAGCAACCAACGTGCCTTCAGGAAAGTGCATTTCAACGCGCGCCATGGGAAGGCAGAAAAGTAAAGTGCCTTCCTGCCGATAGCAATGAACACCCCCATCACGACACACCAGCAACCACGCTCGTGTTCACGTCGTCAAAGCTACAACTTAATAATGCACTTGCATCGCAGAGCATTTGCCAAACACAATTTCAGCAAACTTTATTGGAAGTAACACACGCGGTTGAAGTATGGTTTGCCCATGCCTTCCTCCCCCGCCAGTTTTAAATGAGTTGAGAACCAACTAATTTCACGGCTAAATTTCGATTTAAAGCTTTCGTGACTGCAGGGATTCATCTTCTTGGTTCTTTCGGTAAAGTCACGTAGAAGGGAAATAATAAAATAATAAAAATAACTACGTAAGGGAATAATAAAATAATAAAAATAAAACATTATCAAATAATTCTCACGACGTTTCGGCCACAACGCAAGCAGCCGTCCTCAGGTGAAGAACAGGTCTGTCGGGAAGACAGCGCTGTGAAACGTCGTGAGAATTATTTTATTATGTTTTATTTTTATTATTTCCCTTCTACGTGACTTTACCGAAAGAACCAAGAAGATAATTTCACGCATTTATCACCTTCGTGTCAAGTCGCATCTCTGTAAAATAGAACGAGTGGTGGTGGGGAGGGAGAGGAGTGGTGACAATGGTTAGCGCACTGCACCTACGACAGCCCGAGTGCAATTCCAGGCCACGACTAAAATCAGCGACGAAGTGATACCCGAAGGAGGTCAGGGTCCACCCCATGACCTCCCCACTTTGATCAGCACCAGTGCAGGAGGTTCAAACAAGGCCCACCACCACCACCGACACATCCGGCAGGGGACTCACTAAAGTCTGTATTTATACTGGTAGGAACCTCCTGGTTACACCAGCCCACAGGGGATTATTGTGTCCGTTGTGCAGGGAGGGGCTGGGTGGGGAGAAAGGGGCTGGGTGGGGAGGGTGGGGAGGGGCTGGTCACCTCGTGGTGCCCTTATAAAACTCAACTTGAACCTACTCATGCCGGCTTGTGCCCGCCCTCACAGTCGGGCATATTTGCGGAATACACCACGCCGCCGTTGACCCTGGCCATTGACCGAGCAACCCAACGTTCCTACCAGCTCCCTCCGCAGAAATGTGTTATTGTTATTAATTCAGGAGGGCAGTATTGGGTAATGAGAAAACCCTTGTAGTTTAGAACGGATATTTTTCTCCTGTGATGAAACAAATAAGGATGGGGACCATTAAATAATATTAGTTACATTTGCAAAGATCTCAGTGTTATTTAAGGATGCTTTGGCGCAGATCACAAACTGTCATAACTCTGCACCGTAGCACGACTGGACAAAGGTGGTATATTCTGACCACTGACTCCTTGGTGCAAACTGCCCCGATCCAACAATTCTCAATATATACCAAATACAAAGATTCCCTGTATAGACGTAACACACTTTTAGGGCAAGTGCTGGAAGCAAGCACCTATGAAGGCCGGCACGGCACACGAGGGGGTGGGTGGCCAGCACCACGCCCGACCGCCTTTGTCTCGCCAGTGGCGATATTTTGACATCGCACCAGGTATTCCTTTGAGGCTGAGTCGACCTAGAGAAGGCCCAGGTCTGGTTTAGATAACCACCACTGGTGTTGGCTGTCAGCAAGAATCGAACTCGGGTCGATGGATTTGCGCAACACATGATAACTGCTACACTACTGCTCCCAACCAACATATAAAGTGTACCGTGTATACACACACACACTAAAAGCATGTTAACACACGAGGCTATCAGCAAAGTATACACACGTATGCCAAGCAATCTTGAGCGTATAAAACAGAGAGACACGATGAGAATGATTGGAGAGTCGAGAGAAAGACACGGCTGCACTCCACGGTGTGCGTACCCGCCACCTCATGAACACAGGAGGCCAGCTACTTGACATCCACAACGCAAATAGCCCAAGCCAGCTTAGAGGTCACCCAAAGGGTAGAAGCCCGAATGCAACAGCCTGTTTTAAATCTTTGAGGCTTGCTGGGCATTACAGTAATTAAGAAAATATTGTACCGCTGTCAATACAAATCCCTTTCTGCCTGCCAGTAATTCCAAATAGAAATTTTAAATGAAAGTTCACGTTATTCAAATAATATTTAAATGCAAAGAAGGGCGTGCTGTGTGTAAGATTATAATGCTGCCCTTTTAGCATGCAATTATTTTCACGTTCTTATATTTTAATGTGACAAAGCACCATATTAGACAACTTCTTTGACGTGAATATGTGCAAGCACTGAACAATGATGGAATTATAGAGTGCCAACTTGAGATATTTTTGAAAAGTGTGCTTAATTTATTCCAATTAGTCAATGCACGCATGTTCTTTGTCATTTTGTTTTGATGAATGCCGCTACTTAAATCAAAAAGCTCATTTTAACAAGTGAAGGCAACATCCCTCGTATTTTGTTTATGCGTCAAATCCCGTTAACTCTTAGTGCTAGAACAATATTAGATAATTTGGAGAAAAGCAAAGAACCGCACGGTATGTTTCCAAGTGTAATAGAGCCACGGCGAAATGATATAGTGTCCATCGTTTGACCCGAAGAGGCACTCCACCCATCTGTGTTGCACATTACCCTCTATCACAACCCTTAGTTCCAGTCTCAAAAGCAGCATTGCGCTTTCAACGTTGATCATTTGGAAGCGAAACCGAACAAGTAGGTGCTCGCACTGTGAGTCCATCACATCAGATCACAGCAGTTGCATGGTAAAACAATCGCAACGTCACAGCGGCGCAAGCAACCGCTTTGCCTTAACAAAGCAAAAAAACACGTTGATCTCAACCTCCATGCAAGAAGAGGCCGAAAAAAAATGCCATCGAAAACCCTGCTGGCTTCAACACCGCACCTAATTTTAACTACAGAAATTCCTCCCTTCCAGCCCAGCCGTCTGAGCTATGGCTGAAATGTAAGCCCCCTTCCTCTCCCGACATGCAAGGCCCATAGCTGCGATGAAGGGGGTGATGGGGGTCACGCTGCCAGCCACATGCTGTTGTTAGAATCTGCTGCATCGTCTCCAAACAAACTGAACCAGTAACACCAACAGATGGGGCTTATTTTTATTTTGAAACCCTTCTCTAACCAAACAAATAGGCAGAGGTTGGAGGAGGAGGAGGAGGGGGAGGGAAACACTAGACTGTACACAGGTCATTTAATTATTTACAGGCAAGCATAGGAACTGATATCGTCCAATGAAAGCTTGAAGCAAAAAAGCTAATCGAAATTGAGGCTTCCCGTAAGTATTCGTGCCATAAACACGAACGGCTGAGCTTATTTAGCGCCACCATATAACGCGAGATAAGCAAATTGAGGTGCATGTTTCTGGAACAACTGTGCATGCTATAAAGCTGTAAAAAATAAAATACTTAAAGCAATGTATTTGCCTTATGCTAACATTTTTGGGGCAATATGACTTCATGAATAATATAATGGCGTAATGGTTAGCACGCTAGCCGCCGAACCAATGCAACAGTTGAAACAATGGCAAACGTTTTTTAAATCCATCACCCATCGCCTCCGTAAACCCAGCAGTAGACATGGGTAGAGTGTGAGTTCTCCCACCCCCCTCCAAGACATCTGTCCAGCATGGAAGAGTAGACCAAGATACCCTCCCGAGGGCGCCTCGACAGAGCTCACTATGGTCGAGTCCCTTCGGAATCAGGAGTGATGTGAGCAGCAATAATAGAGCAGGGTTGCACATTTACCTTGTCTTTGTGACTTATAAAACCGAACCATAAAAGTAATTGATTTTGCCACAGGTCAGGTACAGTTTCAGCGGTGTGGCAGCTTTAATGACACCGAGTAACCTCATTGCATAAACACATGGCTGTAACCACATGGGGGCCCCCCACGCTGCCACTGTCACAAACCCACACCTTTGGGGTTCGAACAGTAAATAATTTATTTTCACGCTAATTCCACCAAATGTCACGCTTTTCACATGCTCACGTGACTCAGTGGGTGTGCATTTGCACGTTAAGTTCAACAATAAAACAAACTATCAAGTAACACGCGCGTCAAGAGCCCCGCTTGATACCATGAAATGCGCAACTCTCAGGGACAATGCTGCATGCTTGCGACGGTGACAATTGTGACAATCCAAGTGATCAACTTAGGGCAAAATTAATTGGACCCAAAACCCAACTGTGGTGGACTTGGTGGCACAGTGGTTGGCACACTGCATTAGGAACTCGACGACCTTGCAACCATTCCAGACCACAGCTGACATCAATGGCAAGTGATACCTGAACCGGTTCTGCGTGCCTCCTCAGCTCACCCACTCCCCTCCACCACGCCATCCGCCAATCAGCAATAACCATCCATAAAAAAAGTTTTTTTTGGGGGGTCAACCCACAACCTTTACAATTCGACTACAACGTATCGAGTACAACCCTCCAACACACCCGTACGCTGTACGAGTGACGAATTGGCACGTTTTGTTTACGTGACAAACCTTACTAATGTTGGCTGTGTCGGGTGGTGGCGGGTTTAATGACACATTTGGGTGAAGTATGGTCAAACATTCCCCATGGCCGATAAGGCGTGTGGAGGCCTACACCCAGTAGTAAATTGACAAAAGGGTGGCAATTTATTCGTATTAGTATCATGAAACCAGCTATGACATTATACGACACTATTGTATGCACATATATCTACGCAACTTAGCAAACAGTGCTGGGCTAGAACATAAGGTTCCAGTGTTTAAAAAAAAAAGGCAACCTTATTCCAAATTCCACCTCATCTTGAGCACCCACATAACTCATATCGTATTGCAGCAGTGCGAGTGCATAAGGTGCCACAACCCCATTAAAGCATTTCCCTGGCTTTGGAGATGAAAGTCCAAAAAGGATCGAGATTCATGTTACACAAAACTATTCCCATCGCCCAGGCCTCCTTGGGAGGAGAAGGCACACGTTTTCCATTTACAACGGCGATCCTCGTGCCGGGAGCAAAGGTTTTCGCCGTGTTTGCTTCGCTTTTTAAATCCTTTATATTAAGTTCACTTGCTGCTTGCTGCGCGCTTACGACCGTGCAAATATTTCGGTCGTTTTTTTACCCACTTCCCGTGATCCAATCGAGCTGACATTTTGCACACAGACTCGTTGTGTGTGACAATTTATTTTCGTGAAATTTTTTTCCAAAATTTTACACTTTTAGGAAAATAAATAATATTTAATCACCAATTGCTTAATGGTGGCAGGCAATCATCTGACCCATAGGTGGCAGCCATCTCAAGCCAGAGGACGAGAGGACTCTGGCCTCCACGCATATAAAGGATTTATAGTGAAAAACTTAGTTTTACGGGTTAATTTTTTTGTGTCTAAACAGTCCACCACCTCCTCCTCCACCTCCTCCCCGTAAATGCCGCGTGAGCATCGCTAGGGCCCAGCGCTGAAAACTGCGGCGATGGCCTGACGCTTTAGAGGAAACCAAACTGCGAATGTGGAAAGGCGCTTCTCTGTATTGCACGTGCGTGCCAGCAAGCTAAACTTTATTTTCTAATATTGTATGACGATGGTAATAATAGTAACACAGAATGAAGAAAAACTGATGTATGCATAAAAAAACATTTGCTAATTATCTTATTGGTTCTTTCGGTAAAGTCACGTAGAAGGGAAATAATAAAATAATAAAAATTAACATAATTGTATTTTATTATGTTTTAGTTTTATTATTTTATTATTTTCCTTCCAACGTGACTTTACCGAATGAACCAAGAAGATGAATCCCTGCAGTCACGAAAGCTTTAAATCGAAATTTATTTGCTAATTAACTAGGAATTAAACTATCTCATCCCGACCAACACGCCCTAACCTCGATAATGATTTCATAGGTTTTAACATTCCTTCAAATTGTATTCGCTCATTTATGTATACGAGTAAAACATATCCCATTGTTAATGAAGTGAATGTATTACGGTGCTCTATGTGTGATTGAT
This sequence comes from Lethenteron reissneri, assembly GCF_015708825.2. Classification (NCBI taxonomy): domain Eukaryota; kingdom Metazoa; phylum Chordata; class Hyperoartia; order Petromyzontiformes; family Petromyzontidae; genus Lethenteron; species Lethenteron reissneri. Next base: position 12,295,683 of record NC_083796.1, read on the forward strand.
AATATAACAGAAAAAAGTCGGTAACGTGTATTCGTTTCAGCTAGCGAGCAGCGCTCGGATGAAGATCTTTTGTAGTTGTGGCAGACCACAGGATAATATAGCAAGGAGAGTCGTAATGATTGGGTGCGGGGTGGGAGAAGGGTTACAGCGTCTGCTGATGAATAAAGCATGCGGCTACTTAATGTGTACATTCTCCTGATCACTTGGAGAAGCCAACGTTAACAGAAGATGATATTTGAATCCTTAGAAGTGCCACGGAGTCAACGCGAAGTGTGGTTCGCAGTGTTAATTGCCTGTCGAGGAACAAAAAATGCTATAGTACGTGGTACAAATACAAGTTACATGATTTTAATTAAACATACATTCCCCCCTCCTCCCAAAAAAGTCTCAACATTCCTAGACATCTTTTTTTGCACGACTTAGCAGACACAAAATGATGTACCCTGTTAAGTACATGATCACACCGTAAAGTGGATACTTCAATAAAAAAAACCCAATCGTGTACCGCATACAACCCTTTCTCAATCCACTGTTGGATGAATACCTCGTCAAGCTGAGGCCGCCATGGGGTCTTTGGCTCATGCTTCACCGAGCCGGTCAGCGTGGGTTTGGTGAAGAGGTGGTGGGTGGGTGGGTGAGGCAAGACGCTCCACTCATGTTAGTCACGGCCGCGAAATGCTCTCAAGTGACAAGGTTCATTCATTTCATAATGCAGCGCACTAACCGCAGCACTAACACACTCCACGCATCAAACATTTCAATGACTCTATTCACCGCGGCGTACTCGAAAATTAGAATACCGTCATTACAAAGATCACACGAGTCTTAACACGCCCACACCATTTTTACTGTTTAAAACGGACACAAAAACAACCAATAGAACTACGTAAAAAATTGTGAAAATAAATAAACTTTCACGTGAAAAACAACCCATTAAGGAAATCCTGCAATTACCTCCAGCCTTTCCATTGCTCTAGGTTTGTTTATGTACTAACAAAGGAGCAGATGCTCCCTGTTACAAAGCAGAGCAGCCAAAACACATTCCCAAAGGTTTGATTACCAGTGTGGACCGCCTCCACATATCAGATTGCATCCATTAATTGTACGCCAGCCTAGTTAAGCTCTTGGCCTTAAAACTGTGGCTCACATTTCCCTTCCATACAGCTCTCAACATCTATGACAGATTAGCAAGATAATGGCTGCAACAGGTCGCTTAATCCTCCCTTAGTGTTATTACAAATAGCCTTCATGACCACATTCCTAATATGAATGGTCATACACGATGTGCATCAGAACAGCAGCGTTGACCAGGATGCTTTTGGAGGGAGTTGTTTTTTTCTTCTCAAGAAAGACTTTAGCTTCCAATTTCAGAATGCAGCTCAAAGTGCAGCAGTACTTCATTAAAACCCAAGTTTAAATGTGGCTCGTCAAAATTATTTTAATAAACACAATCGTACATCCAAATAGCAATACATTGTTACGCAACAGTGTACAAGACGGCATGGTAAATGACGTTTTGTTTTAAATTGCCACCACAATTTCACCACCACCCTGGTACTTAATAAAGCACGATAAGAAAACTATCCCTTTTATACTTTGAGTATACCCTTTTGCAGTTACAGAAAAATACGAGATGGGCTGCAACCAATGTATGCCACACTCCAATGTAATGCGAACTACAAACAGCAGCATGCAAAGGGAGGTGACAGGGATGGGAAAGAGGTGACTGCACATCTGACCCCAAGTAGAGAGAGAATCCATCACCAACCCTAACAGCTTCAACATCAAGATGAGAACCCAAGGGGCCATGGGCTGTGAACTTTGAAGCTACTCGTGGCTACGTGCACTTGCTAATGCGAATCTCGACTGCATACCTACACGAGCAACAATGTACGAATTGTGCATTCACAGTTAACGCAAAATTGCCAATTATTTACCCAGGATAGTCTTACCGAGTCTCAGGACTCTTTTAAGGACTACAGCAACACAAGCCTTTACCATGCTGTAATGAATGAGTAAACATAGTTCAGCATATGAGCATTTTGTCTGCTCATTTAGGAATTCTTTAGGTTGCTTAATAGCATGGGATTTAGCATGCTTGCCACGAAGTCAGCTTGCACAGCCTCAATGCAGTGCTCCGAATTCTGCATCTGCATGGGAATTCCGAAGGAAATTACCATTCGTACGATCTGTGGTATAACAATAACATGATGTGAAGCTCAAGGTCCACCCCTGCCATTGTTTGCTCACACGCTGGCTGACGAAAGGGCCTCCTCTAGATGTGGTTGTCTAGCGCTTTCTAGAGCCCCATCTAGAGGGGGCCGGGTTCCTAGTGGTGGCATGATGTTAACTAACTCACCTGGCATACAGGAGGTCGTGGGTTCGTTCCCGACCCTGACGATGTCTCTATATTTAGAGTTTGCATGTTCTCCCCGTGGTCGCGTGGATTATGCTCCGAATCCTCTGGTTTTTCCCTCCACATTTAGAAACATACATTGAGAGTATTTGGCTGCTATGCAATGTCCACATCATCCACTTCATTGGGCTATCATTTGTGGCCAGGTTGCTCCTGAAAAATAGCTATACAGCTCAATTGCCCTTACCTGGTAACATAAAACATAGTTTAAGTTTATACCCTTCCATGCTGGCCAAAAGCCTTAAGAAGAGTTGGGAATACTCACACTTTACCCCACCACAGGCAAACTTGCCGGCCAACTCACCGTGGAGTTCCCATTTTATACTGTTGGCTGGACAGAGAGGCTGGGGGGTGGTGGGGTTGGGATTTCGGAGATATAACTGGTACATGCCGGATTGCATGTCCAGTGTGCTCACCATTACACCACACGACAGCATCGACATGAAGCAAGATCCTACAATAGATGTAGGCATGGTGGCATATGTCTCCAATGCACCTGGATTTGGGAAGTATTATCCCAAAAGCTGAAGGGCTATGAGATGGGCAGTAGACGTAGCTAATTGAGTAGGATGTTGAGTCATATCCACTTGTATGTGTGTAGGTTTTCTCTGCATAATCTGGTTTACTTTTGAGTGCGAAAAAATGGCAATGAAAACCATGGCAAAATAATCCAAAGAAGGACCTTCCTGAATAAAAAAAACACGAATGATTCTTCATGAGACCTTCCTAGGAAAACAAAATAAAAATGATATTAACTCTCACCAGAGGTGAAATGCTGTTTAAACATTAAAAAAGTCAAAGTCGCTGTGCTCAAATGAGCAATGAAGCAGTATTCATCTCCACGAGATGCCCTAGACCAGTGGCAGAAGCCCTGTGCTGACAACTGTGCCCCTGCTCCACAAACTTCACCGAGTAATATCAATCGAATAATAGTACTAATGCCACCGAGTCATCTTGGCAAGAATCATCAAGTCTCAAGACTCAATTTCAGGAGGGTCAATAATTGCAATGTTTGGCCATGTTGGGGGTGGGGGGGGGGCAAGGAACTGGAGTGCCCTGAGAAAATCCAAGCGATGTAATTTCAACAGGTTAACATACTCAAAGCCCCACTCAGATGGATTCAAGAATCCATTGCTGTACCGCCATCTCCTGGCCACCGCATAGTCAACCTACACATTTTCGAAAGGTCATTGGAACAATGAGTTGCAGCACCCTTGACTTTCCTCTCTCTGGATCTTGACGAACATCTCTGGGGACCAGACTCGTTCTAAATGTTACATGTACAGTACAAGGCGCTTAATTAGCATCAACCACGACCAATCAACTGTTGGATGAACACCTCCCCAAGTCGTTGCCATCTCTCGTGCTATCACGATTTAACAATCATCAGACATTTAATGCATTTATTGTGATTATTATTCATAACAATACGAATATAGTACTTAAGGGGAAGGGAATTAATATTTAAATCATCTGTCGAGTTAATGTCAGGGTCAATTGTAATCCTGAAATGGATCATCTAATAAATGGAGGGTACTCCCCATGGTGAATACATATTTCCTAAAAAAAATCTATTAATTCGTGTGACTCTCTGTTAAATGCTCTATAATCATGTTCCAAATTCTGTTTCGTGGCAGCGTGGTTTAATCACACTCACGAAAATAATTCAGCGCGAGGAGTAAGTAAGGTTACACGAGTCTGCGTGTCTGGTATGCGAACCAATCCTGATGTGTACAGGGATATGTTGTTTTCGATGTTATCATCAGTATCCATCATTTGGAGCATAAATTATGCATCGAGCACGCACATGGGATAGAATGACACTGTAATCACGGGTGACATTCTGCGCCAATCCTGTTCCAGTGTAAAATGTACCCCTCCGTACAGTATTTCCATTGAAATATCTCTAATTTCACTACAGTTCAAGGTAAAGCCACTTACACGTATTGTTTAAGCGATGTGTTGACGTGCTATATGTTTACGCACGGAGTGAATATCGAGGCGAATGTCAGCTGTGCTCACAATGCTCACAGCAGGTGGAAAAAAAACACCCCCCTTCATTTCCAGGGAACACGTACCCTACCTCTCGGACGCGCGCCAACACGGTTTCAAAGTGCTGGTGGCACCCACACTTTTACCCACCAAAAAGCATAATTCAAATGGCCTGACTCGTTGCGTGTGCCCACAAAATGGTATCGCAGTTGGGCAATGAGATATCTTTTATCATGGCCTTTTTCAGAACGTGCACGCCCATCAGAATGGAGATATGTCTGCAGGCTTCCCTCCGTAGAGTATGGATGTTGAACTTATTTTATTGCTGTAAGTAGCCAACCGTGCTTATCGGAGGTGCGGGGGAAGGACAACAAATTAAAACACACACAAAAAAAACTGTTCTGAAGAAATGAGCTTTCAATTGAGATGTCAAAGTGCATATAGCTCCCGCTGCCTTCCTAGACTATTGAGAACCCTTGACAAATTATGGCCACTTTCCATGACAGCGCAGTCTTCACGGACACTTCAATCGAACTATTTTACTCGACACTAGAGGGAGCCCCTTTATGCAAAGCTCATCACACACGCACAACAACAGCTATATTACACTGCACCAGTGGTATCGCAGATTAACGAAGACAAAATAAAGCTGGTTTTTTTTTCTTGAATGCAATAATTAGTGACCGAGGCTGAGATCGTCAACTCAGCGCCACTTGAGAAACTGGTTTGAATCACGAGTGGCAGCCTCAATATTGTTTGCACCGAGGATCTCATCAGCCATGCCTCTGAAATGAAATGGGCAGGAGTCTCCGAATTTAAACACCGCCTGGACTGAAGCAATGCAGGACGGAGGATTTTGCCTTGGGTTTCAACATGCTTTGAAAGCCCCTGCTGGTTTGTTCTGCAAGTGGCCTCTCTACCAGAGAGAGGTCACGTGTAAATACACTTTGTAGATGTAGCCATTCCCTAATCAAGCAACTCTTACCGTCGCTTGTTCGAGATAAGACAGCACCGTTCTGATACGTTGCACACCATGAGCACATTCGTAATGCCACGTGAAATCATTAAAAAGACGAATTCATCCCCGCATTTTCAATATCCCGGACAGTAAAATGTATGCTCGTAAAAAAAACACACGCTTGAGGAAAGAAAATCAGAGTGAATGTGTATAAGAAAGTAGCACTCTACGACTGATTACAAGACGACAATAATGGTCCTATTTTGAGCTTTACTTGGCCACGGCTGACGTGTTGACGCGTTCTCAGGACCGGTTTGTCCAGAATTGACACGCGGCATGAACAACCCATCAGTGGAATGGACTTGAATTTACTGAGGCTGTTGACATGGCATGCCGAATGGCTAATGGGAGAGAACCACTCAAGCTAGCATTGTCGCGTCTTAACTCTTGCGTGATGAGCGCGATTACAAATGTCTTCTAGACGACACCGGCAGTCCCCGTGTAGCTTTTTTTGTATTCCCTGCTCGTGCTTGTTTGGTCGGTTAAGCCGGAGACGTTGTAAAACTGCTTGAAATGCTGGGCTGTTACATCACGTCTGGGCAAGGCTGCATGTGGCTCCAACAATTAGCAAACAAGCTCAACAAATAGTCTGCCACACGTGGTGCATCAACACTACAAGATAAACCCCCATCCACCCCCTCCGACCGAAGCAAGTCTCGACACTCTGGGCACTCGACAAATGTCACGTTACCGTGGGACCTCCTTCGCCAGTCCCGAAATATGATAATAGGGTTTCCCCCTTTTTTTCTGCCAACAAAACAGGTGTTGAGATGTTAAAACACCAAACTGAAACCTTTTTACAAGGAATCATGTCTGCATTAGCCAATATACTTGTGGTCAGAATACAAAAAAACTCTGATAATATATGCATTGTCTTTTTTTGGTGTGGTGAGGCTGTCATCCAGCAGTGGATTGGCAAGGGGTTATATATATATATTGTATACAGACGTGGCACTGCATGTCAATGGCCTGTGCAGGCACTAGCGTTATCATAGCACGACTTTGTGCGGCCAATTTGTCTCGAAATCCACGCAGCAGTGGGACGCTTCATTGGCATTGATTGCACTTTTCTGTTCCTGGCGAATTATTATCATTACTCCGTCAATCCCTTTGGGGTTTTCTTTTCGTATCCCAATCAACATTCTCGACGAGCAAATCTGAATGGTTGTCCTTTGCTAGATTATCGCAATGCGTGGCAGTATGTTTTTTTTTATATACTGCAGTGCGTTACTGTAGTGTCGTCCACAGTGGCAGGTGATATCAGAAGCCGTCCTCGCTCGGAGTCCTAATACACCCCCCACCCCTCTTCCCCCCACCCTCACCAATCCGCACTACTGGCCAAAGTGGGGAAGTATGGTCAAACCAAACAACCCCCATGACCAACAGTACGACTGACATAGCGTAAGGGAGGGCCATCATCCAGCAGTTGCACGCAGTACCGTCCACTTTTACCACCCACGCATACATGTTTAATACAATTGCCTCCGCAAACAATGCTTATATCACAGTCGAAGCCTGTATATGCTTACGGTATAATTGTACTCTGCATAGCTGCTGGGTATAAAGCAGAAGCGCAACAGCGAAGAGCAACGTGAAGTGAAACCGACGGTCACTCTTCTTTTGCCAGATGTGGAGGTCTTGTCCAGCAGTAACCAGGCGAATAGAAGGCACAAGAAACGCAATTCGTAAGAGGGCAAAGTAATATCGCCCTGCACTTGTCATTCTGTAGCAAATTCTGCTAAGCGGCCAGACTGTGCTGCTGGTAGCTGTTGATACGTCAAACCCGAGCAGGCAGACCAAGCCACCGCGCGTAACTCTCCCTTCCCTCCCTGCACATCGCAGTCCGAACTGTTCACTCCAACAATGCAATGGTTAATTCACATCGCGTTGTCAATCCACCGATAAATGATGGCTCCCCCACGCCGTGTCTGTCACGGGGGTTATTTGGGCATACTTCACGAGGAGAGCCACGACGAGCCGGCGAAGGTGGTGGAAATGGGCGGGCTGGTGAGTTTGCTGTCAGTGGACCGGTTCGAATATAACTCGCCGCTCATGTCAAGCCGTCGGATCCGTGAATTGAACTCGGATGCCGGGCTCGTAGCGCAGAGCTCTCGTCACTGCGAAACAACCCCACCATCATCGCCACCTCCCTTCCCTCCCTCCCTCCCCCGCATCAGTGATTTTGCCTCTCGAAACGAAAAACTTACATTAAGCCCATTTGTTTTCTATCTCGGAATTACGACGTCGCCTTTTGAAGGTTGCTTGAGCCACTGTGTTTTAGTGTCCACACTTAGGCAGCTGTAAGGCGTGCGCCTTAACCGCGCCACGTTTTGTTCCATCGCGCGATGCGCATCGTGACATGCGTTTTGTGCACAGCACGGAATTTTGGGTGAAGAGTGAGTGGCGATTTAGCGTGCTGCGCGCGCAATTAACGCAGCCGCCATCCTACGTTCGATTCCGAACCACGGGTAGCATTTTACTTGATATTTCAATCGGTAACCGGCCATTCCCTTCCACATTTTGTTTTAGAACCAACCCAAACTGACCAGTGTGGTGAAATATGGTTAACCCCCCCCCACCCCGGAAGACCCCAAACGGCATAAGGGAGGATTCCTCCAGCAGTGGAAAATGTTTTTAAATTCTAATTATTACGTGCATGAATGCCGCCTAATTTGATCCCGGGGCTCAATTCACAAAATCAATTGGCATCAACCAGTTTCAATTGTGAGGACGCCCAATTGCCCCTGCACACACAAAACAAAAGACAAAGATCCCCCCGTATAGCCTCGACAGACTGTTGGGGCAAGTGCTGTTAGCGAGTAGCGCCTATGAAGGTCAGCACGGCACACGAGAGGGTGGGGGGTGGGCAGCAACCACGCCCGGCCGCCTTTGTCTCCCCAGTGGCGATGTTTACACATCGCACCAGGTACTCGTTTGAGGCTGAGTCGACCTAGGGGAGGCCTAGGACTGATTCACAAATTCGTCACTGGTGGTGGCCATGAACGGCAATCGAATCTGTTTCGCCCGGTTCGTAGCGCAGAGCGCTAACCACCACACTACCGCTCAACACGCACACAAAGACAAAGATCCCCCGTATAGCCTGTGGGGGAAAGTGCTGTTAGCGAGCACACACACAAGCGCGCACTCACACACAATAATACACACGCACGCTCTCGTCCGGGTCTCCCTTAGTAACATGTACGACTCTCGTGGGTGGAAAGTGATTGAGCTCAAAGTTAAAACTGTGAAACGAGGCGGATCAACTCACAATGGCTTGCTCGCAGGGCCCTCCAATTAGCAAATACAATGCCCACCCGATGCATGTAGCAATACGCGTGTAAGCGCGTGCGTGCGTGTTCTGACCAAGGGCAGTCATCCGAAACGTCGAGACGATAAATTCATCTCGGTGACCGGAACGCAAAAAAAAACCCAATTCCGTTTCTATTTACACATAACCTGTAACCTATTGTGCGCATGACAGACATTGTGATCCGCGCGCGCGAGTGTGTGTGTACATATTGTAAGTGTGTTGTTTCACCCAGCAGCCTCGCAGGCTAAAAGGAATGCCTATGTGCGGTGTGTGTGTGTGCGTGCGCGCGTGTGCACTTCAGCTTACGACCACTTGCTGAGCGAAGTATGACGGAGGATGTTTAATCACGCGCAGTATGCACATCGAGTGAAGTGAAATCTGAAATCAAGGCAGCTGATCGAGCAGCAGCCACGGCCTCCCATGCCCTTATCGGCTAAGTCAAAAATGTGGTTAAGAGTGACAAGGAAGGGAGTGCACGCGATGACGAGATGAAAATGATATCAGCACCAGCTCTGCGCTCGAGTGTGTGTGTGTGGTACTGTGTCAGTACAATGTAAAGGTGCGTCCCTGATGGTGGAAGGGCCTCCACCACAGCGAACTCCAGGGGGCCAATTGGCCTACTCTTCCACCGTTGAGTCGACGCGTTAGAAGAGGTGGGCGTACCCACACTTCACCCCACCTCAAGCGACATCCCGATCGACCGTGGTGGACCCCCCGTGTATTTCTGCTGCGCGAACAGAGTCCGCGGAGGGGATATCCAATAAACTTACACCACTGCCGCGCCGTGAGATAGAATCGAACCGACGGCTTCTGGATTGCACGTTCCCGTGGTGCTGCTAACCATCACTCCACGGCAGGTCCCATGTCAGTGCATGTCACAGGGTGGGATAGTGATGGGTCAGTGCGGGGAGCGGTAGTGTAGCTGTTAGCGCGCTGCGCTACGATCCCGGCGACCCGAGTTCGATTCTCGCTCACGGCCAACAACACAAGCGACGATTGTCTGAACCCCGGCCCGGGACCTCCCCTAGGTCGAATCAGCCTCAAACGAATGCCCAGTGCGATGTGTCTCCCACCCCTTCCTGTGCCGTGTGGACCTTCATAGGCGCTCGCAAACAGCACTCGCCCCAACAGTCTGTTGAAAGCTACAGGGGGATGATATTTGTCTTCGTAAGTGCATGCGGCGCGTGTAGCTACCTGCACTGTGTGCGTGTGTGAGAGCGCATGACACGTGCCTCGGTGCGAGTGCTCCTTAGCCATCGCAACTCACCGTGCACAAAGGCCACTTTGAGCAGCAGCAGCAGCAGGAGGGCCAGCAGAGCTGTGCGCGGCGGCGGCGGCGTTCCAGCTGGGCTGTCACTCCTTGGGGCCATGGTGCCTCCTACCCCCATTTCCCCTGGGGCCCCGCAGGTCCGGGGGACCCCCTGGTCCACTCGAACTCTTGTGTCGTGATCTCCCTAGTCAATGTGCCCTCGCATCTGTCGCTGCAGCAGCAGCAGGAGGAGGACAACGACTCCAAGCTGTCAACACTCCCTCCAACAGCGAAAGCAAATCCCAAGTCTTCCCGTTGGTTCACTCCGTGCCCTCCGCACCAACCGGCCTTCTTCCACAGCGTCCAGTGAAGCAGATCCACATTTAAAAGACAACAACAAGGGGGGGGGAGGGAGAGGCGATGGGGTTGTGGAGAGGTAAGGGGGCGAAGACAAAACCCCCCCTTAGTTCAATCCGTCGCACCGGTGTAGTAGTATTATTATCATTCCTCGAGTGAAGAAGCCAAGTCGCCGTTCCTCGACCCGCGTGAAACTTGCTCCTCCGCAAAACTTGGGCGGCCAGGCGAGGCGAGCAGTGTGCCCCCGCGATGCGTGCTGCGCGCTGAGCTGCGCTCTGTCTGGGATCCCTCTCCACTGGCCGTGCGTTCTACACCCCCACTCGCTCTCCACCCAACTCGTGCCCTCTCCTCCTCCTCCCCCCTTCTCTCTCTCTCGCTCCCTCCCTCTCCACCCCCCCGCTCACTCTCTCCCTCTCTCTGTCCCTCCCATCTCATCCTCCCTCCCTCCCTCTCATCGTCCTCTTCGCTCTCCTTTTCCACTCCCCATTGGGGTTCACCGCAAGACCCGGCAAGGATCTGCGACTTGAACATCGATTACGTGGAGCTGGAAGCGGCGAGAGGTTGCGTGTTGTGGAGTCTGTTGGCGGTGGGTGGTTGTGGGAGTGGGAGATGGGGTGAAGACGTGAGATTGTCTTCAGAGAGAGATATTTTTTGTGTTGACCACATACACAGAGGACAAACTACAAGAGAGTGAGAGAAAAAAAAACGAGATTTATAGAGACACAAACAAAGACAAAGATCCCCGTATAGCATTAATATACTGCGGGGGCAAGTGCTGTTTACGAGCACTTATGAAGGCCGGCACGGCACACGAGGGGGTGGGTGGGCCAGCACCACGCCCGGCCGCCTTTGTCTCCCTAGTCGCGATGTTTGCACACCGCACCAGGTACTCCGTTTGCGGCTGAGTCAACCTCGGGGAGGCCCAGGACCGGTTCAGATCATCGCTGCTGGTGTCGGCCGCGAGCGGGAATCGAACTTGAGTGGCCGGCTTCGTGGCACAGCGCGCTAACGCTTTGCCCCACCGCTCCCCACACACAGCGAGACAGCACGCAAACTATATGCGTTCAGACACGGCCAGTCGTTACAATGGAATACCACGTCACTTTTGTACATTGTATTTGCACGAGGTATCAAACAACGTGAGTGCCCTTAAAATATTTGGCTAGTGCAACGTATTCATTGGATCGCTCGTAATGACGTAACATAAATAAGTGTTCGGGGATGCATCCGTGACGCGTTGGTGAGTGGACTGCGCTACGAAGCAAGCTCACATCGGTGGTGCGTGATGTCTAACAGGGTAATCGGCCTCTCTTCCTTCACCGACCCTTTACCGGCGTGGCATGGTGAAGTATGGTCAAAACTACGACCAATGACGGACACGGCATCGGGAGGCCTTCACCTCGTAGTGAAGCACGTAGAAAAAAATGGTCCATTGGCAGAAACTTCACTTATGACTTAGAGTAGTTTTTTTTCCTTTTTAAAGAAATGTGTTTAGGGTTTTTTTTTGCGTGTTTTCTGATAAGTATGTTGTTCTGGAGTGTGACTGCACCGCATATCCAACCAGCTTATATTTAACCTGCGCAAGACGGGCGTGGCACGGGTGACAGAATAGATGTGGTACAAACAACTGTCGGAGTTCATTGGACTTGCTGATGAGCGGTACCAGCGGTGTGAACATCGGCCTCGGTGGAGGAGGCTCGCGACGGACGCTACTGGGCAGTTGGAGGCAGTCGCCCTCCAGCAACAGCAGAGGAGCGACGCTCACAACAACGAGCGGAGCGCCGGGCGGCTAAAACACAGAAAAGGTGGCACATCTGCCAGTCATCTCAGTCAAGTCATGGCACCTGGGTCTGTCACGCGACCCCCTTCCTGTGAGCCTTCGACACTCCACGTGGCGTCTAGCTTGGCACAATGCACCGTGGCGACGCCACAATGGCGATGTTTCGGCTATTGTGTGCCAGCAGAGAGGCCACGGGGGTTCAGCTTATAGAAGATGCTCATCATCGTGATTATGGATTGAGCTGTTTAGAGCAAACCAAAAAAAGCCAACTCGTGATGCCAGTTGTGTAGCACCATTAACACCATGCTACACGTGCCACTCATGCAAGGCTATGGTCAAAAAGTCAAAGTTTCTCTCCTGGTCAAACGACCAAATGCAAAAGAAAAAGTAGTAATAAATAAAGAAACACACACCCCCACAACCAACAGGGCAAAGGTTATCTCCTGGTCACAATGCTATTGCAAGAGAAAATTGGATGGATATACAGCACTGTATATAGACAGGCACACACACCATCACACCCCGCTGACACCCGACTCAAACAGGTCACAGTGTGTTTCTTCTGGTCAAATGACCAGTGGGTGGTGGCCGCCCTGAGACAGTGGTGGGAATTCCACGTTCATATGACAGGACCCAGTTCGCACATGGAAAAACTTACACGTACTGTTGACTTCTCACAACGCGATGCTGCATTTTATGAACCCTAGGAAGCCATTGCATATGAGCATACAGCAGAGGTGTGGACTCGAGTCATGTGACTTGGACTCGAGTCAGACTCGAGTCATGAATTTGATGACTTCAGACTCGACTTGGACTTGCATAACAATGACTTTGTCCCACCTCTGAGGTGTGGCCTCGAGTCATGTGACTTGGACTCGAGTCAGACTCGAGTCATGAATTTGATGACTTCAGACTCGACTTGGACTTGCATAACAATGACTTTGTCCCACCTCTGAGGTGTGGACTCGAGTCATGTGACTTGGACTGGAGTCAGACTCGAGTCATGAATTTGATGACTTCAGACTCGACTTGGACTTGCATAACAATGACTTTGTCCCACCTCTGGCATACAGTATATAACTTATCCATAATCAGCCATGAGCTATCAACTGCGAAATGCAGCTATTGAGCAAGAAATAAAACAAAGTATGCCATAACAAAAGTGCTATGACAAAACACATTAAAAAAACACTGACATTTCATTGAAAACGACATCCTTTTTTCTAAGGTAGATTTTTTTACATGTAATCTTGGTAAAAACTATATCCATTAATTCATCCAATTATCCAATTACACACCAACAATCACTTAAAATGTCCGCACGCAAAGGCCAAGATTGTGTTTGGCTTTCTTGGGGAACTCGAGTCACAATAAGAAGGCTCGCTCAGGTTGTATTACACGGTGTAGTGTTTCAAACTCAGTCGATCCAGTTTATTGCAATGGCAACCTTCCTCGGGGCGCACAGAGTGGAGGCCGTAAAGAGGGCGAATTGTTTAAAAGGTCACCTATTTTTTTATTTCAAGGCCACACTGTTATTGACGAATGTGTTGAGTTTACTGCGTTGCTATTTTCCGTGCTTGTTGGTGCACCGCTACCAACGGCAGCATCAGCAACAGCGTCACCGCCGCCGCGTAATAATGATAATCAGTTCATCGCAAGCTCGCACACAATTAGCTGCTGTGATAGAACACGCCACCTCGTGTGCATAGATGGAAACTGCAACATTTTTTAAAAAGTCGTTTTCTCGTTTCGAAAACGAAATATCCCCCACCACCCCCATCTCTTATTCAATACCGTGATTCTCCGAATGATAAGACGCTCTTTAATGTACGATGCACGCACCCGCAACTTTTTATTTCCAAATTAGTTTTTGGATAGGGCGGGAGGGGGGTGCGGAAAAGCGCGTCTGACAATCTGGAGAATGCAATAATTAAAACAAACACACACGCGCACAAGCAGTTGCTTTCATATAGTTTGGCAACAGTTGAACTGGTTTATGATTGCAATTGTGTATAGTCAAGAACAGAGCAGTACTGTTTCTCTGCCGAGAGCCGTTTGCTCGGTGCCTTTCAAGAACAACGTCGCGTTCTCACTCTCTCTTTCTCTCTCTCTGCCCACTCCCACCCAGCCTTATCTCCTCGCACAATTAATCAGCAGCGAGGCGCGAGTCCACTTTTGACGACTGCCCCAGCAGTGCCCCCCTGACTGCGCAAATCTCTCTGTTTTACCTACACTCAATCACCCGCGCTTGATGTAGAGGTCGGTCCAGATGTCTTGTGACCCCAACCCCACTCCACCCCCCCCCCCCCCCCCCAATTAATAGACCCCAAACATGCTTTTTTTTTCTTTGCATATTCGACATTTCTGTTGAAAATAAAGCTTACTTTAAAATATATTTAGTTTAAAAGAATTCAACTGCGGAGGGGGGGGGGGGCACAAGACATCTGGACCATCAACCCTGGAGGTAAAAAAACAGTGTCAAAGTGCAGCCCTGCAATTGCTTGCTCACGTCACTGCTAGAAGAAGAGCCTCCACAACTATCGGGAATTCTAGAGGGGCCCACCCAGAGGATGATTTGGCCTACTCTTGCGCGCACCGCCAGACGTCTTTGCGTGCGACCCCCATTTTGTACTTTCGTTGACACATTACTGCGTGTTGAACTTCTTTCGCACCGTGCGTAACCAACCGTGCTAATCGGAGGTGAGGATGTGAGGGGGGGGTAGAGATTTAAGAACCGTTGAAACACTGTTTCAACTGCCATGCCAGGAGATCGAATCGGACCGACGTCCTGCGGATTTCAAGTCCAGTGTGCTAGACAACACACGGTGGCAGCGGCAGCCGACTTGATATCGATGTACATTTATAATAACCGCAAAAAAAGCTGTTTTCTTCATGCCACTGCTGTAATAAATACTCTGGAGGTCTCCCGTACACTCACGTTCGCCTGTGCTTGAAGCAACTGGAAGGAGGCGGTTTTCCCTCCAGTACGGTATCATTGACTGGAAAGTGGCATAGTCTGGCAGGGAGAGTTTTGGAGGGTGTGTGAGCCATAAGTGACACGTACGTGTGGTCGCCCTCATGTGTGTCTCACACACACGTGACGTGGTGATGTGCATGCTTATGCGGTGTCCCTTTGTGGTGACAACTCAGACAGCAGCTGACACATAGAGCCGGTGGGAAGTTATTATGGGCTGGACAAAAAACAACGTATCGACCCATTGGTCCGTGCAAGATTTGCTCATCAAATAAAAAATGTAAAGCAGAGACCGAAAGAACCTTTCTGAGACCCACACAGAAACTAATGAAATGGTGCCTACAAGCACGGGCCTGCTTCAATCCTCAAAATCCATGCTTATAAAAGCCTCAAAGCGTGCATTTTCATTTTCACGAGTAGTGTAAGCACAGGGTGGCCCAAAATCAGGACACATTGGGGTTATTTAATTAATTTTAACACTGGCATTACAACATATTTTTTTGTTCGTTAATATTTTATCTATTATCATTCATATATATTTTTCTTATTGTTTTGCAAGATGCCATTTATAAATGGAAAGAAAATTGACCAAAGACGAACAAATCCAATTAATTTGTATATATACTGAACAACGCAGCTGCAATCTTAAAAAAAGTCATAAATTAATTTCAAGTGCCAATTCATGCACGCGTTAATGTTAATGAGAGTCAGATTGAGCATTTAATAACATTAATTAAGTAGCCCTATGTGATTTGTTAAAATAAATATAGTCATCCTATCTGTCCCGAATTTTGGGCCACTCTGTATGTTGGTGTTTTACACAAAAACTTACAGTCATTTTCAACACTATATATGCGTTGTCTTTTTTCCGACGGTTCTGAGTCAGTGCCTGGTGCATTTGTGATTTTGATTAGGCTCTGGACACAGAAGCTGACCAACATTTAAGGCCCAGCATATGAGCCAAATAAACTAAGCGTAACATTTATCACGAGCAAAATCTGTAAATGTTTTACTTGAGTTATTGTATTGTATGACGGGAGTAACATCTAAAAAAGTAATATTTTCATTCCAGGCTACCCTTATTAATTGGACCCAAGCCTTGCAAGACTTACTTATTGGTGGAAATAAATACATATATTCATACAGGCCTGATTTAAATGAACTTGCATAACTTTAACATGAGACAACCTACCATAATAAGAGTGAAAGCCAAGCAACAAAGACAACAACGTAGCAATACACTTAATAACATAAACCGTCTAAATTCAGAAATCTAGTTTTGAGTAGACCACCTGTGACCGCACAGAAAAACAGCGGAACGCATTGTTAACTGCTGTCCTACAAGACCAATGAGCAACACCACCAGAGCAATCTACCAGCGTACGACCGACGCCGTTTAATGGGCTAAAGAACCTAGACGATAATGTATAAACGTCTGTCGCCGTTCCCTAAATCAGTTGCTCATCTCTGTAAGACGCCGTGCGACGGACGAAGAATCAGTCGGCAGAGGTTTTCCATTGCAGCAACTTTTCGTTTCCGTAATTATATTCCAACCGCGAATCGTCCTCTGGTTATGCACGCGAGACAACGTTTCCATTCAGAACTCACGTGGCAACCGACGAGCCACGCTCCTGTCGGAGAACAGCCCCAGAAGGTGATCTCACGGAAAATACTTTGTGAAGTCATTCAACGAGGCCTCATAATCCACACACACTGGGCACACCTTTCAAATGACCCACAAAGAGTGGCGCGTGTCGTTTCTAATTCTCCACAACTGGAAAAGAGTCAATGAAGTAAAACAACTAACGTGTTGTTTTTCAGTTATTGATAACCATCAAAGTAATTTTACAGGGTGGTCCAGATGTCTTGTGACCGCCCCCCCCCCCCCCCCCATTATGGGGGGGGGGAAGGATAGCAAACGAAACACGCGCAGAATAATTGACCCCTTAGCATAATTTTTCCTTTGCATTTTTTATTTTATTTTAAAAAACCTTACCTTAAAAATAATATGAAGTTTTAGAGAATTAAACGGGGATCATCGGACATCTGGACCACCTTGCATTTCAGAATTCAGCTGAGCCATGGGTGGCTGCCCAAATTCAAACCCAGGATCGCGGCAGTTCTGACTCATTGCTCTTACACGTTATTAGACCCAGGAGACACTCAGCAACTGTTTTTAATTATGCTCCTGAAAGACATTATCACAAATTAGCCAATCATGGATTTCGTACCGAGTGAGTGTCTTTTCTCCAGCGATGTTTAACAACGAAATTCAGAGCTGTGTAGAGGTTGAATTGAGCTCACAAAGAGGGAACAGGAGAAATTGTATTAAACAATTAGATATCTCTCGGCATAAGAGAGGTCCATTGCGTTTCCCATTGGCGTGACCAATTGTGCATTTGATTGTCTTTTATTAAATAAAGTTACATATTAATCTAATTTCTAACTAACAAACGAACAACACAGCACTAGTGTGTGCATTGCACCAACGCGAGCATTGTGTTAACACATTTATTGTGTACAGGGTATTAAATACAGTCATATATTTACATCCAACAATACACCCCACTGTGTTATCACACAATTGGCCACTCTGTTCAATATTTATTTGGTGTTTTGCACATTACATGTGTCATTGTATTATCTAAAGTGACAGCCTTTTCTCAATCCACTGCTGGATGTGGTCTCCCCACACCACGCCAGCAATGGGTTTTTTGACCATACTTCACCATGCTGGTCATTGTGGATTGCTGACTACGAGGACCAATATTAGTTCAGATGTCACCGGGCGAGTATTGGTACGTACGAAAGAAGTTCAACATACATACTACATACTGACCACTCGTGTTAGGCATGGCCTTGAATGCAACTGAAGCCGCCACGTTCATAACGCAGCGTGCCAACCCCTGAGCCCCCATTACTCCCAAGTAAATAAATGAACTTGACTTGAAACTTGAAGTTATCCTACAGGCATGCACATGTACTGTGTTTACAAATGTTATTGGAAACAATTGTATGCTCGATACATATATAAATTGGGATTGTCTACGAGCATTGACGCATTTAATTAGTTTTAATTGTATGGGTTTACATATATATATATAAATCAATGTTGAAGTAAAACCTGGCAGAGACTTTAACGGCTTCTGCGGTAGACGCAAGCTCATGCTCTGTGTGTCTCACACCACCTCTTACACTGGTCAACACACTTTTTCTGGCATAAGGTATTCCAACGGTTTTAAGGTAATTTTGGGGTGTTGATTCCAAATCTGGCATCAGTTTTTGTCTATCACATCAGGTTTTTGAGATATCAAATTTTGCAATTTCAATAAAAACTGCAGAAGAAAAATATTAAATAAATGTGGATATCTACATAAAATGATATTATAAACACACTATCTTAAAAATACAGCACCGTATTTTAACACTAAAGCAGTCACTCACTCGCAACAACTTGCAACCATAAATGACAGAGTTAATTTCGGGTAAAATCAATGAAAATGGGGTATGCCGATAGTATAAAAATGATGTGATAGAGCAAATCTGAGATCATATTTGGAATCAGCACCCTGAAATTAGTCTAAAACAGCTGCAAAAGTCCAGGCCAGAAAATGTTTTTTTTGTTGACCAGTGTTATTAGAACGGTTGGCTACGTACATACGTGTGCCGTTGTTGGGTGTATTGCTGCATTGCTGGATTGTGAGAGCTGGCAATGGCTTGATAGAGACCTTCATCCAGCAGTGGATTGATCATGGCTGATAATAAAGGTTAGGAATAAGAAGATGACCGCGTGTCTAGATTTATTATCCAGTGGCAGCATGCAACCGAAGTGACGTTAAGTAGTTCCACTGTGTTATTGCCATAGGACATGCAGTTAGGAACAAGGGTAATAAATAAAGGCACAAAGTCAGGCAGACTTGCTTAGGCATACACAACCATGGTCTGGGCAAAAGATAGCAGCATTTAAAAACAGACACACAGTTGGGCTGCAGGTACAAAGGTTCGGAAACATTGGGTCTCATTTAAGACGGAGAAAAAGTAACATTCACGTTCTTTTTTTGTTCCTTCATCTCCTCATCAAATTAGACAAGCCCTAGTTCTTGCTTTGAATTTTATCAACGCTATTTTTTTGTGTGTGAATATATTGACGTGATAACATTCAGGAATAATCCGTTTAAAAGAAAATTCAAGAGCACCTACGTCGCGTTGCTTTCACCTGAAGTTGAATAATAATCATAATAAAGGGGCACATTGAACGGGTATTCTGTGTCCCCGCGCGGAGAACGTTACGTGAATTTTAACACGCAGCACACCCGCAGGGAATATTCACATTCACGGTGGCCACACTCCTCCGCTCCGTACCCAGCACGCGTTGTTGCTGCCACGACCCCCAAGCGCATCTAAACAGCGTCAAGCGGAAAGTGTTCGCCAGCTTTCGATTTAAAGCTTTCGTGACTGCAGGGATTCATCTTCTTGGTTCTTTCGGTAAAGTCACGTAGAAGGGAAATAATAAAATAATAAAAATAATTAAAATAAAACATAATAAAATCTTATAATGTTTTAATAATAATATGTTTTATTTTTATTATTTCATTACTTCCCTTCTACGTGACTTTACCGAAAGAACCAAGAAGATGTTCGCCAGCTCTTATACCGACGGGCAAGGTGGTTGTCCTTTCCGAAGTACAAGCCACCGACTGAACAATGCGAATAGTTACGCTTCAAAGTGTGTCAAACTGATAAGTGGAGCACAATGACTAGAATTATTTACTCATTGCTATCTTTCATTTAAGAACCTATTGTGATACATGATCTCTCTTGGAAGGGGAGCTAGAATTATCCATAGTTAAATATAGTAGCGGAGTCTATCATGGTCATAATAATTGGATACATTTTGTATTTGTGCCAATCTTACAACGACGGGCTATCGCGAAGGCGCTGGGGTTCACAGACGTACACAGTCTGCCAGTAGGGAGCGATGTTGGCAATAAGTAATCTCAATTGAGTAATTTTTTTGAAAATATATTTGGACCATGACGCCGGGAAACAATGAGCCTTCTTGTTTCCAAGGACATCAGTAGATCTTGCACATCCACGGCACGTATTGGTACGATTGATACACCGGCAGTAATAACCAGGGCTGCCCACGATATTCGAATCCACGAATAGGCAGCGAATGGGCCACCACTGGGCCATGTCACCGCCCAATTGGGTGTGTGCCTGGGTTCTTAGGTTTTTTCGGTAAAGTCACGTAGGTAAAACAAAATTTGAATTAAAATTAGTGAAAGTAAAATAAAATAATATAAAAATAAAATAAAATAATATTTTATTTTATATAATAAAAATAAATAAAATAATATAAAAATAAAATAATATTGTATTTTTTTTATGTTATTTTATTTTACTTTCATAAAAAAAATTTACCTACGTGACTATACCGAAAAAACCTAAGAATATGAATCCTTGCAGTCACGAAAGCTTCAAATCTAGAATGTGTGTCTGGGCTTTGAGAGGATCACGGATAAGCGTTTCAGATGAATGACGTCAGAGGGCTTTTGTTTGCAATGTTGTACTTCAGCGTATGCCGCTTTTGTTTTTTTACAAGCAGGAATTACTGGGTCGCCAATTATTTTGGTGATGCTGCATTGGCGGTCGTGCTCGAGCGCAGCGCACAGCAATACTCAACATCTTCTTGGTTCTTTCGGTAAAGACACGTAGAATGGAAATAATTAAATAATAAAAATATAACATAATAAAATAAAACTCACGGTATAATAGTGAGAATTATTTTATTATGTTTTATTTTTATTATTTTATTATTTCCATTCTACGTGACTTTACCGAAAGAACCAAGAAGATGAATCCCTGCAGTCACGAAAGCTTAAAATCGAAATGTAATACTCAACATGTTCAGTGCATAAACACTGCGGCCTTAAAAGGGAAAAATTGTGATCGGCGATCATGCGGCCAATGGTCCTTTTTATAGAGCACATAAAGGATCATAGCACATCATAATTTACAATCATGTATGTGCTATGAAGCTGGATCTTTGCCCAAAACGTCGCCTATGCTATACGTTTCCTTTTAAGGCAGTGTTATTGACGAATGTGTTAATGGTTTTTTTTTGGTGTTCATTGTTACTGGATTGCAGACATTTTTTGTTCAAAAATGTTTACCCAAAAAAAAAACGCTTCAGCATTTAAATTAGAATGAGAAGTGTGAAGGAAAAAAACTCACGATATAAGACATGGATCTAAGTGATTGCTGATGGATCTGACATTTTATTTCATTAGCTCGTCGGCAATTAGGAATAAAAGGACTGCCACTAAAATGTCAGAACCTCTCAGAGTGCCAGGGAGTTTAAAGCAGGAAATCTGTAAATAATGATGGTTTACAAAAAAATATTCTTCAAATACCATTTTTTCTCCCCTCTTGTGGCATGTTCAACGATTATTTTATTTTTGACAATTAACTTGTGTTGCGCATTGTGAAGGTTACATGCGCTTGTGGTTAGTGCTTCAGTCGCTGCGTAAGCATATTAAAGCTTGTCGTATCGCATTGCACTTCGGAAAAATATGGGGCTATGGCCTGAAACATGAGGCTTCTATAAATGTATACATTACTGTACGGTCTAACACACTGTTAAAGGGGAGAGTGGGGAGGGGTTTTCGATGTGCTAGTGTTAGAGGATTGATACAGCAGTTATGGCTGCATGCAATTTCTGCCCAATAATGCTACGTGGCATTGCCAAAGTGTGCCATCCTCTGTGAAGTGGAAGGTCACTCGCCATCTGTATCATTATTCTCAGTCAGTCATTGCGTGCACGTGACATGGCAAAAATGTTACAGCACCAAATTACATGTAATTTAATCCAACAATAGTATTCCATTATATTAATACTCGTCTTGTCAGGATGCGGCAGTGGTGTAATAGGTGAGCACACAAGACTTACAATCTGGAGCGTGGGTCGCCGGTTCGATTCAAGATTCTTCAATTCTCCCCACGCAGCAGTGTAATTGGGTATACTCGAGTGCATCGATCGATAGGTTTGGTGGGGTGGGGTAAAGAGTGGGTACTCCCACCTGTTCCAAGACATCTGACCAGCGTGGAAAAGTAGGCCCATATCCTCTAGAACGTCTCTCTAGAGCTGCCTATGTAGTGGAGGTTCTTCTGATAGCAGTGGCGTGAGCAGGCAATTGCAGGGCTGCACCTTTCCTATTACCTAGTATTATTCTAACCAGTGTTAAAAACATAGTTCCTATGTTGAGCTTAGGAGCATTTCCAAAATGCCAGAATGTCCAAAAACTGATAGAGTGATCATAAATTGCTGGGATGTTATACATACGGTACTTATTAAACTTTAATCATAGGACTAATATAGCGCTTGAAAATGTATTATTTCAACTTCAGGCAATTTAATCAAAATCATTTGTTAGCAAAGCTCACATTCACCAAGTTTCCTGCTGAATGCTCATATTTCTTTATTTTATATTTTTCTTTCATTTGTGTATTAATTATTTCGTAAATTGTATGCTCTGACTATGTAAAAGTCACGTGTAAAAGCATTCAGCCTGATAAATAAAAATTCAACAACCAAGTACATCGACTTTATTAACATCGCTGAAAATGAACGGTAGTTTTCCTGCAAGTGAACCCATTGTTAAACCATCTGTGAAAATGTCTCTCTTGCAATCATTGAGTAACAAGGATACGAGGTGCCATTAAGAGACTTTGAGCTTGCTTAGTTTGACGGCGCAAATTCGAATTTCCACCAATATTGGCTCGACAATCATCCCAGCCGCTGATATTTCTTTTGCAACTTATGCCAACACATGGATTGGTGACCGATCTTTGCCTCTTGAAAGGGAACATTGTTAACCTTCTGTGACATGTCGGCATTAATAACGAAGACTGCCGTGGAAGAGTAGAAGTTCTTAGCTATTTCATAGAGCACAGAATATACTGCACTGTGGGGGTGAAATGGTGGCGCAGTGGTTAGCGCACCTCGCTATGGGGCCAGGCAAGATGAGTTTCATTCCCAGCCATGGCTAACATCTGTGGCGAGCCATAACTGAACCAGTCCATTCAGACGCTGTCTCCCCGACAGACCTGGCCTTCACCTGAGGACGGCTGCTTGCGTTGTGGCCGAAACGTCGTGAGAATTATTTTATTATGTTTTATTTTTATTCTTTTATTATTTCCATTCTACGTGACTTTACCGAAAGAACCAAGAAGATGAACCAGTCCAGCGCAGCCCCCTCTACCAATGGACATCAACAAGTGTGGTGAAGTATGGTAAAAACAACCCCAATTTCTGGCACAGCATTGGCGAGATCTTCATGCAGCAGTGTGGATTAACGACGAAGCTGTCGAATGTACAAACAAAATGTGTGGTTGTGCTGTTTCGCGCTCCGATGTGTTTTCTGGTTGTTCCGCTCGCTGTTTGGCACAAAATAATTTGTGCGATTTATTCATTACAATTTCTCACGAATTTATCACTTTTTGAGATACACTTCTGCAATTCGGGATTGAACGTACAGGGGTTTGTTTGTTTGTTAACATTCACAAGACGCCGTCCGTGCGGCATCTGCGGGAATCGAACCATCGGACTTCAGCAAGCCGGCTCTCGCCAGCGATTGCATCAGAACGCTTGTCCTTACCTGACCTTGGGACAGAGGCGACAGCCACCACCGCCATCGGATGTGGTGGCATTTTCGCGTCGTTGGCGGACGCACGCTTAACAGAAGCATAAAAGCGTTATGCAAAGTTACTACCCCTGTCAGATGTGTAACCTGTAACTCACATCTGGGCGCACATAATATATATTTAAATCGTCGGTGAAAATTGGAGGTTATGATTGCTCAAGTGTGCGGGCAAGCATATGCTTTTCGCAACAGCCATTCCAACTACAAACACACACCCCCTCGTCCCATCCACCTACCACGCTGAGTTGACAGTGTGCGCATATGGCTTTCTCGCCATGCCCACTCTTTCATTCATTCTCCGTTTTGGCACCAAAGAGTGTGATCAAAATTAACGACACGAATTAGGGACGTTCATCATCTGCAAGTGAACGTGCAGGCATCGTTTTAATTGGAGCGCAGCTGTGCACTTCACATTGCATTTCTCAGATAGACGCGCACGTGCGTGGTGTGCTCCGTGGTAAAGGTAAACGTGAGGACATGCAGTCGTCTGAATTTATGGATATCTTTGTGTACAAAATACCTCGTCAAAAGAATGGTGACGGCGTTATCTTTTGCTATTTAAAGCAAAATGGGTTTAGCCTGAGTGGACTGGTTGCATTCGGAAAAGGCAGTGTTGTAGCGATAAGCGGTTTTCAAATCATGACACGAAAAAAATATCCGTTTCACACAAAAAAAAACACAATCTGTAAACATTTTCCATCAGCGACAGTACGAAGAAGTGTACGTTTGGGGAAAGCAGTGGGGGCTTGGGGAAGGGGTGATTCGGTTGAAGGGGTTGAAATTGGGAGTAAGATCAGAAGTGCCAGGAGAGAGGGGCTGGGGTTGAGAGGCGATAGAACGAGTGAAGTGGAATTCTGCACCAACAAACTCCGTAGTTGAGTTTGTTCTGGCAGCAGCTGGTGCTGAATGAGACGGCATCTTGTGTAAGAACAATATTTTATGAAGTAATATATATATTAACGTCCATAAACAAAGCTCACAAAGTGCAGTCACGTTCGTACGAAAACATTTTTGTAGCGGCATCGGCTTCTCAGCACGTACTTTGTTGTGGTGAAAATTTAAGGAAAATTCAAACAAGCATCCATAGTCGAAGCAGACACCAGCAATGCTGAGAAATAATGCGTTGGTCATTTACCACGCGGAACTGCGAAATTTAATGTCCAATAATTCGACTTCTATTTATTTCACCCACTCAATTTAGAGATGAAAACCTGTTCAAATGCAACTCCAATGCAAACAGCAGTGTTAAACAGTCACCTAAAACAACAAAAACTGTACCGCATGGGCATCCTAAAACGAAAATGTTGTGCTGTAATAAATGATTTAATATATGTAAAATTACTCAAATCCAGTCTTGTAGCTTGTCACGTAAGTTTTGGCAGATATAGGATTTGTACGGGATTAGGCTTAGCACAAACATACATTTTGGCAATGGTGAGTGCATTGACAAGTGCTGGTAATGATCCCCATAGTTCACGCAGTATAATGTATTGCGCATGCATAAATAATATGGAATTATTGCACCGTAGAACACAGAGCCAGTTATACAATATATGTAGGCTAAATGAGATACCGTCATTCACTTTGTGATCTGTATTGTACATTTTCAACCAAAAATAAAACCGTTGACATGTTTAACTTTGCAGCACTACATACTGGTTAACTGCTTGCCTTCCCCCAACATATTTGACTGAAATAATCACGAGCAATAAACGTGTGATTATGAGCAGTGAATAATACAGCAAATTTAAAAACAAAAACATGGATAAGGTACGTAAGATATTCCTTCATATACTGCATTAAGGATGTGTTTTTACACCGTATATTATCTATCGGACCATAGATTATAGCTGCCTTATCTATAATGTAGTCCAACTGGTGATTGCTAGACTTCCTTTTGCTATTTTCACACTTGTGGCTGTTATCCTTCCACCCCACGCTTTTCTCTTTTTAACCAAAATAAACTGAAGCTGACGCATCCCTAAATTGTCAGCTCCACTGGGAAGCTGTAAATCACCTTCTTAGCCCCAACACGAGGTGAGAACGTACCATCAAATAAACACAAGGCTATTACGGTACAGATGACTATAACATATTATATATATACTGAATCATGAATCAGGAACATTTCCAAATCCACATATCTCTAGCTTATCGTATAATACCTCAGTATTTGCAGTCTGCCTCAAAGGCATTTGCCAAGGAAGAATATCCTGTGTAGCCATGAGCATTTTGAAAAAAAGAAAAGGATGATTAATGTGGAGGTATGTGTAGAATTCTGAAGGCAGCAAAAGTGTCATTTTCGAGCGAAGATTATAAATGCTCCGTCACATGTGCACACAACTCCCTTTATATCTCCCAATCAAGCAAGGGATGTGTTCCCTGGGTGGCCCCAGGGTTTGCTGGGAAATCGTAGAAGCATCCTGAGCTGCCCCAGCTTCTGATTCATCATTGGCACATCCGGTAGAATGACGACAGCCGCCACCTTTCATCATTACGCAATGATTAAGCCCTAGCTTGCAGAGACCAATTATGATGGTCTATGTGGACTGCCAAAGGGAAGAAGACATGATGCTGTTTGCATCATGATTCAAATGGCAGTCACAAAAACAATTTCAAGAGGCAGTATTTTGCACAAATGAAGTAAATAAGCCTTCTCCAAAAGCAGGGTTATGCAACATTGTTTTCAATAATTATGTAATTATATTTTTCTCAAATACTGTATATGATTAAAGAAAAAAAGCAATATTGCATATGCTATCTTAAGCACATTCACTCTACGTATATTTTTTGGCAGAAATAAAACAAGCATGCAAAATGTTTACCGTGTGTATGCCCTGCTGTCGTGCACGAGGTCGCCGCGCATTGCAAATGTTAACTCGCTTGGTATCAATATGAATTACTTTTAAATTATTGCATAATTGTAAAGAGTATTGTCATACATTAATTGGAGAATCATATTTTGACAAAAAAAACCCTGTATAAATGTCCCAATTAATGACAGTCTAAAGGCGACATGACTAAATATAAATAGCACTCCATGATAAAGAAATATTATTTGAACATCGTCATAGACATACAATCGCATCTTGAGTAGCGGCACAGAGACCATCGTTGATATTTGTTTTTTTTACTGATCGACACATAACGCGGCACACCATTTCCACGCGTACACGGCCGTGACAGTGATATTCCGCGCACCCAAACTAGAATCTGCTTGCAGGCAGCTTAAGTGCTATTGTGGACCAGGTCACGATGGTCTAGGTGAAATAGCTGCATTTTAAAATGGTCCCTTGTTATGGTGAGTCACCACTATCGTGAGAGCGGCTGAGCCTGCCCATATCCAACGAGGTCACAGCATGAGCTCACGGCAAGCGCATTCATTTCAGCATGTTTATACAATGCATTAAACAAATTTTAAGTTGCCTTTTGACCACGTTGATGTAGCATATGAGCAATGTTATGACTTATATGAATTCGCCCATAGGGCAGGTTGCCCTCTAGTATCTAATGCAGAGGTAGTTATTATATGGCATCACCTATCTGTATTGTGTGCTTTGTTGAGCAATTGGAGATATGGCCATCGGTGTTTAATATGCAGTAATTATTTGACGAATATCCCCCGCAATGAAACACACAATACATTCGAAGGTTGATTTTCTACAGGAATCATTGAATGGCCATGCTGTTCAATTTGTATTCTTGAATCCACTCCCAACGTAACACCGTGTCTAGCTATTTAAACTAAATTCCCGCATGGATACCCTAGGTCACAACGCCCTCGAAAAGGCACTAAGGGCACATCACGTATCTGTGGCTCTTAGGTTGTCACACTCACTGCAACCGAAAGCTGTTCTACAACTTTATCTTTGTAAAACTATCTTAAAGATCAAGAACAGAGACCGGGACAGGAGTGAGAACAGGATAGAACATGTAAGCCTGCTATTATGCTGTGACACGTCATTATACTAGGTAACTCGGGCATTGCAAGATACCAGTTTTTCCTGATGTAAATCATCGCCAATATGAAGACACGCAAATCCCTTAATATGTCGATTATTAGCACTTTTTCTTCTTGCTTTTTTCATGGAACAGTACAAGTAGTTATTTCATAGAACATACTGTACTGTGGGGGTGAAATGGTGGCACAGTGGTTATCGCACCTCTCTATGGGGCCAGGCAAGATGAGTTTGATTCCCAGCCATGGCTAACATCTGTGGCGAGCGATGACTGAACCGGTCTGGCACAGGCCCCTCCACCAATAGACATACACAAGCGCGGTGAAGTATGGACATAAACAACCTCAATTGCTGACACATTAGTGAGGTTTGCATTCGGCAGCGTGGATTGACAGAGAAGCTGTCAAACATTAGAATTATTGTGCGCTGCATATTTTTTTTGTAAAAAACTGTCTTGTGGTTTGGAGAATAGATTTCTACACACGCAAGCAGCCATACAAGTTGAACTAGACCGGTTGCGATTTTACTGAATGGGAGACACGGAGGCTACATGCCAGTTGGCTTTCGTTGCGACTTGTACTTGTTTGCATCTAAAGAGAGAGAGAGAGTAACGAACAGGGCAGGTTGCAACTGGAATGCACGGCCACGAGATAATTACAGAGAAGCCTTCCCACGGCAGTATGGAAGTGTTTTGGGGAGAGCATGCCATATACCTAACTAAGCATGAAATTTGTTCTAAAAAAAGGAGGGCCCAGAGATTGAAAAATAGATGGACTTGTCATGCAAGCACCGAGTTTCATTATGCATACTTTGGTATTTTTAAACTTACTGTAATTATTGGCAAGTAATTATGAACGTTTTTTTTTCATCCTGTACTTAAAATGTCGGCAAAAAATGTTGACGTGAACGAAGTGCAAAGTTTTTTATTTTATTTCAAACAAACACGAAGATATATGAAGCAAATGCGTGCGTAATGGCATCCTGTACATTTCACAATCGCAACAAACACAAGTTAAATCAGGCATCAAACATATGCACTGTTAATTAGTAAATCTTGCACCCGGTATATACATAGTTACACGAAAATATTGCAAATAAAATGTCTAAACAGCCATGTGTGTGTTGCTGTAGCAGGGTGCTCAATTCAGAATTGGAAGGTTGTAAATTTTAATCTTGGTCAGGAGTTAATTCCTCGCATCATTAGATCATCACCCATGTAAGGTCAACAAAGCAAATACCACAATCTCTCTGGTGTGTTTTTAAGGTTGACTGCATGTTGTCCAGCATTTTCCTCCACTGCGAGATTCTTCAGCAATTCCGTTCCCTCTGTTGCTTAAGAAGCTCCCAGCACGTGGAGACTGGAGATCGCGTAACGTGGGACATTATGCCGAACAAAAAACACACGGGGCACACCCTGAACACAAGACGGCGAGCTACGCTGCTCTGCCACGAAAAACCTACACGGTCGCAAAGTAAGTACCGTACCACCCTCTGGGAAGTAAGCGGTGGGTCACCCTATGGTAAGTGGTGGGTCATCCAATGGGAAGCAAGCGGTGGGTCACCCTCTGGGAAATGGTTGGTCAACCTCTGGTCCCCCACCATAGGATGTGTAGAATGTGCACCACTAGCTTCAGACAAAAAACACGACGAGTACCACCCAAGATGCATTAAGGCCATAAGATACTTTGAATTTGTTTTCTTGAAAACAATAAGATTTAACAGCACACAGTGATGTGCATTGCATGCGACCGAAATGTATCTCCTCTTATGCAATGTATATCTTTGCAATGCACAATGCAGTTCTTCTGAACTCGTGGTTTTGCGTGTGGCTGAGAGCTTTTATTGTACATGCAATGTACATCTTCATGTGCTGTTAAACCCAATAAGTACGGTCACGGGTTCAATTGATTCTAACAATAAATGAATCAGTACCTGTTGTTACAACCCCTGGTTGAAGCTGAATATGCTTTGGTTATTGAAGGGGGGGGAGGGTGGAAATATCCATTGTAAAACAAATTAAATATTTCATTTGGAATCAATTAGGGAATACACACGGACTGTGCACCACTGATATCTTAATTGTCTAAACGTCAGAGTGAGTGGGCTCTCGACGTCGTGCGCACTCCCATGCACGTAAAGTTAGACTTTCAGAGCGGCGCGCCATCCACGGGTTGACTTGCAGTCTCATGTAATGAGCCTCGGAGGGTCAAAGAACCCCCAGATGCGTTGTTAGGGGTTTGCTTTAAGTGCAGCCCGAAACTCCCTCGGCTTGCCCTTTCAGGCGAGCTGGAGCCAAAGGTAATTGGCTCGGCTTGCAGTTAAGGCTTGTCGGGTAGGAGGGGGGGGAGAGAGTCCCTGTCGTTGGAGGGCTAATGTAAGCATGGTCTTGGGTCACCGGGGTGCCGTGTATTGATGGGCTATGGGGCAGCACCAACTCTCGCAGCCTTCTCCACGTGTTTATGGAGGAAGCCAAAGCGCCACTGCTCTCCACCAAGATAATTCGGGCAAGCACGAGTTTGCGCGAGTGTGACTCCGCTCAGAGTTTTACCTGCCTTTGGGTGTGTGGGGAGCGAAGCGGGTACTCGTTACAAGGTTTGTAAAGACATTCATATTTAAAACAGAGAGAATGGATTGCGTGTACAGAGTTGCAAATGCCAATATATATATCTGTCCAAAGCGAACATGTAATCCTATTTCTATGTTACTTTTGTTTTTGTTTGCGAGAACATCTCAGCGAGCGCCACATAATAAAATAAAATAAACTTTTGTCAATATTAAGCACAAGGTAATAAAATATTAAGCAAGGCAAAAGATATATGAATAAGCCTTTCCATGTTATTGAATTATATGAACATCTCTGTGCACCCTGTCTCTCTTCAAGAATACACATTTGGAAATATAATTTTAATCTAATTGTTTATTGACCCACTGCAGTGTTTCATTTAAACCATGAAATCAAAAATACATACGATACTGGCAGTATTTCGAATCCCCAAGATGTTTCATTTTTGGCACATTGTGGAATAGAGTTCACAGTACAGATCTGGCTGTGATGAACGCTGTAAACCCAGGTATAACGCACCTCCCTAAATGTTTCAAAACACACCGATTCTTTACGACCACTATATCTGTCGCTTCCTTTGTTTCTCTTCTCCATAAACGACGCCTGTCATGACCAAAGGCATTTGATCATTGCTGTTCCAGTCTCTTCCTCGTCTAATGCTAGTGTAGTGACATAGAGTGGGTCACTACGGCGTGTAGCGCTGGTTTCTGGTTGAGAACGGGATCGTGGGTGTAGTAGCCCGGTCTACCAGCAGGGCAGGTGAAGAGTGCCGCTGGAGCGCGTAGCGCCAGTTGCTGGCAGTGAAGGGGAATTGAGGATACAGCGGCCGATATGCCAGAGGGGCACGTGATAGGCACATATGTAGGGTAAAGGTGACAGAGGGGACACGTGGGACAGAGCCCAGAACCTTCTGGTAGATTCCAGAAGGGGGCGTGGCCGAGGGCGGAGCCAGGCCATGCTGGGGAGGATAAAAGGGAGGCCCCGACGCTGGGTCGGGGCTGCTGCGGTTTGGGAATGGAGCCCGTCGTCCACGAAGTCTTCGTCCTCCTCAGTCGGTGTTGGGTCAGACAGTGTGCCAGCTGTCCTGTCCCGTATATAGTTATCCCCTATCCTGTGGAAAGTGTAGAATAAACGTGTACGCCTCTTACTTATAGTGTCTCCGAAGTGACTCACTACACTAATGTAGTGACGTAGAATTGGTCACTACGTAGCATAGTGCTGGTCGCTGGCAGGGAAAGGGATCTGCAGCTTGTAGCAGCCCTGACTGACACGAGGCCACGTGATAGACCCGAGAGGGATCTAGGGTAAAGGTTCCAGAAGGGACACATCGACAGCCCACTAGTAGGTTCCAGAAGGGGGGCGTGGCCGGGGTGGAGCGAGGCCACGCTGACAGTATAAGAAGGGCCCCGAGTGGGAGCTCGAGGCTGTCGTTTGGAGTCGTCATTGCTGCTGAAGATCGTCGCCATCGCCGCTGTGGTCTCGTGCCTTCGTCGCTGTCGTCTCCACTTGATAATTGCGCTGCTAGACGTAGTTGGCTGTCTCGGTTCAGCGCCGTCAGTGTCAGATGGCTAGCGTTGTGTGTAGGCTAGCAACCAGTGTAGAGTTGTGCATAAGCGAGAGACAGAGGATGTGTAACAGTGTAGGGCGTGTGTTGTAGAAAAGTGTACAAAGTATGCTTGGAGTTTAATTAAAGAATTGCCTCCAAGAAGTTGCGTCTCCAAGTCAGTCACTACACTAATGTCGCAGTTGGTGCTCGCAAATGACTGATTGCCGTCAGTGCAGCCATAGATTTCTACGACATTGTCTGCACATTTAACCAACTCTTTTACATCCGTAATGTATTCCCGCTGCCTCACCGCAGACCAGTGCATTGCTTCTCCCCTTACCTTATGCTCGGAGATTGCATCATTCTGTCTTTCGAACGTCGTCTAGCCTAACTCAACTCAGCAAAGAAGACGACTAAGGTGTGGCTCAACATAATTAAGAGAACAAAAATTAAGTCGTGCACAACAAATTTGCTGAACAAATGGGAAATGTTGGAGGGACCCAACTAGAAAAGAGGAGTATGTATAGATACCTACAGCAATTATGAGGTATGTATCATAAACATTTGTAACATAGACAGAACTAGAAGGTGTACAAAGAGCCATGTCAAAATGCGTGCTTGAAATGACACTGAGAGAGACACGTGAATCAAAGGACAAATGCAAGCCATCTGTCCGGTTCATGAAAGTAAGTGGATATGGACAGGAGACATTGCTGGGAGGGTGATGGTCAATGGACGAGATTAGTGATGGGATGGCAGACCAATAGCGGAAATGCACCCACGAGGAGGGTGATTTCAGACTTGAAGCAATGACATTGGTTCTTGCACAGGGGTGAGATGGAATTTGGAATCACGTGACGACAGTGTGGAGAGGCCTTTATCCAGCAGTAGATGGACATTAGTTGATCAAGGTGACGGTGATCATTTAAATATAACTTACTATTCTTGGCTCTGACTGCAAAGACTGCATTATACAGTCATCACTTGGGCCTCTGCTTGGCCAGACTGATATAAATGATACCAACTTACAACAGTGGCAGTTTAGTTATGGAATTCATACCGCGGTAGAACTTTGTCAGATATATAAGGTTTTCAAATGTTGATGCTATCAATCAATTCTGAACTTGTCATGCAAGCTCACCTTTGTGAATACGAAAAGTATATGCAAAGTTTTGCAAACTCATACACACTGCAGTACGTGTAGTTCAATGTAAAAATAATAATAAACTGGTCAGCTTCAGGGTTCCTCTACTCTTAACTAAATACAGATTTATTTTTTCAAGAAACATTGGGGGGGGGGGGGTTGGGGGGGCATATCTAATTACACAATTCAGCATGTGGTGATAAATGTTGCTGCAGGGCAAGCCAAAAATAATACGACACGTGGTGCAAAGCAGGACTTGGATTTCTCGCCGAATATTTTCCTGGCCACTGGCATTCTGGAGTAGGCATGCGACGAATAGCCACAGCCATGGGCGAGAGGCATACTGGATGTGGTGAGCCGGGCGAGGAAATATTTTCCCCGCGTCGTTGAGCCATACAGACCTGGCTAAAATGTAATCCTGGTGCAAAGTTTCTAACCGTGGAGCTGTTTATCTGGATGTGAGGGCTTGTGGTTCAGGGTTTCTCAGCCTAAACTCCACTTCAAACCTAAACTATCACAGCTCTGTGTGGCCTTGCGTCATTTTACTATGCCATTTATTGTATATTACACTATTTTGCACGCTTTTACACTTGGTGAAGGTAAAATGAGATCAAAACGTGTTTAAAAGAACACGCCCAAACCTGCCAGTAAAAAGCATATGACGTTTAAATTCTATATTTCTGAACGCAATTTCAAAAACTCAAGAGGGTAAAATAAGATATATCAAATCACTGGAGATATTTGGTAACTATTTTTTATTCTATTAATAAATTGAAGCAAGGAAATGTATCCCCATGTAAATAATCTTGCCCTAAAGTCTTTGCTATTGCTATCATTCAAAAATAAACATCACATAACTACCGTCGAGGATGCATGCTGTAATTATGTGTAAATGTACTATAAATATACTTGGTCGCAGTGTTTATGGGTGCTCTATATATGTGTATATGTGTGTGTATGGGGGAAGCAGTAGTGTTGGAGAGCGGTAGTGTAGCGGTTAGCGCGCTGCGCTACTGAACCTGGGTGACCCAGGTTCGATTCCTGCTCATGGCCAACACCAGTGACGATTATATGCCACCTGGTCCCGGGCCACCCCTAGGTCGACTCAGCCTAAAATAAGTAGCTGGGATGTAAATATTGCCACTAGGGAGACAAAAGCGGCCGGGTGTGGTGTTGCCCCCCCCCCCCCCCACTTCATTGTGTGCTGTGCTGGCCTTCATAGGTGCGCACTCATAGCACTTACCCCAACAGTCTGTTAAGGCTAGATTTGAAGCTTTCGTGACTGCAAGGATTCATATTCTTGGGTTTTTTCGGTAGTCACATAGCTAAAAATTCAAATTAATAAAAGTAAAATATTTTTTTTTGCTTTTATTAATTTTAAAATAAAAAATATTTCCTTTTTTACTTTTATTAATTTTAATTTTTTACCTACGTGACTTTACCGAAAAAACCCAAGAATATGAGTCTGTTAAGGCTACACTGGGGATCTGTGTTTTTGTGTATGTATACATTTTTTTCTTTTGCAGCATTGGGCAACGATTGGCTGCTCTACGGCACTTTTAGACTTGTTTGCAATTAGACTTTACACAAATCCAAATTGTACATAAACACAATTACTACCTTTGCACAACTATGTTGAATTGCACATTGTTATCGTGTTTACGGTGCGTTAAAACATTACCCCGTATAAGTAAATCTGCATTACAGCCAAATCTAGATAGCGAAAACGAAGCATTTAAAGCACATAAACAATTCTACTTTGAGGAAGTTGAAAAAAGTTTGGAGTTAAAAAAAATAACACCAGACCATGCTGCATGTTTTTCTTCACCTGTGTACCAAGGGTTAAAGTGTCAACCAAATGAAGCAAAACAAACACAAGCTGTAGGAAAACATTCCTTGGCAGTAGCAAAATCGGTCACAGATCAGCATTTTTGGAAACCAGCCGGTCTGGTAGGGCCCTTCATTCCAGTCCCTCCGTGCCTGCTATATTGATGTAGAACTGATAGCTTTATTGACCGAGTGTCAAGCGAGGGGCCGTAATGGGAAGTAATTTGTGAATGCTGGAAGTGGGCAATTATCAGTGATTTCAGCTACTGAGATAAGCGTCACGAGTGCCCTGGAGTTTGAAAATTGGAGCAAAAGCAGGGGTTTGAGTTTTCGGGCAGTCAACAGCTCGCATCTGTTAAAATTGGCATCCTAAGTGCATTTTTATTGCAAACACTTCTTCACAGCTGCAGGCTATTGCAAAAAAAAAAATAACACAACAGTGGCATATCCGGGGACAATCAAAGTAGTGCACATCGGCTAGTTGTCATTAGGTCACAGGAGGTGGTAGCCGATTGCGAAGTCTACCTGGTTTGGGAGTAACCTGTAAGTGCCGTACAGGAAATGAAAGAGCATGTTTCCTCAGGATAATTATATTGAATTTCTGTAATGGAATTAGTTGATTCTAGCAAGTCTGACTGATGATGAGTCACTGCCTGTTGAGACCAGTGACCGGGTTTTCTTGTCTTGAATCAATGCTACTGAAATTAGGCTCTCCCACAAGGTCGTGTGCCTGATGTGTGAGCAATACTTAAATTTGTAATGTTAGAGACGATGATATATGAAGGAGACGTTGCTTATTTACTTATTTATATTCTCCACAATGACGCGATTAATTACTTTGAGTACGGACGGAACTAAGTTCTAATATTATGCCGACTGCCACTTGAGGCAAAAATTGTGTGATTAGGCAATATCTGTTCATACAATTAGAGGTAATTTCCCCAAATATACTTTTGAACACGATTACATTTTAAAATGATTACTTGTCTTTAACAAATAAAAATACTTTTTTTTTAATTCTAGACTTTATTACATCTGTTAAAACATTCGTTCTACACTTTACCAAAGCTAAAATCATAAAAAAACTCAATCTTGAAATCAAGTAAAATGTCAGGGAGGTCCGATTCGACTAGGTTTTGTATGCATACTTTTGTGGAATTCTGGCATCAGCTGATAATTCATGTGGGCGTTTGTGGCACATGCTTCCTTTGTGGAATGGGTGGCACTCCAGTTCCTTGGCATTGGGACAGTGTTCGGCGATCAGGGCAAGCTCGGCCCACTGATTGTTATTTTTTGTTATTTAAGATTATGATTGCTACCTTCGGGTGACGTGAGGAAGGGTGGTGGGGGAGAGGTATGGGGGCGAGTCAAAGGAGCCACATTGTGACAGGAAAAGAGCCATGCTGGGTCTGACCAAGAAGTTGCTCAGCATGGCTTGAGTCGGAATTTTTTTTCATGACCATGGAAACGCAGCATGTATTTAACACTGGCATTAGCTTGCCCCCTGCGACCTCCTGTAAATTTGATGATTCTAAACAAAATAGACTTACGTTATATACAATTGGGGCACTGCATATCAGCAGTGAGTTTTTGAATATAATTTAAATTAATAATAACAACGTGATGTGTTACAATGGCAACGGTTTCTGGGTCACAGTAAAACAATGCAAAAGGCAATTGGTAAAAAAAAATATTGTATTTGGGCCATGAGCCCGGCAGATAATTGCCTATTCTTATAAATATTGCCATGGGGTGTTTTTTGCATCAACTTCGGCAGGAGATGAGATAATTTGATTATGGTTCACAGTGAAACATGAATGTATTTTAAATTAAATTAGAGGCCAGAAATGTACCCTGTAGAGTATGAAGCTCTGCCTGTTGACGAGTTATGTCATTTGTGTTTTACAACTCGTGCTTTAGGGATTCCGAATAAATATAAGAAACAATTATATTCGTAACGACAACAGTCGTCCTAAAAACTAAATTAACTTTCAAAGAGGCAAACTGACTGTAAACGCTGCTACACTATCGCATTAATAAACATGGAGTTTCAAATACTGCTTTATAGAAATGTGTTACTCCCGTTCATACATGAATAGAAATGCGCATTCTAAAAGTTTTAGTTACATCTGTCATGTTGTTATAATGAGGTGGAAGTCCTTTATTTGTGAAACTAATAAAAACAATCCATAAATTATACGGTCAGAAGTAATTGCATATTTACATTGTGTGGGTAAACAGTGAAATTATGCATAATCGTCTATGACAAAAAATATTCATACTGAACGTTGTGTTTAAAATGAGGTTAACAAAATAACATTTTCCCAAAATTGAAGATCGTAATAGAAAATGTACATATGAGAGGAAAAAAACCCTCCTGTTATATAGCAATTACAGAATATGAATCGCACTCTTACAATTGCATTGCTTGACTGTTACAACTACAGTTGGCACATGATATTAATATCTGTAGTGGTAAACAAGAATGAATATTTCATCTGTTTAGGGCTACAGATCATAGAGTTGGTTCCGAGACCTTGAAAACGTGCAGTGGCATTTCAAAAACGCGTACACATTATTGTAGCAGCGCAAATCTGACATTAAGTGCTTGTAAATTGTCTTATGGAGAGCACTTTATTTTCAATTGCCTATGATGTTATACATTCTTGGCAGGCACTGACTGACTCAAATATGACATTTACCGACATGTACTAATATTGCTTCCCTGTTCCACTCTTATGTTTAATTTATAACCACGGTTTTGTGGAAGAGCATTGTCTAAAATAACGTCAATATTGTACACCCCGCACTGTATGTCCACGGAAATGTTACTTTAGCCTCGGGCCGTTTGCAAGGCACCCGCGTGAAAATGTTTGCCACGGTGGCTAGGAGATGTTAACTACATCGCCTGGTATACAGGAAGTCGTGGGTTCGATCCCGACCCTGACGCCCGTATATTTGGAGTTTGCGTGTCTCTCTCCCCGTGGACACGTTCGTTTTTTCTCGGGGTCCTCTGGTTTTTCCCTCCACATTTAGAATCAGCGTGCGTTTAGAGTATTTGACTGATGTACATTGCCACACGATAAGCCACTTTGTTTAGCTATCACGTGTGGCCTGGTCGCTTCTGAAAAAGAGCTGTATAGCTCAGTGGGCATTACCTGGTAAAATAAAAAGTGTATTTTTAGTTTAAAAAATGTTAAAGGTATGGCTATAATCTAAACTCTACAATTGAATACAATGTATACAATCCGACATGTAAA
Organism: Lethenteron reissneri; assembly: GCF_015708825.2. Lineage (NCBI taxonomy): Eukaryota > Metazoa > Chordata > Hyperoartia > Petromyzontiformes > Petromyzontidae > Lethenteron > Lethenteron reissneri. The sequence goes on from NC_083796.1 coordinate 12,333,783, forward strand.
CCACTCAAGGGTGACACAGTCGGGTTTTTTACAATCGGGTTAAATTGTCTTTCTATATTAAACCCGATCATCTGAGATTGGGAGAAATCCGGTTTAATTGGTATAATTGCAGAACCGCACTTCGCCAAATTCTCAACGATGGGCTTCATCCATTCCAAGCTCAGGAACTCACTGGCGCCCACGATTGTGGAGGAGAAGCTCGTGTTCATCAAGACCAACCTGCCCGCCGCATTCTACGACTACCCCGTGCCCGACTGGCCCCGAGTACGATAGCAGCACCGACGAGGAAGCAGCCTAAGCCTTGGATCAGAGTTTCGTATTCATTAAACCAGGTTTGAATTCCCCAAAATCGGGTTTAATTGTATTAAAGAAAAAACGCGATGCCTGGCGCTGGAAAAATCGGGTTTTTTCGACCCATGAAACAACTTGAGTTGACCAAGGTGGCGCAGGGACTAATACCACGTAATGGCGTGGTGCTGACAATGCACATATCCTTGGTCGGAATCCAAATAGCCACCGGTGATTAAACTGGGATCTCAAGTGTAGCAGCAAGTCGTAGCTTGGTCGCTGATGACCGGACAAAAGATCCACTGTGTTCAATTTTGTTTGTCGATTAATTCAGCTCGAGCCAGATTTGAGAATTAAAATTGTTGGCTTGACTGACATGTGAAGAATGTTATTTTGCAGAGGCGAGTGTCAGTTCGTGCGTCGTAATGGGGAGCGGTAGTGTAGTGTAGTGGGTAGTGCGCTGCACTACGAACCCGGTGACCTGAGTTCAATTCCCGCTCACGGTCAACACCAGTGTCGAATATCCGAACCGGTCGACTCAGCCTCAAATGAGTACCTGGTGCGGTGTATAAACATTGCTACTGGGAAGACAAAGGCGGTTGGGCATGGTGCTGACCACCCAACCCCCTCATGTGAAGTTGCAGGCCTTCATAGGTGCTCGCTAACAGCACTTGCTCCAAAAGTCTGTTAGGATATACGGGGAAGGGGTTCTTTGTCTCTGCAAAGAGCTCTATTTATGCGATTTTATTCGTCAATTTTACATATATATGTATAATTACATCTTCCTAGCCGAGTCATTCTCGAACATAACGTGATGCACTGCTCACTGTCAGTGTACCACTGTAACATGATGCTGATTGCACAATTTAAATATAAGATAACACGAATAAGTGGGCAAATAACTAAATAAAGAAACACCGATAGAAAATATAACAACAAAATCTAGGATTAAGTAGGGATAGGTGTGCCTTGCCAATTATTTTACATGTGTACCACGTGCACCACGCAAATAATGAAATTATAATGGTGCAATAAACCTTGGTCTCTCTCTCTCACTCTTTCTGTGGCACACCGCATCGCTCCGTCATTTTATGTGTCACTCTACGTCTGTCTCTTTGTGGCTTTCCCTGCATCGCTCCATGCCTCCGGCTCTATCACCATGTCTCTCTCTCGATGTCTGCCTGCCTGTCTCACTTTCTCTCTCCTCGTCTTTTATGTGTCTGCGTCCTCGTCTCTCTCTCCATGGTCTGCCTCTGTGTCTTCTGTCCTTTTTCTGTCTCTATCTCCACGTGCTTCTAGGTTTGTCTCATTACTTCTAGATTTGCTGACTCCCTCCGTGTTACTTTCTTTTTGCCACTGAGTTTGCAATGAGAAACAGCGCAAGCAACTCGAGTTACACCAATAACAATTGCCCACTTTTACATTTTGAATACGTTGATTAAGGTAAGGCTTTCCAACAACAGCATTGTTCCTCCATAAGGGACTGCAATGGCGTTGTGTGCTGTGACGAATGCATTTCGTTTCCGACACCGAAAATGATGCCTTCCATAGCAAGGTGTGACTCGTTATTCAACGTCAGATTTGTGAATTTGCAACTCATTTGTGAAAGAAAAGAGAGCAAGAGAGAAGGGGGCAATGGAGAGAGACAGAGGCTGTATGCAGACAACGCAACCAAAGCAGATACGCACATGGACAGAAGGCAGACAAAGATACGCAGAGACAGCAGGAGACAAGCAGCAAATGAGAACATGGCCACAACAACACGTGCTCCTAATCTTAATCATACGTTTAGTCAATTATATGTCTTAACAAGCGTTAATGGAATCTCCCAACACGAGTATTGAGACTCGGTGAGGCTTTTTTTTTCTTACAAACATTGCAATAATATAATCCTTATTATTATTATTATTTATGCATTCACAGGACTCGGATGTTGACATCTTGATAATGCCTCAATGGGCACATGCCCGGCACCGCTGCATAATGTGGGCAACACCTTGATGACTCTTAGCAAGGGGAGATGCTGATACGAGGATACAATCCTGGCTAAGCCACCGACCCTGACTGGCTGGAACCGATTTCTCCGAGGCATTTCCTTCCTATTCATATCTCAAATTCACAGAAGTGAATAGAAAGGAATTTGTCTTTGGGGAAATCAATGTATGTATGACAATATTATATATATATCAGATTAGCCAGAGATCCTGCAAAAAGATGTGATTTGCACCTCGAATGATTGTCATGCAACAGCTGTAGGATTTCATAGAAGCAAGGCAGCAATGGTGAGGTGTAGTTGGTATGAACAGAATTGGCCATGATGATGACCTCATGACCTTGACTTTGATTCCACCAATCGGATGGTGTCTGGTCTGAAAGCATACTTCTTTCGGGCCCAGCCGCTGTGACAAATGAAATCGCAGGGAGATTGAATTGCATGTGTATTTCATGGCATTAATGTCGCTCGCAAAAAAAAGAATGTCTCTCATATGAACAAACCCTTTGGTGGAGTAGAGACACATGCCTCATGAGAATAACATTAAATAAATAAAAATAGTTATGAGCGTACAAACTTACATTTTAACTCGGATGGAGTGAGTAAGATAGGGCGATAATTGGCGTAAATTTCCTGGTAAATGTTAATTGGGACATTGCATGATGCATTAATTGAAGTGCACCACGTCTTATAATGGATATTTGATTTAATTAATCACACTCCTACATATCCTTTCATGTCCTCAAGAAGTGTGATGACAAGTTGATCACTAGTCTTTGAATTTCACGTTTCTCTCTGTTAAAAAATATATTTTTTTCCTGTATCTTTATCTTAAACATTATAGCCGAAGCTGGGCCATCTTGACCCAAAACATTTTTCTTCCAGAAAAGTCGACAGCAGCTCCTCAACAGTGTTACGTTTTCAATAATTTATACTGCACACAGTTCTAATGTTCATATATCCTTGAAAAAACGGTAACGTGGAAATATTAAACTTCAATTGGCCATAGAATTCCACCCAGGAAATGTTCTAAGTTGATCTAAAAAAATAAACACAATGACATATTTTAAAGCAGGATATTACAATGCTAAGTGAATCACTTTTTATTGTAAAATTCTTTCTTGCCAGGTATGCATGCTCGAAACATTTTTTTGTACTTATTTTGCTCGCATAGCATTTGAAGGCCATTTCATGCACTGTAATGTATTTCATTATCATGCATTATGTAATATATATGAGCTGAAATCTCAACTGTGTGCACTGCTAACCCATGACATGGGCATTCGGCAGAACACAAGGTGACCTCACTGCTCATGAGCCAAGGGGTCACTGCTGTGAGAAAAAAATAATCTTTAAAATTATGCCAATTTCCATAATTGGATATGACCTTCTGCCACATTTGCTATGAAACACTGCCTGGGAAAACGTTATTAACAATAACTGCGTTATCCAATTTCCCGTGAGTAACTTTCACATTTCTCCAAAATGCGTGCGAGCGAGTAAAATCCAAATATTATTTGAGATATCGACTCTGTTGCCAATTAAATTGTGAACGGCTTTCATTTCAAGGCGAGAAGTCTCTTGCCTCTGACTATGGAAAGGAAATTGGTGGAGGTTGTTTTCTAGCTCTGAGAATAGCCAAACTCCTATTTCTATGCTTGCGAATGAAACCAGGGGCCGATCTCAGAATGCGCGACAGCCCTAGACTTATCAAATGTACATATGCTAATTTTTAATAGCTTTTCTGCCCAGAAGTCAGGGTCACGCAGATGCCAAAATGTAATTTACTCATACGTCGAGAAATAACATCACCAATGATACGTAGATAAATTATTGTCTTCAAAAGACTTACTCCCAATCTTAAGTCTCAAATAATAATACTGTTAAAATGTACATTCCCTTGATGAAGGGCAGCCAATGCTGTGTTCTGTGCATGGGTGGTTTGACCATTCTTCACCACACTGGTCAATGCAGGTTAGCAGAGGTAGGGGTAAAGGTACGGTCAGGACCAGTTCAGCTATCACTCACCACTGATGTTGGTCGTGGCTTGAGAATCAAGCTCATGTTCCCAGGTTCATCGTGCAGTGCACGCACCACAATATGGACAAGCGTGATAACCTGTAATTAAAATCGTATTTTCGCTTTATAAAAAATATCTATATTTTCTGAACAAGTTAGAAGATTTTATGTCGACCAGCAGTTGAATGCCCATGCGTACCTGAAGACATTATGTGACAAATCGAAGTTTCCACACGCAATATATTGCCTAAAGAAATATGAAAGTGGAAGCGTACAAAACGTGGTCTGTTGTGTCAAAAGCCGAAGCGTCTTTGCTTGTAGCCAAAACGCAGTGGTGGAGAATTCCACGTTGCAATAGGCAGGGGGAAAATCTCTCCTCAATACAACCACTGCTGGCCTCTGAAAGAGTGGCCATCATTGCACTGACCCTTGCGGGATGGTGGAACGATTTACGTTGTCTAACGTGCACACAAATACGTCAGAGGTTAAATCACTAAGATGTATAAGGTGTTATTTAGGCACACGTATGCAAGGCCTTGTCAACAACGTTATTTGGCTGCAAGTCTCTCTGCGAAGGAGTTCATTTCCCCATCTACAAGTGACAGGGATGGTCTCCCTTTCCCAACGTTGGACTATTGATTTTTCGTCCGCATTTTTCTACTGAGAGAGGCTGATAATGACTACCTAATGGGCCAGACACAGCTGTTCCTTCAAATAAGGCAAAGAGAAGCAGTGGGTCATTATTTTGAAAATGTGTGCCTTCTAGATACTCTTTGACACCCATCGGTCGATCCGCTCATTAGAGCCATAACCTGCCTCCCGTCGCACAGGAACAGCATGCTAAATGCACCGATGGTAATTCTTATGTTTTATTCAGCATCTTGCTCAGGTATTTTGCCCCACCGAAGGATGAGCCACAATTGTTTTCCATTTTTGCGCGCGTGCGAATCCGAATACCGCCCATCAGCTGTGAGCCGGGGACAACTCGGCAAGTGAGGGACAGGGACACTCATTGATCATAAAAGTTTAGGATGGTTCACATATGCGTGGGGCAATTTTAGTTTGTACCGCATGCTCTCTTGTGTCGGTTGCCAATAATTATTGAGTTCTATATAAACCCTTGTGCCTGGATCGAGTAAGTGCCATCGTGGTTTGCGAATTCGACATTAACACGCTTAAGCTGAGCGTCACCGAGTTCAACCGTGGACCCCCTCCGAGCAACGGCCATGGCGTGACCAGGAGGGTGCATTGACGGAACACTCAAAAAATGTGTCACGTTCCCATCGCAGTCAGGGACTTGACTGAGCCCACCGTCCCTTTCAGCGTCAATAATACGTGAAGCGATAACGGTGGTCTGTCCTGTGGAGTGACAGTAATGTGGAATGTATTCCAGTCGCCTTAATCTGCCCACAGAGACGAACACTGCGGAGTGCTCGATTGAGAGTGGAAACACCCATGACTTAAATTGCAGTCATAGCCGTCGCATCTTTTATACATATATTGAATATGACGTCATACTCAAATGAGATGGGCAACAGCTATTCTTCATTAATAAAAAAAAAATGAAAAAAATGGATAACCAGCTGTCAATTCACTGCCAAATAAAGACCTCCCCGCATGCTCTGTTTGTCATGAGAGTTGTTTGGCCACAGTTCACCACGCAGGTTGGAACCAGGGCTGGTTCACAGTCGTGGCACGAGCATGGGGCAGGCAGGGGGTGACCCCCCCCCCCCCCCACGTTCCCCTGGTGGCCAAAGCTACGAGCTGGGCCCACCTTGACCACCACCATGCGATGCGTTTTCAACAACAGTGTAAAATAACACCAACTTATTTCAAATACTTTTTTTACGAAAATGCTTCCACATACTACTCCGTTTTGGGAAATTAATTCCATTCGATATGCATCAATTATATTGCAAAGGGGTACTACGAAGCTGTAGTAGTTGTATTTTGCGAAGACGGAGTGCCCCTACATCGTAATGATGTGATTAGGAAAGATATATAATAGCCTAGTTGCGACCGTGCGAGACAAATCAAATATTGGGGCCCCACCTGACCTCCTGCCGCACCCTCTGAGCTGATTATGTAGTTATGCCACTGCTGGTTCAGATATCAATTGCCACTGATGTTAGCCGTGGTCGGGTATCACCCCGAGCTTTGGACATCCAAAGCTCAGGGTGGAAACTCCACAATTGGGCTGTTTTTTCTTCTTGGTTCTTTCGGTAAAGTCACGTAGAATTGAAATAATAAAATAATAAAAATAAAACATAATAAAATAATTCTCACGACGTTTCGGCCACAACGCAAGTAGCCGTCCTCAGGTGGAGAACAGGTCTGTCGAGGAGACAGAGTCTGATTCTGTCTCCTCGACAGACCTGTTCTCCACCTGAGGACGGCTACTTGCGTTGTGGCCGAAACGTCGTGAGAATTATTTTCTTATGTTTTATTTTTATTATTTTATTATTTCAATTCTACGTGACTTTACCGACAGAACCAAGAAAATGAATCCCTGCAGTCACGAAAGCTTTAAATCGCAATTTAATTGGGCTGTTCTCTCCATAAGAGTGCTGCTGCTGCTGATCTTCCATACATTATTACTCTGTTTAATGATACCAGAGGACGATGGGCTGATTCAATTCCTGGCCAGGATTTCAACAAATTACTTTCCATTTGAGTCGAGCATTCTTTCACAGTGTCACATGACTGGGTGGCATCGTGGAAGAGAAATCAATAACTCTGAGAGGGGACGTGTGTGAGTTCGTAGGATATTTCGGTTTGCATGGCATTTGTTACGAGGTTGCAATAACACGTTTATACATCTCACCTCTACCACACACCAACTTTGCCCATTTGCCTGTCTCCAGGCCAACTTTTAAACCACCTAAACTTGATTAAATCACTATGGGAACCTCATTTGCCAGTAAAAATATGATAATTGGTTTTTTACCCTTCTATCTGGCAACAAAACTGACACCTTTTTACAAGGAGTCATGTTTGCATAGACCGCAATACCTGCAGTCATAATACAAACAAAAGACATAACTCTGATAATGTGCACTGTCCTTGAAGTTGATTGGTCCACACCCGAGACAGCTTTCCTTAGAGCCTAGTTTCACATGGGTTGGACCAGATGACTAGGCTCTAAGGAAAGCTGTCTCGGGTGTGGACCAATCAACTTCAAGGACAGTGCACATTATCAGAGTTATGTCTTTTGTTTGTATTATGACTGCAGGTATTGCGGTCTATGCAAACATGACTCCTTGTAAAAAGGTGTCAGTTTTGTTGCCAGATTGAAGGGTAAAAAACCAATTGATTAAATCACTTGAAATTATATAATTACGCACCACATTCCAGTACTAGCAGTGCTGGCTTCAAATGCTATTAAACGCATCCCCAGCGAAGGAGGAGTGGTTAACGTTTTGTAGGTTACATCCCACGATTTACTTTCTCAATCACATCCATAGCAAATGGAACAATTCTGTGCTCTCAAGCAGCCCATCATGTGTGGCCATTCCTCTAAATCTACGAGACGGAATAGCTGGATTCCTCAAATGCCACAATACTCCAATGCTACAGAAATAAAATGATATTTTTAAAAATTAGAAATTACGTTTGCTGAGCAAAGGCCCGACGACCTACAATGTCAAGCGGCAGGCCACAAACAGCACTGTTGCAGTTGTGGTCGATAAGAGTTTATAATGTAAACGAAACAACGATAATAACAAGAAACTTCGAAAATCACAAATGCTCCAAAATTAGATTTTGTTGAGGGCATAAGGTGCACATCTCGCTGGGGTAACCTCCGAGGCAATGGAAATTAGATCAAAGGCTGGCGTAGTTTTCAGTTTTAATCTTGTGCGTGCACGAATAATTGAGTCGTGCATCCGTAACATGTTTTAAAAGGACCAATTTGGAATGTCAATAACTATTGATCACATCCGCATTGTGATTTATGAAGAGTGTGCTGAAACTCTTAAGCATATCGAGTTCTGCCTCAAGTGTGGCGTCGAGATAGACCCCGTTGTTTCTGGTGAAAGAGCAGCTCAGTTTAAGGCTTTGTTGCGTCGCTTGTGTTAATGTGCCGCGTGCTTTACTGTTATGTTGCCAGTTTGGTAAAACATGTTTATCATTTGTTTATATATGATAGATAAAGGCCAGTACCACATTCTCCAGATGTGAAGATGCTCTGGAGTGCAAGGCACACCCCAAACATGTACCGAGTGACAATGATAAAGCGCCTTGAGATCGTACAAAAGGCGATATATAAGATCTAATCATTTTGATAATAAAGTTATACAAATAAGGTCGTTAAAAAAAGCCCCCCGTATAGCCTTTAACTGACTGTTGGGGCAAGTGCTGTTAGCAAGCACCTATGAAGGTGAGGGGGTGGGTGGCCAACACCACGCCAGATCGCCTTTGTCTCCCCAGTGGCGATGTTTACACATCACACCAGGTACTCCTTTAAGGCTGAGTCGACCTCGGAGAGGCCCATGACTGGGTGAGATAATCGTCACTGGCTTTGGTCGATGAAGTGAGAATCGAACTCGGGTCGCCAGATTCATAGCACGGCACGCTAACCGCTGCACTACCGCCAGATCGTACAAATCTGGTCATTCACACATACACACATACAGCGGTCTACAAAATGCACCGCCACACTTCTGCTTTCAAGTACGGAGAACACAATTGTGTTTTTTAATGAAGAGAATACAGCAAACAAAAGTGAGCAGCACGGAGCTGTGTGTGCTCCGGGACAGGATGACATGTGTACACTGCAGCTATTACATCGCCGCATATATTTATGACATCGATTTATGACACCAGAACATGGCTGTCCCATTCAACGGAGCTGGTGTCTTTTAAACAACCAAAACGCTGTCCTAAATTCTGAGACACGGTGATATACAATGTAGGCCATGTCCATTGTGGACAGCAAGTGATTTTTTTGTTCAAACAATAAAGGAACCGTGATGCAAACTATTCATCTTATAACCACTGTTGACTTCCAACAAGATAGCCACTCATTTTATTGACTCTGGAAGGAATGATGGGAAAATTCAGCCTCGAAAAGAGATTTGAACTCTCGACCTTCCGGTATTAGTTGAGTGGTTTGCTACAGTAGGCCACCTGGTTGGATGTAACCTTACAATAATAATAATGTGCATCCCTGTGTTCATCCGCTACTGGATTATCACAATGCCGCACATGCCATGGTGGTCAAAGAAGAGGTTTGTTGACAAAGTCTTCACCACACTGGGCAGTATAGATTGGTAAAGCGGGGCCAGGGCATTTTCAGATACGATTCGCTATTGATGTTAATTAACCGTGCGTGGCAATCAAACTCAAAGTGGAATGCATCAACCCATACGCCGATGGTATATCTCCACATATATTAAAGGCAAAGTTGTGAATATGTGTGTCTGTTCAAAATGTTTAGCGTACTTCCCGACATGCAACAAACTTGAAATTTGCCATGTGGGTACTTTCCAGACTGGATACCATGCAAAAATTATGAAAATACCCTGGTTTTTTTTGGTGGGGGGGGGGGGGGGAGCTCAATAATGAATACATTTTTTGCACGGCAAGTGAGCTGTGACGTCCATCTGTCACGTGACCCGCGCACGTGGAAGCGTAACACATTGTAGTATCGTGGTTAGCGCGCTGCGCTACGAACCCGGCGACCCGAGTTCGATTCCCGCTCACGGCCACCACCGGTGACGATTATTTCAACTGGTCCTGGGCCTCCCCTAGGTCGACTCAGCCTCAAACGAGTAACTGTTGTGGTGTCTGAACGTCGCCACTGGGGAGACAAAGGCGGCCGGCCGTGGTGAATCCAAGTCCCGGGCGAAGCCGGGTAGTACAGCTAGTATATATATATAGCATGTATATGTATGTACTGCATTTGTATGCACCTGTGAACATGTATTTTTAGAACGGATGTTGATGAGGAACCTTATCGTCGCTTCCAGCCGAGCGTTCCAAAAAACCTTTACTAGCTCAGAACATACATCCCAACACAAACAACTACTAAATAATGTAAATGCAATCTCTCCCATGCATCGATTGTCATGGCATCGTAAAGCACCGATATCCGTATTCATCCTTCTCAATTGCATCTTTAGCAATGCACCCTGCTGATCAACATTATCCCACTGATGGTGTCGCGATGATGATGACAAAAAACACCCCACGCTTTTGTTGCACACACGTGACACAAAGAAACGGAGGCAGTTAATTAAACACCACACAAGCACAACAATTGAAAGCAATTGGGTGTGCCCATTTTTTTTGTATGTCGCATGATTAAACATCAATTCCGTGAGTTCTTTTGTAGGACTTTATTTTGTTATTTTGCTGTATTGTCACGTTATAAACTTCCTGAGGCAGTAAGCAAGGTCTGTATTAGCTGCCAAATGCAACATAAATCGCCATTGCAGCTCCGTATGGGCGAGTATTGATCCAATTGAATCGATAGGGGGGGGGGGGCAAAATGCAGCACATTTGTTCACACTACAGTTTCCATTAAAGAGCACAATAATGGCATAGGGCAACATTATTGGTTTGGAGGCAAGAGATCCAGACCAGTATCGCATGCAGCAACGGCACGAGATACTCATGCCGTTTATGAGTTTGCCATTGCATGGATCGATAGTGGGGGGGAAAATGTTGAAAGTGCTCCTGATTTCATGCTCCATTAATCCGTTGATATGATTGGGCGTACTAAAACATTTGTTGGTTCAAATATAAAAGCATGACCGATAACTTCCAGGACCAAAGAGACCTGTAAAAAGGTCTAACTTCATTGGCCACATAGGCAAAATAATAATGGAACAGAAACACCAAAAGGTCAATGTTTTCAGTTATATATTTTATATTTTCGTTCACAGTCTCTAAGCAGAAGCCACGCACTATATGCGATAAAGTATCCTGCAACGGAGGGCTAAAGTAAGGAGCGTAGCTTATTGAGAGTGTCACACACAATTCTTATATCGAGTCAGGTTATTTGAGGATGGGGATGCTGCCACGGTGTGATGGGTAGCACACTGAAACTTGCAATCCAAGAGGTCACTGCCTCCATTCCACGTCCCGGGTGTGGCAGTTAAATGATGGACTAGTCACTTAAATCCAACCGCCTCTACCCATCCAGCAGTATAAACGGGTACAGCACATCTTCTTGGTTCTTTCGGTAAAGTCACGTAGAAGGGAAGTAATAAAATAATAAAAACAAAACATAATAAAATCATTCTCACGACGTTTCGGCCACAGCGCAAGCAGTCGTCCTCAGGTGAAGACCAGGTCTGTCGGGGAGACAGCTGTTATTTTATGATGTTTTATTTTTATTATTTTATTACTTCCCTTCTACGTGACTTTACCGAAAGAACCAAGAAGATGAATCCCTGCAGTCACGAAAGCTTTAAATCGATAGGGTACAGCACAGTTCGTCCATTTGGAGGTTACACGTGGTGGCTGTAAAGTGGGGGTTACTCTCACCTCTTCCAAGACGCATGGCCAGGATGGAAGAGTAGGCCAAATACCCCCTCGACAAGTCTCTCTCGAATGGAGGTCCTTCCGCCAGCAGCGGCGGCGTGAGTGAACAATTTGCGGAGACGCACCTTTCACAGAGTGGGAATTTAAAAAAATGAAAAAATACAAATATCGAGAGAGAGAGAGTTTATTGCCCAGAATGCTCCACTGCATCACTCACCGAGGGAGTTTGCAGCACTGAGCTGAGTGAGCCAAGAGGGAAGGGCGAATGTCCCGCGATGCAGTCAGGCTGCTTGAGGACGAATGGTTGAGAGGGGTCGGCCAAGCATGCTGACTGCGTCCAGGAAACCAGACGTGGAATCAAGGCATGCAATTCCTGAGCGCAACGACTGTGAAAGGAGCAGTGGAATAGACAACGATGGGGCAGATCAATGATGACAGAGTTGTTTTAGCGAACCACTGAAGCCTGAATCATCAATCAGGCAGAGCGCTTTATGTTGCATTCTATCTGGTAAGATAAAATTCAGCGTCAAGAGTACGAGTATTTCGCCACCAAGTGTGATGATTTGCCTGCTATGTGGTCCTTCCGTGTGCATGTTCACTCTTTACACGACCATTCATGACTGACAAAAAGTAGTACACAATTTTAAACGTAATTTATGTCCAGCCTCCCCCCCCCCCCCAATATCGGTTTACCTTGCATAACATGTGTACACGTTTCCTTACCACCACAGTAACGTTCTCTTCCACTTAAACTATATTGTTTGCTTCAAGCATCGTTCAATATTACCCAATGATTGGTCAAGAGTCACATCTTATGTGACTCACTACCTGTGTAACCACATGATCGTCTGTCGTAACATGTATAATTTTCATTACAAATCCACGTTGTATGATGCCCTCATCCTTCCTGGGTTCTCATGCCCTGGGGCCCAACCTCACATCAAGGCCTAATGGTGCCCAGCCTCAATATGCAAAGAGGGCTCCCATCTCTCCTTCTTTCTCACGTCTCGCCTCAAGTTTCAATCAACACAGAAAACTGCGTTAAAAAAAAAACCACTCAGCCGTTCGGCATTATGCAAAACAAATAAACAACCTTCAGCATCTTCTTGGTTCTTTCGGTAAAGTCACGTAGAAGGGAAGTAATAAAATAATAAAAATAAAACATAATAAAATAATTCTCACGACGTTTCGGCCACAACGCAAGCAACCGTCCTCAGGTGAAACCAGGTCTGTCGAGGCGACAGCGTCTGAATGAAACAGTAGTTCCCATACTGGACATCTGTAAATAAAGAGCTTCATAGCTCATCGGATTTCTCCGGTCGAAATATAAATTTTGATTCTTGTCGGGGTCACCACCGACAGGCCTTAATGATACAACCCAGTGTCAGAATTATTAGGAATCATCAGCACTGTATCGTCACCAATGCTTTTCCATCTTCACACACCCCCCCCCACCCATCTCCATCCTCATCCTATCCCATGTGGCCCACCCAGCAACATTATACACTCTGGATTTGAAACATTATACGCGTAAATAACGAAGACAGTAGACTATTTCAAGGCTTTTAATTTGCGATTTATCTTTGAAGCAATGCCAAATATTAATTCCAGAATTGAAGCTTTCGTGACTGCAAGGATTCATGTTCTTAGGTTTTGTCGGTAAAGTCACGTAACTTTACCGAAAAAACCTAAGAATATGAATGCCAAATATATCTAAGATTAAAACATGTCTAAGAAGGACACGCAAAAACAATCCTCGGGCGAGACTGGGTTTAGCGTGGACTGTTAGTGTGGACATTATTAGCCGTGGCCTCGCAACAGACAATTGAGTTTTATTTCCCCCCTGGCCGAAAGGCATATTTGTTCTTACCTCGCGAACCCACGGCCTTTTAAAAAAATATCTTCCGAGAGTGGAGGAGGTCACCTTCTTTGTGACGGTCTATTGCGAAGGCCCAGGGGCTTGTATATCCTTTTTATAGGCGTGATGGTAATGACGGTCGGCTGTTTTAAGCAGCGATTACAAATACCTGTCCAGTCAGCTTTGTGTGAATAGGTGTCGCGACTGGAATGTCGTTGCATGCTCAATGCGAGTAGGCTGTGCAATTTAAAGAGTTGAACACAGAAGGGGAAGAAAAAAAACCTTTAAAAAATGGAAAATGAATGTGAGAATAATCGTGACACTATGTAACACGTGGAATTATTTTAATTCCGTTGAGTGAAAATCAAGCAGGGTATTGTATATGAGCGTGTGTAGTTTTGCGTGTGTTTGCACGTGTGTGTGTGTGTGTGTGACCGAGATGGGAGCTCAGTTATATCTTCCAGTCACTCCTACTTGCGGACTTATATCACCTGCGTCTTTACCATACCTTCCGGCTCACAAGCTTGTGCCACTCAATGTGAGAATACTCTTTACCCAGAAAAGCCTCACCGAGCCTCAAGACTCTTCGCAAAAGAGGGTCTTGCATTTGGATAATTGGCCAATTCCTTTTGGCATGTGGGACAAAACTGAAGTAGCCGAGGGAAAACGCACGCACATGAGATGATACAACTCAGAGCGCAAAAGGAATCAAGAAATATATTTGCTGCACTGTTATATCTTGGTCATCTCACAGCCCGGTAGGTTTGGGAGTTTCACAAATCTGTGTGACTCACAGCCAATTCCCCTCCAAAGGGCTGGATGAACAGGCCTTGTGTCCACTGCAGCCAGTCTACCCCGATGGGCACAGGCCCTGTGGCAGCTGCGGTAGCTGCTATGTGTGAGTGAAGATTATGCGTACACCCAAAAAAATAACCTTACATGCATTCCCAAACTTAGCTAGCCTCATCTGTGGCAATCCAGTACAATTCCCATTGCTCAATTACATGTACGCAAAATTACACTCGCCGGAACTGACTCACTTGATGCAGCAAATCTGGCTGTGACGGTCCCACCTGATGACGGAGACTTGTGTTGCCTCCGAAACGTCGTAATTTTTATTATTTTATTTTTTATTAATTTTAATTTCATTTTTTACCTACGTGACTTTACCGAAAGAACTAACAGTATGAATCCTTGCAGTCACGAAAGCTTCAAATCTAGAAGGAACTGATTGCAACACAATAGCAGTTTAACACTACAACAATATGTTGTATAGTGCTGTGCATTTAAAACCTCATATCCTTGTACAAAAAAATAACAGTACATAAGTTGCACAAATGAATCATGTGTAAGAATGTACAAAGTTACGTAAAGGGTCGTGACAGATTTGAGTCACTCTAAATTACCAATTTAACAAAACAAAAATGTTAACCAATAATACCACGTCGCTGGCGTGTACATTTTACATCAGTTGCGGTCTGTCAACTCCATGTAGAGATGTAATGCTGAGCTCGGTAAGCTGAGTGAATATGTTAAGTTAGAGGTGAAGTATATCCGTGCTTCAGAATTGGATAATTCTCAGCTCCCTAGGCAGCACTCAACCAGTGATGGAAATTATTTCATTTTCCCTCTGGCAGAGGTGAGTATCTTCGTGGAACAAATCGCTGCTGACTTTCCAAACAAGTGACGCTCATTTTATTGCTCCCTAAAAGTTGATGACCTGAGTCAATCCCACAACTGTGATTTAAACTCAAAGACTCTCCAATCTATTCGTAGGGTCCTGTCGCACCGACATCGGGTTGATCTTCACGGAGTTTCTCACCCCCACCCCCCCCCCCTCGTTTTGCGATCGGCGTATTGTGCCAACTCGTGTTGAGTTGCAATAATTTTTTTTTTAAAAGATTGCAATCTAAAGCAATGTCGCCAGGGCGGATTGGCTGATAAACGTACTCGGTTTCGAGTTGACGGGTTTGTTCAAATCCATGGTTTTTATTCACATCTAATTTTTACACATCCTTTCAAATTATGTTCTTGTTCCAACTCAAAAAACAGTAAAGTGTAAGATGCTGGTGACTAAATGTGCTTAGGACGCAGTAAATACCTTTTAAGTCGAAACAAGCTACACATGATGGAATACATGTATGACAGTTACAATCAGGACACTATTGTGCATAGTGTCAGTAGAAGAAAGCCTAATTGTAATTATGTAGGTAAAGGTTAAGGTGTAGCCCTGTAATTATATGCTCATGCTACTACTAATGAATGGGCCTTCGCCAGAAAGAGCAAGAGTCCCCTTTTGGAGGCTATCTTTGGCCTACTCTTCCACAACGAAGCCAGCAATGGCCATAAAATGATTACTTAATAATGCAAATAAAGAAAAAGTGCTGTAATTTACAATCGAGTTCCCGATCTGTACTTTTGTGTTGGGTCTCGTGTGGAATTGCAAAGTGTACACCAGTTGAACATGTACATCAGTTTAACATGTATTTATAATATATATTTTGGGGGGTTAGATCACATAAATATAAATGTGTCATTAAAGCCACCACAACCCGACACAGCCAATTAGTAAGGTTTGTCACTTAATGTTTTGTTCACGTGACAAACCTTACTAAACGGCTGTGTCGGGTGGTGGCGGGTTTAACGACACATTTATATTCACGCGATCTAGCCCCAAAAAAAAAATATGATGGAATGTACATCAGTGGTATTGATATGCAAATTCCATTGTCAAGGCGCCCAGCTTATATATATGCTCCAAGCTCGTGTGCTGTTTCATTCAGACGCTGTCGCCTCGACAGACCTGGTTTTCACCTGAGGACGGCTGCTTGCGTTGTGGCCGAAACGTCATGAGAATTATTTTATTGTGTTTTATTTTTTATTATTTTATTACTTCCCTTCTACGTGACTTTACCGAAAGAACCAAGAAGATACACCAGTTGTCTTTCATTTCCCAAATGTAGTGACGCTGCATCGCGACCTGACCCAAATCTGTGTTATCGTGGGGGATTTCAAAAATAACAAGTAGTTCTGATGACAGTGTCACGTCTACATTGTGGGCTCTTTTTATATCATGTCAGTGGGTAAAAGATTCAGGGGTTTTTTTTTACACTAATGATACGGCCAAGAGAAAATCTTCCATTTATATCTCACACACAACTTCATCACGTGTCCTTAAGGGTTTATGGAACCTAATGTTTAATTATCAGATTTTATTAAAATGTAAATTAAATTTCCATTATTTTTTTTTTCAAGAGTGCTGTCACGGTTAATAACAATTTTTAATTTTACAGCTATAATCTCTGCTATGATCTTCATTATATAAACTATGCACATTTTATCTGAAGAAATTAATTGGATTACCTTGAATATTACACCATACCATAGAGTAGGCACCGCCGTCAGAATTTAAAGAGAGAAAAAAGGGGGCATATGACTGTCATTGAATTCCTGTCGTATTTAATTAGGATGAATTTGGGTCACCCACATGCACCAACAACTTAGTACCCTGCAAGTCACCTCCATTTCACAAAAATGGCAGACAGTCGTGCTGCCATTTTACATAGAATGTTGTAATAATGGAATAATATATAGTAGAGTTGCATGCTTGTGATGATGTACTTACTGTTTTATTGGTAGGAACCCACTGGTTCCACCAGCCCACATGGGATTATTGTGTCCGTCCGTCGTGCAGGGAGGGGCTTGGTGGGGAGGGGCTGGGTTGGGAGGGTGGGGAGGGGCTGGTGGGGAGGGTGGGGAGGGTGGGGAAGGGCTGGGTAAGGGTGGGAGGGGTGGGGTTGGGTGTGGAGGGGCTGGGTACCCCGTGGTGCCCTTATAAAACTCAACGTTTAACCTACTCACGCCGGCTTCGAAATGATGAAATTAAGAGGTGGGTGCGGGCGGCTTGGAGTTGCGTTTGAGCAGCTGCACTTGCTAATAAAATAACAATGTACCAATATTGCTCAAGACAAACGTGTCTAGCGGATGCTTCCCACTTGCAATTAGCACGGTTGGCTACGTATGGTGCAAATAAGTTCATCACACGCACATACTTGCAGTGACGAATTGATCAGAAAATGTAACTAAAACTGAAAAGCGCACAAAGCAGCGTGGAGAAGATGTGCACTTGGAATTGCACTGCGAGATGTAAAGATGAACACATCCAACGACACCACTGTAACTGTTTAAACTAAGCGGCCTTGGGCAGGACATGTTCAAGTTCAAGTTCATTTATTAGGTATAGCCCTGTGAGCCATTCGGCTCTTGAATCGGGTGCAACCGCAACAAACAAAAAAAAAATATGAACAAAAAACATCTTAAAGTGACTATGTGACTGAGTGCAAACAGAAAATCCAAGAAAAGACAGCAAAATATTGCAGAAAAAAACACCGTACACCAACGCAGTGTGCAAAAATCCCAGTGGGATGCAAGTCAAACAACCAACAACAACCACAAGACAACTTAGATTAAGGCCATCAGTCTAACTCTGTACTACAACAAACAAACATGGCTAACCAATACACTTTTCGAAATCACCAAAATAAAGCCATGAAACCAATGAAACAGTGATCATAGGAACTGTGACGGAATTTTCACAATAAATGCTCGAAGGGACGATGGTCATTGTCAAGAATAATGAAGCAGCCGGTTGGTGGAACGCATCTGAGAGGATGCCCATCAACGAGATGCAGTGGTGAAATCAGCGTGTGTGTAGGTGGTAGGGAGATTGTTATTTTGCAGGATCACGAGAGATGGTATCCGCTTGGGGAAGGCTTCACCCTGCAATGGATTGATCATTGCAGATAATGGTGACGTTGTACCAGAAATACAGAATATGACTGCCACGATATGCCTAAAGTACTGGCTCCAATTTGAAAGTCTCTTACGTGAACTTGATTATTCATACAATATTTACATTAAATATTTAAAGGAACGTCCACTGACTGACAAGACATAGTGTTGCTGCATTGAGGCCACCTAATGCATTGTAGGAGGCATGATGTGATTCTAGGCAAGGTAAATGATTCTGCAAAAAAGTTACATTGGAAAATATGGTCCGATGTCACAGCCCTGTCAACATACCTTTAAACGGGCGATGGTTAGAGTGATACCATGAATGCTCCAGTGAAATACATAGCAATTGGAAATGGCAGTGAGAAAAAGGTCGTACAGATATTCGAGCACGTGGCATTCGAGGGAACACAGCCTCACATTCCATACAACAGACAAGTGAAATGCGCGCGTGTGTGTGTGTATACCTTTAGAATTGCTATTGCACACATGCACTCTATCTCCTGCAGCGTGCAGATAAACTAGCGAGTGAACCGTGTGCCCGGTGCATGTTATTTAATTATGTGTTCATTGTGTTCATTCCTTTTTTTGGAGCCTTCCCGTTATTCCAGTTAACTCCAGTCCACCTTGTAGAGTATTTACCGTAGCAGCTCCACCGTGAACACCAAGAAAGAGGAATACGTTTGAGAGGAGGGGGATGCAAAGGGGAATGCATGTTAACTTATTTCGTACGTAGCCAACCGTGCTAATCGGAGGTGTGGGAGGAAGAACAACAAACTAGACACAATGTGCAGTTCTAAAGAAATGAGTTTTCAATCTAGGTTCAAAGTGCATCGCTCCAGTGGCTTCCCAAATATCGGAAGGAAGAGCATTCCAGATCGGAACGAAAAGCGTTCCAGAAGTGTGTTTTGTGACGTACGATATGAGAGAGGACATCATTTTTATGGTAAGAGAATTGTTAAGTAGTGTTTGCTGTTCATGAAACTACTCATAACACCACACACACGCACGTCCAAACGTGGAGTTCAAAACCTAGAATCCTCTGTATTTATTCGCAATGCTTTGTTTAGTTAAATACAGGAGTCCGCTTGAACCTTACAAACATGGCCATGCGCTGTATGCAATGTCACACTCGAGCTTAGATAATGAGGCCAATACAAAGCCGCATTTTTCGATGCACCCAAATAACAAGCCTTTGGGCCCAGCATAATTGAGCTTCTTCATGTCATCCAATATTCTCAATTCACATATAAATAGCTGAAATACAAGAACATCGCATACATGTATTGATCGGGTGACACTGCAGTTGCTCCCTCGGCTTGACATTGGGAATCGCAGCTTGAAAGCATTCTAATCTCATGGTGGAATATGAATGATGCCACAGAAAGCTTTAAAGGAATATGCTCGATACAGGATTTAATTGGGACATTGCGCTTCGTATTGATGGTACCATACTATGATTTTAAATCTTAATAGATCGCAATTATAACATTAAAACGAAATTCTTAGTCAATTTTATTATTTTATTTTTACACCTTAAAAAAGTGCTCTTTTTTAACCCATTGACATAAATAAATCTGTCTGAGTTCGATATTTTGCCAATTTTCAGATAAACCAAAAAGTCATAGTTTCAATTAATTGTGTCAATGACTCTCAAGATTTATTTTATACAAAACCTACAGATGTCTGGCCCTTTTGTAGGGAAACCAGAGGACCAATATTCAAACATCGGCATTGCGGATTTCTACAACACAGGTGAGACGACAACATTTTACGAGAGCACGAAACTCCTAACAACTGGCGCCAAGATACACTAATACAATCGAAGTAATGTTTTAACAAGTCAGAAGCTGGAACATGGCAGAAAATGTAATTCCTCACCACGCGCAATGGAGGAAACACAGCGACACGCGGGCATGAATGAGCGAAGGCCAACGCTGATAGCCAACCATTTCCCACAATAGCTTGCAAGAGGGAGACTGTTAAATCCAACGCTGCTGTGCAATTAGGAACATCCTTGAATTGATATGGCAAGCCTACAAAATGTTCCAAAATGCCACTGTGACATGTGTGGGTATGAGACATCACCTAAAGTCCATTACCTCTTGCACATTATCTCTCTACAGCTGCCTGCTAATCCTCTTTTGTGCCTTAAATAGGCACTCTTTGGGGTAGGTAATAATATGGGGAAAAATCCTGTGGTCATGGCAAACTGAGCTGCTAGAGTTTGGTCGGATGTGCCCGCACCAAAGGGTACGGAAATATATGCAGCTGTCATTGACGACTGTGGCATGCAAGAGGGTGACGTAAAGTTGGTTCGGCAGACTGAAGAGTCTGCGAAAATAGGAAGCATTATCGCCCCTTGAGATCTGTGGTCGAAAGGGTATATTATTGGAAACAGCAGTCTGCATTAAGCTGGGATGGGCTAGAAATCGAATCATTGATGAAATCTAACTTCCAGTTTATCAGTAATCTATACGGCATATATGTATGCAATTCTGATTTTAAAATAGGGCTTAAGAAAAAAAAACGTTGGTCTCTGCAGTTAAAATTCCATGGCTTCAAACTCATCTCATCTTTAATGTGGAAAATGAAAGGACTGGAAATATGTGTGTTATGCAACTGTGACCAATGCAGAACACTCACAACTTTCCATGGCCGATAAGCATCACTATGAACACCAAGTCTGAGCTCGACGCCAGGGTTAACAGTAATGGCTGGCCGACTTTAGGAAAGCAGATTATGAGGAAAAAAGTGTTACTCTACCTGGTGTGTATGTTGAACTTCTTTCGCACTGTATGTAGCCACGAAAAGCACTTCTACAGGAATGAGTTTTCAATCTAGATTTCAAAGTGGATAGCTCCAGTGGCTTCCTAATATCTGAAGGAAGAAGCGTTCCAGACGGCCACAGAAGCGCGTCGGAAAGCGTGCGATGCAGTGACCGCCTTTGTTCGATGGCCAGCCAAAAGCCACTGCGAGGATGACTGGAGTTCACTGATAGTTTATGCTCCTTGACAAGATCAGCAAGGTATTGTGGTCAGGTTATTAGGAACCTTGGGCAGAACTCCAAGATAACGTTTGCCAGCGGTCTTCAGTTGGCCTCGCTTCATCCGATTGTCTCACGCGGCGATCCCAGATTGGTTTTCAGAAACGCAGACGAGTTCGTAGAGGGTCGAGCAGCTTTTGTATATATGGTGAACTTTTTTCGCAACGTACGTAGCTATCCTTGATAACGGAGGTGCGGGGGCCTTTGTCCTTCCTTGGATTTTGTCCAGGTGGTTTGATGGCCTGGCATACCGCATGAGGTTTGATTGGTATGGCGTTTGACAGAATGGGTAGCCACTCAGTGGAGGTGCTTTTCAGTTCGCCCGTTATTGTCTGAAGGACGACGTTGATCCGGGTGTCCGATTTCTCCGTGTGGGTACCTGATGCCGAGACTGCCGTGCAGCAGTCGGCACCGGGGAACACAAAGAGAGTGAGGGCGGATGTGCGTCCAGTTTTGGTGGTGGCTCCCCACGTTGTACTAGACAACTTAACACATGTTAAATTTCGATTTAAAGCTTTCGTGACTGCAGGGATTCATCTTCTTGGTTCCTTCGGTAAAGTCACGTAGAAGGGAAATAATAAAATAATAAAAATAAAACATAATAAAATAATTCTCACGACGTTTCGGCCACAACGCAAGCAGCCGTCCTCAGGTGAAGAACAGGTCTGTCAGACGCTGTCTTTCCGACAGACCTGTTCTTCACCTGAGGACGGCTGCTTGCGTTGTGGCCGAAACGTCGTGATAATAATTTTATTATGTTTTATTTTAATTATTTTATTATTTCCCTTCTACGTGACTTTACCGAAAGAACCAAGAAGATTAACACATGTTACTTTTATATCTATATAAAAAGTAAAATGTTGCAGACGATATGGCTTTATAATGAGATTATCTTCAAGACCATTTTATCAATATATTTGTTAAAATAAACAGGTCATAATTTACAGCCCTTAACCAATACATTGCTACATGAAGACCCCCACACGATGTTCCAGCCATGGGAATTGTTTGGCCTGACTTCAGTTGCGCTGACCAGTGCTGCTTGGTCAACGGTGGGGGGGGGGGGGTGGGGGGGCATGTCTGTTATCACATTTCCACTTGTCACCGATGTTAGCCGAGGCCAGCGATCGAACTCGGCTCGCGCGGCTCGTCGTGCCGTGCGATGGCGGCCGCAACCACCGCGGGGCCACCGTAATAATATACACGCATTGAATGAAACGACACTGGCACCTTATCTGAGTTGCGGGCTCCTGTCGACTTAAGCCTGGACAGGAAGAGAACGACGCGGTCTTAATCCGCGTGACTCGGCCATGGGAACGGAGGATGTGCGAGGTGGCTGAGCCTGGACATGAATGAGTTACCACGCTTCATTAGCGCCGTGCCGTAATTCCGCTGTGCACTCTCTAATTGCACCTCTGCACGCGATGCCTGCTGCCCACGTGGCACCGCGGTCGGGGCGAACGTCACCTGCCCGCACGGAGAGTGCAAAGGAAAGTATTGGGCTTTCTTTTAAACACCAAATTCCAGTAGTGGCCATTCTCGATGCAATACGTAGCTATGTTGTTTTTTGTTCTGTCCCTGTGGATATGCTAGGATGCTATGCTATTAGACGCAGCCCACCATCTCTAATAAACTAATAAATAGAGTGTGCATTGGGGAAAATCAACAGTGTCGTTTCCTGTTGAGAAACTGACCCCTACAAATCGGAATGGGAGCTGCCATGGCATGATGGTTAGCACAACGGGATTGCTGGTTTTGATCTCCTGGGATCGCAGCTGAAAGAATGGGGCAAGTTTCAAGAATCCTCCTGCTTCTACACCCAGCAGTATAAATGGGGACACCACAGTCAGTGTATCTGTCTCAGCAGGTTGTGTGTGGTGGGGTAAAGCGTGGGTTCCATTGCCCATTTCAACACTTATGCTCAACGTGGAAGGGCACACACAATTATCTCTAGAGCAGTGGTTCCTAACCTGTGCTGCAGCCTTGCACCCCATTTGATTCTCAATCGTTAAAAAAAAAATTGTAGAATGTTTGATGAAACAAAGTCGTTGTACGTAAGTTCCCGTGCTGAATTTGTGTTTCGAGGATTTACCTTCAAAAAAAAATCTGGCCGTGTCTGGCACCTGCAGAAAGGGCATCTCGCACCCTCAGGGGGTGCAGCGTGCACCCCAGGCTGAGAACCACTGCGCTAGAGTTTACTCACTTGAAGCCCTTTCGTTAACAGTGGCAACAGCAAGCAACTGCAGGGCTGAAACTTTATAATTTTGTATGTGTGTATGTATGTTGAACTTCTTTCGCACCGTACAAAGACAACCGTGCTAATTAGAGGTGCATAAAAACTTGGATTCTATTTGGATGCATACTAATTATTATTTTTGTAAAAATAAATGTACTAAACCGATTACAGCTAGGATTAATATACCGCATCGCTTAAACAATCTAACAACTCCAGACAAATACAGGAAACGTATAAAGTGGTGAGAATACATGGGTATCAATCAATCAGAGGTGGTAGCAGCAACAACAACAACAACAACAAATGCTTGAGGTTGGGTAAGTGCAGAGTGATAGCAGGGACCAGGGGTTTGTTCTGCCAATCACGGTCTTGTCACGCCACAGACAGCCTCATTCCAGAGTTACACATTCACCGCACGCCACAGGGTTCGTGATGCAGGCCCCCGTAGTTCTGTTTTCCAAGTGGTGGTGACCCAACGCAGAATATCCCTGGGTTTCATCTTCCACAAAACTCACGGTCCACCCTTAACCGCATCCACTGCACAAACCATGATGCACAAATTGAAAAGAAAATCTCCAGCGTTACTGTGTTCATCTAGAACAGAGCGTACAACCAATCACGACGCAATGCCCGATCCACAAAATACGAAGGAGACATCACGGCGATACACTTATCTGCACCAGATGCGGTAGTCTGGCTTGACGACCTGAGTGTGAATGAATCGTTGGTTGTGCTCTGCGTGTACATCAGCAGCCGTACGAAAGAAGAAGACGTGTAAGAAGTGGTGGAGGTATTTCCACTGCAGGTCACATTCCTCACACTGACGATAATAAGACTCCAAAGTCTATGTTCTGGTTGGTCAATGAAAGTGCATTAGTTACTGCAGTTAATTTGTTAAGGGAATTTCTGAATTGTAGAGGGGGGGGGGGCACAGGGGGCAGTGTCCGGGCTAAATCAAATTATGAGTCGGCACATGTCCAGGCTTGAATAAAAAAGCTCTGACATCTCTTGTATAAGTTAGAAGCAGAGTGTCAGGGGGGGGGGGGGTCGCTACCAGTGAGTAAATCCACCAGAGCAAGAGGAACACCGACTGGATTTTGATTTAAAGCTTTCGTGATTGCAGGGATTCTTCTTGGTTCTTTCGGTAAAGTCACGTAGAATGGAAAAAAAAACGTAATAATGAGGACGGCTGCTTGCGTTGTGGCCGAAACGTCGTGAGAATGATTTTATTACGTTTTTTTTCCATTCTACGTGACTTTACCGAAAGAACCAAGAAGAACACCAACTGGGTCAAGTAAGCTTCCTACTCAAAGTGGCACCGGTTAGCACTCATCTCCGTTGCCAGTGTTGCACAGTGGTGGAAATTTCACACGCGTCTGTGGGTGAGCGCGAGTTCATAGTTTCCTTACGTGGCCACCAACTTTTGACTTGGCAAAGATAGAAATTATTGTCAATGCCAGATAATTAGTTGTCAATGCCAGAGATATGATTGTCAATGCCAGAGAAATGATTGCATTGTTAGTGCCAGAGAAACAAACGGCTGACCCTCTGGGTCTGACTGCGCTAACGTCTGCATGCTACGTGCGAATGGGGTTGAATACGATTTGTTGCATTGTGCCCAGGCCCGAAATCAGACAGATCTGTTTGGGCAGCAACTTGGAAAATATCTCCGCACACGGAACATCGCATTCACCGTACCCCTGGCTATGGCAGTGGCTATTATCAGAATCATAATGTTTATTTAGACTGGAGGAATTTTATGAGCTATAAAGCTATTTTTTTCACAAATGTGCAGTATTTTTTCACAGATGTCCACCTGCCGAAATGTATACCTGGACAGTGGAGCCTCAGCATGTGTCACATGTGAGGTCCTGTGTCACATGTGAGGGCCTGCACAGGGAAGGGGCGACACGTGCCAACAGGCCTCAGGAGCAAGGCCAGGCAAGAAGATAAGTATGACAACGACACGACGCATGCCTGGGACATCCTTGAGTTGTTGTTGACTTGTGCACATGCGACTATTCTCTTGCATTTTTCCTGACTTCCAAAGTTAGGCCTAGTTCGGAAGCTGTAATGTAGTATCATTGAGCACAGTTTCTAGCAGAAACGTGGATATGTACAAGAGAAAGCTGTAAGGTACACAAAGAAGCGTTCAGAAGTACCCGTCAGTAATTACAGGGGGACACGTGGATTTGATATCATGCGCAAGCTGAAAACGTCGTAATAGACTGCTAGCAGAGACGATGGCGAGGTGTCGTAACTGATGATGATGATGATGAGGTGCTCGTTAGATTGTTGCATCGTAAGAGCAAACGTGAGACAGCCTTGGGCGACCTTCATATCCGGCAGTGGATTGACGATGGTTGATGAGAATGAAGGTGTCCCGAGCATTGCTGAAATGCGTTTGACTACGCTCCGGAAAAAAATACTGCATAAACGCCTGCATGGCATCACACAAATTGTGCATTTTAAGTGAATTAAGACAGACACCTCGAGTGTCAAAGTGTCTTCCTGTAAGTTCTGCAGTAAATAAATGCCTTCCGTGTTTGAACACTGCTTAAAGCGACTTTAAAAGAAACGTTGATGTCATGCGTTACAGCGGTCATGTTTCAAAACCTATGCGACTGGCTTTCAATGTTTTAAAGGAAAAAAAGTGAACTTGCATGTGAGAACTTGAATTACTCTTGGTATGAATTTTAATTATGCTATACTTTGCTGGATTGCTAACCCTAATTATATATGATTCATGATTTGACACTGGCAAGCTTTTATGTGTAATAAAAATGTGTAAAAGCGTTTAGTATGTGTTTTGGGGGGTATTATTACCTGAGCTCATAATTTATTTTGGATGAAAGTCAAAGGAGGTGAATCTTACAGCTTCAGCAAATGAAAACACCAGTTACATTTCAAACAACGTTTGGGTCACTTCTATGCTGCATGCATGACCCAATTCATAAAAGAAGCGTCAACCTAAATACACTGTGAGAGCAAGATATTGAAAGTAACTTATAATACTCAAAGTATAACAATGTCGGCACACTTATGACTATCGTGACCTCTAGCCTTCTACACATTTCTGAATGACATCATTGAGTATACTGCGGCGGTAAAATGCTAAGGCACATTGAGCCCATAATTATTCCGAGGTCGATTTAAAAGTCCTCCCGCCCCGTCTCTTTTCACCCAGCAGTATAAATGGGCACACCAAGGTTGGTTGGTCTCCGGGTCGTTAGTGGTGGGGTAAAGTGTGAGTAGGTGTGAGTAGGTGTGAGTAGGTGCGAGTAGGTGCGAGTAGGTGCGAGTAGGTGCGAGTAGGTGCGAGTAGGTGCGAGTAGGTGCGAGTAGGTGTGAGTAGGCTCACACTTTAGAGACGTTGAAATCTCGAGAGGTCCCTCGAGTGTGTTTTGGGTTAGGGCCTTCTGCCAGCAGTGTCATAAAAAAAAATGCAGGGCTGCACCTGAAGCATCTTTTTTTGTGATTATTACAAAGATAATTAGTGTCACAGAAATTCAATTATTTAGTAGAGGGGGGGGGGGTCACACTTGTTTAAAATAATGTAAATTATTATTATTATTGAGACAATCTACCCTGTTCTCTATCTTTCAATTAAGTTGTGTGTTTACAATAACAACTTTATGACACGTAGGCTTTCGCGACCAATATTATTCATAATCAACGTTTTTGGGTTTAGATCGCGTTCTGGCGAATTGCCCGATGATGCTGGATGCAATTACCAGCGAAACGTCGTACTCAAAAATTGTAAATGTTGTGGTTTCACGCTTCAACACACCGGTGGGCTAAAGCAGTGAACTATTTGTCTTTTGTCAACGTGACACTTTTTTACTGATTGGCCGTGTCGGGTGGTGGAGGGTTACGACACATTTATAAATAACGCGATCTAAACCCAAAAACGTTGATTATGAATAATAACAACTTTATGCTACCAGCTTGGTCTCACTGACTTCTGATTCCAAAAGCAAATCTAATTTAGGTTCATTAGAGAGAGAAAAAGAAAACCCACTGCGTTCAAGCCATCTGTCTAATCGACTGGCCAACCGATTCGCTCACACAAATGCACGCAGAAACATTGTCATAGTAATAATAGCGATAGATACGTAGTGCATAAATGTTATAATTTAATATCGTTGTCCTGACGAATGCATAGTAGACGTCCTGCAAATTCTACAATTGGCAACACACAGTTGGTATCTAGTGAGCGTGGCTGGCATTCTGGGAACTGTGCAAGTAAATATAGTGGGCCCTTCAGGGACAAACGCGTCACTGAACAAGCATGTGACGTGACTAGGTCATGTTAATTAATAACAACAATTTATTACGCTTGCTATTCGTGCCATTCTGATAGTGCAAGGCTGTCACAGAGGCGCTATGTTTACCAGACGAGTATAGCCTGCCAGTCGGGGACAAGTATGCGATGCCGTTTAATCCAGTTAACTAATTTGTGAGTAATGTTTACTTCCAGTACACTTGGTTTTACTTCCAGTACACTTGCTTTACTCTTTTTCGAATCATGTCACAGGATCTTAAACATCCACTGCGAGACAGACGGCACGCAGTTATGGTTAATACCCGGCAGCATTAGCCAGGGCGGCTGCTGGGCTCGAACCGAGAGCCTCTGTAACTCGCAAAAAACGCTTGGCCATTGTCACCACCTCTGGGCAATAACAACGATGATATTAATCGACGAAAAAAACCTCAATGCTCATGAGCAGGAGTGTCCTGCATGGAACGCTGCACATTCATATCTTGAATGCGTGGAGAAAAAAACACGCACATTGCAAAATGCTCAAACTCTGCGAAAGTCAGGAACCTACTTTTTGTTGTGTCTCTTACAGACAGGACCTTTTCACTCTGTACATGATGGCTCCGTGTCTGCATGAGCTGAGAACCATGTTTTCAAGTAACTGGATTGCAGGTCTAAACCAAATTTAGCAAATGCCTGCAACTCAGAATCTGAGATGAGACATTATTGCTAGAGATGTCATCACGTAACAAAATCCAAGAAGCATACTGCACTGGCATGAATATATATATAAATCATTAATAATAACAACATATTGCAAGGGGCTTTCCAATATATAAAGGAGTAATCGGTATTCTATTTTGATAATGTCATGCAATGCATATGAAATCCTATCCCTGAGCAGTAGAACAAAAAACAAAGCACCTGTCCACCAGACTGCAAGATTTATGTGTAACGACACAAGATGGCCTGCTCATGGAGCTCTTTCTGCATCAGCGCCAGCCTCTGCTGCGTGGCCCGTACGCTGTCAGGCAACGTGCTCTGGGTGATGAACAAGTAGCAGCTGTTCAACTCAGCCACCGCCGTCGCGAAGGACTTGGATGAAGGCCGAGTGGCAGTCGATCTGCGGGCAAATTTGGCACCTTGCGTGTCTCCCACTGAGAGAGTGGTGGCCGCTTAAATCCGTCAATGAGCAACGAATGCAACGGTCCTCCACATCAACACGATTTGGGACTTCAAAGAGAAGTAATAGAATTGACACTCTTATAATTTCTAAACCGCATAGCAGATGTTACGGATATATCAGTAGGTTTTTTTTTCAAATTGTCAGATTTAAACAATGTAAAAAATATTTGAAAAGTGTTTTCAACAAACTGTTGCACTAGGCAGTGCCCATGTATATTTTCAGCCTAGCCAGTTGGAAATTCCATATTCTTATGGTGGGGCCAGTCATTCCACAAGGCAATCACTGTTGATTTCCAAAAAAAAGCATGCCACTCATTCTGTTGTCCACAGACGGATGAAGAAGTGCATGATGCTCTGACCTGAATATCAACCTTCTGATGGATTTGTGGTCACTCGCTCGAACCACCATGCCACCAAATAGTTTCAAAAACTGCATGACGTCTAAGAAAACAATCACTCTACCATATGTGTACTTCGCATTGGGCAACTCGCTCTTGAAAGTTTTCAAAGTGAAAATCCAGTAAAGGGTCAGATTAGCGCACCTTAAATGTTGGGTTAGTAAAAGTGAGTACCGCTGCGTTGGAAGTCAGCAGTGCATTCTTTACAGAAGGATTCTATTAATCCGTGTCACGGGAATGTGGAATTTGCATCATTGGCCCAAGAGCAGATCCAGCAACATAACAGAGTTAAGTTGCAGGAAATGACTCGTTACTAGGTAAACAACATTCTTGTTTCCGTGTCATCATAGTAGATAAGCAGTTGCCAGCTTTTCAATGCACCTTATTGTGTTCTTAAGAGGCACTTGGAGTGACCAGGCAACGAGCCCACGCACACACATTTTTCTTTGGTGATGAAACAAGTAGACAAAGAGTATGTTCTTGAACGTGACATCAACGTTTCTGCTCTCTTTGTTTCAGTCTCTCGGCGTAATACTGAGCACGCAAATCTCCACCGTTTTCTCACACACCGTTCAGCTGTTGTCAAGGTTTTTATTCGAAGCCACAGTATTTGAAAAAAGCTTGCCATTATTATAGGCCAAGAAAAATGTGAAACTAATTTCCTCATAAAATCCAATGCTGTAGTTACTAACAAAAACCCCAACACACTTTTGTTAAGATTCAGTACATTTCAGATTATTTTTTTACTCTTTCGATAACTTTTAAATTGCTTCCGCAGTCAGTCTTGACACGCGAGGTGTTTGCTTCGTTGTGTTCTTGTGTAGCACACGGACAATACCACATGGCCGATGTCGATTGCAGAGCAACAACTAACATTGTTACTCTTAGGTTTTTTCGGTAAAGCCACGTAGGTAAAAAGAAATAATAAAAATAAAAATGATAGAAATAATAATAGAAATTTTTTTATAAATCACGACGTTTCGGAGGCAACACAAGTCTCCGTCATCAGGTGGGACCTTCACAGCTAAATTTACTGTATCAAGTGAGGCAACATTCCAAGAGACAAGCCCCCCCCTCCCCCTTAACTTGTATTTAAGAGCTTGTCTCTTGGAAATTTGCCTCACTTGATACAGTAAATTTAGCTGTGACGGTCCCACCTGATGACTTGTGTTGCCTCCGAAATGTCGTGATTTCTAATTTTATTTCTATCATTTTTATTATTATTATTTATTTTTACCTACGTGACTTTACCGAAAAAAACTAAGAGTATGAATCCTTGCAGTCACAAAAGCTTCAAATCTAGAACTAAAATTGTACATTTTTGTTGGTGGTCGAGCCAGACATTTGCGTCAGGAGTAGAGAAGTAGTGGAAATGCTTGTCAAGCACACGCAAACTGCGGAGAGTGACTGCGACGAATGAGGCACGAGATTTAAGCACATCAATCCTTCCAAAGAATCACACCCACGTGAACACGAACAACAAACTTATTTGCCAATAAAATCCGATTAACTTCCGTGCAATGCCCATTGGGGGATGTATGTTGAACTTCTTTCGCACTCTACGTAGCCAACCCTGATAATCGGTTGGTTACGTAACGGTGTGCTATTAGCAATTTTACCTGGTAAACCAGCCGTATTACTGCCAGAAGGTTGCAGCCACGACAACGTTTCTGGTCTTAAACAATTAATACTATTTAATAAACATTTGGAATGCCAATATTCCAATAGAATTTTTTGAAAAATTACGTGAAGATATTGAATAGTAAAGGTGCAGCACTTAACATTGCTTGCTCACACGCTTGCTGGTGGAAAGTTCTCCACGAGAGAAAGCTCTACAGAACCCCTGTGTGTGTGGGGCGGAGGGGGGGGGAGTACATTGGCCTACTCTTCCACGCTGGTTACCTGGCTTGGAAGAGGTCGAAGTGCCCACACCTTCTCCCCACCACGCGCCAACCTGCTGGTCATCGACTCAACTGTTGTACGAGATGGACCTTCGTTGGTTTCATTAATCAACAAGATTTCTCCATCACATCAACTTAGTGAACTTTTTTTTGTTTTTAAATCCTTTATATTAAGTTCACTTGCTTGTGTAATGGGTTCAATTTAGGCGCACACACTTCTTGGGAGGCAACACTCATTTATTAATTAACACAACGTTTACTCAACAGTTACTCTTACTCTACACATAGGGTGGTGACCACCGACCTACACTAGCTAACACACAATTGTATTTTTAGCCGCTCCAGCGTGACCCAGCCAGGTGGCTGCTGGCAGTCCGCTCACTCTAGGTCTTCCCTTCTGGCATCTTCACGAGGTGTCTTCATTCTTCTCAGGAACAGCCCTGCTCTGCCTTCACACCACCCTTATATCTCGTCTCTCTGGCGTGGCCGGCTCCGCCCAGGCCACGCCTCCCTTCCCAGGCCACGCCTCACTTCCCAGGCCACGCCTCACTTCCCCCCACCTCTGGGAAGGTCCGGATCCCTCCAGCACGTGACCCCCCAGGCACCCCCTTGGGGCCCCCAGCCCTCGTACGGGCCAACACAGTAGTGACCGTTCTGTCACTACATCACCCCCTCCTGTATAAACACACAGCCGTCCCCGGCTGTAACACAACTGTGAACATCGAAAAGGTGTGCCTCCGAACCAGCAACATCAATAAATGACCGGCGACCGATAAGAAATACAATCACGTAATATATACAGAATCGACGAGGGTAAAAGGGAACCGCATAGAAAACGGGGAATTAACAACAAATATATATGAAAACTGGCTAACCCACTTACGCTACAGCACAGCC
Source organism: Lethenteron reissneri (assembly GCF_015708825.2). Lineage (NCBI taxonomy): Eukaryota > Metazoa > Chordata > Hyperoartia > Petromyzontiformes > Petromyzontidae > Lethenteron > Lethenteron reissneri. The sequence continues at coordinate 12,366,144 of NC_083796.1, forward strand.
CCCCCACCGTTAGAATCACGCATGCAATGACAGTCACCCGTTAGCACCCCCCCCGCCTTTCCGACGTGGCGTCACAACCAGTAGCACGCGTCGGCCATATCGGGGGGGGAATTTCCATGTTACCACCCCACCGCCTTTCCGACGTGGCGTCACAACCAGTAGCACGCGTCGGCCATATCGGGGGGGGGGATTTCCATGTTACCCCCCCACCGCCTTTCCGACGCGGCGTCACAACCAGTAGCACACGTCGGCCATATCGGTGGGATTTTAACCCAGTCTCTCTCCAAGACTCGCATCGCAGCATATAGCTGTACCGACCGAGCTGAGATGACCCAGTCTCTCTCCCAGACTCGCATCGCAGCATATAGCTGTACCGACCGAGCTGAGACGACCCATCGTTCACTCACTGCACAACATGCACCCTAACAACTGAGGGAAACAGTCTCAACGTAACAGGCCAACTCCACCCGAACCTTACGAATCTCCAGCCCACTGTTTCAACGCGCCTCAGAGGGTCTCAACCTCCGAGCCGTCAGGTCAAGCTGTCAGCCATAGCATGACGGGACCACCCTCCCTGAGCCATGTGAGCGCACAGCCCACAAGGCTAGACAAGCCACAGAGTGTCTCGCTCTCCGGGCTGTCAGGTCAAGCCGTCAGCCATTGCATGACGGGACCACACACTCCGAGCCATGTGAGCACACAGCCCACTAGGCTAGACATGCCACGGAGTGTTTCAATCTCCGGGCTGTCAGGTCAAGCCGTCAGGCACAGCATGACGGGACCACACTCTCCGAGCCATGTGAGCGCACAGCCCACTAGGCTAGACATACCACGGAGTGTTTCAAGCTCCGGGCTGTCAGGTCAAGCCGTCAGCCATAGCATGACGGGACCACACTCTCCGAGCCATGTGAGCGCACAGCCCACTAGGCTAGACATACCACGGAGTGTTTCAAGCTCCGGGCTGTCAGGTCAAGCCGTCAGCCATAGCATGACGGGACCACACTCTCCGAGCCATGTGAGCGCACGGCCCACTAGGCTAGACATACCACGGAGTGTTTCAATCTCCGGGCTGTCAGGTCAAGCCGTCAGCCATAGCATGACGGGACCACAACGTTCATGTTAGACACGCAACACTCACTGGGCCATCCTGGTCAGGACCTGCGCCCCAAGATAGTGACAGCCAGCAGCACAATTCCAAATCCCTGGCAGCATGTCACCATCGCAATTTAACACCATCACAACACATACAATTTGAATTATGATCCCCCACAGAACTAATCCAATGCCGAACAGGTACGCACAATTTTTTTTTTTTGACGATCCCGAATATTCAATGGTCACAACAATACACCTCACATCCCGTATCCGTACACATCATCTCCGAGACTCGCATTGCAGCAATGCAGCTGTACCAACCGAGTGGAGAGAGCAATGCAATTTGACGGCAATTAACGGAAACGCACCCCCGATCCATGTAGAACACAAGGAGCATTCCCGCACAAAAGACATCATCTGTGCAACAACGGACAGGAACCAACCAGTGAGTTTGAAACAGACCGAACCTGTCACTTCAAAATCCCCTTCAACATTAACCATGGGACTCAGGGCATTCGAATTTTGAGAGAAAAAAACTGTACACAAACCCCAAGAATCGCCGAATTGATTAATACAGTATATGCAGTATACGAAGTTCGTACAGTCAATCATTTGGCACAATGCACCATCCAGTCCCCACATGGCAACACACACAATCAATACTCCAGACAATCCGTACATAGTAAATAATCACAAGCAAGTACCCAACATTCAATACTCTGTTAACAATTTCAAGCAAAGCTCCATACGGTCTGTACATTGGCAACAATGACGATCAAAGTTTCTGACAGTTACAAGTGACAATCACGAGCGAAACTCCATACAGTATACACAATAACAATGGCGATTTCGCAACACAACGATGTAACAACACGAGTCATTAACACGGCAACATACAGGATATCAACGGAGCTCGGGACACCAACAACGAATTAATCATTAACTACCCCCAGAAGATACCGATCTCGACGCCGTAATTAACAACAAACACTGGTTGCCGCGTCAATTTCTCACGCACACAACCGGACGAACACGTTCCGCAACCCAGCGAGTAAAAAAAAAACTCGCGATCGCAACCCGGCACACGCAAGATGGGTGAAGTTATTATTATTATTTTTATTGGGGCCGGGTGCTTGTCAAGTCACAACTCGCCTGGCAAACTGTGAATAGCAGAGGGCGGCAAGGTGGAGCACTGGAACGGCCCGAAGAATCTTTGATGGTGAACACGGCCTGCTCTTGCGAACCCATCCACCTCTCGCGCTCGAGCAGAAGGCTGGAACTCCCCCTCTGCAGGCGTTGATGTCGGCGGGAGCGGCATTTCGGCAGCAGGAGCGGTGTTTTGGCGGGAACAGCGCCCCGACCAGCCGCCGAAATGGCGGGAACGGCGTTTTGGCGGGAACCGCGCCCCGACCAGCCGCCGAAATGGCGGGCCCACCGCGTGGCCCGCATGCCCGGGCCTCCCCCGCCAGCCACCGCAGCGACGATGGTGTCCTCTCGCCGCGGCTCCGTCGCTCCGTTCCCGATGGCGGCGAAGCAGCAGTGCGATGCAAGTCCCGCCGCTCCGCGTGCAGCGCCATCTCTCTCTCTCTCTGTCACCGGGGCTGCAATCCCCGGGGCTGTCCGAAGGACGGTCGTCACACCATCCCCGTCGTACGAAGACGTCCAGATGAGTTTTGTATTTGTTTTTCGTGTGCCCATTTTACTTCCCTAGGATAACACCTAGCAATATTTATTTTTCCACAACTTCTGACACCAAATGTAATGGGTTCAATTTAGGCGCACACACTTCTTGGGAGGCAACACTCATTTATTAATTAACACAACGTTTACTCAACAGTTACTCTTACTCTACACATAGGGTGGTGACCACCGACCTACACTAGCTAACACACAATTGTATTTTTAGCCGCTCCAGCGTGACCCAGCCAGGTGGCTGCTGGCAGTCCGCTCACTCTAGGTCTTCCCTTCTGGCATCTTCACGAGGTGTCTTCATTCTTCTCAGGAACAGCCCTGCTCTGCCTTCACACCACCCTTATATCTCGTCTCTCTGGCGTGGCCGGCTCCGCCCAGGCCACGCCTCCCTTCCCAGGCCACGCCTCACTTCCCAGGCCACGCCTCACTTCCCCCCACCTCTGGGAAGGTCCGGATCCCTCCAGCACGTGACCCCCCAGGCACCCCCTTGGGGCCCCCAGCCCTCGTACGGGCCAACACAGTAGTGACCGTTCTGTCACTACACTTGCTTGCTTGCGCGCTTACGACCGTGCAAATCTTTCGGTCGTTTATTAACCCACTTCCCGTGATCCAATCGAGCTGACATTTTGCACACAGACTCGTTGTGCGTGACAATTTCTTTTCGTGAAATTTTTTTTCCAAAATTTTCCACTTTTAAGCAATTTTTTTATTTTATTTAATTACCAATTGCTTAATGGTGGCAGGCAATCATCTGACCCATAGGTGGCAGCCATCTCAAGCCAGAGGACGAGAGGACTCTAGCCGCCACGCATATAAAGGATTTATAGTGAAAAACTTTGTTTTTACGGGTTAATTTTTTAACACCAAAAGTCAGATGGTCTTCCTCAACCGCAGTGTCTGCACGAAAGTGCAAAAAATGCAAATAAATTCCAGACATCAGAAACCGAACACCACCCAGCTGCACATGTCCATGGCACACACACATACACACAACTGTCCAGAGCTCTCTGCCACCCGCAGTAATACAAGCTTTCGCAGTGCATTAACATTGAACGCTGCATTGTAACCAATACCGCTTCGCTTATTGTTTTGTCATTTTAGATATTTAACCGCTTAGGATATGGGTATGTTTGTGTCTCCATGTTGACTAATCATGAATGCAAGAATGTCAACCAATATCTATTGAGAAAATGCTTCTGAATGTGGCAGGCTGACCTCTGATGCACATCCAGCTGGTAAAATGTACATATCAAAGCTGTATCACTGATATAAATTTGCTCATTAAAATAACTTACGATGGAACGAGTTATCTGCTGAAACCTTCTTATTGTGAAAGAATATTTAATGTTTTTCATTTAAATGTTGCTAGAAGTGGTGAAAATAGCTTCATAAAGCGCTTGGAAGAATTCACGTTTTATAAATGTACATTTTTAAATATGTACGTATTTATCTTCTTCAAAAGAGTATGAATGATACGTCATATTTACTTATTCATGAAGGTCTCACTGTGTTCCGATATGTTATTTTTTTATCGAGGGACCTTTTTGGAATGTTTGGCCGATTATTATTTTTCGGAGTGTTTGCCATGTGAGAGAAAATAAGAGTAGCCAGAAGAAACCCATGGCTATGTGAAGGGGCTCGTCCTCAAAACAACAACAACAACTAAATCCGCACAGATGGCTCGCAAAGCCATCGTTCGGTGCCTCACGCATCTGGTGCATAAAATCTGCACAGTCCATCAACCTTGCTTCCATGGTGCTAGATGGCAGTCACTTGTAAAACAATGTCCATAGCGAAGCAAGTAATGGACACTGCACCGTAGTTATGAATATAACTAACAATGAAGCGTAAATGTTTTAAATAATGTTATCGTTGTTATTATATCCACTGTAATGAGACAATTACCAATCTGATGCAAATAAATTATTATGCCACAAATCATCACAGCGACAAGCAATGATAATTATTCGTATTGCATTCCTTCGGACTCTGTGAATGCCATCTCGTCCTGCTGATGAGGCCAGTGTCTGGTGTCGGTGTTAAGGACCACCCGGTCAGCACAGGAACTTCTAGTGGAGTTCATCAACATTCAAGATCACTTCCACCGAACCAGCTGGCCATACAATTACAGGTCGTGAGAATCCACCAGAGCAACCACAATAACGCGTTCACTTGCAAAAAAGACACGTAGTTTGCCCTATTTGTAGAGAAGAAAGTTACCTACGAAGAGATATGGATGAGAAATATGGACAGTGGTAGAGAAATCGGAACAGAAGCTGAAAGACGCACAACGAATCGTGGGGAGTTTTATTGCATTGCAATGCCACTGTGCGAGAGAGAAAGAGGGACACATGGTTCTGAGAACAGAAAATATAATTAAACCAAGTTGTGAAATTAAGTGAGCTTGGCCAGGATATGTCGCTTGAAGTGGTGATGGCTGGTGGTCAAGACTAAGATTAGTATTACAGCCAAAGGAGCTGACAGGATGTTCACTGCAGAGACGGAGTGATTAGATCAGCTCACGTGCAGGAGTTATTGTACCATCTTATTTGACAGGTACTTTTCTACTTTACCGAGTGTTGACATTCCCAGCGTTTAACAGTACTGCTTTTTTGTATTTTGGATTCTCAACCAACATCGGTTTAGGTCGAGGTACACCGATTGTTTTCTTGCACTTGACGACGTTGACCAATTTCTCTTGTAGCCCCGCCCACCACCCCCACGTTCCATTCCCTGGTTACCACATTCAGTTAAGCCCCTCCCCCCTTAACTTGTATTTAAGGGCTGGTCTTTTAGAATCTTTCCTCACTTGATGCAGTAATTTTAGCTGTGACGGTCCCACCTGATGACGGAGACTTGTGTTGCCTCCGAAACGTCGTGATTTATTATTTTGTTTTATTTCTATTATTACTTTTTTTATTTTTTATTTTATTTTTTACCTACGTGACTTTATCGAAAAATCCTAAGAGTTAAAAAAAGGAGCTATAAGGATTGTTATATCGTGAGACTGTGAGACATGGTGATGACTTGGGGAGGCCTTCATCAGAAGTGGATAGGTCAGATCTGATTATTATGATCTGTTTTACATTCTATTATGGTAATATACAATTGTAGACTCAAGGAAAGGTCAAGAGGCCCTGTGATTACAGTGCTCAAATTCACAATCAGAAGGTAAGCCATTCAATTAGAGGACCGCTTTATGTGAAGTTAACAGTGGTTCTCTTATGAATACACCAGTCCCCATCAAGGGAATGTGGAATTCGCTCAGGGTTGCTTACAGAAGAGACGACCACCCACTCGACATCTGTAAAAAAATAAGAGCTTGATCGCTCATCGGATTCCTCCAGTATAAATAAAGATTCTGATTTGTAAATTGCAAGGAGACATTCGACTGTTTCACTTTACACTCCATTTGGCAGGGATAGTAGAAACAGTGCATTTGTCAGACCAATTTTGAAAATAAAAATGCTCCGCAAGCTGTATTACTTTTGCTCGGGAATGGCATTTCCCATAAATATGCTAAATTCCTTTTGATATGCAAATTCCTTTGTCAATGCGCCCAGCTTATATATATGCTCCAAGCTCGTGTGCTGTTTCATTCAGACTCTGTCGCCTCGACGGACCTGGTTTTCACCTGAGGACGGCTGCTTGCGTTGTGGCCGAAACGTCGTGAGAATTGTTTTATTATGTTTTATTTTTATTATTTTATTACTTCCCTCCTACGTGACTTTACCGAAAGAACCAAGAAGATGAATGGTAAAGATCTTACTGTAACCATGGCCCCTAGTGAGGAGTGATTGATCGAGGCACTCTCTGCTTTTCTAACAAACAAAAAAGCTTTACAGCACAAGTCGTTGGCAAAAAAGAGTCCGAAGCATCCGCCAGGGACCTGCAACGCCAACTCGTGGGAGACCACAGAGCCCAGGCCCACTGTGTAGGATCTGTGGCATTACCTTGATCCCCCCGCCCAAACTAGAAATATACCCCCCCACACCCCCCACTCAGGGTGGCACAAAACGCTCTTCGCGGTAATCCTAATATCCGTGTAATTACCGTAAAGTAAAACAAACAAAAACCTTCAGCCAAGTCAAAAGTTCATTGCCCTTCCTCGGCGTGTTAAAGTGCCACGAATGAAAGAGGCACTTTTGTTCGAGACATTATGAGTGTGATTTCTTGTCGCTCGGTCGGTGTTCTTGGAATATTTCTTTATTTATTGCTGTTGTTGAGCCATACATTTGGCAAGCCTCTCCCAAATAAGCAATTACAAAGTCTCACCAGACCAATGAGTTGCTTGGGTGCCGCAAGGATGCGAAGGGGACAATGCCCACGTCAAAGCCACTGAGCCCGAACTGCTGGGATCTTGTGTTCGGGCCTCGAATGGGAGAACACACACATTGACTTTGCTTCCTTGGGGAGAGAGGTTTCCAATTTGCAGCAAGTTTGGAGAACAAAACAATCTGAAATCAGCCGTGGCAGTTTAAGTGACTACCTTCGTAATGGCAGCGCAAGGCCTGCGTTGCAGTTAAACAATTATGGACGACGATAGTTGAAGAGTGTCTTCTGCAGACAACCGAGACAAGAAAAGACAATCAAAATCAGTCACCATTTACAGGGTCGCATTTGGCTGAGTTGCTGTGCGTATGGGTGTTTGCAAGATAAAGTTTTCCTTGATCGATAACTTGCACCAATCTCATGTAACTAAAAACATTTTCTATTTTTAAGTTAAAGTGACTCTGAGCATGAAGTAAAGCTATCGTCCGTGGGCAGCCTTGAGCCAGTGCTGCACAACCCTGTATCACGATGCCAGGCCATCCAAAGAAACGCTTCCAACTTAAAAAAAAACACAAGTGGACCACGCTGAGAACTCACTAGCAAGTGAACTCATGACCTGCTAAATATGAGCACTCCATCACAGTGTCACCTGCATCATTTTTTAAAAAGAAAACCTACGGGTTACACCTCATCTATAAAATGCAGTAACAGCTTCAGCGGGCGCCTTGCTTAAAATCCATGAGCAGCTGGCACAGTTCAACTTTGTCTTTGTCAACATAAATGAGACCACATCAGTCCAATACTCCAATCCCCCCCACCCCCACTGGCTCCGATTTCAATCCTAGATCATGTGCAAGATCACACTCACTGCATTCAAGGTCCCAATGAACTGGCTATCACTAACTATGCTCCGCTCGTCTCACTCGACTCCCCTTAACACACTCTCCCACCTCTCCCCTCTCAACACACTCTCATCCCATCCACGCACTCTCCTACCTCTCCCCTCCCATCTCACCCTACTCCCATCCACACACTCTCCTACCTATCCCCTCTCATGGCACTCTACTCCCATCTACACTTTCCTACCGCTCCCCTTCCATCTCACTATACTCCCATCCACCCACTCTCCTACCTATCCCCTCTCATAGCACTCTACTCCCATCTACACTTTTCTACCGCTCCCCTCCCATCGAACTCTATTTCCATCCACACACTCTCCCGCCTCTTCCCTCTCACCTCACTCGACTCCACTCCAGCAAGCAAGGCTTTTATCAGGGCCACCAGTCAAGTAGGTGATGACTCATTCTCCTCTACTGCTACCATAGTTTGAAATTCTCTTCCCGTGTAATGTCGACTGGCTGTCCCTGTCAAGTCCAGGTTCAAGACTTTCCTTTTTAAATCTGTAAATGATTTCTACAATCAATAATCACTGGTGTTATCCAGTCATATTTGAGCTAATCCTGGGTTTCTCCCATTCACCAGCCTCCACTAACCAAGGCGGTAAATAACAATGCTTTGTTTTGGTTGAGCAGGTGAGAACAGCAGACACTGGGATCAGTTTTGCTTTAAAAGAGTGAACTGGATTGTGGGCAAAAAAACCTCAGTGACCAACACCGAATGGGCAGGCCTTCATCCACAAATGTACTGACGTCATCGTCATCATGAATTATGAAATTTTTTTTTATACTCCCAGATAAGGCCAACTGAGCTACTAAATAGCTCTTTTTCAGAAGCGACCTGACTATCACAAATGATAGCTCAGCGAAGTGGCCTATCACGTGGAAATTTATAGCAGCGAAATAACTGAGAGCATGGCAGTGATCTCCCATTGTATCGCGATTGATTGGAAGCTGAATGAGGCAGGTTTTCTGGAGTGGAAGGACCAAGAATGAGGATAATGGCGAAGGAGACCTCAGAGAGTGAGAGAGAAAGAGGTAAAATTAAAGCTATGAAAAATTCTAAGGGGGCAATGAAAATAGTGTGGCTGGTGTGTGGTTGAATAGCTAAAAATTAATGTAGGGAACTTAATATCGTACCGTGTTGTACCTGTAAAGATTATAAGAGCAGCATTAAAAACCCAGACTGTTTGGATACCAGAGACGAAATGATAATCCACTTATCAGATAGCACTGTTTTATATTATACAGTTTACTTAAGTATTCAGCGCCCAGAGCTTACATTTTCATACATTACACTCTCAATAGAGATGCTGGAAATATTTCTATAGGCAGAGCCGCGTGTCATTTTACACTATAATGGTGGAAATGTATTTCCTTTTAAGCTCGGTGATGACACACGTACTGCTTATTTAAACGTACATCTCTAAAAGCCCACAAAAATCTCCGCAAATTAATTTTCAGAACAGAATTCCCTTCAATAATAGAAGTTAGCTGAAAATATGTGGCTAGCTTTAGCAAAATGCCATTAAATTATTTGAGTGTGCGTCTGCGTTCGTTTGCGGGGAGTGGTAGCACAGCGGTCAGAACGCTGTGCTACAAAACCCGGTGCCCTAAGTTCGATTCCTGGTCACGGCCAACTTCAGCGACGATTTCCTAAATCGGTCCTGGCCTTCCTTAGGTCGTCGCAGCCTTAAATTAGTACCTGGTGCGGTGTGCAAACATGGCTACTGCAGAGAAAAAGGTGGCTGGGTATGATGCTGCCAACACCACCCCCTCGTGTGCCATGTTGGTCTTCATAGGCGCTTGCTAAGGTTAATTGAGGAATGTTTGTTTGTGGGACGAAGTGGCAGAATTGTTAGCGCACTGTGCTGCACAACTGCCGAGTTTTATGTTTGGCTACAGTTAACATATCAGTGGCAGGTGATATCTGAGCCAGTGCTGGGCTTCCCCTAGGTCAACCCAGCTTTAAAATGTGCGAACATAAGCACCGCCAAGTGCAAGGCAGCCAGGTGTGGTGCTACCTACACCCACCCTCTCATGTGGCGTAGTGACCTTAATCTTTGCCCCATGTCTCCTAGGCTATTATCATCATCATCGTCACCACGATCCATGGGCAGATAGCCCGGATGTGTCCACTGCACGTTTCGTCTCTGCCTTGTGCCAAAATGCTCGACTAGTGACGTCATTCTTCCGGCACCAATCTCTTGTGACGTCATCGTCGTCAAGCCATTCTCTTCCGGTTCCTTCCATTTATCCGAACAACAACAACACTTTTAATGTTCCTGTTGTTGTCCATCCTACATGTGTGTCCATCCTACATATACGTAGGGGATATGTCTGTATTATGTCTGCTTTTTGTTCATTTCAAAGGGGCTTGTGTATGATTTATTTGGTTAAATTACCGGTAAAGTCACGTAGGTAAAAAATGACATTAAAATTAATAAAAATAAAACAATAAAAATCAACACAAGCTTCCGTCTTCAGGTGAAACCGTCACAGCAAAATATCTGTACCTTATATAGTGGCTAAGGGGGGGGAGGAGCCAGGAAGGGCAGCGGGGGAGGAGGAGTTGTGAAGTGGTCAATTTTTACCTACGTGACTTTACCGAAAGAACTAAGAGTATGAATCCTTGCAGTCACGAAAGCTTCAAATCTAGAATTCAATTACCGGTGTTTGTCCTGGACCTTCACGATGTTTAAACCATCGGCACTGGGAAGACAAACGTCAACCAGGTGTGGTGAAGTCCGAAACCACCACCTCGTGTGCCATGCCAGCCTTGACTGGTGCCGTTGCTGCTCATCCAAGGTACTTGCCAATATTTATTGCAATTATTCCCACGTTACTTTTTATGGAGTTTGTCAGTGAGTAAAATGGATGTCGGGTTTGATTGGTCAAACAAAAACACAAGCATAGAAACCAATTAAATTTGTTTTTGTAGAAATGTATACACCACAAAGTGTCCGATGCCTTGGTGCAATGCCACCAATTGAGATTTGAGAAAATTTACGGAAAAAAAACTCATCAACAGTTGCCGGACAACTGCTGACTGTCCAAATATGCACAAGAATCCGCGGGCCACTGAATGAAAATGTAATCAAATTCCCAACATACCCAACTACCTAGGCGAATGCATTATTCAACGGTGTCTGTTTCAGCTGCACGTATGAACAACAATACATAATTGGTGCTATTGAGCACTGAGGTGCTTGCACATCGATGTCGAGGAGGGTGTTTCATTGATTATTAAACAGAGTTAGAGCAACACTGTCAACAAAATACATCCCTACTGCATGATATTTTATATTTATAGGTTTTTTTTTTATAAAATGTAATGTTATGTTTTATCAAACCAGAGCAAATACAAAAATAAGTATAACCCGTAAAAACAACGTTTTTCACTATAAATCCTTTATATGCGTGGCGGCTAGAGTCCTCTCGTTCTCTGGCTTGAGATGGCTGCCACCTATGGGTCAGATGATTGTCTGCCAGTATTAAGCAATTGGTAATTAAATATTTAATTTGTTTTCCCTAAACAGTGTAAAATTTAGGAAAACATTTTTCACGAACATTAATTGTCTCGCACAACGAGTCTGTGTGCAAAATGTCAGCTCGATTGGATCACGGGAAGTGGGTTAAAAAACGACCGAAAGATTTGCACGGTCCTAAGCAAGCAAGCAAGCACGCAAGCAAGCGAACTTAATATAAAGGATTTAAAAAGCATCACACAGCTGCATGCAAGCGAAGACACACACACACACATTCTGCATGCATTTACATATATTCATATTGCTGCCGTGGCAACGGCTGCTAATTAGAGAGCATATTTTTAATTTCCTTCAAATATTTAAGATCATCATCTGCACAATCAAATGGCTGAACAACGCGAAGCGATGAACGCATCGCTGAAAGAACAAAAACCATCATCACTTCGCGATTCTCCCTCTCATTGTTCACCATTCTCCGCACACAATGGGGTCGTTTCATTGGTTTGTGACGTTCACGATCATATACACATTGTCCTTCACTGAATTCATCTCTTTAGAAACTACATTTACATAAACTTACGATATCATTTGCATAACACACACGCAAGGGGCACAGTTTTGCTGCGTGGTATGGCCTCCTGGGGAACTGGCTGAGGGTGCAATGAGAGAAAAAATGGTTCGTACAAAGATGTGCATATGTATTGGCCCTGCATATCACCAATTAGTGTATTGTTGTTATATACATGTACAGCGTGTGCGTGTTTATGCATGTGGATGTGGTGTGGGGAGCGGTGGTGTAGCGGTTAGCGCTACGCTGCGCTACGAACCCGGTGACTTAAATTCGATTCCCGCTCACGGCCAACACCGGTGACGATTATTTGAACCGTTCCTGGGCCTCCCTTAGGTCTACTTAGCCTCAAATGAGTACCTGGTGCGGTGTCTAAACATCGCCACTGGGGAGACAAAGGCGGCTGGGTGTGGTTGCTGGCCACCCACCCCCTTGTGTGCTGTGCCGGCCTTCATAGGTGCTACTCGCTAACAGCATTTGCCATAACAGTGTTACAGGCTCTGTGGTGGATCATTTTATTTGCATGAGCATTTATGCAGTGTTGGGAGTGGTAGTGTAGAGGTTAGTGCACTACAATACAATACTAAAATTAACGGCAAATTAAAATGTAAAGTATCATGGAAATATTTTGTAAGGAAAACACTTGCTTAGAAATCTGCCCAAACATCCGAAGCAGACTCCTCACATAAAAGTCAGTGTTTATCTCACATTGACGCTTTGTTTTGCATGCTCGGGGTATCGTGTACTTGGAAATCACGGGACAAGCGTGAACGTACTCCTGCCCTTTCTTTGACCTGTCATACAAATATGAACAAGGACACTCGGCGTTGCTTTCCCTTTGTAAGGAGGTTACCAAGATAATAGCGTGGTCATCAAGTACAAAGAGATAAACAACATTTGAAGAATCTTCGAGAAAGTGTTAGCTGGGGGGGGGGGGGGGGGGGCTCGCAGCTCTCTATCACCACCGACTCAATGCAACCCAACCTCGTTGTCCATTTTCACACCCAGCCTTTGACGTGGTCTCATGTTCAATGGGTAAATGTAGCTTCCTCCAGCTAAACGTTGCCAAAACTGAAACTACGCCTCATAGCTAAAGAGTGGACACCCTGTGAAGGTTCCAGTGTGGACGATCTGTACGTATTTATGAATAAAAAGACATCTTCTTGGTTATTTCGGTAAAGTCACGTAGAATGTAAATAATAAAATAATAAAAATAAAACATAATAAAATCATTCTCACGATGTTTCGGCCACAACGCAAGCAGCCGTCCTCAGGTGAATAACAGGTCTGTCAAAAAGACAGAGTCTGACTCTGTCTTCTCGACAGACCTGTCCTTCGGCTGCTTGCGTTGTGGCCGAAACGTGAGAATTATGTTATTATGTTTAATATTTATTATTGTATTATTTCCATTCTACGTGACTTTACCGAAAGAACCAAGAAGATGAATCCCTGCAGTCACGAAAACTTTAAATCGAAATAAAAAGGCAGTCTAAAGCACCTTTAGTACTCGTAGGGTGTATTATTGGAGCAACAGCACTTACAGCACGAACCCGAAGTCAAATGTCAAACTTTCTCCTTACCTTAACAAGTGTTGGGAGGCACACGTGTTTAAGGAGGTTCTGTGGCAGTTCTTGATAATTCCACATTTTTCTCGCAGGGGGAGTCTTGCTAGGGTGACAACTCCTGTTGGCTTTCCAAAATAGCGGCACTCATTTTGTACCCCAGAGGCGAGAGCGTCTGAAAAGACGATCAACTGAGATTTATACTCGCGAATGCACTATGTTGAACTTCTTTCGCACCGTACGTAGCCCCATCGGAGGATGTAACATGCACCTCCTAAACTTTAACATCTCATTGACCGAAAATGTCTGCAACACTTTGGGAGTTGTCATTGACCATTAGATCGATGGTAGAGAAGCCGTTCCTAAATCCTGCTTGCTAACGTGGTTGATTGATTTGCTTCAATGTCTTTTGCTACTTTATTCCCAGTGATCTGCCTGAGCAATTGATATGCGTGCATTTAAAGGGCGGCAACACGTGTTGGGCCATGTTGAATGAACGGAGGGCGACACTCCAGCACAAGCATGCCCTACTTTTATTCATCCAGGCATAAAGTGGATCTCAGCCATCTCCATGAAGAAGCCAGATTGAATGTTGGGATAGAATTAGCAGACTTATTCTCAAAAAACGATTTAGCAGAAATAAAATGTCACAATAGTGAAATGATGCCTCAATCATGTAGACCCACTCTAGGATGCTGGTCGGACATCTTCGAAGAGATGGGAGTACCCACACTTTACCCCACCAAGGATTGAATTATAGTTATTAAAATAACTAATATTACAGAAAATCTCTTATCGTTCATATAAGCAATGAGTAGTGTGGAATCATCTGCGGTGGTAAACACTCCATTAACCTTGTTAACGCCCTACAAAGTGGCCTTCTTTGTATTGACCCCAGAGGGTGAATGTAATGTAGAGTTTGAAACCTCTCAATTGTTAGTCGAATTCTGTAGCAGAGTTATCACATGGCCAAAATGTAGATGATCATATAAAATAACGTACAGCCCTACGTCAATCTACTGCTGGATGATGATCAGTGCGGGCTGGTAAAATGTGCCAGGGGAGGTGAGCTCAGGGCAAGTTGAGATATCACTCACCACAGATGTATGCCACGGCTATGGAATCCAACTCAAGTTGCCAGATTCACAGCATGGTGCACTAACCACTGCACCACTGCTCCTCCCCCACGCGTTCGATGTTAAATACCCGTCTATTTGTTGAGCAAAGTTTTATATTCTTTGGGTCTTTCGGTAAATCACGTAGATGGTTCAAAGAAAATAACGAAAAAACTACGACGTTTCGATCACAACGCAAGCGATCGTCATCAGGATGAATAACGATCGCTTGTTATTTTCTTTGAACCAATCTACGTGACTTTACCGAAAGACTCAAAGAATATGAATTCCTGCAGTCACGAAAGCTTTAAGTCAAGATCAAAGTTGTATAGCTTGTCGTTAAAGGGCACGCACAGAATAATTATTTATTTACCATTTCCCCCGCCCGCCCCCGCCCCCATCAGAGTAAATTGAAGCATTTTACCCATCGAGCTGTCTGCACGAGAAGACACGCTGGCAAGGGGAGACGAGTTTATCCCGTTGTAGTGAGCCTCGCTACACGTCCGGAGTGAGTGGCGCGCCATTTCAGCTGTCATTGAAAGGCGTTGAAGTGCACTCTCCTCTTGGGATGTTCCGATTGCGAGTCGCCACTTAACGTTTCTGGCACGGAGGCGTAGAGAGCTTCATTCTTCGCCAGTGAACGGGTTAAATGTTCATCTTCTTGGTTCTTTCGGTAAAGTCACGTAGAAGGGAAGTAATAAAATGAAAAATAAAACATAATAAAATAATTCTCACGACGTGACTTTACCGATAGAACCAAGAAGATGAATCCCTGCAGTCACGAAAGCTTTAAATCGAGGGTTAAATGTTGTGCATCTGGTTGTGCAGCAATTTAGCCGAGTTCTCTGGATCATCACCTCTGACAATGGCTGCTATTACCACCGAGCCGAATAATGGCCGAGGCTACCCTGCACAGTTTATGTCTCTTTAAAAGGTTGGCGTTGCGGATAGGCGTGAGGGGGGCTTCACGAGGCTTTGCCCGTGGCCTATCTTGTGTTGATGAGATTGGCTCGGTCGCACGTGACGAATCACGACTATGCATCAGCGCCTAAACTCCCCCCGCGCATCGCCGAAGCTGGAAACCTCAGCGGACCCGCACCGAGCTTCGTCATCTTCGTCTCATTGCGGTTCGAGGGAATGTGTTGTCCTGCCATCATCTCATGGGTGTGCAGAAGGGGGTTGGGGGGGGGGGCTTTGTTGCAGCCAAAACATTGGTGAGGGTGGGGGGGTGGCGGATTTCGATAGATTACGATATAATTACTCTTTGGTTCTTTCGGTAAAGTCACGTAGATAGGAAAAAATATTTATTGATTTTAAAATAATATTTATTTGTTTAAAATGATATTTTTTTCTGTCTATGTGACTTTACCGAAAGAACCAAAGAGTATGACTTCCTGCAGTCACGAAAGCTTCAAATCAAAATTACGATAGCAATGACGAGAAGCTACAACACTCACACTTTCGTCACATGTACAGCTGTTGATGATTAAAAACAAGGGAAGCACTAACGTGATGTAAATGCACAGCTGCCCATTGATGGTACGCGTTCTGGTATTCAGTGTGAGCTGGAAGTCAACTAATGGAATGTGGAATTTCCAGCACAGGTTCATTTCGACGGATTACGACAGAAATGACGGGATGCTACAAAACTAACACTTTCGTCACTTAAAAAACTAAACTTTCGTCACGTGTACAGCTGTTGATGATAAAAAAAAGAAAAACGGAAACACTAACGTGATGTAAATGCACAGCTGCACTTTGGCGCTCACAGTCTGGTGTTCAGTGTGAGCTGGAGGTCAACCAATGGTCTTGCGATTGAGAGGCGAAGTATTGCCACAGGAATGTGGCATTTCCAGCAGCGGCTCAGGGGCTGACTATTGAAATCGGATCGAATTGAAGCACCTGAAAGCAAGGGGACTACTTTGACTTTTTTTTTTAAACACGCATTTTTGTGGAATGTTGTACAAGTGGTGTCTGTTGCACAATGACTTTTGACTAAAAAAAGCAATGGAAAATAAGATCATCGAATAAAAGCTCCTAGCAACACAATACAAAGCACATGTTGCCAATACAAAACTACATCAACACATGCATATTGAGAAAACATTTCTTCCTTGAGATTCAAATACAAAATGTACCAACAAAACCACAATAAAGTATTTTTTTAAGTTCATTGTTTTTAGTTCATAGAAAATAGTAAAGTACCCTGGAGATCCTTTTGCGAGTATCAGCGTATTGAATAAGGACGTTATCCTTTTTTCTGGCATACATACAGGAGGTGTTAAGATGTTCAAATACCAAATAGTCACCTATTACAAGGCATCAAGTTTGCATTAACCACACAAACTTGTGGCAAAGAATGCGAACACATATACTATTATAATGTATGCCTTGTCTTTGACACTGATTGGCCTAAACCAGAGACAGCCTCATTCATGACTTTGTCTCTCCAGTGCTCGAACAAAGGCTGAACAGTACAAGTGTAATGCAAATATATTTAATATATTGATACTGGCACACGGTTCGCATATATATATATAACCGCTTAACCCGTGATAGTAATGCTTTGCTGTTAGCATTGTGCATTGCCCTTCGACTGCTCGTCTTTTGGTGGCCTTCGGTCGAGAACTGGTGAGACAAGGCCAATCAGTGTCAAGGACAGTGCATACATTACCAAAGCATATTTGTGGGCATTCGTTACCATAAGAATGTGTGGTGATGCAGACCCAATACCTTGCGATGTGTGTCTATTTTGTGTTTGAACATCTTAACACCTGCATCTATGCCAGAAAGGATAAATCCTCTTTTTGATCATTAAACAATGAAGTACCTATCAAAATATACCATGATTTTAAATGTATTAAATGCCTTCTGCTTGCCAAATCAGATGTTTAATTCATCAAATCGGTGCAGACATAACAGACATTAAACAAATAAATTAAACTGCCAAACCACATCTGTTAAATCGTCGTCTCAGACGAATTAATTCCTACTTGATGAAAATACGTCCGTCTGATGGACAGAACTTCCCTTGTAATGAAACGTAATATGGACATGATGGCCAATAACCGGATAATACATGGCCAGAGTGGACGTGGGCCAAATGCTTTCGCAGTAATTAAATGTGCATTGTGTCCCCCTCTGGGAAGTTGTTGTGTTTTCGGGCCTAGCGGTGCAGGAAGGTTCCAAACTAATGGCATTTTTATTTGCCCCCTGCGTGCATAATGCATTTGCGTAAATCAGCGCCTCTCGCTCAGCAGATTGAAGTGCACCACGAGACGGTGCAGCGACGGTCTGGTCAACAGACACTGAGGGCTCTGTCGACTGTCATTATTTATGCACGGCGCCGCTCAATAGTTGATCCGATTTGCTGTCTTTTTTCATGGCATACATTTGAAATTATCACTATGCAGCATTCGAGTGAATTACGGAATAATAGCGTGAACCACACCATGCATTAACAGCCGTTTGATCATCGCTCGTTTGAAGTGGTGTTGTAAGTCGCGAATAAACGAGTGGCTGTAATTGGAAACATTTTTTGAAGGGGGTATAACTTAACTCGATAATGAAAAGTAACTTCCCAATGTGCCTAAAGAAGAAGGTTTTTAACGTGTGTATTACCTGCTGTGGTGAATGCAGTGGACAGACGAACGCTCACAAAGGGAATATGAAAGTGGCCAAAGCATGGAGAAAAGCATGACATACACGTACACACACAATCGACAAAGATCCCCCATGTAGCTTTTAAAAGACTATTGTAGCGAATGCTATAAGCAAACACCAGTTAAGGATGGGGTGGTACGGCACACAAGGTGGGTAGCACCACGCCCAGCCACCTTTGTCTCCACAGTACGAGACGTTTACACAC
Organism: Lethenteron reissneri; assembly: GCF_015708825.2. Lineage (NCBI taxonomy): Eukaryota > Metazoa > Chordata > Hyperoartia > Petromyzontiformes > Petromyzontidae > Lethenteron > Lethenteron reissneri. The sequence continues at coordinate 12,384,700 of NC_083796.1, forward strand.
TGCACGAGGCGGCGCGTATTGTCTGCGAATGTAGCAATGTCAGAAGCCACGGCCAGGATTTTTGTAGGCACTGCCCTCGCTTCTGATTGGCTGGGAGGTGTTTAAACAGAGGGCTCACAAATAAGGATGGAGCTTCAATATATTTGCATATCATTAGCAAAGTAGAGAGCCCCAAGTTCAGCACCGTGGAAAGCCGTAGTGCATTTCCATCCATTAAATAATGTTAAACCCAGTAACAATGGTTTTGTTGATAAATGCAAATTATATTGAATTACATGGTTATATTTAATTTACACCATTGGTGCCTCATTTGCCAGTAAAAAAAATATGATAATTGTTTTTTTACCCTTTAATCTGGCAACTAAACTGACACCTTTTTTACGAGGAGTCATGTTTGCATAGACCACAATACCTGCAGTCATAATGCAAACAAAAAACATAACTCTGATAATGTATGCACTGTCCTTGGAGTATTTTTCACCTGAAGATGATTGCTTGTGTTGCGATCGAAACGTCGTGATTTTTTACTAATTTTCTACATACGTGACTTTGCCGAAAGACCCAAAGAGTATGAATTCTTGCAGTCACAAAAGCTTTAAGTCTAGTTAATACTTGATAAGGTCATTTAAAACGGTGATATATCATTTGTGTAATGTGTGAAGAACTATAATGTCATTTACTGTGGGGGTATTAATCAGGGAGCATTTTTAAATGTTTTTTTGGGAAAGAAATATTATACCATTAATACAATTAATTGGTGTGTGCTTTATTTAATTGCATATAAGGCCATAATAAACACACTGGGACCAAGTAACACAATATGGTCATCTTAATCAGAGGGAAATTTTAATTAGTTGTCCTCTAGTGTAATGTTCAATGTTATTTTCCAATATAGTTTTGAAACGGTGATAAATAATTGTTTGGAAAAAAAACCTGAACAACGGAATTAACAGCAGAGTCGGCTGCTTTATTTATTCATGAGTATTCAACTTCACTTTTAACGGTTGCAAATATTTACGTGGTATCGTGTCTTCGTTAGTGTTTTTTTTTTCATGCCGTTGAGAATATTTACCTTTAAATTTGGTCAAGAGGTGAAGAGAATATGATGTGAATGTCAGCAAGTAATTTCCAGGAATAAAAGTTAGTTTCATCGTTCTGGCCTAGCATGCTTGGATTTATAAATGCAGGCAATTTAAAATTCGCACTCGCGTGATATTCTTTCCCAATATAACAATGCTATTAGGGTGTCAAAATTAGCCGGAGCAAGCAGATGACACCACGTATTGCAACTCTCATATGTGAAACAATTTGTAGAGCTTTTAAAATAGGCACAGCCTACTACTGTGCAGCTTCTGGTTTCCAAGTTAAACATCACATTAATCTACTCACATTTTAAAATAATGTTGTCTACTACTCCCCTTCACAACAGCAATCAGTGTACAATGTGTTATTTTAAATAACAGACTGCGAAGCCGCTTTTACTGCCAAACACTGAGACGACAACGATCATATACTGCCACTTGCATGACTGATAACAGCTCACTATTTTAGCAGCATTTTCAGAAAAGAATGGAACAATGTGCCAATTTCGTGATGAATGTCACTCCTGTTAGTGGCCACAAGAGTTGTGCTTGTGGAAGCAGCAGCCTCGCTGGAAGCTGTCGAATAATGCACCGTGTATATATTTTGTATAATATGAAGTTTCTCCGTAGGCCTGTTAAAAATGTTCTCTCAGCTCTATGAATGGCTGAAATGAGCACGTGTGCGTTTTGGAACTGCCACCAATGCTGATGTTACAATTCCACAATTCTGTCAGTGGATGTTATAATAAGAAAAAACAATAGCATTTGTCACCATCGGGGTGAAATATGCAACTGAGCTATATTAAACGGCTGATACAAGCGAGGCATGAAGTTCACGTCATGGGGAAAGGGGTTACATAATTACGACGCTAAAATAAACGTGGAGTGTTCGTTTTGGCAGTGGCCTAGCAGGCTTGAAGGGGAAGGGGCCATGGTGCTGATGGAGCCTTGGGAAGACTGAACGGTGACATGTCACATACTTATTCTACTACACGAGACACGTGCGTCTAACTGTATCCACGATGTAATTTGCTCTACTTGTGTATATATATAAAAAGTTTCCACTATGAATTGATAGAGAGTGTTGCACTCTTCCTGGCTTATTCTAAAAATTGTCATTCCGCACATGTAGGCATTGATTGATGTACCTTCTTTCCAAACCTGGGTATAATGTGCTGTGTTGAACTTCTTTCGTACCCTACGCAGCCAAACTGTGTTAATCGGAGGTGAAATCCATACCGAATCAAAAGAAACATACGAAATACTCTCCCTCAACATCCTGATCAATACATGATGGACCACAGCTGGATAAAGTTATACAGCGTGGAGACATACCGTGTCAGTCATGGGGGTATTGTGACCAAACTTTGAATATCCTTGCAAATGAGGTGTTCTATCTCAAGGGATTAGCCAAGTAAAAATATTTCATGACATAAATAAAAAAGGCTCCACCACACTCGTCAGTGCAGTTTGGTAAAGGTTGGCCCAAGACCAATTAGAATATCACTCACCACTGATGTTAGCATTGGCTGGAAATCAAACTCAGGTCACCAGGTTCGTGGCACGGTGTGCTAACCACTGCACCGCCTCTCCTCTCAATGTCTTTATCATAGAATACATAGATTATCCATGATCTTTGAGTCAACAAGTGTTTGAAAGTAAGACAAACTTTGTACACACAAGCTTCATTCCTCTTCCTAAACCCTCACAACTGCATTTTTCACCAACAAGAAGAACATTATAATTTTTACTGAACAGTATGGTAAGTTCCCAAATAATTTCTTGTTACAGAATAAATGATGGATGTGCTGAAATAACAATTCAACTTCTGGTATAATAATTTATCATTCAAATTCAGCACGGCTCGAGTACTGGACAGTACTTACGATCATCCCCTTTCAGTTTTATTAAAATGCGTACCACATTTTCAGAAGTCGGAAGTGGGTGCCTGATGAATGTGCTGGGCCTTGCCATAGGAGTCAGGAATTTGTACTGGTTCAGGGCCCTGCCCCCCTCTCCCCCCCTCCCCCGTTGTGTGCCGGAGCACAATGACACTTTGACCTTTCAGGTTCACGGTGCCCCGCCTTCCTGGTACCTTAATCGTATTCCCAAACAATCGCCATAATTCCTTCAGCTGTGATATGTGTCACTTTGAAAACCTTAAAGCTCTCTGTATTGTCTTCCCACTCTAAATATCAATATGCTGTGCCAGTATTGCGACACAGCATGGCAGTCTAAGGGAGATTAATTTTACATCACAAAATCATTTTTCCCAACAATATAAAAATTATCTCATGCCATATTGATTGATCAAAACAAATATACTCACTGGCAATAACATTATCTCATTTGATCAAATTCCACTATACCACCCCCCCCCCCCTGCAAATATATGTGAATCTCTTATCGGCATTTATAAATCCTTAATTATTAGTTTGTGTGATGTATTCCGCCAGAAGCTAATAGAGTGTCTGAACTAGTTTTTTTTTCCTACAATAGATGTCTAAGGAAACATATCTGACAGTCTGAATGCTGTATGTAGTAAGTCGTGCAGTCTCCAAGGGACAACACTTCATGTACTAACAAAACAGACAAATTGAAGTAATTATTGTGCTTCAGCAGAAACCACTTATTAAAACATGTTCTGCATTCAAGAAACATTCAGTCCCCAAAGAAGAAATAACTTAAACATTTATTTATATTTTTTTAGTGCGGCTAACATGTCATTTATGGTATTTTTACAAATCATACTCTGCTCTTTACGGGACAGCTTGAATAACAGACCTCTGGCAATCCAGTCCGCAGATCAACATTGGCTACAAGATTTATCGCCACCTTTGGCCCTGGCAAAAAGGCTGTCGGTACAGATATTAGAAACGTGAGACTTCATGAAGTGGTTAGGAGTGGCAAAAAAACACACAAAATAAATACTGCAATCTGCACAGAGGCATTACATGTGTTTAAATTATGCTGCTGGTAATTTTAAACTTCGTTTTAAAAGAGCAATGATTGTCACAAACGGGTTTAAGACAACAAGCCAGTCGCGAAGTGGCGCTCAACTGCAATCATAATGTGCATTCATTCGGAGCCAATGCAAGATATTGAGTTACTGTGATGCTAAAGCTAAAATATTGCCCTCAGTTTAGAGCTTTCGTGACTGCAGGGATTCATCTTCTTGGTTCTTTCGGTAAAGTCACGTAGAAGGGAAATAATAAAATAATAAAAATAAAACATAATAAAATAATTCTCACGACGTTTCGGCCACAACGCAAGCAGAGGACGGCTGCTTGCGTTGTGGCCGCAACGTCGTGATAATTATTTTATTATGTTTTATTTTTATTATTTTATTATTTCCCTTCTACGTGACTTTACCGAAAGAACCAAGAAGATACTGCCCTCAGTTTAGATATATAAAGTGTGAATCTCTGCCATTGCGGTTTAAACCCTGTGCTCGTTTTTTTCATCGGTGATAGTATTGGTCCCCTGAACATACATTTGAGCGAGTCCATGAAAACAATTTGTAGATTGCTTCGAGTTGTATCACGTTCGAGTATCCATATCCTGTACAATTCCTCTAGCAAGTTGGGTTGGGGAGGATAAATGCGCTATTGAAAGAGAGATGCCATCTGCCTGTAGCGGTGTTGGTGCTATGCGTTGGGTGAACCATTCCTGTGAAAGTGTGACTGGACAAATCGTTGAAAATCGACTCCTTGTTTATACACTGCAGGCATATTTAGGGATGTGAAGCTCTTCACCATAGCCCTTCAACATTCCGGTTTGCTGAAAAACCAAATCAATCGGCATATCTGCCTACCTTTTCCAGATATTAGTATGGTGATGGTTTGTATTTTAGAGTGTAATGTTATCTTTGGAGTATAACTACGTTGAGTTCACCTTCACGTAGCCCCATGTCGGCTCATTGTGGCAGGGTGTGCATTTACTATTTAAAACTAAATATGGTAACTCCCCGACGTTTTAGCACCTGAACCTCCATGCGATCCACCTGACAACTCGATTTGATTGGCTATGCCATGTGACGGTGGGTTACAATAAATAATCCAAAATAAACGAATCATTAATCAACACTTTGCAAAAAAATGGTCGCTGTTTTGTTTTCAACAAGAATGCGCCATCGAACATCAAAAACGATTCCACGAACCTCCCGCGGATTTTGGCATGTACCGTATTAAAATATTTACAAGCAATCTTGTGACATAAAATATTCGTCGTTTTTGACGTATAATTTACTAATCAAAGTAGAATGAACAGCACTAGCCCGCAATGTGCTTGTTATGCGGTATTTACTCATTTCAGTTCGATGAAGCCTTCACAAATTTTAAATAAGGTGTCCTAATTATGGTGGTGGAGGATTTTCCTAATAAATTATTCACAACAAGCCATCAGCAACTAAATTATTACACAGACAACATTCCCGTGTACATACTGTTGATTTAAATGAGAGGTGTGAGCTCGAATAGCTTGGATTTTATTATAAAATGTAATTGTATTTTCACGGAGTATTATTATTTCTACTTCGATGCACATATATTACGAGAGATGTACGACAAACACAAGAAGTTTGCTGAAGAAAGGAAATAATTGTCAGAGGGAAGCAACTGGAAAACATTTCAGATCTGTATTTCCTAGAGCAATTATTGAAGGCAGACCGAGATCTCAATAATGAAATGAAGAGGGAAGAGAGTGCATTTACAAAACGTAATTTAATAATGAAATGCAACATACCACGTGCTTACAGAGGAGCATGTCCAATGTGTGTATATATTCCTTGGCATATGTATCAGAAATGTGGACAATGACATCATTTAAAACTACACAATCAATCATGGAGAGATACATGCTCATAATTAAACTGAGATGCATAAGAGGACCACATTGATCAGAGGATGCCATCGTCTATCCAGTGGATAGAACATGGCTGCTGATGATTGATCATAATGCATGTATCTGGACAGGTGCCACTGACAGCGGGCTCACGTGATATATGGGAGGTTGCAAGTTCAACCCTTTGTTGGGGGTTAACTCGAAACATCACTTGGTAGGTAGTCTACAGTGAAGATCTTATGGGTAGACTGGCCTCTGCCATAGTAATGTCGACATTTTCGCAAGTGACTCAGAAGCGCGGAAATAATTTAGCACAGCCCTTTGCTCATTTGTTCACGGAAAATGTTTCACTTGACTTGGACTGTTATTTTGTTTTAAAAACACGACATGAAATGGAGCACGTGGACAGCTCGAGGAATATTCGCCTGCTGATTTAGGATTGTAGAAATCAAAAGCAGCTGTACGAAGCTTGTCTCCACACGAAGCTTGCACTAATTTCAACCCGACATGAATGCGCCTTTATTGTCCCCCGTCCCTTTGCCGGGTTCTAAGCAAGAATCTGAGATGCCAGAGCCCATCAGCAAGCCCTCCGTGGGTCGCAGTGATATGCTGCAAATGCAAAGGCATCTGCAGATAATATAGATGAATGACAAATTGCTGCAGTCAACCATTTCTGGTTCCTGCATATTTAAAGAGCGTGCGGCTGTTAGCGAACGTGCTTTGTGGGATATCCACGGACGGAACGCCGGAATTGTGTTTCAAGCTGACTTCCCTGTGACCCGTCGAATGAGATGAGAGTTTTTTTTGTTGTTTTCTTTTTGCCGTGCAGGGGTCTCCCTGGGACACATCTGCAATGTTGGCGCCACGCTGCAGGATAGCTCTCCAGCGAACGTTAGACGTTCATCAAATCTCTTTCTAGTCCACACAAAGACGACATATCTTCCATAGACATGCCCTCGCATGGCCTCGTGGCCTTCTTTTGAGATTAAGGACCTCTAGGATTTCGTGTGTGGACTCGAGACCACGCTTTGAATCAAAGTGAATGCATTGCTCCTATTATCAAACAGTTCTTTAAGAAAGCAGTTCAATATCTACAAAAAAAAACATTGGCACGTACACAAGCATCAATGAAATGAGCGTGCGTGCGCGTTGCTTTTCCAGCACACAACAGCACTCTCGCTTTGCTCGCTCTGTGTTTAAAAAAGAAAACATAGCCCGCATATGATTTCAACTGGTAAAGTCTCATATGCTTGGTATTCAACAGGCGTACTCATTATAATGAATACGGATTTTAAAATGCGCTTGCACGATCAAATCCACATCAAAGATTTCATTTGTCTTTTGTCCAGATATGAAATGCCACTTGGGGGCTAATTATGTATGATTGAAATCAACCATATTTCTTGGTCTGGAAGCTTATTTCAAAGGCAGTGACTGGAAAATGAAACCCCAAAGGTGTTATGTTTTCTTGTCATGTGTTTTTTTTCTATTAATTTCATGTAAAAAATTCAATCTACTCTAGGTATTTGCTATTCCGTAACTGTTGATGTGTATTTTGCATATATGAGCCCACGTCAACACATGTCAAGTCAAATGTATTCGTGCAGAGTTCTAGAGTTGCTGAGAACAACCACAAATATTCTCTATTTACTGTACATGTTTAACACTTGCCAAATTAAGGTTGTGTTCGCTGTTCATATGTATGTCTGTAACAGGGGGCATGATAACTCTCATGAAGACGATCCAGTTTGAAAGAAAATTGAGTGTAAGGTATAAGGTTATGTTACCATTGGTGACTTATCATCTTAAAAACCGGTGAAATTCATTAAGGGGTAACCCAAAATCTGGAGACAAACACGAGAACAACAGGACGTGTTGCCAATATGCAAACGAGCCTTAGCCGTCACAGCTAATGTGCTAAGTAAATACGTATGGACACACACGCATGATTGCTCTTGTGAGCATGCAGTGGCTGTGAGCCCGTTGCTGCAGAGAAGTGGAAGATGGGAACGTCCACGTGGCCTACCCTGTTAAGTGAGTAAAACTCGACTAATACCATCACCAACTCGGCGACTGAATATAGATCAACGATCTCCCAGCCTGCACAGTAACAACTCCATTGCTGAAGAATCCACGTTCTTCTGGTGTCTCTGAACGACAACCACTTGTGACTTGCCAATAAACTAGATTGCATATATATATACTTTTATTAACGTATGGACAAAATGAAGTGCACTTTTGAATTTCGGAAAAAAAGTGGCGAAAGGTCACGCGTAAGTGTTGTATTTCAAAGTAGTATACCCATGGAAATGTTTGTTTGAGGCAATGGTGTCAAATCGCAACTGCATTTTACAGGGGTCAAAAAAGGTCCAAATAGTGCTAAGGAGATCCATATGAAATGCATACCATCCGTACTAATTGTGTATAGGTGGCAACCTTACCCGCTGAATGGTATTTGTTTTATTGAGCTCAGATGAAAGATGGGCCAACTGAGCCCCTGACCGAGATTTGAACCCATAACCTCCCGATTGTGAGTTAAGTGAGCTGGTGCAACTTGTCATTGGACCAAAGGGATATCAATGGCTCATTTAAATTGTATTATATGGTAAGTGTAAAGATGACAGACTTGAATATGAACAATGTATTTTAGGAATTCAATCGCAAGCATGTTTTCAGCATACTTCGTATAAATAAAATGTGCAAACATAATTTCAATGAGTTATTTTATATTATTATACGTCCTACATATCATAAATAACGCAATTACGGATTTCAAAAGGATATATTATTTTCTTTGATCTTCGAGAAGCAATTAGAGTTTTAAAATTGATTAACACGAGCCAAGGATCTTGTATCATATTAATTTTACGTGAAAAAAATATCTTTCTGGCAGGCATATTAGGACTTAAATTAGATTTTATAAATCATATTTGAATTTTGGAAGAAGAAAATTCATGGGCCCACAGGCTTGGCTTTTAAATGTATTCCTTTTTTTAAAGTAATATTGTAAATGTATTCAACTGATAACTTTTCAGAGGAAGCTCAATATTAACCAATCAATCCCTACATATTACTTGCCATGAATGAAGTAGTAACAGACTGATATCTTATATACTATGATTTTAAAAAATACAACTGCCTAGAAAGTGGCAATTCCATAGAAAAATGCATAGTCAAATTCTGCTTTTGAATTTTTTTTCCCACTATCATATATCCCATAGCACTTGACATACTATTCAAGAAAGATGAGAGGTCTGATCTGCTGCCTATTATCCATCTGATAGCATATCTGTACGTGCATAGTTGCCATATTATTTTAGGTGCTCATATATGTAATAATAGATACAATAGCTATTTGTCAATCAGCTACTGAATATAGACCCATCCCATGGTGCGTTAACCATTGGAGTTGTTCTTACCAAACTTCACCACACGGGTCAAGACGAGATGCTAACGAGGGAGAGCCCAGGACAGATTCAGGTATCGTTCGCCCACGATGTGCCAAAACAACTGCGCCACCATCCTCACATTTACAAATGCACTCCGTCAAACATTTATCAGAACGTAAAGAGAAGAAACCAGGAAAGATGATGGTTTTGTTTTGCTCTACCTTCACTAAGATCCAGGTTATGTTGTTGTTTTTAATGTAATGATACATGACGTTTATAGTTTGAGGTTCTGCGAAGAGAAAAGTAAAATTATTGTGCCCGATAGACATCTGCATAACATCCACATTGTGGATGTTACTCTTGGGGCAGATATAATTAAAAACATAAAAATCGTCATTTCATTACACAGTATTTTAAGAGGTGGTTTATATACAGTGTTTCAAACAGATGGACCCAATTTCAAAGCAGTATATTTCACGATGGCAACATGTTACAATGACACAAAAAGTTACAAACGGTTTAATGAGCTATCAAGTTTTACCAACCATTTTATAAATACTCTATGTGCCCTCCACCTGCTGTACGGACAACATCGAGACGATAGTTGAATTCGTCCCAAACGCCTCTCAAAGTGTCTTCTTCCACTGAAGTCACCGCTGCCATGATTCTGTTTTTGAGGTCATCCAGATTAGTCGCTAATGGTGGCACAAAAACACGGTCTTTGACGTATCCCCACAAGAAAAACTCGCAGGGTGTGATGTCTGGGAATCTTGGGGGCCAAGAGTGTAGCGCCAAGTCTTGGGGTCCCGTGTGACCTATCCAACGTTGAGGCAGTGTGACTTGCGAATGACTGAGGCTAGGGGCTGTTTGTGCGCTGGGAGAGGCATCTCGCGGTAATTATTTGAAACTCTCTCTAAGCCCCGCCCTCTCTATGCCCCGCCCTCTCTATGCCCCGCCCTCTCTATGCCCCGCCCTCTCTATGCCCCGCCCTTTCAAGTGGTAAGAGTTTCATTCATGGGCGGTTCATGGTTGCAGAGATATAGCGATTTCAAATCGGGTCCATTTGTTTGAAACACCCTGTATATATGAAGCAGTGACGTACTGGTTGGCTGGAGATTTCGGATCTGGTCTTGAGCATCCTTTTTCACCAACCCACGCTGCTCAGTGTGGTGAAAAACATGACTGACAGGCTTGGAGAGGCCTTCATCCAGCAGCAGATTGACAAGGGGTGGGATTTATTATTATTGTTATGTACATCACATGTGTACTGCATAGTTACTATATCCAGTGGTGAATGTTAAAAGTGAACAGCATTTAAGTTGTCCACCTGTGCATTGAGTTTGCGGTCAATCTCCAGCAGGTATTACGATGTTTTTTTTTTATTAACGACTCTGGTTGATCGGTTACTCTGGTAAATAGACTGATAAAACATTCCAAGATGGAATCTTCTAAAAAAATGTTCTTAAGAACCAGTTGAGTATTTTCAGTTGAGTGTTCAATTTTTTTTTTTACACAAGAGTTATCAAAAAAATGTATTATCAAATCTAAACCAGCACCTTACTGCGACACTGAAATTGGGCCTTAAGCCAAGATTGTGGCTGCCCTTTCCAAGTGACATTCGAAGCGTCCAATTACCTACAGGTGCGAGCTGGCCAATCAGTCCCTAATTCCGCCAAGTAAATTATGTGGGCTTACAGTCAAGGAAGAAAAGCACGTTAAAACCACACGTGTACTATCTTTACACGTGGATGACTTGAATGAAGAGACACCATTGACAGATATCCCACGTAGACATTTACATGCCAGGTGGCACTGTGGCAGAGTGCTAACCTCCGATTAGCACGGTTAGCTAGGCACGGTGTGAAATAAGTTCAACATGCGTACATACGTGAGTATAAATCCCAGTTTATCGTCTTTTCAGACACTCTCACCTCTGGGGTAGAAAATGGGTGCCGCTATTTTGGAAAGCCAACAGGAGTTGTCACTCTAGCAAGACACCCCCTGCGAGAAAAATGTGGCTTTTTCAAGAACTGCCACAGAACCTCCTAAAGCACAAATGCCTCCCAACACTCGTTAAGGCAAGGAGAAAGTTTGACAGTTGACTTCTAGTTTGTGCTGTAAGTGCTGTTGCTCCAATATTACATCCTACGAATCCTACAGGTGCTTTAGACTGTCTTTCTATTCACCATTGCGTCAATAATATGCAGCGACTGCTCGTGTTTGTACAACTGTTTATGTGGCGTAGAATGGAAATAATAAAATAATAAAAATAAAACATTGTAAAATAATTCTCACATTATTTTATAATGTTTTATTTTTATTATTTTATTATTTCCATTCTACGTGACTTTACCGAAAGAACCAAGAAGATGAATCCCTGCAGTCACGAAAGCTTTAAATCGAAATGTTCATGTGGCGATAAATAACAATTGTGTATCATGCTTACAAGGTAACACTCACCACTGACGTTAGCTGTGGCTGAGAATCAAACTCAGGTGACCAGGTTCATAGGACAGTGCACTTACCACTATACCCCCCCCCCCGACCCCTAATGCATGGAATCTCAATGTTAAACAATATCGAAAATAAAAGCATAATAATTATGATTTTTTTCCCTTAATTCAGGATGCGATGTCATTTCTACATGCTGTTGACTGACAACGGTTGCCATTAATTCACGCAGATAAGACAATGCCTGTCTCCCACAAACACTCACTGCACCATGAGCAGATCACATCATCGCCAATCTCTCAAACGGATGCTCCTCGTATAATATCGCTCTGCAGAACGTTCACATTTCATTGTACCATCACAGCATGAGATGGGTGTTGCTTGTAACATGAGGTTGCTGTGACTTTGTGTAACTCATTGTTCCCTACTTTGCACTCCTATCGCTGTTGTATTGTTTGTTGTTGTGACTTGCTTGACCCGCCTCTACTGAACATCTGTAAAAAACACAAGATCTGCATAACTCACCGGATTCCTCCAAGATAAATAAAGATTCTGATTCTGATCAGGGGGTGGGGGGGCATGGTGGTTCAATGTTAACGACCTCGCTTGATATACAAGAGGTCGTGGGTTCGATCCCGACCCTGACACCTGTATATTTGGAGTTTGCATGTTCTCACTTCTCATGGTCACGTGGATTTTTCTCCGGGTCCTCCGGTTTCCCCTCCACATTTAGAAACATGCGTTTAGAGTATTGGCTGCGATAAATTTTCACGCGATACGCCATTTCGTTGAGCCATCATTTGTGGCCAGGTCGCTTCTGAAAATGAGTTATATATCTCAGTGGGCATTACCTGGTAAAATAAAAAGTAATAGTTTGATATAGAAATGTATAGTTTATAAGCAATCATTGTCTCTGTCCAGTGCCGGCTCAAGGCCTCCATATGCTGTGCCCATCCGCTGTGGTCATGTGAGGCCACAATCCATCCGACTCTTGCACAAGAGCGAATCTCATAGCGCCATCTCCACGATGGCCATTCCATCACCTGTCTCAGCCCGAGGTCATCACCCCTTCTAACGATGTGTCCTTCCACAGCACACTTACTTAATAACACATCTTTATATTTATTTGTTTTCTGATCCGTGTGTTTCTCTTTCCGTATGCAAAAAAAATTATGTTTTGACAACGCCGAGTGATAACAATCGCTTTCATTTCTGTAAGGTTTTCATTTTAATTATTGCAATTTTAGGTTTCCCAGTTACTCACTATATATTTTAAGACATTTACAATCGTTTAATATACCACTCTTTGAGCCGATAAAAATATTATATTCTTTCCAAAATGTCTTAAAGTGCGTTGTAATGATTTAAGAAGCACCACCCTCCCAATTCAAGGGTGACATTACATTCACGACTCTCCATTGTGAGCGGGAGATTCATTAAATTGTACGGCTCTTCGGGTTGAAAAATTCCCGACAACATTTTCATCGAATTTCCAAACCTCCATTGCAATGTAAGCACGTTTTTATTTTTCTCACATTTTTTTGCACGTTATACCTTTCATAAGTAATCGTAATGTGATCTTCCTTCAAAGAACACCCCTTCCCTCTCCACTAGAAATCACCGCTTTGATTTCGGTGTGATGTACTACAATTCCGAATGAATACGTTTTCAGTTGAAGGGTGGGGAATGTTAATTTTGACATACATTTCAATTAACTGCCAAGGTTTTTCACAGGAACTTAAAATTAAAATTGTAGCGATAATGCCGAGATAAATTTAGTTTTGGGAATCGAAATTATCCCAGATGGGGACTGAATCAGCCCGTAATGCCTGTAATGCGAATAAAATGTGGACAACATTGCAGGGATTTGGCAGTGGTTATCCTATGGACACGCTGGATCTCACCATAGGAATGTGGAATTCTCACCACCGGCTCATGAAGATGGTTGATGACCGTACCACCCATGCTGGATTGGCCAGTGCTTCGTCAACGCTACCGCATGACTAAAACACCTCTTCTTCGTATGGCTGATGTTGACTCAGAGCAACAAATATAATGTTATACACTAGGGTGATTGAACCAGATAATTGTGGCATGAGTAGGCGAGTGTGTCACCGTGGTGATGCCCCTTTGTATTTGTGAATTGAGCGCTGAGTCGTTATATGTTATATATGTTACATGTTCTTGGGTTTTTTCGGTAAAGTCACGTACTTACAGCAAGCATGCTGTGACGGTTCCACCTGAAGACGGAAGCTTGTGTTGCCTCCGAAACGTCGTGATTTTTATTTTATTTTAATTTTATTTTTATTAATTTAAAATTTTTACCTACGTGACTTTACCTAAAAAACCTAAGAATATGAATCCTTGCAGTCACGAAAGCTTCAAATCTAGAATTAGTGTGTTTGATGTTGCTCCAATAACTGCTCCAGACAAAAATGTTTTGAATATTTTTATATTGTAAGAAACCACGTAACATACATTTCATGATTACAAAATGAATGTTGGACTTCTGAAATGTGAGCTCAAATGAAGGCTAACTTTGTTCACAAAAGTAATTTGCGTCTGAAAACATTCGAATTTGTATTACCATTGTATTTTATTTCATTTATTCATGAATCAATATCATCAAATCTTTATCTCATTCGGTAAGAGCTACAAAAAAACACATTTGAATTCTTTTCAAGGGAGAAGCAATGACAGCATAGGTTCAAAAAAAAGTCTGGTGAGGCTTATGGCAGAAACAAACTGAGGGCAATATCATGAACAAAATATAGTTCAGGAAATCTAAATAAATCTATATTTGAGTCTACATTTACTTGATGCTGTCATGGGAAAGTTTAACAAAAGTGATCCCCTCCCTTTGATGCTGCTAATCCTGCATAATGCACGGGCATACGTAGTACTAATCACATACCTGCATTTCCCATATCCCCTCCCTTTGATGCTGCTAATCCTGCATAATGCACGGGCATACGTAGTACTAATCACATACCTGCATTTCCCATATCCCCTCCCTTTGATGCTGCTAATCCTGCATAATGCACGGGCATACGTAGTACTAATCACATACCTGCATTTCCCATATCCCCTCCCTTTGATGCTGCTAATCCTGCATAATGCACGGGCATACGTAGTACTAATCACATACCTGCATTTCCCATATCCCCTCCCTTTGATGCTGCTAATCCTGCATAATGCACGGGCATACGTAGTACTAATCACATACCTGCATTTCCCATATCCCCTCCCTTTGATGCTGCTAATCCTGCATAATGCACGGGCATACGTAGTACTAATCACATACCTGCATTTCCCATATCCCCTCCCTTTGATGCTGCTAATCCTGCATAATGCACGGGCATACGTAGTACTAATCACATACCTGCATTTCCCATATCCCCTCCCTTTGATGCTGCTAATCCTGCATAATGCACGGGCATACGTAGTACTAATCACATACCTGCATTTCCCATATCCCCTCCCTTTGATGCTGCTAATCCTGCATAATGCACGGGCATACGTAGTACTAATCACATACCTGCATTTCCCATATCCCCTCCCTTTGATGCTGCTAATCCTGCATAATGCACGGGCATACGTAGTACTAATCACATACCTGCATTTCCCATATCCCCTCCCTTTGATGCTGCTAATCCTGCATAATGCACGGGCATACGTAGTACTAATCACATACCTGCATTTCCCATATCCCCTCCCTTTGATGCTGCTAATCCTGCATAATGCACGGGCATACGTAGTACTAATCACATACCTGCATTTCCCATATCCCCTCCCTTTGATGCTGCTAATCCTGCATAATGCACGGGCATACGTAGTACTAATCACATACCTGCATTTCCCATATCCCCTCCCTTTGATGCTGCTAATCCTGCATAATGCACGGGCATACGTAGTACTAATCACATACCTGCATTTCCCATATCCCCTCCCTTTGATGCTGCTAATCCTGCATAATGCACGGGCATACGTAGTACTAATCACATACCTGCATTTCCCATATCCCCTCCCTTTGATGCTGCTAATCCTGCATAATGCACGGGCATACGTAGTACTAATCACATACCTGCATTTCCCATATCCCCTCCCTTTGATGCTGCTAATCCTGCATAATGCACGGGCATACGTAGTACTAATCACATACCTGCATTTCCCATATCCCCTCCCTTTGATGCTGCTAATCCTGCATAATGCACGGGCATACGTAGTACTAATCACATACCTGCATTTCCCATATCCCCTCCCTTTGATGCTGCTAATCCTGCATAATGCACGGGCATACGTAGTACTAATCACATACCTGCATTTCCCATATCCCCTCCCTTTGATGCTGCTAATCCTGCATAATGCACGGGCATACGTAGTACTAATCACATACCTGCATTTCCCATATCCCCTCCCTTTGATGCTGCTAATCCTGCATAATGCACGGGCATACGTAGTACTAATCACATACCTGCATTTCCCATATCCCCTCCCTTTGATGCTGCTAATCCTGCATAATGCACGGGCATACGTAGTACTAATCACATACCTGCATTTCCCATATCCCCTCCCTTTGATGCTGCTAATCCTGCATAATGCACGGGCATACGTAGTACTAATCACATACCTGCATTTCCCATATCCCCTCCCTTTGATGCTGCTAATCCTGCATAATGCACGGGCATACGTAGTACTAATCACATACCTGCATTTCCCATATCCCCTCCCTTTGATGCTGCTAATCCTGCATAATGCACGGGCATACGTAGTACTAATCACATACCTGCATTTCCCATATCCCCTCCCTTTGATGCTGCTAATCCTGCATAATGCACGGGCATACGTAGTACTAATCACATACCTGCATTTCCCATATCCCCTCCCTTTGATGCTGCTAATCCTGCATAATGCACGGGCATACGTAGTACTAATCACATACCTGCATTTCCCATATCCCCTCCCTTTGATGCTGCTAATCCTGCATAATGCACGGGCATACGTAGTACTAATCACATACCTGCATTTCCCATATCCCCTCCCTTTGATGCTGCTAATCCTGCATAATGCACGGGCATACGTAGTACTAATCACATACCTGCATTTCCCATATCCCCTCCCTTTGATGCTGCTAATCCTGCATAATGCACGGGCATACGTAGTACTAATCACATACCTGCATTTCCCATATCCCCTCCCTTTGATGCTGCTAATCCTGCATAATGCACGGGCATACGTAGTACTAATCACATACCTGCATTTCCCATATCCCCTCCCTTTGATGCTGCTAATCCTGCATAATGCACGGGCATACGTAGTACTAATCACATACCTGCATTTCCCATATCCCCTCCCTTTGATGCTGCTAATCCTGCATAATGCACGGGCATACGTAGTACTAATCACATACCTGCATTTCCCATATCCCCTCCCTTTGATGCTGCTAATCCTGCATAATGCACGGGCATACGTAGTACTAATCACATACCTGCATTTCCCATATCCCCTCCCTTTGATGCTGCTAATCCTGCATAATGCACGGGCATACGTAGTACTAATCACATACCTGCATTTCCATATCCCCTCCCTTTGATGCTGCTAATCCTGCATAATGCACGGGCATACGTAGTACTAATCACATACCTGCATTTCCATATCCCCTCCCTTTGATGCTGCTAATCCTGCATAATGCACGGGCATACGTAGTACTAATCACATACCTGCATTTCCCATATCCCCTCCCTTTGATGCTGCTAATCCTGCATAATGCACGGGCATACGTAGTACTAATCACATACCTGCATTTCCATATCCCCTCCCTTTGATGCTGCTAATCCTGCATAATGCACGGGCATACGTAGTACTAATCACATACCTGCATTTTCCATATCCCCTCCCTTTGATGCTGCTAATCCTGCATAATGCACGGGCATACGTAGTACTAATCACATACCTGCATTTCCCATATCCCCTCCCTTTGATGCTGCTAATCCTGCATAATGCACGGGCATACGTAGTACTAATCACATACCTGCATTTCCATATCCCCTCCCTTTGATGCTGCTAATCCTGCATAATGCACGGGCATACGTAGTACTAATCACATACCTGCATTTTCCATATCCCCTCCCTTTGATGCTGCTAATCCTGCATAATGCACGGGCATACGTAGTACTAATCACATACCTGCATTTCCCATATCCCCTCCCTTTGATGCTGCTAATCCTGCATAATGCACGGGCATACGTAGTACTAATCACATACCTGCATTTCCATATCCCCTCCCTTTGATGCTGCTAATCCTGCATAATGCACGGGCATACGTAGTACTAATCACATACCTGCATTTTCCATATCCCCTCCCTTTGATGCTGCTAATCCTGCATAATGCACGGGCATACGTAGTACTAATCACATACCTGCATTTCCCATATCCCCTCCCTTTGATGCTGCTAATCCTGCATAATGCACGGGCATACGTAGTACTAATCACATACCTGCATTTCCCATATCCCCTCCCTTTGATGCTGCTAATCCTGCATAATGCACGGGCATAAGTAGTACTAATCACATACCTGCATTTCCCATATCCCCTCCCTTTGATGCTGCTAATCCTGCATAATGCACGGGCATACGTAGTACTAATCACATACCTGCATTTCCCATATCCCCTCCCTTTGATGCTGCTAATCCTGCATAATGCACGGGCATAAGTAGTACTAATCACATACCTGCATTTCCCATATCCCCTCCCTTTGATGCTGCTAATCCTGCATAATGCACGGGCATACGTAGTACTAATCACATACCTGCATTTCCCATATCCCCTCCCTTTGATGCTGCTAATCCTGCATAATGCACGGGCATAAGTAGTACTAATCACATACCTGCATTTCCCATATCCCCTCCCTTTGATGCTGCTAATCCTGCATAATGCACGGGCATACGTAGTACTAATCACATACCTGCATTTCCCATATCCCCTCCCTTTGATGCTGCTAATCCTGCATAATGCACGGGCATAAGTAGTACTAATCACATACCTGCATTTCCCATATCCCCTCCCTTTGATGCTGCTAATCCTGCATAATGCACGGGCATACGTAGTACTAATCACATACCTGCATTTTCCATATCCCCTCCCTTTGATGCTGCTAATCCTGCATAATGCACGGGCATACGTAGTACTAATCACATACCTGCATTTCCCATATCCCCTCTCTTTGATGCTGCTAATCCTGCATAATGCACGGGCATACGTAGTACTAATCACATACCTGCATTTCCCATATCCCCTCCCTTTGATGCTGCTAATCCTGCATAATGCACGGGCATACGTAGTACTAATCACATACCTGCATTTCCCATATCCCCTCCCTTTGATGCTGCTAATCCTGCATAATGCACGGGCATACGTAGTACTAATCACATACCTGCATTTTCCATATCCCCTCCCTTTGATGCTGCTAATCCTGCATAATGCACGGGCATACGTAGTACTAATCACATACCTGCATTTTCCATATCCCCTCCCTTTGATGCTGCTAATCCTGCATAATGCACGGGCATACGTAGTACTAATCACATACCTGCATTTTCCATATCCCCTCCCTTTGATGCTGCTAATCCTGCATAATGCACGGGCATACGTAGTACTAATCACATACCTGCATTTTCCATATCCCCTCCCTTTGATGCTGCTAATCCTGCATAATGCACGGGCATACGTAGTACTAATCACATACCTGCATTTTCCATACATATGCTAAATATGCAAATTCCTTTGTCAAGGCGCTCTTCCCCCTCCAACCCAGCAGCTTAAATATACGCTGCCAAGCCTGGTGGTGTTTCATTCAGACGCTGTCTTTCTGACAGACCTGTTCTTCACCTGAGGACGGCTGCTTGCGTTGTGGCCGAAACGTCGGGAGAATTATTTTATTATGTTTTATTTTTATTATTTTATTATTTCCATTCTACGTGACTTTACCGAAAGAACCAAGAAGATGAATCCCTGCAGTCACGAAAACTTTAAAGCGAAATTTAAAAGTTAATTTGTATGTTTTTATGCTAAACGACCGACTTGATAGGGGAAACGGAGAAGGGACTTCATGAGAAGAGTTTAATACGCAGAGAGTTTAATACGCGGAAAGTTTAATACGCAGAGAGTCTAATACGCAGAGAGTTTAATACGCAGATAGTTTAATACGCAGAGAGTCTAATACGCAGAGAGTTTAATATGCAAGATAGTTTAATACGCGGAAAGTTTAATACGCAAGATAGTTTAATACGCGGAAAGTTTAATACGCAAGATAGTTTAATACGCGGAAAGTTTAATACGCAAGATAGTTTAATACGCGGAAAGTTTAATACGCAAGATAGTTTAATACGCGGAAAGTTTAATACGCAAGATAGTTTAATACGCGGAAAGTTTAATACGCAAGATAGTTTAATACGCGGAAAGTTTAATACGCAAGATAGTTTAATACGCGGAAAGTTTAATACGCAAGATAGTTTAATACGCGGAAAGTTTAATACGCAAGATAGTTTAATACGCGGAAAGTTTAATACGCAAGATAGTTTAATACGCGGAAAGTTTAATACGCAAGATAGTTTAATACGCGGAAAGTTTAATACGCAAGATAGTTTAATACGCGGAAAGTTTAATACGCAAGATAGTTTAATACGCGGAAAGTTTAATACGCAGAGAGTCTAATACGCAGAGAGTTTAATACGCAGAGAGTTTAATACGCGGAAAGTTTAATACGCAAGATAGTTTAATACGCAAGATAGTCTAATACGCAGAGAGTTTAATACGCAGAGAGTTTAATACGCGGAAAGTTTAATACACAAGATAGTTTAATACGCAGAGAGTTTAATACGCAGAGAGTTTAATACGCAGAGAGTTTAATACACAAGATAGTTTAATACGCAGAGAGTTTAATACGCGGAAAGTTTAATACGCGGAGAGTTTAATACGCAGAGAGTCTAATACGCAGAGAGTTTAATACGCAGAGAGTCTAATACGCAGAGAGTTTAATACGCGGAAAGTTTAATACGCAGAGAGTTTAATACGCAGAGAGTCTAATACGCAGAGAGTTTAATACGCAGAGAATTTAATACGCGGAAAGTTTAATACGCAAGATAGTTTAATACGCGGAAAGTTTAATACGCAAGATAGTTTAATACGCGGAAAGTTTAATACGCAAGATAGTTTAATACGCGGAAAGTTTAATACGCAAGATAGTTTAATACGCGGAAAGTTTAATACGCAGAGAGTCTAATACGCAGAGAGTTTAATACGCAGAGAGTTTAATACGCGGAAAGTTTAATACGCAAGATAGTTTAATACGCAAGATAGTCTAATACGCAGAGAGTTTAATACGCAGAGAGTTTAATACGCGGAAAGTTTAATACACAAGATAGTTTAATACGCAGAGAGTTTAATACGCAGAGAGTTTAATACGCAGAGAGTTTAATACACAAGATAGTTTAATACGCAGAGAGTTTAATACGCGGAAAGTTTAATACGCGGAGAGTTTAATACGCAGAGAGTCTAATACGCAGAGAGTTTAATACGCAGAGAGTCTAATACGCAGAGAGTTTAATACGCGGAAAGTTTAATACGCAGAGAGTTTAATACGCAGAGAGTCTAATACGCAGAGAGTTTAATACGCAGAGAATTTAATACGCGGAAAGTTTAATACACAAGATAGTTTAATACGCAGAGAGTTTAATACGCAGAGAGTTTAATACGCAGAGAGTTTAATACACAAGATAGTTTAATACGCAGAGAGTTTAATACGCGGAAAGTTTAATACGCGGAGAGTTTAATACGCAGAGAGTTTAATACGCAGAGAGTTTAATACACAAGATAGTTTAATACGCAGAGAGTTTAATACGCAGAGAGTTTAATACGCGGAAAGTTTAATACGCAGAGAGTTTAATACGCGGAGAGTTTAATACGCGGAAAGTTTAATACGCAGAGAGTTTAATACGCAGAGAGTTTAATACGCAGAGAGTTTAATACACAAGATAGTTTAATACGCAGAGAGTTTAATACGCGGAAAGTTTAATACGCGGAGAGTCTAATACGCAGAGAGTTTAATACGCAGAGAGTTTAATACACAAGATAGTTTAATACGCAAGAGAGTTTAATACGCGAAGAGAGTTTAATACGCGAAGAGAGTTTAATACGCGAAGAGATATATACGTGAAGAATGTAATACCGGGAGAGTTTAATACGCGGAGAGTTCAATACGAGAAAAAAAAACATCAGAGGATCTTTCGTGCTCATTTGTGTTTGTTTTGAGGACGGATGTTTCCGAGTCAGGACTAGGTCGGTAAGACAATCATAAGTTGTGTTTCATTTGTGGTCCTGGCTCCGGGCACCCCCCCGAGTAGCACGGCTGGCTACGCACGGTGCAAAACAAGTTCAACATACTGAAGTACATTTTAATTTTCCTTGGGTTTTTTTATGCAGGTCATCCGTCATCATTATTGGCCATGATCAATCCGCTGCTGGATGATGGCGTCCCCACGCCTTTGCCAAATCTCACGATCCTGCGATGTAATGCTCCACCCAGCACCTGCACAAGAGCTGATTTCCGTGCTCCATCTCCTCCATAGTTGTCCTCTTGGACACGTTCCGTTATTATATTTGCCATCGACCACCGTCCAACGCAAGAATAGTTAAAAAATTATCAGAAGTTCTTAATTTCATTCGATACAATGTGCCTATGTTCACGTATGCTTCACCCTTGTTCACATACCATTCCATCACATTGGCGGTGCAGTTGTATAACTGAATATTGTTTGAAATAAAAGTACGGATGTGTCATCACTTGATAAAATAATTGGTATATATTGTTAAAACGCGCCCTTCATAATAACGATGGTAACACGTGACTTTTTGTCTGTTGTTGTTGTTATTATCACCGCACGCGCACTGTGCAACTAAATGCAGGGCGAGTTATTTATACGCTTAACAAAATAACACAACTTGCAACAACAACAACAACAAACCCCCACTTAACATCGTTGATTTCTGGCTTTGATGGGCTTGGCGAAGGTGTCGCTTGTGCGTGACGAGCTCATTATAAACACAGCGAGAGGAGGTTGATACACGATGCGGGCTCGCACTCCGGCAAAGACTCTCAAGGTGATGAATCGACAAAACAAGTCAATAGTGCTGTGTTTTTTTGCCTGCGTAAATCTATCGATTGTGCCACAAAGACAGGCTTTTTAATTGGCTTATCTTTGTAACTACTGCAGGTCCCGCAACTGAATGCAACAAAGCGTATTATCGTAATTCCTGACCAATATTGAGCCCTGCTTTTTTGGCAGCGCTTGTGCAATAAATTTGCCTTGACTGAGCATGGCTATTATTCAATGCTTGGTCCCAAGCATTACTTCGCATGGCTTTGCACCTCTGCGGTTTTGCTGAGGCATTGGTATTGACAAGTCATACCCAGCACTATATAGTGCAGCAACCGTTACAAAGTATGAATCATGATGATCATCCCTTAGAAAGCCTCCGAAGAATAGACCGTACTCATCCGGTTTTAATACGTAACCAATTTACCGTACATATTTTTTCTCCCTTCTTCTCCTTCATGCTGGCTCTATGACAATGCAGACGATTATTACAAAGAGGCAACGTAATCTCACCCTGAGTGAAGCTTTCACTTAAATACAATTTGCTCTTCCCAAGGAACACGTTGCGCTTGGCCAGAGTCGTCGAATTCGGAGCTGTCAAATAACATCAGGGCACGTGTGCAGGCTTTTGCTTATTGTCATGGTAACCGCCCCCCCTCCTCGTGTCTCCTCTCCTCCCGCACCTCTCGTTTCTCCCCTCCCTACCCACTCTGTGCGTGACCCTGGGCAAGCCGCGTGCGCTCGTTACGGCCACCGCTAACTCGCAACCGGCGCCCGCGGTGTGAGCCCCGAACGAACGATTGAATTCGCAGAGAGCCATCTTTGTACTCGTAGGTTTTTTCGGTAAAATCACGTAGGTAAAAAAAAAAATTTATGAAACTTTTATTAATTGTAATTTTTTTTAAATAAAACTTTTATTAATTGTAATTTTTTTTTACCTACGTGACTTTACCGAAAAAAAACCTAAAAGTATGAATCCTTGGAGTCAAGAAAGCTTCAAATCTAGAAGCCATCTTTGTCTTCACGCCGACGATGCAATGCCGGCCGGTCTGGGAAGCGAGATGAAGAATGGGAATCAAAATAAAGGAAAGCGTTGGGGCAATTGTCGAAAGGCGGGGGGATGGAGGAGTCATGCACATTGGGCGCAGTTGACGTTGGGATGAAGCGTAGGGGTTAGACGGGAAATGTGGGAAGTGAATGCGTACAGAGGAGAAGAGTGAGGGATTGCTAGGATACTCGAGGAAGAGGAACGAAAGGCACATTATGTGCACCCCTCGAAGAATGAAATTGCATGCTCGTGTGCCGTGTTACATTTGGGAATTTTAACAACACAACCTGCGTTGGATATTTTAAATTAAGCAATGGATGAATCATCTATTTGCTACATTGATTAAAAAAAAATTACATTGCTTTCGTATCACATCACATCTTCCCCTATAGACTATGTTCTCCAACCTAACCAAAACAAATAGGCTCTCTCGCCTTCCACAAAATCGTCTCGAATGCGTTTGATCTCGTCAGAAGCTCACAAGCTCCGCAAAACTGAGCCTGGTTAACACCTGGACGGTGACCACAACATTGGTTCTTGCCAAGGTGCTGCGGGCTGGGGTCTGCGACAAGTGTGGCGAGGAGGCGACGGTGTTGAGTGTAGCCTGCCTCGTGCACACGCTGGCAGTGTTCTCCGGCTCCTCGGGTTCCAGCCCACACGAGGCCGAACTCGCAGTTGTGGATTTGGCTCAAATGTCCCAATGCAGAAGGACCCTCCTGGAGACTCGGTGAGGATTGAATTAATAAATATTTGTTTTTGTATTAATAATTGGATGTGACTATGAACTAAACTAAGAAACTAAACTGTTATTTTTATTTTACCAGGTAAGGCCGACTGAGCTCACTGGGCCTTACCCTAGCTCTATTTTTCTGGAATTATACCAAAATAACGTGTCCTACGTAAAACGAGTTAAACTTAACTGTTTTACTTATAGCCGCATCAATTAATTTGCTTTTTTTATTAAAATTTTCGTGACTGCAGGAATTCATATTCTTTGATTATTTTGGTATAGTACGCATATAGAAAATAATATAATAAAAATAATAAAAAATTTTAAAAATTATAAAAACCTAAAACTCACGACGTTTCGATTGCAACACAAGCGGTCGTCATCTGGCGGAGAGAAATAAGAATGTTTGAAAATGATTTCTGTATTTTTTATTTTATTATTTTCTATCTATGTGACTTTACCGAAAAAACCAACGAATAGATTAGTTTACTATTTTTACATTTTAAAATATATCTAACATACAAAAACAACACGGCGCAAGTCGTCGGTAAAAAAAACACAATCACTTATAACAATACACAAGGTCCGTTATTTACCCAGCAAAGCCTCGACTGAGTCTCAATACTTTTCTGCAGGAGGGTCCTGCGCTGTGGATGTTTGATCAAATATCCATGATTGTGCGGATATTGGGAGTAAAACCAGAGTGACTCAAAGGAAACCTGACACGTCTCAGGGGATGACTCCGCAAGCTCCACGCAATTAAATTTAAGAATGCATTGCTCTAATCGCCATCTCCTGGCGACTTGAGCAATCCACACGTCTACAAAATCTGGATATCCCTGGTGGTCACCAATTCGGAATCAGAATGAGAATATTTATTTATGCAGGAGGAATACGATGAGCTATTAAGCTCTTTTTCCACACAAGTCCAGTAGGGGCGGGTAAGAACATTACAACAACGAACAATACAAAAACATGATACGTGGAGTGGAAAGTACAAGAAAAGTAAACAAATCACCCAACACACTTAAAAATAAAAAATAAACCACCCCCATTCTACCAGGCAAAGCCCACTGAGGTGCTGCATTGTTTTTCAGAAGCGACCTGGCCACAAATGATAGCTCAACAAAGTGTCCTATCACTTGGACATTTATAGCAGCAAAATAATCGAAATAATCTCAACACATGTTGATTCTAAATGTGGAGGGGAAACCCGGAGGACCCGGAGAAAAAATACACGCGAACACGGTGAGAACATGCAAACTCCAAACATACAGGTGACAGGGCCCGGATCGAAGCCCTGACCTCCTGCATATCAGGCGAGGAATCTAACATCACATCACCGTGGCGCCCCTTAAAAAAATAAGTAAAATATAAAAGTTCAAATTGTACAATCAAGTCCCAATTCAACTATTAAGCAGGCTCAACACTGCTTATCCGCTCTACACATCACCAAATAAATATTCGTATCTTCTCAGCTTAGCTTATGTTCTCGACCGATCACCAAATAATTTACTTATTTTTTGATTGGTCGGTTTTAATAATTGCATTCGCGTGATTTCGTCACGGTTCAGTTTTGAATGTTGAAATGGCATTAATGTTATGATATCCTATATATATCACTACAGGCATCGAAACTAATTATGCATTCTCAGAACCCGTTGAATTGACACGGTGACTATGTATGTATATATTCCGAGCAACTGCTATATAAATCACTTAAGTGTAAGCTTCGTGAAATATTTTGCAACCAAATGGAATAATTCAATAGGCTTTTATATTTGAATTGTGCTTCTCCACTGAAAAAAAAAATCTGCCCATTTATATATATGGATAGTTTGACTTGACCTGAAAGCCATTATCTGCACCAACCTAATGGATTGTAATATACTCAATGTTTTCATAACCGGCGTGTTGAAGAATGAATCCACAACATTTGCAAGTTGTAACTATTTGTCGTTTTGTCTATGTGACTAATCCCTTACTGATTGGCCGTGTCGGGTGGTGGAGGGTTTCGACACATTTATACTTACGCGATCTAACCCAAAAACCTGAATTATGAATAATATTGGTCGCGAAAGCTTACGTGTTCAACTCAATGTTTTCGTTTGCATCATTGTAACGTTTGTGGCTGGGTCTCTTTTTATTGGTGTCTGTGTGCGTGTGGTTTTTTTTGTGCTCATTTAAAACTTCACTGGCTTCTTCCAACTTAATGCCGGAAGACTGTCTCCGGGTAGAGTGTGAGTACAGTGTGGGGTTTCTCGCAAGCACATTTTTTTTTAAAGCGCACAACATCCGACACCCACACACGCTCCAAGAAACCCACCTCGGCAAATGACCAACAGGGCCCGGTCACTACGGTATCCATGGATACAACCTCACCACCAACATTGCCTGGCCACGTCACGTTCGGCTGGCTTGGACACAGCCACATTTGCAATTTGTAACTTTGATCCTTACCTGTGTATCGATAGTTCAACTTTAATGCGACGTTGTTTTGAGGGACTGTGTGTTGGCCTGGTGTGGGCTAGGGCTGGGTTGTGTTGTTTTACTGCCTTGCCCGAGATTACCTTTCATTTATATTTCGTGACATGCTTACCTTTATATTTATTTCGTACTCCTGTCGTTTTGTTTTTGTATTGTCTGTTGGTGTAACTTGCTGGCGCCACTCTACTGGACATCTATGAAAAAGAGCTTCATAGCTCATCGGATTCCTCCTTCGGTCTAAATTCTGATTCTGAGCATGTTAGCGTAACATGTTGGAATCAACCAATTAAAATTACGTCTTAAGTATGAAGACATTCCAACGATGCACAGCTATATTATCCGATCTAGAAACATGGGGGCAACGCTAACAAGTGTAATCAAAGGTAAAGGAGTGACATTTATTAATATATCTCCAACTAAATTTTGATTCAAAGCTTTCCTGACTGCAGGGATTCATATTCTTGGTTCTTTCGGTAAAGTCACGTAGAAAGGAAATAAAATTAAAATAAAAAATAAAAAAATTCTCACGACGTTTCGACTGCAACACAAGCAACCATCATCAGGTGTGAAATCCACAGCAAGACATTTTTGAAAAAAAGTGGCGGTTTTTTTCTTAACGTCAGCACCACGGACAGCGATTTGGCAGTTGGTCAGATGGACGAGTCCATCTATGTTGGGAAATGAGGAGGGGGGAGAAGAAAATGGAATGCGGAATATATCTCCAACTGTTACATGTGTGCAATCATGTGTGTGCATTGCCGATCCAACTTTGCGCTAATTCGTCCATTAAAAATCGATACTTGAGCTCCCAAAACACTTGACTTGTCAGTAGACAGTATTCCAGTCCAGTATTTTTTTATTTGTCTGCTGTGCCTTCGCCTTGGTGCTGAGTGAACTAAGACATTTGTCTAATTTAAAAAAAAAATCTAATTTACTTGGTTAAATGTTGAAATTATTATTGTCTTGCGCATTTGTTTCGAGTTCCATTCGCTGCGCTTGCCTGGCCCGTGTAAAACGCACTCGCTTTCAACGCCGCCACGCAAGATTGTCGCGATGCTTACTCTTTGGTTCTTTCGGTAAAGTTAGAAATAAACTAAAATAAAACAAATCACGACGTTTCGATCGCAACACAGGCGGTCGTCATCAGGCTAAGACGACCGTCATCAGACAAAGACGACCGCTTCTGTTGCGATCAAAACGTCGTCATTTGTTTTATTTTATTTCATTTCTAACTACGTGACTTTACCGAAAGAACCAAAGAGTATGGATTCCTGCAGTCACGAAAGCTTCAAATCAAGATTGTCGCGATGCAGTATAGTTCTCAATTGTCAGTGGAGGTGCCGTGCAGTAAACGATGCTCCCGTATCACTTGGAATACCTTTGTCGGTATTACATTTTTTTTTTATAGAACCCCCCAAAAATGTAAACAAAGAGACGGATAGCTTTGGGATTAAGGTGTCGTGGCTCCAACAGGAAGTGCATTCCCATGACAATGCCCCTCCCCTCCCTCCCGCAATATTACCCAAAAGGTCACTGTCCTAAGAGGTCAACGTAACCCTATAGAGCACCTATTACACATTAACACCCTTGATCAAATTTACCAACGGAAATGTTGTTTCAATAACATCCAACAGAGAGAGCACAATGCTCGTGTTGCCAGTAAATCACGTACACATAGGTTTGCAAGCGCATATTAAGTATATAGGGGGAAAGCTTACTGTAATGTTGTACTCACATTAAATATATGGGGGAGAATGCTAACGTTATGCTGTACTCACATATTAAATACATGGGGGGGGGGGGGGAGGCGAAGCTTACGTTATATTGTACCCTCATATGAAGTATATATGGGAAAATGTTTACGTGATACTGTACTCACTAAATATACAGCATATGGGAAATCGCTTATGTCACAGTGCGCTGTGCTCACGTGTGTTTTCAGAGAAACGCTTCGTGCCTTTTTTTTTAAACTCAGTTCCACTGGTGGCCAGATTTACTAGGGTGGCAGCTGGAATGAGAGTGTACCCTCGCTTCTTTCTTGTTATTTGAATGCAACTCGATGTTTTTAGTTGTCACCGTGTAAATTGTAGCGTTGTACTTTATCTATTTAAGAATAATATATATCAAATTTAATAAAAATATGATGTAGTGTAAACCCTACATAAATGACTCGGTGCTCAATTCTATTTTAAAATGTAATTATGCTAAGTAAACCCATAAAGTATGTGTTTTTTCGCTTTATAGGTCCACGGCAAATTCACAATGGAAGGGTCGCATACGGACGGATTTCACTGTGCAGAAATCTGCTTAATTTGCTGCTAAAACGCATATCGTGTGGCGGAGGTGGGGAGGGGGTTTTGGCGAGCAATAGTGAGCAGAAGAGTAATTTGTATTCAGCTTGTGAATATGAAGCTCCCCAGGGGGGGGGTACACATCCCTAAGGCTCCATTTGTGACGACTGATAGACTGGTGATATCGTCCTTATAAATATGCACATAATCAAGACGGCCTATATTTACCATTTACCTTGAACTGATGTGTGAATGTTCATGCAGTGCACACGCATCAGTGAGGGGGACACTGATTCATTATACATTCAAGCATATTGAATTGTGCATGCATTACACTTTCAGTAATACGTATAAAACCCTTCCCTTATCGTTTTTTTGTTGAGCGTCTCATATATGCTGTACGCTCCGAAAAAAAACAGAATATGAAAATATCGCGCCTGCTTCTCTGAGAAGAATGATTTATTTTCTTTAGTACGCGGTCTATTTTTGCGTGTCACTTGTCTTCCAATGCATTGGCACGGTGTTGTTCATGATGGCTCCAAGATGAGAGGGGAGAAAAGGCTTCGCGGTTTCTTCAAAGGAAGCCTCTGATTGAGTCTATTATATCGTTGCCAATGATGCAGTCACACGGATAAGGCTCTGAGCCGGAAGACTGTTGATGTCCCCGATGATACGACGGCAGTCTAAACATTCTAAAGTGAAACTTTACTAAGCCCTAAAATAAAAGAGAAAATGCAATATTTCATTAATACTATCCAACCCATCTGATGTGAATGTTAGAATTTTTTTTTATAATAAAGACTTTAATTATTATGACATTTTTCAAATGCTTACACTTAAATTACCTTTCAATTTGTTAAATACAGTAACTGAATACGCCATATTTAAAACGTGAAAATAGTAATAACAATATATTTTTAAAAACTCACCATTATCTTAATTAATTCTGTGTTATGACAATTATATATTATTACATCTACACATAAACATATACAGTTCGAAATGTATCTATGTATACTGTTACAGACAACGGCCAGATGCTTTCCTTTCGAGCAGAGATGAATAGAAATAATTTTTAGCTTTAAGCAATTCTCAAATGTATACACGGAGAAAACTACACTGCTTTGCGCTTAAATACAAAACTTCCCAATAGAACATTTCTAGAACATAAAATAAATGCCTTTAAATCATGGCATGACACAACTGGGTGTGGTATCAATCATAATTAAAATGCACACCAAACCACAGACCACCATGCGACATCTGTGCAGCGTGTGCACTACAATTGCCTTGTCCTGATTACCTACAACTGAATGATAATATAATTACAGACGTTTCATTAGTCGTTAAAGGGCAGCCTCTAATTTTTTTAATGTGTTGACCTGATTCAAATTATTACATGTTAGAAGGATGCTACGGTACTATTTTAATCTGAAATGCAGAAACAAAGCGTATAGCCACGTCTACATTCTTTCAAAGGCAAATGCGGAGCCCTGCAATTTCTTGGTCGTGCCTTTCTCTTCCATACTGGTCAGACAAACCTGCCAGAGTACCCTCACTTTGTCCTACCGCACGTGAATTACCAATTGGCTACCCATTTATTCTGCTGGGTAGACAGAGTAGGGGAGATTAAATAAACTCGCAACATTGTTTCAACGGCCACTGTGGAATCGAATCGAATGGGTGACCTCTGCATTGCAATTCCAGTGTGCTAACCATTAAAAACCACGGCAGCATCCCCTACAACACGTATTCATATATCTGTACCTGCTAAACGAATTGGGTATAAATATCCAGTTCCATGATGAGTGTTGTATCATGTCAACATCCTCATTGTTCTGTGTTGACACAAACTCCGAAGCTCCTTGAGACTTTTTTTGTTGCAGAGAAAATCCCAGTTTTGCAGTGGGTTTGCAGCTGTGCTGTTGTGATTGGCATGCAATTTCTTGTCAAAACACCAAATGGTACCAATTAGGCTCTGCAGCCAATTGTATCTGTCAGCCCTGAAAGCAGAGATGCGTGCAAAATGTACAATACATGTTATGTTTTAGCATTCCGATTAAGCATTTACTCAACGTTTATTTTATACTGTCTTGTATGATTTTACTATAATAGTTTGATAATTACAGATTCATATTACTTTCAGATTTAAATAATGAATCTTACCCTTGGTAGAATCTAATTATTATTCGTATGCCTGTTTACCCAGGGTAGCCTCACTGAGTCTCCAGACCCTTTATTAGGAGGTTCCTGCCAGGTTATCGCAGTAGAAGGGGCGATGTTGCAAAGTTGAATACCAATTGAGTCATTTGCAAATAATTTTTCAGGATTGGGATGTTTTGCTTTCCAATATCTGTTACATTGCACATTATTTTGACTGTGGAAGGAAATCGGAAACCTGGAGGAGACCCGTGCAGAACAGCACAAACTCACACACTCTCATACACAGACAAAGATCTCCCATGTAGCCTTAACAGACAGTTGGGGAAAGTGCTGTTAGCGAGCACCTATGAAGGCTGGAGCAGTGCTCGAAGGGGTGGGTGACCAACACTATGCCCGGCCGCCTTTGTCTCCCCAGCGGCGATGTTTACACACCGCACCGGGGTACTCATTTTAGGCTGAGTCGACCCACGCGAGGCACAAGGACCGGTTCAGATAATCGTCACTGGTGTTGAATCGAACCCAGGATCCCATGTTCGTAGCACAGCTTGCTAACCGCTACACTACCGCTCCCCACACACTCACATACTCAAAAATGCACTCATACACACTCTCACTCTGCAGGACAGGGTAGAACATACAAAGTCGACGCAGAAAGGTGCCCAAATTGAGAATCGAACCCATGGCTATCTTCCTGTAAGGTACGAGTGTTACCACAGAGCCACCTGTCATCCAAATAGAAATAGACAATAATCTCAACGTAAAATCGTGAACTAATCGCCAACCAGTGCAAAACACGAAAATGTGTAACATTTCCATTGCTTAAAGTCACGTAGGTAGAAATAAAATGTATCATTTTAGTTTTATTTTATTTCTACCTACGTGACTTTACCGAAAGAACCAAAGAGTATGGATTCCTGCAGTAACGAAAGCTTCAAATCAATATTACCATTGCGTGTATCACAAGGACGGGGTAGTGTTGGCGCAATGGTTAGTGCACTGGCACATTGAACCTGGTGACCCGAGTTTGATTCCTGACCATGACTGTCATCTTCGGCAGAAGACGTGAACCGGCACTGATCAGTGTGTTGAAGAATGGAGAAAGCAACCCCCGTGACCAACAATCCATAGAGAGGGCTTCTTTCTAACAGCGCACTGACAAAGGACCGCACAATAAAAATAAGTTATCGTCGTAGCAGGATAAGTGTTACAGGTTTAAAGTAAATACACTCACACGCACACACATGGACAAACGGACGCACGCGCATGCACACAAAGATGTAAACAACATATAAGATAGGTTTGACACTTTCTGGCAATAAAACAGGTGTTAAGATGTTCAAACAACAAACTGAAACCTTTTGCAAGGAATCATGTCTGCGTTAACCGCAATATTTGTGGTCCCATGATGTAGCTGCTCGCCCAGAGCTCTCAATGTCCTGAGAGTGGCATTGTCTTTGTGCTGTTCGCCTTTTAGTGTCCTCTGGTCTAATACTGTTTGAGACTAGGCTCTGAAGAAAGCCGTCTCTGGTGTGGACCAATCAGTTTCAAATACAATACATCATATGCTCCCAGAGCATGTTTTTTTGTTTGCATGTTCACCACAAGTATTTGTGTTTAATGCGGACATGATTCCTTGCAAAAGGTTTCAGTTTGGTGTTTTAACATCTTAACACAACTGTTTTATTGCCAGAACGGGTAAAAATTATTCTTATATTCTGATACTGGCAAGAGAGGTCCCATGATGTTAAACAACATTCAGGTCAGAAATAACGGAATTATTTGTCCCTCACTTAACTACGCAACCAAGGTCATCTCTGAATTCATGGCTCAGCTGCCTGCGGTGAAATCCTCGGAATCTACGTTCGCAATAAAATACCCCAAGCAGAAATCGAACAATGTGTGACTCCGATACAGAGCAATCTAACATGAGTACAGAGCTACTACTTGGAGTGGAGCACTGACACAACGGTTAGAAGCTGGCGACCCGAGTTCGACTCCAGAACACGGCTAACATCAGTGACGAATGATATCTGTGTTTAATTATATTTCGACATGAGCCCGATTCGGAGCATCAACCACGACGTGCAAGGAGGGGCATTGGCGAATGATTTCTCAACCATCGCTGGTTCCCTTCTTCACCGCGCGCTGACCAGCGTGGCGAAGTACGGTGAAAACACCGTCCACAACCGACGCGCCATGGAGTACAGGCCTTCGTCCAGCAGTGCATTGGCCAAGGGCCATCAAAGATTATGGATAGTACTGGAGTGCATTGCCTTTACTCCTGAACTATTTCTTTCTAAAGACTATTGAGCGTATAAATAAATAACCATGCTAATGTGTTTCCTGCGTATTGCATAGGGAAGGGTTAATGGGCAGATTTGCTCCGCATCTATAAAGTGCAAGGAACCCGGCGGTAGTTTATGATGTTCTAATTATGTTGTGGGTGGAGTTGTGTCACGGTGATTAGTGCACTGCGCTATGAACCCAGAGAACTGGATTCGATTCCCTGCCACAGCGAACATGATTGGTGAGTGATATCCGAACTGGTCCTGACCCTTCCACTACTGCAAGCCGCACTGACCAGTGAGATGAAGAATGGTCAAACAACCCCCATGACTTACATGGCATGGTGAGCCTTCCAACCGGAAAGCAGATTGACAAAGGGTAATCAAACACATTCCTGCGGAGGGAGCTGGTAGGAACGTTGGGTTGCTCGGTCAATGGCCAGGGTCAACGTCGGCGTGGTGTATTCCGCAAATATGCCCGACTGTGAGGGCGGGCACAAGCCGGCGTGAGTAGGTTAAACGTTGAGTTTTATAAGGGCACCACGGGGTGACCAGCCCCTCCCCAACCAGCCCCACCCCTCCCCTCCCACCCCCCACCCAGCCCCTCCCCACTCTCCCCACCCAACCCCTCCCCACCCTCCCCTCCCCACCCAGCCCCTCCCTGCACGACGGACGGACACAATAATCCCCTGTGGGCTGGTGGAACCAGTGGGTTCCTACCAGTAAAATATTATGTTATCAGTGTCTTATAAGCAAGTCATGGTCAATTTCCAATAATAAAAACAAACCACAGCCACACAGGTAATGCAAGTCCTAACTCGCCTTTATAATTCACATGCACTCTTAAACGCAACATATTCTTTATAACGTCGATTTATAGCTCTAGTTTTACAGATCACTTATTTGTTTTTACGTTAACTTCCCTCTTGCTCACCTGGTAGTCTCAAGGCTGATTTGGCATGGAACTGGCAGGAGTTGTGCTGCGAGTGGAAAGCAAAGCGGGTGCATCCATTCACGGCTGCCAACCCGGTTATGGCAATCAACAAAGCGAAATGTCTAACCCATGGCCTGAGCTGTCACTCGGTCTCCCTCCCTACCACCTCGCAAGTGAAAACAGCCCATGGAGTTCGGTGGGTCGGAGGAACGGGAGGTGTTCAGTCACATTTAATTTTTCGAACTTCCAATTCAATTCAAGGAAACAAATACTACCAGTTGTGCCGAGGGTGCTTTTCACTCG
Organism: Lethenteron reissneri; assembly: GCF_015708825.2. Taxonomy (NCBI): domain Eukaryota; kingdom Metazoa; phylum Chordata; class Hyperoartia; order Petromyzontiformes; family Petromyzontidae; genus Lethenteron; species Lethenteron reissneri. The sequence continues at coordinate 12,419,859 of NC_083796.1, forward strand.
TGCCTAAGCTTTTGCCCTGGCGAGTAGGGGTTAAGGCTGTACTCTGTAAGCATTTACGTAAGTAGCGGCAGTTTTTTGTCTTTTACTGAAATGAGAGATTGCATAGTCAACTAGTTATACGGGGCATTGCACGGCAGGGCTTTACAGACAACAAAAACATTACATTGATGGAGTACCAGATAGGATCAAGATTTCAACTCCAGTCCTTGTAACCCTACCATGGTTCAGGTTTTCATTATGGAAATTGCATTTCAACATTGCCACCGTGTCGCCTTTCTTTGTATATATATAGTATATCTTTATATATATCTTAATATATATTTTTTATTTCACGTAGGTCTAGCCCACCTCAGTTGGTGAACATCCATAAATATACTGAATGGCTGACATAGAGCAAACCAATATCTACATAGCATAGACGAATGTTGCAGAGTACTAAATAACAGAGGCATATTGAAGTGACTACTAATTTAGTCCCGCGGTCTTTAACAGTTCAATGCAATATACTTTCTATTGCTTCGTGTCTCAATGAAAATGCGACTCCAGACACTTCACAAAACTTACTTGGAATTATTACATAAGTCACAAAGTGTTTTGTTAAAAACCTAATATACTTTGTTTATGAATACAATCAACTAAACCTAAAAATGAACGTATATATGATTACAACCAAGCGTATAAATGCCTTGGATTAAGTTGTTAAAAATGAAACACTACGAAAGTTAAATCAACAGTGTCATTGGACACTTTCTAATCAAATGATGAAATGGTATTGCAAAGGGTAATTTTATCATTGGGGTCAATTATTGACGCCTTTTGTTCCTGAAAAAAGTTCTAAAATAAAATATATATTGTATATATAGGATACAAAGGGACATGAGTCATATATACGAATAACTATTACGAGTACTCTCATAATGTGGACTACGTGGACGTACCAGATTCGGCGGCTGGTCATGTACGCGTTTTGTAATGTTGTGTTCAAGACCACTCGAAAACGTTCTGCGTTGTTGACAAAGACATTGTTGAGACGGTGTGAAGTGCCGTAATGACATCTGGATGACAGCACATTTCTCAGCGTTAACCTTGACGTTGATTTATCACACCAAAAAATGCATTTTACATGGGGGAAGGATGGTTGGGGGTTAGCAGACAGCTTGGGTGTTTGTTGGCTGTCACAACCATTAATCGGGATAATCTATGCCACCTTCACACCAAAAGTGTTGACGGTTAACTTCCGTTGCAGGAGCCACACACACAGAATTGCCAGTACGACGAGGGCATTGTAGGTGCGACAGGACACACATTGTATGTTTGTGGCTGCCACATGCCAGTTTCTGTCACACTAATTCACAGTGAACACGTTTAGCATTTTAAATGGGAAGGAGCCCAGCCATGTGATTAGTAGCTGTCAGCACAACATATGTCTTCATATGTGTTTTTAAGCAGGAGGCAGTAACGGCAGGTATATAGGACAAGCATAAAGATAACATTGTCACGGTGGAAAAATAATCACAGAGAGTAGAAATATCTTCGCAATATTCATATTAGTCCAAAAATAGTACTGTGCCCAGACACGAAATTTTCAGATTGTCTGAAAAGAAAACAAATCTTTCGGATTGATCTCAAAGTATGACATCACCAGAAATAACATCACATATTACATCACATTCGTGCTTTACCCACTGAAAGTAGTGTCATGTGGCATTGCCCGATTTCAATTTTGTTATCCAAAATCTCTCAAAAAAGATCTGAACTTAAGTATCTAAAATTGTATTTTTTTCTATCCAAAACTAATCCCTAGCAATGAGACCCATGCTAGGTGTGGTGGTGGCGCGTCTTTCAAATCCAGCACATTGGAGGCAGGCAGCGATCACCATGGTAATGACCAGGGCTTAACAACCAAAATAACAAGGAGACTTTTTTTCGAATTCAGTACAAAACGACATTTTTCAAGAGCCGCTATACCACGTGAATACACACATACATAACATAACGTCGAGAAGGAAACCGTAAAAAGCCACATGCGGCTCCGAAGGCGCGGGTTTCCGACCCCCTGGTCATCACACTACCGACCCATTGGATGCCAACCGTTGCATGCCAATCAATGGATTTTCTTTCGGTGAAATTAAATTATCAGCGTGAATGTGTCGATCGTGTGGTTGAAACGCAGTGGAAACTATTTTGGCGCCGTCTCAAATCGGAGTCAATCTGAATAAACATTTCACGTGTGCTCTATGACCACGGAAGGCTTTCCTTTCCGTAGATTGTATCTTGGGTCAGAAGGTGAAAACGAGAAGGTGTATCAATACCCTTAGCAATCGTTGATGAAGGTGGGGCATCGTGAGTTGAAATACCTCTCTTGCACACATGCCCGTTGTATCAATTAGGGTCGGTACTGCTTGTGCGTTGAATGCAGTCTCTATGATTTTCCACAAACTGTGTAAAGTTAAAAGCATTAAGAACCCTCATTGACAAGACATTGAAAACGACAGTTGGGGAACTAAAAATCACCAGCGCTGTAAATAAAGGAAAGTATAATCGACACCCAGCATTGAACCACAGTTTAGTAAAACCTGTTTGTTAGATGTAGTAAATCAGTTCAAAACGTTCCTCCTATCCTATGCATATGATGGACTCGCTTCCCTATGGAGTATCTTTAATCACACCTCGCATATCCAGGGTGTCCATGAAATTCATCGTAATCATCATCATCATAACGCCGATGACCAATCGTCTGCTGGATGGAGGCATCCCCAACTCGTCTCTATTTTTCGAGGTTCTCAGACGCCAATGTCATTGTAGTTCAACGAACCAAGGGTGGGCACGAGTACGAGTGAGACGTAATACGCTTCTAAAATGTGTTCACGTGGGTGGTAGGCCTTCAACATCTATGTCTGGGCCAAGTGGAATCCGACAAAGGTTACTTGAAACGGGATGCCAACTCATAGTCGAACCTACGCGTCAAGCCGTATCGCGAATTAATGGTGACGAGAGATGAGTTTGAATATTGCAAGTGCACAGAGCTGTAGCCAAGTCGGCTGCTTTTACAATTGTTAAGTGATGTACAAAGAGAATGGGACCTGCAATGCAAACATTGTGTGTAGTCGGTATACAACAACACAGGTGTTCTACGGAGTTGTTAGCGGACACGACCATTAAAACTGTTATTCAATGTCACAGCTTGTTACGCGCTACATATTCAGTTTTTTATACTTTAAATAGCAATTAAAATGACAGCTTGCAATTAAATTCAGTGACAGTACAATAATTCCTCGATAATTAGGATTTGCAGCATGCATGCTTTAAGGCCGTGTTGTAGGGGTAGTGTTACAATGCAACTTCCGGTCAGTTGTTGTAAATGCATGGCCAAAGTAACTTTCCAATACCAAGCTGAAGGAACGTGCATTGGTTATAGACTTATCTTCCAATTTTAATCAAGCACACTGTCTTTGTCCCACCAATATGGTTGTCCTACAGTAATCTAAACATTATTATTTGTATTTCTGACTATGCTAAATATCTCCGAATTGTCGGATCACCAGATCTACAAGCGCCGTGCGGAAAAAGGCCCACAACTAATTCAATTTCGTCCAGAATGACACGAACAATTCACTTGTCCATTAAACGATTCAAATATATCGCCGCACGCTTTAGGCCTTCGCGTTTTTTGGTGGGGGGGGGGGGGTCTCCGGATTTTAATGGCAAAACTAGTTTGAATTATAACGAAACAAAAAAAACCGTCATTGTACTTTTACACTTTTTTTTTGCCACGCTCATTACGGTGATGGATGGGCACCTCCTGCTTATCATAGCTCTTCATTGAGTGACTGTGAATGCACCAGTCTCCCCTTGTCCGCCAGAAACAATGACTCTTCGTTTCACCCACCCACCCACCACCACCGCTCACCACCACCACCGCCGCCGCATGGTTGCCTGCCCACCCTCTCCGGCGAACGGGAAGCGTGGCGCACAACCGCATTTAGAGGCGCTGGAAATTATTCCATGAATCAGTGGCCAAGCTTGTGACGGCCCCTACAAATTGGCTCGTGTATGAGGCACGTGTGTGTGTGTGGCGTGTGTGTGTGTGTGGCCGCATGAGATAACGGTGCCAATGGGCCCGGCAGAACCTGCGACTATTCAAAGAGGAGAATCGCATTTGCGTTTGTGTGTCCGCGCGCTGATTTGCATGTTGGAGGTGTCGGCCATGCACAGGGGTCTTCTGCCACCGCTGCTACTGCTTTCTGCACGTGATGTCCCTGTGTGGCGAAAGCGCAGCTTAACATTCATTAAACGTGCGCTCAACGCGAGCGTCTACCCAGAAAAATAGAACATTGTTTTCGAGAATCAGGCTGAAGTTGTGTGACATATATATGGGTTGTTTCATGTCAAATCAAACAATATTGGAAAAATCATGTTGCATGCCCATTTAATATTCCATTCCAAATGTTACACTTCAAAGAGCAATAAAAAAAAACGGATAAAGCGTTTAATATTTCATAATCCCATGATCATCCCTTGCAATACTTTATCCATTCAAATACTCGGATGGGTGGAATTCTGGTGGTGGAAACTCATGTCATTATTTATTGTAGATTTGCAATTTTTCTTCAATACTTAGTGATCAAGCTGGCCTGCCAGGGTACCTCAGAAAAGCCAAATGGCGAGGTTTATACAATTCAGCAAGCCATCCTACAGCAGTTTTCTTACCTTATCCAGATTTATATAGATTTTTTTTTGTATGAGAGCGAGTAGGACATTCAATAAGGTAACATGACGTGTAATGTTTCTGTATAATGTTTAAGATACTAATCATTATATATATTACTTTTGGAGTGGCGTGCTCACTGACCAGAGCATTAAACCTGTTTGATTCCTGTCCATGGCTAACATCAGTGGCCAGTTGTATCGGACCTTGTCCGGGGCGACCTTCATACCATATACACCACGGGGAGGCCTCCATAAAGCAGTGGATTGACAAAGGCATATGATATTATCCTTCGTATTTTATGTTTATCCAGGAAAGTATCACGGCGTTTCGAGATTTTATTTGATCAGAACATTTCGTAATGAAGCGTTTCTGCGTTGAAGGTAATCGAGAGCTGCCTGGAGAAAATATGAACTTAGAAATCAAATTAAACTACACGCATAATTTAGCAACTATATTTTCTGTACTGCCTCTGAAAGGCACCTCGTAGCCATACCAGTGGGTGTCCCAAACACAAATTGCAGAATCCAATAGCCACACTTCCAAGGCACTGGATGACGACAGGTGCCACTGCAATATTTGTAATTGCTATTTTGTATTGCTATCATGAGGATCTGTGGTTAAATTAAACTCTTTAAACGCGTTCACAAAAATGTCCATCGCAACACTTCAAACAATGAGATTCGTAAAAGTCAAACCCGTTGTTTCACATTGCTTCCTCACCCTGGAGAAGCCATAACCACCCCCCTCCCCTCTGCTGGAGTAACAAGAACCTCATTACCGTGCTTGCCTTCCATGAATGCGGTCTCAGATATGATTGTGACTGAATCGAGAGCAGCTTGCGCACCATTTTTAATTAAAACTTTTTATGAAGATGCCACGGTGTTTGATGAGCAGAGTGGACTTGCAAATACAGAAAGCTCAGCACGTTCGTCAACAGCACCGTCGCCTTAAAAGAGGGAAAAAAACCGATATAATAGGCGGCAGTGTCTGGGCAATGGACCTTCTTCGTAGCAGCAAATTAATGAGGTGGAGAAGACTCGTGTTAAGAAATCAATATAACCGCACGCGCTACTTGTAAACTTTCCTGTCACCGCAAGAAAAACAACAGAATAACGTCTACCACACTGCTACACACATTTAATGGTTAATTAACTAAAATAATTAATTTAAATCAACTCTATATTTCTGGAGTATTTTTTTTTTCACGCCAACTGCTGAGCGGAGACTAAGTTCCCTCCATGGCAACCTTGACACATTGAAGAAGGAATGTATACTCTGTGCTTGTTTAAGAAGGAGGGTCATGACCATGACTCCCCAGAGGTGCTTCCTGACGCTCTACGGCGGGAGGAGAAGCCATCGTTGCCTTCAGCCGGTCTTCGCATATGCGTCTACGTCTGTGGCAGCTTTGCACAATGTGACATTTCCGCAATACCAAAAACCATTAATTGGCTTCCAAACTTCCCCCCGGGTTAAATGCATTTTGTCACGTGATGCAGTGTCGGGTTATAATCAAACTTGCATAAATTAGAAAATCATAATGAGAAGCAACACAGTAAAACAAATGCCGACTTGCATCCCATCTGCAGTGGCAATGAAACACGCACTGCCCTTTTCAAGTTAAACATCCCGTACAGCAGCAGCATCAGCAAGAACCTGTGATCATGAAGCAAGCATCGGAAAATTGCACCAAAACGTGATGTAAATAAAGAAATAAAGATGAGGTCAGAACGTAAACCCACATTTAATCCCCAGCTGTTTGGCAAATTGAGCACATGCTGCTCTGTCCCTTTTTTTTTTACCTAAACGATTCAATCTCGACTTGAACACCCGCAATCACAAATTATTTTCGCTCGCAACTTGCGAACAGCTTTTGAGGCGTGAGCCGAGCGGAACAGACCGTCGAATTAAAAGGTTATTTTTTTTTATCGTCAAAATTGTATCGCGTGTGGAAGCTACACAGTAGGACATTCATCAAAAATCACTCCCTCCAAGTATAAAATGCCCAGAATTGTATTATAAACACGTGTCTAGCTATTGTACATAGATTGCCACTGCTCATTCCTGGACAAGCAACACATGTGGAACATTTTGTTTCTCTGCATGTGGTCATGTTATGGGGAATTATCATTTAATTAAAGGTTACATTTTCAGTTCTGCAATTGCTCGGGCCAATGCTGGAGCCTCCACTAGAGGATATTTTGCCTACTCTTGCATGCCGGCCCGATATTTTTTCCTGTGGTCTACACATTTATACTGCTGGGTGGACAGAGGTGGGTGCATTGTGTTAACCATTGCACCGCGGTCAGCATCCAATTCAACGAAGATGCACAAATACAAAACATGCATCTTCACTCGGGATGTGTGCTTAAGAACTGCCCATTTTCAAGGTGCGTTGGTGTGAAGTTAGTAGCAAGTCTACTGACATGCTACTCGCGAACAAACAATTACCTTTTTTTTCCCCAGCGCTCCCATCAATGTTCTGCCAAAGGCTCTTGCTTTGACATCAACGCACCACCTTGCGTCGTTGCCGGAACCAAAATTGCTCGATTACTCGACTGCGTCTCTCAAGCCCCCGGGGCTCGTGGTAACTAAACCGCAACCCGTGGAGCGGCCAACGAGGCGCATGAACGCCGTGCGGAGACGAAAAACCGATTGGCCTCCTTGACGAGAAACCGATGGCAAATCGTGACCACCCCCCCACCCAACCACACACCCACCACACAGCCTTGCAAACTGCCCCGACACACACAATGTTGTTTCTCGCCGTGGTCGCGTGGTTTTTTTTTTCTCCGGGTCCTCCGGTTTTTCCCTCCGCGTTTAGAATCAACGTCGCGCGTTTTAGAGCGGTGGTTCTTCAGCTTTTACTGCAGCCTTGCGAAGCCTTGGGTTGTCGACCGTTACAAAATTACAAAACGCTAATAAATACATCGGGGGTTGATGAAACAAAGAAGTTGTACTCACGTGCCCGTGTTTAATTTGTGTTTCGATTATTTACCTTCTAAAAAAATCTGGCCCGAGAAATGTCATCTCGCACCCCCCTCCGACCCCAGGGGATTGCGTGCACCCCAGGTTAAGAACCACTGGTCGTGAGCACTGTATTTGGTTGCCATACATTTCCACGTGATAAGCCACTTCTATGAGCGATCATTTGTGGCCAGGTCGCTTCTGAAAAAGGGCTGCATATCTCAGGGTGGGTGAGGCCTTACCCGGTAAAAAAAAAAAATTGGCATATACTACGTCTTACACTCTTGGGGGCTTGATATCTTACTTCGGAGTTTAATAATCCAGTTGATGCTGGCAGCACTTTTCACACCCGTTAATTCACAATTCACAGCTAATGCCATTACAACAACAACAATGGTGCATATTTCGCTACCATCCCCCCCCCTACCCTACTCCGAAGAATCCGTGCGGGCGCGACGGGTGTTTATTTCCAGTGAGCGAGGCTTCCTCCGGCGAAGCTCCCAGGTGCTCTCCCATTAGCGGGTAGAGGTGGAAGGGGTGGTGGTGGGTAGGGGGCCGGCTCCCTTTGCTAGCAGCTGGGGGGGGGGGGGGGGAAGCCAGACAGCACCAGTGACCGTCGCTCAGCAGGCACGGTGTTATTACAGCATTTGAGCGCCTTGTAAATTGGTCGGCTAAAGCTCCGTCCCCCCACCCCTTCCCCAGGTACACTGCAGCCTGGGAACAACGCTGCCCTCATTAATATCAGCTCATGGCTGCGGTTGCCACTATTAAGGGGTACAGTAGGCAGGTAATCAGAAATGGGTTAGGGGGGGGGGTGTCGTTCGAGTGAACCGCCGGATTGGGAACGCGTTAAGTGAGTGATGTTTCTCTTTACCCTGGGATTGTACTGAAAACCCTTGTGACGCAATGCACTTGTAGGTTTTTGTTGCGAAACACACAGTGGCAGTGGATCTTACCGATTGAAGGATAAAAGGCCCACAGGTTTGACTACTCATTATGCATTTATAATAGAATAATACTGCCTCCTACTGAAATTGTATAAAACACATTTTTTTTTACCTTACATGCCTCTTACCAAGTAGAGCCAGCCTTGGTCAGATCTTGGAGGCTCAGAAGAGTTGAGCCCATCTCCAGCTCGCACGGGCAACCACCATGCACACCAGGTGTTATAGGTGTTATAGGGGCCGTCCATAATGACGTCACGCGATTTTGGACGATTTTTGACCCCCCCCCCCCCTCCTTCGTCACACGGCGTCACAAAAAATCAGACCCCCCCTCAAATATGACGTCACAAAGCTCTGCCCCCCCCCAAAAACAAATATAAAACATGCTTCAAATCGCTTTAAACTATTGTCATTGTAGTGCGTATTTAATTTGGCGCTGCACTCTGTTGTAGGAGGAAACAAGAAAACATTTATCAAAAAGTCTATTTAATTAAGTATAACGTGTTGTCTATATTTATTTAAAGTTGCGCATTTTGATGTGACGTCACATTTCTCAACACCCCCCCCCTCGTCACACATCGTCACAAATGTCTGCCCCCCCCCCCCCGCTGGGTGTATGACGTCATTTATGGACGGCCCCATAGGCCTGTACTGTATTCCTAAGCTCCAACACCTACCCTCCCAGTCTTTACCAAACCGCATCAACCAGCGTGGTGAAGTATAGTTAATCAACTCACATGGCGTGCCTGGAATGGCAAATGCCCTAAGTTGACGACCAGAGGGCTGTACATTTACATATTTCATTTGTACTTACTTGACATTGTGTGACCTTTGTGTCCTTACTGATGGGATTCTAGAAAAAAAATACAAGTAGGCCCAAGATAGTTTGCACCACAACGCAGTCTAATCTCGCCGACGCCTTTTGCACCAACGCAGCAACAGTGTGCCCTAACTGAACGCACGTTTTAAACACAGCGAACAATCCATTCAATTAAGCACCAGCGCCGCGTTTCGTACGTGGCAGGGCTCGCTCGGCTCAGAGGCGCCCGCGTGTCCGTTTCATGTTTGTCACAATCGCCGCCACCCCCCACGGCTGTTTTGGTTTTTTTTTTGCTCTCCCACCATCAATAATTTTAACCCTGCCGTGCCGTGTATTTTACATGGATGATGTTTACGAATTCACGCCATCTTTTGGATTTTTTTATTTTGATATCCATAAAAAATATCCCTAAATTGTTTTGCTCGTGTCCTGGGGTTTCCTGACCATTCCGTTCCAAGTCAATCTGCACGCATCGGAGAAGCAACGCTGCATGTTGTAAATTAAATGATAAATAATTCACACAGCTCTGTGCTGGATGAAGGCTTCCCCCACGCCACGCTGGTCACGGGGATTTTTTTTTTTAGCATATTTCACCGCACTGGTCAGCCCGGGTTGACGGAAGGACTTTGCGCCCAGCACAGGTTCAACTAACACTCGCCGCTCACAGCAAAGTGTGGCTGGGAATCGAACTCGAGTTTGCCTGGTTCATGGCACGGTAACACCACTATATACCGTGAACATATATCATTAGCCATCGACAGAACTCTGTTGCATGAAGACCTATCAATACCAACACGAACCCCGTGGCCTTGTACAGCTGCAATCTATCTCACTCGAACACGTGCCATGAATTCATCACTTCATCTCCTGTTTGGGCACTCATTCATGCGTTGTTCGCTCTTTTGGCCACTTATTAAGATTCCAGTTCCATCATTAATTACCATACCTGCTAGTTGACACATAACAATTCACCCACCCACCCCAAAACATGATGAATTGTCAACTTTGTGGTTGCATTTCGATTTAAGAAGGGGGTTGGTCTCATTTATATTTGTCCATCATTTGAACGGTCTCGTATGCTCCGGCTGTCTCATTGTGCAGTTTGTTTCCTGTGTACGGTCTCATTTGTGCTGTCAATTTTGTTCGCTCTCGCTAATTGGAACCGATTCGTTTGTACCGTCTTGATTGTCGCAGCTGTCTCTTTTGTTTCGATGGCCTCGGGGTGCGCTGTAAACAAACGGATTCTGACACACAAGGCGTAGCGATGCTTGTGTCGCGGAGTGTAAGAATCGATTTTTTTTCCACCGATGAATCGATACATCGTCGTTCCACACCTTGCAGCTATGTTTCAACTGTGAATGGAAATTGAGATGTTTTGGAGCCTCTTACGCAAACGTATCCTCTTCGTCCCCCGTGCACGCGTTAGTCATGCTCTTTCGTGTATGTTCAGCTTTCGTGCAATTTTATTTGTCAGCGATCGTGTTGGTGATCCTCATGTGATTTGTCACGTTCTGCTGCAGACAATGAACAATGCTATCAATGAATAAACAACGCCAGTCAATCCTCATGGTCAGCATCGCCGCCACTGCAGCACATTCCCATTGAGAGGTCCTTTGTATCAAGTACCATTTTACTGACATGGAATAGGTGCCGCAGTCGTTAGTGCATTGCGCTATGAAACTTGAGTTCAATTCCCGACCATGGCTAATATCGGTCGGTGAGTGGTGATCTGCGCCCTCCCCTCAACCTTTTTCCCCAAACCGGCATTGACTAAGGGGGTGAAGTATGGTTGGAATCCACAATGGCCAGGATGGTGTGGGGAGATCTTCATCCAACGCCTCCGATTAGCACGGTTGGCTTCGTACGGCGGGAAAGAAGTTACAGATAAGATGTACACTGGCAAACGGCGGTATATCATCATCGTTAACAATAATAAACGACTTTGCTGTATTAAATATGTACTGCACTGTCATAATGCTATTAAATAATCTCGTCTAAGAGTTTAAACGAGATGCTCTTTATGAAATTCATGCGAAAAGCAGGAGACAAATATACTCGCTGAGAGGCAAGAAATTGTGCATCAACGGCTCCATATGGGCTGACGCGTGACGAGAGAGCAGCCAACATTGTAATGCACGCGCAGATTGAAGCACTGGAAATATTTAGCGCGGCACAATTTAAAAGACTTTTACAGATATTTCCTGCGAGACAATTTTGTTTCCATACCCGTGTGCTGTGACTAACGTGGACCACCCGCAGATGTTAATCACAACTCCATATACTTTTCCAGAGTGCTAGGCACGGTACTTTTTTGCTCAGCGTAGGCTTAATATCGAACTTGATGTGCTTATTATTTCGAGGTTATTCAAATATTCTCGGAGTGACATGTTCGAAAGGCAGCCCATGTGTTCCCAGCCAACAAAGTACGTTCTTTTACGTTTATTGAAGCACTCTATTTCATTGTTTTAATCAGTTTATACTTTAAGCCTGATTGTTGCTCCATAGCTGTTATTGAAAGGCACACAGTTCGTATCGGGTGACTGACCTGCATATACATGATGGTGTTATTTTTGCGGGCGTTAGCAAGGAAAAAAAATGTGGTGAATCTGCGATGTGATTGTTCCCAGCACACCATAGTTGACCACCACAGCTCTTACCAAAGAGGAGCCGACGATGAGTAATTTCAACATAGAAACCAGGTCTTAGGTAGAAGCATCTCTTGCAAGGGGCATTAGCTCGCGTGCCAGAGCAAAGTCAAATAATAACGTATGTGCCCTTTTGAAGTACTGCATATGGGAAATAAAACATGACAGGATACACCCATGCAGTTTTCTTTTCGGAAGTCTGGTCCTTGTCATAAGAACGTGGCATTTCCACCCATAAATGAGCGTCGTGTACCACCCACAGCACAATTGAGCATGGGTAAAAAATGTAAAGGTGGAGCCCTGCAATTCCTGGGCTCACACCACTTCTGGTTTAAAGCACCTCCACATCAGAGGAAGCACTAGAGAACCTGCCTCTAGGGCATTCTGGGCCTGCTCTTCCACGCTGGCCAAACGTCTTGGAAATCCGCGTGAGTTTCTCGACTTTATCGCACCAGACGTGGCCTGCCGAATCGACTAACTGTGGTGAACCCATTTGTACAGATTGATGGACCGAGGCGGGATGATTTAAGAAAGTTGCGCCATTGTTTCAAGCATCTGCGCCAGGAGAACGGACCAGCAATTTCTGGATTGTGAATCCAATGTGATAACCATTATACCATGGCAGCAGGACTCTACTGAAAGTGAGTCTTGGGACATGGTCAGGCTTTTCCAATAAAATAATGATGAACTGTACAATATTTATGCAATATTTTAATTGTTTTAATGCATGGAGTTATTTACGTGATTATGATTTGTACCATTAGAGTTGAGAACAATAAAAAAAAATTTAAGTTCCCTTTACCGAGTATCACGTGCAATTTTCATATCGCTTTCTGATCTCAGTCATGAAAAAAACATTTAACAAACGCAACATCGAAATAAAATACTTATTTTCACAAAATGCATTTGACAAGAACCCTCAATACATCTCCACGTGTCATCTTGATGCCACCCACGTGATATAAGTATCCTGCTCACATGGCTTGCAAAAGAATGTGTTAGAATTAATGATATTACATAGAACCATCAACGTCCATTCTCAACCGATGCCTGGCTAACGACCGTAGCTATGATAACCCATCGCCTGCAGTTTTATGCCCCACTGCAGCACTCGATGACATTTTTCATTATCGTTTTTTCATCATATCTTTCAATCGTTTGTTTTTGCAATGATAAACCATGGTGTGGAGAGAGGACACCGACCAATAACGTCTGGATATCCAGCAGTATTTGGTTAGCAAGCCTGATTCTGCTGATGAGCCCCAAAATGGGGAAACCAATCCAGAGTTTGCTTCATTTAATTACGTTTAAATGTTTAACATACGTCTTGGAAAGCCAATAGGCTAATACACCAGAAGCTATGATATTTAATCTGTAAGCATGAAATGAAAGTTTCATTATTTCAATAATTTCTATGTAGCCAGACTGAAACATTCCATCTCATTTCAGACATATGTAGTGTTGAGTCTACTTTCATATGTATTCTCTTGGTGCTTTGAGTTATCCAAGCATGCACCAGTTCAATAAGTGTTTTTTTTATTCATCATCAGCCATGATCAATCCATTGCTCCATGAAGGCCTCTCAAAGCCATCATCATCTCTCACCATGCTGCGATGCAATAATCCACTGAGCACCTGAAACGTATAATGAACACATTTTTCCACGTTCAACCTGCATAAAGATATCTGATCAACCTCATGGCTCCAGTTCATTTTCAAAGCCAATTGCTCGATTGAAGTCGTAGTCAATATACAACATGTGCAAGCGTTTGCGCAACATCCACAACATACGCGTTCAGCCTTTAAGATCGTTTCACGACTTCAAACACGTGCAGGGATATTTAACCAACTTCCTGTTTTTCAACTCAACCGCTATTTCCTTTTAAAAAAAAAACGCATGGCAATATTTACACAAGCGTGGCACCTACTTCGCCAAGTGCACGCAATTGGAAGGGGAAATCCGTCCACTTTCTGGTTTTTCGAGCCTCGTTTTTTTCTCACAAACACAGGTCTCTCGCATTTTCACGTCGGATCAAAGTCCCATGCATCACCCACCACACCAGCGATCCGTTGCATCCAAGGCACTGTCATTACAAGCCCCAGCCCCTCCCCCCTTAGCGCTGTGGCATCCAAATGATCCGCGAATGAATTGTTATTGTTAAAGCTTGTCAGTAGGCGTTTACACAGGTCTGCTTTATGTGCCGGGGTTCAGGCATGTGTGCTTTGCCTGGCCTATCTGGTGATGGCCAACATCTGTGTGGCTTGCCCCCGCCAATGAGCTGTCATTTGTTGCTGATAGCCACATTCACGGAGAGAAGCAATTGGTCGGGAAAACAGGGCAAGCAATCAGGGACTCTGGGATTGAAATGGAGCACCGGTCGCATATTCGGTGCCCTCACCGGGCTTGTACGCTTCCAGCTCTCCGCAGGGTTAGAAGGGCATGACACACACAAGTGGCTTGACAGCCCATCAATTTAAATTCACCGATGCATTCAGATGCGAGCAAGCATCGGACGCGTCCGAGTTTACCTGTGTTCATGAATAACTCAGTTTTCCTTGTTGATTGTTCCACCTGTTTGTAAAGTATGAGGTGTTTTTGAGCTGTACAATATGTCTGCATTGCCAACAACAACAACGACAAAACACGCATGATAATCTTGGTATAAGATGGCAGGCAAAAAAAGCTTTATCTCTTGTATTTTGATATTTTATGGTGTTTCTAATAAAGTAGCTTAACGTAGGATTGTGGCAGAATGCCAACTCATGATATGCTTTTTCAGTTAAATATTGCAGATGACCAAAACACCTTCAACCTAATTTGTCCAAAGACAGCTGTCAAATTAAAGACGGAGATAATTTGATGAAATCCATACAGAATAATGTTTTTTGCATGATAATTATTTTGTTTGGGGAGAGCAAAATGTGTCTCTCATGTTTACACATTTAACATTTTTGCAAGGGAAAAACAAGCTGATCTTGTCCATTAATTTAATTGCAATAATACATGCATGTTATGTAAAGCGTTCATTCTTGCATAATCATATTAGTCTTACATTAATGTATATAACAAACATTAACTCATCTATGGCATTAGTGATGTTTACCCATTTGTTAGAATGCGAAATAAGCGTTGATATTTGATGGAAAAGGTGCACCCATCATGGCATTCATAAACGGCACATTTAATGGTACACATCAGAATAATATGCACAAGGCATTTTGGAATCTTTATCATTCACACGAAGGCCATGCATGTATGTATATATGCATGTGCAGCATATTTGCCAGCGTAGAGAATTGCACCGCTAAGAAATTATAATGGCGTTTTCGAAATGCTATTCAGATTAATTCCCAATGTTAAAGTTTACCAATAAACCACGTTCTTTAGCAAAATTATTTTAAGATATCGCACCACTCATAGGTCATAACAATATATATTTTTTTTTATCTAAAAAGCTTAAGCAAGTGGATCCTGCATCCTGAAGTTTATAATATGTTAGGGAGTGTTTTTGTAGGTGAGAGGAAACTGAATTTCCAAAAGAAAAATTTTCCAGTCGATGGATTTTCACATAACAATATCCATATTGGGACAGTAGGTCAGCAACCTACTTGCTCTACTGTCGCCCACTCATAATCTCATGATCCTACAAATTGGATGTCTTATGCACACAGTGATCTCTGCACGGTCCACCAACCCCATCTCCAAAGTGCTGAGTTACGGGGATGCACTTTCTACCTCGGTGTACTTGCTAAGAATTCAGTGTACAGCAGTTATGACTGATTAACTCCAACACGAGCCGATCGGTGGTCAGTCACCTCATTATCACTATTATATCTTTGCTACCATGATTGCCGTTTTCATTCCTACACCCATGTTCAGAAATCGGTCTACCAGACTGACTGTTTTGTCTCAACGATACTGTGTTCAACCACCACCACACTGCAGGTGTCATTCACACACTCACTCACTCATCCACTCAATCACTCGCCCAACTGCGCGCTAACACACCCAAGGACTCACCCACTCGCTCGCATACTCACACACTCGCTCATCCATTGACTCACCCACTCAGTCACTCACTCATGCACTCACCCACTCACACTCACCACACCGCAGGTCAAAACAATTCTCCTTCTGCTTCTTCCTTTGCACTACTTGGCTATGGAATTCCCTCTCATCGGTGTATTTGCTAAAGTCATTACAACCTTGCTAAATTCGTATTAGCGTCTTAACGTACTGACTGACTCATATCTATTACACCTTCAACAAGGCTGATCGCTGCTGGTCGTTTTGGGCCTGTGCTTCACAAGTACGGTTTTTTGTGTCTATATATCTGTCACGGCACCCAGACATGGGTTAAACCATTACCCCTGGACTCAGAGGCAAGAGCACCACTCGCAGGCTTCATTGCGCCCTTTCAAAATTTAAATTATGCATCGGTGTATCCTCGTATAGCATGTAGAAACAAAACATGACGTTGTTTTTGAGGTTCCCAATTGACCAGAATATCCGCCAATTTCATTTCCATTGCATAACCATTGTGCCTCCTGTTGGCGAGTCTGTAGAAACCACACGCATCCACAGCACACAAACAAACCTCGCAAAACCACGTGATCATTTACGCAAAGCTACAGAAAACTGGGGGCCTACCCCGCGTGCAAAAAAAAGATGTGGCTGGAAAGCGAATGCAGTTTAAATAAATGGAATTATAACTGCACGCCACTTTTTATATTTGAACTCTCCGGATGAAAAATGACGCTGAGAACTGTATTCCCAGCACTTTTCCATAATTCAGCGTCTGTGTGAGGTGCAAGGACAATTCGGAGAACAGAGTATTGATTGGGAACCACAGGGAACCCACGAATCTCACGACTCAGCAGCCTTTGTCCGCGCCAACCTGCGTGTGTGTGTGTATCGCCTGATCTTTGTAAATCCCCACCGTCAGCATTCCCTTACTCGTGTTGCCCTCAACAATTTTATTTACATTTTACACACTGGGGCCCATTCCAACCTTGTGTAAATCAAGACAATGTTGGGGGATAAACTCATTGATGTGTTTTTTTTTTGTGTATATGCAGCGTACACGCCTTGTGTTTGTACACTGAGGGTGTAAATTAAAGTTAAATTAAAAAATACATGCCATCAGTGTCACTGCAGTGATGTTTTACGGCACTATTATCTTACAGTGAGTAAAGCTTGTTTGTTTTGGTGACATACCTTTGACATTGGCTTGAATAAACTACCCCAACATCTGTTATTTTTTTCCACGTAAAAAATAAACACATACAGCACAGCCGGCTAGCAACAAATGCCCCAAAAGATATATTATTTCGTGACTATTTGGGATTTTAAAAATATATAGATTAACTGGGCAAATCTGAAACATCCAATTCATCAAAATTGTATTCTGACTTGGCTCTGTTCAATTCTGATTTGATGCGAAGACAATCAACATTGCATGCAAACACATTTTCCACACACGTCATATGCAGACGTCATCGTTCACCCACATGCCACACACACAGCATCCTAAATATAAACACGCGAGGTAGAAAATGGCACAAATAAATATCCCACTTGGTGAGCTTTGCCTGAACAGCTTCAAATTCCCCACCAGCCTTGCGCGACAACAATGGCTTTGGAGTACAATCGAGTGTACATTCCAAACACACACAAAAAAGAAACTCGTATAATGGTTGCACATAATTATTGTGTACGGTTTGGTTTCCACAAGCTGTTAGACATGAGAACGCTTGATTACTTAGGCTACTATCTGTATACCCAAAGCAGATTTTAACACACTTTGCTGTGTGCCTCATTAATTCTGCTGACATATATTATACAGGGCAAATGCAATAACTCTCTGCCAAAACGGAGGGAAAATTAATTTCAGATAGCAGCAATCTTTAATTACTAGGCAAATCAGGTTTTTTTGGCCCCTCATTTCTGCTGGCTGTATTGCACATTTTCTGTAAATGTAAAAGATGCCCAGTGTGGAAAAGAATGCAATGATATATGTACATTTCCTAAAACAACACGAAACATTATTTTCAAAAAGGTAATTTCATTTAAAATATCATACTCATAAAAATGTTCTTCTTTCAAGTTTCAATTTGAACGTCTCTATAAATACGAATACCTTTGCGCACACAACCTATAATTTGTGCCATGGAGCCGACAACCACCCGAGTTTAATTCCTGACCATGGCTAACATCTCGGATGGGTGATATTTGGATCGGTCTTGGGCTCCTCTTCACAAACCCGCGCTGACCAGAGTGGTGAAGTATAGTGAAACAAGCTCCATGACCGATACATCCGACCGTCGATTGGCAAGGGACTGAAAAAAAACAACCATACGGAGATAAAATTAAATATTATTGTACAAAAATAAACCACGCAATATCATGCAGTAATGAAGCAGTGCAGAGCGTGCATTTATGACTGACATGCACGTACAGCGGAAAACGTGTTTATTGTGCAGTGGCAAATCCGATGTGGATATTTCAAAACAGCATCCACTCATAAATACAGCAATTAATTGACCAAAAAGTCTGTACATTATTATTTGTTCACGTGAATTTTATACATTTTATAAAGTTATCCTGTTATACCGTAATACATTAATTGAAAATGTATTTTTTTTCATTTCACAGTAAGCGGGAAAATCATAACACGTGGCTGAAATGCCTCATAACCTATACGTTACCTGACCACATTTTAAAACAAAATTAAGCGATAGATCCTGTTTAAAAATGCGCAAATTGTTACATTTCTAAGATTAAACAACAAAAAACCTAATCCCCCCCCCCCCCCCCATTCCCTCGGCTCACTCATTAAAAAAATCCACTTAAAAGTGATCAATATTCACAGAACTTTGTGTCCATTGTCTCATTAGACGTTGCTTAGCATGCCTTTGTGTGAGCCTTATAGACATTTCCAATAAACGCCGGCAATCGAGAGGCTGCAGAATGGGTCACTTGGGTGCCACGGACGGCTACGAGCTGACGCCTTTGAAACAAAGTGACCTCGTGTGTACGAGCTGTACAGCGGGGAGCGGTAGTGTAGGGGTTAGCGCGCTGCGCTACGAACCCGGTGACCCGAGTTCGATTCCCGTTCGCGGTCAACATTAGTGACGATTATTTGAACCGCTCCTGGGGCTCCCCTACATCGACTCAGCCTAAAATTAGTACCTGGTGCGGTGCGTACAAATATCGCCACTGGGGAGACAAAGGCGGCCGGGCGTGGTGCTGGCCAACCACCACCTCGTGTGCCATTCTGGCCTTCATAGGTGCTCGCTAACAGCACTTTCCCCAATAGTCTGTTAAGGCTACACGGGGGATCTTTGTATAGCAGGGACAGAATCATGTTATATAGCTAAGACCTACACTGCTGTGAGACGTGTTGTAACATACGTTAATTTATAAATGTTATTTAATTAAGCATGGCTTTATTTGAAGTCTATTTGCATCATATGCCTTTTACCCTTGACCTTGATGCAAGACTTTTGGAATGTTAGAATAATTTTCAAAATAGTGGCCTTAAATGTTTGCTTTTGATGTTTAGCACTCCAAGAATTATGCTTTTTGTTTAAATAAACCAATCTTCAAACAAGGATAATACATGATAATTGTATTTTACTTCTCGACTTGTATATATGCAATCAATGTAAATGTTCTTGTATGTTCTATACAATTAAGAAATGATGCATATTTCCAAATAATGTCGTTATAAAATGGGTATATCCATACAGTGAAAAAGTATACAGCAGAATATATTCCATACGTTTTTCTATTAAATTAGGTATGCTAGTCATCTCACACAAATAGTAATGGTATGATATTTCTTTATTTCACAAGCATAGCTAGCAATGGCTATGATTTAATGGCAAATCATATCAAAAAGTTCAATGATGTCATACGCAATGAGGAAAAAGGATTAAAAAAAAAAACTTGTTAATAAAGGGAAAGCATTGGAATCAAATAACTCATTCTCAAATATCTGTGGAATGCAACCCTTCCGAATATCACTATAGATCAAATTGAATGGGTAGCCACAGCGCTTGTGTGGGATACCGGATTAAAAAATATTGCTTTGCATTTAGTGCATAGCGCCATTACAATGTCTGTATCAAAGCACGCGTCACTGCGATAATCCTGAAAAGAATGAAAAAAAAGTCCTAAATTTTATCGAAACACCTCCAGTAATTACAAACGCATCCCTTAACCCTTTCCTCTGCTATTGAGCATATGGATGAGTGGATTGAGTGCATGAGCATAAGCAAGTGGGTGCACGCAAGTTAATGTACACGTGTGTCTGCAAGCACCTCGACAACCTTAAATGAGTACTTGATGCAATGTATAAATATCAACACTGCGGAGAGAAAGGGCGACTGGGCATGGTTCTGGCCTACAACACTCCCTCGTGCCTAATTATGATTTGCATAGATGCTTTCTAACTACACTCGCCCCAATAATCTATAACAGGGAGTATTTGCATGCGTGTGTGTGTGTGCCTGCGCGTGTGTGTGTCTGTGGGGAGCTGTAGTGTAGCGGTTAGCGCGCTGCGCTATGAACCTGGCGACCCGGGTTCGATTCGTGGGCTCCACTGATAGCCTCTATTTACTTGGAACATGTTGTGTGGAGGATCAGGATACCAGTAATATTTGATTGAATCATGCAGATTGAGAATTACATTTGTTTCTATTCATGGGGTGGAGCGGTGGCACGGTAGTTAGCGTGCTGTATACTACGAACCTGTCGACCCGAGAACGATTCCCAAAAAATCTCCCCCCCCCCCCCCCCAGGTTACCAACCTACTTTGATCAGCATGGTAAAGAATGGTAAAGAAAACCAAACCTATGGCGTTGGAGGCCTTTCATCTAGCAGTGGATTGAAAATATACTGGAATTTTTTTTTTTATTTCATTGCCATTCGAATTTTCTTTTCACGGAATTTCCAGCGAAGATGAGTTTCCACATGTTCATATTTCCTCCAGCCAAAAACCTCAGCACTGAAACTCCAAGTGGAACGGTACAAATCATATCGTCCTTCAAAATATGTCAGTCCTACTGAGCTGTCTGCTCCATCCGGAGCGGTGTTTTTTTTTCTTTTTCTGCGGGGCACAAGCCAATATGTGCTGGTGTCACGGCCAAGAGGACAGCAACTCCAATTCACATCGCCCTGTCTCAATGCCACCTCCCATCCTAACTCACCGCCTCCCGGCACCCCAAACTAAAATATACCCCCCCCCCCTCCTTCTCTGCTCCTTCCCACTACCTAAGTTGACTTGCGGTCACATGGAGTGGCAGTGTAGCGGTGAGTACACTGCACTGTGAACCCAACTACCTTCGTTGAATTTAAAGCTTTCGTGACTGCAGGGATTCATCTTCCTGGTTCTTTCGGTAAAGTCACGTAGAAGGGAAGTAATAAAATAATAAAAATAAAACATAATAAAATAAAATAATTCTCACGACGTTTCGGCTACAACGCAAGCAGCCGTCTTCATTATTTTATTACTTCCCTTCTACGTGACTTTACCGAAAGAACTAAGAAGATGATACCTTCGTTGAATTTCCATACCTGGTGAGCATCGCTGTCGAGTGCTATCCGAATCAATTCACGGTTATTCCCACCCCCGCCCCCATTCAGCAACCGGCACTGACCAGCATGGTGAAGTTTGGTCAAGCAACCCCCCCCATGACCCACGTGACGTGAGACCTTCATTCAGCATTGGATCGACAGCTGGTTGTCCATGATTGATTTATTATTCTAATTATTATTCATATCACTGTGATATCTGTACAGGTGTGTGGAAGGCCGAGTATTGGGTTGTCCGTTGAGCAGTGGGCATGCGTGCCCGCCCCGACCCACCTCATCATCAGCTCATCATCGCATCTTTAAGCTGACATTTCAGAGCGATGATATAACTACGGTCTCCCCGCTCTAAGTGGAAACTTCTCACGTGTTCGAGCGAGCGTGGTGGCGTCCTCCAGGTGTTGCCGGTGGGTACTGGAACAGCAGGTAAGCAAATAGCAGTGCATGCTTATTCATACACGAGATCGCAATGTGTACTTGCAAGCGGTGTTGTTTTGCATGTGTTTATCAAGCATGGAATAGAGATGAATTGTCACATAAAAACAATGAATTGATAAAGAGTGGGCAGCTTTGGAAGGGATATGCTCGGCATTGTTTATGAAATGCACTCACACCTCTCTTTCAAATAAACCGTGTATTTTTTTTGTTGCAAGGCTATTACACAGAGTACTGCCGTAACAACGGCTACATATGAATGAATGAATGAACGTATAATTTGCACATTGTACACACTTCAAAGGCGCGTCACTCTTAATTAACGAGCGAGCAGATACCATCGGATGAACGCGGATCAAAATAAGCGTCTCACTCCACGTGCTCTACAATGAATGTGATCTTTGACCAAGAGCTGTCGTTGAAAAGCCATTGCATTCATATTACCCGTGTATACGATCAAACAAAGCACACGTCCACTCTTCAACATCCTCTGTTGGTTACACTCGGTGATGATGAACTTTATTTTTTCATATCGAAAGTGGGGGTCGTGGATTTTGTTGAACTCGTGAGCGAAAGGGTGGAGTAGGGGATGAGATGTGGGGAAATGCATCTCTACTCATTCCCTCCTTGACTGTTGTAAGGGCAGCGGCCAGCTCTACAAACTGCACATTGTGCCACCACTAATGGTATGCCGATGCCCGTCGCGCATACAAAGGCGTCTTACCGGTGAGGGTTAAAACGAGTATTAGTTTGTTGGTAAAACGGAACACTCAAAATCACATGTCCTCTGTGTGAGGTCACGTACGGAAGCTTGAGTTCAGGGTGGAAAGGAAGTGTGAAAAAATGGGTCATGTTTTTTAAAGGTATGACGTTACACGCATTTCACATTTAGAGTGTAAAACCAGAGCAGCTTTTTTTTTTAATGCTCAGATTTTAAAAGCTCCGCGTAATATTTAGAGGTCACGGGGTGTCAATTTTCTACGCGGACGTTTTGGAGAAAGCGTCAACGTGAGTGGATATTCGTCAATATTGCGTGAGATGCATCCATTGTGCACTTTTTTAATTAAATAAATATGAGAACATTTTTATTTTAATCATTATTTTTGTTCATTACTATTATGTAATTAAAATGTATGGTCAAGCCTCTATTGTTTAGATTATTGAGTGCAAAGCAGGGTTGAAAAGTGCAACCTTTATGATAAGAGGCTATTACCATTGGTATTGGTGTAAGCAGAATGTGTAAAATGGCTTGCACTAAAGGTTATACACAATTCTCTAGGCGTGTCTTGAATGTATTATGTGAGCAAAGTAAATATTAACTTTTTTATAAATACACCTTCCAGAGGCAGATAAGAGGCATTCCAGGTGAAGGACATGAAACAGTTTTTGAGTCTTGTTACCTCCTTGTGTTACTCTGGTGCTGTGTATAGGTGCAGTCAGATGTGAGAGGGAGCATATGACCCTTGCAAATGACAACGATACAAAAACATTTTAAAAAATAGAACAAAAGTGACTGTTCCGGTCAAAATATTGACACGAAGCAATGTTTATTTATTATTGTGAAACAAAAAATTAAGCCGCTCGTAATATTCACACTCGATGCTTTTCATTGCCCCTTGGTGATAACCGAACAAGAATTCTGCAGCAAGCAGCCAGTCTCTCCGTTGGACAACCGCTGCCAACTCTCCCTAGAGCGGTACCTGTTTCATTAACCCCAGAGGGGGGTGGATAACCTCTTTAGTCGATTTGTTGATCAAATTTTAACTTGTAACATGAGCGGAAGGGGTCAAGCTCACGGATCTAACCCTTGCAGGACCAGTGCAGGAACAGACCGGCGCACGACACAAGAAACACCTTTGGGGGTAACGCAGCGCCATCCCTCGTGTGTCAGAATGGACCCAAGTTGGCATGGCTATTGCACCGTTGGGGCGGATCGACACAATTACAGAGTGTAAATTTCGATTGAAAGCTTTCGTGACTGCAGGGATTAATCTTCTTGGTTCTTTCGGTAAAGTCACGTAGAAGGGAAATAATAGAATAATAAAAATAAAACAATAAAATAAGTCACGTAGAAGGGAAATAATAAAATAAAAAAATACAACATAATAAAATAATTATGTTTCATTTTTTTTTCCCTTCTACGTGACTTTACCGAAAGAACCAAGAAGAAAAATTACAGGGTGTGTTTTCCATAATCACTGAGCGGTAGCAGTGGCAATCCATAATTACAGGTGTGACCACATACACATATAGACATATCTTCATGTTATCCTCAGCCATAAAACTCACTATTGCACAGGGTCAGCTATTTTGATATTTGTTTGCATCCATGTACTTCTATTATGTGTACATAAACTGAGATTGTGCATATATGGGAGCACAGCATCATCCTCCCCCCCACCCCACCACCTCCCGTTTTGGCAACTCAAACCGCGATTTGCAAAGGATATTCAGCAACAATTGAACTAATTTCACAACACCAGGAGCGTTTGCACACGGAGCAAAGTGACTCAAGAAATGACTGCTCTTTTTGCGTAACAGTTGCACACTTTGGGGAGCAAACGCCACCGCAACTGCACGTTCATTTGCAGACAGAGCAGGGCCTGACTTGACAAACACATCTGCGTGTAGAGAATTACACCGTACCACTGTGGCGGTCGGCAGGTCAATGCCGGGGTAAAGTGTGGGTATTCCCACCCCTTCTATCTACTGGCTCCGCGGTGGTGAGATGTTAACTCCCTCGCCTGCTGTGCAGGAGGTAATGGGTTCGATCCCGACACTGACGCCTGCTGTATATTTGGAGTTTGCGTGTTCTCCCCGGCTTTACCCCTACACATTTACAATCAACGTGCGCTTAGAGTATTTGGCTGCTACAAATAGGCCACTTCATTGGGCTATCATTTGTGGTCGTCAGATCGCTTCTGAAAAAGAGCTATGTAGCTGAGTGGGCCATACCTGCTCGAAAAAAAAAACGTTTCGTTTCTAAGTCGTCGAGCCAACGTGGAATAAGAGGGCAAAATATCATCAAGAGAGGCTTTCTGGAGCTCCCTCTGGCAAAGGCTCTTCTGACAGCAGCGGCTTCAGCAAGACATTGAAGGCCTACGCCTTTATCTTTATACCCTGGTGGAATTCACTCATCCTGCCGTTAACTTTTCACAAGTTTGACTTTTTCAGGACGAACATGTGTGCCACCTGTCCCGCGAGGAGGGATTGCATTAAAGGTAATGGGCTATGCTTTATGGACAGCGATGTTGTATCCGCTCCATAAAGTGGAGCCAATGTGTCACTGGGCTCTGACCTCAATGTTTTAATCATTCACTTTGACAAAATATAACTTTCTCAATTTTAATCTCAATCTACCATATACTTTTTTTTGTAATGCGTTTGTTTGAGTTTTTTATTTGAAATTTTGACATTCAGTGATATTTACAATAATTGGCAAGTGGGTACTCTGTGCGGCATTTAATCCTTAGGTTAAAATGTTGTGGAGAGGCAATGCATGGATATGAACTCCTATTGCTTTGTCTTTGTCTGAGTAAATCATTGTTTTGAATTTTCATTAGATTTTTATGCCCTGGGTATTGCCCATCAATACAGAAACCATATCTTTTCAGTCTTAAATCTCAATTCTACTGGATATATTGGACTATTGTATATAAGCATAATATGCTTAATAAAGGTCACATTTGTGCTGGAAATCAATTAAAGTTATGGCCTAGATAATGAGTTATATCGCCCTATGCAGCATCGTCATCAATCATACATATCTCATTAAAGGCATGACCAGTCTCATGCCTACATATGAGTAGTAATTAATGTCTGCTCGGTGTTGTTATTGAGATATGTTTGCTGTTAAAATTATTCCAAAACACATTTTCACCTTTATGATGACTCTCTGCATATCCACAGTCCACATATTCACCTGATGTGCACGTGTGAAAGAGTGGCATGATGGTTAGCGTTACAACGCTTTGAATCCAGTGACCTGAGCTTTATTCTTGGCCACAGATCTGCTGGGTGAAGGCCCTTCCACACCGTGTTGCTTATGAACGGTTTGTTTGACCATACTTCATCATGACGGTCAGTGTGGGTTGGTGAAGAGGTGCGGGGGGGGGGGGCGTAGCCCATGGCCAGTTCAGGTATTATAATTTGCTTCTCAAATCCACTTTCCTCAACGTAAATATGATTTCTCTCATTTGCATTTTCGCTCCGATCAATGGATGCTCCTGTATGTATTTCAGTGTAATTCTATGAGTTTTCATCTCCCATGCTGCTTTGTATACTTCTCAGCTCTTTCTCCATATTTCAGATCCATATGTCATAGCAGGTAATATATGCATTAATATGCAATTACTTTATACGTAAAAAAATACATATTTCACCAACCCAGCATGCTACACCAACCTCCATTACCATCATTTCTAAGCACCAGTCAGATACCATTGATGGATCTGGCTTCTTGTTCCAGCAAACTCAAGCATGGTGAAGTAAGGATCACATTGATTTCAGATATTCGAGTGTATGGATGTTTGGGTGGCTTTATAGCATTCGCCAATTACGTTTCGGATACTGCACATTATAATGAGACCTTTAATTCTGATAAATGACAACCGGGGGAGCAGTGGTGTGCATTAGTTAGTGCACTGCGCCGTAAACCCAGAGAACTCGGTTCAATTCCCAGCCAAGATTAATATTAGTGGCGAGTGAAATACGAACGGGCGAAGTGAAGTTTGGTTTAAAAAAAAAATTTTACCCGTAAAAACTAAGTTTTTCACTATAAATCCTTTATATGCGTGGCGGCTAGAGTCCTCTCGTCCTCTGGCTTGAGATGGCTGCCACCTATGGGTCAGATGATTGCATGGCTGCTTTAAGCAATTGGTAATTACATATAATATTTTTGTCCTAAAAAGTGTAAAATTTTGGAAAAAAAATTTCACGAACATTAATTGTCACGCACAAAGAGTCTGTGTGGAAAATGTCAGCTCGATTGGATCACGGGAAGTGGGTTAAAAAACGACCGAAAAATTTGCACGGTCCTAAGCAAGCAAGCGAACTTAATATAAAGGATTTAAAAAAGCCCCATAACCAACGTGGTGTGGAGAGGAATTAATTCAGCAAATAATTGAAAAGGTGTCGAAAATAATTAAATATTTATTCAAATTCAAACCACCTGCGATGTTACTGAAGCTCTTTCGTATTTCAAAATAAAGTGTGAGGTTATTTAAATGTTATTTTTTCTGAATTTAAAACCTTACAAGAAAAATTCATATTGTGTCCATACTATTTTCTTTTATTTTGCATTTCTAATGCTGCCTATGCAACAGAATGTAGGAATATCTCCAAGGTGTATCATCCCGTAGTGTGTACTGACAAAGGACTTCACATTAATTACATTACAGAAAAAAATCTGCTTCCTTGTGAATTGATCATATTCTTGTCCCTTGTTTCTTTGTCATGCTAAAAGCTGGATCATCGATATATGGATGGGGGACTATGTACAGAAAAGTTCTTTATGGGGATGTATAAGAAATGTTGAATGACTTCAACATACATTTCACAGGGCTGGTTTTTTCCCCAAACAAATGTTTCCTTGTCATTGTAAGAGATAAATTAACAAAAGCCTGCCAATGTAATTTATCATTCACCGATTCATTATGAGCAGCCAGCCTGGAACCTATTCATTCTATTTGCAAATGTATTCTATGGTGGGCAATTAACTCAGGTGCCCACTTTATTGGGTTCATCAGGCCCTGTTAATGCTGTAATTGCCACAATTTTATTACACGACATCACATTTCCGCAATTAGAATGCCTTGGACAAATTTGTTCAGGCATCAATTACAATTTGCGATGTCTCTCTCTCAGACAATTTCACGACTTTGGGTGTATTTCTGCGCGTTATCATCTACTCAGCCAAGCAGGCATTCTGGTGGGTCTGTTTTGTTTGTCTGCAAATTTTCAAAATAAAGTATATTACGGTATTTTTTGACACGCGTACGTTTCATTAATATCAGGATATTCCACTTACAATCTGAAGGTTGTGAGTTTTAATCATGATAGGGTTCCCTGCAAAGCACATAGAATGAACACCATTGAACGAACATATGTATAAAAATGGTCCCCATCATGGAAATGTGGATATTTCCACAGCTCATTCAGGGTTGGCTGTGAAAATGAGCAAAGCTCTTTTTTCTAATTTTAGTTTTGACTTTTCTTTTCGTATCAATGTATGTGTCGGAAATATAGTAGATATTTTCAAGATTTTGGGTTCAACTGAGGAAACATTACGGCATGGTAAAGATGCAGTGCAAATGCTCTGCCTGGCGAGCATAGCTCTTCATCCCAGTTGTGGTCAGGCTTGGCTGCGTATAGAATTCTGAATATATTTTACAATGCATGTATACACGAATTCAAACTCGAAAAGGAATGATTGACAACCTTGACCAAGCAAACCCAGCAGTGTGAGTTTATGACAGTCACGTGACTCCTCTATGCCCATGACCTCGTCTTCCCCGTGATCTCATGCACCTCTTCCTTTCACGCACAGCCTAATGAGACGTAGTTGCATTCCACACTTTGCAAATTCAAACTGCATCATACTCATGCGGCAAAATAACAGGAATAATGGTCAGTCATCACAGACGTTCCCGTATGAGAGGTTAGATTAATTGCATAGTATTCATGTTGAATAGAATGTAAACATTATATTAATAATTATTACAATTTGCAACCCTTCATCAATCCACTGGTAGATGAAACCTCCCCATGCCATGTCGGTCGTGGGGCTTGTTTGACGATACTTGGCTATGCTGGTCAACGCGGGCTTGTGGAGGCAGGTTCAATGTTTACCCGAATCACACTCAGGTTGGTAGAATCATTGTGTAATGCACTAACCCACCGTGCCACCGATCTTCCGTAGTGCACTGTACTAATATTAATCACACGACAGGGATTTAAAGGGAGCAGACACGATTATTCATTCACACCGGAATACTAGTAAAACTTCTCACGTTCGTTTATGAACATTGTAAATAACCGTAATATGGCGTCGGTATGAATTTATTGCAGTAAATTACTACTGCCCAGAAGGATGTTTTAAAGTTGGTGTAATGGTTGCTCGCAGTTACCCTGCATTGGCCGGGTTGAATAACTAGCAAAGCTAAAACCAAAATGGATTGTTTGTTTACTTTTCAAAATACACAAACGTCCAAGGTAGCAAATGCACGTCTGTAAATTCTTAACCACAAAGCGACGTCAATTATGCAAGCGGCATTTAGGAGGTTTTCATTGAATGCCGTCCCAAAGAATTATTGCCTAAGCACATAATGCCCATTAATCGAGAGGAACAAGAAACATTAGCATGTTTTTTAATGTTACCAATGCTGCCCGATCCATTCGTTTAATGGTTATTTATTTGGCCAAATTGACTCTAGCTATTTATAATTACCATAATTAACTGTGGGGATTAGTAAAAGGCAGCGTAGGGGAGGGAGGGGGGGGGAGGCAATCTGCAAGAGGAATGGTGAGTATAATGCCCCACAAAGTCGCTTGGTTGCACTGCGCGTTGCTCCAGTGTCACACAACGAGGCGAATGGAACTCGCCGGCTGATTTCCGCCCGTCGCACACAGCGAGCGGGTCGTCTCTGGGCAAAAAAAAGTCGTCGGCGGAAGGACAACGAAGTGACATGGCTGGTGTAGCGGCCGGGTCGATAACCATAGGCAATGACAGCTCGCACGCAAGACCTTGGCCAATGCACTCTCCACGTGGCTGGCCACGGACGCGGACAATTCCCACAAACTACTGAGGCGAAAACTGTCCTTATATGTGCGCGTGTGTATCGGTGTGCATAAGCATGGATATGCTGGGTAACTGTTCAAGTTCAAGTTTATTTATTAGGCATAGCCCTGTGAGCCATTCGGCTCTTGAATCGGGTGCAACCGCAACAAAACAAAAAAACTAAAACATGAACGAAAAAACATCTTAAAGTGAATATGTGACTAAGTGCAAACAGAAAATCCAAGAAAAGACAGCAAAATATTGCAGAAAAGACACAGTACACCAACGCTGTGTGCAAAAATCCCAGTGGGATGCAAGTCAAACAATAACCACAAGACAACTTAGATTAAGGCCACCAGTCTAACTCTGTACTACAACAAACAAACATGGCTAAACCAATACACTTTTCGAAATCACCAAAATAAAGCCATGAAAGCAATGAAACAGTGTGACGGAATTTTCACAATAAATGACATAAACAACATGTACTACTGTGAAACATTAATGAGTAAATTCGGTTCAACTCCTGGCCAGGCATGATCAGAAACAACAACAGTAAAGAGAAGATTAAAAGCACTTTTTACCGAGATGTACACTATACAATGTGTGTGTGTGGTAGTGTCATGGTCGGATAGAGGGGGCTAAACGGGTGCGGCACAGGCTAGAGATAGAGTGATGTGGTACAGGAGAATGTGGAGCTGAGTGGACTTGCGGATGACTGGTACCAGCGGTGTCAAGATCGGCCTCTGTGGAGGAGGCTCGTGAAAGACGCTGCTGGGCAGTTGGAGGCAGTCGCCCTCCAACAACAACAACGGAGGGCGGAGGAGTGACGCTCACAACAACGAGCGGATCGCGGGGTGGCTAAAGCACAGCAAGTTGGCACAGTAGGGAGCACAGGTGGTGCATCAGCCAGTAGTCTCAGTCAGTCGACCCGTGTCACCTGGGTCTGTACTGTGACTTCCTGCCAGCGGGCGTTCGACACTTCACGTGACCTCAAGGTGCACATAGCCTGGCACAAACGTCGTGGTGACGTCACAACCACTTAGTGTCGAATGGCGGTTGTTCTTGTTGTAATGGTCAGAGGTGCTCGCTAACAGCACTTGCCCCAAGAGTCTGCAAAGGCTATACAGGGGCGGTAGTGCAGTAGTTAGTGCGCTACGTTCCGAACCCGGCAACCCAAGTTCATTTCCCACTCAATGCCAAAGTCTGTGACGAATATCTGAACCAATCCTGGGCCTCTCCGAGTTCGACTCAGCTTCAAATGAGTACCTGATGCATACCTGTCAAATCACACGGTTTACCCCGTATTCTTGTACAGATAAATTGAGTTTTCAGGTCCATACGGCTTAGAGCCGATTCAATGCGGGCAGACAAAAAGTTGTCTATTTGATAATTGGTTCTTTACCCTTCTATCTGGCAACAAAACTGACACCTTTTTGCAAGGAGTCATGTTTGCATAGACCGCAATACCTGCAGTCATAAATACAAACAAAAGACATAACTCTGATAATGTGCACTGTCCTTGAAGTTGATTGGTCCACACCCGAGACAGCTTTCCTTCGAGCCTAGTCTCATATGGGTTGGACCAGATGACGCCAAAAGGTGTCAGTTTTGTTGCCAGATAGAAGGGTAAAGAACCAATTATCATATTTTTACTGGCAAATGAGGTCCCCATAGTTGTCTATTTGTTTGTGTTTCTCCCTTGTGATGGGACTTTGTAGGATGAACGTTGATATTTATAAGGTGCACGGGGTGACCAATAAGGTCTGAATTTGGTCTGTAATTAGGTCGCGGCACTGATACGGGGTTGAAAGGTGTGCTGATGGAATGTGGAGCATCAGCACTGGGGACACCGAGGCGAGCGGACATGGTGCCAGTCACTCACCCATACGTGCGCTATGCCAGCCTTTAACAAGTGCTCGTTCACAGCAGCTGCACAAGCAGTCTATTAACGTTTTATGGCAGATATGTCTTTGTTTTATATTCACACTGTAATACTTTTCAAGGTTTTTTTAAATATACATATTTCCCACCCCCCAATCAGACAGAAAAACACATAGTTGGTTTAAATGGATTTTTTTTAAATTTTAAATTAAAAGAAAAAAATATAATTATAGTGAAGTGTTAACCAGCATGATAACACTTCTCCCTGGGACACCGTTGCACCCACATTTACTTTATACATCTCGCTGTGCTCTCAACATACAGCTGAACATCCTCCCCAGCTGCACACGCGTGCCCCCGCAGTGCTGCTAATTATTTGCAGTCCCCTTTCACCGCTTTAGAAGCTGAACTGCTACGAGTGTGTAGATTACGAATGCGCCCGGGCGACGTGAGTGGTGTCCGCGTGGACCAGTGCAGGCAACACGTGGACCAGTGCAGGCAACACGTGGACCAGTGCAGGCAACACTTGTTCTGTTTGTTTCTTTTAGGCCAAGGGCACTGGGTATAACAAAAAAACAAAGCTCCCCCGTATAGCCTTCAAGAGACTGCTCAGGCAAGTGCTGTTAGCGAGCAGCACCTATGAAGGCCGGCACGAACACACGAGGGGTGCGTCGCCAGCACCACGCCCGGCCGCCTTTGTCTCCCTAGTGACGATGTTTACTACACATCGCACTGGGTACTCATTTGAGGCTGAGTTGACATATGGGAGGCCCGGGACCGGTTCAGATAATCGTCACTGGTGTTGGCCGTGAGCGGGAATCGAACTCGGGTCGCCGGGTTCGTAACGCAGCGCACTAACCCCTACACTACCGCTAACACACGCACACACCCACACATGTGGAGGTGTTTTAATGCAATATCTTGCAGATGAGATTCATCCTTGGCCAAACGCGTGCGCGTGTGGGCACAGCACCTCGCCCACGCGCCTTGCCCACGCGCCTTTAAGCGGCAGCGTCAATTGTAAGTGGATATTTTTTTAAAAACTACAAAAAGTCGAATCGCTGGGAGGGAATTTGCTTTTTGCCAGACATGGATTCCTGGGTTTTTAAACCTCGCCACATGTCCCAGAGCTTAAGATATTACAGCATAAAGAACTCCCACCTGGTTGGTTATGAGTAATTGTGAATACACAGTGTGAGCAAGTGTGTGCTTAGATGGCATGTAATAGTTTAAACAAATATGACGTATTTCTCTCTTTGGTATCTGTCACAATATTAGTATCTTTTACGACTCTTCGCGAAAAACAGGGATTAAATGTAACTGGCACCTCCATTGAGATGTATCGCTATTAATCAACTTTCCAGCTTTGAGGCGATTTGCCCTTCACACTTGGAAGGCAAGAGTTTGTTCAAGTCTCGTACGACGTGCTGAGCAAGAACATTTCCCTTGCAACAAAAGAACAACCAACATGGAATGAGCCAAACATCCCAAGTGGGGCCAAAGTGAAAAATAAGTATGCGACTCATTGAGGATTATTGAATAAACAAAGACATTTTTTTCATATATAATGTTTATAAGCTGACTTCCATGGGTATTTAAGCCTTAGAGGACAGAAAACACAGCATTTATAATCCTTCACACAGATCACGCAGCGCAAGCAACACAACTGCCGCACATTGCTTTAGAGATTTGAACAACTGCGCCGTTAACAATACCAACCAAAGTCAGATTAAAGGCAAAAAAACTATTCTATAATGGTTTTTCTCCGACAAGATACGTCTGTTTTGTTTAAAAATGCAACGTGAGCCTATCAAAAAAGGGAATTGAAACGATTTTGAGGAAAATATAATGATGATGGTAATTATATTATTTTAATAATCACCATGAGAAAAAATCGTAGTAATCAGAATGTTTTACAGCAGAACTCTTCTCATCGTCATTGCATATGGGAGATGCTGTTTGCAGATGAGTAAGTTCGCAGATTACAGAAGTTCTCATCTATATATATATATGCAGAAACTACAATTAGTCCTTGCCATCAAATTAATAACGGGCATTTGCGGATATGTGTTTCCATATGACTCCATCTTATCCACAAAACATTCTATGGATAATGGATAATAGGATACATTTGTCACGTCGGTGATCACTCATGGATGACTCCATGTTTACATTTGTTTACATTTGTGGATGAAAGGAAGATGCATGATGAGTGCCGCATATTGTGACGTATCTCACAGCTCTGTCACCAGTGATTGTATGGAGGTCAAGTTGATATAAGTTTTAATTGTCAGAGCAAAAATGTAGTTAAAATTAATTGAAAAGCAACAGTTAATTCGACAATTCATTGTGTGATCATAGGTGACTGGGTCGAGACCATCAACCTACTAATTGTTTTTCCTTTTTTCTGACAACAAACTACACCTTTTGCAAGATCATGTTTTACATTAACCACAATACTTGCAGTCATTCAAACAAAACAATACTCTGATATTTATTATTGTCTTTGAAAACTGATTGGTCCACACCAGAGAAGCTTCTTTAGAGCCTCGTCTCATAGGTGTTTCACCAGATGACGCCAAAAGGCGCACGTTTTTTGTTTGCATTTGACTGCAAGTAGTGTGGTTAATGTAAGCATGAATTCCTTGCAATAGTCTCAGTGTTTAGGGAAAAATAAATTATATTTTATTACCAATTGCTTAATGCTGGCAGGCAATAATCTGACCCATAGGTGGCAGCCATCTCAAGCCAGAGGACGAGAGGACTCTAGCCGCCACGCATATAAAGGATTTATAGTGAAAAACTTTGTTTTTACGGGTTAATTTTCTCACGGTTGTCCAGTCGGGGCGGGTCAACAATTTACCTGAACAAATAATAAACAAATAAACTAGTGCAAAACAGAGAAAAGGGAAGTTACAATATTTAAAATACGTAGAAATAAATAAATATATAAGTACATTCATGCCGATTTTTCAACACTAAATTCAATCTTGGCCAAGGCAGAAAAACAACAACAGTCCCAGACCACACCAAGACAACACAAATTCGCTCAATAAAGTTGCACATTAAAATTGAACTATCGATACGTGGGTAAAGATCAAAGTTACAAATCACATCGCCAAATGCACTTATCTTCTGCTTAAGGATATTTCTTCAAGGAAGATTTACGATTTACACCATTGGAACCTCATTTGCCTGTAAAACATGATAATTGTTTTTTTACCCTTCCATCTGGCAACAAAACTGACACCTTTTTTACTAGGAGTCATGTTTGTATAGACCACAATACCTGCAGTCATAATGCAAACAAAAAACATAACTCTGATAATGAAGTTGATTGGTCCACACCCGAGACAGCTTTCCTTAGAGCCTAGTCTCACATGGTTTGGACCAGATGACGCCTTTTGGCGTCATCTGGTGCCTTTTGGCGTCATCTGGTCCAAACGCCAAAAGGCGTCATCTGGTGCCTTTTGGCGTCATCTGGTCCAAACCATGTGAGACTAGGCTCTAAGGAAAGCTGTCTCAGGTGTGGACCAATCAACTTCAAGGACAGTGCATACATTATCAGAGTTATGTTTTTGTTTGCATTATGACTGCAGGTATTGTGGTCTATGCAAACATGACTCCTTGTAAAAAAGGTGTCAGTTTTGTTTCCAGATGGAAGGGTAAAAGAACAATTATCAAGATTTACGATGTTAAGGGGGGGGAGCGAGGTTGTTCCAAAACGTCGGTGGACGCTGCAAGGGCTCAGGGCTTTGTCCTCCATTCCAATTCTCGTCCGATGAATATTCAAACGGCAATTAGACGCACGTCTTGGGTTTCTTGGGCTTGACGATGGGGTTAATGAATTAGCTAAGCATAGCGCAGATTTGCCAATCGGGATTTTATGGATGAACAAGGCCCGACATAGATTTCTTCTCCTTGTATAAGATAATGCAGTAAGTGATTTAGCACCGATCGGCTCCGTACAGTGCGAAAGAAGTTCAACATACATACATTTAAAACTGCAGTGCTGCACTTAAAGCTGGTTCATAAATAAATATCATGCAGTGGCTTAGTCTTGAGAAAATATCCAATTATTTATATAACATAGCAGCAATCCCCCAACAACCACAAGCCTGCGGCGGCCCCCAACAGACTGGTCAAGTCAATCCTTACGATCCACTCGCACAGCCAGCAGTGGATTTAAGCACACAAAAAACGTCAGTACTAATGTGATGGACAGAGCACGGCTCTGCCTCGAGGCAGCAGTGCACAGAGCACGGCTCTCGCTCAGAACGTGTCGTCTATATTTATGTAAAGTTGCGCATTTTGATGTGACGAAGTCACATTTCTCACCCCCCCCCTCCCTCCCCTAGGTGCGTGACGTCATTTATGGACGGCCCCTAAGCCGAACACCGATGCTCTCCCAAGTGAATGTGCGAACGCTCCACGGTTGCAGAGCGCATCATGGGTGGTCACAGCAATATCTTGCAAAAATGAATGTTAGCTGTGCGATGAATCTGGCATGCCAGAGGAAGGCTGAGTTTAGCTGGTAATGCCAAATAAAAGAGATTATTGCTCTTCAGACATCCCTTGCAAAAAAAAAGTATCTTGCGGAGACATTCTTGTCTCTAAGCGGATTAAGTTACTGCTTTCCTTTGGGGAATTGGCTTTGCGGAAACCAGGAGGCAGCAGTTCAATTTTGATTTGAGGTAAAAACATTATGGGCATCAACAAAACCCAGATGTATTAGATTACCTGAACGCGTCTCCAGCAGAAATCATTCAGCTTTGCCAACAAACAGCTTATTCTGCTTACATTTTGTCCCACTTTAAGGCACTGCACAGTTTGCGATAAAACTACATTTCATTTTATTTCTCTGCCATTCTACTTTAGATGTGAACACTGTGATCACAAAGAGCACCGGTGATACTTTACAATGCAACATTTGAAATACCTTGGATTATAACAGAGGTATTAAGATTATTTGTAAAAAATACCACAAGTTGTTGTCCAGAAGTGCATGAACTTTGACGATATATTAGCTATATTCTTGGTTCTTTCGGTAAAGTCACGTAAAAGGGAAATAATAAAAATAAAACAATAAAATTCTCACGACGTTCCGATTGCAACACAAGCAATCATCATCAAGTGTGAAAATCACAGCAAGAACATTTGAAAAAAGAAATATTAGCTGCCTCGCCTGGTACGCGGGAAGTCGTGGGTTCGATCCCGACCCTGACGCCTGTATATTTGGAGTTTGGATGTTCTCCCCGTGGTCGCGTGGATTTTTTCCCTCCACATTAAAAAAATACGTTTCGAATATTTGGCTGCTGCTGCTGCTGTAAATTTCCACGCGATAAGCCACTTCGTTGAACTATCATCTGTGGCCAGGTCGCTTCTGAAAAAGAGCTGTATAGCTCAGTGGGCATTACCTGATAAAAAAAAATATTTGTAAAAATAGTTTGACACATTAAAACAAATGGTTAAAATGTTTTCGTGACTGCAGGGATTCATCTTCTTGGTTCTTTCGGTAAAGTCACGTAGAAGGGAAGTAATAAAATAATAAAAATAAAACATAATAAAACAATTCTCACGACGTTTCGGCCACAACGCAAGCAGCCGTCCTCAGGTGAAAACCAGGTCCGTCGAGGCGACAGAGTCTGAATGAGCTCGTGTGCTGTTTCATTCAGACTCTGTCGCCTCGACGGACCTGGTTTTCACCTGAGGACGGCTGCTTGCGTTGTGGCCGAAACGTCGTGAGAATTGTTTTATTATGTTTTATTTTTATTATTTTATTACTTCCCTTCTACGTGACTTTACCGAAAGAACCAAGAAGATGGTTAAAATGGTTAAATGTCCCGTTCCCACGTAATTAGTATATGACAATGCATTAACATGTGGTTATACATAGCAATGTAAAGAAACGGCGTACGTATATGACAGCGACATCATTTTCTTTAAAACATTTTAATTTCTCATAAATGTATACACAACATGCAAAAACTAATTCACGATTTAAATTCCATAAATACCACTGTGAACATTAAATATGTGTTACATCGCCTAGAATATTGCTGAAATTAATAATCCGGTCCTGTTCAACAGCGATTAATAAATAATGATAATTGTGCAAGAGTGACATTAACTTTCATCTGACTTCCCACAGATTCCACCAATTCACTCACAGCCAGCTCAACCAGTTAAATACCAGCGCAGAGTATTTAATATAATGATGAAGCAATCTTATTAACTACGAATTCATCAGAGCTAAGGAGGAGTGTATTTAAGTAGATACACTGGGAGAGAAAACAACTATACGTACACAATGGAAATGTAACAATTTCCTCACCACTGGATCATAGTAAACAAAGTGCTATGCCTGACTTCCACCACACAATTCCGGAGACAATTACAAAGCTAATGATATCAAATTGCCCAACTGGTTTCATCTCAGATAGGTTTTTTTTTTTCTGCCCTATCATTTGAGGTATAAAGCCTGTATCTGGAAGGAAATCATTTCAACAAATGGAAAAGGAAGAGAGATTATCACTATGCTGGCCCGACCTCAAAATTACATTTCTGTTTGTCTACCTTTTCCATACTAATCATGAGAAGGAAAAACTCTGGCACACAGACACCCATCTTTGACCAGATTCTCAGACATCTGCTGCATTAAAGACACAAAGGAAAATTGATCATTTCTTTCCCTGCAATTTCTCCCCTCCCCTATAAAGACAGCGATCTAACATCGCACACACACACACAGCACGTGTCACACCACGCTTTCAATTGTCCGTGGCCATAAGAGTTCAATGGATGTCGTCCGCATGTCTGCTTGCATTTAGAGGACAAAAACTTCACGGGGTGAGCCTTTCTTGTTGCATGACTGAAATCAACATCTAAAGGTCCTCTGATCCAAAATTGCAAGATGATTGGTTCGACAGCATCCATCCCCCAAGAGTTCTATAAATCTCACAGGACTGTCCCAACTTAAAAGATGTTGCCAGCTGGAGTTTCACATGAGATCCATTCCTCTAAATCACAACAAGCTTTCACCTTGTCTCATCAAATAATCTGCACTCATTTCATGTTTATAGAAGGACCAAGCAAGAGCTCTCAACTGAGAGGCACATTGATAAGTCTCTGTCTTGTGAAAATCCATTTCTTGGTCATGAAGAATATCTGCTGTACTACGAAGTGTTTATTATCGAGGAGCCACTGCGTACATCTATAACATATCACAAATTAGCACAAATCTGGCCGGTTGGGGCCTTGGCAGAAAATGCAACTAACATTGTGAGAGGTCATCGGTGATGATCCAATGGACGGACTGACCCTGATATGGCTTCGAGGCCCTCGATGGAGATGACCGTCACCCCAATACTCAATTCAACACGGTGGCAGTTTGATTTGCATTCCATTACAAGAAGTCACCCTGCTGAGATAGGGGAAGGTTTGTTATGATGTATACATATATATGCCAAGTAATCAGCAGGAACATCTTCGTAATTGGTTGAATACAATTGACCTATTTCTTATAAATGTCTCTACACATAGGCTTGTTCCCTGAGACACGCTGATGGAGGCAAGCATTCGTGCAGGTGCGATCAATGCTTTGGCGGAAATACAGCTCCTTATTTCAGACGATCACTCGTGACAACAAAGTGAACGGATGAATCACCAGCTGCACCTCCTCGCGAGACACATGCAAGTGGAGCATCTTCAAAACCATTGCTGTGTCCACAAAGGCGTGGTGCCGTACCTCACTGCGGGCTACCGCGGTAATGGCATAGAGACTTATCAGCCACCGGCCATTATGCTGCACCAGAACCTGCTGGGCATTGGGGAGTGCATTTCCATTAGCCCCATTGTGTTGATGCTTCTGAACAGCAGAAATATATCTCCGGTACAATTGCCCATGGAAACACACACCGACCATTAAACACATCGGCAAAGCAAGCCTCCACAAATGAGGCAGTTTATTTAGAAATTAGATTTTTTTTCCCGACTAATTGAAATGCACTACCTGGGCATGATTGCAAGTGCAGAATTGTCACATTCACGGGCGGATGTTACTTACGTCTAATGACGCAGCGTTGGCTACCGTATTATTCACATGAAAATGTGATGCTGTCAATGCGACCATGGTCCTATTGTACAAAATCAGTACCCAGTTGCACAGTGGGAACAAATACTAAATCAACACCGTGTGAATATGTGTCTTCATCATGAACCCAACATATGTGAGATCAGTTGACAATCCACCGAGATAATTACTTCATGTATAAAGCACCTGAATGCGACATCTCAAAGCTCTGAAGGAACAAAAAAAAGGCAGAGGACAGAAATAACAACACTTGGATGAGCGACCGCCATGCGCAACCGATTGTTGCAGGCTGCAGTGCATGTTGGGACGCCGGGGATAGTGTGGCAACATCCGTTATTGTACTCTACTTCTATCCTCCCTGTCTATATCAACCAGCCATGGTAAAGTATGGTCACTTAACCCGCATGATCCAGACGGTGTGGGCAGGTTCTCATCCAACAGTGGATTGACAATGGGCTGTACTTCATTCTTACCAAGTAGCTCATATGGAGATAGAGGCAAGATGTGCATGAGACACCTAACTGCGAGTAAATAAGATTCCTGCAGGACACGGGGCCATTAAGTAGGATTTGGTCTGTCTCAACCATCTGAATGTTATCCATTTGTGCGTGCGAGATTCCTCCGAGTACTCAGTTTTGTGTCTATTCTTCTTATTCTAACCCTCACACACCATGTTAAAAGGCGTAAATCAGGTCCTTGAAAGTGAGGTCATGGGCCGGGAGTGCGGATGTACATGAACAGCCAAGGTTGAGGATTTTTTTTTTATTATCTGAAAATCAATTAAGATGTGCTGGAGATTTGTGCTGACCTGCACAGAGAGTTCATCTGGCAAACATCGGTTACCCGACGTTGATATGTTGGTGAGTACAGAGGTGCAATATTTAGTTCGAAAGATATCTGCTAAAGTACAATGCACTCTGATATTGCGCTAGTATCTTAGGTGCTCAAGGAATTGTTGCATTGCAGACCCTGGTTTGAGGAGGTATTCATCCAGCCGTGGATTTATCACGGCTGATGATTATGAGATGGAATAACCTTTCTCTCTCCGAGTCCCCATCTGAATGTGTGGCAACATAGCGTAGAATGTTTAACCCACACAAAGAAACACTGACATATAAAAAAATATAACTCTACACCTGTATTAACTTTGCCTATTAAGATATTATATATTGATAAGGTAAGATTGAGAACAAAATATGTGGAGGTTTTGTGTGTGGCTGTACACCTCTGCCAATGGAGCCACTACACATTTTTTTTCACAATGTGAGGTTTCAGTTCAAGTCGTTATTGGGATCGACTCAACCCATCATCACTTTGAGGTTGATAAAATGCATATCACATTGAGGTTGATACAAAATAATTGTGACAGCAGTAGTTGTATGAAAAGATTGGCCGTCAAGATGTGGAATTGACACCACTGGTTCAGAGAATACCACCAACACACATTCGCAGACCTGTAAAAATGCATATAAATATAAATACTCGTGCAATGTGTACTTCCATATTATATTTTTTTATTGACTTGCTTAACTTTTTTTCTATCGTGATGATGTTACTTGCTGACCCGCCCCTAGTGATCAACTGTGAAAAAGATCTACGTAACTCATAAAATTACTCCTCAAGTATCAACAGAGATTCAGATTCTGATAGAGGGAAAGATGTGTAAATTGACGACATCAATTCACTTTGTAACTTGGCTTTGCTCTCATTGGCCAAACCTAGAAACAACCCCATAAGTTCAACTTCTGGACAGATCTAACCCAACGTTGCTTGCAAACTCTCCTGATATTATCCTACATTAAGTGCAAATCCTACACAACAACAACAACAACCGCTATTCGCCACTAAGTGTCGGTGACGTCACCACGACGCTTGTGCCAGGCCAAT
This sequence comes from Lethenteron reissneri, assembly GCF_015708825.2. Lineage (NCBI taxonomy): Eukaryota > Metazoa > Chordata > Hyperoartia > Petromyzontiformes > Petromyzontidae > Lethenteron > Lethenteron reissneri. Next base: position 12,461,613 of record NC_083796.1, read on the forward strand.
CCTACACAACACACACACATACATATCAGTGTGACTCTGTATGTACGTATGTATGTTGAACTTCTTTCGCACCATACATAGCCAACCGTGCTACTCGGTGGTTGCGACTAAAATACATCCCAGAGGTGACTGCGGTGGCTCAGAGGGATCGTAACGCTCGCTCGTGCGAGGGCAATGAGCCGGCACTGCTGACATCGGTCGGTTTTCAATGCTTGGCTCACGTCCAAGGTCAAAACTGGTTGTCAAGTCTATCGAGGTCACGACCTCAGCCCAGTCACCGATGACAAACATTACATCGGACGCATTTGGCATTTCCCTTAATAGGGACTCGTGCCGCCCTGAAACTGAAACGTCCCATTGCTGCAATGTAGGACATGCCGCAAGTGTGTTTACGCGTGCAATATTGTGGATGCTAGATTGTTTGCTGGTTATGGTGACGCACGCCTGTAATTCTAGCGTAGTCCGAGGTGGGTAGATCACGCAGATTTCGTCACATGATTCCCACCTTAATGGGAGTTGGGTCATATTGGTGATGATGTAAGTGTCCTGGTCTCCAATTCGCACTTCGTTGAACGAATAAACTTGACTTGAAAAGGTGGCCAGACGATGGACAATAGCAAATGTTTAATTATCGGTGCGTATTTTTTAATGTAGCCCCAGCTATATGAGTAATACTCCATTTTCCCCTTTCCGCGGAATCAATCTAAACTACGTTACTTATTTATTAATTATATTTACTGGTTAACTCGGGGGCAAGAAACACCCACTTAGACGAACAGTCTCAGAGGAGCTGGGTTAATTGAACGAGACTTCCCACAGATAATAAAATGACATTCAATTATAAACACGACTTCCAGTCTTCCAATCCAATGCAAGATGAAAGCCTTTCCAGACCCTATCAGTGGTGGTTGTTTGACCATACTTCACCACGGTCAGCACTGGTGGATAAAGAGTGGGCACAGAGGACTGATGCAGATATCATTTGCCACGAGCGATACCCGTGACTGGGAATCCGACTTAGCATGTTGTATGTATGTTTTAACTTCTCTTTCACCGTACGTAGCCAACCGTGCTACTCGGAGGTGCGCAAACCACTATGCCACAACTCCCTTCGTTAATTTCACTTTAAAAAAAAAACACTAAAAACGGTCATTGTTCAGACTCAATCAAAATATGATGAGATGTTTGTCGGCATATGAGAAGTTACTTGAATGTTTAATCACCCCAGGACATGACCAATAATATAGTTTAACACGTAGGCTTTCGCGACCAATATCAGCCATAATACAAATCTGACTGTTGCCTGATGATGCTAGGTGTAATTACGAAACGTCGTACTCAGATTGTAAATGTGGATTTACTCTCTAACACAGCGGTGTGCTATAATAGTAACGAATTGGCATGTTCTGTTTACGTACTAATTAGCTGTGTCGGGTGGAGGCGGGTTTAACAACACATATATTTACGTGATCTAACCCAAAAAATAACTTTAATTTGGACCAATACAATTGTTTTCTTGTTTAACTCAAGCATATACCTTCCCGCAATTCTCTTCAGACAACCGCTTGCATTGTTTCTGTAACAAACAAACAAAAACCGCCACGCCAGACTAAGCAAAACAACGACCTCCACTGCGGATAGATGCGCGTGTAGGCGCGCGCGTGCCCAAATCTCCAGCGGCGGTACTGACACTTGACACGCGTTATGCTGCAAGTGTAGAGGTATTACGTAGAGGGGTGTAGCAAGCCGTTACGTTGGGATGTCTACATCAACGTCCGTACGTGCGGTGTCTACATCAACGTCCGCATACAGCCCTGCCCCTCGGGGGGTGGCAGTTGGATATATAAGGCGGTGCGCGAGAGAGCTCGAGGAATCGTTGGAGCAGAAGAGCCAGTGAAGAGTGAGCTAGAGTGACTACCCTGACTCGTTGCTCTTGTAAGAGCCGAGCAGGGCAAGCCAGGGGCGACCTCAGAGCAGCGAGGTCTGTGTCCTTGTGAGGGCCAGGCTCGTGTGGCTGAGGGTCGGACCTGAGCCGAAGCTGGGCCAGGTGAGTTAGCCTCTATAGGATGGTCCGGGTTAGAGGGGTGTAGTAGGAGCTAACGGGGAAACGTTAGCCGAGGGACACTGCCTCGGATAGACCGGGTGAAGGGGCCGATACCTCTTCGAGTGTTAGTCTTTACTCTGCTGTATTGGATTTAGTTGTAATAAAGACGTGTTGCCTCCGTCAACGTCTCCTGCGCTACTCACACCATTACACAAGTGAAACGCGCTGATTGACATTGACTCTTTGTCCGCCAACCCACTGCTGTCTGCTCCTCCTGCTGCTGCTGAACCATCCGCCACGATCTCTCCTCTCTGCCACAGCTGCCAATGTGCATGCGGCACGGCGCAAGCTCCACTTCAAGGCCTCTCTCCTACCCCGCCACCGCCCGTGAGCGGGTTGCGTGCTCCCGGCAGCGTGCCACGCGTCACGCTGCTTACGCCGATCATCATCAGCATCCCTGACTCTCCCCTTCAGATGAAACTACCTGGAACGTCCGCCGCCGTGGATCCACGCGTGAGGTTCACCGCCAGTGCGTCATTTCGATCGCTCGTATCTCAAGCGCTGGGTTGTTGTCAATGGTTAGCGCGCTGAACTCGCCAGTTCGATTCGATCTCCAGGTGCGGCACTTTAAACATTGGGGCGAGGTGCTTAACTCCCCCCCCCCTGCCCCGCCTTGCATCTGTCCATCCAGCAGTCGCGTGCGTTAAAGATCAAGTATGGGTACTCCCTACTCGTCCCTGAAGTCCGGCCAGCATGGAAGAGTAGGCCAAATAGCCACTCGAGCAGGGGGTCGGCCACCAAAATAACAAAGAGACATTTTTTTCGAATTTGGTAATAAAGCAAAACAAAAAAACAGAACACAATATTTCAAGAGCCGCAATGCGACGTGAACAACGCCCCGAAGCGATCCTCGATGAGCCGCAGATTGCCGAGCCCCTCCTCCAGAGGAGCCGTCGAGAGCTCCCTCTGGTGGAGGTTCATCCACCGACAGTGGCACGAGCATGACATTGCAGGGCCTCATACTCTTAGTTCTTTCGGCAAAGTCACGTAGGTTCTGTTTTTTTTGTTTTATTATCAAATTCGAAACAAATTTCTCTTTGTTATTTTGGTGGCCGACCCCCTGCTCGAGTGGGTATTTGGCCTATTTTTATTAATTTTACCTACGTGACTTTACCGAAAGAACTAAGAGTATGAATCCTTGCAGTCACGAAAGCTTCAAATCTAGAATTGCAGGGCCTGTAGCCAGTGCCGGATTCAGCTAATGCGGGGCCTGTAGCATCTGTTATAAAGGGGCCCTAAAACAAGAAAAAACACATACATGTTAAAACACAAATTATAAACTTGCATTGTAACGTTATTGTATTTTTTCATTTGCTATACAGCCAGATACTACGACAAATCGCTAATCCTTAAACACCCAGTCGTTCATAAAAGTTGAAGGCAGTGTAGTACTATAGTAATAGAGCAAGTGCAGTATCACTGAACCAGAATTGATTGCTTGAAAGCATTTAACGCGGGGCCCTTGAAATTTGCGGGGCCCATAGCATATGCTACTTTAGCTACTAGGATAATCCGGCACTGCTTGTACCTTTACCTGCCACCTATCTCAGGTGTGGGGTGGTGCGAGAGTGTCCGCTGCCGTGAGCGAACATAAGAGATTCCACATTGCTATGGTGGGAGCCAGTTCACCCAAAAGACCATCATTGTTGGCGTTCGCAGATTTGGAGCGCTCAATCTTCGAATTGCGATTTGAAGAGTATAAGCGACTTCGTTAGCAGTGCTTTTCGAGCATGAACAAAAACAACTAATTCCGATGAATGGCCCTTCACAAGCCTATTATCTATTTTCTGGTGCAATGCATTGTGTTCATGTACAGCGTGGTAAGTTTTTTTTATTTGTGTTTCTAATTGTTAGTCAAGTGGTCTAATCACATCGCCATACAGGCTCATTATGCCTGTGTAAGAGTTTGATGAATGAATTATGTGAACAAACTGAATTAAGCATTCATGAGGGGAGAATTATAATTTAAAGAAGTGAAGAAAATCAGACAGGAAATGTAATGCTGCTCCTTAAGACAGATAAAAAAAGAAATGCATGCATAATTTTACCAATAAGGCGCATGTGATCTTTGTAAATCATACAATACCAATATTCACTAAAGATTTTAGAGAGCTTTAACGTATATTTGTTGATAGTGTGTCATGTATTTCAAATAATTGATACAATTTGTCCAAAATGTGGAAACTCACTGCAAAACAACTGCAATCTAAAATGATAAAAACTATACAATCAAGATGCAGGTTAACTTGAACTATGCTAACAAATCGTAAATAGCATTTAGAACCCGTACTAAATTTAAAATTGACCAACTCAGTATATCTTCCTACAGATTATATACTTTAGATATTTAAGTCCGAATTTTTGGATAGCTTTCCAACATCTGAACACCAGTAGCCTCACTGGAGGATCCCCAGCATGCGTGCTTACAGTCAAGTCAGCGTTGTGACCATTTAAAACAATGTTATTCCCTAACACATGTTGGTTGTCTGTGGCTTTAACGTTGCTTCATCACGCAGCACATTGCACCTCCAATTAGCACGGTGCACAGGAAGTTAAATATACGTACAAAATTGGGTTGATTTTCTGACAGCGCATAGCATTCATAATATAGGTTTTTTTGGGTCAGATCGCGTTATTTATAAATGTGTCGTAACCCTCCACCACCCGACACGGTCAAACAGTAAAAAATGTGTCACGTTTTCAAAGGACAAATTAATTGACTTCTTTAGCCCACCGGTGTGCTGAAGAGAGAATCAATAGCATTTACAAATTTGAGTACGACGTTTCGCTGATAATTACAATCAGCTTCATCGGGCAAGAATGGTAAAGCTCTCCTGTTGCTTCCGGTCTTAAATAGAGCAGCATCAGGGTGACGTCATCATTTAATTCAATTTAATCTGGTGCACATTTATACCGTAGTACTGCAGAAAGTTACAACGATCCGTGCATTAGCATCATCGCTTACGGACTGTTTCATAAAGCGAATAAGCGAATCACACACTGGGTATCCAAAAGAAACAACCAAGGGTATAGAACATGCTAGTCCAACACTAGTCAGCTCAACATCCTTCTGGTGTCATGAAAGTATCAATTTGCGGGCAGTCAACAGCAATTGTGCTCATAATAAACGTGTTTGGGTTAGATGGCGTTATTATAAACGTGTCGCAACCCTCCACCACCCGACACGGCCAATCAGTAAAAAACGTGTCACGTTAACAAAACGCCAATTAGTTACTTCATCAGCCCACCGGTGTGTTTGAAGAGTGAATCCGCAACATTTAGAATTTGAGTACGACGTTTCGCTGGTTATTACATCCAGCATCTTCGAGCTATTTGCTAGAAGAGTGACGCCATCCACCTGCTGCCGGTCTTAAATAGTTTAGGATGACGTCATCGTCGTAGAACCACATCAGGTTTCGAGATCAGAGGTGGAGGTGGGGAAGGGGTATTGTAATTATATAATAGATTAGTAATCAGTTAATTAGTGTGTGATTCCTCGATAAGGAATTGTAATATGTATTGTGTATTACTTAATACGCTTCCAGGCTGCGCAAAGTCTGTAGCTATCAGAGCGGTTAAAATTATTTGTATTTTTCTCAATTTCGATGGATTCTCTAATTAGTCTTAGCCAGTAATAATTAGTTTTGCATAACACTTCAACGTTATCAAAATCAATTGAGTGTCCTTGTTGGCAAGCATGTTCTGCCACTGCCGACAGTTGTATTTGAGATAATTTAATGTTCCTTTGGTGTTCTTTTAGTCTTACTCTAATGTAAATCTCGTCTCATAAGCAAATTATCTGATATACACCTTCTGTTGATAACTGAGGTAATTCATCTTTAGTACAATACACATGTTTTTGAAATTTGGGGACCGTACCAAATCTTACTTTAATGTTTTGCTTTTGCAAAACACTGGCTAATTTGTCAGTTACTCCTGAGATGTATGCTATTTTAATTGTTTTCATAATCTGATCACTGTCAGTTGTATTGTTGTTCGGTCTCGGTTTGTCATTCAATGCTCTGTTAATTCGAACATTATTGTAGCCATGAGAATAGGTTTTCCCCTTTTTTCTGGCAACAAAACAGGTGTTAAGATGTTAAAACACCAAACTGAAACCTTTTACAAGGAATAATGTCTGCATTAACCACAATGCTTGTGGTCATAATGCAAACAAAACACGTACTCTGATAATATATGCATTGTCTTTTAGACTGATTGGTCCACACCAGAGACAGCTTTCTTCGTCTCAAAACGGTGTTAGACCAGAGGACTTTCATCATCTGACACTGTTTTTGCCCAGTTGTGCTGTAAAGAGACTACCCGCCACTTTGGAAATGCAAAATTGACACCACTGGCTTCGGGGTCTGAGCATTGCCCAATGATTGTTAGAACACGGATATACTTTGACTTTGTTTTGCATTCTTCAGTGCAAATGTATGAAACGTTGTGGCTTTTTTTCCCTTTGAATGCCAATGCTATAATATTTGATTTCTTTTAATGGCAGGGCTTACGTGCTCGCTAAATCCTCTGAGTAATTTCCAATCTCTAATTGCACGACACCTGGTGTACTCCCTGTTCAGCTGCCAGGTGCACCCAGCTGGGACTGCACAAAGCCACAGGGAGATGGAGTGCATGTGGCAATGGTGTTCTGGTCATAAGCAAAGGCATGGACAATTGATGTCATTGCAAAACAACGCTCACGCATTTCACGCACAAGCCAAACGGTTGATTTTTTTAAACGCATATTTACAGTTGTAACGGGCATCAAAGGACACGTTAATGTATATTTGTTTCCAATGTAACGTATTGCATTCGTAAAGTGTGAGATGATACAGTGTTGAACAAAATTCCACTTTTTTCAGACTAGAGATATCATTAAGATTTTTTTTAAACACACAATGCTGAGAGAAAATAAAATCACCAAATAGATATTATCTCTTTGCATTGTAAGGTATGCTCACGTGTACATTTTCACGTAAAATTATATTCTTTGCTTGCTATATACTGAAAATACAAAGCAGCTTCACTCATATATATATAAGCTGGGATCCATGAAAAGAAAAATAATTCTCTGTTGTTACATGCAGTTTATTTCATTTCTACAGAGCATTATAGTTTTGGATTAATATCCAAAGAGGGAAGAAGCTCAGATATTGCAACTCTCATGAACAAAGGAGAAAAGGGATTTGAACACCTATTGAGATGTATGTTGTGTTTTCAATGTCTCATGCGCTCCTAGATTAAGTGCCCCAAGATGAAAAGCATCTCAACAAGGGGCCTTTATATTAATGGAGGGAAAATATTGGAAATGTTTCAAGCCTGCCTGTCAAATTTGCATTCGCGCTATTTACAACAGATTAGATTAACAACCGAGCAGAGTGGTACTGTGGTTGTGTACCGTGCAGCCACCCGAGTTTATACTCAACCATGGCTAACATCAGTGGAAAGTGATATCTGACGTGATCCTAGGACCCCCCCCTTTCACAAATCAGCGTGGTGAAGTGTGGTAAAACAATAATCCAGCAGTGGATTTGCAAAGGCCTGACAGTTATTGATATTAGTAGTTTTGTATTAAAATGTATAATATTCGTTAGAATGTGTACCGAATTAAAATGTTTAAAATGTATCTTATAACATTCTACAGAAAATCCTAAGATAAAAAAACAGCTGCCAACACTATCATCTCCATACTGTTTGATAAGTTCATGAATGAATATCCAAAACAATTCAAATTAGACAAAACTAGCACTCATTGAAACAAATAAGAAAAATGTGGGCACAAAGCTTTGCAGACACGTGCATTATTTATTATCCATCGGGCAACCAGTAGGAAAGGATACCAAATGGAGCCTGGGCCTAACAAATCTAAATCATACTAATAGGGGTTTTCCCCTTTTTTTTCTGGCAACAAAACTGACATCTTTTGCAAGGAATCATGCTTACATTAACCACAATACTTGCAGTCAAATGCAAACAAAATTGGTACTGGCAAAGGAGGTCCCATGATGAAATCTAAAGCATTTAGTGGGTCGACAAGGTATGGAAGTGAACAACGGATGTGCCCTGAAGCTCAATTGGCCGAAAGCAGGTGGCAGGCGAATGGGGCCTGCAGCAGGCAGCTGAAACAGGTAGCAGGACAATTCGGCAGTAGAAGGAAATGGGAAACTGGTGGAGTTCGGAGGTAAATGCAACATTGAGAAAGTGGTCGGTCAATAAAACCCCTGGCCATGGTCTAATTCAATCACAACATGGATAACGTGGCACGTTGATGGTATCCAGGAGGCTACAAGAGTACGGTATTGGAGTAATGGGGAATTGTGCGGTGGGCCAAGAGGATCCAGTTGGCTGCTAGAGGAGCAGACTCACAGAGAACAGGCCAGAGTCCAGAGTGAGTGGCAGGCCGATGGGGGCCCATGGGCAATGCCAGGCGACAACGTCGCTGAGAAACAAGCATCGTGTAAGAAGCGGGTGGAAGCAATGAGGCAAGGTTGACATTGGTGAATACACCATACACAAGTAGGAAGGTTATGGCGTATTATAAGGGTAGGGGGGAACTAAAATAACGTAAAACAAGGAAAATATTCGATTCAAGAAAAACGATTCAAGACAACTAATTAATAAAAAGTGTCATGTCTTGCCCAAGCTCACTTACATTTTGTTAACAATTAAAATGCACGTCTTGTTCTCGAACCCACGTTTTCCACTTTTTGTCACTCAGTGTCATTCCAAGCACGTATCTCTCCGTGCTTCCATGGGCATTATTGAGCTTTTGTTCCATTCTCGTCATCAGTGGCCATGTTTCTAATCCATATGTCAAAGCAGATAATACGCACTGATTAAAATTATCTCTCGCGACAGATTGCTATGTTGCTATGCATTACCAAGTTCAGCTGTAATAACAAACCCGCATGACTTGAGTTCACGACCTCTACAAACTGATATCGACCACTATTGTTAGTTTCGCCAGAAACGTAAAGTTTAGGTGACTGCACTCGTTCTGTAATAACTGTGTTAATAGCAGTAATCAACCCGGAAGTGACGTAATAAATACAATTACGAGGAAATAATTTGGCCATTACATGATCATCTTGCTCTTTGGTACACGTGGAGAAAAACTTGTACAGCAGGACTACAATGACATGAGCGCCATGGAGTAAGAGTGGAAGGCAATCAAAGGGAAATGATGGAAGCAATTCACTTCAGGAAATGAAAAAAGGACGTACTTAGCAATTTAAAGAAAAATAAGACAACTCCAACAAAGTCTTGTTATCAGTTAAATTAGTTATTGCTTGATGTTGCCTTTTAGTTTCTCCCACTGGCAGATACTCATATAATTGTACACATCATATATCCCTGTGTCCCTGTCTTCTTTATCTACAAGTGATCTACAAACAAAGTCTACGGTGTATATCAAACCAACGCAGCTGGGCTCAATTTGTGATATGAAAGAAAATGCAATTTCACCTTAAATGAGTCCAACATCTCCGATGAGTGCGTTAACTTCCTTACAAACGAACTTCATTTAAGATCGCTTCCCAACCCTGACCGCCTGTGACCTCAACCAAGTCGGATGATTAGGGGGAGGGGGTGGAGGGTTTTGTTAGGTGAGGGTCAAGGCCACGTGAGCCCCCGTGGCTCATGGAGCGTGGGAACGTGGGAACTGGGCCCTGATACCGTTTCTAGGCCAAGCGTTGGCAGTTGCTGGGCCACTGGTCATGGAATCGAGGCATAAGATGGAGTCCATTTTTTTCCCTGGAAAAAAGAGTCCCAAATCATCGCTGACATTAAGATATGATACAAAGCAAATTCTTGCTCTCCTTGGCACATGGTTCATCTGGCTGACCAGAGTCAAGCTGCTTGAGTCATGCAGCTTGGAAATAAATGAAGCTTAAAAAATATTTTCTGGCTGGAGAGCCTCTTTCACCAAACCCACAATGACTAGTGTGGTGAAGTATGGTCAAACAACCACCATGCCTGACATGGCATGCGGAGACTTTCATCCAGCAGTTAGTTGACGTATGTATGTTTAACTTTTTTCTCACAGTACGTCGCCAACTCCGCTCAACCGAAGTGCGACAAAGTGTTATTAAATATTATTGTCAAATGTAAGGCTTGCAAGAGCGGACCAATTACCCTCCACAGCTTCCTCTTGAGGAGGATCTTCCATCAGCTGTGGCATGAGCAAGCAATTGCAAGGCTGCGTCTCTGTATCCCTACATACAAAGTTAGGTGTTAGAATTTTTACTGGTAGGAACGAAGTGAACCAGCCTACAATAGATTATATCGTCCGTCCGTCCGTCCGATGTCCGATTAGGTGTAGCAACATCGCCCCTTACTGCAAACACTTGGCAGGACCCTACAAAAACATTTAGACTCAGTGAGGCTTTCCTGGCTAAACAAGTGTAACATTCCCTTATAATTCCCTGAGATAGTTTTTAATTAAAACATTTAAATTCAAAATTAACTCACAGCGGCCTAAAGCCTACAGCTAGGCCATAAGCCTAGAACTAGGCCTCAAACTCTCCCTTCGTATCGTACCCCCGCCATTTCATTTTATTATAGCCATTCATTTGTTCGTTCCTACCAACCCACCCCGCAGGGACCTGTTACTCATTACTGCTCAAAGAAAATATGTGTTTTTTTATTCAGCAGCACTAGGACGACTCGAGGGAAACATCCTCTTTGTGGTTCTGATTTTGAAGGTTCTGAGTAAACGTGTTCCCAGTGGTTCCTCTACGGATCCATCACAGCCCGTGATTCTTTTTTTTTTTACAAAATAATTAAACAGCTGCGGTGATTCATCTGTAAGTTCACATCACCACGTAAGTAATTGGGGAATTTGAGTTTTAAGCGGCATGGATCGGTGAATTTGAAGGCAGCGTAATTTGTTTTAGCTGTTTACAAAACATACGTGTCATATACATTCCATTGCATACCCACATGTCACGTGAACACAATTCATCGGCCATTGCTCAGCAACGCCGAGTGGGATAGCGGTAATTTTGACAACAGGTTTTCTAAAATATGCAATTTTTGTGTTTACATATCTCATTTTAAGTATAGGTAGCGGTGTTTTCAATAAACCAAATGTAGGCATAGATTACACCTTTAACTTTTGAAGTTTTCACATATGCTCGTGTAATACTATGACGAGGCATTCTATTTAGTGGAAATGGATCACCCTGGCTCTTAGAAACATTTATGCATGTACACGTAACTTATCAAAACCATTTGTGTAATGGAACAGCTGCTCTAAGGCTGTATGTAGAAGCCACAAAGTCCAAAGCAAAACAAATATTCAGACAAGGTGACACGCTTGCACCAAGGCCACTCATCGGAATATATTTTTTCAAAGAATTGGAACAGCGTCAATATATTAATGGAAAAAGTATTAAGCATCCAGAATTGTCTGCTGTCACAGTCATTATAATGACCAATGTACATTAATACGGGGCATCATTGAATACCCAACTTTGAAGACAAAAAGAGTCACAAGCCGCAGTGATACTTTCCAGGCTAAACAAGCATATTAACATCACCTGAATAATTTGCTAACTTTACAGAGACGACTCCAAAGTTGAGATGAGAAAAAAATATCGCACGAGCAAAACAAAAATCAAGTGCACCAAATTTGCTGAACAAAATAAAAACAAGAAATGTCCAAGGACCACATCTAAACAAAGCAGAAGAGAGCAACGCCTCACTTTGGTGGACCGGGATCAGGACCACGAAAGAGGTGAGAGACAGAATGACTCAGAGGCATGAGGAACCAAGTGGGTAGGCAGCCACGCAGTCAGCCGGAACCAAAGTCCCCCCACCCCAAGCTCTGTGGTCCTCGATGTATCAAGGTAGTATCGACCAATCAATGAGTGTTTATATATATATATGGGATGAAACCAAGAGAACCCTCACGCGTGTGGAGGGGGCAAGACTCTACCCCAGTGATTTGTAGCCTGGGTTGCACGCACCCCGTAGGCTACCATAAAGGTTAGCAACCACTGCTCCATCCCATGCAAATGAACAGATGGAGATTAGTCCCACACTGTGCTGTCATCTCGTGGCAAACCAGGACATTGCACCTAGACGCCCACCAACCAGAGGTTGTAACCGGGTACCCGATACCCGTACCCTACCCGATACCCAGCTACCCGTGCCCGGCCGGGTACGGGTATACGGGTACCCGTTTGCGACCCTGGTGCGGCCGGATATGGGTAGACCGTGAGTCACTGGTGAGTAACCGTTTGTCACTCATTTCGGGTATGGTACGGGTACGGGTAGGGAACGGGTACCTATTTGCGACCCTGGTGCGGCCGGGTACGGGTAAGGAATCAAAACCCGTTTGCGACCTCTGCCACCAACCCTTGCCCACACGGTGCTGAATTACAGGCATGTGCAGCCACGACTGCTCGTGATTATTTAAGCAGGAAATTTCTAAACTGTGTTTTTTTTTTAAGTGTCCTGCTCTGGAATATTTGGCCCATTCAAGGGCAGTAAATGAGCGTTTTGCTTAACGAGGGCAGTTGCTCGCTTGATCTGCAGCACATCGATCTGCGTCGTGAACACGTGAATGAGACCGCTTACAGGGAATGGCAGCCAAAGGACGCGACGGGTATGAGAGGACGACGACTCGGAGTTGGAACCTTGAGATCTTGTTCAAGTTTCCGACTTAATTTCCTAAAACTTTTGAGCAAAAATGAAAAACGCCGTCAGCAGGTGATGCAAATGTCTGGCAGGCACTATTATCTTAATTCAATTAAATTTACAATACACTGTAATACAAACTGAAATTAAAAAGGCGTTGCATATTAGGGGGTAAAATATATAACACTAATACCACGATAAAAGAGAAATCATTAGAATTTAAAGGTGTAATTTAGATTGTTTATTGCAATTCATAACTCTTAATATTGATTGCCATATAAATGGGATCAGTAGTGCAGTGGTTAGCACACTGCTACAAGCTCAGTGAGCTGAGTTCAGTCCCAAGCCATGAACTATCATTAGTGTTGAGTGATATCTCAACGGGCCTTGGGTACTTCATTCAATAACACACACACACAGACCAACGCGGTGAAGTATGGTCAAATAAGCCCTATGACAGACAAGACATTGGGAGGCCTTCATCGAGCAGTGGATCAATAATGGCCAGTATAAATATTAAACGGTAAAAAATTAACCCGTAAAAACAAAGTTTTTCACTATAAATCCTTTATATGCGTGGCGGCTAGAGTCCTCTCGTCCTCTGGCTTGAGATAGCTGCCACCTATGGGTCAGATGATTGCCTGCCACCATTAATCAATTGGTAGTTAAATATAATTTATTTTTTCCTAAAAAGTGTCAAATTTTGGAAAGAAAATTTCACGAAAATAAATTGTCACGCACAGCGAGTCTGTGTGCAAAATGTCAGCTCGATTGGATCACGGGAAGTGGTTTAAAAAACGACCGAAAGATTTGCACGGTCGTAAGCGCGCAAGCAAGCAAGTTAACTTAATATAAAGGATTTAAAAATAGCACTTGACACCCCTAGTTCTGGCCGTTCACCCTCGTTCTGTTTATTTCCTACTTTCCATACACTGGCACATTGGAACGGCCCTTAGAAATCTTACGTGTAATTGTTAAACCTAGAATTTTTTTCAATTACTTTTTTCTTATGAAGGAATAAATACATTAATTGAAACCTGCAATCATTTTCACATCATCCGTTTGGCCCGTGATTAACATTAACATACATAAATTGGGTATTAATTGTGCCTTGCCATCTTACCGAGTTGTTTTGTTATAGGTGACTGTTATTTTAAAGAAAAAAATGTGTCCCAATTGAAAGGGTTGAGCAATCCATTATAGTCGCAAATAATTGGTATAACAAAATTAAACTTTAATTAGCTCGAGCAGAATAGCGTCTTTTGTGAATATGTATGCACGTTGGCATCAATATGGAACAAAAAGACCTCGGATAATAAATAGGTTAAGGTCAATCAAGGAATAATGCATTAAGAATACACCAGGAAACCGCCTGTGCTTTAAATTGCTGCAAATGGCCATAATCACGATAATTACATGCATTTGCAGACTGGAATGTTTGGTCCTTTCTCTCCGGCTTGCATAAGAGGGACAGTTTAAAAACGGACCGGGGTGTGGATCGAGAGCTTTGTTTTAGAACTCTGCCCTTGCATGAAGGTGCGACTACGGGTGCATAATAAACAGGCAGTAAAGCTCAGCTGCGCGCATCCAAAATAAAACATTAATCTGCAATGTTAAAATGCTAATGAGGCACAGCAGGACTAAATAAAGTTGTTCCTATTGCTTAATAAGCAGAATAATTAGGTTTTTTTTTATTACTCGAGCAAAAGTCACATACGACATCAATTTAATTAGATTTAAACCCAGGAAGCCGACCGTCCAATAGCGTGCAAAATTCGCTTCAATTACAAAAGCGACCTCAGAGTTACTGCATAAACAACGCGTCTGAATATGTAATCGATTTCTTGCATTCAAGGGTTGTTATTTTTGTTCATAAAAATTGAGCATGCGGGTGCATCAGGAGGCCTAAAGCTGGACACTTGACAGGGCATTTGCATGATAACAACATGGCGTACTGATCCACCGCAGGCTGAAGGCCTTCTCATCGTGTGAGAGTCATGGAGGTTGTTCGACCCTACTTCACCACTCTGGTCAATGCGGGATGTCATCGGTCGCCGATGTGAGCCGTGTCCGGTAATCAAACTCGGGTTTCCAGCTTCAGAGTGCAGTGCAAAAATCACTGCACCAACCACTGCGACCAGAATTCGCATACTATGTAGTGGTGTTAACTACTCGCTGTTCGCAAACTGTGACAGAGCGGGTCGTAAACAAGGGTTTCCCGCTCAATCAAACGGTCAGGGTCAAATGGGGTGAGGTAGGATCCAAACGCCAGATTGGGAAGGACCAATCAGAGGGTCCCACAAGGTGGCCGGGGATTGGACAACCCGGCCACGAACAGGTATAAAAGCCAGAGCGCTGAGAGCTCTGGAGGAGTTCTGCTACACGAAGACCCAAGTCGGCCGAAGACATCTAGGACCCTGGACCAAGCCCTACAGCCCTTATCAGGGCTAGGGCTCAGAGTAACCAGTGGTCGGGGAGAGATCCCCTAGGTCCAGCCAGAGGACGCTGGGAGAGCAGGGAGATTAGATAGCCTGCAAGGTCCGGAGGCTGTACCTTTTGAGGGTAACGGGTGAGGGGACCATATACCCCTTAGTGTGATAGGGACTGTGTATTAAGATAATAAACAGTGTGTGCCATAAAGAAGTTTAGAAGTCCGTCATACACTATGTTTCTCAGTATACAATGCTACCAACCAGAGCCAGGATCCATGGATCAGTCAGTGACGGAGGCATTGAGTGAGAAATCCACTAGCAGACCCATGCTGTGGAGAGGGAGAGCTTCCTTGAGGAAACAGTGGAGCAAGTAGATCTGTGACAGGTCACCTGTGGCTGGGTTTGGGTGTTCGGCTCTTACGTGCGAGGGTCATTATTCAGCTTACCTCCTGATTGCTCTAAAAATAAAACAAAATCATGCATGAGACAAATGGTCAAACGTCATAACTCTCCTCAATGTTGTTAGACCCATGAGGACTATCTGGTAAATGTGTAATCACTAATCTTCCATGTCTTATCCACATTTTACAGTTTTTATTGGAATTTATAAGTTGCTGCTCCAAACTAGGCTGCTGAAAAAACCTGAACTGAGATATTGTTGAGACGACCCTCCGTCTGGTGTTCCTTACTCACTCGCCATCATAGTGATGGCCTTTTACAAATGCCTATCTTATCAGGCCGAGGGTAAAACTCCCTCTCATGGGATATATACAAATGTGACTGGTAGAAATAAAACCTTTATGTAGATAAATGTGTGAAGTCTACGCCAGTGTGTCATTCGTCAGACCTATTTACCTGTTCTCAATCATAACCGTAATCCGACAGTACCAAGATGAGTGCCAATCAGTGCATCTGCTCCAACCCAACAGGGCTCTAAACAGAACACAAACATTTCGATTTAAAGCTTTCGTGACTGCAGGGATTCATCTTCTTGGTTCTTTCGGTAAAGTCACGTAGAATGGAAATAATAAAATAATAATTAAACATAATAAAATATTTTATTATGTTTTTTTATTATTATAAAATAATACAAATAAAATATTTTATTATGTTTTATTTTTATTATTTTATTATAAATATAATTATAAAAAAAACATAATAAAATATTGTATTATGTTATATTTTTATTATTTCCATTCTACGTGACTTTACCGAAAGAACCAAGAAGAAGAACACAAACATCTTGGCCGAGCAACGCTGAAGAGTCGAGGTCTGCGCGTTTCCCAGTAAATGCGCGCAACAACGAGCACGCGTGCACCGTAGCCGCCGTCGTTTTGCTGACGAGCGCCTTCGTCAACCACGTTGCATTTGCCCGTCTTAACCATTCAGCAAATTTGGTGTTGACACCAAGGGGCCCAACTCAAAGCACCTGAACAAGGGCGGCAAATCGATTACGGAGATAAGATATTGGCATCGGAAATGAAGGATACTGCATCTGAACTGGACCTAAAGAGTGAACAACGTAGAAGTATGAAAAGGGTTGGCACGTGAAAGAAGAGCTGATGGTGTAGGCAGTGATGAGAAGGAAACTGACACTCTTTGGACACACGTAGGATGGACAACAACAGGAAAATGTAAACTTTATTGTTGTTGTTGTTTGGGAAGCATGGAAGGAACCGGAAAGAGAGGAAGACCGAACAGAGAGTGGCGTGACGACGTCGACATAAGAGATTGGTGCCAGAGAGATGTGGCAACTACTTGAGCATATTGGCACAGGGCAAAGGCAAAGTGGAAACGAATGATGAAATGTGCAGCGGACACTTACGGGCGATCTGCCCCATGGATCGTGAGGATGATGATGATGATGAAACGTGGGTATTATGCTGGCTGTTTAAAAGTTAACATTGCCGTGCCAGGAATTACATTCCAGATTGTTTAAACACGTGCTTCTGGCATTCGTCTGCCGTTTTACAAACTGTTAGCTCACGCAAAGGGCAGACAGAAAACTAAAAAAAAAATCGTGCTTGTGTGTGCTATTTCTAATATAAGCAGTACCATGCTGTACTCTAAAACTCCCACACACAGAGCCATCCATCTACCGATCCATTAGTAAAATCCATGCCGCACATTAATCTCTTTGTTTCTTTTAAATATTCCGCAGTTGACAAAGACTTCAAAATGTAACATTAGACAGACATTGCTGCCCTAATGCTCCAGCATCTGTACATATCACGAGTTCGTTCGTTTTCAGCGTAAGATTCAAGTCAAATTGCATTTTGCACAAGTGTGAGACCACCAAGTTATAACAAGGCGTCACAATGATGTAGTGCTGCGATGTGGTACTAATTTACTCGGAAAGAAATCATAGCCTTGTGGGCAGCAGTGTTGATATATAAAAAATCATAGTTGGCAGACCATCTGCAAATTCTGACTTATTGTGATGAGCGATCATCTTTTTGTTTTAATCCCAGCAGTAGCCATAGACAAGGTGCGACGTTTTTAAACCTCAATGTGCAACGCTCACGCCACAGCAAGGCAACATTTACATTCCCTCAAATACGTGCAAATGCAGATGCACGTATATGGCACGTGTGAAGGTCGGAATACAGAATTATAGTCACGTTCTAGCAGTCATTTGGTCTCCACTAAGACGTTGGAGAAATAACTCGGCCGAGGGAGGCCTTCATCCAGCAGTGGATTGAGCATGGCTGGTGATTATGCTGCGGATACAAATTGAATCAGACAAGTTTAGTAAATTACCATCTCCCAAAATGGAATTGTGTCTCTTGAAAATCTACCATCGATGCTATGTGATGGTGATTTAAGCATTGTTTTACAGGAAAAATTCTGATTACAGTCTAACGATCACTTTTAACATGTGCATGAAAAGAACACATTGCTGTTATATGTTTAATTAACTTTGCAAAAAAATATTTGAAGAATCAGCAGTTAGTCGTGTTAAGAAGGATTATAAACCCAGTAAGTATAAGGGACTAAAAAAAAGCTCGTCTGAATTTATATTCACGCGTATGAATTTGATCTTGAAATATAGATGGCAGTAAAAGTCCAGGCTTTGGATTTGTATCCATTTTGCAATGTTTCACAGACAGATCAATATAAGAACTCTATATGTGACTCAAAATGTGATCAATCTGAGATGGCTGCATAAATCACGGCCGAAATACGTGGAATTGGCATCATGGGCAGTGCTGTAGCACTATGCAGAGCACTCCAATTATATATGTGTTCAACTTTTGATATATACATATCAGCTCTACATTAGGTCGATATTCCGTCACGTAACAAGCCCGTTGAGTGAAGCAGTGTGAATTAGTTAAGAAATATAGTGGAGGTCGCGTATGTATGTGTGTGTGTGTTTCTATGCGTGCATTCGGGGAGTGGGTGATGCGGTGGTGGGTGGGATCACGTGGGTTCGATTCCCGGCCCACAGCTCACCTCAGGGGCAAATGAAGTCCCAAGTAGTCTTCTCTCCCTGATGATGAGTGCCCGGTGTTATCTATAAACTTCAACACTGGAGACGCAAAGGTAGCTTCAAAGTGGCGTTGCTTACTTAAAGCAGTCGTGCAGAACCGTACAGAGTATTACTTGAAGCAACGGTTGCCGACTTAAAATTAGAAATTCTTTCCCACAAAATATACATTTATACATTTAGATTTAAAGCTTTCGTGACTGCAGGGATTCATATTCTTGTTTTTTTCGGTAAAGTCACGTAGAAGGGAAATTTTAAAAAAACAATACATTTTCTTGCTGTGGTTTTCACAACTGATGATGATTGCTTGTGTTGCAATCGAAACGTCGTGAGAATTTTATTGTTTTATTTTTATTATTTTATTATTTCCCTTCTACATGACTTTACCGAAAGAACCAAGAATGATACATTTAGGTTTCTTTTTCACTCATCGATCTTATTCATGCGTCCCCTTTCATATTGTGCTTAAGCAGCAATTGCCCTGAAGAATAAAAAATCCACGAATAAAATATGAGCAATGAATTAAATATCAGAAATAGAAGGAAAAAAGGGGGGGGGTGGCAAAATATCCGTAGGGTTAGCAAACCTTAGCTTCAACGTGTGGAACCGCTGTACTCAATTGAAAACATATATATAAACAAAAAAAATCAATATTTAATTGTTACCCAATGCTCACAATGGGGAAGAAAGGCCCCATATGTGTCCGCGCACACCCTGACCTTATTGAGCCAGACCTTACCAGGGTGGAACTGGTGTGTTGCATTCAACTAACATTGGCCGTGTTACACGAAACGAACACAAACGCGTCACCAGTATTGTGCAGTGAAACTGGACAGTCGCTTGCTCCGAATCAAATTTCCTTTGGCCCTGTACGAACGTGGCAATCAATAGTTATTCTATTAAATTTATTCCATGGAAAAGAGTCATCTGAAAGCAGCTGTCTTCATCTTGCTCAATGCTATTTTCGACGTATGCACCTCCGATGAGCAAGGTTGGCAAACGTACGGCGCGAAAGAAGTTCAACGTACATACATGCATACACGCTTCAACATGCTCCTCTTGATCTGAAAACCACTCTTTTCAACACTCATATGCTACAAAGGCGTGCTTCTTGAAGTCGATGGGTATTGGATGGACACTCAGTTAGTGTGGTTTCACTGGGGGTGGTGGGGGGGGGCTCTGGGTGCTTGCAGATCTCTTCAGTACATTGTTTATACGCAGCCGCCAGCCAAAGGGGGTAATGGCAGGACGAGTAAGTGTGGCCGCTGGCCTGACATCTTAATGACATCGGACATGCTCATGGTTTGACAGATGCGTCTGCAAAGCCAACAGAATCAATTTACATAGGGGTAGGAGGGGGAGGGGGCATTGATAACAATTTACTGTGACATATATTCCATAGTGAATCTTTTGTTTTGCCCTTTTTTGCTAGTACACGTTTTTGAACGCATACCAATGATGCGTATTTGTTTTTTTATTATGCCATTATCTACAACAATGTTAAGAGTTACGTTAATTAAAGTATGACGATTGCCGTGAGTTTTCACAAAATACACGATCTATATGAAATGTTCATTGTTTATTCGTTTGGAGAACGTGAAACTGTTACGGTTAATAGTCCATTGTTGGATTTGATAAATATTATCTTGATTCACTTCACCACACAATTACTGACCTTATTCAAGTAAACTAAGAAAAAACAAGTATAGCAAACAAGACAATTTTACACATCCAGTGATGCACAAAGTTGACTTTTATAAAATTTGTTTCTAATCCCGTGTGTTCTTAGTAACTGTAACTAACCATTGTTTTGGACGTTGATGCATTTCCAATAAATATAAAGCTGTCATTGGTACACCTTCAAAACAGCTCCGTCAATATTTGTCAAATGAAAAAAAGAAACAGCAAATTTCTGATGTGGCAAATGCACTTAGTTCAGAATTAAAAGGGTTTTAGTTACAATTCCGGTTGGTGGTTTGCTCACCAATCATCCCTCTGAGGTCATTGACATAGTAGCAGTTTGTTTAAATACAACAGTGGCTGCTTAATAGAGAGAGGGCCACCAATGGAGATTTGCTCATTTGAAAAGGGAGACGTTTTGACTGTGGCGAAAAAGAATACCACGTGTCAACAGAAACACATAAAAAAATATTATTATCGGTAAAGTCTAGTGAGCCAAATAAAATACAGTGACAAAGGCTGTCTTTGAATCTTGCCAGATTACAGAAAACAACAATTTAAAGCATTACATTATCATATACACCACGGGGTAGAGTGGTGAGGTGGTCTATAGCGGACTGCACTATGAACCTTGATCCCTGAGTTCGATTCCTGGCCACAGCAAACACGAGTGGCAGGTGATATCTGAACTGATCCTGGGCATCCCATTCACCAACCTGCACACACCTTTGTGGTGAAGTATGGTCAAATGACCCCCCCCCCTCCCATGGCCGACTGTAATCCAGCAGTGGATTGACAACAAGCTATACATTATTATTGTATTATTGATTATTCCAATAATCATAAAATATAGCATATAAATCCTGTTTACAGAAAGGAACATTTGACTGAAAAACATTTTTGCGTGCAGCGCACCGCACAGCGAAGATGCAATCTGCTGTAATTTCTGAACGTGCTGTGTATATACGCGTGGCGTGTATCTAATATAGCAAGCTGAACTGTGATGACCTGAAGATGGTATCAAAGGGGTTAGATGTCAGGTAAGCCCCAAAGGAGCCTGGCTGCCATTTTGTCTCATATCACATCCATCTTCATGATAAAATCGCCCCCAAGGTCAGCCTGCACCCCCATTTCACAGGTGAAAGACGTCACCAGCTGAGCATATAGGCCCGATGTAAATCTGTTCCATGTTTAATTATTACAAGGTTGTAAATCTTTCTTAATATTTTTTTTCGAGTGGGAAAAAAAATCAATATTTATTGAAAACATATTGGCTTTTGACAGCAGCAGTATACAACTTGTTTCAATATAATTTGAGAATATACGGTTTGGTTTTATTTAGTTTTTTTTTTAATTAAGTTAACATTTTTTTAACATTTAGTATACAGTGTGTTGTCAAATCCCCAAGCATATTCATATAATCTCTTTAACACGTATAAAATCTGGTATGTGATGACAAGTTTCTGAAATAATAATAACGCAATCATAATTCACAGAATGATATTCGAAAGTGATATTTTTTATTTTAATTATTATGATATATTGCAGTTGATGCGAACAGCCATTCAACAAATTATATGAAATATTGCTTTCCTCATAGACGCCACAGGGGCACCAATTAATATTTTGAAATAGAAACGAAGCGCCTGCCCCCATATTTTAACAAACGGCTCAAACATTTTGGGAAGCCACTTTATGCCCCGCTGCGCACAAGCGGCCGTGCTATCCGAGAGAGATAAAGAGTGGGACCACACGCCGGATCACAGTAATAAGCTTAACCGAGTCACCAAATATTCCTTGATTAAATAAGCATACTTTACTTGAGACAGTCTTTCTCCTTTACAAAACGATAGAATACATTTAGCAACACTGCAGCTTAAGATGTTGTGAACCTACCACCGCAGTTATTGTAACAAATGAACAAAAACATCATGGCTATGTGTTGCTTGTGTACTCTGTCAATGACATACGTTTCAATTAAACTTTGTCACTGGTGGAACCAGGGGTCACATGTCTACTGCAGTATAAACTTCAATTTTAGTTTTCACAGATTCATATTTGTTAAAACTGTTGCTGTCAGGAAACGAGTCTTAATCATATAGGCAGCAGCCACGCTTCCCAATCACCATGGCACTTCTTTGTATGATTCCGCTCCGGGCGTCCATATTTTAGAGCAGCGATGTAGTTACAGAACCCCAGCTGGGAACTGTGGGATGGCTTGTCTGAAATTAATGGGAAGCGCGTGATTTGTAGAGCAGCCCACAAACCATTTCCCTCAAGTTTGAGGTAATTTACAGCAATGCATTTGGGTAGTTGTAATAAAAAAAATCATATTTCAATAACAGTTAAAGAAGCACTTTTCTTCAGGGCTTTGAATTCACGAAGGCAAACCACAGCCAACAATGATACTGACAAATCGGAGATGACATGAAAGTTACTATTGATCTTTAAACTATTTTATATATCTTCCCATTTGAAGCACAGCACTTTTCTCACACACAATTCCTACTTCAGGCAAGCATATAAAAAAATAATTCATGCTAGGAAATGGCATGCTCTTTCTTCTAAAAAAATATTTCTAGACAAAAATATCATCACCATTATCTATACGCTTTACCAAAAGACCCAAAGAATATTATCTATACGATCACTATTTTGCATCATAAAATGAGCATTGTAACGATGTAAAATATAGCTAAGGTGCCACCAAGGCTATCATGACTCTATTAGTGCATAAGAGCTCGACAACCTTTTAGGACTGGGGACTCTGCACACATTGTTCATCATGAGGGTTGTTTGATCATGTTTCACCCTTCTGGTAAATAAGGATTGTTGCAAGGCATTTCCCATGAGCAGTTCAGATACTACTCGACACTAGTGTTAGCTATGGCTGGGAATTGAACTCGGCTTCCCAGGTTGACAGTTCAGTACTCAACCCACTGCTGCCACTCCGGTAAACTTGGATTGACGTCTTGGCCACGTACTCTCAGTGGTATCTGAATCTGCCCTGCTTCTCCCATAAGTCAACGTAGCCTTTTATGAATACCTGGTGTAGCGTGTGACATCAATGCTGGTGAGACAAAGGGCTACTGGACATGGTTCTGGCCTGAACACCCTACTGCTTGCTGTGGTGGCCTTTACAGGTACGTACCTACTTGTACCACTTGTGCCCAGTGCCTGTAAGGATAAATGGGGGATTGTTGTTGAATCTTTGTCATTGTGTGTATATGTTCGTGTAATTATATTGTAGAAACAAATAAGGAGTTCTAGAAAGAATATGCATGGACAAAGAATGGCAAGCTATTATGTCAGGTCAAGTACAGGAACCTGCAATATTACAGACATGTGAGTCGGATGGTGATGGACGGTAAACAACTCGGAGGTGCTTGGGTAAAGAGAAGACCACGATCTGAGTGGACGCCAAACACCAGATAGTGGACAAGATGGAAGCCATGTTGTTTGCAAACACGCAGCGACCAAAGACAGAAATGGAGAGACAGTGCGAGGAGGAGATATTGGTGAAGGAAAAGGTCACCACTCCAATGGCCAAACAGGCCAAGGGACCATTAGAAGGACAACAACCTACAAACCACGGTGTGTATTGGTTGTTGGTGATTTTGGTTTCATTATTGGTGACATGCATTCATGGCAACCAGTATCTAAACCAGGCCTAGGCCTACCCTAGGAATTGAAATCACTTCAAAATTAGTTTTTTTGATGCGATGAGACCAGCTCTACTCACGAAACAAAGGCCACTGTGCCGTGCTGGATAGAATGAGAATCTTTATTTAGACTTGAGGAGTCCGGTGAAATATGAAGCTCATTTTCACAGATGTCCAGCACTTACCCCAGCAGTCAACACGCTATGGAAGATTACAGTAAATACACAGCAAACTACCAGTCTTGAAATACATTGTTTGTTTGCCAACACATAAATGTTTTCCTAAAAATATGTTTTCATCGATGAGACGTTTAAAGCTGAATTCCAGCATTAAGAGGGACATTTTCCCCATACCACGTCACATTCCAGTCAACTGAAGCAATCGGATATTTCCCTGACAGTCACCCGTTCAAGCGATAAACAGACTTGACGCTGCAAGGCGTGTGCGAAATTTGAGATCTGATAAGGTTAGGCTGCAGGGTGGCATGGCAATGGGCTGATTGGATGGAGGGAATGCATCAGCACCTTGAATTGTATTGATTGCCTGACCCCCATTTGTTGAAAATTGGCTCTCAAATGTAGCAGTCATATTGGCTGTTTCTCTCAAACTGCAGCATTGATGACTTGCAGAGGAAGCTGAGCCACTGACAATCTCCATTTGGCAAAACTGCAACAGCACGTAACATTGTTACATGTCAAAAAAACACTGGCTTAAAAGCAAAAACAAAGGCACACATCCACTGGTCTCTCAGGAAGAAGACAAATGGGGAATTGTCTTGGCCTGTGTTTGTCTTTGCCTGCCCATACCGAGGGATGAATGGTTTTCTCTTGGGGCTGAAAAAACATGCAAGTGCCAGATGATTAATAAGACCTCAGGAAGATTAGTGGGGCAGAGGTGTAATGAATTGGGCTGAAGACCTCTCTGAGAATGAAAGAGTGTTGTACTCCAGCAGTGGAAGATAGATGCTGTCCACAGGCATCAACATTTATCTCTTTGTTTCCTACCGACCACAAGTGAATCCACAAACACCACACTTATCTCACGTCAAGACTGCTGAAAATCTGAGAATAATGCAGGCGAGGGAAAGGATGGGGAAACGGCCTACTGCAGAGCATTAAACCTTATTTTGGTTTCCACTCAAAAAGTAATAGATTTTTCGCAGGTAGAGTACACTTGTATGAGATGTGTAAACACAGTGAAATAGAGAGTTTTAATAAAAATAAGCCTGTTTCTTGCAACTGTGGTACCATTTTTTACATTTGTATAATTGAAATTACGGAACATGATTTACTTCTGTTGATATTGAGTCAAAGTACGTTCATCAATATATAATTCAGCCAAGTGGTGCTGTGGCAAGGTGCCCAATGCACAACTGAATGGCTGTGAGTTCAAGTCCTAATCTGAGGTCAGCTTAGCACATCCCAACCACTCAATTGAGCAGAGAAACGCTTTGACTTTTAAATGTAACCAATGCGGTAGAGGATACGATATTTTATGTTGATGTGGAAATAGCTGGTGGAATAGATTACAATGTGAATCACAGCAGGCCACGCATTCAGAATGGAAAGCTGTGCTTTCAAATTACAGCCACGGGAAATGCAATACTAATTTGGAGCCCTTATCAATCCACTGCTGGATGAAGGTTTCTCCGATGCAGGCATTATTTGACCTACTTTACCGCACTTGTCAATGCCGGTTGGTACCGTGTTGGGGGTGGGAAGCGGGTTGCGAGGAGAAACCCCTCAGATATCGCTCACCACTGACGTTAGCCGTGCCAGATCATTGAACGCAGGTTGACAAAACTTATAGCACGGTGCGCGAGACAACTTCACCGCAACTTCACCTCGGTGGTACATTTCCCGAGCCCACAAATCAGCAGTCAATTGCCTAGACAGGCGAGGGTGGCGTGACACTCCTATGACCACATCACCCTAAATGTACCCGATCTTGTCAGACCTTGGAAGATAAGCAACAGTGAGGCTGGGCAATGCCAGGAAGGTGAACACCGGGAAGAAACAGGGTTGTTATAGGTCGCGCAGGTGCTGCGTGGTGTGCAACAAAGCAGAGTGTAGCAACATTGTTGGACTCTACTTCTATCCTCCCACGTCTATACCTCCCCGCCTTCATCGCCTGTTTTTGACACCACGTGGTGAAGTATGTTCAAATGTATCTGTGTATTTTGAGCTTCTTTCGCAACCTTACGTAGCCAACCGTGCTAATCTGAGGATGCGGGAAATCACCCCCACGGTATGGGGAGGCCCTCATCCAGCAGTGGAATGAGAGAGGGCTGCACATGTACGTGCAGCGTGGCTCATCGCTGCGCAATGGATTCTGGGAGGTGTATTTGTTTTCACCAGGTGAGAACTCAGGGGACCAGGGCTATCGTCTCATTTGCAAGAGCGACCCTGGCATCGCATTGCACACAGTTGCATTAACAAGAACGATGCCGTTACAACACAAGCCATGTGTTACCATGATGAATCGTGTAAACGCAACGTGGGTGCCCGGCAGAAAACGAGGACTTACTTTGATTCGTGGCTTTGTCCACCATAGTGTACAGCCATATATTCAGACAATTTCTTGCATTTAAAATTTCCCCGTGCCGGTGGGATTCATTTAAGCTCTAGTTTAGATTATTTATTGCGACCTCACAAGGTCTGCAATAACAGGGCTTAGCGTGTTTAAATTCTGGCCTCCTGGTGAGAAGGCTGGCTTTAATAACATTTCAAGCCAGTGAATAAATCAGAGTAATAAATTCCAGCGGTGGATACCACTAAGGGTTTGGTGTAGGTTATATGAGGATTACATTATAGCCTGTGAAAACAGTGATACTTTGTTTTAATACGAATAAACAACAATGAATACATTGTAATGTGTGAGATTAAGGGCATCATCAAAACAGCACAGGGTACTTTTAAGCATTAAACAGCTCATGCACACCATACTGAATTAACCCCAACATATTGTCTCGGGTTTTGCCTTGGTGTTTCTTGTCTTAAGCCGAATAAAATCAATGTAGTTATCACAGTGTATGTTTTTTTTTAAGCCACAACGTAACTATTTAATCCTGCACAAGGATACATTCAATATGCACGTGATCTATGCTGTAGCTTATACATTATTTGTTTGTTGAGATGTACTTCATCAAGATTCACCGCTGCTCAAGGTTGTCCCCTGCCGCGTTTGTTGACATGGAGCAATAAACTAATATATTTAAAATATATATTTTTCCTTATTACAAGTTCAAAAGTAGATTAGTTTCAGAACTAATGATAACCCTGTCAAGATATGTTAGCAAATGTACAGCCGTGCTTGCGTGGTAGCAGTCTGCAACACGATAACTGGTTATATAGCACAGGCGTTTGATACTCTTCCCACTTTAACATGGCACACACAATCAAAGCTGCACTTTCAACCACCTTAAATTATCCATTCTTAAAGGGACGATGGCCAGGAACACTTTAATCTTTCGTGATCTCGTGAAACTATGAAGAATGCAGATTCGCAACATCTTAGAGCTTCACAGATATCCTTTAAAATAAAAAAATAAAAATATTTGTTAAATATTTTTTATAGTTTTTTCAAGGACCCAGAATACAAAGCAGACTTCGAAAAAAAGTAACAACAGCTTGCGTTGTGGCCGAAACGTCGTGAGAATTGTATTTTATTATGTTTTATTTTAATTATTTTATTATTTCCCTTCTACGTGACTTTACCGAAAGAACCAAGAAGATAACAACAGACAATGAAACTTTGTAACAAACCCGAAGAGATACACCCTCAAAATTAGGGACCAACCAGGGGGCATCTGGGCTTCCTGCCCCACAACGATCGGGCTACAGTTTGGTTCCATAGCGTCCACACCAATCGCAGAGACTGCTCTCTTGGGAAAACTTTAAGTCTTCTCAGAACGTTGCACATTACGAGTCCCGGTGTTCGTCATTTACACGTGCTTCTTCCCCTCTGCTGGCATTCGGAGAAATCCTCCTGCCCATGATATGCCGCGGGTCTGTGCTGGGCACCTTGCCACAGCACCCCGAATTGTGGAATGCTTCCGATGTTGTCCGCCGGCCGAGCCGCTGTTGAAAAAGAGCTTCCTTGCACTGCGATCTTCACTCGGGACATAGGCTTTTGATTCTGATTCTAAGTGCAGTGCTCTAACCATTGCGCCACCGTTCCCCCGCAAAGACAATTCAGCCGACGTGAAAATGTCACGCATGTTGGAACCAGCAATAGGTTTGAGGCTAGCATGGGTCTCAGAAGGACGATAAAAAGCTCCAAAAAGTTATTCTTCTAGGCTTGAGAGAAGAGGAAATCTCTAATTATACACGTCTACTCGTGTTCTTCTTTTTCTCACAGACATCCTCACATTGTCGCACATACTGGCATCATTGTTTGGCTTATGCGCATACAACAACAATCAATGCTCGTTGTTAAATGTAGCCAGGTCACCCTTTCCTAGGTAATGAAAGTTACCAATACTGACTGACATAAACGAGTATGTAAGCGGAGTCAAATGTTTTCTATTTTCTGTATAAACTGTTGGAGGAAACATTGTTAATGAGCTCATATTAGAGCTGGAACAGAACATCAAAGGTGTTGGCATGTCCTGCACCACTCCTGCCTATTTTTAATCAGTCGAATGTTGTCATTGACAATGCTCTTAACTGTTACTTATTTTTAGGCTGACTTTTCCTCGGGGGAATCACAAGCCGATTCATATCTAAGGTTTAATGTGCTCTGTCTGGAATAAAACCACTCGGTTTATACAGCAATATGCTATCCACCGTATGACACAGTCCTACTTTTTTATTGTTAAAATACAAAAGCTCACGGGGAATGCACGTGTGTTTATCTATGCGAAAATGCCTCCGTTTGATTAATGGACCTGCTCCTGTGTTCACAAGGTGTCTACCAAGAACCAACGCACAGTGGATGTTTGTCGAACTGCGCTATGAACCCCGCAGCCTGAGTTTGATTCCAGCCATGGGTGGTGACGTTAGCGGTGTGTGAAATCTAAATTGGTCCTGGGTCTCTGTCTGCACTTACCTGTACTGACCACTGTGACTGGCATGTGGATGCTTCCATCTTGCTAGTGCATTGACAAGGCGCTGTATATTAACATTATATATGTTGTGATAAAGTGTAATGATTAGCACACTCGACTTATAATTTAGAGGTCGCCGTTTCTATTTCATCTCCCGGCACAACGGTTGAGGTGATGGTGAAGGTTTCCTAACCCCCCCCCCCCTTCCCTCTGTAGACCACGCAGGATAAATCGGCACACCACACACAGTTTGTCGATCGGCAGGATGCACGTGGTGGGGTAAAGTGTGGGCACTCCCAGCTCTTGAGAAATGTCCGTGTCAGCGTGGGAGACGAAGCCAAATGCCTTCTCAGAGGGCCTCTCTCGACCTCGCTCTCGCCAAGGCCCTTCCACCAGCAGTGACGTGAACAAGCAATTTCAGAGTTGCACCTCTTAAAATTATGATTATCTTCTGTGGGATCTGAACATTATAATCTTAATATGTATTTATACTGGAGGAATCCGATGAGATGTAACGATCTATTTCACAGATGTCCATTAGGGGCGGATAAGAATGATACAACAGCAAACAAATTAACCAAAAACATACAAATAACACAACACCATCTCCATCCTAGCAGGTGAAGCCCACTGAGGTATTATACATCCAGGGAATACAAGGCAATGAATTGACGAGTGTGCTACTTAAGAGGCCCTTGTGGATGCTTGCCAATGTCGGGGGGCACCTTTTGAAAACGGAGAATTCACATTTTCCCCTCATCAAATTATCATCTTACCGTCACCGCGAATTAACCACGCATACCGAGACCAGTGCAAAGATGCATCCGTAGCTGATGGTTTTTGCATTTTCCAGACCAGAGCAAGGCGACCAGCTGGTTAGAATATCATTGCAAGCCCGTGCCATTCGCCCACCAATTCAATATAAATGTGTACAATGGCTTTGAAGCTGAACTTTACCGTTCCAAAGGTCTTACACCTCTCACTCATATAACGCTTGGACGCGTGAAGCCAAGGTGCTGAAGGTTTCAAAAATCACGCACTGCACGCAGACGCTAAGTTATAAAAAAAAATCAAATCAGAAAGGGTCTTCATTCGATATTTCAATCTTCGGGTAGTACTTACAATGTGCCGTCACATTCTTGAAAGGAAAGGAATGGGTTAGAATCATGGTGATGTATAACATCGCATTACAGTTGTCTCATTATTAATGCCACAATCCCCAGAGGCAGTACTTTGAATTTGGGCCCCCTACCCACCAAGAACGACTGATGGGACCCCCAGCCAGCAAATATAATAAATATTTCTGCTTCAATGACTTCAGAAATGAAAAATTGGCAAACGAACCGTCTATGGATATCAGTGATGGACCCCATCGCAGTCAAAGTGATTCTCTGAAGCTACCGATATTTGCTCTGAGTTAAAAATGACCCATCCAGTCGCTGCCGTGTCTACACTGCCATTTTCCCGAAATTAACATCAGTCCACAAAAATGTTCTAAACCAATGCAGGTACAGCTGTTGATAATAATTGGCCTCCCCCTTGATCAATACGCACCAACCATGGACCGGTGGTGGCTTGGGAATGCCTTCATCCAGCAGTGGATTGACTATGGGTTGTAAGGCGTTTACCTAATTGTCATTATCATAGACACACATCGCTTACTGAACCACTCCAGCGTCACTCCCAAACGAGACAACGCAACGTGGCGGTGGCAGGCACCGCCATGGAGCACGACGTGCCACTCGGCTGTGGAAACAACCGGACGGAGAGACTCGGTCCCTTTGGCCCAGAAGGATCCAGGAGGGTGTTTGTGGCATTTGTCATTAGCCCGAGATTGCACTCTCTATGACAACGATTTTGGAAGGCGCGGTTGCATGAAATGTCTTCTTCGCCAAGAACTGCGAGGGGCACCTGAGACCACGTGGAGAAGAGAAAAAAAAACATTTCCATCCAAATACGCTCATGACCACACGTGCTTATGCCTTGCTTCCTCCGTGATGGATTTCACGGCAGACGGTCACGGGACCGAAACAAATGTATTACGGTTGCCAGGAGTGACCAGTGAAGCCAGCAACGCAATCAAGGCGGCTCGTCTTTATAAATGCGTCGTAGATCAAGTCCATATTCTTGCAGCAGAGGCACTCTTCATCATTTGTCCGTCTTACCAGCTGTGTTTGTCATGGGGAAGAGCGACGAGTGAGGTTGAGGATTAGAATGTGGAGATGCGTGGTAAAAGTTATAAGGGCATCTGCATTCATCTTACTCGAGCATGTCATACTGCAGTTGTTTGCAGTTTGATTGCTTTTCAGGCCTGAGGAGTCGTTCTACGGATGTCATCGCAAATGTCTGAGATATGACAAAGCTTTATTTTTCGAAATTCATTTTATACTTTGGCACCAAAAGTTATCTGACATTTCTCGGAAAATTGGGTTTTGTTTTTGAAATATTCTCAGTCCTTTCCTTTCCATTACACGTCTGCCGATGTCATGGGCGGCCGTGCATTCTTCTGCATTTTTGTTGTTTCTCGCTAATGCACAAACTGGTCGTGACAACGGTTTAACAATGACGTGAGTGCAGCTCTTTGAACATAAAGCCACTGAAGGTAGCATTTGCAAACTGCCATCAGCCTGTGTTCCTGGGCGCCACGGAAGGCAAGATGTTAATTTCCCGTGATAAACCACTTCGTTGTGGCCAGGTCGCTTCTGAAAAAGAGATATTTTACTCAGTGGGACCTTACCTGGTCAAATAAAAAATAATTCAAGTTTAAAGTGAACTAGGTATAATTTAACATAATGTTTACCGCAAGCCACTAGCCCAGTGGCAGTGCTTGCCCTTTGGAAGCCCAGAGCAAAACATATATTGGTGCATCCTCTTTTAAAGTTATAGAGAGACAGAGCAATGTGGCGAGGTGAGAGAAATGTGCACAAAAGACAGTCGCAGTACAGATGAGACAGCCATCTTCTGAAGTGAGAGAAATGTAGACAAAACAGATGTGGTGAGATGAGATGCAGATAAGATGACGATGAGGGAGATACATTTGGTGGGTTTTCTACGTTTTATAATTGCTTGTTTATGCCAAGTAAGATCTGAATTTGAGCTATTGGGCGAATTAATTTTTTCATGAATACGGGGGTCTCTTCCTTCAGCCGCCTAGAGCCCCAAGACTTTGCTTTGCGAGTTTATGCCAAGCACGGCCACCGCACGAGCCAACACCAAGGAGGCTGACGTCTGTGCATCACTCGAGTGCCGTGCTCCAGCACATTTCGTGTCAAGGACTGAACTAGATTTCAATTCTCTTCTTCCCTCGAGTCAACCCCATCCTCCATTATGAACGTGACGATTGGGACTCAGCGCTAAACTCAGCGGCTGCTTAAACTCAAATGGAATCGCGGGGATACGTACACCACTCAAAGAACTGCAAGCGTTTCAATAAAACACAGAAGATGAATATCAACTAGAATGACTTCATATTGTGTTTGCTTCAAGTATTTTATTAGGGGTTCACTGTTCGTGTCTAATAGGACACGGTCGCGTGCTTCAGATTATGACCCAAATCCAATTGTTTATTATTATGATTGCTCTTGTTTATCCAGGAAAGCCTCGATGCGTTTCACGACTTTTTTTCACCAAATAAAACCGTTCGTTCGTTTCTCCAGTCCGCTTGTCCTCGTGAGGGTCACGGCGGTCCAGATCTCCCCTTTCCCTGCCCACAGACTCCAGCATTACTACAATAGATACTACTATACACTACCAAACTATACACTACTATACACTACTACACTATACATTAATATACACTAAACTACTATACACTACTACACTATACATTACTACACTAGACATTAATAAACACTATACACTACTACACTATACACTACTACACTATACACTACTATACACTACAACACTACACACTATACACTACTACACTATACACTACTACACTATACACTACTACACTACACTATACACTATTACACTATACACTACGATACACTACTAAACTATACACTACTATACACTACTACACTACTACACTACACTATACACTACTACACTATACACTACTCCACTATACACTACTACACTATACACTACTACACTATACACTACTACACTGTAACCTACTACACTATACACTACTACACTATATACTACTACATTACTAAACACGGCTATACACTACTACACTACTATACACTACAACACTACACACTACTTTACACTACTAAGAAAGAAAGCTGTCTCTGGTGTGGACCAATCAGTTTCAAAGACAATGCACATATTATCAGAGTATGTTTTTTGTTTGCATTCTGACCACAAGTATTGTGGTTAATGCAGACATGATTCCCTGTAAAAGGTTTCAGTTTGGTGTTTTAACATCTTAACACCTGTTTTGTTGCCAAATAAAAGGGGAAACCCCTATTATCATATCATTTTCATATTTGGCAAAATCGGACGCTGGCACGCAATGGGCATCGTGCAATCTTTTGACGACCACCTCGGAGCAGAGCGGTCACTGGATTCGAACCACGAACCATCGATCACGAGCGGCGAACACGCAACCGCCGGGCTACGTCGCAGCCATGAACTAACACGATCCGACGAAAAATGTTGCAGATTTTATGGCTTGATCCAGACTAGTCGATCGGATTCATAAAATGACAAATGTACACCGAGTATCTAGCAGTTATTAAACTTGCACCACTAACATCAAGAAGCACACCATTGTTGATTCTAAACATTCACGTTACTAAGATTGCAGAGGTTCGCACCACGGCAGTTTTTATTGATTCACATACGCTGCCAATTCTGTAGATTCTGGCCACTGTGATTCTAAATGTTCGCACTGATATTGATGATGCACATTCCTAAAACTGTCAAACACATACATTCACCCTGCTGTAGGTAATATATATTCATTTAAATATTCACACTAATGTTGATTCTATAGATTCAGTTCCATATATGTTTTTGCTAATAAAAACTATTTTATCTGATTTACCGATCACAACGTAAGGCGATATTGATCGAGTTATAATCCATTCCATGTTTGATCAGATTACCAATCTTTTTTAGGGGGGGAAAATTTATATTCTCAACTAAATTGATGGTGCATCCCTATATCTTATTTAAGCAGTCGATGACATTTTAATGGATTTTATCATGTGGATCCAAACACATTATGCTTTATTGAGTCCAACCTTGTATTTAATTAAAGGATAATTGCGAGCTTGTGTAAGGGGCAGGTTTTTACTCAAGTAGGGAACACTAATGATTTAAACAAAATAAATAATAGGCTTAGACGTGGCTTTCTGCAACGTTTTCCAGCGTACACTTCTTATAAAAAACAGCTCACGGCTGAATCGTTTCTTACCAGCGTAAACACAACCAAACCAAATCGATCAACCAAACGTGCGTTCATCTTCTTGGTTCTTTCGGTAAAGTCACGTAGAAGGGAATTAATAAAATAATAAAACATAAAACATAATAAAATAATTCTCACGACGTTTCGGCCACAATGCAAGCAGCCGTCCTCAGGCGAAGACGGCTGCTTGCGTTGTGGCCGAAACGTCGTGAGAATTATTTTATTATGTTTTATTTTTATTATTTTATTATTTGCCTTCTACGTGACTTTACCGAAAGGACCAAGAAGATGAATCCCTGCAGTCACGAAAGCTTTAAATCGAAATTTAAACGTGCGTTCGTCGTTTCGAAGGATTTAACGAGCACGAATGGCATCGCGCTCCGAGCCGCCGCGACGAGAGGATGGCACACGCGGACGACGCAGGACGGGCGACGCTGCGAGATGGACTCTCAGCAGGGGTTCTAGATTTGAAGCTTTCGTGACTGCAAGCATTCATGTTCTTAGGTTTTTTCGGTAAAGTCACGTATGTAAAAAATTAATAAAAGTAAAATAAAAATAAAAATCACGACGTTTCGGAGGCAACACAAGCTTCCGTTCTAGATTTGAAGCTTTCGTGACTGCAAGGATTCATATTCTTAGGTGACTTTACCGAAAAAACCTAAAAATAACAAGCTTCCGTCTTCAGGTGGAACCGTGCTTCAGCCGCACCGAATTTCACAATAATAATATTCAGGGCCTACCTTGGCTCCTCCCACCCTGAACCAGTATATGTACAAGGACTGTTTTCTTTGAATTTCTCTCACTTGATACAGCTATCGTGCTGTTACGGTTCCACCTGAAGACGGAAGCTTGTGTTGCCTCCGAAACGTCGTGATTTTTATTTTATTTTTATTTTACTTTTATTAATTTAAAATTTTACCTACGTGACTTTACCGAAAAAACCTAAGAATATCTCAGCAGGGGACCGCACTCAGACGAACGGAATGTGGTCGAGACTCGTCCCCTCGGGGGCCCAGCGGAGGAGCGAGCGGCTCGCAGAACGGAGCGGCCTCGAGTTCAAATCCCCGTTGTTCTGCGGGCGCCACGGTGGCTCGGAGGTCACGTGGGCTCGATCCCGACGCTGACGCCTGCTGGCTGTATATTTGGAGTTTGCGTGTCTCTCTCTCCCTGTGGTCGCGTGATAATTTAATTGGTTAAATTTTTATTATTTTATTATTTCCCTTCTACGTGACTTTACCAAAATAACCAAGAATATGGATGGGTTTTCCCTCCACGTAATTTGTGATAGCCATGTCGTTTCTGAAATAGAACTATATAGCTCATTGGGCCTTACCTGCTAAAATAAAAAAATGTATAAATAATTTTGAAAACCTGCTTCCCCCTCCCCCACCCTACCAATGATTGAGGAATTTCCACCACTGAATCTACCGAGCTACAAACGTGCGCATGTACGTTGAACTTCATTCACACCTTACATACCTAGGTAACTGTGCTAATCGGAGGTGCGGAATGAGGTAAAGGTGTAGCCCTAAAATTCCCGCTACTCGGCGAAAGAGCCTGCACTAGAAGAAGCTCGAGAGAGCCGACCTCTAAAAAAAGATTTGGCCTACTCTTCCAATGCTGGCCAGGTGTCTCCGAAAGAGTCGGGGAGCACCAACATTTAACACCACCACAAACGTGACCTGCCCACCGGCTTACTGTGATGCACACGTTCACGCTGCTCCGTAGGCAGAGGCAGGAAAGATTTGGAGAAACAAAAAACCTTGACAATTGTTTCAACTGCTGTGCCAGGAAGACCGAAATGGCGACCTCTGGATTGCGAGTCCCGTGTCCATTACACCGTGGCCACGAGTCACTATGGCCACGAGGCACTATGGCTGTATCACACCATGGCAGCATCTCTGGTATCGATAAAATTACAGAATTGTTTTTTTTTTCAAAATGTATATTTTATACGTAAATAGAAACCAGCATGTACAAGTGTGCAGGTAACATACAGTAAGTGTTGCATGGATAAGCACACTTTATGTTTATGGGAAAACAATTCAAACCTCCTGGGAGACAAAAAGATCTTCTTTGGATAGCAGATAGGGGAATACATTACAATGTGTTCTTGCCTCCAAATAAATAACATGAACAGCTGATATGCCATGCTTGATGAAGTGCAGTTGTAAAGTTCAAAAGTAAACTACAAAGCAATATGTTCTAGCTGCCACAGCAAGTGTTCTATGAAGGTTATTCAGATACTGCACAAACGTAACTTGCAGCGTACCGTATACAAAAAAACACGTGCATTAGCTTTATAAAAAAAGGAAGCATCTTTCAGATTAGAGATAAGCCACATGAAAAAGCATGCAGGCCAGACGTTAGGAACTGTGTTCTGTGGAAAAGGTGGACCATGTGTGTGTGTGTGTTCCTCTCTCACCATTGAGACGTGTCTTGATACTGAACAAGCACCAAACAAACACAAAACAGCAGCACGTAGACGCAATGGAAAGACGTTGTTTAAGTGTTCCCGTATCAGGCGTTGCAATTTTAGGCCAGCCATCTAAAATACACCGTCTTTAATCTCCTGCCGCCCAATGAAATTAGTTTTTTTTTGGCGTTTCCAAGGCAGGATATCGTTCGTATTGCTTTGTGCTTTTTATTTCAAAGAGTGTTTGCCCACATTGTTTTGATATAGAGGACACAGATACATAAATGCGTGTGTGGGTGGGGAGCGGTAGGGTCTAGCTGGTTAGCGTGCTGCGCTGTGAACCCAGGTGATCCGGTTCGATTCCCGCTCACGGCCAACACCAGTGACGATTTTTAGGCCAGCCATCTAAAAAAACACCGTCTTTAATCTCCTGCCGCCCAATGAAATTAGTTTTGTTTTTTTGGCGTTTCCAATGAGGATTTCGTTCGTGTTGCTTTGTGCTTTTTATTTCAAAGAGTGTTTGCCCACATTGTTTTGATAGAGAGGACACAGATACATAAATGTATGTGCGTGTGTGTGGGGAGTGGTGGTGTAGCGGTTAGCGATGCGCTGTGAACCCGGCGACCCGAGTTCGATTCCCGCTCACGGCCAACATCAGTGACGATTATCTGAACCGATCCTGGGCCTCCCCTAGGTCGACTCAGCCTCAAAGTAGTACCTGGTGCGATGTGTAAACATTGTCACTGCTGGAAACAAAGGCGGTCGGGCGTGGTGCTGGTCACCAACCCCCTCGTGTACCGTTCCGCCCTTTATAGGTGCTCGCTAACAGCACTTGCCCCTATAGTCTCTTAAGGCTATACAGGGGGATCTTTTTCTTTGTGGGTGGGTACATATCTTTGAAGATGAATACATGAATGAATGAATGAAACAAAATCATTGGTGCATGTCTCATTCAGATAGTAGTTTTAGTACTTAGAATTTGACAAGAAAGAAATATTGAGAAAGCAATTCACAAACAATATAACGAGTGAATGAACAATAGCACACAGAAAGCATTTTGGAGTAAAGTGTTCGGAAAATGTACATTTCTTTTTTTAAATCCCATAGCATAACTGATTTTAGTTTCCCTTAAGTGATTGCTAAGCATCAGGAATATTGAAGCATTAAGTATATACACGCTGTGCGTGTGTAACGTTGATTACAAGACACATTCTACAATCAAAGTTGTTCAAAGTTGAAGTTTGGTGGTTCTGCCCGTGTGTGCGTGCGAGCGCGCGCGTGTCTTTGCGTGGACAGCAACACTGAACGCGTCTTTCTTGACAGCGGGCATCATTGATTCACTCGTGAAGTCACACCGCCGAGTGGCGAGCCTGAGTATGCGTCACGCCGGTCATTTATCAGCTCGGCACATTCCTTACCAGCAGCACTCCCGGAAACACCGACTCGCGCTCATCTCATCCACACCACGCTATAGCCGCACATTCTCTCCTACATCCCTCTCCTTTGCCACGGCACTTACATTGCAGAGGGACTTTTGGTTGTTGTTTTTGTTCTTTTCTGAGATAGAATTGGACGTGGTCCTTCCACAAATTTGCCCAGATTTTCCCTTCTGCGGGGGATGGCTACGATTGTTTGCGCGGGTGTATTAAGTGCAAATAATATCGTAATAACTGTGACTCAAGTAAAATGTGTAAAAGAGTGGATGAGAGACAATTGGAGTAATTCATCATCAACATCATCACGATTCATGGGCAGATAGCCTGTAGGTGTCCACTGCACATTTCGTCAATTGTTTCCACTCTCGTCTCTGCCTTGTGCCAACATGCTCAAGTAGTGGCCACATCTTTCTGCCACCAATCTCTCACGACGTCGTCAAAGCCACTGTGCTGTTGGGTCTTCCTCTCTTTCCAGTTCCTTCCATTTCTCCGAACGATATTAAAATTAGGCCTTTTCGTACTGGCATGTCTACTACATATTCTGTTTTGAAGAGGGAGTTCAATTTCCACCTTGTTGTTTCTTGATGAAGATTGCCACTTTCAAGATCCACATGTGGCCTGACCCAAAGGCAAATAGCGAGCATTGTGTTGGCTACGAAAACCTACGTCGGTTTTAAGTTTATCACCACTTTTACATTGCATCTTCAGGTTGGTTTGATTTTTTTGTTCAACAATAGCAGGTGCTTCGCTCCATACACACAAGGTGCTCACCACAAATGAACTACACTACCTTGTGGATCTCGTCAAGGAGCGTAAACCCGTCACGCGAACCCAGATCATCTTCGCAGCGGCTTTTGGCTTGCGATCGAACAAAGATGGTCACTGCATCATGCGCGTTCAGATGCGCTTCCACGGCCGTCTGTAACGCCCTTCCTTCCGATATTAGGAAGCCACTGGAGCTGAGCACTTTTAAATCATCCAGTGTGAAAATCAATTTCTTTAGAACTGCTTTTGGTGTTTCGTTCGTTGTTTTTTTCCCAGCACCTCCAATTTGCACGGTTGGCTACATATAGGGTGCAAAAGCAGTTCAACATACATAATACACACTACACTAGACGTTCACAACATCGCTCCCACAGCCCTCAACTGACTCTCCAAACTCGACATCAACATAGAAAATTGCTCATTTATCTGCCTGCCGTACGAACAAAAGGAAAATTACATCTCTCCACGACTTTCCATTTTATACAAGTTGCCATTTTTTACGTTGTTCCCAGCGTCAATTTGCTGTCCATGTTCCTACAAGTACACTCACACACCCTTCTGTCCATCCGCTGCTAGAAGAGCCCCCCCCACCACCCCATGCTGTGTTGGGTCGTGGGAGATATTTATTCTGCTTCACCACGCTGATCAGCGTTTGGTGACGGAGGCGGAGAGTGCACAGATGTGGGAGCCCGTACTTACTGCGATGTAAATTCACACGTAAGTAAGTGTGAATTTAATTTGGAAATCTCACAGCGAGGCGGTGTAGCACATCATGTCAGGAATCAGGTCCCCGGAAGATGACATAACAGAACTAGTTAGAAACTCGCGTCAATAAGTCTCTTAATCCGCCACTGGGCTATCTCGCCCTGATGCCCCCTGTAAAGAGTGTTCATTACACGGCAAAGAAAACGCAGGTTTTGCATTCATCAGAGCTGTAATTTGCCGACTGATAAGAAAACCCTAATGTACTGATGGGGGGTGTTTTTCGTGCAAAACACGTTCCTTCGGAGTGGGCAGGTAGGAACTTGGTTGGACAGCGTATTCGTGCGATCCGTGTCACGCGGCGCAAGCTGCCTGGGGCGGCGCGTCACGTGGTGCTGAGCCCAACCGAAACACTCTATGAAATACAAATCGAGGGCGTGGCTATGCACGACAGACAGACAAATAATCCCTAGTGGGCAGTGTGGAACTGTTGTTCCTACCTGTATAATTTGCGGTTGTGCTGAGACCATCGCCTTGCTGCGTTGGAGTAACTCAGTCGTGTTTGTGCAGGGCTTTAATATGGACATTAGCTCGCTACCCGGTCATCATGAGGATGGAGATTTGTTTTCGTCACGAGTGAGCCCTTCCCAGAAAAGGCCTTATTGTTATTACATCTTAACCGGGTCGTGCTGCCAATGGGGCAATTATCTCAAAATGAGAAAAGCGTGAGTCTGAATTCCAGTCGTGAATGAATATATGGTTTATTTTCCCTCTGAGCTTCGCACAATGAAAGACACTTTGTGTGGAAATCAACAGTCATGATCATTTGGAGAGAATAGCTCCCCTCATGAGAATGGGGAGTGTCATGGTCACCAACGAATGAAGCATTTTGTTGAAACATAACAAATTACATTTATTAAAACATTTTTTTATAAAAAAGCAAAGTTGCCAGAATGAACGGAGGGATTTCAATGAAAGGGTCAAGCTATTACGGTCATATATTTTCATAAATTATGTTGTGAATATTAATACATGTTTTCTATAATATATTTTTGGGGTTAATCGCGTTAATATATGTGTCGTTAAACCCGCCACCACCCGACACAGCCAACTAGTAATGGCTGTCACATAAACAGAACGTGGACAATTCGTCACTAGTACAGCACACCGGTGTGTTGGAGAGCCAAGCCACAACATTTACAATCTGAGTACGAGGTTTCGCCAGTAATTACAACTAGCTTCATCAGGCGACAGCCAGATTTGTGGAGAAGTCTAACTGTTTCGTTCCTCAGATTGTAAATGTTGTGGCTTGGCTCTCCAACACACCGGTGTGCTGTACTAGTGACAAATTGGCACGTTATGTTTACGTGACAACCCTTACTAGTTGGCTGTGTCGGGTGGTGGTGGGTTTTAACGACACATTTATATATTCACGCGATTTAACCAAAAAAAACTCTATTATGGATGGTATTGGTCGCGAAAGCCTACGTGTTAAATTAACTTAATACGTGTTTATTTTTTCAAATGACAGCATTTTTTACTAGAATGAAATGCTACAAAAGTCAACGAATATACAAACACCACATGAGCAGCTCAACAACTTGCACAGTAGCCAATAACCCATTGCATAGCAGTGCAAATTTTGTGTAAAAAAAGAACAAAAGCCATTCAATTGAAACATTAACTTAAACACTTGCACATGGCCAAACTAAACCCCAAACACACACACACACACATCCGAATCTTGGTCTACTCTTTTTAAAAGGTCCATCTGTTATATATTGTTTTTATGATATTTTTTTCATCTTATATTTTTACATTTGTCAAGGGACATATTTCAATTGGAAGCCTACTTATGTGATTTATAAAATGTAATTCATATTTCAGAGCACCGCATAAACAGCTCAGTGATTGAAAATGACTCTGGGTGGCTGTAACATGTAAAAATGAAAATGAATGGTCTTCACTGACGAGTGACACTCCAGAGACGTTTCAAAGGGCTCCGTTCCCTTGGTGTGCAAGGTAGATTTGGGCAAATGCATTCAGGAATATGAACCCAAAAAAACGGGGGAGCGATCGCTAACGCTCCAAACTCTGAGCTTGGCGGCGAGATATTTTATTCTCCGAAGTACTTGAACCGGTTTCGCTAGGCCCCCATTCACCAACCTGCACTAACCAGTGTGGTGAAGTATGGTCAAACAATCCCAATAACCAACATGGCGCGGGACATTCAGCTGGGCAAATGCCAGCCTCGCAAGCTGTTTGGGTACATGTGCTTTGAATATACTTTAAAATGTTGAATCATTCAAGCACGGGTTGTGGATTTTAACCGCATTAGGCCTCAGATATCCTTAGGGTGCAACAGTAGAGCATCAACATGCACTTTCACCTAGAAAACAAACACTGTAACCCTGTAATGAAAAGCAGAGTCTGCCTGTATATATTCGCAGATTCTTGCGCACAATAACACCGTCAGCTGATCTGTCAACGACTCATTGTTACCATTTTTGCTGCTTCCCATGCCTCATACCCTTTTTATGAGTTTAAAAACCCAAGTTTTGCCATTGCCTGTTCATGGTAGAGTTGAGAGCAGGGTTGCGATTTCCGCATGGAAAATGCGGAAGGAGGGTTCAAATTTTCCCGCATTTTTGCTAAAGTCAACCGCAAACGGTGGAAAGACTACTCCTATGACCGCGCGCTTTTAACAACACGTTAATGCGTTCTATTGGAAAGGATACATGCAAGGCCCAGCATCACGTAGGGCTTTGAGTTACTGATTGGAATGAATATATGATTTCCGCATTTCCGCACAAGAACCACATACTTTATTCAAATGCGGAGCCGTGATTACGAGCACATGTACATGATGTATCCTTTCCAATAGAACGCATTAACGTGTTGTTAAAAGCGCGCGGTCATAGGAGTAGTCTTTCCACCGTTTGCGGTTGACTTTAGCAAAAATGCGGGAAAATTTGAACCCTCCTTCCGCATTTTCCATGCGGAAATCGCAACCCTGGTTGAGAGCAATAGATTTCCTTTCAAAAT
This sequence comes from Lethenteron reissneri, assembly GCF_015708825.2. Lineage (NCBI taxonomy): Eukaryota > Metazoa > Chordata > Hyperoartia > Petromyzontiformes > Petromyzontidae > Lethenteron > Lethenteron reissneri. The sequence goes on from NC_083796.1 coordinate 12,504,404, forward strand.
AACTGATCACCATAAAACACAACCCGATGGCATATGACGTTTTAGCTGTTCCGGACGATAAACACGCAAATGCTGATTTCCTTTGTCACAACGAGATGTTGTAGATCACTCTGGACTGCGATAATGTGGCAGATCGTTTGATGCACTGGAACAAACAAAAAATGTCTTGACATCCAGATGGTATCACAAAGCTTTGCACATGTGGGCACTCAGAAATGATGCACACATTATGTGAAACGAGAACACTGAAAGAAAAAAAACACAGATATGTTGTAAAAAAAAATCGCGTCCTGCCACAGTTGCATTTATAAAATGTCATCTGCTCTGTGATTTTAGCATTTTATATAAATATTACACCATTATCAATACTGGCTTATGACCAAAACACCTGAAATGTGCACAATCTCATCAGATCTCCCATGCTAAGCAAGTTTGAGCCTGGAGAGTGCTTAGATGGGCAACCACCACCATGCATAGCACAGTCTGGGGATTCATTGCAGGAAGCAAGGTGCAGTCCAGCAACATCCAGTGATGTGCTGTACTTCTATGCTTCCGTGCCTGTGTTCCCTGTCGTCAGCATCCCCACGTTCACACAACATGCACAAGTATGGTTCAATTAAACCCGTGACCTGCATGGCATGAGGAGGCCCTCATCCAACAGTGGATTGTCAAAGGGCTGCGCACGCACGTACGCACTGGAACAAAACAAGGTGACGCTGCGGAGGGAAAAGGCACTCGGCTCAAACGTTGTAATGTGCGAATTAAAATCCCGATCGGGATGGGTCAATGCAGACCATCGCTCACAGGGAGCGATAAACTGAGTCCCATGGGGTTGCAGAATTTCCACCACTGAACCAGGGCCACACATTCTGTACTTATTTAAACAGAGGAATGCTGACCCTGAGAGATGTTGTACCCGGCACAGAATTCCCTGAAACATGTTTTTTACTCTCTCTTTCTTGAAAATCCCCCATTGCTCGTGAATAAAAGCGAACATTTATTTTAAAAAAAATACTTCTTAACACCCTACTCTACACGTTCATGTAGGACCCGGGATTCGGCGAAGCTTGTCACACAAGGCGTGAGCATCGCCATGCCGCAGTGGGGGTGGTGCAGCGGTGAGCGCTACGCTGCGCAATTGAACCCAGCAACCTGGGTTCGATTCCCGCTCACGGCCAGCACCAGTGACGATTATTTGAACCGGTCCTGGGCCTCCCCTAGGTGGACTCAGCCTCAAATGAGTACCCCGGTGCGGTGCATAAGCATCGCACCGGCGAGAGTGGTACCGGCCACCCATCCCCTCGCGTGCCGTAGCGGCCTTCGTAGGTGCTCGCTAACAGCACTTGCCCCAACAGTCTGTTAAGGCTATACGGGGGTCTTTGAGCATTGCCATGCCGCCGTGAGAATTTGACTGCACTTAGGGCCATGCAAGATGAACACTAAACATACACATTCAAGAAGGCCCCATGAAAAAGGAGACATCAAAACCACCTTGTGACCAGTGCCCCCCCCCCCCCAAATGTATATGATTCAGGCTCTAGTTGTGAACCCCTGTCATCTTCTTGCTGAGCACCCCTATGCCCCGTCATGTAATAATAACAATAATAATAATTTACATTTACATGTAAGGCTCCTTCCACTAATGTCTCAAGGCGCCACAGAGACAACCAACCACTCACTGAGCCTTCCTATTCTAGCACGGCATCGCCTTGCAATCCAGCAAGTTCACTAGAGCTCAATTGCAATCCTCGTCCACTGCATTCTAATTGAATTCTGCAGCTTCTAAAACGGCCTCCTAAAGAATTGTATCCGGCTTAGAGATTGAGTAATTGAAATTGTGAAAGTTTACCAATGAAAACGACAAGTTAAGTAATCCTTGTAAATGTGCTCCTGATTAATGCACAGTGGGGATTTCTTTTTTCAGATAACAAAAGTGCATTCAACAGCTTTAAACACTCATAGTTCATGATTTCCAGTCTCCCATTTGTTGATGGATAAAATCCATGCCAAATTGTGAAGATTTCTTTTCAGTAACTTTACATCTCAGCCGTGGCTCTCGTGGTTGTTTGATTACTTCACAGCCTAATGGATCAGCGGTTACACTTCTACACATTACAATTGATTACACGTGATATAGTCATGCCATAATGAGTATGACAAAGACATGCTTTAATGACATTCAGCCTGATAAAGATGAAGGTTGCTTGCCTGAATGCAGCTCAATAATCTCAGTTACCTTGAAAAAATAAAATAATATCAATGATTAGGATATTAAGATGCCATATAGTGTATTGTACTTAATTAGGAGAAATGAATCTATAGAAAAAAGACACAGCATGAGTGATTGAGTGCATTAACCTATAATTGCGAACAAAATGACACATGTGTCTGTGTGTATATATGATGGTGCGGTGGAACAGCGGTTAGCAAACTACTCTGTGAAACCCACGAACCTCAAATGTAATCACAGCTAACAACAGTGGCCCATGAAATCTAAACTGGTTCTGTCTCCAGCATCTTCAGCAACCTGTACTGACCAGAACGGTGAGCTATTTTCAAACGATTGAGGTAGCAAGCCTCAACTTACTTTCCTACGGTAATCTCTGGTTATACACAAAGTCATCCCATCGGTACTCGGTTATACTCCAAAAGCCTACAAAGATACACTGCTCTATTGAGTTGTACAGGAAGCACAATCATCATAAAAACAAGAACAACACGTTTTGTTTGTCATCCTTCTTGAAGAGCAGCAATACCGAACACTTTAGCTTCACGATAATATCATGCAGTAGGCCATTCCCAATCACCCCAACACTTCGTTTGTCTAAACCTCAATTTCAATGTTTCCATGACCTCCACAAGGTAAGTGAATCTATCCATGACCTGCACATTATTGCCACACACACACACATCCAAAGAGCCACTGAAATCCCAGGAGGCTCATAATCCAGGTGGCTTTCACCTCCTCCCCTATGACCTTGAGAGCCAACACAAGAACAACCAGCAGCTCAGCAAAAATCACTGCATAATCGGTCAAGGCAAGGTTAGTGGCCCAGATTTAACCAATAAGATGCGTTGCGTATACTCTGGTACATGCATTGACTGTGCGTGTAGTCCATGCACTTATTGTACTATTGATTCCTCCTGTACTACTCAAAGTGCCTCTATATGCACAGAATCGAACACCATCTCCACGACGAGATAGGCTGTAACTAGCCTCTGCTTAAACTGCACTTAAATTTATCATGGCACTCCACAACAACGAAAAAAAGCCTTTTGGCTTTGTCAAAGCAAAATCAGACTGCTGAGGCTGTTGGGTCAATCAGTAGATATGTGTAGATCTTCAGTGGAAGGAACCAAACATAAAACCTGCAGTCAGTATAATATCGTGATTAATCGAAATTTTCCCCATTCTTACCATAAAACTCAACATGTGTTTTTGAACAAAGAATGAATTTTACCAGCTGCTATATGACATGCAGGATTGTAACACTAATGCTCCGAAGGTATTTTATTAAGTTCCTTCAAAACTCTCTTCTTATTCTTCTCGACATTATTTCCACTCATGGGGTCTGTTTCGCTGGTCCACTTTCTCCATTCATCCCTGCCCTGGGCGATCGTCTCCCATCCTTGGCTAGCCTGTCATCAACACCAAACTAACAATTTTATTTTACCAGGTAAGGCCCACTGAGCTGTATAGCTCAGGAGCGATCTGGCCACAAATGATAACTCAACGAAGTGGCTTATCACGTGGAAATGTATCGCGGCCAAATACTCAAACCCATGTTTCTAAATATGGAGGGAAAAAACGGAGGACCGGGAGAAAAATCCACGCGACGACGGAGAGAACATGCAAACTCCAAATACACAGGTGCCAGGGTCGGGATCGGGATCGAACCCACGATCTCCTGTATACCAGGTGAGGTAGTTAACATTATCGCCACCGTGGTGCCCTTATCTAACAGCACGCAATTTTCACACAATTAAAATCAGGCGTGTTTTGTCGTCTCATGTAGGCTAACGGCACGGCACGGCCACGAGACACAGGAGCCTGAACACCAATGGACAAAAACAGTTTGAAATCAATTATCCTGGCCTTAACCTTTTAAGCTGGCCACCGCAAAACACTTAGTGAAAGGGTTAATGACGTATTGCCTTTGTGTTCTCAGAATCAATCATTCATCGGCATCATGCCGAGCAGCGGGTGAATAGCCTCCAGGAAAGCTCAGAGTATGTACCACATCATAAATTCATCCAGAGGTGGCTCCGTGACACAATACATTTCATTTGCTTTGCCAGTTTACAGTCTGTGCATAGGACACATTTCACAACGTACACATTGCACAATGTGTACTGTCGCATGCAAATCGTTGTTCACCATTTCATAGATATTGTTGGCGATTTAAGTAGCTGCGATAGTAAAATTTGCATTGGGACTTTTAGAAATTGTACTGATAAATTAAAAGTATATTTAAGCTCATGTGAGTGGGGGCGATGCTCATCTATTTTGGTGGAAACTAACTCAGTGATGGATATTCCACATTCCTATGGCTCAGACAAGTCTATCTAAAAGACAACCACGGTTAGCTTAGCTTTCCTGAGTCACCACCGAATCGGAATTTGAATTCACAACCCACCGATTGCAAATCGAGCACTGAGAAAAGCACCACAAAGCCGGATAATTATTACATTACAACTGCATAGAGTAGATTTGTTTGTTAATATGTTTTAAAATGTACTGAAAAACATAATTATCAAATGCACATTGTCCAGATACATACATACACATATATACATGCATACAAGTATTGCTCAGGTAATGATTTCACCGTTAATGATTAGATGAAAGAGGTTGAGCAGTAGCAGGGTGGTTTTGCACTACATTCTGAACCTGTAGCCTCGGTTCAATTCCAGACCATGGCTCAGATCAGTGGTGACTGCTATATCAATCAGTCCTGCGCCTCACCCATCTCCCCCACCAACCCACACTAAACTTAAACTAATACTGGTAGGAACCTCCTGGTTACACCAGCCCACAGGGGATTATTGTGTCCGTCGTGCAGGGAGGGGCTGGGTGGGGAGGGGAGGGTGAGGAGGGGCTGGGTGGGGAGAGTGGGGCTGGGTGGGGAAGGGAGGGTGGGGAGGAGATGGGTGGGGATGGTGGGGAAGGGCTGGGTGGGAGGGTGGGGAGGGGCTGGGTGGGGAGGGTGGGGCTGGGTGGGGGGTGGGAGGGGTGGGGCTGGGTTGGGAGGGGCTGGTCACCCCGTGGTGCCCTTATAAAACTCAACGATTAACCTACTCACGCCGGCTTGTGCCCGCCCTCACAGTTGGGCATATGTGCGGAATACACCACGCCGCCATTGACCCTGGCCATTGACCGAGCAACCCAACGTTCCTACCAACTCCCTCCGCAGGAATGTGTTTTTTATTTTCCCAGATGAGGCTCACTGAGCTATGTAGCTCTTTTTCAGAAGCGACCTGGCCACAAATGAAAGCTCGACGTAGTGGCTTATCACGCGGAAATTATAGCAACCAAATAATCTCAACGCACGTTTATTCTAAATGTGGAGGGGAAAACCGGAGGAACTTCAGAGACTACATTTCTAGTGTTAATAATGCGACCACGGGGAGAGAGACATGCAAACTCCAAATATACAGGCGTCAGGGGTCGGGATTGAACCCACAACCTCCTGCATACCGGGTGAGGTAGTTAACATCTCCCTTCACCAACCCACACTAAAGCAGCATGGTAACGTATGATTAAAACCCCATGACCAACATGGTGTGCAAACAGAACCCTCCACTGCATTTTTTAAAATAGACCATTTGTGAGCATACGCACACGCACACACACATGGACCGTATTTTAAATACTACTGTATTGTGATAAGTATCCAGCCGTGTGTGGTGATGTGGCAGTGCTCAACTGACCATCGGGAGGTTGCAAGGCGATATGCCTGTTGGAGTTCTTCTTGGGCCATTTTCCCACCGGACTTTTAAACAAATAAACCAAGTCCCGCCTTCGTGGGGAAGTCAGAAGCGCTTAGAGCCTTGCAGAGGTTTTTTTTCGGATATGTGTTCTGCAAGGGGATGTGAAATTACCCCCCAAAATGTATTTAAATGAGGGCACATGTTTTTTGTGTTTTGGCTGTCGCCTGATGATGCTGGTTGTAATTACTGGCGAAACGTCTTGCTCAAATTGTAAATGTTGTGGGCTTTACTCTCCAACACACCGGTGTGCTGTACTAGTGACGAATTGGCACGTTTTGTTTACGTGAGAAACCTTATTAATTGGCTGTGTCGGGTGGTGGCGGGTTTAACGACACATTTATGTTCACGCCATCAAACCCAAACCCCCTCATATGGATAACATTGCTCGCGAAAAGCCTACTGCTACGTGTTAAAGTGAGGACACACTTTGACCTTTTGTGTTGTGATGTGGGCGCATGGGCATTCAACAGCGCACGTCGATGTCACAAGAGAATGAGAATGCAACGCACCAAGCACGTGTCGTCATCTCCTTCTATTCAACAGGAGATTCATTATAGCCCCATTGGGATGCGTGATCCATTGCCTGTTTTTGCAAACGCAATTCTGGCTTACATCAAGTCGAGCACAGCACAGGCTGAGTCAACCTGCGGGAGACCCGACTTAGGGAGACTTTACAACTGCACATAGTGATCTTCTTGGTTCTTTCGATAAAGTCACGTAGAAGGAAAATAATAAAATAATAAAAAAGTAAATATAATAAAATAATTCTCACGACGTTTCGGCCACAACGCAAGCAGCCGTTTTCAGGTGGAGAAAAAAATGCACATCAAGTTCAAGTCCATTTTATTAGGTATAGCCCTGTGAGCCATTCGGCTCTTGAATCACATAGTGATTCACGCCACTCAACCCCTCTTGATTCAGAAGCACAGCGATCACCCATTCACTCTTACAGATCACAGAGGCAAGTTTGGTTCGAGAGCATCTTTAATAGCCATAATGAACCCGGCAAGGGGGTGTTGTGGCCAATTCCATACCACGTGAGAGAGTTCACATACTGAACCAGTACTCATTTAAAGGTAACAGTCAGCCTAAGGGAAGACCAGGAGAGGTTTAGACAAAGACAAATATCTCCCGTATAGCCTTAACAGACTGTAGGGGCATGTGCTGTTAGCGAGCACCTATGAAGGCCGGAACGGTGCACGAGGGGGTGGGTGGCTATCACCACGCCCGACCGCCTTTGTCTCCCCAGTGGCGATGTTTACACACCACACCAGGTACTCATTTCAGGCTGAGTCGACCTAGAGGCGGCCCAGGACCGGTTCAGATAATCGTCACCGGTGCTGGCCGTGAGCGGTAATCGAACTCGGATCGCCAGTTTCATAGCGCAGCCCGCTAACTGCTACACTACCGCAAGTAGGTTCAGACACTACTTGCTACACACGCACTCATGTATGTATGCTGGACTTCTTTCGCACCATACGTAGCCAACCGTGCTAATCGGAGGTGTGGCCAAGATTCCAGTGGCCAGGAATCCAACCCACGATTCTGAGATCATCACGATGTGAGTTACTGCAAATGCAACTGCTTCATGTAGCAATTGCAGGCTGATTAAACAACGAGGGGAACAGTGGTAGATTGGGCTTCCAACTGTCTGACGCTCAGAAACCACAAGTTCAAGCTTGGCAAATGACAAGCGCGTCAGGATATCGATGGCTGGTTAGTCAAGGTGCGGGGAGACTGACAAGCAGAGTAGAGTCCTCCACAGACACCGTGCGTTTTCCCCAGTTTTAGTTAAACATTCAACGTTGTAATGTTCTCTCCATTGTGGAAGATTGAGGCCCCTTCCGCCCATCAGTTGTCTTACCGTGTGTGTATTTTGTCATCCCTCCCCCGCACCTCCGATTAGCACGGTTGGCTACGTTCGGTGCGAAAGAAGACAAACGTACGTGCGTGCGTGCAGTGCGTGCAGTGCGTGCGGTGCGTGCAGTGCGTGCAGTGCGAGCAGTGCGAGCGAGCAGTGCGAGCAGTGCGTGCAGTGCGTGCAGTACGTGCAGTGTGTGCAGTGCGAGCGTGCGTGCGGTGCGTGCAGTGCGTGCAGTGCGAGCAGTGCGAGCGAGCAGTGCGAGCAGTGCGTGCAGTGCGTGCAGTACGTGCAGTGTGTGCAGTGCGAGCGTGCGTGCAGTGCGTGCAGTGCGTGCAGTGCGTACGTGCGTGCAGTGCGTGCAGTGCGTGCAGTGCGAGCAGTGCGAGCGAGCAGTGCGAGCAGTGCGCGCAGTGCGTGCGTGCAGTGCGGTGCGTGCAGTGCGTGCAGTGCGTGTGTGCAGTGCGTGCAGTGCGAGCGTGCGTGCAGTGCGTGCAGTGCGTGCGTGCAGTGCGTGCAGTGCGAGCGTGCGTGCAGTGCGTGCAGTGTGTGCAGTGCGAGCGTGCGTGCAGTGCGTGCGTGCAGTGCGTGCAGTACGTGCAGTGCGAGCGTGCGTGCAGTACGTGCAGTGCGTGCAGTGCGTGCAGTGCGTGCGTGCGTGCAGTGCGTGCAGTGCGAGCGAGCGAGCTATTGCTGGGCTGCACCTTTACCTTTTAGCGGACTATATTTTAAGAAAAATAAATGGATGCAACGGTGCTCGAAAGGGGGCGTCGATGGTTTCGCAGCGTGTGCTGACATGGTTGAATATCACGCTGGCTTGACATTTGGGCGTAATTCTAATTATCCTTGTGGAAATACGGTTGTTATTTGGGTGCTTATTGATATTTCGATTTAACATGTTAAATTATATTGGGCGGTGAAATTCGTCAAAAGACAAAAATAAGGCAATGTTGAAGTGCATGTTGGGGGACGGCTGTGTGCTTTCATTGCTACAATCACATCCCTCTTGTAAGTTATCGTTCAGACAGAAACGCAAAGATAAGGATGAGCGTACAACATTACTCTGGCACCCTCAATAGGGAGATTGCAAACAACCCATTAGGAGATGAAACTTCAGAGACTGCATTTCTAGTGTTTATAAATGAGCACAGGCTAAAAATATGCACAACTGAACCCAAGCTAAAACGGTAGGTCACATGCCTGATAGAGAGAGAGAAAAAGTAGAGGATTGGTTCTTAAATACTACTCCTTGGCAACAGTGGCATGGTGTTTTCATCCTATTTTCCTTCGATACAAATTCGTATCAACACTTATGACAGATGTACGCACTGAAGTGTTTGTAAAAGAACACTCGTATTATCACGGTAGTACGAGTCAGCGAGGTGTGACAGTGTGGAGTTTTGCTTCTGACGAAACTGGGTTCCATTGCCAGCCACAACTGACACCAGTGGGGAGTGACATTTGAACTGGTTCCAAATTGCCCCCAAGTCTCCCACCCCATTTTCACCAACCTGCACCGACAGCATTGGTGAAGTAGAGTCGAACAACTGCCGTGTCGGACGGCAGCATGGATTGACAAATGGCCGTATCGTTACCTTGAGTAATCCTTTAAAAAAGAAAAGAGATGAAGTGGTTATAAACATGTCCTTAAAACGATGATGTCACAAGGGCACATTCCGGCGGAGCGATGAGCTAAACTCCTGTTCAAAATAATTTCTCACTTCCCGGTGGAAAGGATTGGCACCGAGCCCTGAGCACTTTAAAACATATCGCCACGGTTGAATAGCACCGATTCTAGACTTTTCAGATGGGGCTCTGTGTTTTATTAAACACACACAGTGCTCGGTTTTTATTTGCAATTCCAGACAAGTGTGGGCATACATTTTCTATTACATGAAATGAAGACAAACGAGACAGAGATAAGTAAAATATGAAATTAAATGGCATTAAAGGGAACCTTGTTTGGTGTTAATCCAGCCAGGTGCTTGTGTGGTCACAGCGTTTTGACTTACAGCAGAAGGATGTGAGATTCAAACCGCGATGAAGTGTAAACTCTGAATGAGCACATCGCCTTGTGCTAAGTCAACGGTGTTTGGACCCTGCCATAAGAATGTAGAATTCCCATGGCTGGCTGAGGTTTGCCAAAGGAGATGAGCACTGCTGCAAACTCGTTTTGTGGAGGGAACAATTTCAGCTTTGAATTCTTGAGAGCAAATTTCGAATTCCCTGCCAAGTCGCCGCGTTAGTGCAATGCAAAAATGTGCTTGTGTGTCCGTGTTACTATGTTACGCGCGAATGTGGTGGCTTCAAGTAAAAATCATTAAAGCATTAGGCATTCGTGCCATTCAAGTATCGTTGGCAGTAGTTCAAAAGAGGGGCAACGTGTTGCCTTGTGGCATAACCCAATTATATAATTTGGGAGTCATTTTCAAATTTGGACCGGGACTTTACAAACTATGAAAACTTTCTATAAAATAATATTTTACCGGGTAAAACCCACTGAGCTATGTAGCTCTTTTTTAGAAGCGATCTGGCTATCACACATAATAGCTCAACGAAGTGGCTTATCATGTGGAAACATAGAGTAGCCAATTACTCTAAACGCATGTTGATTCTAAATTTGGAGGGGAAACCCAGAGGACCCGGAGAAAAAGCCACGCGACCACGGTGAGGACATGCAAACTTCAAATATACAGACATCAGGGTTGTGATCGAACCCACGACCTCCTGTATACCAGGCAATGTAGTTAACATCTCGCCACCGTTGCACAGATGACCTATTCTTTCTCGAATAATCTAACGGGATTTTTACCATCCACTGTGAAGCACAGGGCGCTTATTTTTTGTTGTTGTTGTTAATTAAGCCTCGGTATTAACCAGGGTAGTGGCTCGGCTCGAACAGCAAGTTTCCACCAACAAGCAAGCTAACGCACGGCCATGTAATTTTCTCTCTCAATGCACTGAACTCTGTCACAGAAGGAATTTGCTTCGGCTATCATAGTCCAAAACTTATTTTTTTCTGGGCCATCTACTTTTAATTATTCGGCAAATGTTGGTGCCATATGGTTTCTATTCAGCCTGTGGCTGTTGATGTATGACTTTTTTACATTTTCCCGCAGTGTTGGGCTTTTTGATTGAGATTTCTTTTTAAAAATAAAGCGCAGCTATTAATCATGAAATCTCTTGCACCCGTGGGGAGGGAAAAAGAATTACCAAGTGTAGAATTTAATTCTGAAAAAAATGTTGCTTTCATAAAGTACTTACAGATACATATACACACATGGAGTACAGACAAAGAACTACAATTTAAATACAGTTGTTTCTTGGTTAAATGGAGTACATTGCATGCTTTCCTTAATTTCAACACTGTTCATACCACAGACTTTGAGCTTCAAAGGTCCATACGCAATTTGATTGTACATTTGTATTTATATTCATATAAAAATGAATTGGCATCAAAGTGTCATCGTGTCTGTTGGTAACACTTGAAATGGCCATTGCTTCTATTCTTTTACCAGGTCGCATAAACATTTTCACAACCGATACTCAGACTCCTGCCCTCTCAAAATCCCATAACCTGACTTGAGGTCTTCCTCTTGATATAAGAGGAATACAATTTGTCAGAGAAATACAGTGAACACATTCACCTACATAGATGCATTCGTTTTATATGGAGACATGAAATTGAGATGGATATATGTATTTCTCTTTATTTCCCAGAATTCTGTATCAGGAAATTCCCTGTAGATACCTAGACCCAATCGGGTGAAATACAAAATGTAAAAACATATCAGATTTTTTTCAATGCAGTAGTAAAAGTCAACATCCCATATTTTACCTGTGGGAATTTTTCTGGCCTTATAGGCACATTCCTGCGACTGACCACTTACACCACTTCTTCCCTGTTCATTATCAGCCACGCGAAGAGGCAGCGGTAGACTGATGCACTGCTTCTTGTTACAGTAGACGTGGCGCTGATCTTTTAATAAAACACTCCAGGAAGGTTCGAGGTTGAAAAGTGAGAGCAATTCTCGATAATTCCCTTTCGCGCCACTTAATTTGCAGGTCAGAACACGATGGCGTTTGTAAGACGTTCAATGCCAGAGCTGCCAAACCCGTGGGCCCCTTAGCTGCTCGCGGTCTCAGACCACTTTTAATGAAGCCTACTCACAACACCCTTAAACATCGTCTTTTACCTTCTCGGTTCTTTCGGTAAAGTCACGTAGAAGGGAAGCAATAAAATAATAAAAATAAAACATAATAAAATAATTCTCACGACGTTTTGGCCTCGACAGACCTGGTCTTCACAGACGCTGTCTCCCCGACAGACCTGGTCTTCACCTGAGGACGGCTGCTTGCGTTGTGGCCGAAACGTCATGAGAATTATTTTTATTATTTTATTACTTCCCTTCTACGTGACTTTACCGAAAGAACCAAGAAGATGAATCCCTGCAGTCACGAAAGCTTTAAATCGAAATACAAATCGTCTTTTACTTTTCTGGGAGCACGAGGAACTTCACTCAATCGGCCAATGACCTTCCATGGCTAAAGGGAGACCCCCCGCCCCCCCCCCCCTCTATAAAATCACATAACCGTTAAACGATACAAAAAGAAGTCGAATGCAACCACTCGTCATTACCTATGTTCGTTGGTGGGACCGAGCCAGTATGATGGAGATGCATCTCGTTATAAAATAATCACCGTTGACTTCTGGCAAAATTACGTAAAATTTTAACGGTAAAGTTTGTGTGTGTGTGTATGAGAGGTGCTCGCTAACAGCACTTGCCCCTACAGTCTGTTAAGGCTTTACGGGGAATCTTTGTATGAGAGAGCACTGGTGCAGTGGTTAGAACGCTGTGCTTTGAACCCTGAAAGCCGAATTCGATGTATGACTGCGAGTAATATGAGTGGCAAGTAATGTTTGAGACAGTCCTAGGCATCACCCTTTGCTTACACGCATTGGTCAGAGTGGTGAAGTATAGTCAAACCTCCCCCCATGACCAACACCGCAAGAGCAGGCCTCAATCCTGTAGGGGATTGCAAACTATATATATTTACTGTTTATCTGTTTATATACCTGCTTCAATTACAATTCTAAAGTACATTTTACATACGCACTGTCGGCGACTAAAATCTTCTGTGCATTTTCCTCGCTATCATCCGTAACAAATAACAAGCAAAACACTTTGAGTATATCTGATTGTAATATGTTTTGTGCACCTGGACAGACCATTGATAATTTATTTTTCCTGCACACTGTTGTTTGTGTGGGCTTTATCCTGTGCATATATTGAAACTCCCTCGCGCCGTACGTCAGAAGTGACCGCTGCCGATCTCAACGTTGAGCACCTACTTTTTGGAGAAATTATTAACAAAGCTACGCGTGAAGTCTGGCCGCTTTAAAATCAAATTAAACTTTGGACCAGTCCATCAGCCGATGAGCCTTCTCAACAAACTCTGGATTGGAGGTTCGTTAAAGAAAAGCTGCAAGGTGACCATATGTTACAGGCAAGAGCTATCCACACGTGTCCCACATGCTGATGGACTGAAATGTTACGAGACAGGCTTTTGTCCGCTTATTTTTTCTTATTATTGTATCATCCATAATGCTCTATAATGGTGACCAGTAAGCTTACGTTTTATTAAACTGTGCACGCGCCGTTTGAAAGCAGCCCTATAACGTAATGTGAAGTCAGACTACTGGCTTGATCAGGAATTCATGAGTCAAGACAAAGCGTTTTTGCACTACAAAGCTGGCAATCAGTGTCATTTACCCACATAAAAGCGGGCCGGGCTAGCTCAGCAAGCTCATATATCATGGCACGCCTGAGCATAGGGCATCGTGTTGGTGGTGGTGGTATGAAGTTCAAATACAACATCGGTCGAAGGAGTGAATGTAGCTCAGACAGATCGAGCCACAGACTGGAACGCACACACACAGCACTCTATACATAGAAGGTTTTCATTACTAATTAAATTACCCACATAACTGTTTTTAAATGTACTGCCGGATGAAGGCCTCCTCATGCTGGGGTGTTATTTGAGTGTAACCTCAGCACGCTGGCAAGCGCAGATTGAAGAATGCCCAAAACTGGTTCGGATATCACTCTCCTCTAATAAACTCAAACTAAAAACTCAACTATTTTTTTTCCAGATAAGGCGCACTGAGTTATATAGCTCCATTTCAGAAGCGACCTGGCCACAAATGATCGCTCAACGAAGTGGCATATCACGTGCAAATGTATAGCAGTAACCAAACTCTCAAACCAATGTTTCTAAGTGTGGAGAGAAAAAACCGGAGGAACCGGAGAAAAGTCCACACGCCCACGGGAGGAGAGACACGTAAACTCCAAATATACAGCAGACGTCAGGGTCGGGATCGAACCATAGACCTCCTGCATACCAGGCGAGGTAGTTAACATCTCATCACCGTGAGGATGATGAGAGAGACCGCAAACTCCAAATATACAGCAGGCGTCAATAAGGCCTTGATCGAACCCACAACCTCCTGCATACAATGCGAGGTAGTTAACATCTCGTCACCGTGATGTTTGCGATCTGTGGTCCCTTTCCCCCCACGTTTGCACAGGCCCCATAGAGTGAGGAGATGGCTCTGTCTATGATGAACACCAACTACCTTGCTTCTGTTCATAAATTGTCCTTCACCTCCTCGCTGTATTGTGTAGCTGTACCAAATTCATTCATTCCGAGAGAGATAGAGAGTAAAGCATGAAAAGTAATACATCAGCCCTTTGTCAATGCCTCCCCCCACATCTGTGGTCGTCGGGATTATTGCCCATACTTCACCGCAATGGGTGAGGGAGGGGTGTTACAAAATCAGATATCTTGGCCAAGAAGTGAACGCAAGTTGCCGGGTTCTCAGTGCGGTGCGTGATGCACAGCTTCCACCACTCAAGTCGAGGAGTGGTACATGTCACAGACACAACTTACAATGAAATGCACATTATAATCTGTGTGTTTAACGTAAGCATCGATATACCGTGTACGCAGTATAGGGTTTTTTTTTTAGCTTGTGTTATGAGGTCAAATACACAACAGGTATGCAGTGGCAGGATAATGGCGAGTGTGATGAATGTTATCAAGCCTCAAGTGTGAACAAAACTGAAAGAAATGTGAAATCCTGCCGAACAGTTTCACGACAGAGCCAGCACGCAGACGCCGAACGTCGACGGGAAGGGAAAAAAAATAAAGTTCTGAAATTTAATCAGCAAATAGCCTTTCTTGGCCAAATAGCATTTACCATACCAATATATTCTCCCATTTTATGAGAAAAAAAATGGCATTTAGTTTAAAGCACACAAAGGAATATCTAATTCATGATGAGGGTATCAAAGGAAATAATGAACATGTAAAAACGAGTTTAATAGAGGTAGCGCAATGGTAATTAAACCTGTGTGTGCATACATTATGAATTGATAAACAGTGTGTATGTGTTGTGGTGTGTGTAATGGTGGGAATGAGCCGCACCGACACTTCTCAAAACACCCAAAAATTTATACCGACACTTTTTTCACAAAATGTTAACTGAAGGAAATCCCGGCGGTCTTGAGGGGGAAACGGCTGTCAACACAAACTTCAGGGCAAACAGGTTTCATACCGGGACTTGTCATTTAGATAACTTGGTGTGTGTGTGTGTATATACGTGTTCTGTATGGATTATCTGAACCGGTCCTGGGCGTCCCCTAGGTCGACTCAGCCTCAAATTAGTACCTGGTGCGGTGTGTAAACATCGCCACTGGGGAGACAAAGGCGGCCGGGCGTGGTGCTGGCCAACCACTCGCTCGTGTGCCGTTCTGGCCTTCCTTAATAGGTGCTCGCTAGCAGCACTGGCCCCAACAGTCTGTTACAGGCTATACGGGGGATTTTTTTTCGTATCGTGTATAAACAGAGTGGAGATGTCATTTTACCACAACCACACAAGGATCAGAATACCATTGTGTCTTTACCATATGCAAATTCCATCAATACAGCCATGGGAAAGCATTTTAAAACTTAATGTGCAAAAATATTAAATTAATTATATCGGAGTCAGAGGTTATTCCAGCTGCACCCCAAGTCACACAAAGAATAACTCCAATCCAGGTCAGGCAGCTTCACCCAGGGGTCACGGAACCCAATGCCACACAGTGTGACCCACAGCGCTGGCCTTTATAATGTATCATAAGGCCTGACTAGGTCAATGAAGCAGAGATGTAAGTCCTGTGAAGCTACCCCTGCTCCGACAGACGGACGTGCAGCATAGTTTTACAAGTATGTTTTTTCAGGTTCTGCATGCCGCGCGGCGTGCCGGCCGACGTTTTTGAGTATTTTCTTAAGAAGCTGTGGAACTAAACGTTGGACATCGTGCGGTAAGACCAGAAAAGACATCGGAGGGCTGTACAGCAAAAACTGCAAACACCTATCCAGTATAACACGTAGGCTTTCGCGACCAATATCATCCATAAAAGTGTTTTTTTTATCTAACCCAAAACACCTCTATTATGGACCTATCCAGGAGAGAATATGCTGCACCTGTGGGGCCACTCCAGCCTGAACCAATGGAAAGAGGGTTCTCCTGGGTTTGCCAAGCTGAAACGAAGTCGAGACACGTTTGCCATGACCTCAAGAATGCCGAGAAGAAACATGTCCTGATAATTGTTGCCACCATTCTGGATCCCGTTATTTGCGGAGTAATCTTTGTGATCTCTGAGAACTCTTTGCTGTGATCTAAGCAGGTGCAAGTGACACAATAACATCAAGAAAAGAAGAAGCCTGGACAAAACATGAACACTCCGTAAATCTGAAACCCTGACTCTGTGTACCGCATATCAGATTATAATTATTGTGTTCACCATATTTCATGTTTATTTAGAAAATGATGGTGACCACATACATCCTCGCCGCACCAAATGGCCGAGTTGACCTCCCACAAAGTCACGTCATTATTTAGTCGACAATGTTGTAATTTAAAACAACGGGCTTGCTGTTTTCCAGCGCGCTGAAACATCTCCATTACGCAAGGTTTCTTCTACCAAGGACCTGAATCGAGTCACTGTCACTGTCAAAGCAGCTGCCTTGCCATTATTTTGTTACACGCTTTCATTTAACTCACTCTGTCTGTTGTTGTTGACGTTGTTGTAGTTGTCGTATCCTCAAACATTGCAACTCCATTTTAAACCCACTTCCCAATGTGGTATCGACTGCAAACTTCGTATACTTATGTCATACTGATGACAATACTATATTTTATTGTAAAAAATTTTTATAAAAAATGTTTAACATTTTTTTTAATATGTTATGTTTCGGCTTGGGTCTATCTGTCCACGGTCAACTGACGTTGGCTGTAATTGGCCATGGTCCCTTACGTTATGGCAAGCTTCGGGGCCACTTCCTGGAGTCGTGGAGTTCTTCCATTACTAGTACATTTCATAAAAGCGTGATTTTTTAAAAGTTTTTTTAAATATTACTCATTAGGATTAAGGAAAGACACGGGGCGGTGGTGCAAACGCTCGCCTTAGCTGTGCACACGAATCACATTTACAGACTGCAAAAGTTCGAGGAGACAGGCTATCGTGGACTTCATTGCGGCCCTGAATCATCACCATTTATTGTGAAAATTCCGTCACAGTGACTATGATCACTGTTTCATTGGTTTCATGGCTTTATTTTGGTGATTTCGAAAAGTGTATTGGTTTAGCCATGTTTGTTTGTTGTAGTACAGAGTTAGACTGATGGCCTTAATCTAAGTTGTCTTGTGGTTGTTGTTGGTTGTTTGACTTGCATCCCACTGGGATTTTTGCACACAGCGTTGGTGTACGGTACGGTGTTTTTTTTCTGCAATATTTTGCTGTCTTTTCTTGGATTTTCTGTTTGCACTCAGTTACATATTCACTTTAAGATGTTTTTTGTTCATGTTTTTTGTTTGTTGCGGTTGCACCCGATTCAAGAGCCGAATGGCTCACAGGGCTTGTACCTAATAAATGAACTTGAACTTGAACCCACCTCATGAGCGGAAGAAGAGCAGGGTGCGTCTCAATGGTGGCCAGCCGATGGCTGCGAGACAAGATCAGGTCCACAGTAGGTCGCTGGTGTCAGAGAAATTCATTGTCATTCACAACTCAGCCAACCAAATATTCCAGCAGATGTTCGTGCTTGGACCCAGCGTTTACCCATGGCAAAAAAAGGACTTGATTAATTATTACAGATTATACACAATCTGCAAAACAGTTGCCCTTCCACAATGAACCTATCCCTGCAGTATTTCATTCGCGAAAACCCTTCACCAATGTTGACTTCCGCTCCACCTGACCACTCAACACACTTCAACACCCACCTCCTAATGTGTCACATCGCCCCTCGCAGTCGCTAGCTCACAACATCTCACACAATCATCTATTAAGTGAAACAGGGTGCGACATATTTTGTTTTGTAATTCACTGGAATGTTAATTACAGTGCACTGATTTAAACACAACTAAATACGTGTATATATTACAATTTTAATACATTTGATGGGCAAACACTTTCTACATCTTACACACATAACCCCATTTCACAAATCGCTTCATATTCATACTTTTAGGCTTTTTCGGTAAAGTCACGTAGGTAAAAAATAAAATTAATAGAAGTAATAATAGAAATAAAATAATAAATCACGACGTTTCGGAGGCAACACAAGCTTCCGTCTCCGAAACGTCGTGATTTATTATTTTATTTCTATTATTACTTCTATTAATTTTATTTTTTACCTACGTGACTTTATCGAAACAGCCTAAGAGTAGGAATCCTTGCAGTCACGAAAGCTTCAAATCTATAATTGCTTCATATTACCAGTCGTTCATATTTTATAACAGACACACGTCTATGAACAGATATTA
The DNA here is from genome assembly GCF_015708825.2 of Lethenteron reissneri. NCBI lineage: Eukaryota > Metazoa > Chordata > Hyperoartia > Petromyzontiformes > Petromyzontidae > Lethenteron > Lethenteron reissneri. The sequence goes on from NC_083796.1 coordinate 12,523,132, forward strand.
TCTGGTGCTGCTGCTGTGTTAACAATAGTGTAAATAAACAAAACACTCAATACATTAGTCAATATCCCTGCCTTTAAAAGAAGAGCATAGGCGACGTTTTGGGCAATGGCACAATTTCATGGCACAGCATATTCTATGTGCTACGAAGGAAAGGCCATTGTGTGACACATGGCCCACTATATACTTTTCCATTTAAGGCAAAGTTTTTTTTTGACGCACGTGTCGAGATCTTTTACTCGCAGCACAGCGTAGTAGTAGTATTATTATTGCGGGTGGAGTTGGTGAAGTGGTCAGCGCACTGCTTTGAACTTGCTGACCTGAGTTCAATTTCTGATCGTGGCTGCCAGCAGCAGTGAGCGGCATCTCCATCAGTCCTGGGCACCCCCTTCACCAGAACCTTTCTTTCAAACTGCTGTAAACGTATAGCGTGTGTAAATGTGCGTATTTAACATGCAAACTATGATGATCATACTTGATTTGAAGCTTTCGTGACTGCAGGAATGACTATTTGGTTATTTCGGTAAAGTCACGTAGAAAGAAATGAAATGCAATCATAGCATACGACGTTTCGATTGCAACACAAGCAGTCGTCATCAGGTCGAACTAAATGTGAGAGAGAGACAAAACACAGACACGAAGACACACAGGCAGACACACAAGCAGAGAGAGACAACACAGAGACACACAGAGAGAGACACAAAACATAGACACACAGAGACAACACATAGACACACAGAGAGAGACACAACATAGACACACAGAGACAACACAAAGACACAGAGAGAGACACAAAACATAGACACACAGAGACAACACAGAGACACACAGAGAGAGACACAACACATAGACACACAGAGACAACACAAAGACACAGAGAGAGACACAAAACATAGACACACAGAGACAACACAGAGACACACAGAGAGAGACACACAACATAGACACACAGAGACAACACAGAGACACACAGAGAGAGACACAACATAGACACACAGAGACAACACAGAGACACACAGAGAGAGACACACAACATAGACACACAGAGACAACACAGAGACACACAGAGAGAGACACACAACATAGACGACTGCTTGTGTTGCAATCGAAACGTCGTATTCTATTATTTAATTAATTTTCTTTCTACGTGACTTTACCGAAAGAACAAAAGAGTATGATGATCATTATAATGGATACGCATTAGACCCCAACTTTAGCATTCTAAAAAATACGTCTACATATTCTTAAAAAAAACTATTTTACGTTCATAAACATCACTAGCAACGGCTGCTATTTCACTCAAGGAGAACACGGCATTATGTGTATATACGGAACGTGCTCTTTGCACGTGTAATCACAGTGCCACGGGCAAGAAGCGACGCAGCTTGATTTTGTTAACGGCCAGTGACGATTGCCATCAATGGGTCGACACGGGCATTGCAAGGGCGCTGAACGGGGAATGCGACTTCGTTTTGAAACGCGTGCCTTTACCACCAGCAGGACAATCGGTACGAGGAAATCTCCCCCTGCTGCAGAGGTCGCAATCGGGTACCCGATACCCGTACCCTACCCGATACCCGGCTACCCGTACCCGGCCAGGTACGGGTAAACCGTTTGCGAACCTGGTGCGGCCGGGTACGGGTACGGGTAGGCCGTGAGTCACTGGTGAGTAACTGTTTGTCACTCATTTCGGGTAGGGTACGGGTACGGGTAGGGAACGACTACCCGTACCCGGCCGGGTACGGGTACCCATTCGCGACCCTGGTGCGGCCGGGTACGGGTAAGGAATCAAAACCCGTTTGCGACCTCTGCCCTGCCGCCGCGGGGTGGATTTCCACACAGCACTCTCGTTGACATGCTAATTTCTCTGCTCCATCAGCAGACCCACCTCTGTCTCTGCCCCCTACCCACCCATCTCTCTATTTAAGGCCACGACACAGAGACATTGGGTCTCTGTGTGTCTATGTTGTGTGTCTCTCTCTCTCTGTGTCTCTGTGTTGTCTGTGTTTTGTCTCTCTCTCTCAAATTTAGTTCTACCGGATGACGACTGCTTGTGTTGCAATCGAAACGTCGTATTCTATGAATGAATTTATTTTCTTTCTACGTGACTTTCCAGAAAGAACCAAATCCGAAGTCTCCACCCCCCCCCCCCCAACTTTCTTGTCTGTTACAAATTCAGTTGCGCTGCTTGTTGCTGGCCCATTGGCATTTTGGGGCCTTTGGCCCTTTGCTCGGCAATACGTGATTTAAATATATAAAAATATATAATTATCGAACAAGTTCTGGGATGTTGCTTATGTTCATCGGTGGTCATTAACCAATGGCGTAAGGACATTCCACATTCCTATGGCAGGGGCCAGCTACTCCACAGGCCAACTATGAGTGACTTTCTGAAAAGGTGGCACTAATTTTATTAACCGCAGATAGATGATGGGTTCCATAAACACTTTTCCCCATCAAGGATGAGAACTTGCGACCTGTCAGACTACAAGTCATGCGCTTGAACGACAATACCAACCAGTTCAACAACAAACTCAACGTGTTAACAGCATATATTTAGAACAATTTAACAAATAAAACAACCTCTTGTAAATCCACTAATGGATTAAGGCATCTTTACACATGTCAGTCAGAAACGCCGGTCAGGTAATGCTGGCCGTGGATAGGAATCACACCCGGGTCACCGGGTTCATAGCAGAGTGTCTTAACCCCTGTGCTACCGCTCTACGACAAACAGTAAATATTCATGAGTGATCAGAACCATATGAGGTTTAAAAAGACACGTTAAATATTCCCTTTACATCATCGCACTCGCGAATGGCACTGTAAAACAGCAAGGCTGTCGTTCGATTGTTTGGAATTAAGTGCAAGAATGATGACTGGCATTTGATGCCTATGTGCATCATGTTAAAAAAATTATCAAATGCATGTCTATATAGAATCGATACAATTATACTGTACATCTGTGATATTGAATAATGACCAGGGTTTAACTTTGACAGAGCATTAGAGACTGTCTTTTAAGGTTGTGGCCAAGCTAAGCTGATGTAATACCCAACCATAGCTCGTTTTACAATCTGGAGATTCTGATTGGCAGTGCCATCAATACTTCACATAAATGTACACAGCCTCAAAATTGACGACACATGTCTGATTACTGAGATTGAATCTCAAGTAAAAGATGGTGTGTATTTGCTACACATAAAAAAAATTTAATTGTAGGATTACATATCATATGCAAATAAAACGTTAAGGAAAAACTAATTATTTTTACCAGGCAAAGCCCACTGAGCTCTTTTTCAGCAGTGACCCGGCTATCACAAATGATGGCTCAACGAAGCGGCTTATCGCGTGAAAATTTATAGCAGCCAAATGCTCCAAACGCATGTTGATTCCAAATGTTGAGGAAAAATCGGAGGACCCCAATAAAAATCTACACGACCACGGGGAGAATTCGCAAACTCCAAATTTACAGGCATCAGGGGGTCGGGATCGAACCTATGACCTCCTGTATACCAAGCGGAGAAGCTAACATCTCCTCACCCACGTTTGGGAGAAGTTAAACAACAGCTCCAAAGAAATCAGCATCACCGGTGGCGACTGATTGCAGTCAGCAAATAGTGTGCACAAAAGATGAGATGAAAAGTGTGACACGAAAATGAGTTGTGACAATTATGCCAGCATGCGAAGAGTAGTGAACACGTTAATTTCCCATCACTCTGCTCTCATTAAAGCTGAAGTTGCAGCGATGCGCACAGTCTGTTTTCAGTTTTAAAACATTAATGCTGCTAAAATCGAATCTGAAATATAAACATCCGGGCAAAGCTACGGGTTGACATATTTGCCTAATGTCACAAAAATGTAGTTAGTGAAGTGAAAAAAGGACGAATCTTAGACTTCTTTATTTTTTCCCAATTATTTTTTGTATTCATTAATGCCACTGCCTGACATTTCCATGTGGTGCTGAAATATAAACAGCGTGATATCGAGTGCGTCCCAGAGCACAGCGGTTTTTTTTCCATTCTTTTTAAGAGAGACGGCACCATTTTCCCGCCTCTTACAGGAATTCTCCGAGACCCCGGGTGGTCGGTTGTCAGGTCAAAGGTCACGCCATTTGTTTTGTCATTCAATGTAACGTCGCGATCTAAAAAACAACGCTGCCAGTCCTTACTGCCAAATCCCTAGCCGTGTCTGAGGCTGACATCGCCAATGTTTCCAATTTAACAAGAACGGCGCTTGAAATAAACTCAAGTTGCCCGGGCTCACTCATGGTCATTCATCATTCCGAGGAAGGTTGTTCTCGGAATCTGCTGGTGTAAGACGTGTCTTTATATTTTTACAGAAGAGTGGTAGCCAAGAGGACAAATCCAATGATCGCACTGCGACTAAAAGCTACGAGTGCATGCGCCGATGCTACGGGGATGTGAAGGGGGAATATTTTTGGAAAATGTACGACCCTACCGTGGAATATTATAGCTGAGACAGCGTAATTATCGCAGCTACGTCTACACCATCGCTACTTTACACGGCCGTTTAATTACTTTTATTTTTAGGCAAAGTTTCCCATTGGGAATGCAAAATTCAGTGAAAAAATTTGAGTAGAAAAATTACATTATTATGGTAATGAATGTGAGTCTGCTATATTCGTATCACTAAAGAGCAATTAAGAGTATTAAAAATGTATTAAATTCTCAGGATGTAAAATGACAGATAATAGCATTTGAGCTCAGTCAGTCCCCCAGAGGGCCTTTTCAGAGATGCATGTGCAATCTTCTGTTGACACCTCGAGTGAGGGAAATTAATAATATAATTTAGGAGAAGTGGACGGCTTTCTTGCTGGCACCCTGAGATGGGAGGGCATTGCAGCAGTATAACAAGGCGTTGTGACCTTAGCCACGCTGCATTAATGCAGTCACAGTTCACACGAATCTGAAATGCGGACCTTTGACAATGACAGTGGGAAGAAAAAATACGCACACAGAGCAAAATGGGGGAATTCACGCTCAGAATGACACCGGGGAGACTGACTGAGGAGCGCACGGATCTGAGAGTGAACGCAGGTTATCCGGCATCACGTTCAGCGTTCGGAAAGGAAAGTGGGCCCTGGCAGGTTTATTATTTCTGTCACCGGAAGTGATGGGAAGGCCCTGTGGTCAAGACAAACGATGGAGAGGCAGCCAAAGGCGGCAACTTGCCCGAGAGAGTGACCTCCATAGAGAAGGAACGGTGAAATCAGCTCGTGTATTACACCGCAGGACCAGGAGATGTGAAGCTCCTGAGGCCACCTTCATCCGGCAGCGGAGAGATAACAGCTGATTGTGATGATGGACGGGACCACTGTGGAAATAAAGTTAGATTTTTATTTTGTATCGTCGAGCAGGTGAGAACAGGGCCTCATAAAGAACACAAAACGTACTTTGTGTTGATTCAAATAAACATTAAGTATCCACTATAGAGGTGTTTTTGGTTAGATCACTGTGGCGGGTGGTGGCGGGTCTTAACGGCACATTTATATATTTACGCGATCTAACCCAAAAAAACTATATTATGGATGATATTGGTCACGAAAGCCTTCGTATTAAACATACATTCATTAAATAATCACTTAATTAAAATATTGCAAGGCTTCATCATGATTATCAAACGAACACCAGATGGCACAAAGAACACAGAATGTTATTGTTGCAAATGCGACGCTCTCCCCTCTTTGGGTTCACAGGGGAGTTCAGGATGTGACTGGTGAGATATCAGACCGCAGCAACTCCTTGTCGTGAAGGATGTGCAGTGTTGTGTACAGGTGTTAACTGTTGATATGAGAGTAGTTGGCTTGAAAAGTACTTTACATTGTATTCGAACCACGTGGCAACCTTACGAAGCACTTAACAACACTTGCACTCGCAACATGTGAGTGAGTGAAGCGACAGTGAAGTTATTCGTGCACTTTCACGATGAGCCAGTTGGCCTAAGCTCAATTCCCAGCCACGGCTAACCAGCATCAGTGGGGAGCGATATCGGAAATGATCCTGGTTTTTGTTTTGTCTCGGAAAAACATGAAATACACAACAGCAAAGACGAAGATCCCCCATATGCTCTTAAGATATTGTTGGGGTAAGTGCTGTTAGCGAACACCTATGAAGGCCGGCACAGCACACCAGGGGGTGGGTGACCAGCACCACGTTCCGGCCGCCTTTGTCTCCCGAGTGACGATGTTTTCACACCGCACCAGGGTACTCATATGAGGCTGAGTCGACCTTAGGGGAGAGTCAGGACCGGTTCAGATCATTCCCACTCAGTGGCGGCTTCCGCAAAATCTCTCAGGGGGGCAAATGTCTGGATGATTGATAAGGATAAGGTCCACACATGCAATGGATAAATTAACAGCTTAAGCATGTAAAGGCAACTTCACTTATTTAATATTAATGAAAAATAAAGTGACTCTTACAATACATCTTGTTTGTTTCTATACTCACTATTATTACAATCCACTCAGTTTCTTTTATTAAAGATTCCACTAGGTGGCGACAAATAATATTGTTGACTGAAACGTGTTTACGTATGATGACGTAAGCACGTTAGTGCGAGCCCTCCCGGAAGCCATAGAGAATGCATTGCAGCGCCCGCCATTCGAAAAAAAACATCTTTGAATGTAAGTCTATGGGAACACTCTGGGCGATTCTCAGCCAGAGTGAAATCGCCCAAAAAGAGGCGGTACTCCACAGAACGTGACATGACGCTGATTGGACTATATCCAGAGGCACAGTAACGGCTAGCGTAACTCTGTGGTTGAATGACATTGGTGGTGCGTCTCCCAATCGCCCTAATAAAGAAACCGCCCCTGTTCCCACTGGTGTTGGCCTTGAGCGGGAATCGAACTTGGGTGGTCGGGTTCATAGCGCAGTGCGTTCACCACTCCAATACCACATTTATATTTACTGCGTACACGTCCACGTAACACATGTTTACCATTCGTCTTGCCTCTTGCCCCCACGCTGACGTTAAATGTGAAGTCAAATATTGTCACGTTGCACGTTATACCGTTGTATTAGCCTATTGCCCATTACGTTACAAGTCAAATGTTGTAACAAGTGGGGAACAAAAAGAGGAAAAGCAAGGGCAGAAGTCTTGGCCATGGTACCTTGCAAATGGCTGTGGGCTCACACAATGGAATTAACAAGGCCCTACCACCGCTGGTAGCTGTGCCCAGCGCGTGGCCATGGCCGAATGTCACCTCAATTAAACAGAATGGCATTTGCACAACCCTTGGAAATAATGGCTGTGTTCAGAGGCCAGAGAAACAGACGGCAGTCAAACGGGCAATGACACACAGCTCAGGGCTGGTGTGTGTCGCTTTTACGAATGCCGATGTATCCAGGGAGAGTGGAATTGCAGGTTCAAGGGGGGCACAGAGGTTATGCACATCCAAAGGGAGGTCCCGCATCGTTTGTGGCCGAGCGAGGCAATGCCTGGTGTTCCGCATGAGAAGGAAAAAAACGGGGAGTTATCCCATCGGGAGTTATCGCAGTCAAGGCATTGGGAATCTGTCCATCAGCGGAGACCTTCCATGGACAAATCTCTGCGTGACGGCTGAGGAGGGCAGCCGAGACATCTAAAGTGGAAGACAAAAAAACGAATGTTGGCATGTACAGCGGTGAGGCCTTACGAGAGGGGTTGTCAGCAATTATTATGGGATTAGCCAAAAATCTACGTTTTTTGAAGGTGAATTGTATTAATTGCAGCTTGACTTTCTATCAACAAAAACGCACGTAATCGCAATTGGCCACGTCTGAAGATGTTCAGGGAAATGTATCACAAACCTATAATTGTAATGATAACTTTACAAATGTAACAGCCCTTTGTCGATCCACTGCTGGATGAAGGCCTGCTCATACTCTCGGTCATGAGGGATGTCTTACCATACTTCACCGGTGATGATCAGACCGGGTTGGACAAGGGGAGCCCATGCCAGGTTCAGACATCACTCGCTGCTGATGTTTAAACGTAGCTGGGACTCTAACTCAGGTCACTAGGTTCGTGGTGCAGTGCGCTAACCACCGTACCCCACCACCTTTCACCAACATCACGCCCGATTTAATTTAAATCCCGATACAATATTTTTATTTTATTTTTTATTTCCTTTCTACGTGACTTTACCGAAAGAACCAAGAAGATTAATATTTTTTTATTTTCACAGCTATTTCAAGGCAAGTAATGTTTGATGTAATTATTAGCGTTATACTTAACTATAATTGACTTCAAACTGCAGTGGTTCACACGTATAGTGAAATATTTCAAAAGCGCATTACGAAAAGTAACTACAGTCAACAACATCAGCAACAAAGGGACCCATTACAACAATAGTTGTTACGCTGCGCTGAATAAGTCTAACCTATGTAGCCGCACTGTGCTCTTCTGTAAATGTGGTTTTTTTTGCATTTTCTCTTCGAAAAATGCAAAAGCGTTAAGTAGGAAATAAAGCCCATTTCTCCCCCTGCGCTTTAATCTGCCCCTAAAGAAGGGACGTTCACAGCACCGGGGAGAGATAGAGGTGTGCTTAATGAGGGAGATTAGGCCTCTTGCTAATGCAGCCTCGCCATAATGGTGGGATTAATTTGAAAATTTTCCGCATACTGCCCAAACCAAAAGTGCATAATGTGAGTAAATTGGAATGTTTCATGTTTAGAGAATCACGTGCCGTACGGCTAAGGGGACAGTAGATAATCCGAGGTTGGTAATGCCTATGGCAGCACATGACACACCAATTATCATTTAGCTCTCCTGCGACTACTGCATTTAGGAATGGAATGAAAATCCACCTGTCCCATTCATAGATGCCCCTTCAGTTTTTAACCTCCATTCACCATTGTGTAGCGTGTAATAGCTCACCCTCGACACTTGTAAGAAGAATAAGAACAATTTTAAATATGCGAAAGTGTTTTGTTATGAGCACAATAGACTTGCTCTGTGAAAATTAGAGAAAGTGATTTTTGTTTTGTTTAAGAAACTGAATGATTGCTGCAGACGAGTGCAGAGGTGTCATGAGAAGAGAATATGGAGACAAACACAGGTACAGGAGTACACGGTGCGAAATAAACAAGCAAACAACAATGCCAAGCGTAAAAAATAATAGTGCACGATGACAATTTGCGTAAATTTGCCGTGAAAATATCATTATTAAACCGTATTAAGTCACGTATGATAAAGACAAATTAGCATTAAATTAACGTGAATCCTATCACCATATTCTTAGTTTTTTTCAGTAAAGTCATGTAGTTAAAAAATTTAAATTAATAAAAGTAAAATAAAATAAAAATCACGACGTTTTGGAGGCAACACAAGCTTCCGTCTTCTGGTGGAACCGTCACAGCCCGACAGCTGTATCAAGTAAATGAGAGATTACAAGAGATACCACTCCGTATATATAATGGTTGAGGGGGGGGGGAAGGGCCAGGAACGGCACACTTTTTATTATTATGGTATATTATTATATTATATTATCCTATCACCATATACATACCAGCCTCACTATTATAAATATTATAAACTACTAGCTTGTTTGCCCGTCCCAGGACGGAAGCTGAAATATTAAAGATGTACATTTACATTTTCTTAAGTGATTCACCTGCTCATGATTATTAATGACGGGGGAGGAGAGGGGGGCTCTTTTGCAGTGACGTCACGCACGGATGTAGCACTGTGCTGGGAATATTTAGTTTTTACCGTCACTTTCTGCAAAGAAACGTCATATTTGAAGCGATAAATTACTTCATTAATTTCGACCTTCCTCTGCGTTAGTGTAAAAATCCAGTGGATTTTTGTTTGTTTGTTTTTTTATTTAGTTTTATTTTAAATTATTTTTAATTTTATTTTTATTTTCTATCTACGTGACCTTACCGAAATAGGCAAGAATATATGTTAAAATCCACCCACTCATGTGAATATTAATGAGGGGGGGGGGGCTCATGTGGAGTGACGTCACGTGCGGGACACACACACATTCTTGGCTCATTATATTAGTGTTACGAACTGAAGTGAATCATTACAAGAATCGCGTTCATAAATAAACCTGGACCTCCTTTGCATTTCTACATTAATTATTTTAAAAAAGTTCATAAACTTAAAAATCACAAACTCTCTTTTTTTTGGTTTTCTAACCTTTGTTAGACAGCATCTGTCTCCCCGTCCTCAGGTGAAGACCAGGTCTGTCGGGAAGACAGCATCTGTCTCCCCGACAGACCTGGTCTTCACCTGAGGACGGCTGCTTGCGTTGTGGCCGTAACGTCGTGAGAATTATTTTATTATGTTTTATTTGTATTATTTTATTATTTCCCTTCTACGTGACTATACCGAAAGAACCAAAAAGATGAGTCCCTGCAGTCACGAAAGCTTTAAATCGAAGCAGCACACGTGTGTTTACTTCTGCTCACATCTCAACACCGTGTGTGCAGCACAGTCTCTGCCCCCTGGTGAGCCACCTTCAAACCCTCCTCTGAAATGCGGGGGCTGGTAACATATTCATACTTGTGTGTGTCTCTCTCTGTCTGCAACATCTGCCCCTACGTGTATTAAATAAAAACGCGTGATTGAACGTGAAAACAACCAAGACTATGACATTATGTTTCCATCGCAGTACGGTTTCAACGGTTCAAAACATGCACGCGACGAAGAATAGTGAGATTACGTCTTCAATTCCTTATTTTAGTATGACCACAGAATGAAGCCTTTTGGCCCAATTACATACAAGTACATTCACCAATGTGTACTTCACACCCTAACGTGTAGTAATAATATTGCTACAATTTTAATGTATAGGACTCTCGGTTGCCTTCAATCACGGTGAACAAGTACTTCGGTTAAATTTAAACAGAATTTGGGTCTCGTCTCGTAAAATTACAGGGCATCACGCGATATTCCCTTCTGTCTAATAACCCCTTGTTATACCATCACAGAAAAGTAGGTTTTGAAGAGAAGGGAGGAAGGGGTGAGAGGGTTGGCGATGTTTCTCCGGCCACGTATGCCTCATGCCCAAACTTGATCACCCCCAACATACGTCTAGGGAATGCGTGATGAGCGTGGCACTTCTTCTTGGTTCTTTCGGTAAAGTCACGTAGAAGGGAAATAATACAAATAATACAAATAAAACATAATAAAATAATTCTCACGACGTTTCGGCCACAACGCAAGCAGCCGTCCTCAGGTGAAGACGCTGTCTCCCCGACAGACCTGGTCTTCACCTGAGGACGGCTGCTTGCATTGTAGCCGAAACGTCGTGAGAATTATTTTATTATGTTTTATTTTTATTATTTTATTCCTTCCCTTCTACGTGACTTTACCGAAAGAACCAATAAGATGAATCCCTGCAGTCACGAAAGCTTTAAATCGAAAAGAGCGTGGCACTGTTTTCCCATGCATTCTAAACTGACTCTAAACCATTTGAAAGCAATGCAACTTCAAAAAAAAAATTTTACACATAAATTATATATCACAGGTCAAGTATCATTCCTCCACGTTTATACGATTGTATTATTTTTCAAAGGTACGCTATTTCACGAGACTGAAGTAGCTAGTGACAAGATGCAAGCTCGCATTGTTTGTAATTTGCGCTATTCATTAGGAACTAAAAACACATTATTTTGAAAATCAGAGCATATGTTTATCAGAAAAAAATAATCGACTCAAGAAACAGAGCAAAGGCAGTGTCAAGATTTAAACGAATGTAATGCCCTATATATGTGTAAATATGTAAATACTAATCATCTTAGCTTGCGTTTGATGCAATATATATTGACTATAAAACTATTACAATTTGATCAAAAATAGAAAATCACTCTCTTGGCTGAGTGGCATCACTAGTTGACAGCTCAACTCACACTTAGAAGGTTGTGAGTTCAAATGTTCCATTCAGGACTTAACACGGCCCATCATCCCTCTGGTATTGATCAAGTGAGTAGTACAATTTTCCAGAAAGTCAAACAGTGCGACTATCCCACGGATGGACTTGTCCCCACCATGGGAATGTACCATTTCCACTCCTGGCTCAGGGTCAGCAATGGAGATGAGTGTCACCCACCAAGTGTTCGTTTGAGAAGTGGGAAACATGAATCGATGAACTTATCATAATCCTCTTCATAACAGTCAAGAATAATTTAAGCGAATGGACGTGTGTGTCAACAGCACATTTCTGAGAAGGCTGCAACACAGGAAGAGAAATATCAGCACCGGAGTGGACGTCAAAACAAGAACACAAAGGAACGCATAAAGCAGAGATGGAGTGATGAAATCCTATGCATGTGCGCCCATTACTGCGGGATGGATGGCCTGCACGTATATTACGAGATTATAACTGAAAAAGGAGTGCATCCTACAACCTCTGTTCTCCTGGGATATTTATTGCAAATTTACAACCGATTGTTTTATTTCTTTATTTATTTGCTATGATATTTGTGCACGGGGCCAGTCTATTAACCTGTCAACAGCTTGTTCACGAGATGGCCTTTGTTTGTTTCTGGAAGTGAAATCAAACGGTGGGCGGTTTGACCATGACACCCGATGGGGCACGCCGGCCTCACCTTCGGAAGAAGTAGGAAAATAAAATTAAAAAAATTAACCCGTAAAAACAAAGTTTTTCACTATAAATCCTTTATATGCGTGGGGGCTAGAGTCCTCTCGTCTTCTGGCTTGAGATGGCTGCCACCTATGGGTCAGATGATTGTGTGCCAGTATTAAGCAATTTGGAGAGAAAAAATTTCACGAACATTAATTGTCACGCACAACGAGTCTGTGTGCAAAATGTCAGCTCGATTGGATCACGGGAAGTGGGTTAAAAACGACCGAAAGATTTGCACGGTCGTAAGCAAGCAAGCAAGCACGCAAGCACGCAAGCAAGCAAGCAAGAGAACTTAATATAAAGGATTTAAAAAAGAGTGTTATGGGATAATGCGCAAAGTCTTTAGAGGAGACGAGTCGGTCAGCTTAGCATTCCTTCACAAGGACGCCGCAGCAGCTTGTGACTCAGTGGGCTGAGCTGACAAACGCTGAGACTCAGGAATGAAGATGCGTCTGAGTCGACGCTCCATCCAAGAGTGTGCGGATGCAACGCCGCTGCTGCTGCTGCTGTTGCCGCTGCTGCTGCTGTTGCTGCCGCTGATGCTGCTGCTGTTGCTGCTGCTGCTGCCGCTGCTGCTGCTGCTGATGCTGCCGCTGCTGCTGCTGCTGCTGCCGCTGCTGCTGCTGCCGCTGCCGCCGCTGCCGCTGCTGCCGCTGCTGCTGCTGCTGTTGCTGTTGCCGCTGTTGCTGCGACCCTGAAACAAGCAACAAAGTCGATAGAAGAGAGCGTAACTTCATTGGACGTGCCTGTTCAAAGGCATTGCAAACACAATGGCACATTGCCAAGGAAAGCACACTATGCAAGGCGTAGCTAGACAATGTCCAGCAGTGGATAGATAACAGCTGATGATGATGAGGATGATGATGAACACTGCATTAAGCATGGTGGACAGCACCACGCCTAATCATTTTGGTCTCCTGGTTGATCAGCTGATTGCATACCACACCGCACACCATATTATCCTGAGTCAACCCAAGGTAGGCTCAGGTCTAGTTCAGACGCCAATTGCTGCTGTTTTTTTTGTGTGCCAGGAGTAGAATCTGGCTTGGTGGTATCACAGAAACAAATGTGACCACCCCTTGTATAGCCACGCCATTCCAAAGCAGGTCTTGCGATGCCCGTAGACATATCTATTATCCATAGACGGGTGGTTTAATTCTCTCGTAAGGGGGTGTGTAGCAAAAAATCATTGGCTCTAACCCCTGCAGAGACAAAGGAAAGGTGTGTATATATCTTACCCTGCTGGGTCACTTCATACACAGATGAGGTCACGGTGCTGCAGACTTGCAATGAGGAATTCCGCGGTGCAGTGGAACACCGCCCGGCGTCGGGGCGACCGGCGGGTGCCCAATACATTCTGCAAATGACAGGGTCCCACAATTTTGTGAAAAGCACAGCGGTGCAATTCTTGCAACAGCAGCAGCAGCAACAACAACAAAAACCAGCCACTTGTTACAAAGTGTGTGTAAATTTCGCACGTTGTGGATGGCAAAGCTTTCGGCGTTCAAGATAAGCTTTGCGCGAGGTTCTACGGAGCCATAAATGTAATTGAGGGGTCAGTTGGTATCAAGCCAACGGAGACATTAATTCAAGTCCACCTACAGACAGAAGGATGAACACAGCGGATGTATTGATCCACGGTTGAGCAATCTTGATGGGCTTTATGGGTCTTTTCTCCATTCTGCATCACTCTAGGATTTCTATTAAAGATTAAAGTGCATAAATATATAAATAAGAAAATAAATAAAGGCTTCGTTGATCAATAGTGCTGGTTGCATGCTTCGCCACTTGCATTGCCTGGTGAGATGTAATACAGTGTGACTGCTCGATAGGCCTGCCGGTTTGTACTATGATTCAACGCACAAATGATTGCCACTTCAATAAAAATGTGCTTGTGTGGGGCAGTACAGCAAGTAGGTGAATTAATTATGTGAGTCATATTTAAAGCATAACCTTCTTCAGAAATTCAGCATCGTATTTGCTGAGCAATCTGCAGGGAAAAGTCATGCTTGTGCCATCACGCAAATGTTGGCTAATCCTGCAATCTACGTAGCACGTTATTCAGCTATTGTGCTAAGAAGGAGTAGAACTGTGGCTCACATTAACATCTACCGAAAGACCCAAAGAGTATTAACATTACGTTTAATATCAAATGCTACATTTTAGCCAGAACAGTTCAGACCGCTGTTCTGGCAATAATTTTGTCCTCACAGTACTGCAGTGTCCTCATGCTATTGTTACATCGATAATAGGATTACAGGGTACAATAATACAGGATTATTGTGGATATTAGCACATTGAAACTCTAGCGGTAGTGCCTTATGCCGATAATTACAACTCCATGCCAGCCTAGATGCATTTCCGACAATGTCGAGTGAGAAATTATGCCCTTGCCAATATCTATAATATCTATATGCAGCCTTCATTACATAAGCGATAGCCAGAATGAAAGTTCCATGCAGATTAAATTAACTGCAAGTTTATTTCATGGAAAATGCTCAACTGAATGGCAAATATGAGTAGTTCTGAAGCTATGAACCTATGACTACTATCTTCTTGGTTCTTTTGGTAACGTCACGTAGAAGGGAAGTAATAAAATAATAAAAATAAAACATAATAAAATAATTCTCACGACGTTTCGACCACAACGCAAGCAGCCGTCCTCAGGTGGAGAGCAGGTCTGTCGAGTAGACAGAGTCTATGACTACTATTTCCTTCAAATTTTTTACTATCAGGTAAGGCCCACCGAGCTACATAGCTCAGTTTCAGAAGGGACCTGGTCACAAATGATAGCTCAATGAAGTGGCTTATTTTTCGATTTAAAGCTTTCGTGACTGCAGGGATTCATATTCTTGGTTCTTTCGATAAAGTCACGTAGAAGGAAAATAATGAAATAATAAAAATAAAACAATCAAATTCTCACGACGTTTCGATTGCAACACAAGCAATCATCATCAGGTGTAAAAACCACAGCAAAATATTTTTTGAAAAAAGTGGCGGATTTTTTTGCTGCGGTTTTCACACCTGATGATGATTGCTTGTGTTGCAATCGAAACGTCGTGAGAATTTTAATGTTTTATTTTTAGTATTTCCCTTCTACGTGACTTTACCGAAATAACCAATAATAAGTGGCTTATTGTGTGTACATTTTCAGCAACCAAATTAATCTCAACACATGCTTCTAAATGTGGAGGGAAAACCCGGAGGAACCTGAGAAAAATCCACGCAACCACGGGGAGAACACGCAAACTTCAAATATACAGCAGGAGTCTGGGTCGGGACCGAACCCACGACCTCCTGCATGCCAGGCGAGGGAGTTAACATCTCACTACCGCGGTGCCTATAGGCCGTTTTTCTGGGTCTGTCTGGGTGTAAAGCTTTGTGAATACATTTCAAATGATGTAAGTTAGGTGGGAAAGCCTAACCGCATTCAGGGGCATAGCTTTAGCGCCCTCTGGTTGTGTGATATATCATCAGGGCAGTTCTGCAAGGTTTGGCAACCTCACAGCCAATGTCTCAAAACAATATCATTACCTGTGTCTCTTCGCTAATCTCACTAGGGGGTTGTAAATTGAACGAGGATGCCCCCAAATATAATTTCTGCCTCGGGGCCCCCAATGGACCAGCACCACCACTGATTCGTTTCTTCACTGATGTAGGCACACTGTTTATTGCACCACTACAAAAGGGCCATCGATTACACCGTTCAGTTATTTTATTTAGCATGCAACAACGAACAGCATGCAACATTGATCAAAGACAGACAGTCACTCTACAACAATGCACTCCTGAGAAAATATGTACTGTTATTCCAGGACTCCTCGGAAATTGTTAAAAGTTTTTTGGCGGATTTTTTTCCACTCCCAAATGTTGTGAAAAATTGTGTCTCTCTCTCTCTCTGAAGCACGGACCGAAGCGATCAAATGAGTAAGTTTACTGCGCAGGATGTTATCTTGTGCAAGTGAATTTAGAATTTTCACCATCATAATAAAAAGGCTCTCGCATTCTCAAATGCTGCATGCACACTTTTCCTCGGCTGAGCACAGCTGTCTGCTGAAAGGAAAGTGTTCAACAGAACGTCTGTTGCCTCTCTTGTTATATTAGAATCCTGCATGTGTTTGCTTGTCTGGGTGGGGTGAGAATGGAGCCCACTTTTCTGACAGCGAATGCAAACCCAGGGAGACCGCACGTGCTCAAATCTTCAACAAGCGTTCCCCTTTTTAGCACTTGCTTTGGTGTCGTCTTTTGTTGCAAATCCAACTCCTAAATCCTAAAAATCTTAGTGACAGGCCTCTCAGAGCCTGTCTGCTGCAGAAAGTTACAGGCTGAAGCTGCAAAGAAATAGGTTTGCGATTTTTTTTTTATATGTTGTTTGAGTTAAAGGGCATGTGTCTGCAGTCTCAGGGATGTTTATTGCTCAATCAAACGATTCATAACAAGCAGGCTTACTTCATTGTCAGCATCATAAAGAATATAACCCGGGAGCAATTTGACATAAACGATTCACCGTTCACTCACATTAAGAGGCTAACTGTATAACTAAGTAATGAGCATAATATACATCCATAAGGTATTGTTGGAAAAGTACTCAACTCACAATAATGTATAGCCCTCGGTCAAGGCACGGCTGGATGAAGGCCTCCCCATGCCCTGTCGGTCATGTTTGGTCATACTTTGCCATGCTGGTCAGTGAAGGTTGGTGAAGAAGGAGGCCCACGATCAGATCATATATCAATCACTACCGGTGTAAATTTAGGTTGCCGTGTTCATAACACAGTGCGCTAAACACTACAACGGCGCTCGCCCCACCCCAAATCAGAATGCGGTGAGTTGAAATCTCAGACAGCTGATAACGCAGCCCATCGTCCCTCTGGTGTCAATAAAATGAAGCACCACTTTGCTAGAAATCAACGGTGGCCATTTGATGGAGAGACTGACTCCTGCCAAGGCAACGTTCAAATTTCTGGCAATGGACTTCAGGGCTGCCAACCCCATCGCTCGTTTAAATAGGGGGGGGGGGGATTTGCATCATTATTTTAAAATATGGTAGTAAAATTTCGATTTAAAGCTTTCGTGACTGCAGGGATTCATTTTCTTGGTTCTTTCGGTAAAGTCACGTAGAAGGGAAGTAATAATAAAAATAAAACATAATAAAATAATTCTCACGACGTTTCGGCCACAACGCAAGCAGCCGTCCTCAATATTTTTATTATTTTATTACTTCCCTTCTACGTGACTTTACCGAAAGAACCAAGAAGATGGTA
Organism: Lethenteron reissneri; assembly: GCF_015708825.2. Taxonomy (NCBI): domain Eukaryota; kingdom Metazoa; phylum Chordata; class Hyperoartia; order Petromyzontiformes; family Petromyzontidae; genus Lethenteron; species Lethenteron reissneri. Next base: position 12,540,997 of record NC_083796.1, read on the forward strand.
GTAAAATTGTTCCTGCCTTTTTTTTATATATAAGCTTGTCCCGGGGTGAGCAAACGTATAGCAAACAGATTTCCTCGAGTAACCCAGAGGGCAAAAAGTATTTTCATGGCAACACCACAGATGGGCGAACTCACCACGTTGCATCATCGCTGGGTATCCGTGGGTCCACGGGCAGCTGCTTGCGGAAGAATTGGATTATACAATAATGAGAAAATGATGGTTGCAAACGAGCCTATTGTAAGGCAGCCAAGTTCGTAAAAATAAAAAATAAATCTCGAGCAATAACAAAAAAAATGCAACGTTCCCAATTATATTTTTTAACTGTTGAAAATAAACTAAAACTGCTGTACTTAAACAGGTTAACAATGTTGTAATCTGGCATATATTTGTCTTCTTGGACTTCAACGATGGGTTTTTGTTTCGCTATTAAAAATTATATGTATCAAAGCCGAACATTTATCGCCGAATTATTGATGGCCTTCATTCAGCAAGGAACGAGTAACGTGAGAAGCACCTCTCTTTTGCAAGGCTGGTGGGGGGAGGCTGGTGGGGGGAGGCGGGTGGGGGGAGGCGAGTGGGGGGAGGGTGGTGGGGGGAGGCTGGTGGGGGGAGGGTGGTGGGGGGAGGCTGGTGGGGGGAGGCGGGTGGGGGGAGGCGGGTGGGGGGAGGCTGGTGGGGGGAGGCTGGTGGGGGGAGGATGGGTGCCACTTTCAGCCTCCATGCTGGTGAACCTGCCACTCGGACGCTGCATTCCATGAAGACTGTCGCACGAAGGCCGATTACTCCTAAATCGGCCGAAATGCGGCTTATCCCATCGCATCTCGGAAACTAAGCAGATGCTGAGTCTGGACGGTGTGTGGATGTGTAATTAATAGATGTTGTGGTGTGGGGAGCAGAGGGCAGGGTGGCGAAATGCGTTGCTGTATCCACACTTTCCTCGCTTTTACCAACCTGCACTGACCAACGTGGTGAAGTGAGACATGCAACAACAGCAAATCCCCAAGCAAAAAACTCTTCTTTAAAAAATCTCTAAAAAAAAATTACGTCTTGAGAGATGTTTAAGTATTTCGCGGGCGAAGAAATATTTGTTACCGTTGTTTAAATAATTCACAATGTTATGATTTTTTTTTGGTGCAACAGCATCTTTTGCATGGAACTGTCATCTTGGTGGCGTACGTATAAGGAGTGAAAAGCTACCATTAATTTTACATGGATGGACCTCCTCCGGGTCAATCTGTTTTTGGTTTAACTGCTAAAGCCTGCTGCGTGTTAAGTGCTGTGCGTAAGGGCTCAGCCAAGATGCCCATTGTGCTGGTACAGACTGCTTAGCCTCAGGGTCATGGCACTCCATGTGGCTTCGCTCCTAGCACAGCACCGCCAGATAATTTTTCATCCGACTGCGTCTTTGTTCGCGCCTGTAGCCTTGGCTAACAGGCGCAAGTACCGTCGATCGATGAAAACTATACATTTAAATCACCGACACGTCTCTTTATATATCACGTTCGAGATTCGGAAACACGAACGCGTGGACTAGGGAGCTTACGCAGACATAATTTAATCTGTTAAGAAAGGAAAAGAGTGGGCTTGGGGGAGGGGGTGGGCAAGGACATATTGGTGGAATCGATAATGACCGACGGTCAAGAGTAGTGACGGAGTGGCAACCAAAGGATGGAATGCGTCCCAGAGAGAGCCCATCCACGGTGGAGATGGAGCGATGAATTATCCTCGTGTGCAGGTGCTCCCTGGACCGTTACGTTGCAGAGCCGTGAGAGATGGTGATGGCTTGGAGAGGCCTTCGTCCACAAGTGAATTGATCACGTCTGTTCATTTAAAGTGCAGCGTTGTGTATGGTGCAGCGCATGGGTTATGCTGAACATAATTGTCGTGCCATTTCAAGGAAATGTATTTAAGGTTCACGTTTTATCCCACCGCCAGTGCTATCGGCGTGTTAATAATAATTAAAGTCAAGTCAAAGTGTCTTCATTAGCCAAGCAAGATATGGGGTGGCACTCATCTCCACTGGAGTGGAAATTGCACATTTATATGTCGGGCAAGTTTGCCATCTTGTGATGTCAGGATTCAATCTCGACCAGGTTTTGAACCCCTCGTCTTCCAATCGCGAGTGGGAGCACCGTCGTTTTTCCATGCTAAAAAAGCCACGCAAATACACGGGCAAAAAAAACAAACAAAAACAAAGTACAAAAATAAACCAGCTAGGCTCGGACGAAATTTCATTTCTGCTAAGACCAATCAAGCGATGTTGTGGTACAATCATCTTTATAACTCCAGGAGCTCCAGCACACACGGCCCACGCGAGCCTTGTTGGCTTGGCACCTGCCCCCAGGAAGACGACACTGGCAGCAGCTCGCGACAGACACGCGCACACACACAGGGGCACAGCGGGGCATTGCGGCCGCAAATTGGTCTGCAACCTCTCTCCAGCCGAGCTCCATCTGTTGCGTCGTGTCGCGCGCGCGGAACAGTCGGTTCCCCCCTTTACAAGGCACGGGGTTTGTTGTTGTTGTTGTTACAACGCGATTCGCGCGAGCGGGCGGCTCAGAGCGCGACGGTCAGTGGCCAGATGTTTTGGGCCGTTAACCACGGGCCCAACCTCCTGGCAAGAGAGGGCCCTGTGTCACCACGACTGGCCGTTGCCGGAGACGTGAAGACGCGAATTGCAAGTCCGTGAGACGCTGTGCGAGCGCTCAGACTCTTTCGCGTGAGACGACCGAACACAGTCGGATGACGCTTGCTTGGCAAGCGGCCAGCAACACGGTGTAACAGACAAGAGAAAAAATGCGTTTTGTGATCACTCTGGCGATGATAATAATGCACGTGTGAACGGTTGTGTGATAGAGAGACAAAGGCGGCCGGGCGTGGTTGCTGGCCAACCACCACCCCTCGTGTGCCACAGTGCCGGTCTGCATAGGTGCTACTCGCTAACAGCACTTGCCCCAACAGTCTGTTTAGGGGGGAAATCTTTGTCTTTTTATTTTCTAGAGCACACTTCGCTCGGCAAAACCTACCAAACTTTGTCACAATGAAATACAAGGTTTTTGTTTGTTGTTGTTGCTAAATTTAAGAAGCTTAAAGTCCTTTGTGGTCCCCACTCACAGCAAATGTGTCTCCGCTCAAACCATTGACGGCGGTGGGTTTTAAGTTACAAGAAAATGACCTCCGCCCAATACAACAGCAGTCATATACAGCAAAAGCAAGCGATTGATTTTTACCCCCCCCCCACCGGCACTCCTTGCAGCACAGAGTATATATGAGTACAGGTGCGAAGGCTTTTGATCCAGCTGTGTGATTGCAAGCGCTGTCAGGGGGGATGAAGCTATTTGTTACTGGAAGATGACGTTTTCTCTTTTCCCCATTTCCTCCCGTCGCAAACGACACGATTCAGCCCAGGACTTTCATCTTTGTTTTCTATTTATTTTGATGTAAAGTTGATTAATCCCCAGGCCTTTGGGGGGTCTCGGTAATGAGAGGGAGAGGCCAAGCTACCCACGCCCCAGGTGTATCATCGCCATCGATTTCAAGTCGGCCCCGCAAAATGGGTCTCCCGATCCTCTTGATAACCGGCACGGGGCCTCAGAAGGCGACTACCCTCCTCGCGCCGCGAATGGCTTTCTTCTGCGACCACAACGGGCGATCCTGTGCCGCGTCGGGATCACCCCGTCAACTCTTCCGCTCAAACAATCATTCTGCCGGGGGATTGCAATCGGCGGCCGTGAGCGCTGGGCTGCTGTGGAACCGCGTCTCTATCTCTCTCTATCGCTCTTGTTTCAAAAGGCAGCGGCGGTGATGAGCGGGGTCACTTTGCGTGCGCATCCGAAGCTCGTGGGTGTTATTTTGAACGTAAGCGTGCGCGAAGGATATCCGCAATGGGCATACTCTATGTGTAGATGCCGCTTTGACAACGGCGGTGTTCCTGGCCCAGAAATAAAATCAATAATGGTGGGCGGAAGGTGGTTTGGATGGCTTACAACCGACACCTTCGTTGGGATTTGAAAGGGAAATATTTAAAGCGAGAAACGAATTTGCCGCTCCCTTCTTTTTGTTCGCGTGGAATAAAATTGTGCGTGCGTCTTAACGTGGCAATGAAAGGCGGTGGCCAATTGCAACAAGTCTGCTCTGCCATGCCAAATGAGTTGCTCGCTATATGCAGTTCATTGTGATCAACAGCGACATCATAATTGATGACAATACAAATGTAATTTTAGAGCCTTCGTGACTGCAGGAATTATTTTGCCCCCTCCCTCTCTACCGCCCCCGCCCCCTCTCTATATTTAAGGCCCCGTCACAGAGGCGACCTCTCTCTTTGTGCCGATACGTGTTCTCTCTCTGTGTAATCTTAGGTTTTTTCGGTAAAGTCACGTAGGTAAAACATCAAAATTAATAAAAATAAAATAAAATAAAGATCACGACGTTTCGGAGGCAACACAAGTCTCCGTCATCAGGTGGGACCGTCACAGCCAGATTAGCTGCATCAAGTGAGGCAATGATTCAAGATGTAATCCCTTAAAAGCGAGTTGTGTATCTTTGTGATATCTGTCTGCTTATATGTCTGTCTATAGTTTTCTGGTTAGATTTTTGTTGCTATTTCTTTTATACCTGATGGTGATTGCTTGTGTTGCAATCGAAACGTCGTAGTATGCTATTATTTAATTTATTATTTTATCTTTATACGTGACTTTACCGAAAGAACCAAAGAATAATACAAATGTAGGTTAACATCATTGTATCGGGGTTGTAAGTAGGGGGGGGTGAGGATGCTGAGAGTGGTGGCGGCAAGAGGATTTCAAATATTTCCTTAATATCACTGAGCAAGGGAATAAAACTGACCGGCTTCAGAACGCGGCCCACCAAGCAATGCATTACCCCCTCCAATTATTTTTATATGCATAGCTGAAATTTCATGACGTTTAATTGTTCACGTCAACGTTGCCGTGACGTGTGTTTGTACTCACATCGACAAGCGTTGAAAGTTGTTCACGTGTTCAGCAACGCCGCTGCATACTCTCAAAGAATTTCAATGGAACGTCCGCTAATTGGGCTACGAAAGCCCAACTTGATGTCCACGGAGAACAAAAATACGTCTCTTCATTAAGCACCAAAGCGTCGCAACCGAGATGAAGTGAAAAAGAGCGGCCACGTGTATACATTTTTAATATTGTTTAATAATCAAGAAGGCTTCGTAGGGCACCGTAAGTCAATCGGTCACCACGGCAACTGGGCGCCGTCAGCTGCTGCCTCTCAGTTGAAATTCTCCATCTCCCGCATTGACCAGTGGCAAATTAACCGGTTGCCTCCTCGAACAAACAGAGGTAAATTACGGCAACGGATCTTCGCCCGGACGATTTAAACAAAGCCCTTCGAACGAGACCATAACGTAGCGCGGCACACGTCTCTAAACACACACACATGTATATACACGGGGGCTTAACATAAGTACACAGAGACTGATCCTATAAACAACACCGCCGTGGAAATTGAATCGTGCCATGGGGGAAAAAATGAATAAACAGCTCAGATGTTCTATGTGAAATCAACTTAGAAATAATACACGATTGCATCCATCTATGCTGCAGTGTTCCTAAGCCTTCTTGGCTCCGTGGACACATACTTTGATGTATGATTCACTGCGCTACAAAGTGTTCACGAAGCGTGTGGAATAAGGATTAGTGGGGGGTGCTATTTTGTCGCAATGTCATCGAAGAAATATGAAATATATATGGGTGTGTTATTTTCCATAAGTCAAACAGTGAAAGACCCTTCCACATACACTCCATCTACTGGTTGATTATACTGTGAATAGTTACATTTTACCACTTGGAGAAAGACGTACTTTTCCCATTTGCAAGTGAAATTATCAATTTAGATAAAAATGGAGAAAACATAATTCGAACGTAATGCTTATAGCATAAAGAATGTTAACAATTGCCTAATAAAGAAAAAGCTATATTTTTCCATGAAAATGCAAAGCACTTAAGACTAGTCGTGGTGAAGATTTGCACGTGAAATATCGAGAAATGAATGAATATATTGTTGTAGTATTAGTATTAAAGGTGCAATAAACTGCAACTTGGATCACTGTCTGTGAGATCTTCACTCAAAACTGCTCTTGAGTAGCTGTCCACCACGAGCTGCCACTGCTATGCAGAGTGGACCGAAATCAAATGCATCACTCCGGATGACTACTGCAAATTATGATCTTGAGTTTTGATACTGGTAGGAACCTCCTGGTTACACCAGCCCACAAGGGATTATTGTGTCCGTCGTGCAGGGAGGGGCTGGGTGGGAGGGGTGGGGCTGGGTGGGGAGGGGCTGGTCACCCCGTGGTGCCCTTATAAAACTCAACGTTTAACCTACTCACGCCGACTTGTGCCCGCCCTCACAGTCGGGCATATTTGCGGAATACACCACGCCGCCGTTGACCCTGCCCATTGACCGAGCAACCCAACGCTCCTACCAGCTCCCTCTGCAGGAATGTGTTTATAGTGTGTTGATCTTTAAAGGTGCATTGAATTTGTTTTATAACTCCTGCTGATACTCCTGTTGTTATGGAGTGACTCATGCAGCCAGCTATGGCTGCAAAGTTTGGTCGTACATGTTATGTGTATCGTTTATTGTTAAATTTGAATCACAGTTCCTATGATCACTGTTACATTGTTTTTATAGCTTTATTTTGGTGATATCCAAGACGTATGGTTTAGCCATGTTTGTTTGTTGAAGTACAGAGTTAGCCTGATAACTTTAATCTATATTATCTCGTGGTTGTTATTGTTTGACTTGCATCCCACTGGGATTTTTGCACACAGCGTTGATATACGGTGTTTTATTCTGGAAGACTTTGCTGTTTTTTCCTGGATGTTTCTGTTGTGCGTCGTCACTTTAAGATGTTCTTTGTTCATGTTTTTGTTTGTTGCGTTGCACCCGAGTCAAGAGCCGCATGGCTCACAGGGCTATACCTAATAAATAAAACTGAAACTGAAAAAATCTAGTACCAATTTTTATTTCCCGCTCTTAGCTCACACGTAATATGGTTTTGTAGATTTATCAAATGTGTTAATCCAATTTAATTACAATGGGAGCCCTTGTGGATGAGATAAAAAAAAAAACTAATTAGTTACCCTTCATTATATGCCAATTCATTTTCTGTAATTAGCCTTTCAATTGCATTGTAAACATGGCTCCTGAGTTGCGCAAGGCCAGACAAGATTTACGTCACAATTTTTAAAACAACTGATGGCACATGCAGTTGTTTCAGACGCAATATTAAGGTTTTATTCAGGCAGATTATCTTAATAGTCTATTAATAAAGAGGCAGAATGATAGTGTGTTGGCCGTTTTAATTGCCTTTTGACCATTTTCCCACCAAAATTTTGGTGAAAACCACAATTTCACGTACATATATACCAGGCACTTATTTTTCGATTGAAAGCTTTCGTTACTGCAGGGATTCATATTCTTGGTTCTTTCGGTAAAGTCACGTAGAAGGGAAATAATAAAATAATAATAATACAACATAATAAAATAAAATTCTCACGACGTTTCGGCCACAACGCAAGCAGCCGTCCTCAGGTGAAGAAACAGAGCTGTCGGAAATACAGCTGTCGTTATAGCTCTGTTTCTTCACCTGAGGACGGCTGCTTGCGTTGCGGCCGAAACGTCGTGAGAATTTTATTTTATTATGTTGTATTTTTATTATTTTTTTATTTCCCTTCTACGTGACTTTACCGAAAGAACCAAGAATACGGGCACTTATTGTTACACTCTTATGGATTTAAAAAGATGGACTAGAGAGCTGCAGCTCAGTGTGTCTTCTGCACACACAACATACTTGAACTGCGTCCATGCAAAGCAATATACCAATGTGCCTTGGTGTATATTGCCCGCTATGCTGAGACACGTCTGTAATCTATAGTTAACGTAGAGGTTGGCGATTCATGGTTAGACACTGCAATGCTGCTAAAACAGCCGTGTGCAGGATGAGTGTTGCACTCATTTAATACATACTCTTTGGTTCTTTCGGTAAAGTCACGTAGGTATAAAATAAAATAAATGACGACGTTTCGATCGCAACACAAGTGGTCGACCTCAGGCGGAAAAAAAATATTATCCAGCAGTGGAACTGCTGAACCAGCGAGAGAGCTGTTACAACAAGAGGTTATATATGTGGCGATGGGCAAGCAAGCGGGGTCTGAGCTGGAAAGGAATTCCTTCCATGGACGTAAGCACCTCAGTTGTGTTAATGGGGGAGATTAGGAAGAGAGAGATTAGGGAGGGAGATTATTTGATTTTATACCTACGTGACATTACCGAAAGAACCAAAGAGTATGGATTCCTGCAGTCACGAAAGCTTCAAATCAAGATTATATAATACAGTTCTGCAAGTAGGATATTAATTTATCCGTGCAGAATACTGATTTGTTTGTGCAGTCATCAAGATGATTGGGTGGCTTAAAAGTAAACAAAAACTAAACTACAGGTATTCCCCGACTTACGATATTTCGATCTTACGATGGCGATAGCGATACGACAAAATTGTAAAATATTTTACATTTCGCGCGGCAGGCAAACGCAGCAGCGTACGAGGTACGATACTGTACGTTGGGACGCTGCCGGGATGTACTGTACAGCACGTTACTGTAAATTGCTCTGTTTTGCTAAATTATCACCATTCTTTAAGACTCCTGGGTAGGCTAGGCCATTTTCGACTTACGATGGGGTCGTCGTAACGCATCTCCGTCGTAAGTCGGGGACTACCTGTATTTAAACTATTTTAGTTTACCAAGTAAGGCTCACTGAGCTATATACTGCAGCTCTTTTTCAAAAGCGACCTGCCCACAAATGATAGCTCAACAAAGTGGATTTTAGCTTAGAAAAGTATAGCAGCCAAATACTCTAAGCGCATGTTTCTAAACGTGGAGAAAAAAACCAGAGGACCCGTAGAAAAACCCACGCGACCACGGGGAGAATATGCAGACTCCAAATATCTAGGCACCAGGGCTCGGGATCGAACCCACGACCTCCTGAATGCCAGGTGAACGCCACTGTGGCCGACGAAAACTACTGGGCCAGCATCACTGAGAAGCTGGGGCCAAATCTGGGCTCTGAGGCACCCGTGATTAATCCAGGTTCCCAAGTGCATTGATTTTACGATGTCAGCCCGGTCCTAAATTAATGCACAAAATCCCCCATTATAAATTTGCTTCATCTTTTATTTTTTCTAAAATTCCAGCCCCGCGATAAACATTTCTGCAGCAGTGAGCATGGGAAAGTGAAGTGCCCCCATTTTAGATAAGAGGCCACTTGAAGACATTCCTGAAGTAGTCCCATTATATACATTTCTGACAGGCATTCTCTAACATTGGGCGATGCATTGCTCTGTGAGAGTGGTGAATGGGCACTGTGTCTAAACTGTTTAAAAAAGTACAACTATTTATCATGTGTCCCTCCATGATTTGTTGGTTTTCTCAACTCACTACAGTTTCACACAAAAGTAAAATAGCCCAACATTCTAAGCAGGACTCATATGAAAAGTATCGAGTTTTTTGGGGGGGGGGGGGTTATCATCATCCAACGCAGAAGATGCCTGGTTTTGATTTTCCATGAAGCTCATGGTCCACCCTAAATCGCATCCCCACAAACCATGGCAAATTAAAAACTCTCCAGTGTGCGACTGTTGTCATCCAGAACAAGCCGTACAACATATAACGATGCAATGCCCGATCCACAAATATGAAGTAGACATTACAGTGATGCACTCCGCTGCTGCTGATGTGGTTACCTGGGCTTGACCACCTTCATCTGAAATTGCAGTGCTTGCTCTGCATCTAGATCAGCCATACAGAAGCAGATCATCAGCCATTATCTATCTACAGCTGGATGAATGCCTGCCCATGCCCTCGCAATCCCTCCCAGGCTTGGAGACTCAATAAAATGATGCTCACCAAGCCAGTAACACTCTGGCAGAGCGCTTCACTCCCAGATTTTAAAAAATGTTACAAGTTAAAATTCAAGGCAATGCAGACCATCATTTTGTCAACGTTGAATGCGTACCGTTTTAAGTCCGCAGTGGTTGACCTTTGAAGATAATAGCCCTTGCAAAAGAACGACTGGCTCAGTGCAACAAAGCTATATTACCACCACTCAATACATGTTTGCACAAACTGTACATAGTACATACATACAGACAATGATTTATGTTTGATTATGTACAACATTCGATAGTGTTATTTGCAAGAAAGGGACACTATGCGTGTGAATGCAATATATATCTCCTCAAGATTCGCGTGCTACTTTTTAGCTGGCACAGCTGTGAAAATAAACTTACCAGAGAGCACATGGCATCTTTGAGATGCATATGAGATTTATGCAACTCTCACGAGCAACCACGTGTAAAGAAATGATGATCAATGGCAGTTCCATCTAAAAAAAAAATTAACCCGTAAAAACAAAGTTTTTCACTATAAATCCTTTATATGCGTGGCGACTAGAGTCATCTCGTCCTCTGGCTTGAGATGGCTGCCACCTATGGGTCAGATGATTGTCTGCCAGTATTAAGCAATTGGTAATTAAATATTTAATTTGTTTTCCCTAAACAGTGTAAAATTTTGGAAAAAAAAATTCACGAACATTAATTGTCTCGCACAACGAGTCTGTGTGCAAAATGTCAGCTCGATTGGATCAAGGGAAGTGGGTTAAAAAACGACCGAAAGATTTGCACGGTCGTAAGCAAGCAAGCAAGCACGCAAGCACGCAAGCAAGCAAGCGAACTTAATATAAAGGATTTAAAAAAAGGTTTCCTTTTGGTCAGACATTCAACAACAAAAAAAACTCTGAAAGTAAAGCGTACTGTGTGGGTTTCATCCGTCCAGATCTCTCCATGAATATTTTCCCCCACATTACCTTCTTGACATCCGTAACTTTTTGTTCGAGCGCGTGAGCCAATTCCAGCAGTGTAAAGGTCAGCAGAAAGTTAATATACCCTACGTGAAACTTTCCTTCTTCTGTTATGGTTATAATATATGTGTCAGAGTGGGGCACATTAAGTGTTAATGTGAGATCCCTGTGACTCACGCTGCGGCTATGAGCTGCCCAACAGACCAGCACAGGCAGCGGTCTCTGTGGAGGATGAGCAGCCAGCCGGCTGTCTGTCAGTTCCCTAATTATCAAGCCTACCATAAGGTCAAACATAGGGGGGAGAGAGTGCTGATAATTATGCCAGGCCACTGATAATCACGAGACCCCAATTTTCAATATATCCTGGTGAGTAATGAGAAAGTGGCATGTTTTAAATTGCCAGTTAGACTTACACAAGCGTCATTGAGTGAACGCGACATTATTGAGATGCATTAAAAAATGCGTGTTATTTAATTAATTGCACCACATCTTACCGGACGAGCTGAACGCACGAGCAACTTTGTTCGTACACTACACATTTATTGTGCTGAGATGAAGCGTTAGTAATCTCCAACTCGTCTGGTGCCTGAAATAATTGGTGTGCCATGCATACACACGGAACGTTGCTCTACCTTATCTTCACCTTTGCTGCATATTAAAACTAAACTACTCTTCTGATATATGAAGCTATTTCGTTTAATTTGCCCGGTACTTTTTGGAACGTTTCAAAACATTAAAATGGCCCCAACTGGCAATGGGTCATTTCTTAGCAGATCTGTGAGTGTGTAACCAATAACAAAAAACACACAAAATTGCAAGCACATATGAATATTTCATAACTGTTTTTGAAAAAAATTAATCAATTTGAGCAGAGTGAAAGTGATGTAAAAAAATCAAAACCCCACAAAATGCAGTGTACGTAATGAATAACAAAATACCCAATGTAGTTTACCTCATTGTTAATTCATGTATTGTGAGATTCTTTATGAATAGCAATACCAACGCAATTAAATCAAGTTGGTCCTTAAACCAGAGGGCTCAACATGATACCCAAAGAAATATAGCCCGGCTGAATTGTCAGCAGTGGTCTTCTGAATATTTACACATCCACATCGAATTCTGAAATTCTGCAAAGATACAAATAATAATACGACGACACACACGTAGATACTGCGGATGCTATAACGAATAAAATGTAGCAAAAACCAATGAATCGCTAAAATCTGCACTTTGCTGAAGAACGATAAAGAAGTGAATAAACACAAAATCAAACATTCCGTAGTGAATTGGCAATGCCGCAAGGCATGTGAATCGGTGAATAGAGGACTCTGCTGCACACTGACCATAATAACTGCACACAAATTAACTCTGCTGCACACTGACCATAATAACTGCACACAAATTAACTCTGCTGCACACTGACCATAATAACTGCACACAAATTAACTCTGCTGCACACTGACCATAATAACTGCACACAAATTAACTCTGCTGCACACTGACCATAATAACTGCACACAAATTAACTCTGCTGCACACTGACCATAATAACTGCACACAAATTAACTCGGGATCATACCTTCATCTCTGCACCTTGGGACAAATGATGAATTATTCAGAGGTGAAAACACCAGTCGAGGACCTGCACAGATCTGCAAGGCATTTGATGAGGTCCCATGTCTCCGCACAAATTCCATCTTTTTTTCCCAAGGAGAAACAGCATGAACGTAAATTTGCATTTTTTTTTGCCCTCCTTCAACATACACCTAATTAATGCATTGATAGCCAATGCAACTCACATTCGCTTAATTGTAATGAGGCTATTGTCGCAGGAAGATGACTCTAATTGTATACAGTGGGGCATTTAGAGATCCGTGCTTTTCTGCTCGCAGAATTATTCAATCCAAGCGAGATAGATTTGTAACGCTTTAATTTTAAGAGATTTTGACCCATTTGTAGGCATTGTATTGAATTATGCGGCCCATAAAACAGAGGTTATTATAAATGTCTATACGGTATAAAACACTGATATGTGCATTGCTTAGCAAAAATCAAATTGAACACTACACATACACACTATCCAAAGTATTTGGTGTGAATTTTACATGTGATTAATTAAGGGAATATGCTTGATTAAAATATGTTCAACATTTATATTTCTACTTTTTACAACCATGACGTTACTTTAAGTTTTACATTTTTTTGGGTAATTTAAGTAATGTTGGTTAATTGTTCCACTGAAAAAATAACGGTGCAAGTCACGAGTAATTTGCGAACAGCCAATGCTGAGAAATATTATACATTTTAATGTTGTCATTTTAAAACAATATCTATTTAATGCAATGAAAGTATATATTATTATGTTTTTGTCATGCGAACAGTTTTTTTTGCAATCAATAAATTATTACCATGCTATATTATGAAGTCAATATTATTATTATTAAATGTGTAAACTGTACTTACGTGCATTATGATCGCAAAAAAAGCCAATTAGGACATCTGCCACGTTTCCACAGTGCTGGCGAATGGCATGCCACGGTAACTTTCATATTAGCTGTTCTAATTTGTGGATGCTTTGTGCGATAACAATTGTAATGATGATCAAATTACGAAAACCAAATTCTTTCGAGAGTCAACAGGATGTCTCACACCAACGTTTTGCACATTTAGTTTTAGGCCAGCAAATGTAAACCTTGCGTCAGCTCATCAACTTCTGTCTGTGCTCTGCCAATCGTTTTTCATCAGCACATCCCTTGGGGTCAAACCTTAAGGCCACTGTCATGATTTTAATTCAAACATAACCAGAGTGCCAGGGATGCAAGCCGTGGTGGAATTGATAGCACACTGAACCTGTAATCCAGAGGGCGCAGGTTTGGACCCATGCCATCAGTGTAAGTATGTCGGTATGTTGAACTTATTTCGCACCGTACGTAGCCAACCGTGCTAATCGTAGGTACGGTGTGTGTATTGCTTTGCAGGGCTGGGCACAACGTTCAGACGACATTATCTGACGGGGTATTTTTCGCGAATGTGGAGGCACCATGTCTTTTTAAATCCTTTATATTAAGTTCGCTTGCTTGCTTGCTTGTGTGCTTGCGTGCTTGCTTGTTTGCTTACGACCGTGCAAATCTTTCGGTCGTTTTTTAACCCACTTCCCGTGATCCAATCGAGCTGACATTTTCCACACAGACTCGTTGTGCGTGACAATTAATTTTCGTGAAAAAAGATTTTCCTAAATTTTACACTGTTTAGGGAAAAAAAATTTAATTACCAATTGCTTAATGCTGGCAGACAATCATCTGACCCATAGGTGGCAGCCATCTCAAGCCAGAGGACGAGAGGACTCTAGCCGCCACGCATATAAAGGATTTAGAGTGAAAAACTTATTTTTTACGGGTTATTTTTTTTGTTTTACGTGTCGTACTGCCTCCGAGAATGTCCAATTAATGTCCTCAAAGTCTCCGTCGCGACCGCCAACACTCGCTCATGGCCAATCTGACCTCCCCCCCTGTCGTCTCCGGCCTGCGCCGCCGTTCCGCTGCCAAGTTCAGGAGCTCCTGCTTCACGCCTCATCCTCGTTCCTATTTCCACTCCAACTTCACACCAAGAACACAACAACCCAATTAGCTATAAAAGTTTCATTTTCTTTAGCCACGTCAGAACTCCAGAGATCAGGATAGTCTCATTTGCAAGAGCGAGCTGGGACGTTAATCTGCCAGTAATGAGTGATTATAGCGATGTGGATAATCCCAAAGATGAATCTTGCTCTTTTAACAAACGACTTTCGATGGTTTTTATGCAACCACCCATTATGTTTAATAATCCTTGGGACAGAGAGCATTACTTAAGCACGGTATTGTAACTGTACCAGACACACGCGCGCGCAACACGCGTTGTGTTCAAGTCTCGACTTTTTTTTTTGTTGCCGTCTGAACAATGGAAAACATTGGCAAGCAATTCTGTTGTCTGATGTACTCCGACTGCGCTCTGCACAGAATTGTACTTCAATGGTGTTAACCCCCCCCCCCCCCCCGATCCATCATGAGAACAGTCCGTTAACAGGCTTGCCTTCAGGCCTCTAGGAGATTAACCAGCCGGCAGATGTGACTTACATTGTCGATGGTAATTTGAGCCGGTAAAACCACGCAGTATTGTGCAGCGATGTAAAACAAAACTGCCAATCTGCGTGTGTATGAATGAGTGAGTGGACAGATTCCGTAGCTTCACATACACTTCGTATTCTTACAAACGTGGGCCTAATTTCTCACTCGATTTTTTTTTCTTCTCAGAAATCATTCACCACGAAGGGCTGCAAACACTTGTTTTTGGTGGAGGGATTCATTATCGGTGTACGGCACTACCAGTAGAGTAAAAGTTACACCTATCCGTAATAATCCTGTGTTAATATTAATGTATCCAAATTTTCCTACACACCACCACGGCATTGTGAGGACGAAATAAGGCGAGATGGATTTGGCGTTCCGGACTGTTCCAGATTGAATCAAGCACTGCTCATTATCGCCTACGATGCGATGTTGTTATGTTACTTCGCAAATCAGTCTTGAAGAACAAACACTGAGATCATAAGACACACACGCGTATGACCTGTCATTTAACTTTCCCTGTGTGAGATGTACAATTACGTATACCAGGGAATGTGGTATGAAGGGCCATTGCCTGAAACGTCATTTTTTGTTTTTTTTCCTTTTAAGGCCAGAGTGTTATTAACGAATGTGTTTTTGTTATATAGCGGAATACCACAAGATGACCACCTCCTCCTGCCCCCCCCCCCCCCCATTGGCTATTTGAGTAAAGAGACCGAATGACTGACTTTGAGTACTGTACTCTACACTCACGGGCCACGCTGTGTCGGCCCGCTCAGTTAACTCACCACAATTCCTGGGCTGCAGCAGTGCAGCTTCGCTCTGAACCCGGTGACTTGAGTTCGAATCCCGACCATGGCCAACGTCAGTGATATCTGAACCAGTTCTGGGTCCCACTCCCTCCACCGAACGGCACTGACCAGCGTGGTGAAGTATGGGTAAACAGCTCCCTCCTGACGTAGCAGTGAATTGAAACAAAGTGCTGAATTGGTTTTTGTTTTTCTCGAGGAAGATCAAGCCCCTGGTCAAGTCGAGTAAGCTCACCTCCTCCAGTTTGTTGAATCGTGTCATTTAAAAGAGGGGCCGCAATGCCTGATGGTTCAGACATTGCAATCGGTGATCTTTCCACTTGGTTTGGCCTGGGCACGGTGTTATTTCCTGTAGCACATAAAATTACCATTCATTGTCTAAAGTGCTGTGCGGTAACCCAGTTGGGTGGCTTTGCGGCATAGCACTGGTCTCGCAGTTCAAAGGCGAGTCATCCTAGCGCAGGCTGAGGATGGATTCAGATGCAGCTTGCCAGTCGTGGACATGGCCACGAAGCCAACCGAGGCTTAATGAAGTACTGTGAGGTGGCCGGGTCGTTGAGAGGTCGGGTAGTGGAGGGGGGCTGAGCAGACACCGCTGAAAACATGGGTTCGAGTCTCGTGCAGGGAGTTAATGATCTCAGCTCAATTGCCAATCGCATTTAATGTATAATATCGGTTGGACTGCCATGTGATGAAGATGTATCTGTAGCAGGGTGTGTGCGAACGTACCCCCCCCCCACTCCACCGCACCCCGGCCCCAAAAGGTCACTGGAAGCAATCTCAGGAGAAGTTCTGTAGTATTACCGTCTGTGGGTTTTCTCCAACACGGGGTGATATGATGCACAGTTCTGCGAAAGGTAAGAATATCATTTATTTTCATCTCAAATTTTTTTTTGTGTTGGTTGCACAATTGTAATCAAATCATGAAAAAATATATAAATACATTCCAAGTACAGTGAGGTGGGACGATTACTGATGTGTGGCCTCTGTGCACAACGTAAATACACAAGCGCGCAGCACACGCGTAAAACAGTGCACACACGAATGCATAAGTAGAAGCGGCATGGACAGTCATGTGTCAGCCTTGGAGGGTTACACCAATGATTTGTGTCCACGGTGTAAGCGTTAATATAAATGCGCACGCAGGAATGAAATTTTTGCCTGCTCTGTCTTCACGAGACAAGATTTAACGGTCTCTGTGATTTAAGCGTTGCTAAAAACATAACAATAAGTCATCATTTTAAAAAGCTGTTGGAATGCTGAATATTTTATGATTACAGCCCTACTGCAAGCGGACGCTAATGTAGGCGCATCATTAAAATGCATGTTTACAGGCTGAAAGAGGTGAAGCGAGGTATGAATAATTGAAGACTCGTCATGCTGGAAACTTGGCGTGGTACACGGTGTGTGTTCATTCCCATATAGATATGGATACAAATGCGACGTAAAGTTGCGTCAAAGTAAAGCAAATTAAAACACAGGTGTATTTTTAATATAGTTTTGCAAAGCAGAAAAATAAACGAGTTCGATAGCACAGGTACAATAACAGACTTCAAAAACGTTGCAAGAAGTCAGGGGGAGATAATGTGAAGGTGATTAAATGCATTTCTGGCCTGTGTGTGTTCTCATTGGCATACTGTGGCAGTTTTATCGACGTTTATTTGTGTTCAAATGACTATACTTTTTCAAACAAAAATATCAACTTGGAAGAGTAGGCCAAATACCTTATCGGAGGGCTTCGCTAGCACTCCCTCGAGTGGAGGGCCTTCCACCAGCAGGGGAGTAAGCAAGCATTTGCTGGGTTGTGCCTTTAGCCAACTTTTTTTATTTTATATTCAAAGTCAGTGGGACCCATACTTTAGGTGACCATTGTGCAGAGTTCATTGACATTGCATGGTCCTGAACCAGTGGTGCTAATCCCTACATGATGATGGTCTGATCATCGGGAGCTGCTGAACTTTACCAACAATGCTATACTGTGCCCTTTGTTATGATCATGTAATAATACTTTAGATTTTAACAATTATTTAAGTCTTATACCATTGCTTGTGCCTTTGCTGTGCCCTTTGCTTTTCAATGCATTGTCAGAGTTGTTTGGCCAAAATCGCCAGGGAATCCTCAAAGACCAAGAATCAATGCCTCCTCACTACACCAAATGCCAGACACCGTAGATATATATATATATAATTTATATGATTTTAATAAAGGAAAAGCCACGGTGATATTCACATTTCACTACACCTCCAGAGGCAATCTTTGATCTCTGCACACCGCAGGCCAGCGTACACAATTATAAGTATTACAAGATGTTATTGAACGTGGCTTTCATATCGCCTAAACATTATTCTCATGTTTCCATGCAACGTGACCCCAAGAGCGGATCGGCGCAACGGCGATTTCATGCTCTCATTATTATCGTTAATTCCCAGCTCTGTCGACTGGTGTGCTTGACCTTTCGGAGCTCGCGGACATGCACAAAGTTGCGGCTCGTGTGATAAATATCACGGCCCTTGGGGGGGGGGGGGGGGGGCTGGCAAGAGTCAACTTGGCAGACCAATAAGCCGCCTCAACCCTGTAAATCCACGCCGTGTTGAGGTCCGCATAAAACGGGATGCACGCTGCGTGCAGGTCGCAGCAAACCTGTGCATGCAATTGCACTAATCCCTCCCGGAGGCTCTTGGCTTGTTGGCCCAAAGAGCTAAAACATCACACAATTGAAACAGGTGGCCGAAATATTTAAAAAAAAAACAGCATATGCACGTACTATCGACAGCAGTGATGATCTATTCACGGCTGGATGAAGATCTCTGCAAGCTGGCAACATCTCTGACGGTTCTGCCGTTTTCACGATCATACGTTTCTAAAAAAGGATAAAGGCACAGCCTTGCAATGTCTTACTCCCACCACTGTCGGTGGAAGGGCCTTCGAGTGAGAGAACTCTTGAGGAGCCCGTCTAGAGAGTATTTGGCCTACTCTTCCAGACTAGCCAGACATTTTGGAAGCGGTGTGATTCGCCACACTTTACACGTGTATACTGCCGGGCGAATAGAGGTGGGGGTTGTAATGTCCATGATACATCTTTGTTCAATCGTCATTCTGAATTTTCGCTGTACAAATAGTCAAATACGTGCAACAAGTATTGCCAATGAATTAATATTTGTGTTGTTGCTGCAGACTTTTATTTTATAGACAGATGAAAATGAATTAGGCCAATGAACATTGGGGTAACTGAATGCCTGATATTAAATACTTTACACTGTGTGTGTTTGGTATAGTCTATTTAAGCACATTTATAACAATTCCATGTTTATAAAATGTTTCGTTAATTGTTCTTCTACAAGCAGAATGCTGCTTGTCAATGGCAAGAAGGGTGGGGGGAGACAAGACTTTGATCGGTATTTAATCACAGCAATAATTTTTAAAAATTACACGAGCTTAATTTATAAATTGCTCTCTATTTTAAAAAAACACATTGACCTACTTTAGTGACGTACATAATTCCTTAAGCCACAGTAAATTGCAATTATCACCTTTAAATAAAGGCTGCTTGTGCATGAAAAACATAATGTAAAGCAACTCTTAATCACATAAATAATTACAGCTAGGAAGAATTAACTTTTGTTATGCGCGTCGGATTTCAAGTTGTAATAATTACAGCATACCATTATGTGACAAAAAATATTTGCCATCACACAAATCTAAAATATGCCTAACCATTCCACGGACAGCATTACTTCAGCATTTTACAAGCACACAATTAGAGCCATGAGCACAGTTTAAATATTTATAGCACCTTTTTCACATTATTAGCAGTGAATTCAATAAAATAGAAGCCGTCGTTATCGATGATCAAGAGTGCACACGATGCATTCTTACGACTTTTAAATGCCCTAACAGTAAGTATCAACATTCTCAACGTGATCCTCCTAAAAAAAAAACACAGTGGTAATGAATAGTGTGTAGTTTTAATCGGTTGTTACAAAACGATCCAATTCTGCGTCTCACATTGTCCATTCTGCCCATGTTTTGAATCACCTATGAGTTTAAACAGATTGAGTCTGAAGAGTCGAAGGGCTAAAATACTGGGTGCACGTGTGATGCTGACAGTAAGCCACTGTCACTGCGCATTAGGTCATTGCCAATGCTCTGCACCTGGCCTGAGTTGAGAGTGACAGCCAGGTGTGCCCATGTTCACTTACAATGACAACACGAGGAGAGAGATTTCCCAGGAGGCTGGGAGTAGTTGTAAAACTCGCCAATGAGCAAGTTTTTTTTTTCCCCACCACTATTTTCCCACGTGTCGATTTCCTGCAGCCATCACCAACAATACTGCATCTGCTGCATAGTAGACGATTTATACATCGGTACACTATACGTGGATATTTTTTCTCTGGTTCCACCGCGTTTTCAATCCATCATCAGAAACGTGCATTGAGATTGTGTATATTATTTTGGTGCTATAAAAATGTCCAAATGATGGGCCACTTTGTTGAGCTATCATTAGTGGGCAGGTCGTTTCTGAAAAATAAGTTAATATCTCAGTGGGCTTTGCCTGGTTGGATGGGGATGGTTTAGTTGTATTTGTATATGTTTTGGGGGATTTGTTTACCTTTCTTTTACTTTACCCTACTATCATGGACTGGTTCGTTCGGTAAAGTCACGTAGATGGGAAATAATAAAATAATAAAAATAAAGCATAATAAAATAAAAATTCTCACGACGTTTCGGCCACAACACAAGCAGCTGTCCTCAGGTGAAGAAACAGAGCTGGTGAAGAAACAAAGCTTGGCAGCGTATATTTTAGCTGGGTCGGGGGAGGAGAGCGCCTTGACAAAGGAATTTACATATCAACAGCGGAATTAAGCATGTTGATGGTAAATGCATATATGGGATTAGCCACTCCTTATGGGATTAGTCAGTCACTCCTTGTGACTGCTCCCATATCTGCATTTTCCATGAACATGCTTAATTCCGCTGTTGATATGTTAACTCCTTTGTCAATGCGCTCTCCTCCCCCGACCCAGCTTAAATATACGCTGCAAAGCTTGGCGGTGTTCATTGGGACGCTGTCTTTCCGACAGCTCTGTTTCTTCACCTGAGGACGGCTGCTTGTGTTGTGGCCGAAACGTCGTGAGAATTTTTATTTTATTAAGTTTGATTTTTATTATTTTATCATTTCCCTTCTACGTGACTTTACCGAAAGAACCAAGAAGATGAATCCCTGCAGTCACGAAAGCTTTAAATCGAAATGTGTTTGTTGTTGTTATGTTCTTACGCGCCCCAACTGGACATCAGTGAAAAAAAGCGTTATAGCTCATCGGATTCCTCCAGTGTAAACAAATATTTGGATTCTGATATGTGAGACTCGGAAACAGTCTTGAATGCTGAAGCCCAAAAGGCTTAAACATTATTATTTTTTTAAATGTATTTCCAATTAAATTGACAAATTATAGTTTGAAATATCTCCATTGCAAACGATATTATATCTACATATCTTATAATCAATCTGGTTACAATATAAAAACACAATCTGCTGTTATCACCATTCTGATCACTAACACTATCAAATTAATTGTAATTGGAGCAAAGCTGACAGGGTGACTTAAGCAAGATGCTAATTATATTTGTGTGCAATACATCGAGTCTGGTTTTCACGGTGCTGAAGAAAGAATCAGACCTTCCGTGAACCCACAACTTTTGACCAAAAAGATTAAAAAGTGGGAAGTGATTGTAAGTGAATTGAAAAGACAAAATTGGTTCTGAAATCATAAGGGAAAACAGGGGTGAGGAATGAGTTCCTGGGCTTCTGCAGCAGGTTATCAAGGAAACTCAAATTCACATAGCGAGAAGAAAGGCAAATAGCATGTTCAAGAGACGAATTTAATGACCAGCAGCTATATAAGGCCAAAAGTAGCCTTAGAAAAGGCATAGGGAGGTAATATATTGATGAATTGAGAGGCAAAGGAGGCAGGTTGGGCTGGTTCATAATTAAAACAGATGTCCTTTGATTCATTCTATTAAGAAGTTTTAAAGTGGACTTACAGACTGCCCTGAATATTTGAGCAACACACTCCTTCTAGGATAGACCAAGTATTTGTCGTGTTAAGAGTTGCTGATTCATAAACAGAGAACTTCCTTCAAACGAACGGAGATTTCCTGGAGGAGCTCCTGGCACGAGCTGATATGCAAATTCCACAAACGATTGAAATATAAAAGCATCTAAGAGGACGGACTCGTGGTGGTTTCATAACACGGGCCCATCAACCAATCAAAATAACGCGATTGTAACATGGCAAGGAGGCACTCGAATGGCACCTAGAGGTTTGAAGCCACAGATGAGATACAATGTGGGTGGCATACTCGAAGAGCGGACATTGGAGAGTATGTAACAGCTGCAGTGGATCTGGCAGAAGGAAGTGATGTGGAACATTTTTGGCAACCTTGACCAAGGTGACAATCCTTCTATTTGATCGTGAAAGTTTGCTATACACGGCAGTTTACAAACGAATGGTGGAAGGTTGCTTGACGCTGAAAAATGAGCTGCGATTAACCCTCGATAACTGCATTCACCCATTCTCACTTTGAGGACATTGGAGTCCATGGGCGGCCATTTGAAGGGACATTGACAACCTCTAGGCAGGCTACAAAAATCCTGGAGTCAAGGAGGCCACAAAAGGCTCCTACTACTACCCACTGTGCCTTGGAAGTTTCATGGCTACACCCCATGGATCTGTGCACGCACCACCGCTGCGGGAATTAAACCCAAAGTTGCCTCCCTCGTGAGTTATCTTGAGGATTATTTCGCATTCCGAATTCGGAAAAATACCGCAACGGGGAGAGGCTCACTCAAGTGATGATAAGTGGTTCGTACAGCGCGCAGTGAGCACGTAGCTCGAATACGTGGAGAGATGTCCTCAGATAACAGCTGGGAGTGAAGAATGAATGTGTCCTCTCTCTCTCACACACACACACACGTGCACACGCACACACGCACGCACACACGCTCTCCCTCCGACTCTGGCAAGTAACCCCAAGCCAGAATGCAGAAAAGGTTATTTTCTTCGCCGCAGTTCTGTAAGAATGAGATAAGGGAACTCGTAGATAACGCTGAGAATTATGATGGCTGCAGCCACTTCTTAATGAATCCACCCATGGCTGTAAATGCTGGTTGGTGTCCATTGCTTGCAAGTGTGTGTGCGTGTGCATTACGTGTCCATATGTGCTGTGCGCGTGCACACCTTTTATACGCTGAATATTTTGAAGAACAATGAGCATCTACTGACGGTAGCAAGGCCAGCTTTGGGTTTTATTGCTAAAAATTATAATCTGCAAAATACAATCACTTGAAAATCATGCAAGTTCCAGTCACCAAATTCAAAACTGAATGTAACTCCTAATACAAAATGTACTGTCGTCAGCAATGCAGATGTTTAAAAAAAATTAAAGGCAAACAAATGCTGTCAGGCTTTATAGAGATTGTATTCATTGTCATGTGTTGTACAGCAAATTTGCTTAATCTATTATTATTATTATTCAAACACCAATTGGTACATTCATAAATTCGGCAAATAGTATTGGTTCCGGAAATTCCTCGCAAAACTGTGCATGCACATTATTTACAGACCTAACTGATATTTTTTTTTATTCTTGAGCTTCCTGCGTAGCGGCCTGGAGTTGGGCTTTGGTTGGCGAAGGGAGCAGCTCCCACGTTGTAACATTCTCTCTCAAACGACACCGTGGATCCAGAGCGATGACTGCATTGTTAAAGTGTTGCGTCGCTGAAACGCCACGACTTTCAGGTCAGAGTCACATTGATTGATCCCTTCCTTCCGCTCGATGTTCTCAGCTCTTGAAGAATCAACACCCCACGCTCGCCGATGGGCTCTCACTGCATCCCAACCGTGTTGGCTTTCGTTGGCAACCGTATCGCCCACCTCTGGGTGCTACTCATATTGCCTCTCTGGGTTGCCTACCTGCCTACATCTCCCCCCACCCTCCCCACCCATTGTGTACACCTGCTCCTGTAGAGATGACACTCAACGGAACGTAAAAACCTCGTTAATCGGCGTGTAGAATGCGAGTCTTACAAACAATAATTAACGGTAATCACGAGGTAATTGGTAATCAGCGGGGCGTGTATGGAAGATAGAGGACAGGCTACTGAGAAGGGCATTGGAGTGGGTATCCAAAGGTCAGCGATCAATCAGAAAATCCGGATAAAGCCAGATGGCGGCATACACTGAGAGAGCGAACCCGCGTGTTTGGGCGTTGACTGTGCCACGGTTCTGCGAATCAGGCAGATAAAATCAGGCAGATAGAATCAGGCAAATAGAATCAGGCAGATAAAATCAAGCGGATAGAATCACGCAGATGGAATCAGGCAGATAAAATCAGGCAGATAGAATCGTGCAGATAAATCAGGCAGATAGAATCAGGCAGATGGAATCAGGCAGATAGAATCAGGCAGATAGAATCAGGCAGATGGAATCAGGCAGATAGAATCAGGCAGATGGAATCAGGCAGATAGAATCAGGCAGATGGAATCAGGCAGATCGAATCAGGCAGATCGAATCAGGCAGATAGAATCAGGCAGATCGAATGAGGCAGACACCTTAACTTAAAGCTTTCGTGACTGCAGGAATTCATACTCTTTGGGTCTTTCGGTAAAGTCACGTAGATAGAAAAATAATCAAATGTATTTCTCCTGCCTCAGCAGTTCGCCTGCTGTATGTTTTCACCTGAAGACGATTGCTTGTGTTGCGATCGAAACATCGTGATTTTTTTTTCGATCTACGTAACTTCACCGAAAGACCCAAAGAGTATAAGGCAAACACCATCATACAGACAGAATCAGGCAGATATAATCAGGCAGTCGAAATCGTGAACGTGATGGCAAAGCGTGGTGGCATGAATGGGATATTATTTCACGACTTCATGTTGGCACTGTGAATGACTGAAGTATGATATAACAGCAAAGTCGCATGGGAAAGAAAAACAGAAACACAGAACTCTCTGCGATATTGTATCACATCGTCTAAAGCAAACGTGAGAACCCAAATTTTACTAAATTATCTACCAACACCATCCCTAACGGTCCAGTAATTATGAATAATAATTAATGCATCTCACTCCTGCACACCAGCCGATATCATTGCTCCACCTTCGCGTTCCTCGTGTTCACCTTCTGAAGCGCTCGCTCGTCACCGTGGCGTGCGCGATGACCACCACCACGTGACTTTTCTTTCGTGTTGTGCGCGGTGCTTTTAGCGCTACAGCGCGTGGATTTGTAGCGTGTATTTGTTTGCTGGTGACTGTGTATTTAATATCGAAATCGCCTCCAGTGCTTTTGCTGCTGGCGGCAATAAAAGTTGTTTAAAAGTCTCTCCAGTTGGTACCCTCCATCACTCGATTGTCAGTCTCCACCATCAACCCTCGCAAGAGATGCATGCTTTCCCAACCCCACTTAGACTCCTGAACAGCCACTACACAGGTAGGGCAGGCGGGGAGCACAAGTGGGACTAAATGCCCCCTGCCTGGCAGACTGAGGTTGTGATAAGTATAACCCGTAAAAACAAAGTTTTTCACTATAAATCCTTTATATGCGTGGCAGCGAACTTAATATAAAGGATTTAAAAATATACTCACCTGTGGAGGACGCGGGGATCGATCCCGCGACCTTTGGCATGGGAAGCGAGGGCGCTATCAACTGCGCTACTCCGCCACGGCCTGTGGAGGGGTTACGCTCTAGGCTCTTATACTGTGACGTTCAACCAAAGCCAAGAATAAAGTTCTATTTGAATATATGTAAAATATTTTTTTTTTGCCTAAAAAGTGTAAAATTTTGGGAATTTTTTTTCACGAACAATAATTGTCTGGCACAACAAATCTGTGTGGAAAATGTCAGCTCGATTGGATCACGGGAAGTGGGTTAAAAAACGACCGAAAGATTTGCACGGTCGTAAGCAAGCAAGCACGCAAGCAAGCACGCAAGCGAACTTAATATAAAGGATTTAAAAAAATAGACCTATGAACTAAAATTATATAATTTTATTTTTTATTTTTTTAGAAAATTATAATATTTTTTAGTTTATTTTGCCAGGTAAAGCCCACTGAGCTATATAGCTCTTTTTTTTAGAAGCGACCTGGCCACAAATGGTAGTTCAACGAAGTGGCTTATCACGTGGAAAGTTATAGTAGCCAAATACTTCAAACGCACGTTCATTCTAAATGTGGAGGAAAAAAAACAGAGCACGGGGAGAGAGACACGCAAACTTCAAATATACAGCAGCAGGCGTCAGGGTCGGGTTCGAACCCACGACCTCCTGTATACCAGGCGAGGTAGTTAACTTCTCCTATCCACCGTGGCTAAGCTGTGTGTCCTGTCCAAACCCACTTATATTCCTAAATGATGATTCCTACGTGAACATGAAGTAGACCTAAGCGCCCCCCAAAAAAACGCGCACCACGCATTTCGTGTCCGCTGAAACATTCGAAACAATCTGAATTTTAGGGCAAATATTGGGTAAATTCTGAAGCGTGCCGATATTTAGTTTTTCCTATTTAACTTCTGCGGCCACACCTTTCCTGTGCCCCCCTCTTGACTGCCGCTCCCCAACTCTCACGGTTGCTCCCCTTCTTGTGACCCCATTCATGCCCAACCCACTCACCCCCTCCCCACATCTCTGTCAAATCGCGGCAACGCCCTAGGAGTCAATAAGATTTCTCTGGTTGGTGTTTAGTGTCTGATGCCCGAATTGCCGTCCATCTCTCGTGCTTCTTTGTTCACTTTTCAGCCTTTTTTTTTCTTTGGTCGGTCTCTCCCACCCACCCCTCGCCCCGCACCTCCGATTAGCACGGTTGGCGAGGTACGGTGCGAAAGAAATCCAACGTACGTTCATCTCAAAGCATGGCAATATGTACCGAGTGAAAACATATTGACACGTGTCGGTATTGTTCGCCTTTCATTGTCAAATTGCAATCAAGCTACGCATCGTATTTGTTCATTCGTTTCGCATTTTTTATGTATCTTTCGCATTTTCAACACAATCCTATTCAAGTAAATCAACGTGTGCACTCCGAAGTGAAGCATGAAGGCTATACTACTCAAAACACTCACCTGCAACGAATGTCATGGAAAAGTATCAACCCTTTCGTGAACTGTATTTAAAATGCTCCACTGCCCACGCTCTCTTGCATGAATATGCATACCCATGATAAATAATACCAATTTCTATCTGCATAGAGTATAGATGCAAACGCATATCAAGGCACCGCATTTGAATGCGCGTGATTCTATCACCCGAATAATTTAACCTTACATCTTTGCAAACCTCTTCTTGCAAACTGCACAACACCGATTACTTTGCACCTACCGCTCACAAAGCCGTGTCGTTGAAAGCAGCACGGTCCAAACGTGTCCTATCACTGAAGTAATACAACGTTTACAGAGCATTGTCAACGCACTGCTGGATGAAGACCTTCCCACTCTGGGGTGAGCGGGCAGGACAGGAACAAGTTTGATATCACTCGCCACTCATGATAGCCATGCCTGGGAATCGAACTCAGTTTTGCCAAGTTATTTTATACTAATATATGTCAATAAGCTAATTACATTTAAGTAAAAAAACACCCACATCTTTGCCTATTTGTGCAAATATACACATTAGTTTTAATTCAATCATAAGAATCGGGACCGGACGTAAGGGTGCACGACTCATTGCGAAAGTAATTTGGCGGTGACCACCAAAGGAATCGCTTGGGAGGAGGCTGAGGATGCCAACTCGAAATTCACGGCCACGTGAATTCTAGATTTGAAGCTTTCGTGACTGCAAGGATTCATACTCTTAGGTTTTTTTCAGTTACAGTTATTTTGCTGTGCCTTTTTACACCTGATGAAGGAAGCTTGTGTTGCCTCCGAAACGTCGTGATTTAATTGATTTATTTTCATTTATTATTATTTTATTTTTATTTTCTATTTTTATCTACGGCCAAGTGAATGTTGAGGTTCGAGCCACGATTCGATTCAAAGATCGATTATTTTCTGTTGGTTCGTGTGCCTCGCTCTCGCCATCTACGGCACAGATTCCTTGTTCTTATTTCTGCCTCGTTTTTAGAAATTATGTCCTATCCATTCGCAGGAAATATAGAACATTTCGTTTTCGAGTGTCATCAACCAGCCATTGTCTGATCCATCCCATGGATGAGAAAGTCTCCCCACGTCGTCGCCATCGCCTCACGGTCCAGTGACGCCACAATCCGTACCAGCCCTGCACGTGGACTGGACTCACCGCTCCGTCTCTGCTCGTTGTCCTTGGGGGCGCTCGCTCCTTCGACTGCCATTCGGTTACTAGTCTCGTCCATCTGCCATCGTGCCGTCTAGCGATCCAACCCGCTCATTGGTCTTAATTGCAATTAATGCGTGGATCAGGGAACGAACACACACCATTTTGCTTTTTACAAACGTTAACTTAAAAAAAAACATCACACACACGATTCAATGGACGAATCGTGAACAATCGAACGATTGTTTTTGGATGACATCTGTGCATCATGATACCGCTAATTTTCAGTCGAAAGAGAGGGTAACCAAGCCTGGTGTATGATTCAATAGCGCCTCCTTTCGACGGAGCAGTATTTAACAGTGCAGCAGTCAAATGTAAACATTTTAGGCAAGTTGAATATTAAATATTGGAGCGGTGGCACAGTGGTTAACTCACTGTGCAATGGACCATGAGACCTAGGTTTGATTTCTGGCCATGGTTAACGCCAGTGACGACTCATATCTGAAACAGTGTCAGAGAATATATATATTGTCACGCATATTTGTTCCTCCAGGAAAGAATTATTCTTTCTCCATAGAAACCAACGATCAGGAATATTGGTTACCCTTCTCAATTGTTTTTGTACCCATTATTTTTTTGTGGGGAGTAATGTGGGCACAGTGGGTTAGTGAGCCAATCAATCCGAGTTCAATTCCAGACCGTGCATAACATCAGTGGCGAGTGATAAATGATAGGGTCCTTGGCACCTGCACTGACCAGCGTGGTGAAGTATGGCAACACAAACCCCATCATTGACATGGCATGGGGGGGTCCTGCATCCAATCGTGGATTTACAAAGGGTCGAAAGTATTTTTTGGTACTAAAGTAACATCTCCTTATTTCTGAGTCTATTTCCACACAATTTCGACTAAACGCTTAACTTGAAGACCACTTTCCAAACTTATTTGCGAAACAAACGCTCAGTTTCCTTTCAGGATATCCCTGACCCTAATCCCGCACCCCTGGTGGAAACAAATATTCATTCCTCTGGGCTTACAAATATTCTTTGAAACCAATATTAACCTACACCTGTCCTGGATCTCCCTTCACCAGCCCATACTGATGGGTTGTTAAGATTTTACACTCATGACTTTTATATTTTGCTGTAAAATACGACATCTGAGCGGCGCACGGTAGCACTTTAGGCAGAATTTGGGGGCCCTAGATGTGGAGAGATTTAGCTATAATAGCGCCCTGAGAACGATTGTTTAAGGGCGCTTTATAATTCTTCATTATTATTTAATGCATCATTAATTATTATATCACTGTGTGTAGGATGCAGTACAGCAAGTAGATTTATAACCTATCTAAAGCCAGGGTACACAGGGCAGCTGAGTGTATAGCCAAGTCTATAGCCTAGATTTAGTTAGTCTGTGCATGGACTGTGCTTAAGTTGACTTCAACTAGGCCTTCCAGGCTCCTAGGGATATCCCGTCTTGTTCGAACACGACTCGAGGTATCGGCCATACATTATGTATTAGTATTATTACGCTTGTATTACCCGGTCAAGTTACAATAGCAATTCTGTCAATATGGGCCAGCTCGAATCGACCCCCGATCCCAGCAAATCTGTATCGACGAAAATCGCCGTTAAAAGGCGTTACTTAAGCATTAGCCTTAGATGTCAGTAGAATTTTCTCTCGCCTACCCAGGCCCCCCTACGGTTATCCCTAAATGCCATGTCAGGCTCAGTATAGCTTGGGCAGGAAATATCACTTGAAAAGGGATGGTGGCTGATGGTTGAGACTCACGATGGAGTTGCAGCGAACGAAAGAGAGTGAGCCTCCTGAGAGAACACCAACCATGGAGACGGGGCAATGGCTTTGTGTGCAGGATCTAGGCGGATTGTTGCATCGCGAGGCCATGAGCGATGGGGAGGGCTTTGGGAAACATTCATCCAGCAGTGGATATAAATATGGCTGCCAGAGGTGTGGACTCGAGTCATGTGACTTGGACTCGAGTCAGACTCGAGTCATGAATTTGATGACTTCAGACTCGACTTGGACTTGCATAACAATGACTTTGTCCCACCTCTGAGGTGTGGACTCGAGTCATGTGACTTGGACTCGAGTCAGACTCGAGTCATGAATTTGATGACTTCAGACTCGACTTGGACTTGCATAACAATGACTTTGTCCCACCTCTGATGGCTGCTAAGGACAATGTATGGCGTAGACAAACTATGCAAGTGCTGTGCAATCGAAGGGCAGAAATAATTTCGTGTACACGTGTTCCCCCATCTTCATGATTAAATGGGGCAACTGCCAATCTTTGATTCAAGACCGGTATCCATGAGGCTGAGGTGGAAGCCAAAATCAAAAGCCAGGAGTATTTTAGGTGAAGACCAGTCAGGGTCAGTCAGGGCCAGTCGAAGCCAGATCCTTTAGGCCGAGGTCAGTGTAAAAGCTGACACAAAACTGATCGAATACATCTGACTAACCTCACAATGTAATTTTCGGGAAGCTTTTCTTTCATTAAGAGTATCATGATGAATCGTATGCGGCACGATAATAGGAAAATGACACGTGACCAATTTGAATGCACAAATAGTGGACTTGAATGGTCTGGAACTGAACTCATGTTGCTGGGTTCGAAGCATGGTATGCTGACCAGTGCGCCACCACTTCCCAACATTGTGGTAGTTATTCATTTAACAAAAATATTAGGTTGGGGCACCTTTTATTTTGGATTACGATGCACTGTAGATGTGTTTGCTAGCGACAGTCCAGGGATTTTAATTGTGAATAAAAAAAAATGCTCGGTACACACTGAGGTTTTGACTTAGAACGCTGCATGCTGAAACAAAATGTGTTTATTTATTTTCTAATTATATGTGATTTGTGCGAAAATTACGGGGATCAGCGAGTGTTGTCCCACCACTGTGGACACGGGAGTGATTGGAATGAGCCAAGGTGAAAGCATTTAGACTCTTTTCAATCAAACCGGTAAACAGTGTTAATATGAGTGCCTTTCGGGCACTTGTGTCGCAGCGAATGGATGTTTGCAGAGGTTTCACGAGAGCTTAGAGACGTGTGTGCATTCTCTTGATGGCTGGATATATCCCCAACGAGGCATCGCACACATCCCGTTGATGTTAATTTTTGGTTTGTGCAGAACAAGCCACTTGTCCTTCATGCTTGTGCTGTTTGCTTTCACATTAGAACATCTCAAAGGAACGAGCACAGATTTTCTATGGGGGGGGGGCGTGTCCGAAGGCTTCTTGTAAAAAAAAGGGGCAAGGTTAGCCACTGGATTAATGTGTTCGCTTCGTGCAACTCTGTTTGGACATTCCAATTGACTAGAGTTGAATGTGCACAGCAATCGTCGCCCCAACGACTGCGCGGACATGGCAGGCCCCTTCCTGAAGAGAAGCCTTGAGAAAAAAGCGAGGCTATCCTGGGTAAACAAGCGTAACAGCAATAACAACGTTAGAATGCCCATCAGGCGTTTGGCCGAATGAGAAGACAAGATGAGCATTTGGGTGCAATGGTGGGTGTGACACGTGTACACGTTTAGTTTATTTGTGTGTGTGCAAAGCAGATCTGATAACACCTTCTGAAACTACGGCACGATTTGGTAAAGTCACGTAGGTGGAAAAATAATAGATCACGACGTTTCGATCGCAACACAAGCAATCGTCATCAGGTGGGACAACCACAGCAATGATGTTCTTTCTTGCTGTGGCGTGCTGTGGTTTTCCACCTGATGACGATCGCTTGTGTTGCGATCGAAACGTCGTGATCTATTATTTTTCCACCTACGTGACTTTACCGAAAGAACCAAAGAGTATGGATTCCTGCAGTCACGAAAGCTTCAAATCTAAGATTGATTTGGTGAAGGCCCTTTTGTTAAAATCTTCATGCGCGCGGGTGGCCAAGTTGCGGCTTTATGCGAGAGGGAGCATGCCACTCGGGACCTGTGCATGTCTTTGGTGACGGTGGACATTTGAAGCATCGTATTCTGTGGGTGGAGTCTCTCAAACTGGCAATTACCACAATGACCGCTGGAGTGGTAAATATGCCAGAGCTAATGGGAAATTAACCAAAATAATACACTCAGGACCCTCAAACCCAATCCCATAATGTAATACTGATCGGGATAAGCATTATACATTTACAGCGCACAAGCAGCGTCTATTTCCCCGGAGTTTTACGCCGAAGCTAGTAAAACATTATCTTCATATAATTTTATAGGCTTGTAAAAAATAAAAAAGGTAATTATGTTCCGGACACACAATAGCCGCAGTAAAGTAAAAAAAAATCACTGGCAAGCGGCAGCCACCACCACCGCCCAGCCATGGCCTACAGACGTACACAACAGGGCCTACACACGTACACAACAGGGCCTACACACGTACACAACAGGGCCTACACACGTACACAACAGGGCCTACACACGTACACAACAGGGCCTACACACGTACACAACAGGGCACGAGTGGCGTGCGAGCGGAGCGTGCCGACGAGCCAATAAGGTGAAGACCGCGCCTGAGTCTCCAACTGTTATACTCTTAGTTGTTTTTTTTTCGGTAAAGTTACGTAGGTAAAAAAATATAAGTAAATAATAAAATAATAGAAATAATAATAGAAATAAAATAATCTGTTCTAGATTTGAAGCTTTCGTGACTGCAAGGATTCATACTATTAGGCTTTTTCGTTAAAGTCACGTAGGTAAAAAAATAAAAATTAATAGAAATAATAATAGAAATTAAATAATAAATCACGACGTTTCGGAGGCAACACAAGTCTCCATCTGTTGATGCGTGGACGCGTGCCAGGTATCCCCCACCACCCCACCCCACCCCCTACCTCCCAATGCATCTCCACAGCACGGCGAGTGAGTGTGTCTGTGGGGTGGGATTTCGTTGCTCTTGGCTCATTGTCATTATCGACGCGTGAGAGATAGAGGCAGTGCTAGTGGGGTCACCGGGATGTTGTTGCTATCTGTTTAATACCGGGCAAAAGTGCCGAAATGCACACGTTTAAATGCAGGGCATTGCGTTACAATTGCTCACTTAATTTCTCTGTTAATGGCAAAAAAAAGAATTGAACGTACGGTAATCAGAAAGCAAAAAAACTCGTACGATGGCGTGAAATATGGAAATGAAGAGGAGGAGAAATCAAAACTGGAGGGGAAAGAAATCACGAATTCTCCATTTCCACCCCGCTAGGCGTGTGCCACACATTCAGTCACGATGCAATCCCAGGCAACGTAATGTTCGCTGCGGTTTAACGTGACATTAATTGAAGGTAAAGAGATCGTTACATTATACTTTAAGTAAAAAAAAACCCGAGCAAAGCGTTATTCCACTGACGGCACGCTGCGCCTGCGTGAGCAGCCGTAGTGCTGAACCGGAATGACATTAGGCCCCGTTAAGCATGTTAATGGAGCGTGCCTGGTTGTGAGCCCTTACACCTTAGGGGTGGTCGTGTCACTGCATGAATGGGCAGCCAAGCAGCCGTGCCACTTCAGATGCTCACAAGGCAACGATTGCTGGTCTCCTCGGGAGCTAGCCCAGGGTAATGAGACCCAACGCTCGCCACAACATGCGTATTTTACGACACGCATATGCTCCGCGGAGAATCCGGCGACAAGTATCTGTGGTGTGCGAAACACCTCTGCAAGTCATTGCACCCATCATCTGTCCCTGCCATCCCTGGTACAGGCCCATTGGGGAGCCCTAAGCAGAAATGATGTTGCATCTAACCCCCCCACCCACCTCTTGTTTAAATATATAAAATTCTAGCGAGTTGACACGAGAGCTATCCACCAGGCACCGTGGTCGTACTGAGATGAAAGAAACAGACAAACATCGAGATGGGGTGAGATGAGAAATGCGGACTAGGCAGAGATGGGAGCGATTCATTTCGTATTTTACTGGTAGGAACCTCCTGGTTACACCAGCCCACAGGGGATTATTGTGTCCGTCCGTCGTGCATCCAAAAATGGGAGGGGTGGGGCTCGGTGGAGAGGGGAGGGTGGGGAGGGGCTGGGTGGGGAGGGGAGGGTGGGGAGGGTCTGGGTGGGGAGGGTGGGGCAGGGTGGGGGGTGGGAGGGGTGGGGCTGGGTGGGGAGGGGCTGGTCACCCCGTGGTGCCCTTATAAAACTCAACGTTTAACCTACTCACGCCGGCTTGTGCCCGCCCTCACAGTCGGCAATATTTGCGGAATACACCACGCCGCCGTTGACCCTGGCCATTGGCCCAGCAACCCAACGTTCCTACCAGCTGTGTTTAAGCCAATTAGCGCTTATTGGGTTTACTTGGTTTTGAATTCGAGATATCTGATGGGCCCACATTATTGCTCATAAAGCTGCGTTTGTGGCGCTTTGGGTGGCAGGAAGGCGCCAATACGTTGCCCAAAAATAAATTGACTTGACTAAGCATCTGCTTTGTTTGCTTATGTCTTGTGCCACCGCTGCCGTGAGCCCAGTCGTGAGGGCCCGAACACATTTTCTCCACGGCTCTCTTTCTTTCAAGCCAATATCAAAAAAGTGTAATCAGATTGCCTGCTCAAATGATCATCGAAGCTGTTCTCATCTCTTGTTAGAGCCCTGAGCCGCTGCTGTAAATTACACATTCCTATTGCGGAGAAGAGTTTCTCCATGGGAACAACCGCTGTTGATATTCTCTACAAAGTGGTACTCATTTTATCGACTCCGGAGGTATGATGGGCCGAGTCAATGCTCGAGATTTGAACTCGCAACCTTCCGATTGGAAGCCGATCGCTCTACGGCTGAGCCAGATGGGCGAATTTAGCCACTGTACTCAGCTGTATTTCATATTTCAATCGATCAGACAAAAATCATTGTTCTTCATAAAAATGTGACGGGGCCGTCTTAGATAGAGTACACGGTGGAGAGATTTTAACTACCTCGCCTGGTATGCAGGGGTCGTGAGTTCAACCTTGTCCCTGACGGCTGCTGTATATTTAGACTTTGCATGTCTCTTTCATGTGGATTTTTCTCCGGGTCCTCCGGTTTTTCTCTGCACATTTCGAAACATGCGTTTAGAGTGTTTGGTTGATATCAATTTCCACATGATAAGCCACTTTATTGGGCTATCATTTGTGGCCAGATCGCTTCTAAAAAAAGAACTATATAGCTCAGAGGGCTTGGTAAAATAAAAATAAATATTAGTTTTTTGTTGAGTATGGAACGAAACATCAGCTTTCATTCCGAAAACGTACACTATCACGGAAAATCACTACATTTTCTTTCAAAAGCACATCTACATGTCTCTGACCAATCTCATGACACTTCGTGAACCTTTTCACACTCTCCTCTGTAAGTTACGGAGCCATCACTGCCACCAGAGTGTGAGAGGAGTGTTGTTTTAATCCACTGCTGGATGATGACCTCCACGTGCTGCTGTGTCAGTCACATGGGTTGTTTGATCATACCTCACCACGCTGGTCACTGCATGGTCCAGATATCAATACAGGGACCCATCGAGTTACGAACGAGTTAGGTTTCGGAGGTCTGTTCGTAAGTCGATTTGTTAGTAAGTCCAGATTTACTCCTGTCCATTGCAAACATGTTGAACAGCATGTTCAATAAACACGGGGAATGGCTTTAAAAGTTGTATAATCTCAAGTAGATGTAATGCTTCTGGTTCTTCATGTTTTGCAAATGTAGATGCCACCACCGCCATCTGTTGCGCGGCAGTTGAACGTACGACTCTCGGTCCGAACAGGCAACTGGACATGCGGACAGGTTTGTTCGTATCTCTGAAAGTTCGCAAGTCGAATGTTCGTAAGTAGAGGAGTCCCTGGATGGATATTTAATCCCCCTGCTCCCGGATACATTACAACGTGCTACGTAATATACACACTCAAAACATATTCGTAAAATACTGCATTGTCTTATCTCCCGCCTTCACATACATCTGACCCAAACACATTGAACATTTTATCCCAAGCCCATTCCAGCCAGCTGAGCTCTGGGGGGTTTTTTTTCTTACAAATTCCACGAATTCTGGAATGATGGTTGTTGATGCATGAGCACCTGTTTTTTTCAAGAGCAGCTTTGCGCATTTAGACAGTTCTGCACTGGCCGTGACCCACACATGGAAAGCAAGAAAAATAGCCATGCAGCTGCCGCCTATTGTAGTGTGTGTTGCATTAAAATGTTTGGCCGATTTGTGAAACGCTACAGATAGGGGGGCATAAAGGAGAGCCGTGTATGCACATGTTGGTATCATTGAGAAAAATACATTTAATCTCAGAGGTCTATTTGGCCATATTCAGGGGAAAAAAGATTTGGAAATGGGGTTTAACAAGCCACTTTGCCTGCTATGCACAGGCCAGAAAATATTGACATTTTATTTTATCTTGATACTTGCTCGCGTACGTAAACGTAAAAGGGCAACTTGCTCACGCCACCACTGCCCCCCCCCCCCACCCCGAGGGTGCGTTGGCCTACTCTTCCACGCCCTTCCATGTTCCAGACATCGTAAAACCTTCGTCCTGCCAGTTGACTGCGTGGTGTCCAGATAGTTTACGTCAAGTCCTCAATTCGCAAAGGTTGTGGAGGCACATGAAGGCTCTCAATGTCGCCAGGCTTCAATTGAATGATGTAGGTATGTGTGGTGAACTTTATTCGCACCGTACCTAACCAACCGTGCTCATCGGAGGTGCGGGGGAAGGACAACAAGCGTTGCGGGAAGCCAACAATGATGTGTCAAAATGGAAAGAGATTAGCATCTTACATACGAACGTGTAATTTCTACGACTGACTCAGGGCTGACAATTGAGTTATGTAAAAAATAGGAATAGGCTTTACCCTTTCTGGCAATGAAACAGTTGTGTTAAGATGTTCAATAAATAGATTCATTTTTGCAAGGAATCAAACTTGCATTAACAGACTTGATTCTTTTGTTAATGCAAAGTTGACTCCTTGAAAAAAAATTCTATTTGGTGTTTGAACATCTTAACACCCGTTATATTGCCAGACAGGGTAAAACCTATTCTTGTTTTTTCATACTTTGATACTGGCAAAAAGGTCCCATAGCGATACGCATCGTTTGCTTCAGCACTTGGTAGTCGCAGTTGTGCACACAAATGCGAGCCATCAATTGTAAACTATTCGGTAGCGCTAGTCCTTCCCAGTCAGTCAGTGTGCTTTGTTTAACTCGGAGATCAAATAGACCCATCGAGACATTTGAAACATTGCCTCTTTTTCAAGGGAGACCTCGATTTTTTTCATGCACATATGGCATTAATAAGAACATCTTTTTTGGAACGATCAAAGAAACAACAGAAATATATCATATGGGGTTTTAATAATGAGTAAAGCATACTTCTCTTTAAAGTTCACTTCGGGGTAAACACATTATTGGGTTGAATTTGACTCTCTCTCGCACCTAAATGCTGTAACAAAATCTAAATGATATTAATAAGCAAGCATAGAAATGCATTGCTTAGGATGGACACATGGGAACCTTGAAGATGAGACATGAAGTCGGGAAATGAGTCAGAAGTGAGGCAGACATGTTGAGTTAGACCTCAAGCAAAGGGCCTGCGTCAACACATTCACCTGTTAGTCCATTAATCATCATATCTTTTTCTCATATAATTTACAATCAAATTCCTGTACAGTGGTTTTCTTAAACACCAATATCATACTGTTAAAAAAAAGTTTACTCGCTGGATTCCTAGTTGGGCACGAACTGGGCTCAACGCATCTAATAGCATTGAGGCCCCCCCACCCTCCTCCCCTCCCTCCTCCGCACCCTCCCTCCCCACCCTCCCCCCCCCACCTCCCTCCTCCCCACCCTCCTCCCCACCCTCCCTCCTCCCCACCCTCCTCCTCACCCTCCCTCCTCCTCCCCACCCACCCTCCTCCCCACCCTCCCTCCTCCTCCCCACCCACCCTCCTCCCCACCCTCCCTCCTCCTCCCCACCCACCCTCCTCCCCACCCTCCTCCCCACCCACCCACCCTCCTCCCCACCCTCCTCCCCACCCACCCACCCTCCTCCCCACCCACCCCCCCTCCCTCCTCCCCACCCCCCACCCCCCACCCCGACCGTGTATTCTGCGCAAATGCTTGGGAACTAGCAGCTACCGTATATTCAAAATACGTTTTGCTCGCCGTCTGGCTGGCTGCAGGGGAGGGACACCATTAAAGGAGGTGCGGGCGGATAGTTTTTAATTCATGAAAATCACGAGCTGTGGTCTGATTTTATTCCCGGTCATAGTGAGAGATTAAATTATCACTTTTACGACTACAACACGTGGTGAAACAACCTATGTCATAGTTATTTTAAAGCTTACATTCTTCACATTAGTATTTTATTTCGTGTTTTAAGCGTCGTCATTTCTTGCTCGTTTCATTGTTGGTATTTTACACAACCATTTAAAGTTATTCATTGTTGAAGCGGAGTGGCGAAAGTTGAAACGCTTGTGTCTCACAGCAACAAAGTCCTGGGTTTAACTCCCGATTCGGGTGCCTTCGTGGAGTTTATATGTTCTCCCCCTGTTCTTCATTCCTTTCCTCAGCATTTTCCTGTATCCTCCCATAGCTAAAACTTACAGTGAAATTGATGTTGACCAACCGTACCAATGCAGGACCCTACTAAATAAGAGTCGTTGAACTCAGTCTGACTTTCCTGGGTAAATAAGTAATTTATACATTTGTTTGTGCGTCCGTTTCTCAGTCCGCTTGCCCTGGTTGAGGGTCGCGGGCTACAACGTGTGGAGTAGTGGCTATCCACACCTCCCTTTCCCTGGCGGCAGACTCCAGCACTACTACAATATATACTATTATACACTACTACACACTATATTCTTTGGTTCTTTCGGTAAAGTCACGTAGATAGAAAAATAATAATAAAGTGAATACAAATAATTATAAAAAAATTAAAACCACGATGTTTCGATCGCAACATAAGCAGTCGTCATCAGAAAAAGGCAAACTGTTTATAAAGGTAAAAAAATTAACCCGTAAAAACTAAGTTTTTCACTATAAATCCTTTATATGCGTGTTCAATGGGCCACAACCCAGCCCACATTGGTCTTTGAAAAGGGCGGCTAGAGTCCTCTCGTCCTCTGGCTTGAGATGGCTGCCACCTATGGGTCAGATGATTGCCTGCCACCATTAAGCAATTGGTAATTAAATAAATAAAAATTACCTAAAAAGTGTAAAATTTAGGGAAAAAAATTTCACGAAAAGAAATTGTCACGCACAACGAGTCTGTGTGCAAAATGTCAGCTCGATTGGATCACGGGAAGTGGGTTCAAAAACGACCGAAAGATTTGCACAGTCGTAAGCGCGCAAGCAAGCAAGCAAGTGAACTTAATATAAAGGATTTAAAAAATGGCGTAGCCCAAGTGTCATCAGCATGGGCGGGGCAGCTAATGTTAATGTAGGTGATGGTAGTTGTGGGCAACGACGACGCTGGTGGTGGGGTTCCACCAATTAAAGGGCTGCCAGGTAATCATTGCATCTCGCGTTACAAACTCACACTGTTGACGGTGGAGGTTGCTGCTAGAGGTGATGGTAGTAGTGGGCAGCGATGGTTCTGGTGGTGTGCTTCCACCCATTAAAGGGCTACCACACTACTATACACTATACACCACACTATACACTACACTACTATACACTACTATACACTATACACTACTATACACCACACTACTATACACTATACACTACTATACACTACACTATACACTACACTATATACTACTATACACTATACACCACACTATACACTACACTACTATACACTACTATACACTATACACTACTATACACCACACTACTATACACTATACACTACTATACACCACACTACTATACACTATACACCACACTATACACTACACTATACACTACACTACTATACACTATACACTACACTATACACTACACTACTATACACCGACTCTAGCTCTTTCTGGGCAATTCCTGGGCGTTCCCAGGCCAGCCCAGAGACACAGTCCCGGGCCCGCCCCGGGGTCTCCCGCCCAGTGCACACACGAAGATATTGGGTACCAATTCTCAACACTGCCTTATCGTTCCGTAATTTTTCATAGGAAAATGCGTCTGACCCTTGAGGTGAAACAGCCAAGCTACTTAAAACATTTCCATTGGTGACACCGAGAAGTTAACAGTCCACGGGCTCGAGATTGGGAGCAACCATTTTAATTTCCGAACGACAGCAGGGTTGTTCTAACCTTAACCCATGGAATCAGCCTTACCATCACAACGTGACAGTTTCCCGATGAAGCATCATGATTATCTATTATATGCTGCAACAGCAATTACCCATCAGTAATTTGATATAGTTCGTGTCGGAGCATCCGATACTGAACTAAAACACGTGGAGCAGCGATTTAAGAATGATAAATGGAGCTATTTAAAACTTCATATTTACTTTGACACGCTGATAACAACAAATCTAGCATGCTCAACATTTAGCCTGCCTAAGTGACATGCAGTGGTACGTGCAACACATTTCATCACTTCATTACAAAGTTTAGCATTCCGATGCTGGTGCCATACACATTCGAGCAGCATTTACTCATCGTTGCGTGCAACATTTGTCTCGCGTAGAGCTCAATTAAATCAGTTTTTCTTGAATGCGAACCCATTGGGCAGCAAGTCCCGCACTGCGTGGAGCCCGAGTGTGCAATATTTGCTTGCTTGCAGAGTCACTGGTGCAGCCACAGGCCATCCAGCACCATCGATCCCTGGCTTTCGACATGTTCTTTCACGTCACATCGGACAGGCATCAAATGCACGGCCCCGCGACGACCCAGATCACTGCAGTAAATGTCAGCCTGTCGAAGAAGTCTGACCTTTAAATATTGTTTTCCCTTCGTCTCTCTGTCTCTTTTAGCCGTTTTATTCAGCCACAGGTATGAACACACAATCTTCTTATATTTTAAATGTAAGCATCCATACTAACCGATGCTGCAAATGGTATTGCACCAGTTGATATGTATGCGGGCTTTACTTGTGTGGCCACGTCTCATAAAAT
The DNA here is from genome assembly GCF_015708825.2 of Lethenteron reissneri. Lineage (NCBI taxonomy): Eukaryota > Metazoa > Chordata > Hyperoartia > Petromyzontiformes > Petromyzontidae > Lethenteron > Lethenteron reissneri. The sequence continues at coordinate 12,582,120 of NC_083796.1, forward strand.
CCTGGAATTGTTTGTTTTGCCACAATGCCTAACGATAATTTAAGACGTACATTTTCTTGTGATACTGTACTTGCATTGCCACAATTTGCCAGTTTGTGCACAAGCACAATTTAACTTTGAAAGAAGGGCCATTCCCAGAAATGCCACCTTTGTCCCTTGAAGGGAATTGTTATTGACAAATGTGTTGTGTTTAAATTATAGGTATCTTGACTAAAGGTTTAATGACACCATATATAGTGTGCTAATGTACGCACAAAAATCCCATTAATAGCCTCATAAACACTCTTGCTAAGTGCTTTTAGCAAGTACCTGGGAAGGCACGTAAGGTGGTGATGATGATGATTTATAATGCTTGTTTATCCAGGAAAGTGTCCAGTACCAAATGCCTGACTTGATTTTCTCTCCCTGGTGACGGACCATACCGTGACCATTCATTTAGGCTGGGGAGGGGGGGCTTAAGTGAGGCCCAGGTAAGGTTCAGATACCAACCAGTGATGACGAGTGATACCCAAGCCCACGAGTCCAGGATTGTAGTCCGGTGTTTATCAGTACATACGGTACAAGAACTACGGTTGTGGTGGGATGAAAGCCTGAATCCTTAAACCACCAACTTCAAAAGCTTGCACCTGATGAACATCGTAACGTAAATACTGTTCACCCACTTCATTATTATTCGGTCCACAATACAATATTTGCACTGAGACACATATACGTATTCCCCAACGATCGACCACATTGTTAACAGCTGCCGTCTTTCACTTCTTTAAAGGCGGATACTATGCAGACACAAAATATGCCAGTTGTGACGAAAACAGAATATTTAACCTCGTGTATTTTTGAGGCGCACGATAGCTGCTGGAGATATGTGGAAAGCAGAGCGATGGGAATGCCTGGAGCACCATCTGGTGGTTAAATTGCAGCACCAACAAGCACGTGGGCCAAGGGATTGGCCCGGTACCACATGGGATGATGACGAACGCTACCACAGTCATTCATGCACCATTGCGGTATCCACCACATAAACATCTCCCGTGTATACTCATATTGCACGTGTTTCATAGTCGCATGATAATTCTTGTTGCAAAACGATACCTTTCAAAAGCTATGTTTTCCGTAGAACGTATCTTTAGTTCCTATTTCTCATCAAAAGCTACCACTTTGACCTTGCTATCATACATCATTGTGATCGAGAGAAAAACATATTCCAGGAAATATTTTATAACATTTGTCACACCGAGTGGGTACCGATAAGTGATTTCGGGGCCAATGGCTCAAAGGTTTATTGATCACTTAATAACAATTGGTCCCACTTTTGATGATATCCAACGTTTTAGCAGCAGGTCCAGCTTTGCCCTTTTTCATACCGCAAAGGGCAGAGTTTACTCCTTCAAGTATGACACGTCTCAGAGATGGCATATGATCCCTGGTCGTTACGAACTGTTTTGCTGGAGATCTGCACAGCGTTCCTCCACTCAATTAAATATTCTGTATCAATGAACATTGCAATGCGTGGCCATCTGATACTCCTACTGATACTTCTGCTGTTATGGAGTGACTCATGCTGCCAGCTATGGCTGCAAAGTTTGGTCGTACATGTTTTGTATATCGTTTATTGTTACATTTCAATCACAGTTCCTATGATCACTGTTACATTGTTTTATAGCTTTATTTTGGTGATTTCGAAAACGTTTTGGATTAGCCATATTTGTTTGTTGTTGTACAGAGTTAGACTGAAAACTTTAATTGAAATTGTCTTATGGTTGTTATTGTTTGACTTGCATCCCACTGGGATTTTTTGCACACAGCATTGATACACGGTGCTTTTTCTAGAAGACTTTGCTGTTTTTCCTGGATTTTTCTGTTTGCGCGGAGTCACTTTAAGATGTTTCTTGTTCATCTTTTTGTTTTGTGCGGTTGCACCCGATTCAAGAGCCGAATGGCTCACAGGGCTATACCAAATGAATGAAAATTGAAAACCGAAACTGTTTTGCTGGAGATCTGCACAGCGTTCCTCCTCCACTCATTTCAAGATTCTGTATCAATGAACATCGCAATGCGTGGCCATCTCAGCCACGCTCAAGTCGACGCCGACCCAAGTTCTTCCCGGTGCTCACCCCGCATCGCCCCGCCGCAAATGCCGTCGTGAAAGAGCGGCCGTCCAGAAAAACCAAAACATTCTCGTTAACCCCCCCTCCCCGCGCACCTTCCGATCGATACATCGGGACAGAAACCAAGTGCCACCTGTTCGCCTAAAATCACAACACCCTTTTCTGGATCACAGCAGCCTCACACCCGAGCCCCAAATGAAGACGAGAGATGGCAGCGAGGCTGGACTGCGACCGACTTCGAAAAAAATCAACGTCTCGTACAGCGACCCTACCGGTTTCAAACTTCCACGCCGCCAATGATCGACCATCAACCGGATCAGGAGCGGGCCGTGGGGCCGATAGGGCCACGGGATGCCGCAAACGGCGCCATCGAAGATTCGGCGGCCTTCGAACGCGGCCACAAATCTCCCCAACGATCGGACCGCATCGTAAACAGCTGCCGTCATCACTGCACTCCTTTAGAGGAGTGACGGACGAAATCCACTCTGCGTCTGAACAGATAATTGAGTGGATAACAAATCTAAAATTACATCTATAATCTGCTGCTATGAATCCATGCTAAAGAAAAATCATTAGTTATACTTCCATCTTCATGCCAAAGGGCTTCCATTTGTTGTTGCCAATCATCGACGCATATTTTGCTGTTGCTCCCATTGCTTGCTATATTTTCAATCTTTGTTTCATTATAATGTAGCGTCTCATACTTCATTGCTTTACGGATGTCTGTGTAGTCTTCGCTGTTCCTCCTTGCCAACATATCTTGTGGCTTCAGACAAATTAGTTTGCTTTCATTTTCCTAAACATTCAAAACATTATTACGATGCCAGCATTATTTAAAGTGGTGACATTAATTTCTTCTCTTCGGTTAATTAGTCTCGACATCGTTACCTGCTGGACTAGGTGTTTTTTTGCTTATCTTGGTTTTTCAACTCCACTTCTCAAAATGGGTTTAAGGTACATATTTACTTTCAATTAAATGTGGCTCAGTATTTGGCTCTTAATATAAAAAACAGACTTTGGAGCGTTCATACGGTATATGCTGACAATGCACATCACAAATGTTTTTTATTCAGCATGTTGATATTTAACATTGAATATCACTCAAACATCCACATTTTTCTTTACTTTTATTGAGAATTTAAAAGCAGATACAATATAAAGACCAGGTTAAAGAGAATACACTTCAAATTCCATAACTTGATAGGCAACAAAACAAAACTGCTCACTGAATACGCATTCCAGGTCAAGAAACAAGTCACTATAGCACTTTTTAACAAAATGTCCAATACTTAACGACTGTAAATCTAGAATGTGAAGCTTACAACAATTACGTTTTATTTGCAAAACTTTTTTCAGATAAAACTAGAAACATATATACAAAAGCAATACAAAAGCAAAACAGTGCAGAGTTATCTGTTAAATTATTTGCTAAATTTACCTACAGTTTAAAATCCAGAGCACAAAAAATTCAGCATACATTTACACAACTGTACAGAACAAAAATATCATGTTATACATAATACTTCTCCATGCAGTACACAATCTGTAAAAAGTTAAAAGGTTAATATCGTGATTACGAATGCCAAAATGCAATCATCCATGGCCAAGTTTATAATCTATCTCAGGGCTTTGAAGTTTAGATTGCACACTTGAATTAGTTTTAAAAACTGAAGGTAACTCGTGAATGAAAGCGAAGGCAACTCTGAGGTTTGGTAATTGTTGAATAAGATTTTTTAGTGAAATAGGATGGAATGGATGATGCATCAATTAGCTAAAATGCACAAATGCCAAAATCCATGATTCCAAAAAAAGAGGCTGTTGACATTTCAGAATTGCAATCAACATTATGTACCCATCCATTAGTAATGTTTGTGCATATATATGATTAAAAGACGTGTTCATGTATACAATACATTTTACATGCCAGGTGGCACAAGCTTATACACAAACAAGCTATTTGACAGTTTAAATGGGCATAGGAGATACTGTATTCAAACACCTTGGGTGGTGTATTTGCTCTTGAAAATATTCTAAAACGTACTTAGTAGACAGATTATACATTTAATAGCATTGTGCCGACTAATTATGGCCAACATTTTTGGAGGCCTTCCACTTCCAGTCTTCCCAAAATAAATTTATTGGGATGCAAAGTTAGATAAAAAGTCACAAGATTACAATTCTAAATCGAAAGATGTCAACCTTTACAAGACGACTAATCGTGTACCACCTTGTGTGCATTGCTTGAAAGGTATATATGCGTGACAAACCAAAAATCCCAGAAAACAATCAGTTATTTTACAACCGATACATGAAACATCATTGAAAATGGTCTTATGGTTGGTGATAAATTGTAGTTGCAGCCACTACACACTGCTACCTCAAAAATATATAAAAAAGGGAAAGTTTCAATTCTAAATGCCTAATTAGCCCGGTAATAGTTGCACAGATTGATTCGCCTGTGGTGAGGACTCTGGTTATGTGAATCCTGATACACTGTAATTATTTTTAATTGACAAATGGAGTGTTAGCAGAATAACTATAATAGATTTAAAAAATAAAACTTTACATTAATGTTTTGTAGAGTGAAAAGCAAAAGTTTGACTTACAAGGTCACTTTAAAGTCCCAAAAAAAGCCTGAAGGTGCAATGCAATATTGTGGCAAACATTGATAGGCAGTAAATGCATATTTCAGACATTGCCGACATTAAAAAATGTACAAAATGAAAAGGCAACCTCACAGACATTTTTATTTAACTTAAAAATTCAACCTCACTCCTACATAAAAAAAAACGTTACATGCCATTGCATACTCCAAGCATCATATTTACTCATAATTCATCTGCAAAGTTGAGTTGCAAAATGGAGAACGAAATATCTTCATAACTTGCACAAATATTCTTTCAACGTGGGTTTGAAAAAGGTTGTTTAGCCGTTCGGAGACAGTAAACCAGCCCATTGCAATGTTGCAGCTTTGCAGCGTCAGAATGGTTAATCAATGAAAGAAATATCCATGCTCGTCTCAATCATGCAAATCTACATTCAAGAGATTATAAATCTGTTTAATATGGTTGAAAGCTTAAACTAAGCCATAATGGTATAAATGAACGAATCAAATAACCATAATCGTTATCATAAATTAACCCAAATGATTCACAGCCTATGGCCGAATCACCCAAAGTTAGGCCGGATCTTATACGATCTCAGAAGAAAAGCTGATTGGAACCTGGACAGTGCGTGTATGAGTGGATCATGCACAACACTGACTTAGAACAAAACTGTCAGCAGAGGGCAGTGCGGTAAGACCATTGCTTTACTGTGATATGCTTTACTATCTATGCTGCCCCCTTTCACCAGCCCGCACAGACCAAGGTGAAGTATGGTCAAATAACCACGATGATTTGCACAGCGTCTGAAGAACCTCGTCCAGTCGTGGGGTTGACAAAAGGGCTGTACATGTACGACCATAATTGTTTTACTTGCCGCAATAGATCTCAATTGGTAGAGGAGATGGTCACAAACCCACAAGTTGAAATGCCAGCTGGAAGTTAACTTAAGCAGAGTGTCCCTCTAGTCAGTACAAACTGGTTGGAAATCAACAGCGGTTGTGCTGAAGAGAAACTGCAGTGGGACTTCTACTACCCAGGACCCGAAAAAGCAATTATCATCACTGCTCAAAGCTTGCATGACAAAGATTGGGGCAGTTTGGAAATGAATTAAGTATAGTTAAGATACAGTGACTGAAACTAAACAAGCATACCATGGTACTGAAAATGGGTCAAATGTACATGCAAATGTGAAAATGTAGATTTTTTTTAATACCTTCAATATAATCACATTTATCACAATGTACAGGGAATAGCAAACCATTGAAACACTGCACAAATGCACTAACCATTGTGAAATATCATATGGCATAAGATTAAGCACAGACATAAACAGGTTAATAACTAAGTTGTTTGGCTTATTCTAAGATAATAAGAACCTGTCAATTTGTTTTCATTCAAATTGCATAGCATCTCAAATGCTTTGAAAGATACATTATGAAGTAATACTTAAGTGTGCTAAAATACAACACTGATCTTTTTAGTCATAAACATTGATAAAGTATTAATAATAAAACTAAACCCTAAACTCTGTTTAAATATCAACAATACAAGTCCAGGGGTATATCAATGTCCCACTCTAGCAATGTGAAAAATGCTTAACATTCCATATCTTAACAAATACTCTTTCAAATGGCGAATAATATAATTACTGTTTACTTAACCACGTGTTGAAGTCTCTACTTAGAAAGGTTGAATGGACACTTCAATTATGACTTGCAGATATGTAAAAAATTGAGAAACTCAAATGATGCATTTTTATTCCGAATTAATGGCATCCTACACCTATAATCAAATAACCTTTTTATATATCAAAAATACCAAAATTACATTTATTTTAACACAAGGACAATTGCAATTACAGCTATTATAATTGAATTCAAAGTAGCATAAACATTTTCAGTGATTTCCAACTAAACCTTTACCCTTGGCTACATATGCATCATGTTTCATTTCTATTAAAAAACAACTTTAAATGGCTTGAGGACAACCACTTCAAGGCAGAGTATACGTATTCACATTGATAGCTAAAGAATGAAATGAAAAAAGCAACATTAAAAAATAGCAGGATACTGCTAACTCAATTGGCAATCAATCTGCAAGGCTGGCTTGTAGCAATTCGACATCTAAGTGTAATTTCCAGTACAAAGAGAACCCCAGAAAATAGCAAAGGTCTCTCTACATCCAAGGCCCCCCCCCCCCCCCCACGTATGAATTTACAATGAATGCTGTGATGTAAGAAGTGTGAGTAATAAATATGGTTCGGCCTCAACTGGATAGTGTGTAGGATTGGATAGCAGCATCTTATAAGCAGATTCCCCTGCACCTCCCAAATATAATCCCTTCTGGAAAAAAAAATTCCATAAAAAGGCACTTTCGTGATACGCCCCAACCCCCAGAAACCCATTACCACCTAATAAAGTTTCACATGAACAATTGGGAAGGTTAACATCTGTTCTTATTCATATTAAAACATTGGTGTCACTTATAACAGGCGAATGAAGACCATTTTAACGCAGCCTTGGCACAGCAAATGTTCTGATTAAATTTACTACTGTGGCCATGAGTCTGGTAAAGTTGGAGATGTGAACCAGGTAAAGTCAAAGACTACGATCCATACCCATCTCAAACTTTTAAGTTAAAGTCTTCCCAAGTCTGTATGTGTGTAAATGCATGCAAATGCTGTACATAGAGGACATGCATCAAACTGGACCATGAAAGTATGGAAATACAAACCATCTAGTTCACTTTCCAAAATGATACGTGCCAACTTTAGTGTTCAGCGTTATGAGTAGCATATAACGGGGCTTCAAAATAAGCCCACGGTCAGGTCTGTGATATTCTTTTTGTATGACAATACTAATCTCCTGGAATGCCCCACAACCACAACGAATATTGTAAAAGTTATAGTATGTGCAGAAATATGGTGTTGTTTCTTAAATTAACAAGTTCTTAAAGTGTTTTTAAAAAGTAAAAGTGATAAAAAATTACACTGTTGTGTATTAAATAATGTATGAAATATCAACAAGGATGGCCTGTGTACTACAACCAATAATTTTTATAACGGACAATTTTACGTCGTTCTCATTGAGCAGCTATCACACCTCCTGTATGTGAACTTCTTACATTAAAGTGTTTACGACAAAGGTCTGCCACCCATGCAAGAAATCATGCACTGTATGGATAAGGGTTGCCTTCAACAATTCTTGATGTTTACAAGTGTATGCAATTTTTATGCTAAATACACGAGAAATATCTTGATTTGAAGCTTTCGTGACTGCACGAATCCACTCTTTGGTTCTTTCGGTAAAGTCACGTAGGTAGAAAATAAAATCAATCACGACGTTTCGATCGCAACACAAGCGACCATCATTAGGTGGAACAGATACAGCAGCAGAACTGCTGACATAGGAGAAAGAGCTGCTGTAACAAGAGTTTATATCGGATTGTGGTGGGCTCAACCCAAGGGTAAGTGGGCGGAGCTAGAGAAGGAATTTGTACATAAATGAAATGTGAGAGATTAGCATGTCAATGTGAGAGATTAGCATGTCCTATATAAACTCTTGTTGCAGCAGCTCTTTCTCCTATGTCAGCAGTCCTCCTGCTGTATCTGTTCCACCTGATGACGGACGCTTGTGTTGCGATCGAAACGTCGGGATTTATTTCATTTTATACCTCCGTGACTTCACCGAAAGAACCAAAGAGTACACGAGGAATAATAAAACAGCAAAACAATCTGAGCAAATCTAAATAAGACAGCAAAATAAAACAATTAAAATGTATATGCAATATCCAAACATTACTTTGTATAATTCTACAAGACAAGAATATAGAGCATTTAACAGTAGGCAGAACATCACCTGCAACCACATGGTCACAATAAACAATTTAAAGGCTCTAAAGATGGCTTTATTTGTAAACATACCTTACCTTTATGTACACGTCACTACAGATGCTACAATACATTACGCTGTACACAGATACTGCCAACATAATGAAAAATTCATAGGTCAAGACTAAGCTATGATTAAATGCCCAAGACTACACTAGCTTAAACATAAATATAAAAAAATAACATATATATTGATTTTCTTGACATGGATGGTGCAAATGTTTGCATTAATCATTGCAATGTTTTGCATCTCATTGCATTATTCTAATCGTATGTAACATTTCATAAATCCATTTAAGTTGTATGTAGTTATACATTTTTATGACTTTTAAATGGATTTAAGACGCATTTTAAGCTATGAAACGTGCATGATGCATGCCCCACGAACAATGCAATTACACAAAGACCCATTCTCATTTGTTGCAACTTCATCGTGTTATCGCACTTGAAAATCTGAAAGCCAGATAACGAGGCTTGGGATACTCCAGTCAAGCAACATGTTGACTTGAATTTGCCAATTTGAGTTTTCGTCGATTAGGACTGCAAGTTAGGACATACTAAAAGTCCCCAGAGATCTAGACACATTGCATTTCACTCATGACTAGAATACCAACTTGAAATCATCCTCAAGTGAACACACAAAAGAGGAAATGAGCCCAGGGCATCTGCAAGGCAAGGCCATCGACACGTTGGTAACGATCAAAGTTTCCCTCTTCCAACGAAGACAAAATAATGCTGCTTCAACACAAACACACACACACACACACACGCAAATCAACGCGGTGCAATCCCTTGGACGCGTAGCTGGGGAGAAACGGTCCTCAGTCGAGCGGCCGAGGATCGGCCATGGGCATGGTGTGCAGAACCTCATCCAGAAGCTGTAGGGCCCGGTGCAAGTGAATCTCGATCCAACAGGGCGTCTCCTTGATGCTGTGCCGTGGGTAGTCGGGACCCCAGCCCTTCACGAAGCTCATGCGCAGAATGCAGAGCCGCCGTAGGTCGTCCACGCCGATGCCCGCTGCTGCCGACAAACCTGACGGCCGTGCGATGGGGGCAGTCGTAAGTATTTACAGGGTTTTGTTATGTTTTTAAATCCTTTATATTAAGTTCGCTTGCTTGCTTGCTTGCGCGTTTACGACCGTGCAAATCTTTCGATCGTTTTTAACCCACTTCCCGTGATCCAATCGAGCTGACATTTTGCACACAGACTGTGCGTGACAATTTATTTTCGTGAAAAAAAATTCCAAAATTTTACACTTTTTAGGAATTTTTTTTTTTATATTTAATTACCAATTGCTTAATGGTGGCAGGCAATCATCTGACCCATAGGTGGCAGCCATCTCAAGCCAGAGGACGAGAGGACTCTAGCCGCCACGCATATAAAGGATTTATAGTGAAAAACTTTGTTTTTACGGGTAAATTTTTATCATCGAGATTGCACGAGTGAAATGGACTTATCCGCGGTTGCATTCTCGGTTAAACCATTTCAACATTAGGCAAGCTATTTGAATTTATATGACGGTACTCTAGTGCTGTGAATATTTTAAATGTTCAGAGGTGATCCATGTCTTGCTGTCTCTCAATGTAATTCCAAGCGTGAATCTCTCATTGCTTATTTGCAGAATATTTAGTTACCTTGCATGTTATTGAGAATTACCATGTCATACAGGAAGTATGCACCGATTAAAAACACTTCTTTTTAATGTACATCGGTTTGTTATTTGTGGCTATATATATGTTTTTATCAGTGGTAATGAAAAATTCATAAGGCCTCCAAAAGGAAGATGTATTCCAAATCCATTCACACACTGAAAAGTACACATTTCTTAGCTACCTTGCAGCAAGATAAAACCACGATTATGAACCCATCTGGAAACAGATATGTCATCTTACATAGTTGCTTGCTTGAGTATGAACGTCTTTGAAATTCATCTTCTTGGTTCTTTCGGTAAAGTCACGTAGAAGGGAAGTAATAAAAAAATAAAAATAAAACATAATAAAATAATTCTCACGACGTTTTGGCCACAACGCAAGCAGCCGTCCTCAGGTGAAGACGCTGTCTCCCCGACAGACCTGGTCTTCACCTGAAGACGGCTGCTTGCGTTGTGGCCGAAACGTCGTGATAATTATTTTATTATGTTTTATTTTTATTATTTTATTACTTCCCTTCTACGTGACTTTACCGAAAGAACCAAGAAGATTAATCCCTGCAGTCACGAAAGCTTTAAATCGAAATATAAGTCTTTGAAATTCCACAATATCTCGGTCCTTTTCTTTTACGTGGAGTACACTGAAGGGTGTGTAACAACAATACACGTCAACACGAACTTGCGCCACGGGGGGGAGACTTACTGATGGCTGGAGCAATGCCTCCGACAGAGCCAGGACCGGGGATGTTTCCAGCCACGGCAGCTGCCTGTGCGGCAGCAGCTGCCTGTGCGGTAGCAGCTTGCTGCTGCATCTGCCGATGGCACTGTCTGAGGTCAAACACCTGCCATCACCAAGGGGCAACAAAAGATCACACACAAAAAAACAAAATTCACCAACATTTTTTAAATGTTTTTTTGCATAATTACAACAGCAAAAATATCAATCTTTACAGGGTAAAAGTCGAAGAATGGCAATCATTTGATGCAGCTATGACGATTGGTTCATTCTTTTCTCAGGCCGCTTGTCCTGGCGAGGGTCGCAGTGGCAGCATGTTGAGTAGGGCGGTCCAGACCTCCCCTTTCCCCTAGCGTTCCCAGGCCAACCGAGTAACATAGTTCCCCGCCAGCAGTGTCCTGGGCCGGCCCCGGGATCTTCGCCCAGTGGGGATCTGATGATGATGATTCTATTTCAAAATGCTGTAAGATTTTACGTGAAGTGACCTTTATATATGCGCCGGGATAGATCTTGTGCACAGCATCTCCGGGTGCCCGGCCTGCTTCCCGATCCAAGTAGTAACTCTGCACGAAAACAGCGTGGTCGCTGAGACAGCGGACCCACACGTCCCCCTCTCCCCGGCACTCCAGCTGGACGCCCTTACCGATGTGAAGCCTGCACACAGACGGCGATTAGTGAAGCTTGTCTTTGTCACGTCAATGGGCAAAGAAAAAGACTTACAAATGTATATAGATCAGGCACTACTGAAATACATTTCTTCTCTACAAATGCAGGGAACACTTAATGTTTTCGAAAGGTACTCGCCTCGCCTTTTCGCTGGCATCAGTCCGATGAACATTGGAGAGCTGGCCGAGACAAAAGCGGTCCCCGCCCGAAGGGTCCACGTAGCCGTCCACCGTTACAATGGGGCAGCTGGAGGGCACTTTGAATGTCTCGCCCACCTGGACGTCCATCTCAAAGTATGCAATGGAGCACCAGAACTCTGGACCTACAAAGGGGAGTTTCACTTATCCATCACATTTGTTAATTATATACGAGTCAAATACCTTTCTCTATGAGCGTTGTAAGGCTTTACGTTCGTAAAGTTTCCGTGAGGTAAACAGCATGTACGCCCCCCCTTTCACCTTTGACATTCACCTCCTTACAAGCAAACCCGTGCTACCCGTGATGTTATCTCTGTGACAATGCTTTGGTTAAATAAAAAAAAGCGAATTTGATTTATGCAAGTGGTTATGTTTTAATTGTTATAATTGTTTTACATTATTGTTTTATCACCTCAATATCTCAATGAAAGGCTATTCCTCACCGATTTTACGCTGGAAACGTAAGTTTGACCGATGTGCATCTGTTAAAAATGCATTTAAAAATGTCAGAATACATTAGAAAGCTCATTGATCATATTGGAGGATATTGTTGACAAATGGAACCTTAAAAATAATTCGGACTCCGCTCATATTTCTCTTAGGAATCATTCAATGATGAGGTCACAACATGAAACAAAGTGAGCAATCCCATTTTTAAGTGACGGCGCGCATTTTGTATGACATTATTAACTGAAAGGTACAGCTCTCTATTAAAGTATCATTACCAATATCAATCATAATTTTGACCCAAAAACTAGGTACATTTGGTTATCTCAGTAATTTTAGGTTATTTTTTTATCATACACAAGTCAATCTTAGTGATCAACGGATATCCACTTTCCACGGATTTTTACATACTAAGTGAGGTCAAGAAACAGTAAATGATTGAAACCGTTTGTAATACCTGGATGGGTGGAAAGGGGAGGCTGGAAAGAGAGCTCATTGTGGTGTGGAGGCCCTGCAGAAAAAAGGAAAACTCCTTTGCATGAGCCAAGCAACGACGACTATTGTATCAATTCCAAGAAATTTACATGCTGTGCCTTGAGACAACTGTTATGGATTCATGTGGTTTGTTTATTTAGCATTCAAAATTTGGCCCTGAGAACATTATTACAATCTGCCAACCCATGCCTTGTAGAAGGATGGAGCACTGCCAAATATTTGCCATTTCAATTGAATAATTCTTTAAGGAGGTCAAGAATAAAAAATAAACATGTTTTAAACAACCACATTTGGAGACAATTATTGTTATGAATACATAATTCTCAAGAACAACAACGGTTATTGCAAATGCAATACATCTTAAATGATTTACAATGAAATTATAATGAATGGCATGTTGAAGAAACAAACAAAATATAGATCAAGGGGAAAAGTTTTACTACTTTGGTTTTTCATTATATCGATTGATGATATTAACCTCAATTCATTAAATAATAATAATTTTATGACAATGTTATGGAAGGGTACAGAGTAACCTGCAACTGTTGAAGAATAATTTATTTTTGTTTATCAGATGTTGCACATAGTTGTTAGAAAGTATTGCATACACTACATTCTTCATTCAAAGAAAATGTACAAATAAAATTCGTCACACTATGGACTAAAAAAAAAAGATCGGCTACATTTAATATATAAATATATGAAATCATAAATATATATAAAGTATTAAGAAACACAACAATTTTATAGAATTTGTAATACTTGATTTGTATTATGACCTATAATTCCAGATTTCATATCATCCACGTAATTATGAACACAGTATACAAAGTACATATATCATTTAAATATAATATATACTTATAAAACAATGTGCAGCCCTGCCATTGCTTGCTCACACCACTTCTAGAAGACAGTCCTCCATAAGAGAGAGAGCAAGTGAGCCCCCTTGTCGTAATTTGGCCCATTCTTCCACACTGGTCAAACAATTTTGAAGAGGTAGTAATCCCCGCTTTTACACCACCACACTTAGCCTAACGATCGACTATCTGTGGGTGCACCCATCTGTGCCGCTGGGTAGACGTAGGCAGGGGGATTAAAGAAACATATATATTGTTTAAAAATATCTCACTAAATATTTCAAGTGGGGACAAAACAAAACACAAATATGGCTAAATGGAAAAAAAGAAGGCTGTTTAAGCAAAAAACACAGCTGGGCAATATCGACAAAAGAAAATAGGGAAATCTCTAGAGCTCCTCTAATCCAAGCTCATGCAACATGATACACGGGAAGCAATCGCTCGCATTTGGAGAGCACATTATTATTTTCCTGTAAACACAAGACGACCTTGCTCGAGCAGAGTAAATAATATGGCTTGCACGGCACGAACATATAATTCCGTATTCACTGAGCACAAAGATGCTCAAATGCATTTGTTCTTTGTGACAATATTTTGCCGTTACAAGATGAGGTCACCCCATCAACGCAAGAAACTGTTCGGGAAAAAATGTAAGCAACAAAAAACTTTCAACAAAATGTAAACTTTCTTGTACAGATACTGTAAAAACAAACATTCCATTTGAATAAAAACATCCCTTGCAGCAACAATGTCAATATTTAAAATAAACGCAATAATGCCTGCACACAAAAAAAATAATGAAAATCGTGTACTACTGCTAGACAATACTACATTTTTGGAACAGTTTTACAAAAAATTGTAAAAAGCACTGAGAAATAATTCCTGCAACAAAAATCACGTGTAATTTCAGCCATAGAATAATTTGCAAACTTAAAGGGGATTGAACGACCAATGGCCAATTCTTGAAATAATAAAAAAGTCTATTTACTTCTAAACAATAAAATCAGACGACGTTGTTTGTACTCACAGTAATGATTGGGATGATGCAAGGGCGGGTGGTGAGGAACGGGAGGACCATTCTGGTGGTGGACCATGTTCGCCGTGTAGGTGGCCGTACTGCTGCCCGTCCATGTGGGTGCAGCTCCATCTACATGGACAGCAATATGGCTGATGTAGATGTAGATGCAGAGCAACTTAAATTTCACATTCAGGTTGCTCAAGCCAGACAACCACATCAGGAGCAGTGGGAGTGTATCACTGTGATGTCTCCATCGTATTTGTGGATTGGGCATTCCATCGTTATATGTTGTACGGTCTGTTCTGGATGACCACAGTCGCACACTGGAGTGTGTTTTAATTTTCCATTTGTGCAACAGGTATCCACATCTGCCATGGTTTGTGTGTACACAGTTTAGGGTGCACCATGAGCTTCGTGGAAGATCTTAGCGTTGGCAGTGGTGCACGGTCACAAACAGCAAAAATCCCAACACACTCATTACAAACGCTGCGGTAAAATATAATAGGCGACTCATTGCGCAATGGCACTTAATCGTAGCATTCGTGAAATTAACGTGCGTGCTCTTTAATTCAAATAACAGTTTCTGTCACCCTACTGGCTCATAGCTCAGGCTTTGATAAATCTTTCCACAGTTACCAATGTGTATAATGTATGTGGTCATCCTGGAAACAGAATGAAATGGATTATTCACAAGGAAACGCTGGATAAAAAAAAAGCAGCAAAACAATCGCCCAAAATTTACAGGAAAAATGTATGAATGCGAGCCTGGTTCATCACTTCAATGACGGTGTCAAACATACAAGTGGAATTAAATACTGCATCATGCTGGTCTAATCAATTTAAATCTAGGTGAATGTTTTCATGAATGATAATTTAGAAAATAATTACATTTCCTGTGCTTTACAATGCATTTCAAATAAACCATACACAAAAACATATGTTCCTTAACATGTTGAGAAATTGTAAAACCTGAAGAAATAATTGCCACTTAAGCTCACTATTTGATCCTTATGGTGGTACCCCAGGGTACCAAATAGTACAAAATGGCCGAGGCAATGAAATATTTTATTTCTGGGACACTATTTTTTCCAGGGGTGTACTTCACTCCGCGACTGGAGTACCAATCAATCCGAAATCAGTGCTACTCCGCGATGTCGAAACGCAGCGAGGACGATTGCGCTGAAACCCTGAACGCTCGTGTATGCCCCATAGTGCATCGTGTACAGCTCGTCGATTTCCGCACCGCCGACCATCAACAGACTAAAGATGACTGCATCACGGACATTATGCGAGAGCCGGGGTAGTATGGTACTCCATGGTACCGTCATAAGGTTCATTTATAAAAAAAATCTTATGAGTAATATTGATATTACCTTTCAAGGCATGTTAAAATATAAACCGTGAAGCTATTATGTAAAATATGAATAAAAAAACAGCCTTATGTACGAAATACAGACACAGGATTCTCCCATCCCATCTTTAATATGTTAAAGGTAAAGGTGTAGCCGTGCAATTACTTGCTCAAGCCTCTGTTGGTGGAAGGCCCTCCACGAAAGGGAGCTCTAAAGAGCCCTTCCATGTATGTATGTTGAACTTCTTTCGCACCGTACGTAGCCAACCGCAACGGTATTTTGGTCTACTATTCCACACTGGCCAGAAATATCTGAACCGGTGGGAGTACCCACATTTTATACCAACCACAAACGACCTGTCGATCGACTATAACTTGTGGTGTACCCCTTACACTGCTGGGCGACCAGAGCAAAGGAGAATCAAGAAACTTGCTTATCATTGCACAACTACCATGCCGGGAGGCTGAACCGACGATTGCAATTGCAGTGTGCGCTTAAACATAACACCGCAGTTGCATCCCCCCCCTCTTCATCCGCAAGCGGCATACCTCTTCTTCTCGAGAAACCAGTGCACACGCTCACTTCTCAAAGGGCTTACTGTGAAAAGGCTGAGGCTGGCTCGAGAAGCCATTCTGCGGCGTGACCGGTTGCTGTCCACCAGACACGGCGACCATTCGATCGCCGAGGCCCACTGCCAGCAAAGAGCTGCTCTGCCCTGCAAGAGAATGTCACACGCCGCCGCAGCAGCAGCCGCCGCACATTATTACGGGGATAAAAATCATCGCGGATAATTATAACTTGTGGGAGCAGGGGGGAAGCCTACAATAACACCACCAGATTAACGATGTGCTAATGGAGTACAAATGCACGTGATAATAAGCAGGCTTAGCTCACGAAACGAATCACCTTAAAGAGTACGTGTCATTTCTTGTGGTATCAATTTATATTTTAGTTTTTAAGTGTGCAATTACTGTCAAAGCTTTCAATTTAATGAGTATGTATTGTTCATCATGGCTATTTATTTTCTTTTTAGCCATGCCAAGAAAAGCAGAAGTTGAATGTGATTTTTTTTCACATTTCCAAATAAACGAGAATAATAAAACACATGAGTATATTAGCAGACTGCCTTAGAATGATTTTCTTGTCCGGCCCATCGTAGCTAATGCTCTATTGTACTCTTGTACGGTCCCCATCTATTCAGCGACAAAGAGCAGCCCACGTCTTCCTCTTATACTCTTCATTTTTTTTTCATGAGCACACAGCTCCAACCCTTAGACAGACACCCATATATGGCTCTGTAAGCACACTGTATGGCACTCAATGCCTTAATGCAATAAATCAGCATGACATGGTACAGTGTGGGGGATGGGGAGTACTATAAGGCTCCCTTCGTACTATGTGAAATGGTGTGGCACTTCTTTATAAAAAAAGGCTCGCGACTTTTGCATGAACAAAACACAAAATAGTTAGGCTACCTATCTATGCAGTATTGCTGTAGATCTTGCAGCAATTTTAAAAGAGAATTCAGAATGGGGTCATCCTCCGACAGCATTTAGTATTAAAATAAATGAATGAGTGTGAACAAGTTAAGGAAATCTTCTTGGTTCTTTCGGTAAAGTCACGTAGAAGGGAAGTAATAAAATAATAAAAATAAAACATAATAAAACAATTCTCAGCCGTCCTCACCTGAGGACGGCTGCTTGCGTTGTGGCCGAAACGTCGTGAGAATTGTTTTATTATGTTTTATTTTTATTATTTTATTACTTCCCTTCTACGTGACTTTACCGAAAGAACCAAGAAGATGAATCCCTGCAGTCACGAAAGCTTTAAATCGAACAAGTTAAGGAAAATAAGCAACAGTGTCATTTTTGGCAGAGGGTCAAAAATGACAAACAGCAAAAAAGCACAGGCTGAGGACATGAAATTTGCTGAACATGCAAACCCGTCAACCCATCCAGAGCAAAAGGACAACTTAAATCTCACACTTGTCTGTGCCAAGGTCCAGGATGACGAAGTTGCTAGCTCAGTACTCTGACACGATGCATTAGACCCCAGAGACATCTCTGACTATTCTATTCATCAGCATTAATCCATTTAAATTATCAGCAAATCCCTTTGTAGTTTTGCCAAATGGAAGTCGATTCACTCACAAAGTATTTACTGGATAAAAGTGTGCACTCCAATTGTATTGTATTTTTTAGCAAAAAAACGAATTATACACATGTACCAATTTAGGCATGACACATTGCGCCAGTAAAAAGTACAGTCTACACATGATTTTTTTAGACTATGTAAATGCAGCCGCTGAAATAAGGTAGCAGAGTTGTCCATGGAACTGATAGCGAGTAGGAAATCATTCGTCATAAAACCAGGTTATTTAACTATGTTTAACACGGAAGCTTTCACGAGCAATAGTAACTAAAATTGACACGTTTGGTTTACGTGATAAATCTTACTAATTGGCTGTGTCGGGTGGTGGTGTGCTTAACAACACGTTTACATTTACCACAAAAATGAAATGTATTATATTATTACTTATTTGAAAGCTGGCAATTATTTGACAAATGAATGATAATTTGCAAATGAAGAAATCTACTTTTGTTTTTATCGCACAAATAATAAAGCACAATTGATTTCAGAAAAGATTAGACATGCTTTGAGTTGTGTCCTAGCCTCTGTCAAAATGACAAGCTTTACAATCACTTATTCAAAGCAATTTCCAATTTCAAGGAATTTTAACAGTTGAAATGAATCAACGTGCATGAAAAAACAACTATATGTATAAAGATCCAACTGCACTGCTTAAACTCAAGCGACTTTCCACACACACATTCACATCACGAAGGTGAAATGAAAGCAAAAAAACGAATACATTAGTTGGCACCAGAAACGAAATATAACGCACTAAAGGTAGGTTCAAATGTGTTTTAATTACATATTTAAACAAATTCCCAGGAAAGCCTGTTTTGATGCAAAAGCAAATCAATATTAAATATGCACGTTTTATTTATATGGACCTCTGTATATACGTTATCTATGCCATCTGTTTTTTTGAAATTATCACTCTGCCTTGAATGTAGTTGTACGCGGATGCCTCTTTCAGAAGTCGCTAAGAGGGCAGTACCGTTATGCATAAATGTCTCTGCTACCCACCATCAACAAAGTGCAAAGACTGGAATGATCTAATAATTATCTTCACAACATGGGAGGGGTCCTTATCCAGCAGTGGACTGAAATGTGTTTTTAAAAGATTTTCACATAGTAATATGAAGGCTACATTCACCGAGCTGAACCGCCCCTCCACGTGTGTGTGTCGACTACGAACCAGCGGGGATGAAACCAGCGGAGGTAGTTGGGATGGAGGTGTCGCCCTGGCTTGAGATTGACTGCGTTGTGGCAGGGGGCAGAATGGTAGACCCGGTGAACACATCCAGCTGTGTCCGAGCAACAGATGGAGGAGCTTGAGCCTGGTGTGAAATGAGCTGCAAGCTGCCGTGGCCCCCCTCGGAGGCGAGCCGGCCCGAGGGGCTGTCTGCCGACAAGCAGTCGAGGATGGGCTCATCTTTCACCAGCAGACTCGAAGGACCTCCGAGGATCATACAACACACAGAGCGACGCCAAATATCACTCGAGTTCTACTAGAAAGTGGCCGCTAAGTTACATGCTGTAAAAACATCTGATCGCAGCAGAACGATGTTTTAACGTAATATTTAAATATTGAATATAAAAAATGTAATTAGCCACGTTTAATTCCTAATTGTATTGTAACTTTAGTCTTAAATGAATGAAGCATTTATCAGGAAAACAAATGCTAATTTTATTTTGCTATCCACCACATTAATATATCATGCTGCAAAATTAACAGATGTACATACCTGTGCTTTGTAAAGTCAATCCAGCTAAATCTGTAAAAAAAAAAATCGTACAAAATAATTAATTGCTTGTGATGGACGTCGGAAATATTCACAATGAATGCCATTGACAATTAAATATTCAAGTAAACAAACACCAAGAGTGACATCAGTAAACGTGGTTTGTTTTTTTCTAAACTTAGCTTTTGTTAGCAGCTGTCGGCATGTTCCTTACAGGTCTGAACAACTTTCTCTGGCTCTGAGGCTGCACTTGAGATCAGCATTTGTGCCCATTTGCTCATTCATGTAAGCATAGAAAGTTTAATTTTACAAGTTTATGTCCTAATCTTATTATACTCCAACACCAAAAACACAATTGGAATATATATTTGTAATACATATTTACATTTTAACAGTTTGATAACATTTACTTCCTTCAATTAACATGAAAACTAGTTAAATATGAACAAAAACTGGCCTGCTTTGCACCGAATCAATTAGAAAGTACAAACTTTTCAGGAGTATAGTTGGCACCAAGATCCACTTGTGTGGGCTAAGTATTCTCAAGGTTAAGGAAGGTGAAGATATTCATTATGGAGCTGTGCTGTGGATTGAGGGAGTAAAATTAAATTGCACATATCTTGCCACGCTAAAAACGTTAGCTCATCCGCATAACACAGTGCACCGAGCAAGCCCATCCCATATCTAAATACAGCGGGCTTTGCTGAAACAGAATTTCCAACACTGCTTAACAATGCTAATATAAAACCAAGTATGTTTCCAAGTGGTCCAGGTTACTGGGAAAGGTGGCAACAAATTAAAAACAAAGATCTAAAACCCTTCCTTCCAATCTGTCCATCTGGGCATGCTGCCAAACTGTGCCACACCATTGAAGTGTGATATTTCGCAGTCCAGTGGCTTATGCTTTGGTCGAGGTCTTGTTTCACCCTGCGAAGGCCCAATTCAAGAAAAAAAAGTGGCTTTTCATGAAAATCAAATAACGTTGAATATGAATTTTCCATAAATTAGATGGAATGACAAAATATAGAGCAATCATCTGAAACACCTCACACCGCAGTGAAATGTGTGTTTTTTGTGGAATGCGTGCTCAATTGCAAAATAATTAAGAAAAAATAATAAGTCTAGCAGGACCTTTTTAAACAAATCTGTGAGGATTACTTCATATTTTAACTACACTATACATTTTTAAAACTCCACGATACCTAAATGAACCAATGCAATACATGTATTTTTGTACCAACATTGCAGAAACATAATTAAAACAATATTAGCATAAAAATAATGACCCAATTTGCACATTCAACAAATGCTTTAGTAAAATTTTGAAAAATTAACAATTGTACTGTTACATTTACAGCCTGTATAAATATGGCACGAAGATTCCCTGATTGGATGTTTTGATCAAGTCAGCTAAAATAACAATGGTAGGAGTCCATGGATGCTCAAAGTATAAATCAATTGTGGAGCATAGTCCCATCATGCATCATAATTTGACATTTGAATAGACTTTCTCAACAAATAATCCAGCCACGCAACTTCTGGGACATTTTTTCTAAGTATTATCATGTACAGCCTGGTGCTTCATCACAAGCGAGTGGGAAATCTTGTGTAAGTAAGACTAGAAAGCTTACATAATTCCTTTCCTCTAGATCATTCATGCAACCAACACCAACTAATACTTCATGACCAGCAGATATAACAAATGGAGATTAGACACTTTGATAAAGCTATAGTATAACATTCATCTTCTGAATCTTGACTTAAAGCTTTAGTGACCGCAGGAATTCATTCTCTTTGGGTCTTTCGGTACTGACTTTACCGTGAGAACTAATGGTTTTCTGGCTTAAAAATATTATCTTATTACTTTGACTTTGACCATGATGGGCTTGCTTTTCCCTTCCCATAAATTGTTCACCACAGTTATGCCTGTTACCATTCGAATACATTGTATATGGGACAAACAGAAATTAAGATAAATTAGGCTAGAGAACATTTGTCAGTTTCACTTGCAATCACTATAACTTGCTGTAAACACTATATGGAGACCATTGCTTCTTTCTTAATCAATACAAATTTTGTATATACATTCAATCACATGGTGCAACTGTGAACAATTTTACAAGTTAACATTACAGTCAACATGAATGGGATTTAAAACAATTCAATAGTGTATCAGTGAAGAAGTGCTTGAAACAAGGAGATATTTCCATACCAATGCAAGGAGAAACGACCCTCTCATAGTGGTAAGGGTTAACACATACACTGTCAGCCTTTAGGTCAAAGGCGTACTGACAGAACTTGACATGTTTCAGCTCATTCTTGTGTAGATCGGGCCACCGCCAGATGCGTGCATAGACCACATGGGGGAAGCCTTTTCGACCTGCAACCTGCAACAAAACGTGTGGAGTTACATAAGAATGATTTCAAGATACACCTCCCTTCCACCTTATATATTTTAGAAATTAAGGGAAAACAAAACTCCCAAAAAATACAGCTTGTTATAACTGTGAACAACACATACCTAGGTCTGTGTTGTCACAAGCTGTTCCAACACGATTTCACAGCTTTGGTGACTTTTAAGCACACTGTCATTAGAGCGCCCTCATTATAACGTCCGTCACACTGAAGCCATTTCATGAGATGAGACCTCAGGGCGCCTGGCTTACATCACAACGCGTATACGTGCCTACCAATGCATTAGTGTCCCTCGTTCAATGCAAGTGCACGACTAATTGAGAAAAGTTGCATCACCATCGGCTTTCTTTATTCAATGTTCCAATACTCAAAAGAAGCCGGTTATCACATCATCCAGAATGTGTATAATCTCATCAGATCTCAGAAGCTATGCAATCTTGAACCTGGACAGTACTTTGAAGCTGCTATGGGGCTGTTGTCAGCAGTGGCAGTCCAGAAAAAGACACAAATTAGTTCATATTCTTAGATGACAAAACGATCAAATAGTATGCATCTTTTATTAAAATATGACAGTCTTGGTTAAGAGCATAGCTGCAATTTCAGAAAATGAAATAGTCAATTCAATTAATGTATATAAAATACATTCTATGCAAATAAAATGTGGTGTAGTTAGGTAATGTCATTGTCTAGTATTGCAGTGTTATATTGACAGTTACTCTACATGTCCCTTGAGTGAATATTGTTACATTTCTCAATACGTCCCCATAAAATGATGCTTATGAATAACTTTAGTCAAAAGGTCATTGACAAAAACAAATGCATGATAGCAAAACTACTCGCACGACAGTAAACCTTTCTACATGAGTGTAGTTAGCATTTCATTTTACCAAATTGTTAGTAAGTGCTCACACGCCACAACAATAAGATCCACTCATATCCTTAAGTTACTATTTCAGCACTGAACCTATCCATAACATCGCAAAAAAAGGTGTTAAGTACTGCAAAAATAAGGTCTCGATAAAGAAATAAATATAATCATCTAAATTTAAAATTTGCTTTCTCAAATATTTGCAAAGCATACATAGAAGGAAATGTGAATATCATGACATTCAAAGTGGCATTCCAGATTTATTTTATTTACATCTGAAGAAATTTATCATTTTAATTTGCTTCACAAGCTTTTTTCCAGTAACTTTACCTGAAAATTATTAGATTACAAAAAAAACACTTCTCTGGTAATGTGAAAAAGAACTAGTGCCAAATTCTTATTGCTCAACTCCCCCATCAACATGTTTTACATTTCACATTCACGATTCAATTTCAGCCCACACGCAAAGAAAAATGAGCCAGTCCATATTTTTCATTCCACCTTACATTGGCAATTACTTGAGAGATTGATAGTTTTCCCATATGGTTTACATAAAATCCATCGGTCACACCTGACGTGGTGTACTCTGTAAAAGCTATGTTTTGCTTGGTCTTATTTTTCATAACCTGAAAAAATTATCCGAATAACACATTATGTATATCCCTGAAATGAAAACCTATTCTGACACTTTCCAATTAAAGCACTTAACTGAAAGATGTTTTGCTAGTATCTGCAAGTAGCCAATGAAAATGTCAGAGTAAAAGTTGCTGTAATAGAATGCAATGTACTTTTTAAAAGTATTGGTTTCCTTTAACTTATAACATATTTAGAAAAATTAAATATGCGCGATTAAAATTCACATTGTTGATATGTAAAAAGCGCTTTCACGTGTCATTGCTTGCGGTTTGTAAAATGCAGTATGATTTTTGGGCTTGGAAGAGAGCCTATTGATTTCCTATGTTGTACAGCCACTTCATTATAAATTATAAATGAACATAAAAGTCAGAGCTCAGCAGTAAGCTTGATAAATGATTTCTGTTCTAAAATATATTCTAAGAAATCAGGTTTTAAATGCTCTCTGCCTTTTCGCTGCACGCACACAAGTACAGTACATGTATTTAAAATCCCAAAAATATACTACTCCTTGACTGATATTGGCAGCAACGGCATTCTACAAGGTACAACGATACTTTGCAAAATCATGTAAGTAGCAACATTGAACATGTTTAAATTCAGCACTTTAAATAGTTTAAGTAAACAGAAAAAAATGCACTTCAGTAAAATGAAACTGAAATATATATTTTTTCAAAAGCATTATCATAAGGTTACAACTCAAAGTGGAATTATATCCAAGCAAATGTTTAATTGTAGAAACGGGTAAACATGCAAAGTCCTCTTGACAACACCAAACAAATATGAAGGTGAATGCATTTTATTAGATACCATCAATGACCCAACAAAGGAAGCACTCGAATAATCTTATTCTCAAAAAATTGTAAAACAATTGCAAAAACACATACCTTATTACGTACTCATCTGGCATAGCAGGCACGCGGTTTAAATAATTCAAACGCAGCGAGCGCAGTTTGGGGCATATGCGTGCGGACCGTGTACACGCGCGCCGGATAATACCTGTAGCCTCCCATCCAGGGTCCTCTGGATGGTGACGCACTTGCTGGGATGCGCTCCGTTCGTGGTGACGGCGGTGATGAGCGAGTCCAACTCGTCCTTCTTCTCCTTGAGCTTGCGCACGAGGCTTTCGATGGCGCGCTTAGCGAAGGTCTCGCTCTCGCCACCCTGACGATGGCACAGGAGGCTGTGCACGATGCTCAGGCAAGCATCGTTGCTCGACGGCGTTACCAGGGACATTGTCTTCCTCGCCGCTGCGTTGCCACGCGAGAAGGAACTCCGACCCGTGCCGTTTGCTCTCCTCGCTCAGTCGCAATGCTTGCGGGGCAGGTGGTCGTGGTGGCTGGAGGGGGGGTGGTCAAGCGAGCCCTCTCTCCAAGCTTACCTTGTTTTGTCAACGCCACCAGAGGGTGGTGGCAACCGAATTGGCGGTGTCACTCAATGTGGTACAGCCAGCGGTGGGAAGAATCTCTGGCTGCAATGGAGAAACGGAGCGAGCGTGCTTTTTCAATACGTGTGCGTGCGTACACGTGCGTCACGCCAAGGACAAGCGCCACGAGATTGGCTTCCCATGAACATATCGTGATGTGTCATTCATTTATTAATTTTTTTGGGCTAGTGATTATACCAGCGTGTTCTGATGCGCTGAGACAATGTCTATTTTACATGCTGTATAAAACACAAAATCACTGTGTGCCAGGTAAACAGTACAATAGAAAAAAAATACTTACCTTATATTAGAATATGCATACTGAAAATATTTGCATGTAATTATAGATCTTTTTTTTAAGCAAAAACTAAGAATCATCTTTTTAAAGTCCATGTTACTGACAAATAAGCGCTGTATAAATTATTGTTCTCATAACGATGAGTGCGTTTAAAAGTTAAGGAATTGCCCTGACAGCACGCACCAACACCCTGACACAGAGACCATTTCAGCACAAGATGCGATTTCACTTGATATATGGCAGGCTGCTTTCACACATTCAACAACGATTTCATAGAATACATTAGCTTGATACTGAAGATTACATGACTGACATTTAAGGAGAGCAATACTCTATTATGCCCAGGAAGTATTACGTCATTCCATTCATCCAAGGCTACTTAAAAGTAATTTCATGAAAACTACAAAATCGTTAAACCAGTGAAATCAAAATTCCTAAACTGCTTTAAGTCTCGTGCGTAAAACGTAATCGTATCAAATCCCCATCATCACTTATCAAAAGAAACACATTCCGTGAAGTCTGACTCTAATGCCGATAAAAAGCGGAAATAAGCCGATTAAAAGAAGTCACTCGTCCAATATAGTTAGGTTTTTAAGTGCATATTTCGCAAACTATCACCTTTTTCACAGTTGCATGATTAAGCTATGACTTATATAATTCTAAACTGTAAGTACACGTAAGTAAACACTTCCTAGACCACTTAAACAAAAGTGACATTCTCCATAGTATCCAATCAAACTCCATAAATAAACCACTACAATTTCAACCAAGAATGTTCACCAAAGCGGCCGAGACAAACTTGCTACACTCGTTAACAAAAACTAAATAAAACCAGAGCTCCATTCTATCTGCACAAAGGGCACCTATACATTAAGACAAAGATAAATACAAATATCCCCCGTATAGCCTTTAAGACTTTTGGGGGCAAGTGCTGTTGGCGAGCACCGATAAAGGCCGGCAATGTGGCACACGAGCGTAATATACCAAAGAGAGAATTTTATTTTATTATTGTTTTATTTTCATTATTGTATTATTTCCCTTCTACGTGACTGTACCGAAAGAACCAAGACTATGAATCCCTGCAGTCACGAAAGCTTTAAATCGAAAAAAAAATTAAGTTGAATCTCTCTTTTTTTTGTTATTCGAGATACTGGCGTAAATTTGATATTAATATATGCATTAGACTTACAAGTTTTAGTTCACTTAAAATGTTATGGTATTAATCAACTTCTACATGTCGTCCATCATTTACAATAATTAATCTAATTTTGTGTTTAAACTCTGAGAAAACATTTTCCGACACCCTGTATATACAGAGTATGCTTTAGTACATCAGCGAATTAGTTTTCAAGACCAATATTATCCAGCAGCATTGATTTCAACAA
This sequence comes from Lethenteron reissneri, assembly GCF_015708825.2. Lineage (NCBI taxonomy): Eukaryota > Metazoa > Chordata > Hyperoartia > Petromyzontiformes > Petromyzontidae > Lethenteron > Lethenteron reissneri. The sequence continues at coordinate 12,609,040 of NC_083796.1, forward strand.
GCAAACACTGGACAGGTTTCGATATGCTGGGTCTCATCAGCACACTGGCATCGTTCATCAAATTCTGCTGGATAGCCAGATGTTATTGGTAAGTGAACACTTCATCAACATTTGTCAGCAATTATTGCCTTGGCAGAAAGAAAAAAAAACCAGGCTGGCATATCGGGCTATGGGCCATTTCACTCTGAATTCGCTCCAAATCTCCTTAATCTCTTGACTGAATACCAAACATAACCATTCAAATTGTAGATTGCATTAATTCTAGATCTGAAGCTTTCGTGACTGCAAGGATTCATACTCTTAGGTTTTTTCGGTAAAGTCACGTAGGTAAAAATTTTAAATTAATAAAAGTAAAATAAAACAAATTAAAAAATTCACGACGTTTCGGAAGCAACACAAGCCTCCGTCTTCAGGTGGAACCGTCACAGCCACGACAGCTGTATCAAGTAAATGAGAGATCACAAGATTGCACTTTTAATACTGATTGGGGCCCTGAAAAAACTGGGAAATTTGAACCAAATTTCCAAATTAAAACCTCAGCAATATCACATTGACAATCTCACGTGCGTTATTAGACGGCTATTCATCAAACACACCCGTGCAAAAGTCGAAAATCACTCGCACAAACCCACTCACTCCAAAAGTAAATATCCAAAAACAACGTTACTTGCAAAACTGCATCATGAGGCGGCGCCATACTGAGACACAGCAACTACGCGACACGGCCCATTTCACGGAAACGTTCGCGAAGACAAAATTCCTTGCAACAATAAGAAAGTAGGGGGATGTTTTTGTTTGTTATCACAGAAGAAAACTACAACAACAACATCAAAATGATGGACGCGCAAGTGCTCGCATGGCATTTTCCCGGGGCCGCTCCCCTGGCCAACAACCCAGAAGCCCTCCCGCCATGCCACCAAGGCCTTCTACCCCCCACCACCCAGCCACTCGCTCTCTCTCACACACTCTCTCTCGTCACATCAACAGCGGGCATTACTACTAACACCGCAGTTGTTACAGGCACGTGTTGTCACACACAATGGTGCCTTTGGTGGCCGGTGTCAGTGACTGTGATGGGCTTCCCGTGGTCTCGCCGTGTGTTACGATGAACGTAAACAAAAGCCCCGCTCCGCTCCACCACCACCACCACTACCACCAACCACCTCTCACACAACAACAAAAAACGAAACACTCTCACCAACCTGCGCTCCTCGTTGGCCATTTATCAACAACGCTGCTGAGCGGTACACCGAACGGAGACAGAGACGGGCAGAGAGACAGGTTACTGCCGTGGAAGAAGAGGAGGGAGAGGAGGAGGAGACGAAACGGCATCCAGCGTGGAGCCCTCGACAACACCGCGAAGACTTCCGAGCGCACGGGGCTGATGCCAGCTCAGAGGGCTTTTAGGCTTCGATGCCAGATCAGAGGTTTTTTTTCTCCCCCCCCCACCTCTCCCCAGACAATTTTAGACGAAATAAGTAATATTTAAAAAAAACGTTTACTGGCAGGAACCACCTGGTTCCACCAGCCCACAGGAGATTATTGTGTCCGTCCGTCCATCGTCGTGAATCCAAAAATGGGAGGGTGGGGAGGGGCTGGGTGGGGAGGGGCTGGGTGGGGAGGGTGGGGAGGGGCTGGGTGGGGAGAGACTGGGTGGGAAGGGGCTGGGTGGGGAGGGGCTGGGTGGGAAGGGGCTGGGTGGGGAGGGTGGGGAGGGGCTGGGTGGGGAGAGACTGGGTGGGAAGGGGCTGGGTGGGGAGGGGCTGGGTGGGGAGGGGCTGGGTGGGGAGGGGAGGGTGGGGAGGAGCTGGGTGGGGAGGGTGGGGAGGGGCTGGGTGGGGAGGGTGGGAAGGGGCTGGGTGGGGAGGGGCTGGGTGGGGAGGGTGGGGAAGGGGCTGGGTGGGGAGGGGCTGGGTGGGGAGGGTGGGGAGGGGCTGGGTGGGGAGGGGCTGGGTTGGGAGGGGCTGGTCACCCCGTGGTGCCCTTATAAAACTCAACGTTTAACCTACTCACGCCGGCTTGTGCCCGCCCTCACAGTCGGGCATATTTGCGGAATACACCACGCCGCCGTTGACCCTGCAGGCCATTGACCGAGCAACCCAACGTTCCTACCAGCTCCCTCCGCAGGAATGTGTTTGGTCACCCCGTGCGCCTTATAAATCTCAACGTTCATACAACAAAATCCCATCACAAGAGAGAAACACAAATAAATAGACAAAAAACTACTTTTTTGCCCGTATTGGAACGGCTTCTACGCCGTATGGACCTGAAAACCCAATTTCTCCGTACAAAAATACGGCTAAAACCGTGTGGGTTTGACAGGTAGGTCGTGATGATCATTCGCATGAAACAATCAGTCAAGTCACTGCTGATCGAAGCTCCCCTTAAGGGGTCATTCATTTAGTAGGTTCGCAAAAATCTGTCAAAACTTGACCCCTCTACCTGTACGCACGCGTACTTTTTACACCCCCCCCCCCTCCGACTCTTCTAGAACGGCCGATATTTAATCCACGCAGAAACGATCAAGGATTAAATGCGTTTACCTTTCTTGTATTTCCCACTCCTATATTTTGGTATTGTTGTAGCGTTCTTACCCGCCCGGCTGAACATCTATAAAAAATAGCTTAAAAGCTCATCGCATTTCTACAGTATAAATATATTCTGATTCATGCCCGTGAAATATTGTGCACGCTTATCATTGCATCATGTAAAAATGCACCCAACACCAGCACACGAGCTGAATTCATCGCGAAATCTCATTGGAAGATATCCTATTAGAACGCGTTCCATTCCGTATCTCTATACATCTGTAATGACAGGGTGACACCTGTCGGCCGCGAGTGGTAATTACGGTCATGGCTGCATTACATAATGCCTTATTATTAGGGGGGCATATCTGGGGTAAAGGTGGAGTCAGTCGAGAAGCTCCGGGAACCATCTCGAAGGTTCTGGAAAGGGGGCATGGCCAGAGGTGGAGCTTGACCGCGCCTGGGCAGATATAAGGGGGACCGAACCAGCGGTTCGTGGCTGTTGCGGGTCCTGGCTGCGTCACTGCTCATCTCTTCGTCTCCGACCACGTGGCTGATCTTCTGGAAGACTCTCCGTCGCTGCGCTTGTCAAACAGCTTGCGTAGCAAAGCCGGAGATGGGGCTCCGTGTTGGGATCGTCTGTGTAGCTGCGTTACACAATATATCGCCCAGTTTGCTCTTAATAAACCGTGGATTAAACAAGCAAACTCTGGATTGGTTTGCATCTCCAGTATTTCAAAGGCAGTTAGCATTGTTACAGGACAGCAAATATGCCTACATCATAGGTTTTACCTCGAGCATTGAACAAAAGTTGTAGCTCCGGATAATCAGATAAATTTTTACCTTCATATCACACAAGGTTGACCTGCATATGTGCCTGCTCAAACCAAGTGTTTTTTAGCTCTTAACCAGAGATGTAACCTCCAGAACGTTTAATCTGCAAATGTTATGTCTGTAACTGTTGTTCGCATTGTCTGCACACATGTTGCATGCAGTGAACTCATTAAACCACATATGAAGCATGTACTAGCCCAACGTTTCAGGTACCGGGCCTTCAGAAAAGTCACAGATGTATACTGCATTCGGTCACTTTCAATGGATGTAAATTTTAAACATTTGAAAGTGTTTTTTACCCCGAACTTGTGAAGCGTTCTAAAGCGAAATGTTTACCAATGTAGGTCAAATGTAAAGCATTTTTTTTTATCCAGTGGCTTATTTCAAGTTCTCGTTATTTAAACTGTGATTTTGTTAACATGGATGTAATGGGGATTCCCTTTACGATTCCAGATGAATGTTAATCACGGACAGTTTGACGGTCTCCAATTTTAAACAAGTGTCCATGTTCTTACACTTGCAGAGCTTCGACTCGATAGGACATCGATGTAAATTCAAAGCTGGACATGTCAACGTTTTCCCCCTAAACCTCCCACTTTCTCAGGGTTCCAATGTCCAGGGGCAATCACTCGACTGATCTGCGTTTTTCCTCAGGCTAATTTCCATATTAATAGGCTGCATTCGTGAACGAGTCTCCCAATGAACCTAATTAACCTCGTCTCGTGCAGGTGGTATGTTATACAGTACTGCTTTTTAGCGAATTCCTTTGTTCAATAGCACATTTTGTGTAAAACTAACCACGTGTAGTTTGCAGTATCTAGGTGTTTGACCAAGCTATAAACCAAATTTATTGTAATGTATCAATTACATTGCTACAACAGCAACTAAAAAAAGACACTTCTAAATTTGGAAATGTAATTTTTACAAATGCTATTTACAGAATGCAGTCATTTGTAACATGAAAGTACGATGTTATGCTGCCACCTACTGAGAATTTAGCACAAATCACATGCAGAACTTTGAAGCTTAGGAAAAACACAAGACAGAAACAATTATATAATCGAAAATGAAAAACAAGTCTTAAGAGAATCTTTGCACACACTGTGTACATATACATACGTTGTATTTTTTTTTAGCGGCAGATATTTTTAAGAAAGCACAAAACCATAGCTTGGTGAATGACACTTTTATATCATGTAAAAGCATATTCAGAACTTCTTCGATTTGAAGACATTGTAAAATATGTAGCTTTACAGATTTGTTGGAGTTACTAGCTTAATCTTGAATCCAAGTATTGACCTTTTTATATCACGCATTTTAACCTCGCATCCCACACATCTGTAGTTGATAAACCTTGGAAATGTAAAAAAGTGGCCTCTATAAAAATCCACATTTAAATGTCAATATACTGATTATTTACGGAAGCAGTTTCACTGGAAAAAAGGTTACAGTATTGAAGCAAATCATCCTGTATATGAAGTTCATTACATGTGGCACCCCCAAATGTAAAAACACAAACTTGTGTCAGTGTTTACCTATAACAATGAAATGCTATTTACAAGCTTTTAAACACTTGTGACAAGAAACTTTTTTTCAGAATATGGTTTGCAGTTCAGCGCAAAACTTTAACGGACTTTTAACTGTATATATCGAGATAGATTTAGATAACAAATATCGACAAATTAAAATGATCAATTTTAACATTTGAAGAAAATACAACTCTTTCAGTATACCATCACATTTATGCATGTTATGTTTATGGGATTCAAAAAAAGATCAGAGTAGGAGTGCCCCAGATATCTCATGAGAATGCAGATCTAATGAGATCCAGTAAAACTTAATATAAAAACTGTAAATATGAATGTCTACGGATAGTTGTATTCACATGACCAGCAAGGCCCACACTGCTGAAGGCTGGGCCAGGAGTTAGCAATAGGCCAGCAGAGTTCTCACCACAAGCATGACCAGGGAAGTTAGACGGTGAGGGAGCGATAAATACAAAGGGGGAGAAAAACAACATTAACAGGGGATGTATATTAAACTTTCGCACCGTACGTAGTCGATCGGAGAGTATGATGTCGTGAAGAGTGGTGAGGCACATGGGTGTGGAATGTTTTATAGGTGTGGGCTGGAGGATGCAGCTGGATGGTTCAATCAATGTAAAAAACAAACACTTATTCCACTTAAAATTTGGATCCAGACACATGCCTAATTAGCCATTTGGTGAACCCCTAGACAAAAGTCATGCAAAAATGTTAAGTCAATGTACATTGCCAAAATGTCAATGTCTTGCCCGTAAAAAGTAAGTTATGAGTTGTGTTTTCAGCCACATGAAAACTGCAAAAAAATTGGAAAGCACAACTGTCGTTACTCTACAACTGATTTTATGTACTAACATCACATCTTCAACACTAGTGTGCCATTGTAGAATACAACTTAGACAAAAGTATGCACGTCTAAAAGGTTACACCTGCTTATTCATCAGCATCAGCCTCAGCCATGTAGGCATCCAACTCTGCATCCATGTAACCCTTCGTTTTTGACATGTAGGCATCCAGTTGATTGTCAAGCTGCTCCCTCGTCACGTTGACCTGCGGGGCACCTCTTCCACGCCCGCGGATCCCTCTCCCTCTCGCGAGAAACCCCCTTCCACGACCTCGCCCTATTATTCCACCACGACCTGCAAAAATTAGAATGGAAATAAACAAGCAAACTCTCTTACAACGGTCCTATTTGTATATGCATAGTAATTTCTATAAAGCGTAAAATTACTACACGTATTTCCTCGCATGTTTGAGTGTTAATGTTGAAATTACATTTGAGCAAGAGCTCTCGTACAATTAATAAAGATTCACTTAATATATGCATGATAAAATGGACAGCCTTTGTCAATCCATTGCTGGACGGCTTTCCCATGTCACATCAGTCATGCAGATTATTTGGCCGTACCGTACCACGCAAATCAGTGTAGGCTGGTAAAAGGAGGGCCTAAGACTGGTTCAGATATCCATTGTGAGAAAAGGGGTAAAGGAGAAACAGCAGAGGGGAAACTGGATAATAGGGCAGAGGGAAAGAATGATAGGGAGGATTGGACAATGTTTAATTAATATTGTTTAGTAACGTGTCCATTTAAGGTTCCCTCAAGCTGTCATAAGAACAAAGAAAGTAATTGGCAAAACAACCCAGAGGCAAAAATGCCTAGCTACCCAGCCAACGGAGCCGCAGTGTTTTATTAAAATGCCATGTACATGTATATACACATGCCACTTCTTCCATACTATCGGGAAATAAATAATTACATTCTAATGATATAAAATGCATTTATTAAATCAGAAAATATTGATTCTCCAAGTCCCTAATACACAAATTGCATGTCTAACAGATTATTTTTGATAGGCATGTTGCTTGTGACACTTGAAACCGCGAGAGGCGGCTACGTTCACCTCAATATTTTAAAATAATTGATTTCTGAATCAACTCAACTCTAAATAATGACAATTAATCAAAATGAATAAATGTAAGAATGCTTTGATATTTTGCCTGAGTTTTAAGTCGACTAAAAAGCTGTATTGATTGGACATCTTTGTGTTTAAAGCTATTGATGGATGTTTAAAAAAAAATTATTCCTGCGATTTCCTGAATGACAGGAAACATCCAATTTTTTCATGTAGCCAGTAATATATGTATTTACATTTTAAAGTGAAGCATCGATTAAAAAAAGTAGGAATCAAATATAGTATAGTTACATTATTTAACGTTTACTCTTGGGAGACTAAAACCACGAGCATACCTGTTGCAGAGCCAATTCCTACATCATTCAAAATTACTGTCAATTCTTTCATAGCACTGTGAAATAGGATGTAAAATTTTCAGTTCCACGGCCCATATTTTTAATATATCGACATTTGGGATTCAAAATTGAGCTCCACTTTCATATGGATCCCTCCTGCTTTTAAATAACGGAAATTGAAATAGGAATGTGAAATATTGGTAGCAATTGTTTTACAAATGCTTGCCTCTGCCACCCATTCCCCCCAAGCCACCAACATCTCCTCCCCGGCCACCGACACCCCGGCCCCTCATCCCTCCTCTCCTCAGCCCCAACTTCAGCGCCACACCACGCCCAGCACCTTAACCACAAAACAATCACACATGGCCCAATCTTTGTTTGAACACTTTCCTTCTGCAGATTCAAACCAAACAAAAGCTCTTTCTGGAGGTATAAGCACAACACAATACACCTGTATACTACTCCCAAGTGGAGACACTGACCCCAGTATGACAAATGTTAATTTATTACAAAGCAGCAGCTATTTCATCAACCCCCAACAGATAACTGGATTTAAAATGAGTAACTTTTCCAGTTCCAAGTTTAAAATAAATAAATAAACCACCGGAAAGCAGCATTGTGTTCATAGTAACAAGCCTGGAGGCAACAAGGAAGATTAACAGCCAGAACTTGCACAAACATTTGCAAACATTGACATGGACACCAACAAAAAAAATGGAACGAGCTCAAAAGTTATAAATCACAAAGTGGTGCATGCTTGGAATAGACAGGCAGAAAGAAGAACAGATGGATTATAAGAAAGGCAGTTTTCGCATATTGCACTCTTTAAAGGTGATAATGGGGAATGTCACAAGTGATGGTGGTCAAAACAATGGAGTGGAGGCCAATGGAGGGAACATGCTTGAGTTTGTCCACCAGAGGAGATGGATAAATGAAATAAAGTTGTGTGCAGGTGCTAAATGGATGTTTGCATTTGAGGACCATAAGCGTTGGTAATGGCTAAGAAAGTCCTTTATCCAGCATCCTGTCTTATAATGAATTTACAACTCTGACAACTTCCATATGTAGGTGATGACATTACTCAACCGACAGAAAAAATATGTCCATATAAGTGTTTAGAATGTAAGATTGGCAAGACTTACAAAGCTAAACATGTAATCATGGGCATTGCAAAAATAAAAAGCAAACCTCTTGTTGTAATTGCACCGCGCATTCCTCCACGGAGCAATCCACGTCCAGCTCCGCGCATCAGGATCCCACCACGGGGTCCTCCACGGTTTAGACGGAGATTTCCCCGGATGCCACCTCGGATGCCCAGACCACCACGGCCTCGCACACCCATGGCCACCCGTCCACCCATGCCCATTCCCATCCCACCCATGCCGCCCATCCCACCCATCCCGCCCATCCCGCCCATGCCACCCATGCCACCCATGCCACCCATGCCGCCCATGCTGCCCATGCCACCCATGCCACCCGAAGGCATACCGACTCCCATGCCCATGCCTCCATGGTTCACAGGGCCACCCAGCCGAGCCTGGATGTTACTGGGGCCCAGCCGCTGCTTCAGATTCAGACTCCTCTGCTAATAAAAGATTATTGAACACAATTAGAACCATGGCAAAATATGAAATGGAAACATTTCACGACACATTGGTTTGTTTAAATCAATTAAAGTCGGCATTACAATGTCAACCAAAAGTGTAATAACTGGGTAGGTGGCTACCAACACTATAACATTCTTCTCAAATATGCACCGTTTAATATTTTTTAAATATTACAAGCCATTAATTTGTTAACTTTGACACGTAACAATTATGGATGTTTACCAAATTAAAACTCACCTGCTTTATTTTAAGAGCTGCCTGAACTGAAGGACGATTCTCCATTTGCTGTGCCAGTCGCCTGTTCTTGGCACTAGCAGCATGCTGTTGTTGCAGGGTAGCCTGAACGTTCACTTGTGCAGGTTGCTTATTCCTCATCATGTTAGTAAAGCTTCAAGGTTGGAAGGTTGGACAGAAGCGAGGGGAAGGTCTGTCACGAGTGTTGCACATGAACAGCAGACAATCCCACAATCCCCTGCAACTTCAACATCGGTGTCCCACGATGGTGCGAAATGCTACGATTCCGCACTATGGTTACCGTCTCTGCACAAGACCATAGCCCCAGCACAAACACTGCTAGAGGCAGGAGGCAGATGCATTTTACCGTCCCCAGCATTGACAGAAATGTCATCAAAAGTAACAGCAGTAAAGAAATGTAATGAGGTTTTCATATGCAAAACTGAAAGTCATGGATAAAGATGTTTCTGAATCCTTGTTTCATATTGTTATACGAAGGGACTTTTATTGTGACAAGTCAAAGTGATCAAATTATGGTGGAAAAGTAAAATACAGTATCGCACAGGTATTAAAAAAGATGGCTGGTACACCATGCTAATCATTCCACTCCTAGAGGTGTTATGTGGATGCTTTAGACATATAGACAAGGGTACTAGAATATCATTTATTTAAATGGAAAATAGGTTTGTGCAACGCACTTAAATATTTAAGGTTACTGCTAAAACCATAACTTGTTACGACAAATTTAGAAAATACAATATTTAAAATTATATACAAAATTTTTCTAAATTTCCTATCCAAAAAAAGAGTTGCAAAGTCGAAAAAAGTTGACATTCAACTGGAGAATATCCAAATACTACCAAAACTAGAAATGTGGTATATCTGAGATACAGCTTCAGTGGAGTTTGAAGTGGTGTGATTTAGTGTGCTTAAGAATGTGTATGGTGGGATTTAGGACTGTATGACTAGGTGATTTTATTCGTGACAGTTGGAAACCCAGGAATCACAATGCACTATTCATTTACATCTGAAGGACTTCGAGTAAGCATATTATGTAGCTTTTGTTAGCTTCTATAAGTTTGGCTGGGGCAGTGCAAATCGTATTAGGTAATAATATTTCACACTAGGACATTATCAGCAGAGGTGGAAGAACAATTGAAAATTCTGAGCAGAGAAAACCATTGCCTCAAAGTAGTAATGTCCACAACACAGTGGATAGTACTAATATAAATCTTGCTTTAGAAGGGCAAATTCTTGATGGAATAAAGCACTTTGTACAAGTAAATATATTGACTTAATAAACTAATTCAAGGCAGAAGCAATATCTAAGCAAGGGAATTGGCAGCTCAACCAAGCAACTGAAAAGAATGTGAGGAATTTCATAGCAGGACATGGTGCACAACTCAGAAATTGGAATAGAACATGCCAAGTAAATATCATAGGTGTAAAGAGGGAAGAGGATGTTTTGATTGGCAAGGAATAGTGGAGGAGGGCAATGTACTAAAACAGGCAATTGTATTGAGATCCAGAAGGTGACGACCAAGGGTAAGACCTAAAGCTGGATGGCAGAATGCTATAAAAGTGGACTTTGAAGGTCAGGATGTCGACTGAAACTTGCAGGAGTTGACAAGGAATTGATGAAGTGGGGTGGCATCAATGACATGGAGTGTCATAACCTCTTCATCTTGATTCAAGTTTTGTTCAGCTTGTGGAATTATGAAAACGTGTACCAATAGAAATGTATGTGGGGAGAATACCACCGAGAGGTGGGAGATGTAAAAGAAATGCAAGCCACTTACAAGGTCTCTGAACCCAGAGATCCTTCGGACAGAATGTTGTGCTCTCCACATGCCTCTTACTGACATGCCTACACCCAACCTGTGGGCAGCATGACCATGGACAGTGCGAGAGCAATCGTACGGACCTCCGCAGTTTTTTTTGCATCTGCCATGTGCTGGGGACTGTGCACACATTGGGACAATCTGCAGAGATGTCCTCCGTCATTTTTGCATTACCTTGGCAAGGACCAGTGCACACATCGGTCGCGGTGTTTGCAACCCTTCATGCACAGATATGTGGACTGGACGGTAACACAATCCTTCTGGATAATTTTGTGTGGGTTGCTCTGGACATCTTTAGTTTTTTGGGACTTTTTAATCTCACCGCTCGTGTAAGGAAACCTTGGTGGTGCTCTTCAGAACAACCTTTGCCCCCTGTTGAGTTGCCATCTTCAACAATTTTTCTAAAAAAGGAAAAAAAAATTTAAATCAAAGTTACATTAAGTCAAAGAAAAACAACAGAAAGCACAAGTCCCCGAGAAACAGATTTTACCACCAATTAGGTTTCAATCAAACAATCACAAAAAACAATATCACAGATGATGAACGTGGTTTTCAGACACCGAGGAAACAGTGTTGCATGAATGACATTAACTGCCTTTGGGTGAGATATATAATATTCTGGTAATAAGAATACGTGCATGTCTTGGCACAATGTCAATGCCTTACGTTTTCTTGCACATGTCACACGCGTTTATTAAGTTACAGCCCTTTATCACCCTACGAAACACTACCCTCGAAGAGGGTCCCTCTAGAATTGGGGGGTACCATTCAATCCCCTGCTGAATGAAAGCCTCCGCATTCCGTATCGGTCATGGCAATATGAATGCATTCATTCAATTTTACTAAACAACGACTACAACCCAACGTGCTCGTGACAATAGATTCCTTTTTAATACAACAAATGTAGAGCCGGGCATACACGTACAGTAATTAGCAAAAGCGCATCAGTAACCCCATCGCGAAGGCTCTCAAACACAACCCTTGCCGTGCTATTCCTACGGGCAAGACACCCACCACCGAATTACTTGTCACCCATAACGATGCGTTTACGTAAAGATGCTGCTTCTTAGTTTGGTTTGTGTTATTTTAATCGAGTCCCACGTGGGGCCAGGGGACTCGTTCACTTCCCCGCTTGTAGGGCTCAGCACTGGCGAAAAAAAACCCGCATTGTCACCCTCTTCTCGTGCGACAAAGCTCACCCAACAACTTCTAGTTTACCAACTTGTATAGCGCCGCTGTGCGAACAAAATAAAGATACAAATTTGAAACAATCTTATTCGACAAGGGCCGCGAATTCAGCCGCTGGGCCTCAAAGAGCGGCCCTGACAAAACCAGCTGATGGGGCGAAACACAAAAGTCAAGGACCTTGCAACACACACACACACCTCTCCGTGCCGATGCTACAAGAACTAAACGTGGGGGGGGGACGAGGAAAGACAAATCGGAGGCACTCACCGGCTTCGTAGGCTCTGCTGCTGCTGAGGAGAGCGATCACGAACGGCCTCTCGCCTGCGTCTCTCCACTCACGATGAATCCCCGTAAAGGAAAATGGCGGCGGCGGCGGTTTTTTATTTCCCAGCGCGGATAGGCGGCCGGGCCTTTCTCGCTCTGCCCATGCGCGCTCTGCGCATGCGCGCGCTGCCGCGTCTGCGCCTATCCGATGTGTGAAATGTAAAGGGTACGTGAGTTGTGGCTGGGTTTTTTTTTGTTATTCGTGGTTTTTTCGGTAAAGTCACGGAGATAGAAAATAAAATTATAATTTAATTATAATAAAATAAAGAGAAAAACCCACGAGGTTTCTGTAGCAACACAAGCGGTCTTCAGCTTCTCTACACCTAAGGAAGACCGCTTGTGTTGCGATCGAAACGTCGTGGGTTTTTTGCCTTTATTTTTAATTAAATGAATTTTTTATTTTCTATCTACGTGACTTTATCGAAAGAACGAAGAATATTAATTCCTGCAGTCACGAAAGTTTTAAGTAAAAAAAAATCAGCTTTTTGTTGTTTGTTTCACGTGTGGGGGTTTGAATGATCGAAGCGATGTCCAGATCCTGGATCGATTTCAATATTCAAAACAAAAACTATTTAAACAAATGTGTTTATTTTTTACCAGATAAGGCCCACTGAGCTGTATAGCTTCTTTTTCACAAGCGACCATGCTATCACAAATGATAGCTGAACGAAATGACTTATCGCGTGGAAATTTACGACAGCCAATTACTCTAAATACGAAAAAATTAACCCGTAAAAACAAAGTTTTTCACTATAAATCCTTTATATGCGTGGCATCGGTTTTATTTAATTATTCATTTCTGTTTTTCTTGAGTAAGAGTTTCATTTTTATCACATTGGTATTTTAAATTAAATATGAAATTTTTTTTCCCTAAAATGTGGAAATTTTTTTTTTTAAAATTTCACGAAAATAAATTGTCGCGCACAACGAGTCTGTGTGCAAAATGTCAGCTCGATTGGATCACGGGAAGTGGGTTAAAAACGACCGAAAGATTTGCACGGTCGTAAGCGCGCAAGCAAGCAAGCAAGTGAACTTAATATAAAGGATTTAAAAAGGGGAAAAACCATACTATTACTCTTTGGTTCTTTCGGTAAAGTCACGTAGATATAAAATAAAAGAACCAAAGAGTACGAATCCCTGCAGCCACGAAAACTTCAAATCTAGATTCAACCATATTAGTACTCTAAATACCTGTTTTATAAATGAGAAAACAAAAATATCCACGTGTCCACGAGGAGAGAGCCGTGCAAACTCCACACGTAACAGACGTGGCACGTTTGAGATTGAACCCACGACCTTCTGTAAAGGGGCTTTAAAAATGTTACAGGTAGGAACAACAGGTTCCACACTGCCCACCAGGGATTATTTGTCTGTCTGTCGTGCATATTTGTCTGTCGTGCACGAATGCGCTGTCCAACCAAATTCCTACCTGCCCACTCCGAAGGAACGCGTTTTAACGCTTATTATAGAACTATCGTTTTTAATGGGAAAAGACGTGATATAAAATGCATGTTAATAGCTTCAAATGGTCAAAGAGTCTCCATACTCTTTGGTTCTTTCGGTAAAGTCACGTAGGTATAAAAAAAATCACGACGTTTCGGGCGCAATACAAGTGCCCGTCATCAGGAGGATGATTATCGAAACGTCGTAGTTTTTTGTTATTTTCTTTTAACCATCTACAGCACCTGACTTTACCGAAAGACTCAAACAATAAGATAAATTTTTTGTCTATTTGTTTGTGATTTTGTAGGAAGAACATTGCGATTTATAAGCGGCACGGGGTGACCAATACGGCCTGAATTGGTCTGTAATAAGGTAGGGGGCACTGATAAGGTGTTGACAGGTTTGTGTAATATCGTGCGCGTCAATATCGTATCTTATCGTGGTACGCGATATCGCGATAAAAAAAATAGCGCCCCAATTTCGCGTTTCAAAAATCTGCCGAGCGCCTCCGCCACCGCGGGCTTGCCGTAGCAGCGCGCATCTTCGGCGCGCTGATTGTTTTGAGTGAAAGTGCAACTCAAACGATAGCTTCTGTAACAAACCTTTCCCGCCCGAGAGATGGCTTTGTCGTTGACGAGAGAGCCGCGGAAAAATGCCGGCAACAAGATGTCCAAACTGCTGGACGCGGAGGAGGACGACGATTTCTACAAAACAACCTACGGCGGATTCAATGACGTACGGACGCGTCCGCTGTGCTCACTTGCGGCCTCGGTCTGGCCTAGATATCGCTGCCGCTTGGCGCACCGCGGAGCCCGCGTACCGACCGAGCGACGTCGCGGGCTTTGCGGCCTCTTGTGGACACATTTTTGCAGCAGAGTTTTATTGTGCATTTACATCACATTATTGTTGTTGCGCGTGGCAGTAGTGGCGCACTGAGTGATTGTATAAGAGGGCATTCTTGATTTGAAGCTTTCGTGACTGCAGGAATCCATACTCTTTGGTTATTTCGGTAAAGTCACGGAGGTAGAAATCCTCGTGTGTTTGTTTCACACCTGATGACGGTTGCTTGTGTCGCGATCGAAACGTCGTGATCTATTATTTTTTCTACCTACGTGACTTTACCGAAAGAACCAAAGAGTAACAGGACATTGTTATAAACGTGTGTTCCACATGCAGCCGTTCCTTTATTCCCCGTCTGTCCTCTCCTACGCCCACGTGTGCTAAGAGCCAGAAATGCAACATTAATATCGTAATAGTTTTTTACCTTTTATCTTGTACAAAAACTGACACCTTTATACTAGGGATCATGTTTGCAATAACCACAACACAAGCAGTCAAAATGCAAACAAAAAGAAACAACTCTGATGATAATGATATGCACTGTCCTTGAAGTTGATTGGTCCACACCCGAGACAGCTTTTCTTAGAGCCTAGTCTCCATTGGTTTTGGACCAGATGACGCCAAAATGTGTACAACTCAAAAACCTTGGTTCTTTCGGTAAAGTCACGTAGAAGGGAAGTAATAAAATAATAAAAATAAAACATAATAAAATCAAATAATTCTCACGACGTTTCGGCTACAACGCAGAGTATTGAGAGCTCAGGGTAAGCAGGGTAAGCATTTACACTATGAGAATGATCCCTTGTATAAAGGTGTCAGTTTTTGTACCAGATAAAAGGGTAAAAACCTATTACAGTACTATATTTTGCTACTGGTCAAGGAGGTCTCATAATGTAACATTAAGTTAAGAGCTCTCGTTATTTGAGTTGAGTTCACGTTGAGTGATCGCTACAACAACAACACAAACATTGCGATGTTCAGGGCGCATCACAAACCTTGCACTTGAACAAGGTCAGTGGCTCAAAATAACACTGAGCCGGCACCGCTAAGCTGAGTTCGAATCCGGGTTTCCTTCACCCGTGGCTGAACAATGTTCATAAAGTTTAACAAGTTGATAGCCTCAACCGATCATCGACGACTGCATACAAATGTGAATAATCCATTACCGAACCACTTATTAAGGCCCGATTTTGGGAGAGCTTTGATAACATCGTCTCTTAAACTACTGCAATGATGCTTCATAAATGTCTGAAAAAAATAATCGGGCTTACGATCCCAAACCATTAAAGCTTCACCCTCTGTTGAATACAGTATTTATTTATGGGTGGACAGAATCAAGATTACTTTTAGGATTATGTAATTTAGGAATTTGGGACTCTTATAAAGCGACATGACCACGATGTAAATATACAAATACATAATCGTGGAACTAAGTCTTAAGCCTGGACAAGAACAGGTGACTGAGGGCATATGAAATTCTCCTAACAGTACAATACAATCGAGAACGCGTGTGCTTTGCCTTGCAGGAATCCGGTGATGATGAGTTCAAGTCGGACGTGTCAGCCAGTGAGGATGAGGTGGATTCAGATTTTGATATTGATGAGGGTGATGAACCGGCTAGTGACCATGAAGAGGATGATGCCCCAAAGAAGAAGAGACGTGTTGTTACAAAGGCATACAAGGTGGGGTAAAATAGTCCTATTTTTCAATCAAACCATTATGCTGTATACATCTGAATTGTATAGTTTAATAATAGATTGGCGCTACTTAATTCTTTATGGACAAAAAATTATTATTTTAATACTGCACAAAATATGAATCAAGTACTATTTTTCACAAATCTAATGTGCAATATTGTCTGAATTTATTCTGTGCAGGAGCCCGTCAAAGTAAGCAAGCCAACCAGTAAATCAAGAACAAGGAAGTCGAGCGATGATGTGGAATGGATGCCAGCTTCTCCTGAAGACAAAAGAGACTTATCAGAATTGCATAGCGAGTTCAGTGGAAGCACAGGTTGGTGTCATCGGATGGGATATGTGTGCACTCATCATTCGTCATTACACGCTGTTAGGATTTGAATCTTATGGCGGGACCCCGGGGTCCCGAATAAACGGAAGTCAAAATTATAATTAATTTTAAAAAATTGGGCGACTCCGTCCCACCGCGCACATAAACGCTGCGACCCACCTGGCGCGGATCATTCTGTTGTCATGTCGTCGAAGCATAGCGTGGACGAATGCGCAGAAGAAACAAAACTTTGAAACTTTGTAGAGCTCGTTGAGAGGAATAGATTGCCGTATCGTTCGCCTTCAACAGACATAAAATGACGTGGGAACACAATTTATGCGAGAGCCGGGGGCTTATGGGACCCTGGGATCCTGCCATAAGGTTAATTTGACTACTTGATTTTATTTTGGGGCGACTTGAATATTTCAGTGCATTTGATCAAAATCTGAAAGAGTATTTGAGATGTTTATTGGTATTCCATGCTGACATTGGTCAGTTATCTAAATGAGCAGTTTATTTTTGATCACCATATATTACGTTTTGGGTTACAAGAGCTGCTATTTGATTTCAGTATTTATAGTGTCCTGAATAAGTGTGTCATCTTTACACGAACCTTTTTTCTCTTTAATCACCTTCATAGTGAGCGCAGGTTCGTCATATATAGCAACTGCAATTTGCTATTTTGATTCAAAGTTGCAGTTATCTTTGCTCTCCGTAGGATATGTATGCTATTCTATTGTTACGTTCTAAACTGCCAATGCAAGACTTGTCAACCAGGGGTCCATGAACCTCAAGAAGGCTATAAAAGTTCCACAAAGTTCAAAAGAGTGGTAGGTTTTAATCAGGACACTGCAATCTGATCTGCATACCAGCATCCTTTACCTCCAGACACAATTAAATAACTGCTTACTCAAGTATGGGTCTGTGTCATAGGAACGAATCACAATGAGCACACCTCAGCTGTTCGTGTCTTTGCACTCACACAGCGCGGAAGGCGATGAGGCACTCGACAGCTGAGTGCACAAGACAGACATACTTGCGAGTGAAGGAACGAGAGGAGCTGCCCAAGCGCCAACGGAAGAGGCAATATGAAGAGAGTGGCCGAGTGAGCCAGAAACAGCTGCTGGCGGAGGCCAAGATCACCGAGGAGCTCAACCTTCGCTCCCTGGGTACGGACGCAGTGGCTCTTTGCGCTCTGCCTTCTTCCACCTGCTTCCACCTGCTTCCACCTCCACGTGTTTGAGTGAAGCTGTGTGTCCCAGCAGTGGTTGCTTGAGGCTCCAGTTTGAGGAGGCGACAAACTGTGCTAGTCTCATTTTAACTCGTGCAGGTCGATTCATTGAACAGCTGCAATTTTAATCCATAATCGAGGTTTTTTTGGGTTAGATCGCGTAAATAGATAAATGTGTCGTCAAAACCCGCCACCACGTGACACAGCCAACTAGTGATTTACTTTCTGCGTGTATAAATTTGACTGATAGAATGTTGGTTGCTGGCATTTGCTGTCAAAATATAGTTGTGTGGTTAAGCTTGGATAAGGTAATAGAGATACCATGTTACGTATCAACTTTAATGATGGTACATATTTAATTGCATTGGGAGGAAATAACATTATTTCTTGCCAAATTAACCATTTACAATGTTTTTTTCAACATCATTAATATAGGAATATAATACCCGTTTCTGCTTTTTACAAACAACACGACCAGAAAATTGCAGTTGTTTCGTTTTCCAAGGGCATCTGTGAATAACTGATGCATACGTTGCCGCAACACATACATGGTGAGTTTTGTAATTTAAATGTAAATCCTAATGCTTGTCATATTTCCCAGTTTTATTTTTCCATTAATATTTATTCTCGTGCAGAAAACTATGAGCGACTGGAAGCAGATAAGAAGAAACAGGTTTTGAAGAAGCACCACTACACGGGGCCAGTGATCCGTTACCACTCGCTTACAATGCCACTCATCACTGAGCTCCCCATCAAGGAGGAGAATGTAGATGTGGAAGGGTATGCTCCCAGCATCACTGCACGCGACCGAACATAACATGAGCAGCAAGCACGGCAATATTGCGTTTCGACGGCGTCCTTTTAAGGAAAACCTAAAATCTTGGTCGACAGCTTCTTACATTTTTTTTTATCTCACGTACATAATAATGAACACGATTTATAATGCGCACATTTCACAAATCGGATGCTTTGTTTGATCAAGAACGTGGTGTAGCCCCGTTGTCAATACACTGCTTGGATGAGGGCTTCCTTGTCTCTTAAGGGTAGTTGTGGTTATTTGACAGCAATGGATTTTTCAGCACTGCCTTCTGCTGCTGTCCACAGTACTGGAAATATATTTCATAAAATACCATTTTGTAAGACGTTTCAATAAATGTACATTTAGTTATTGGATAAGTAGGTTAAAAAATATATTCAAAACAGTTTTTCTGTCTTTTAAGTAAACTATTATTGCAATCTATCAGAACATGTTTCATACATCCTTATTAAGATCTTAAGGATTTTAAACTCGTCAATAATCATATATATATGACAAATGTCAATTCAATATTGTATTTCTGTGAATAAGCTGAAAATTCGCCTTCTAAGTACTCCGAGGTCAAGGCACTGTTCCTGGGGTGATGGTGGGGGGGAGGTAGCTTTTGCCTTCACTGTGCAGCTCCCTTTGGTAATAAGACACTCAGAGTCGTTGTAGCTATTTAAGTGTCTTGAAAATTCACCTCTTTAAACTCGCCTTTAGCCCCTGGTTCTGGCCGTTTACCCTGATGCTGTTTATTTGCTGCTTTCCATACAAGGCGCATTGGGATCTACAGATGAAATGCACCTTAAAAATATTTATTTTCCTTAAAATATGTTGTACTTTTTTTAAGGATGTAACATCTAAGTTGCACATTAGCCAAATTATGGTTTTGACATAGGCATGCTCTATATGCAACGTGGAGCGTAACATTCAATTTACAGTTTACACAAGAAATGCATGTTTCCATATAAAAAAAAAAGTTACGTGTATACTTTAAAACACTAAACCTTTTGGTGCACTGTTTCAACTAGGTTGGACCAGGAGTCGCAGCCAACAGCGGAATCTGCACAGGTTACAAGCTCCGGAAAATGCTCCCGAAACTTTATCACGTTCACAGAGGAAGAGACTTTCAATCAAATCTTTGCGAAGCCCAAGGTGCCCCTGCGTGTGCCGGTACGGGAGATATGTCCTGTGACTCACAAACCAGCACTCTACCGAGATCCCATCACAGACATTCCCTACGCAAACCCGCGCGCGTTTAAGATAATTCGCGAGGCGTACCGTACGTATGTGGCAACACACGGGATGCCAGCCTCATCGTCACAGTCTGGAGCAGGCACTACTGCTGCAAGCACTGCCACCTCCACTACTGCAACGTCAGCCCAGTCGACGGACAGCGGCATACGTGCCAAGAGCAAGCCCAGCAGCAAGCCGTCTGTGTAGACTGCACTTTCAATAAGAAGTCTCATCAGTTGCTGCTACACTACTCTCGCCCCATCTCCCTGCATATTGTGGGTGACAAATAGATAGTGGATCTGAGGAAGCAACGATAATGTGTACTATTTGGCTGGTTGAAATCAACTTGCCATCGGTTGGACTTGAAGCCCATTGCTAAATACAAAATGTAAATCGTGTCTGCAAATGGAAATGTGTACGTGTTTCGATAGATTTGCCATTGCCAAATTTGACAAGCCAATCATCCGCATTGCAGTTTGTGTATTCGTGCAAAAATTTTAAAGCATTGTTTCAGCTCTGGGTAAATAATGCAATTTTTTATGGCGTATTTCAATGAAAACTTCGGTTGTAAATAAACATTTTGGCCACATGTTGCTTTGCATTTTTTGTATATTTTTAGTTTTGTAAAGAGCATGTTTATATATTTACCCATACATATATAGCATACATACATACACAACTGCTCCTGCATATGCAGTAACTCCTGGTGGTGTTTCGCATTAATCTGAAAAAATTTGGATGTTAAAACATTTAAAATGTAATTTGCTTAGGGACGTATTTAGTACATGGCACTTTGAAGCATACATTTGACAAGCTAGATGATTCCACTAGATGGCAGTTACTCGACACGAAGCGTTGCAACAAATTGACGGCCCCAATTTTCCCACTAAGACTCGATCCAAAGCATCCGTTCAAAATAAAACATCCCATTGCATGATATTTCTCTGGATCAACAGCGACAGAACAATCAAGAATTTTTCATTTTTTGACACGAAGCGTTGCAACAAATTGACGGCCCCAATTTTCCCACTAAGACTCGATCCTAAGCATCCGTTCAAAATAAAACATCCCATTGCATGATATTTCTCTGGATCAACAGCGACAGAACAATCAAGAATTTTCCATGATTAAGCCATGTACAATATTTTTCTCGTGAAAATATTGTATGATAGTGATGTGGCCGGTGTGCGGCTCGCAATCTGAAAGTTGCAAGTTTAACTTCCACGTGTGAGTCAATCCCTCCAAGTTAAGTAACAAAATAAGCATCACTACTGGCACATCGATAGTGAGTCTCCTGTAGATCGACTCACAACCACAGGAATGTGAAATTTATATCTCAGGCTCATGGCTGTAAACTGAAGATGAACGCCACCGGATGCTCGATTTGAACGGAAAGCCACCGACTTAGAAAGATGTTTTTATGATGTGCTCAAGTTGCACCGAGTAACAATAAAAACTTTTTTTAGCTACAATTTACGTTTTTTTTACTTGGTTGGAGGGCTATGAGTCGGAAGTCAGTGCGTGTTTACAGTGGGCTGAAGAGAGTGGATTGCTTAGAGGTGGTGACATGGTGGCGAGTGGGGGAATGGTCAGGGTGTG
The DNA here is from genome assembly GCF_015708825.2 of Lethenteron reissneri. NCBI lineage: Eukaryota > Metazoa > Chordata > Hyperoartia > Petromyzontiformes > Petromyzontidae > Lethenteron > Lethenteron reissneri. Next base: position 12,630,541 of record NC_083796.1, read on the forward strand.
TAAGCACACTTAGCTTCTCCAGTGGCGCGATGGGTGGCAGATTTGTGCCACGTGTTAAAGCAAACAACATTGATTCGACTTGGTGCATGGCGGTAGCCTGTGGCCTTTTGTTTGGGTTGTGCCTGTCTCGTGCCCATTTTCAGGTTTTCCATGAAGGCAGGCACTGTTTTCAGCTTTTTTATGGTCACTTGCCGATTAAGTATGTTGCACCATAAGTATGTAACACTGTATGTATATTGCATTATAAGCATGTTGCACTATATGTATATTGCACTTTAGGCATGTTGCACTATATGTATGTGCATGTAAAGCCCTTGGAAGAGGGCATCTCAGTGCCATGCAAGCAAAGAGATTATTTGACCATACTTCATGCTGTGGGATGGTGAAAGTGAGGAGTATTGGTGCAGGAGCATAGACATACAGGACAACGATGGCTTTGTCTGCACTGTCCTCTGCTGCCCACAACGTTGTGTTGGGTAATGTAAACAGCAAAACTTAAGCTATCATGTTGAGTGGACATGAAGCAATCAAATCAGCTCAATATGCAATTTGCCATATGGAGGTGCCATATTATTATATAGATTATTGCATCGCAGGATCATGAGAGACGGTGACAGCTCTAGGAATGTTATTCAGCCTATGGCCTATGGCTGAATAGCATTCACCCGCATCACCAAATATCACTGAACTGAACTGATTCAGCAGTGGATAGTGGTGTGGTTGCCAAATGCCTGAAATCCAAACATTTTCAGCCATGATCTTGTGGAACAAGCAGATTTGTGTAAATCCACAACTCTGTGGACACGGGGGATGGTGAGGAGATGGCAGTGCAAAACAAATGGGTTCATGATCCTTACCGCGATGGTTTTTTGAGTGGTATCCAAGATTACGTGTCGGTTTTCTCAGGATACTACGGTTTCCTCTCGCATGCCAAACACTCAACAAAGTAATTCTCACAAAACACCCCCAACATCCAGTGGGGCCGTCTGCGCGAGTCAAGTTTTTGGCATTTGTATCACGTGCCGACTTTCATCGGAGATGTCCCAAGGAGTATGTTTGGGTCAAAAGGAAAAATCGGGGAGAAGTGTATAGGGGTAGCGGTGAGAGGAGTACCTGACGGATACCAAGGTGTGGATAATGTCAGCCTACACAGGAGGTCCATGTGTGCTGTCATCACCAGGGGAGGTCCCTGGGTCCTGGCATCCCCACACAGGAGGTCCCTGGTGGCATGTTCATCTGCAGAACACGATGAACCAGTGGCATCTACATCTGCAGAACATGAAGAAACAGTGGCATTTACATCTGCAGAACATGAATAAACAGTTGCATTTACGTCTACAGGAGAATATACAACGTTTAGAGCAATTCCCCGTGTTTAGTGTACATGGGATACATGTTTGGAATCGACAGTAGTCAAGTTGGACTTACGAACAAATCGACTTACGAACATACCTCTGGAACCTAACTCGTTCGTAAGTAGAGGAATGCCTGTACTCTGGATTTGCATTGAGAGACGTGGGGAGGCCTTCTTTCAGAAATGGATGGATCCAGGCTGCTGATAATGACTTCACATAGCTTCATTTGAGGGAGGGGTGCATTGTAAATAAATAAAGTATTGCCACATTCTTCAGTACGGGAGGCTCAGACGTATCTAATAACAGCAAGCTGCTTCTTAGCTCAAAAATTGTTCATGGGCTTCGAACGTGAGAAGGCGTATGTCAAGTGCGTGATGCTGGCTCATTGTGGGAAAAAATATAACATGTACATGTGTGTGCATATATATATAGGCTCCCATTGCAAAGTATGATGTTTGTAGGAAATGGTCTTATCTTGAGAAGACTGACCACTAGTTTAATCATGACGTCATATTGATGAAATATGATCGGAAGTGGCCAAAGATGTCAAGGTTTTTGACATACACTGTAAATTATTTCCATCTGGCTAAACCACGTTACTGATACATATTTATGGCCTCATCATCCGGTGGGATGCTCCTCTGGTTATTTATTATGAAGGATGCCTCATCCGTTATGCATGCAACAGAACACAATGAACATTAGTACAATAAATTATGTAAGGTACCTACAAAACCTGGCGAATTCGTTTAAGTGCACCGATTCAATCGTTGAGCAAACATAAACCCTTTTGCAAGAGGGCTTTCTTCATCTTCAACACCGTAACGTACACGGTAATAGGCGTCCGCTTGCTCGCTCGCTTCGGGTGGCCTGGAATGAGCTCGCGTATCTGGTCGCGTCTTTGGGTGCAAATCGCTAAAGCAGTGCCTCCTCGGCCATTCTCGTGCGTTTCACATTCCCAGTGGCTGCAGAGGAATTTGCTTCTGTGTTGGAAAAACACTCGCCAGATAGCTGGAGTGCTGGGACCGTGCATTAAATGGCTTGACAAGGCACCCCCGGGGGAAAACCGCTGCCTCTTCAGCATTCAAATTAAACAAGTGTAATGCGTCTCCCCCCCCCACCCCCCCCACCCAGCACCACCACCACCACCCCCGTCTCTCCGCATGCCACGGCTGCACCTGTTTCTCTGCCCTGCCTGTGCCTTGTCATACAGCGAGACACCGCACCGCGAAAATGCATTCCCTTCCCCTCGTGGCTCTCGGAAAAAAAAGTCTGCAATCAGGCGCTCTGTCGGGAGACGCACAGGGGGCCGGCGAAATACTGCCCCGAAAAAAAAATCTAAAATCGCCTTCGTTCCTTCAGGAATTTGGAGCAACCGCTGGGGATGTTTTTTTTTTTAAGCATCATTAATTGCAACAAAATTCAAAGGGTTGGTGGATGGTGGTTCGTGGTGGTTGGGCGTAGTGGTGGGTTGGTGGGGTGGGTGGTGGGTGCATTCCGTGAGCATTACGTGCGTGCGTTCCCTCGTGGAGGAGCGGTGGTGCAGCGGTTAGCGCGCTGCGGCACAAATCCGGCGAGCCGACTTCGATCACCGCTCCCGGCCAACACCAGTGACGAATATCTTGGCCTCCCCTCGGTCGACTCGGCCTCAAAATGAGTACCTGGTGCGGTGTGTAAACATCGCCGACTTGGGGAGGCAAAGGCGGTCGGGCGCGGTTGCTGTGGCGCTGTGCCGTCCTTCATAGGTTGCTACTCGCTAACAGCACTTGCCCCAACAGTCTGTTACAGGCTACACGGGGGACCTTTGTCTTTGTTCCCTCCACCGCGCTTCCAATGGTGCCAACCCCAGGCCCCCGTTACCCCTGACAGCTGCGCAGTAGTCACTCGATGTTGTGGTTTTCCCCCCCCCCCCCTTCATGTTACAGCTGTCTTCACATTTACCGGTACGTAGACAAGTTTGACTGCTCCACGTTTGAAAATTCAACCACAGGGGGATTCGCCCGAGAAAGCTTTATTTATTTTTTTATTCTTAAACAAAAAGGGAGGGATATTGTCGGTATTCGTTAAATAAGGCAAACTTTGTGAAGGTGTTTTTTTTTGTAATGCCCCGTTCTCTCGTTCGGATGCGGCGTCGTTCTGTAATTGCGCACACACACACACACAACAGCTCAATGCAAATGATTTTATTGGCAACATGTGCAACGTGAAATCGTCATATTAGGCATGCTTCATATAAAGTTGCAAGGTCTAGGCAGCAGGCAATGTAATTCGTATATTTACACCAGTAAACCACATACTGTACGTATAAATACCATCGTCTTGTGAGTCAGCCCATTGGGAGTCTGTTTTTACGATATGCATGCATGAGACATGGATATCCTGTCCAGTATATTTATATATATAGTTCATGAAGCACGCAGCTATGAGCGTTTGTGTAAAGCTGAACAAGTAAACGCGACCAGAGTTCGATTCCCGCTCACGGCCAACACCGGTGGCGATGATCTGAACCGGTCATGGGCCTCCCATGGGTGGACTCGGCCTCAAATGAGTACCTGGTGGCAGTGTTTACACATCGCCACTGGGGAGACAAAGGCGGTCGGGCGTGATGCTGACCATCCCCCTTCGTGTGCCGCTGTGCCGGCCTTCATAGGTGCTCGCTAACAGCACTTGCCCCAACAGTCTGTTTGGGCTACACGAGGGAATATCTTATCTTCTTGTATTACCAAACAGGTTTATCAAGTTCTGTTACCACATGTACATATACTTTATTTTCACAAAAAAAATGCCGGTACATATACTATTCGTTGTTATTGCCAATTGTGAGCGCCTAAATACGTTGGATAATTATCGCCAATGAAATCCATTTGGCGTGAACCCTCCCTTAATATTTTATTGACCTTTCAATAATTAAGGTCGCAACTTACAGCTCATTAACTAGTAATTTATGGTTTTGGAGAATTTTTCCTTCAAGAGTCTAAATATTGCGCAGCTGTTCCAAAGATCTCCTTAATGACTCCACCAACTGAAATACGATCTGGACGGGAAGAGTGGGAGTTGGCTGGAACGGGGGCCTGTTGTCTTGCAGTGGAAACACTCTGCTGTTGGGGCCTTTTCGCAATTCCAGTGGGAGCCGAAGATGATGAATGCCTTTTCCCCTCAACAGGGATTTCGCTTGGCTTTTATAACAGCCTTTTTTGAGTAGGATGTCGTAAATCTGGCCCCAGTGACAAGTACAGCTGCTTTTTGTTTGGGAGACCCCAACATTTTTTTTTTTAACTGTATGGGCACCTGCTACGAAATCCGGGCTCATCCAGCAGAGGGAGACCACGACCAGTCCACGGGCTCTGCATTCGCTTCCACAATGTGAGCAACAGTTGCACACGGGGAGAATGCATAATCGTGTTACACAGCGCCTTTGTCAATCCATCGATGAACGAAGGTCCTCTCCGCGGCCCGTCATAAGAATATGGAATTTTCTAACGTTCATTACTTTAAGGAATTGCAGCATTAGATGATCGTTGGCCAATGCTTTGGCTTTTGTCGAGGAGAAACGCTGGCTGGACGCCGTATAAAATGTGCCTCTTGCACGAAACAACGAGTCTATCTTCTTCGGAGTGAAGATTGAGTCACGTACATTCCTACATTGAAAGTCAAGTTATGTTTATGTACACGAGAATCAATTAAATTATGTATCTGGCAATCAGTGCTCAATTGGCAAAGTGAGCGATCAGAATGTCGGGAGTTCACGTCCCAGTCCGCAGACTGATCACAACTTGGAGGGAAGTCGGCAGTGGTTGTCCTACGGACAGATTAAATCACACCACAACAACAGCAATTAATTTCTACCACGTAGCATGGGCCGAGGGGAAGCGCGGTGGTGTGGCAGAGCATTCGTGCGTTTGCTGCTTGCTGCAGAGGTCGGCGGTTCAAACCCGGCGACCGCCAGGTTAATACTGCGGGTGTGTTTATAAAAACACTGCGCCGCCTGCTTCATTGTGGATGTTAAAGGTCCCATGTTCTTTCTTTGTTTTAAAGAGTAGGCCATGTATGCTATCGTTCCGGTCCATATTTGTCTACTTTTAAAAAACATTCTTGCAAAATACCTAATTCGGTTATGCCACATTGCAACACTGCTCACTTCTTTGAAATTACTGCAGACTATAATCGTCTGCGACACACAGCGCTTTTCTTCGTAGCCTTTCCCTATACGAACGGCTCTCGTACCGAATGTTCTCATTATTTGAGCACAACCTATTTCTCAAAACAGTGGGAACAATTACTATTTCATGGGCCATCATACTACCAATCATCCCTCTTTGGTCAACAAAAAATGTCTTCAATTTGTGGAATATGAACAGTGGTGTGTCTCTAGATACAGGAATGTGGAATTTACACGGGACACTTAGGATTGCCAATGGTTTAAAAAAAAAACCTGCTCAACACGTATTTAAACAGAGACACTTGAACTGCTATGTAACAGTACTGCACATTATATGAGTGAGTGTACGAGGGTTTTTCAATATGTGCTGCAGGATACAACTCATCATCAACATCGGCTATGTTCTATCCACTGCTGTATAAAGGCCTCCCCCTCCATCGTCGCCTCTCCCTACGTGCCCGCAATGCCCCCAATCCATCTTGATTCCATACGTGAACCAATCTCATTGCTCCACCAACATGACGGTCATCCTCTCACGCATGATCCAATCCCCTGGCTGCTATTATGATGCCAGTGTCGTCCGGCAGCAATCATCGTCCCCGCACGGTTGACTACGTACGGTGCGAAAGAAGTTCAATGTACATATATGCATCGTCCCTTCTAATGTTGTGGCCTAACCGAGAGCACTTACTTTTATTAGCAGTCATTATGTTGTCCCTTGATTTGTGTTCTCTGAACTTCCTGTTCCTCTTTCTTCCTCTATATTTAATTCCCAGCATGCATCTTTTCATGCTACTTTTCAAACTTTGCAGATTTTTGTTAATGTGTCGTCATTGTCCCATGTTTCTGATCCATATGACACAGCGGGTGATATAAGTCGGAATGCAATTTACAACGATCACAGGGACCTGCGTTGCATTTATGAAAATGTAAATCGCAAATGACAACTGCCATTCAGTAAGTTGTCTCTGGTGCAGTGAGTCAAGATCTGCACAAGAAAAACAAACTGTGTAGGTAACAAATGTCGGCAGTGAAGCTTATACATAACCTCAAAGAGTGCCCCCTCCCCCCCTAAATACGAGAAAACAAATTCTAGCAGTCCACAGTGCAATATTACTGACCAATTGGCAGAGTATCGCTTCTTCTGCCTGTGTCTCTGAAGCATTTCTGAAGACCCCCCGCCCCCATCCCCCTTCATCACCCTTCACTCATCAGTGTGCAGTATGGCTGAAAACCTTCGCGTGACCTTCATCAAACAGTGGATGACAAAGGAATGTATGTATGCTGAACTTCGTTCGCACCGTACGCCAACCGCGCTATGCAGAGTATATGATGTTTAAGACATGAATGCACGTGTAACCGTTCAGCAAAGTGTGCAGTCGTTCAGATAAATGCGGAATGCCCCCATGGATTGAGGATCAATTCACACCCTCCTCTGCACATTGCGGATGGGTTTCGCTTTATTTGTACAAAGACGATTGTGTGTCAATGTCTGCGTTAGGGTCAAGAGGTCAAAACAAGCGATGCATATGACACGACGCCTCACCACCCAGTTCGTTCCTTCCGTCCGCCAGATCGCTTCAGCTGTTGTCCATTTGACACCTTCCCTGCAGTCGGTGTGTCTGTGTACCAACTCTCAATGCCTCGCTCAGCAACCTGCCGTCTCCACTCTGCACGTGTTTCAAATCTGGACAGCCAGCTGTAATGAAACCGGATTCACAAATGTAATGAGCCGATGGACTCAACCCGGCCATCAGTGACTGCACGGAAAGTGTCACACGTGACTAAATCGCAGTTTTCCACCTCATTTGTATTTTTTGTTCCAGCTCGTTGTTCCAGCTCGTGTAAACAAATTAAAATGACGAATGAAATCAAATTAAGTGATTCAATCAGTTCACGGGCAGGTGCGGGGTGGATTTCTGGATCTCAAAATCATTGGAGGTGGTGGCAGTCCGGGGAGGCCATCATCTAGCAGTGGATTGCTCATCGCTGATAATGGATGATAATGATACACACTTTGGTATTGTTGACATATAAACGGTTGCCCCTCTCGTGTAACTAAAGAGGCAATTGAAGTCACTTGAGAAGTAGATCAGCGATTTAATCTTCCAGGGACAAGCTCTTGACACAAGGTGATGCACTGCAGGCTGTGGGAGATACAAATGGAAATTTATTTGTCCCATGACACCAATAATACAGATGATAAATAATTGGTAGATGAACAAAACATAATTTAAAAAGCCCTGCTTTGACGGTGAGATATATATATATATACGTTTATGCCACCACATGCACAATATTTCGTACTCTGCCACTAACTTATGAATATTAAAGACAAGGCAGTGCTGATCAAAATACATTTCAACAGTCAGGCCATACCGACTGTTGAACCATGCATAAACGTTAATCCGGCTGCTAAGTTTCCTCGTGCAAAATCAAAAATTAACTTCTGTAATCGCTAAACATCTCCTATTTGTCTTAACTACATATAGAGCGCTCGAGATACACATGTTAACGTTTCAGCATACCATATCATAGTACTGCATTCTAAATTGCATTGAATAGATCTGTTGTTTAGTTTCCCCGTAGACAAGTCGTGCCGGGACTATAATTTACGTTTTTTAATACCGTACGGGTCATTAAACAGGATGTTTGTTCTCTCCCCCCCTCTCCCTCCCTCGTCTCAACCCCCTTGCCGAGATTTCCACCTTCCTCCCCGTTGGAGGCACGCGGCTCAAGGAGCGCGGCCGCGATGTTTCCGCACAGAAGCGTTCCTCCCTGAGACTGGGTGGTCTCCGTGATTCCCGCCCGCACAGAGCCAAAGCCACCCTCTCTCCCGACTCACGCCGCAGATATTCCCAGTACAGCCTGCAGCTGCATGCGAGCTAAAACGCGCCCGTGGTGCGTCACGGGAGCGGCAGCATGGCGTTATCTTGATATTATTCCAATTTGTTCTGGAATTGCATTCCGATATATGCGCGCGCGAATTGTTGTCGCAGCAGCGTATTTGAGTGTTCAACGTAATTCCCACTCTGCTCGCTCGTTTCTTTTGAACCAATGAAGCAAAATGTCTCACGCACGAGAAAAACTCTGTTAAATGAGCAGGCACACGATAGGTTTACAGTCGGGTTTGCTGCAATGGTAATTGGTAATTCTTTTTTAAAGCACGCTTCTTCATCTCGGTGGGAGCTGCAAATTAACTCTCGTAAGGTTTGTTACGAAAACATTTCTGACATTTTATTTTCACTTTAAATTATTTTCCCAAACGATTATCGAAAATGCATCGACCTGCTCTGAGGCAAATGGGTTTGAAGTCTGAAAGGGAATAGTTATTTCAGGAAGACGGCCACTGTATGCAAAAGGCAAGGTAACCCTCAGAACATTAATCTCACGGCAAGTTCCGAGGAGAAAAAAATATGTATGTAATCTCTGTAATTACCAATGCTAGACCTGGTTACATGCAATTTGAGAGTGTGGAGGATGGGTCCTTATCACACAGACCGCCTGTAGCACTGCTTGTGTGGCTAGAACCACAAGGTCTTCAACACATCATATTTTTTCGTCCACAGAACTTGTTTGGAAATGACATTTTAATACATTCCAAAGTACTGAGTGCCTGCAGAGAGAGAGAGAGAGAAATAACTAAACACATTTTAGCAGCGTAATGTTTAAAATTGCACAACAAATGTGTTCTGGCCTAGGTTATGGTGGATTTACTTTTTAATAAATGGGATTTTGCTGGAAAAAATGACATCAATGAAAAAAAAATATTAGATATGCGGGGATTTTTTTAAAGGCCACTGCGGTCACCATCTTGTAAGAAATAACCTCAGAAGGTCTGTGAGCTAAGCACTCCAAGTTTATATGGGTGATATAAATATAGTGTTGCCGAATAGCTGGTGGTGCATAAAATAACAAAAGGATGGACAGTTCTGTCAGTAAAAAAAAACTAATTTTCCATGGGACTTGTGAGAAGGTAGTTACCAAGGGTTTGCCTTTGGGTCTTTGGTGGCAACTCTGGCATCAGAATTTGTTTAAAACATTTTCCAACTTCACAAATACATTTTCACACGGCACTTCAATTGTAACAATATGCAACAATTAATATAATTGGCCCCATTGTGGCAGCAATCAATTGGTGCAGTGTTATATGGCATCTGTCATGTCGTGCGCGTGTGTACGCAGGGAATTCTGTGCAGTTTGGATGAAAATGTAATGCAAATTTAGTGTAACAAATGCACACGGATAAACTTTCCAACCATTTTCCTAAATAACATTTACATTGAACGGTGGCATTGCAAACAGCCGCTGTTCATCTGTTTGTGGCTCTTTAAGAGTTTTCGTGCAAACATAAAGCATATGTGGTCGCCGGCAACATATACTCATGATATTGGTTTGGGGGTTTCTCTGTGCCCCAGTGCAACAACATGTTTTGCCAATTGTTTTGTGAGGGGTTAATTGTTTTAATGGAATGCACATAATTACTTTAGAGACACCACGCGCTTGTTGTTGGATATGTGTAGCCGCGTACGGAGCGGCAATAAAACGCAAATTAGTGATTACTCGTCTGCATCAGTGATATTAATAAAGCCGGCGCTAAGGCTGTGCAATTTCGTGTGACCATCTGTCAGTCTTCATTTCGTTTGGTATTCTGTGCAATCAATCTGTCTCCCGGGCACACTTCATCACCGATGCCTCTGCCTCTATGTCTTTTCTATATTCCGTTTTCTGGCTTTCTGCTAATGCTAATATCACATGCATGCACAAGACATTGGCATTTTAATACGTGCATATACATATATTAATATGCACATACTTATGTGTGTGTGCGTGTGTGCAGTAGCATGCAGTATGCGTACACCCCATACATGTATTATATGGGAGTGGGTGTGTGTACGTGTGCAAGGGGATAGACATTCCAACCAACATTTTCGCGTATCATACTGAATGTAATAACATTTTCAAAGCTAGTTAAACCATTTATAAATCAACTACTCAGTTAAGGTCGTTCTTGCACTGTGTCAGTTATGGTGACCATACCGCTGCCCTCTATGACGAGACTGGCAGCCACCATCGTAATGCGTGATTTACCACCATTCGTTCAGGGCCATCAACACAGATAAGTGGTTCCAATATCACTAATGTTTGCCCTGGCCGGAAATCCAACTCGGTTCGCCAGGGTACAATGGCACGGTGCACTGAGCACTGCGCTAGAGCTCCACCCTGTCGGAGATGTATGCTACGTAATAGTTTATAATGACCTAACCGTGAGTGAAATGTAATACAAAGGGTGGGAATAAACCACTAACCTTCGTGTGTAACCATAGTCATCTTCTTGGTTCTTTCAGTAAAGTCACTTTACCGAAAGAACCAAGAAGATGAATCCCTGCAGTCACGAAAGCTTTAAATCGAAATTTAACCATATTCATGTTATGCCATGCAACAGCAGATTTCGCACCATTTCTGAAGGAGCTCTGAGCGCGTGAAGCGATATGTCAGGCAGCGTGCCCGGACGACGCGGCGCGCAAGCCGAGGACGCGTCGAAGAGCGCAATGAATGTTGAGCAACCGGCGCCTGATTTCTGGTGAATTGTGAGCAGTCGCATTGAGAGGCAGAAGGATGTCGATGGCATTGAGCATCGTCCTCCGGTAAGGGCACTCGACGCACAGGTTCAAAATCCTGATTGAGGGTGGACTCGGACCATGATTTTCTGGAGGAAAAGTCTAAACAAAAGCAATGATATTTGAAAATAAATTCTGTCCTTTGTCAAGACACCGCTGGATGAAGGCCTATCCAACTTGCGTCGGCTATGGGTGTTGTTTGGCCACATCGTTTGGTCTTCTATGAATAGACTGGCACCTACCATAAAAACGTGGAATTTCGACCACTCTTTCAGGGCCATCAACAGAGACGAGCAGCGCCACGTGTTCGTGTGAGTAGACTGCCTCTTCAACTATCAATTGGTTTTTTTATTGATGCATCACAATACTATGTCAGGACAAGGGTTTCTTGGAAGCACCTATCAAGATTAGCATAGCATGCGTGTGAAACGGTGGTGGGATCAGGACTATGCATGCCCAGGCACTTTTGTATCTCCGATGTGGATTGTTGATGCACTGCGCCGGGTGCCCTTTCTAGGCTGAGTTAACCTAGCGGAGGTCCATGACATATTCAGATACCAAATTCGCACTTGTGTGTGCAAATCGTTGAAGCATAGTGATACGTGTGAGGAAACACACCACTGCTAGCACTATGTACACAATCGCAGATTGTATTTAAGAATCCAAATTTATGATGATGATTATTATGCAGTGAATATACAAGCCCAGTCAGAGAGTAAGCAAATATTTGGCCACTAATCCTGTGGGTTCGTTCTCGGTTTTAAGGATCTCCTTTGGGAATTTTGGATGAAATGTCAAATAAACATATGCCGAACGTTTATCCTTGTTGTGTGACAGGCCTGCCAAACAAGTACGGAAATATGCTAATTGGGAGGCACGCCATTACACTTAATTCGCGATCGTTCTTTCCGCCCATATTGTAGGTATATTGACAATCCCCTGTAGACTTCGGATGAACTTCAAAGAAAGTGGGGAGATTTTTTTAATTTGCATTTGCCAGACAGCGAGTGAAACCGGATCAGGTGTATGTGGCAACCGGCCCCCACGTGGTCGCCACATTTGAGGAAATGGCCTCTATAATATTTTTTTCTGACGATGATTTTCAAAAGCTGGGTTACTTTACACACGGGCTACGTTTGCTTATGTGTGTGTGTGTGCGCTGACTTTACACCGGATGAGTAGGAATACACGAGACTTCCGATAATTTCATTTGAAGTTGAACTAAACATTGTGCAATATTTATTGCCAGTAAATATTGCACAGGATATTAATTGGGTTTTATCCTTTTGCAGTATTGGGTTTCGCGGTAAAAATTACTGCGATGAGATTCACAATAAATATTACCATAGGAAAACCCGGGGTTATTTTCTTGTAACTGGTATATTACACCGATTAATAGTACATCACTCAAATTCCGACATTATTCCATCCTGGGTTAAGGCCTTCATCCCCTCTCCGTGTTGGTCATGGGGTTATTCGTTTTAACCACAAGTTGCTTAGTGCATGTTGATGAAGGGGTAGTCGGTGTTCAGTCTGGGGCGCCACGGTGGCGAGATGTTAGCTACCTCGCCTGGCATGCAGGAGGTTGTAGGTTCGGTCTCGACCCTGGCTGACGCCTCCTGTATATTTGGAGTTTGCATGTTCTCACCGTGGTTGTGTGGATTGTTCTTCGGATCCTTCCATATTTAGAATCATGCGTTTAAAAAAAAGATGTATCTACAAAAACATGTGCACGTGATAAGCCACGTCATTGGGCTATAATTATTTGCAGCCAGGTCGCTTCTGAAAAAGAGCTACATAGCTCAGTGGGTCTTGGTGAAATATTTTTTTGTTTAGTTCCTTATCTTTCCCCAACACCTCCGATTAGCACGGTTGGCTACGTACCGTGCAAAAAAAGTTCAACATACATACATACCGAGCACACAACTAGTTCAATTAGCGATGGTTCGTCGGATCTGTAGCCCAATGCACGGACACAGAGTCCTAGACCATCGATCCACTGCCGTATTCACTTCCACAGACAGTGCCCTCAGTAGGTCGCATTATTTAGTCAATTGTTTGCGGTTATTTTTTTTATATATGCAACGCAAATGCAGGGTACCGGACGAATGCCGCACATTTGCACACACGTGTACGATATGCTACCGATGTACTTTTTATCAAAAGAATCGACTAACAATAACGTGCATGCGTAGCCTTAAATATGTATTAAGTATTCGACTACAGTGACACCATGCTGCGTGAACGCTATGGTAAACAAGCTATAGCTCTAATCCCATAACTAATGTTGATTCTCCATACAAAACACTACTGCATGTCGGAGCAAACTGGGAAAATGGTAAACGTCTGTCTTGCCGTTGCCAAGACCATCTCCGAAGAGACGCATGCACGCAGACCATCACATTTGCATTCCGGTAATTAAGCGTCATGCTGGCACGGAGGCTAACCCATGCGCCACCACAAGGGGCTCACAATGCATGCACTTGCGCACGAATTTTGTGCGCGCGCGTGTGCGTTGAGCATTGGGTCCGCATTGCCAGCCAGTGGCATCTATTTATGCATACGTATTAAGTACCGTATCGGCGGAGCGGTGGCGCAGTGGTTAGCGCACTGCGCCACAGAATCCCGGGCACAGCGCTAGAGAACCCGAGCACAGCTGAACATCAGTGGCGAGTGATATCTGCCGGATCCTGGATACCCTCCTACACCAAAACCTGCACTGACCAGCGTGGTGAAGTATAACCAAGCAACTTCCATGACCGACAGACACTGTGTGTACCTTTGTCCAGCGGTGTATTGACAAGGCTGTGAAAACGAATGAATATGCGTGTAAGTGAGCGTGCACTTGCGCGCGTGTACGAACGCGCGCGTGAATTGCACGTGCACTTGGCCGAGTGAATGTCACCATAGTCCAGCCAAAGCTGCGTTGAGAAGGGGGGAGTTCCATTCGCATAGTGTCCAGGTAATTACAGCAGAGAGCGCCGCGGAGGGAAAGATGGGAGGCTGAGCAGAGAGGCAAGGGGATCACATTAATTAAAGGGGGGAGCGAGTGAGCTGTGTTCAGTCGTAGGGATCGTTGCTTAACCGAGAAGGACGCTGATTTGAATCAAGCAAGTCCCACGTGGTAAGCAGCCATGGTGCTTACACAAAGCACAGGTGCAGCACAGAGACAAATGACTGCCACTTTGATGAAGGGGATCGCATACAACGTAGCCCAAATTTTGCATGACTAATTCAAACACATTGCTTTGGATGTAAGGAGGGGAATGGTGGTGGGGGGTGGGGGGCAGGTTGCGGAACGGATGAAGTGTGGAGCGAATGAAAATGGAATGGTTTCTGAATCGGCACATTTCTGGGAAGTGAAGTTAGATTGCATTACATTTGGGTCAATTTACGATTATTGTTTTTTGTTGCTAAATGGTTATGTTTGCCACGGTACACCGGTTTGAATGCGAGTTTTGAGTTGTGCCTGATTTGTTGAGGCAAATACATGCGTAAAGACATGCTTTTAACAACAATAGATGGAGGTAAACCCCCCACCCCCCTGCTTTGCATGTGAATGCCATCAACTGGCAGGGTAGATGTGCACGTGAACTATACATGCCTGCGTCAATAGAACCGCGCGCGATAACAATACACGTGCACATTAGTGAACGTGCGTGCTCAAAGCATTGGCCAAATAGTTGTTGGTAGCAGCGGACACAATACAACCCTCCATCCCCTCCCGATGAGCGAAATCAGACACCTTCTTCTGCTTCTGCTTCTTGTTCCACGCGTTCGTCCCACTCGTTTGGAGTTGCTCTGCTGCCCTGACCAACCTTGCCCATGCTGCCCTGTCCTGCGCCATCTCTCTTTCCACTCCTTGGGCCACCGTGGTCCGATGGCACCACATTGCCCCCCCCCCCCCCCCACCAGCTGTTCTTCTGCCTTCCTCTCGATCGCTTTCCTTCCACTTGCATCACTTTTGCGTTGAAAGCCATCAACGGGTGTCGAATCGATTCACTCCTGCTTCTTCTTGGTTCTTTCGGTAAAGTCACGTAGAATGGAAATAATAAAACAATAAAAGTAAAACATGATAAAATAATTCTCACGACTTTTCGGCCACAACGCAAGCAGACCTGTTCTCCACCTGAGGACGGCTGCTTGCGTTGTGGCCGAAACGTCGTGAGAATTATTTTATTATGTTTTGTTTTTATTATTTTATTATTTCCATTCTACGTGACTTTACCGAAAGAACCAACAAGATGAATCCCTGCAGTCACGAAAGCTTTAAATCGAAAAATCACTCCTGCTTGTCATAGTAATGTGCGACGAATTATTCCGACTTAAGATCGTGACTGGAGATGTCCCCACCCCCCGCGCCCCTCTTTCTAAATCTAGAACTTACCCGTACCGATCTGGTTCGCTGAGTAGACAACGTATCCGCGTCCTTGATCTGCACTGAGACCAAGAGGACCGATCTGATAGAACAGCTCGATCTACTATGACAACGGCCACTTGCCCAAAGCGAGTCCGCTCACGAGGCCGCAAGTAAAACGATTCATCTCGTTCCGTTTAGTGGTCCACCAACCCCCCACACACACGGCGCGCGCGCCAGCGAGCAAGGGTGGAGTGCAGATGGGAAGGGCGGTCTCCCTCGCCTGGTAACACCGAGAGGCATCTCAGCGCAGCTCCGTTTTAATTACGAGCCCCATGCGTCGGTGCCCGGAGGAGACTCCTCTCCGCCGTCAAGAAGTGGACGGGGGCGGCTGAAA
Source organism: Lethenteron reissneri (assembly GCF_015708825.2). Taxonomy (NCBI): domain Eukaryota; kingdom Metazoa; phylum Chordata; class Hyperoartia; order Petromyzontiformes; family Petromyzontidae; genus Lethenteron; species Lethenteron reissneri. The sequence continues at coordinate 12,646,430 of NC_083796.1, forward strand.
TGATAAAGAAGAAAAAAAAGACCCGAATCGGTGCCAAATACCCACGAGTAGACCCGCTTCGCCGCGGTAATGAGATGCGCGGAGTGGCACTTTGATTGGAATTGTACACAACTCACACACAGGAGGCTTTCCTTGTGATGTTTGAAGGAGAGTGCCGAGCCATAATAATGTGTTGCGGTTCATCCCCTTGCTAATGAAATCGTGCCGTGTGATGTTCTAATGTGTGTTTAGCTGCTTGTCAGCACTTGTGTCAACTCAAATGCAGGTACACTGCGCATACCCGTCTCTGTGAGTGTTAATAGTTTCTTTAGAATGATTTGTGTGTCTGCAGCGGACCCGAGGCTCATGAAGGCAAATCCAAAAGACACCTCCACGTGTTAATTTATTTAATTTATATATTTAAGCGAAAATAATTATCCTCTTCTTATACAGGGAAGTTCGCAACCCACTCCCAGGAGTGATGCAGGAGAGGCCTGCTTGGCATGTCTTATAGGTTCCAAACGTATCCCTCGCATTCCATAGCTGCTTTCTAAGCAATGAACTTGCATCATTTGATTGACTTTTAAAAAATAGTTGAGAACATTAAATATATAAATTTCGCTTGTAATCATTGCTCAAGCGTATTAGTAATTTGTTCTGTTTATGAATGATGTTATTTGTAATAGTTTTTTGCGTATTTTGTCATTTCTAACCTTACATTTTATTTATCCTGGTGGCTAAGGTGAGATTATTTAGTTTGCATTCTTAAACATTTTACGTAAAACCAAAGTAACACTGCCACCTTGCCAGTAATCCCTTTGCAATGACAAATGCATTTCATGGAGCACAATTCTGGTAAATCCCCTGGAGCTGGATGTTGTATTAACCAGCCAAACGTCGCGCTCAAATTGTTCATGCTGTGGGTTTACTCTTCAACGCAATGGTGTGCTGAAGTAGTAACTAATTGGCACGTTTTGTTTGACGTTACAAACCTCATTAATTAGCTGTGTCGGGTGGTGGTGGGTTAACGACACATTTATATTTATATGCGATCAAACCCCAAACATCTCTATGGATAATATTGGTTGTGAGAGCCTACTGCGTGTAAAAAGAATGCTATTGTGATTAAATAAAGATTCATCAAGTATCGACTGTTTGGCTACTTTTAGAATAATTATAAAAAACACAGACGAATATATCAATGTTGCAGTACAAAATACTAGTTATTTTATATGATACAACAAACCAAAAAACTAATTTTAACCAAAATGTCCTTCATGCAGTCTTATACATGTTTTTTCATAACTGATGTTGTCATTCCATATGTATTAGCCGTGTAGGAAATGTGTACACGCAAAGAACAAGCACAACAATAAACAAGCCATTTCCCTGCCTCTGAAGAATGCCATTATTCTTTCACTCAACGCGTATTTTATTTTAAATCATAACCCATCAACCGACGCAGCGTCATTTTAATCCTGCAGCACTGCGTACGTGCAGAGGTGGAGAAACCCCGTCATCGCTGCTGCGCGCACATTATGGCCCTGCTATTCGTCGCAAAATCGTTGGCGCCTTAACAAGACGACGATGCGCTTGCTGTCGTGTCAATGTTGTGAACGAACTTCGCAGACAGCAGCTAATGGGCGCGTGTGTGTTTTTTTTAAGACTTGTAATGTGCTTCGTTAAAACCCAGGGCTCCGCTGACCGATCTTCATCCCGCTGCAACCAATTTTTGTTGTTGTGCCCGCGGTGGTTGGCCCTGCCGCTGGGCATCTTGGCGGGGTCGTTTGTACGAATTGTTTTTCCGCAGCCTGCGGCACCGAGGGGGATCTGCATATTAGCGACGCTTACCTTCCATCCTCGCTGCGCTTTTCCCTCCCCGTCCGCCTCTCGCCTCCCCCCCCACCCCCCGCATTTTTTTATGTCTTTGTTGATCTCCGCCTCCCACTCTGGCTCCTAGCCGTTCGTGTGCTCCCCCCCCTCTCTCTTCTCTCTGTCACTTGTTTTAATGATGGTAAAAGTGTAGAGAGTTGATGAGTGCGGATTGTTCTAACTTTGTTTTTCTATTCGCCACGTTTTTGAACTTGGCGACTCGTTTTGAGTTGGTTTTGCCTTCACAGGACATACCATGGGAATTTATTTTTCACAAAAACAGAGAGAGAGAAAAAACTACATGTAAATATATTGTCTTGAGTGGTGTATTGTTTGACAACTGACAAAAACCAGTGCTTTTAATGTTCTGGATTTTGATTTACAAGTCAGCGACCTCTCAGAACGAGGACCCCTCCTGACACATCCAGAACTGGGGGTGACCCGAGCCCTGAGCGTATCCAGCGTGTCCCACACACCAGCCCATTGTTGTCTTCTCTGAAAATAAGAATGCGTATGACACGTTGTGTGTCTGTACATTCTGTCTCGTCGTCATTCGCTCCCTATTCCAGCTGGCTGCACGCTGGACTTTCATTTTTTTTGGCAGCCACAAGCTACACAGCATTTGCATCCCTTCCAAAAACAGCATGTGCTGGCCAGCTATGCACAAGCTTCTTGTGGCTCTGAGAATGGTTACCACGAGAGGTCAGGGGGGTCCCCAGGAGGAGAGAAATTCAAGTTCAGCACAACTCTGGGTCCGTTGCCAGCACTCAATATCCGGCAGGCAATCCTGTGGGATTCCATATCTTTCACCACGAGTTTATCATCTCCCACAAATTCCTTTGCAGTCTACTAATAAATGCTGTGTGTGTGTTTGTATATATATAGAATTCATTCCTGACCCAAGACCATAATCCTGCTAAATATGTCACGATGTCTTACATTGTGGAATAAGTAAGCCCTGTTTACAGTGGTTAGCCATATCACGCAAGTTGTCACCGTCACAAATTAGTTTTATTGAAAGAATAAATTGTGCACTATAAGAGTGTTACTGTGCTGTAAAATGTGTACTATTCAATTATACTGCAATTAAATATGATTGGCTGATGAAGCGTTATGACATTTTATTGCCTGTATATCACATTGTTTTATCGTGCCTTTGGGACAGTACTTTGATGATGGAATGTATTAATGCACACATTATCAGGTAGAAATTAATATACCTGAGGGAAATTTTATTTTACATATAAATGCAAATTTTGAAGGTTTTTTGAAAGTTATGTAGCAAATAGGCAAGGATTAAAAAAGCATAAAACAGTTGAATTTTAATTAATTCTGGGATTGGCAGATTAAAAGTCACATGCTGTGTTGCGTCTGTCAGCTGGAAAACAAAAAAAACACGCACAACGGAAGGCTGCATCTTCTGGGATTACTTTAAACATCAACAATGCGCACAGAGACAACAAAGAAACAGTGATAGGTGGTGTCAGATGCAATGAACGCTTACTTGTTACTCCAACAACAACAACAAAGCCAGCCAAGGACTTTACTTTTTCGATGTTGACAGCATGTAAATGAACCGGCGCATCTGCGGTGATTTATATAAAATGTTGGAAACATAAGTGTGAGCTTGTTATCTTTAATCTAAATACCTGTATTGTGATTTTGATTCAAAGGTACTACATATTATAAGCATAACGTGTAATTAATTCGTTTATCACAAGAATAACCTAGGCTGTCTCTTTTAAAGTACTAATTTTGATCGACAGATTATATTACACAACAATGACTCAATTTACTGAACTCCTTAATAAGATCTGCGCAGTGTAGTTCTCGCCTCAAAGGCCTGCACAACTTAATTACAGTAACTAATTCATCATCATCATCATCAACCATGGTCAATCAACCGCTGGATGAAACCTTCCACAAGCAGATTAGTTGCTCCACCTCATACCTCCACGCAGTACTCAATGACACAATACTCCATTTAAACAACTGTCAACATGTGCAGGTACACCATTGGAACCTCCTTTGCCAGTAGCAAAATATGATCATTGTTTTTTTACCCTTTTATCTGGCAACAAAATTGACACCTTTTTTACAAGGAGTCATGTTTGCATTGACCACAATACCTGCGGTCGGAATGCGCCTTTTGGCGTCATCTGGTCCAACACCATGTGAGACTGGGCTCTAAGAAAAGCTGTCTCGGGTGTGGACCAATCAATTTCAAGGACAGTGCATACATTATCAGAGTTGTGTTTTTTGTTTGCATTCCGACCGCAGGTATTGTGGTCAATGCAAACATGACTCCTTGTAAAAAAAGGTGTCAGTTTTGTTGCCAGATAAAAGGGTAAAAAACCAATAATCATGTGCAGGTACCTCATCAAACCATCGAACAAAGATGGTCACCACATCCGCGCGCTTCGAGACGCGCTTCTGCGGCCGTCTGGAACGCTCTTCCGTCCGATATGAGGGCACCACCGGAGCTGTGGCACTTTAAAATAGAGATTGAAAACGCATTCCTTTAGAAGTGCTTTTTGTGTTTAGTTTGTTGTCCTTCCCCCTTGCATGCATACACACACCCACACTCGTCCCACATGTTTCCATAGTTGTGTGAAAGTGTACAATCATTTGAAAACATTACCCGAACACGTGAACGTATTTTTAATAAATGTTAAGCTGTAATTATAGATTCGCGATTGCCATCCCAACGTTTATGCATTTGAAATGGTAAACCAATTATTTTTCAGCACTTTGTAAATGGGCTTCGAGAGCATATTAACCGTACACAATCATATTTGTTCATGCTTGTGCGCTAACAAAACGGAAATGTGTCGAAAGGGCAAAGCCGTGCCAGCAAACAATTTCGTAATGCACTATACAGCCCACAGTACCTGTGCTACATCGTCCATACAAGAGGCCCACAAGCATTTGGATAACGATTTTTGAGACATTTTCGATCAAAGTTTATGCTTTTTTCAAGCATTATTTTGGCGGACTTCTGGTACTCATCCACCACGTCACATGTGGAGGCTTATGTCGAACACTTCCATGGTTTTATGGAGCCACGAAAGTGTTTTGGCCCTCGCAGAACTTCCATTTGCCCGACAGGGTCAAGGTCAAGTTCGTCCATCAGTCTGGATCGGATTAGGGTTCTTGTAGGCCCTGGGCATTTTTGTTTTGTAGGCATTCGGTGATAGCTTAAAAAAAAACTGTCTCCGATCAACCGTAGGACAACAACGCTTGTCTTCCCTTGTATTGAGAATGAGATTGTGCGAAAAACACCATTGGAAGATGTTGATTGCTAATTTTGCAACAACAACAAAATCTCTAAAAGTTACTGTCGGGTGTTTAATTTCTCTCACCTTATGAAATAATAAACGATTGACATTGACATGACTCTGCCTCTGTGTATATACACTGTGCCTATCCTTGCTACATATGTATATTTATTCATGGAGATATGTTTGGTTAAATGTTTTATCCAAGGGCGGTTTCTTCATTAGGGCGATTGGGCGACGCACCACCAATGTCATTGAACCACAGAGTCACGCTAGCCGTCACTGCAGCCTCTGGATATAGTCCAATCAGCGTCATGTCACGTTCTGTGGAGTACCGCCTCTTTTTGGGCGATTTCACTCCGGCTGAGAATCGCCCCGAGTGGCCCCATAGACTTACATTCAAAGATGGTTTTTTTCGACCGGGGGGCGCTCCAATGCATTCTCTATGGCTTCCGGGAGGGCTCGCCCTAACGTGCTTACGTCATCATACGTGCTTACGTCATCATACGTAAGCACGTTTCATCCAACAATATAATTTGTGGCCACCTAGTGGAATCTTTAATAAAGTAAACTTGAGTGGTTTGTATTAATAGTGAGTATAGAAACAAACAAGATGTATTGTAAGAGTCACTTTATTTTTCATTAATATTAAAGAAGTGAAGTTGCCTTTACATGCTTAAGCTGTTAATTTATCCATTGCATGGGTGGACCTTATCCTTATCAATCATCCAGACATTTGCCCCCCCTGAGAGATTTTGCAGGATCCGCCACTGGTTTTATCGTACAAAGAAAAACACGGTCAAATTTGTTTCCGTAGACCCTAGGCACGGTGTTCATTGGATAATACGGCCCTGACGTCAGTCAATGCGCTTACCGGTTTGAGTCAATGACTCATTTTTACCAGAAGGAAACAAGGGCATATGATATCGATGATGAACTACGTTTGGCTTTAGGACCTAGATGAGAGAAAACAAAAAAACTAAATGTGTATTTCTCTACTGAAAACGTATATCGTTCAAAATCGCAGCGAGCCGTGGCGCCGCCTGGCGGACAAATTGTGGCACTGCGCTCAACGCACAGAAACGGACCGGGTGGTTGCGTAAAAGTGCAGAGCCAAAATGAGGTTTCGGATCGCTTCTGCTGCGTTGTTGATTTAGAACAGCGGTCGGGAACCTATGGCTCGCGAGCCATATATGGCTCTTCCAGTGACGGCATATGGCTCCCAGACAATTTTGAGTTGAAAAAATAAAAAAAAATCAGTTTGGAACTGATTTAAAAATACTTGTGATATTGCTCAATAATATTTGTGTAATTTTAAAGTAAACAGAAATTAGTTTTGAAGATACATTTCACAGGTCACGCCTGCACGAAGCTCAACCTCACCACGTCGTATGAACCAGACTACAAGGCCATCAGCAAAACCATGCAACACCAGAAGTCGCATTAAAAGTAATACATATTTAATTTATTATACGTTAAAAATACTATATGGCTCTCAATGAAATATATTTAGAAATATTTGGCTTTTATGGCTCTCCCAGTCAAAAAAGGTTCCCGACCCCTGCTTTAGAAGAAAGACAAAAAAATCGTTACCCCGTTCATAGGCTGGGCTGGTTACCAGCTTGTACGCATACATGTTTGTGAAGCCAAGTGCATGTATGTGCTGTCTATAACAGCCTACAATTAGATCATTTGACACTTGTCATTATGAGTGTCATATTATACAAATCTTACGCAAAGTGACTGAATGCATTTGAGTCGAATGTTTTTCTTAGTTGAATTTACATTCAATTAAATATATATTTTTGTATTCGTGAATTAGACCTTTTTCACAAACACATTTAGGAATAATTTTAAACTCTGACTGAGAATGGTACTCAGGTACGATTCAGGACAATAAAAAATAAGTGAATCTTGTTTGTCAAAGCAGTATATTCAGCATGAACACACGTCACAGTATTAATACAATCAGGTTCACTGTACAAGCAAAGATATAAACCAAACTACTTTTTATTTTACCAGGTAAGGCCCACTGAGCTATATAGCTCTTTTTTTCAGAAGTGAATGGGCCATAAATTATAGCCCAACGAAGTGGCTTATCTTGCGCTAATTTACAGTAGCAGCCAAATGCCCTAAACGCACGTTGATTCTAATTGCGGAGGGAAAAACCGGAGGACTCGGAGAAAAATCCACGTGATCACAGAGAGAGAGATAGACATGCAACCTCCAAATATACAGGAGCCAGGGTCGGGATCGAAGCCACGACCTCCTGTATACCAGGCGAGGTAGTTAACATCTCACCACCACACACCGCTCCTTATAAAGCGATTAGTGACTGCAGAATGAGACTCTGAGAGGCATTCTGCACCCATTAAAATGACCAAATTTGGGAAAGTAGTGAAAGTATAAACAATTGTAACGAGAATTTCCTTCCAACCACCTTTTATATTTTTTTTATCATCTAGAAGGTACGATGATATAAAAGGAATCATGTCTGAATACATTTAGATATAGCTCTTATAAAACAACTACACAAATACAACGTTCTCACAAAGCTTGCCTATAAGTATGGTCCCACCGTGACGTAACATATGGCATTACTAATTCACTGGGATCATCATCATCATCATCCATGCTCAATCTACTTCAGGATGACGGCCTCTCCTAAGCGCTGGCCATCTCTTGTGATTGCATAGGAATACCTGACCATGTCCTAAAGCCGGACATGTGAAGAGTCGTAATTCTAGTCATGTGTGATGAAGATGCTGGAATAACGTTTCTAACGCAACAAAAACTTTTCACTTGCGTCCTTGTGTAGGATTGACCATCGTAGTGTCAGTCGAGGATTGCCGTGGTTTATTTTCAAACACACGGGCTAATGGTAAATCCGGATTTAAAGTTTTACATGATAAAATAATACACGGACAGTAATGAGCTTAAAAGTGCAATATGTCAAGCAAGCTTTCAAATATATATTTTGATGAAAGTGGCATCAGTCATCCAGCTTTAACAAATATTTTGTTGCAAGCACAAAAGGTCATGGAGCTTACAAAAATAAATGTTGTTATGGAATTGACAAATAATTAAATCTCACCATTATCATCAAAAGCCGTGATTAATAATCCACTGCTGGTTAAGGGCCTTCCTAAGCCATCGCCATCTCTATTAACGATAAAAAAAATCATTTTACCACGTAAGGTTCAATACTACAAAATTAACCCGTAAAAACAAAGTTTTTCACTATTAATCCTTTACATGCGTGGCGGCGAGAGTCCTCTCGTCCTCTGGCTTGAGATGGCTGCCACCTATGGGTCAGATGATTGCCTGCCACCATTAAGCAATTGGTAATTAAATATTTAAAAAAATTCCTAAAAAGTGTAAAATTTTGGGAAAAAAAATTCACGAAAATAAATTGTCACGCACAACGAGTCTGTGTGGAAAATGTCAGCTCGATTGGATCACGGGAAGTGGGTTAAAAAAACGACCAAAAGATTTGCACGGTCGTAAGCACGCAAGCAAGCAAGCAAACTTAATATAAAGGATTTAAAAATAAGGGGTGTGTTTTGGACAATCATTCCAACTCTACTCCTAACCTTAAAAAAATCCCACCTATCTATTCAGATTCCAAGAACACAGGATGAGATGTTACTATCCTTTGTGCAAGCACTTCCAAGAGTTCATGAACAGTGAGCCTGGTGAAATTTGGGGAGCGCATCGTCAGTAGTGACCCTTTGGTTCCTAGGGTGTTTCGGCCTTTCACACTATACACCCTCCCCAAAGGCGGCCAGCGACAGGGTGATCAATCCTACGCTTGCGTCCCATGCCCAATTAGTCATAGGAGTTGCCTTGTTGTTGATAGCCAACATCCCATATCACTTTTAACAAGATTAAAAATATATATAAATGACACGAGCATGAAAACGATTGAATAATAACAATTTTAAAGCTAAATAATTCACCTTTTTAGGGCAATTCGTCAACAAAATCTGCGTGTTGGAATGACGTTTGGAGGCGTTGCTGCTGCACTGCAGGGGCACGTGACGCTTTCGCGGATGAATGACGACACAGGCAGCCGGGCGGCTCCTCGGTTGATGATCTCATGGCGCGTGCCGTCGTGAATTTCTCTTCGACGTGGAATTTCGACTCCGTAAGGGGCCGTCCATAAATGACGTCACGCGGTTTTGGACGATTTTTGACCCCCCCCCCCCCTCGTCACACGGCGTCGCAAAAAGTCTGACCCCCCCCTCTCAAATATGACGTCACAAAGCTCTGCCCCCCCCCCCCAAATAAAACATGCTTCAAATCGCTTTAAACTATTGTCATTGTTGTGCGTATTTAATGTGGCGCTGCACTCTGATGTTGTAGAAAAAACATTTATTAAAAAGTCTATTTAATTAAGTAGAACGTGTTGTCTATATTTATTTAAAGTTGCGCATTTTGATGTGACGTCACATTTCTAAACCCCCCCCCCTCGTCACACATCGTCACAAATGTCTGACCCCCCCCCCCCCTAGGTGCGTGACGTCATTAATGTCCTAATCATTCACCGTCAATGGAAACTGCCACGTCGCAGTTCTCTCAGTTGGAATTGATGCAGTCATTCAAGTTCTCACGGACCAAGGCCTTTATAAAAAAAAAAGATCGTTAATATAATAAATATATAACATCGACACTGAGATTGCATGCATAAATTAACAAAAAAACTAATTGATAAATAAGCTGTTGCCTGTTTTCTGAAAATTATATTGAATACATAAACACAAAAATCAGAGTGGAGAGAATATTAACATTTTCAATATTTGCTCACGACAGTCATAACATCCGATGTGAATGAACCACAGGGCATAGATGAAGAATTTACTAAAGGGAGGGCTGCAAAGGGTCACACTCAAGTTGAATGCGAGCGAACAAAGGTCAAATGCAACAAGTTTTCTCAACATAACAGAACATCATTGTTGGCAGGACGCTACTGGAAAACACCGCCTAATCAGTTTACTATGGGCAGCCACTGATGGTAGATTGAGATCAAAATAATGACACAAAGAGAGGTGAAGGAGGGCAGAATGGGACGCTTTTGGAAAATGTAATTTGATAATGATTATGAAAAGCAACGTAACGCTGTGCTTCAAAAAGAACCTTTTCAATCAGTGCGTGTTATCTGCTGTGACATATGGAGCAATGGCAAAGGACGATGATCGGTGGAATGCGTCATTGTAGGGTCCTACAGGATGACGGCGGCGCGGGGAGGGGTTAATCCAGCAGTCGCCCATTGTCATGGGCAATTTATGATGGACAATTCTCTCTTCGCAAGGTACACCGCCCGCATTCTAAACCGTCTTCACATTCCGGGAAGGCCTCGTGCGGTGTGGGTGGACTCGTATGGAAGTTATGAAATTGTGTACCTGATAGAGATAAATTAAGGATGCGTTTAAATATAGACATACCATAGTGATCATTTCACCTACCCCAGTACCAGTCATCCCTCAATTAGCCAAGATTCTTCATTACATTTCACTGCCTGATGCATTCTGAATGATTATTTTTTTACCAAATTCGCCCCGGTAAATATGTAGACGACAACAATAAATTATTAATCAATGTTGGAACGCTCCACAGTAAGTGCCCGTTGGAGTTAAAATTGAACACGCGAGCCAGAATTCGCGTCCCATGGAAGTATTCTAAGCAGATGGGAATAGCGGAGAAGATGCTTTATCATTTTCAATCGCTTTCCTCCTCGAAACGATCTCCGGCTCACATCCCTTTCTCGCCATCTCCGCGCGCGTACCGCCACGCCGCTTGTACCTGTGCATCTTGATCGGTAGCCAAAAGGAAAAGTCGGAAATGCAATCTCTTCCCAGTGAATTTGCATCACAAATGAAGAGCAGCCGTTGCCATTACCGGACGTGATTTATGCTGCTAAAGTGCATCGTAAAATCCAAAAACTTACGACTCCCCGCATCTGCTCGGCCTGGCAGAGATTTATAATGGCTCAGCCGGTTCGCGTGATCGGGCAGCAATTAGTGGCCGAGATACATATATATTTTGTGCCGAGTCATTGCCTTTTGGACACGTTTTTATATATTTTTTTTCTTCGAGTCTGCTGATTCCACCTGAACTTTCCGATAGCTCCGGCGATAAATTCCCGTCATGGTTAATATTATAATTAGTAACACTGCCTTGCACCCCCCCCCCCCCTCCTTAATCATTCAGCGTGATGAATCTTTGTGTGTCAGGGTTTCATGGCACAGTGGCCATAAAATTGTTTGGCACGAATATAAAGCACGAAGCCAGCAGATGTTTTCCAGCAGGGCTTTGGAAATCATTAAAGGGAACGCCATTTTTTTTCGTACACTTTCCATACTGTATTAAAAAAAGACCGTGATGATAAAAAAATATTTGCTGTAATCGTATTATTATTGTTATATATTTTATTTAAATTTATTAACGTACAAATAGAGCGATGTCAATGCGCGCTTGTTTAGCAACAGCAGTAGGCTGCTTGGCGTGCTGGCGCTGGGATAATATCGCCGGGTTAATTTGCACCTGTTAATCCTAAACGGACGGGTCCGATTGATGAGATCTGTTCTGTCGCTTACGTGGCGACCACCACTCAGATCGGAAGATCTATTAGCAACGCGGTGATGGAAGACTACTTCCTCCTCTGGCCAGACACTGATCTCACCGTAGCATTAGCGGCTGCGTGGACAGAAGTAGCCTTGACATTCTCCCCGCGGAGTAATTTACTTTGCGATGCATTGTCCACCAGAGACTCTCTGCGTTGTCTGCCGACATTCATTCATTTACTGACAGACTGTGTCGACGAATACAAGGGGTGCAGAGGTGACTTTAGCATCATGGGACGATACGGCCACCCGTGTCAATGCATGAGCACACGGCGGGCAATGCGCGGCTCGAGAAAATAACGCAGAATCGTGAATTATTTGAATGAGACATTTAAAAAAAAAAACTCTAAGATGTACATTTCTCTATTTATTCTGTAATCATGCATTTGCTGGGATTCACTGGTGGGGGCAGCAAGTATCATCAGCCTTAGGGTCGGTCGGCTGCCCTCAGATCTCCCGTGTGGCTGTGAGCTCAGTGTAGCATTCAGCACGGCGCTCAAGGCGGTACGGCAATAGCTGTTGGCTATAGCAGCGCAATCATTATCACTTTGACCTCTGTTAAATACACTGCGCCGCTCCATATTGTGTTTTGGTTTGGTTTACTGAGGTTATTTTTCATTACTGTCCACCGTATTTCCTGAGTCTGAACTTTAGCGCAATATTTTCTCTGCTGTCAAAAGTTATATTGTATCTGCATATTTTCGATTACAATACTTTCCCACTTTAAAAAACTATTGCCTTCTGATCATTGTTTTTTTTTAAACTACCCCACTTATTCCAAACATTTTCCACTTCTCTTTTTTAATTTGTGATCATTCATTCGCATGCGGACTCGAGGGCAGTTGACACTGAAGGTGATATAAAGGAAAGCGTAATTCGCAAGCAGGCTTGTGGTTGGGGCAAATATTTGCCCATAGGTTTTGCCCTTGTGTTATAATAAAGATCCTTAAAACTTCAAAGTAAATCGAATCTTTATCCTCCACTATCTCTCTCTCTCTTCAATCACTCTAATCTCGGCTTGCGGTTTTCTTTTAACTTTCCATACAGTTTTTTTATTACCAATTATATCCCAAATTCGCTGCTGGCATCATGCCACAAGATGAGGAAACTTCCACTCAGAACTAACGCAGCGAGCGCAGTAACGCGTCTTGTCAGGGCAGGGCACGTTGAGGGTAACGTCAAATATACATTTTTTTAATCTTAAATCACTGCAATGGAAATTTTGGTCTAATTCCGTTATGCCCCGCTAAAGTGTACTTTCCAAACTCACGAACATTTCAAACTTGATTTGACGCTTTCGTGACTGCAGGAATTACTCTTTGGTTCTTTCGGTAAAGTCACATAAGGCCTCGGCACAGAGGCGTCGCCCCCCCCCCCACCCCCGCGCGCCCATGTGTACGGTGCTTCTTCTGGAAGATTTTTTTTGCTGTTTATTAACTGACAAAGTCCGATCAACTTTGCTGCACTCATTCGATCAGTGTGTGTGTGGTGTGTCAGCTCAAGTGCTGGGACATAGGCATTAGACCCTTAATCTACCCAGACTGACACATCCCAGCATCTGCCCTCACACCAGATTCTATTTAAACCATGACATTACTGAGTGTACTTTTTGAAAGTTCATTCAGCCTTCACCGTAACTTATTTGTTTAATGTGTTCACCCAAAGGGAATTCATCCGAGCTGGCACAAACACAATCCCAGAGCCCAGAGAAAACACACGAAACAAGTTTAATTTGTAGCCCAGAGACTAAGTAGCAAAGATGTACATTGTCTATTGCGAGTCTTTATTATGATGTAAACAACAGAGTTTTTACTCATCAGTATTTTTTCTTTGTTCTCTTAACGTTGTACCTTGGCTCTCCAACATACCGGTGTGCTGTACTAGTGACGAATTGACAAGTTCTGTTTACGTAACAACCCTTACTAGTTGGCTGTGTCGGGTGGTGGCGGGTTTTAACGACACATTTATATATTTACGCGATCTAACCCAAAAAAACATCAATTATGGTTGTTTTCTTATATTTCAGTCATCAGCACTATTGCTTTTGATTTTCAGACATTTAGAAAACGGCTAATTAAAAGTATCAATGTATGCTTGAAAACAAATCAAAGTCATTTCACCCCCTCCCCCCTCCATAATCATTTACATAGGCATCAAATGAAGGCTATGCACGTTAAATAAAAATACACGTGGCAGGTCTGCGCAATTAATTATCGCAAGCAAGTGCCAGGTCATGCTATTCTATTCGCAACGGAATTACAGAGTCACAGTCAACATATGGCGCCCACATGTCTTTTTTCATAAATAAAAATGATTGACGTTGCAAGCTAAAAGCGTGACGCGGCCAATGCTGAGAGGCTATGCTTCTAATTTTAGTTTTCTTAGCGACCTCCATGGAGCCTCTCTTTTTTTTTTGGGCCGAGGTCAAATATCTATAGCCTACGGCGTGCGTTCAAATTGACGTCAAATTGCTACGAACGGCGAGCAAGCCGTAAGGGCCCGCATATGGTGATTGTGAATGTAATTTACCCTTCTCCTCCCTTGCCCACCCTAATTTGGCCACTAAGTGTGGGAAAACAAACTGCATTATTCGCCCCCGTCTAAACAGTTGAGAATAAATTTAAAGGATTGTCAATGGCAGGACCAGAGAGATAATGACCAATTTGAGCTATTGGCCAAATACACCACGGGACATTAATGTCCCACAACACACATTTAAATTGGGTCCACGCAGCTGTTTATTTTTTTTACAATAAAGCAATTGTTGTGGTTAACGTGAAATATTGAACAAAGAAAAAAACATGGCATTTAGAAAATAAAACAAATGGAATTTGTATTAATGATCGTCATTGTTCGAGAATAATTGGGTTTAATCGGCGTTATCAGTGCGGTAACGGCCCCCACACTGGTTATAATTTAACACAAGTAGCGCTAAAACAATTCAATCCGCAGAGAAGAAAACAAGTCCACTGTTCCCAGGCAGTGTGTTTGCCTGCACGTTCATCATTAGTGCCACAATGGTGCTGAGTGACCTCTCTGTACCCAAATCACGAATACAATCAGTGGAGATCATCCACATACCTACGGGTTGGACTGTATGTCTATGTTGACCGTGATATGAAGCAGAAAACTGAACAACTGAATTCGTTAACTCGTCTATTACATGTGCACATGTTCCCATAAAAGTTGCTGTATCTGGTTAGATGAAGAGCGTCAATAAAACTCCTCCCTTTGTCAAGCCACTGTTGGATGAAGCCCTCCCAATACTACATTGGCCATGGTGTTTTTTTTTTTTGCAACCAAACTTCACCACACTGGTCAGTGCAGGATGGTGAAGAGAGACAAGATACCCACACATCGTGTTAAACAAGGCCAGGAATCGAACTCAAGTTTCTGGATTCATAGTTCAATGTGGTAACCACTGCTCTACCCCAATAATAATTTAGCATTATTAATATTATAACTACGACTGTCTTCAAAGCCTCGCACCGTATCGCCCAGATTGTGCTCAATCTCATCAATTCTCAGAAGCCAAGCGTGGTCGAGTCTGGCTCGTGCTTGGTCTGTGTGACCACCATGCTCGACACACCAGGGTGCAGTGGGCGTTGCGAGCAGCAGGGAGCCACGCAGCAAAATACTTTTAGTTAAGTCTGCTCTCCCCCCCCCCCCCTACCATCTTTCCCAACCCATACTGACCAGCCTGGTGAAGTATGGTCAAACACTCCACCCGGCATGGGGAGGTCCTCACCTAGCAGTGGCTTGACAAAACAGCTAGACACGAGCTTATATTATTACTGTGTATTCAAAGTGTCAATGTCATAATTCTGTCCCTGGTTTGTATTAACTGGATGCACATAAGACACCTGGAAATATGCATACACATGACAGCAAGTCAGGACACAACAGCCTTCAGTATAAAAACACTCACTCATTGGTTGGGCCCCTGCCCTAGGAATGTGGAATTTCCACTCACCTTAATGGGGGGCTGCCAATATAAATGAGCACTGCTCAATATTCTGTTGGACACTGCTCAATATTCTGATTATTGAAGGTGAACGATCCAATGACATTTCTCTGTGGTCCCACAATTTTCAACAAACACACCCAGCCATCAAAGCTTTAATCCCTGTGACAATAGTCAATCTGAATTAGAATTGTGTATCCCCCTTTTGAATCCTTTTATTAAAGTTGTTATGATGTTCGTCGCAAATGTTGTTGTTGTTTTATCTCAACTCGCTTTTACTGATGCAGAGACCAAAGACAATATTGTGTGTAACAATTCCCCCAAGGGGGGTGGAGAGAGTGGGCCCTTCATCGAATATATATAAGATATAATATCCTTGCGTGATTCGTCACTCCATTGTCCGCTGGTCCTCTTTCGAGTGCCTGGCTGTCGTAATTAGATACAACAACAACAAAAAGACAGAATCGCGGCATTGTTCCCTTTCATTTTCTCGGCCCGTTATCCGCGGTGTGCGGCGCGCGATCCCAAGTCGTCGTGCTCGCCCGATAAGAGCGGCACGCTCCGCTCTTGTTGGATGGAGCACGACAAGTAAGAGAAAAGAAGACGAGGAGGAAGAGGTGGAGGAAAGACGTTACAGACGTCACCGCCACGTGCACCGAACGAGCATTGAAATTTACTTATTGGCGGTACTACACCGGTGTTACGAAAAATGATTTTTTTTTTCGCAATAATCATTCATTATCCCGTCAAAATCAGCTCTCGAGAGGTCGGACACAGTCGGGAGGACGAATGTCAGTTCGAACTTTGATTGTGGCGCTGTTTTATGAGGACCCGGTGCGTTCTGCTGGCACCGGTGTACCGCCGATACCTCCGTTTGCAAAAACGCGAAACCTGCATTGCTCGTGGTCGTCTCGATGGGATCGTTTCTTCTTCGGAAGAGCCATTAATGCACGGTGGCAGTGTTTACACAGCCAGGCTGCTGCTTCATACGTCGGTGAATCCATATGAAAAAGTACACGTTTTCTGCGGTGCCAATTATCCAAATTATACATCTCTGCAGCTGGCTGTGCCAAGATTGGATTCAGCGAGTCGTGCATCGTTGAAGAGTGAACACGTTGTTATTATTTTTGGTTATAACATTTTATTTCTTTATTTACAGCGTATTCTTCTTTGAAGCACCCCTGAGTGTTCACACAGGGATGATGACAGTTTTTTGTGCATAAACTACAAAATGCCGTTCACCGATCTATTTGAGTGCACCGTCCACATCTGAGCATCCTTTCTGTAAATAATGTTTTAGCCATCCCTGGAAAACAATGCAGACTTTTTTTCATTTACAAGATTTTTTAAATTTCTTTTTGAAGCAGGAATGCAACAAGACACGATGGTATTTGTTGCATGGTTCAGAAGCCACCTCTCCACCAAAATGTTGCTGTGCTCGTCGCACGCACTCGATAAATGTAGTGAACGTCTCTGGACTAGGGCTTTTGGCTGGCCATCGAACAAAAACGGTCACCGCCATCGCGCGCTTTCGGATGCGCTTCAACTGCCGTTTGGAACGCTCTCTCCTTGCGATATTCGGGAGCCACTTGAGCTATGCACTCTTACATGAAGATTGAAAACTCGAATCCTTAAAACGGCTCCGTGTGTTTCGTTTGTTGTCCTCGTTCCACGCCTCCGATTAGCGCGGTTGGCTACGTATGGTGCAAAAGAAGTTCAACATACATGCATACATACATACATTGGCAACACAAAGTGGAGCGCAAAGAGGTCCATTAAAAACGTTTCACTGCTGCCTCAAATATTCACCAACTCGGTGAGGCTGGCAATGGGGAATGGGGAGGTCCACCATGTTGGAGAACATCTCGCTGGAAAACGAGAAAGAGAGAGAGATAATCAGAATCAGAATTTTTGCTGGAGGAATCCGATGAGCTAGAAAGCTCTTTTCACAGATGTCCAATGGGGCAGGAAAGAACGTTACAACAACAACACCAATGCAAAAACATGATAGGACTTGGTGGCGACGCGATTGAGGGAATGATTATGGGCGCAGTAGTTTTATAGAGTTGCACAGAGGCAAAGTGAGATTAAAGTTTTTTTTAAATAATGAATGACAATCATTGCCTAATGTTTTCGTTTTTTTCCCATAGTGCCAATTTAATCTTCTGGTATTTTAGACTTCTGTGCAAAAAAACCCACTTATCTCCTTACATGATCATTTCGGGGCAGTTTAATATAGATGATTCATTTTCGGATGCATAGAAATCTAGCCCGATGATGCCTAAATTAATAAAGAATATTAATTTAATTCGGAACAATTTGCACGGCATATTGAAGCTTCAATCAATTCACTCGCTCGTTCGGGTAGTACTTAGGCCAATCATATTTTTTATTAACCTAATTTAATTTTTTTAGAGGATTAATGTTTTTGGGCAATTTCTTTATTTCATCTAAATATCGTGGAACTATTTGAGCAGTGGTAAAAATGTAAAGGCGCGGCTGTGCAATATCTTCCCCGCGCCACTGCTAGTGGAAGTGCTTCCACTTGATGGAACTCTCGTGCTCCTCTAGGGAGTACTTGGCCTACTCTTTCACGCTGGCCAGATGTCTTGAAAGTGGTGGAGCACCCATACATCTCCTGGACATCTGTGAAAAAAGAGCTTAATAGCTGATCGGATTCCTCCAGTATAAATACATATTCTGATTCTAATACTGCTGGCCGGACATAAGCGGGGCGTGGGATGTGTGGGTGAGTGGGGGTGATTTATATTAATAATAAAAAACGTCCCCATTACTTCAACTGCCACGCCGGGAAATCGACCAACAAGTCAGAAGTATCGCAACCCCGGTGCACTGACCACTGTGCTCTTCACGCAGAAAAAAATTAACCCGTAAAAACAAAGTTTTTCACTATAAATCCTTTATATGCGTGGCATCGGTTTTATTGTATTATTCATTTCTGTTTTTCTTGAGTAAGAGTTTCATTTTTATCACATTGGTATTTTAAATTAAATATGACGGGTTTTTTTTCCTAAAAATGGAAAATTTTGGGAAAAAACATTTTCACGAAAATAGATTGTCACGCACAACGAGTCTGTGTGCAAAATGTCAGCTCGATTGGATCACGGGAAGTAGGTTAAAAAACGACCGAAAGATTTGCACGGTCGTAAGCGCGCAAGCAAGCAAGCAAGTGAACTTAATATAAAGGATTTAAATACACGTGCGCGGCACCGTCAACGTGCGCTACATTCCCTCGAAACAATCACCTTCGCACGCGTCACGCAGGGGCTCTGTGCAGGCTTGAAGTGCTCATGAATGGGGCCGCTCCACAAGAGTTTGTATATCTCGTTCGGCTATGGGAAGAGCGATGGGAACAAGCGCATCGCTCACGTGCTGATTGTCGCACGAACACGCTTTGACATTCGCGACATTGCGACTACGGCGATGTGTTCACGTGCCCTTTAACTGGTACAAAATCTGACACCTTTATACAAGGCATCATGTTTGCAATAACCTCAACACTATGAGATCTCATAGTGTAAATGCTTACCCCGAGCTCTCAATACTCTGATAGTGCACTGTCTTTGAGTTGTACGCCTTTTGGCGTCATCTGGTCCAACACCAATGGAGACTAGGCTCTAAAGAAAGCTGTCTCGGGTGTGGACCAATCAACTTCAAGGACAGTGCATATCATTATCATCATCAGAGTTGTTTATTTTTGTTTGCATTTTGACTTCTTGTGTTGAGGTTATTGCAAACATGATGCCTTGTATAAAGGTGTCAGATTTTGTACCAGTTAAAAGGGTAAAAACCTATTACTATATTTTGCCACTGGTAAAGGCGATATCATAGTGTTCACGTGCCGTTGAGAAGGAGAAACGTTGAGTTGTGTTTTTTTTGTTCTTCTGCCTGTTTTGCCGTCTTGGGTATACGTACGTAGAAAGTCAAGTGATTCATCATTGTTTTTCATCATTAATTATGTGGTGAATATTCATGAGGAAAATGCTGTAAGGTCTTCTGCGATGTGAATTTCATTATTTTTATTTTTTCTCACAATTATCTCCTTACCGCATGCCCATCGCATAGACCCCATTATGAGTAAAGTAGTTTGCATTTAATCATTCTTAGACAAACATGGTAATTTGCAAGCTCTTCCCTGCGTGAGTGCCTATTTACAGCACACAAACCCACTGCACTAAAAAAAATATGCATTTAAAATGCCAAAGTGCAATCAACGTCATTTGCAATTAAATAAATAACAAAAGGAGCTTTTGGCCAGCGCTGCCGTTACGATTTTATCTCAAATTAATTACTGGGTACAAGTGGGGTGGTTTATTATGAAAAGATAATGAAGTGTGTTGTCAGAGGTACTTAATGCAGGCACGAAGCAATTCACTGTAATTGCTGATCGTTCTGCTGAACTAATACAAAGCATAAGCCCCGGAGGGGTAAACTAGGGGAAAATGACGTGTCTCCTAATAATCCTCTTGGCGCATAAAATTTGCTCCGAAGCACAATGAATTGGTCGGCTGCCTAGGGTGCCAGTAAATGCTTTAATAAAAAATGATAGTCACGAATAAATAGTTTAAGCTTTTTTCTTTTTGCGGCAAACTGAACTGCAGCCAAGGTGCTGTCATTAACAACAGCGCTTCGGCCGCCGTGTGCTGTAATCCGCACGATGTTTGACGCGGAATTAAAATCCACCTATCGTGGGTGAGGGTTGTTGGTGAGGGTGCGTGCGAAAATCGCCATACGCAGCAAGGCCGTCATTATAATATATATTGGGGGGGGGGCACATCCCCTCCCCCCCCCTAATATTCAAACATGCTCAAAATGTCCCTCCCAATATATTGCTATAAAAGGATAAATTAAAAAGAAATTGCGATGCTATGTAAATAAAAATAACAATTTGCTAAACCTTGGCCACAATATCTGGACTTGTCTTCATATAACAATGCATAGATTTCTGTTAATATGATTGTGGTTATGGTTGTACTTTATGAATCCCTAATCTCTGCCATTACATACAATGAAACAAGAAAAGGTAAAAAAAGAAAAAACAGAGCAATGAAATACAATACACTATTAGACATTGTTGTAAAAAAATAATTAAAAGTCCATCCCATGTGTTAATGAATTTTTTTTAGATTTTAGGCAGGAAATGGGAGGAAATTCGTTTTCAAATTCAGATTATTTTTTTTCTGGGGGGTGACCCCCAGACCCCCTGGAAGATTTGGTCCCCCCCAATGTTGACTCCATGGCTACGGCCTTGATGCACAGTCATCGTCAACATAATTTATTGACATCTTCATCAACCTTGACATTTGCCGCTGTTGTTGCTTTGTCTAGCTCAATTAAAATCTTGATTTGAAGCTTTCGTGACTGCAGGAATTAATACTCTTTGGTTCTTTCTTTCGGTAAAGTCACGTAAATATTAGTTATGTTTTCTATCTACGTGACTTTGCCGAAAGAACCAAAGAGTAGCTCAATTATCTTTAACTTGCCCGCTGTCATCAGAGATCAATCATGATTATTATAATGATTTACATCCTTGACATTGTATCTAAAGTTTTTAGGCACACGCGTACATTTATTACTAGGTTAATGTGAAGGCCAAAGTTGTGATAATTAAGTTATCTGGTTGACATTGCCTTTAGAAGACACTCGAGTTGAAGCGTTAAGCTGATAACTCAAGTCTCAATGTCACGTGAGCGATACTGGGACTCCTCTACTTACGAACGAGTTAGGGTTCAGAGGTCTGTTCGTAAGTCCACATTTACTGCTGTCTATTCAAAACATGTTGTACGGCATGTACACTAAACACGGAGAATTCCTTTAATAGTTCTATAATCTCCTGGAGATGTAGATGCCACTGGTTCTTCACGTTCTGCATATGTAGATGCCACCACAGCCATCTGTTGCACGGCGGTTGAACTTACGACTCAAGATCCGAACAGACAACTGGACGTAGGGACAGGTTTGTTCGTATCTCTGAAAATGTGTAAGTCGAATGTTCTTGTACGGGTTCGGTTTGCGCGATTTCGCATACAAACAGCGAACCTATTTCTACCCAAACTTCGCTATATGCGGTTTAAATTCACTCATGTGTGGCTATGTGGTCAGACGTGGGACAACATTGTTTGTGTGTGCTGTGGGTGTACCGTGTGTGTGCTGTGGGTGTACCGTGTGTGTGTGCTGTGGGTGTACCGTGTGTGTGTGCTGTGGGTGTACCGTGTGTGTGTGCTGTGGGTGTACCGTGTGTGTGTGCTGTGGGTGTACCGTGTGTGTGTGCTGTGGGTGTACCGTGTGTGTGTGCTGTGGGTGTACCGTGTGTGTGTGCTGTGGATGTACCGTGTGTGTGTGCTGTGGGTGTACCGTGTGTGTGTGCTGTGGGTGTACCGTGTGTGTGTGCTGTGGGTGTACCGTGTGTGTGTGCTGTGGGTGTACCGTGTGTGTGTGCTGTGGGTGTACCGTGTGTGTGTGCTGTGGGTGTACCGTGTGTGTGTGCTGTGGATGTACCGTGTGTGTGTTCTGTGGGTGTACCGTGTGTGTGTGCTGTGGGTGTACCGTGTGGGTGTGCTGTGGGTGTACCGTGTGTGTGTGCTGTGGATGTACCGTGTGTGTGTTCTGTGGGTGTACCGTGTGTGTGTGCTGTGGGTGTACTGTGTGTGTGTGTGCTGTGGGTGTACCGTGTGTGTGTGCTGTGGGTGTACCGTGTGTGTGTGCTGTGGATGTACCGTGTGTGTGTGCTGTGGGTGTACCATGTGTGTGTGCTGTGGGTGTACCGTGTGTGTGCTGTGGGTGTACCGTGTGTGTGTGCTGTGGATGTACCGTGTGTGTGTGCTGTGGGTGTACTGTGTGTGTGTGCTGTGGGTGTACCGTGTGTGTGCTTCTGATTCTGATACTCGGCAGGCAGCACACTCCTCGTGCGGATTTGCTTTGCGTGCCCTTTTTAGGGACACATCTACCACATAAAACGAGGGAAACCTGCGTTGATATGTGTGCATCAGTAGAGAGAGGGAGCGTCCTCAGGTCACGCTTTTACTGGTAGGAACCTCCTGGTTCCACCAGCCCACAGGGGATTATTGTGCCCGTCCGTCCGTCCGTCGTGCATCCAAAAATAGTAGGGGTGGGGCAGGATGGAGAGGGGATGGTGGGGAGGGGCTGGGTGGGGAGGGAGGGGCTGGGTGGGAAGAGGAGGGTGGGGAGGGGCTGGGTGGGGAGGGGAGGGTGGGGAGGGGAGTGGGTGGGGAGGGAGGGGCTGGGTGGGGAGGGGCTGGGTGGGGAGGGTGGGGCTGGGTGGGGTGGGGCCTGTCACCCCGTGGTGCCCTTATAAAACTCAACGTTTAACCTACTCACGCCGGCTTGTGCCCGCCCTCACAGTCGGCCATTTTTGCAGAATACACCACGCCGCCGTTGACCCTGGCCATTGACCGAGCAACCCAACGTTCCTACCATCTCCCTCCGCAGGAATGTGTTTTATATGCTTTCGTGTCTATGCTACCCACCTTCACAAACCCGCGTGGTAAAATATGGTCAAGCAACCCCCATAACTGACACGGCGTGGAAAGGCCTTCATCCAGCAGTGGATTGACAAAGATCTCCAATCATCATTACAAAGGAAGAGTGTCCTCATGCTCTAGTGAGTGAAAGTGGTACTCACTTTATCCACGACAGGTGGCATTATGGGCTCAGCTGTTGCCGAACTGGAATTTGAACTTAGACTGTTCTGAGTGTGGGTTGGGTGATCTGTCAGCGCGATCCGACGAGGCCATGCCCTATACTTGCGCATTGACTGTACAATATGTGTAGTATATGTATTATACTTGTGCATATATGATATACATAAATATACATGATTATATAATTATGGCAAGGTGGGTTGATACGGTTTTGATGTCTGTTATTTTTACTTACGTCAAAGCCATATGTTGTTCTTTTTTGGGTGAAAAGGGGTGAATTTCGATGCTATCGGAACGTATTTCCTATACTCGCTTAACGACCAGTTTCGTGGAACCAATCACCGTCGTTAAGAGGAGGGCTTCTACTGTAACGGAAGATGAGTTTCCATGTTCAGTGCGTACACCCGCAGTATTAACCAGGGCGGCCGCGTGCCTCGAACCGCAAACCCACAGCAACGGATGGCAAACCGGAGTGTATAAGTGGTGCGTGCGCGTGTACTCTTGTGTGGCTACAGGAAACGATCGAAAGAACTGCAGAAGTTGTTGCGTGATGTGGTCCCTTCAGGGAGTATTCGCTCTCGAAGCGGTGATATTTCACTGCTCGCCGAGAAGACGGTTTCAACTGAGAATGTACTCCTCTTATTACCTGACACCTGTGGTTACGATTGGAATATAATTGGGTGAGAAAAAGTCAAACATTTTAATTAATACAATTTATATATTGGACAATGATAAGCAGACATTCTCATTCATGTCCTGCATCTCTGCGTTTTTCAGCTTTCAATTTTGCATAATTTCCTCGCCAGAAAAGTTTTGCCAAGCAGGCAGAAGGATACATTTAAACTGCAAAGGAAGAACATTTTGCATGCACTATGCACGCCATATCACAGTAGTGCTTATATAAACATGAACCATTTCAAACAGCTTGCAAGTAAGTTCATGAGCCGTGTACGTCTTCAAGTCTTCTGCTGAACTACGCTTGTTGATATTCACGACGTTCTATTCAAATCGAGCTGAACTTTTTGTGTCAACGTTTATATTTGTAACTTCATGAAGTCATTGCTTCGGAACAAACTAAATTATTGTTTTGTCTTTTTTTTATTAACATGAAAGCTCTGTTTACAATAGTTTCCATCTGCCCGTGCTGGCAAGCATTTGGAAGGAGAGAAAAAAAACCCCGGCTTTTTTGTGTTTTGGTGATGCGCGGCGTTCTCATCAAGCGAGCTTTGACTGCCCTCATTTTCAGACCCTCCCCCCGCGCGTAATCGCGGGCGATTTGGCCGAATTAAATTGGGGACGAGCAAATTACAACCAACAGCAGTCGGCCTCGCGCGGCGTAGCGGCACTCTCGGAAATTGATTTTGGAAAAAGTCGGTGAGCATCGTGGTGACACGGCGAGTGGATAACCACCACAGCTCCTCGGGATTTCCCGTCATTCTGGAAGGAACAAGAAAAACTGCACACACACACACGTTGTCACCGTGGGTGTGTTAGGTTCAAACTAAAAAAAGATGTGCTTTGATGATGTGGAACTCCAAGAAAATGGGGCGGGGAATCGTTTAATTTTGTCTCGTGCACTTTGCTAGCCGCAAACGCATCGTGTATTGGCATTATTTCAGATACTAATTTTAATCCAAATACCATTTGCTAATTAGATTATACAACGTAAGAGCCTTCGTGTTGGGAATTAATACATGGTATGATCAAATGATTATTTTTGTTCACAATGTAATATAAACTTCAATGTTCTGCATTATTTCTCATTATGTAAATATCCTTCAGGGAAGGAAATAATGTGCTCTGCAAATATATAACAAATTAAACAACAAAATTCACTTGTAAGTACATGTCTAGAGATACCTTTAAATCAAATCTATTCTCGAATACTTGTTTTTTCCCCCAGAGATGTAGATTTGCCGTGCCCTTCTATAGCTTGGCTATCATGTCACACAGTTTGCCCATTTGCAAACGACATCTTAGACTTATCCTGCAGTCACTGAATAATATAGTCATATATTTGACAGCAGGAGAAATTTGTGTGATATCATTTTATTTTTAACCAGAGGAATTATTGGTAAAAACACAAACCTCATCACCTCAATACGTTTTGCTCAAAACAGATTAAACAACAAATCATCGATGTGAGAGTCACACTTGGAACCTTCCTGAACTTTTACAACAAACGCGACTCGCGTCAGACCGATGCGCGTGATAGTTTTATCCCAACCAACAACATCATGATGTGCTACTGGCTCGGCGCAACTCACACTTATCAACAAAACCAAAGTCATCGAGTTGGCCTAATAGCTCACCACTTCTTCCACATCAAACACCACAAGTGGGCCGACTGCACTTACCGTTAGCCCATCCTGCCATGATCACATCCTTTCTCAAATCACTTTCATTGCTGCGTTGCATCATCCGATTAATGGTGCGTTTGCAAAGTAACTGATCCCATTTGTTTGTTCACGACCAAACCTTCATATTTGTGTGTTTTCATTAACATCTGCCCGTCAAAATGCTAATAACAGTGACAAATGTTGTCTTCACGATGCTTCAAATGAAGTCACGTGGAACATTGTCTAAGTGACTCTTTTGTGGAAATGGAGGGTGAGCGGGGCAGGGGGAGTTAGAGGCATTCACACAGCAACCTACTCATGTTCAAAATCAGCTTTAAGTGCAGCTTGCGACATTTGAAGAAAAAAAACTATCCCTCTATAGATTCCTTTCTGTACCGTGATAGCTCCCCGGCACTTTTGTGAAATTCTGAAGATCAGTTTTATACATCTTGGGTCTGCATGATGATCATTTCCAGCACACGTCTGCACCTGCGATGGCTTTGTTCCTGCTGTATGGAATAACTCAGCCACTTTGTTGTTGTTATTATTTACACACATGTAGGCACAAGCAGCTTTATGCGTACGATTCAATTACCTGGTCGAGAGGCACCAAAATGTTGCGATGCTAATGTCAATGATGGACAACGCATTCAACAGTGACACTGCCCTAATGGGAAAACGCCCGTAACAGGCTACTTCTCAAGCAGTGGCCCCAACTATTTATCATCACGGTGGTGAGATGTTAACTCCCTCGCCTGGTGTACAGGAGATCGTGGGTTCGTTCCCGACCCTGACGCCTGCTGTATATTTGGAGTTGGCATGTTCACCCGGCGGTCGCGTAGATTTTTATCCGGGTCTTACTGTCTTTCCCTCCACATTTAGAATCAAACACGCGTTCAGAGTATTTGGCTGCTATAGATTTGCACATGATGATAAGCCGCTTCGTCGAGCTATCAGTTGTGGCCAGGTCGCTTCTGAAAAATAACTATATAGCTCAGTGGGACTCGCCTGGTAAAATACAAACTAAATAGTTTAGAGCTGTTGCTGGTGCTCGTGCACCACTGCCATCAACGCAGTGTCGCAAAACAAGGCGTCTAACGTGAGTATAAACTGCAATAAAGCCACCGCTGAGAATTGGTGCTCCGTCAATCTCTTCTCAACTGGTCGCTGCGCACACATCGTCCATAATTGGAGAATTAAAGACAACCCACCCAGTGTGACTGCCGCCACTCGAACCGGACATTGGAACCACCGAATCGCTAACAACCGCATCCTACGCCCGCTCTCCGGCGGACTGAGCAGTGTTTAGTCGCCGAACTCCAGAAGCAATCGCTTGGCTCACAGACTTCAAGTTGGACGTGTGATTTGCACAGCCTTGCCATACGCTAGAGAGACTGACATTTCGAGTGCAATATAATAGTGACAATTTGCACTTTCGTCAAGTAACATTAGTTCACTTTTGATTTTGATGAAGGTTAAATATGGTCAAACAATCCCAATTACCAATCTGTCATGGGAGACCATCCAGCGATACATTGATACAAGGGGCTGGATGATAATAATGATGATGATGATTGTCATCAGAGGTTATGTTGCAGATGGAGCGATGACTTCAGTTCAAGTGCAGGCGCTAAGTGGATTGTTACATGGCAGCATCGTGGGAGGTGATGGCAGCTTGGAGAGGTCTCCATCCAGCAGTGGATTGACCATGGCTGCTGCTGCTCCTGATGACGATGTAGTTGTAGAGCCTTACTAAAACCTTTCATTAGGGAATATTATCTGAGTAAACAAAAACAACATTTAATTAAAGTCCAGACAACAGAGCTCAGCTGGGTGCTTAGACCCAGGCCTCTCTAAGGCTAATTAAAAATTTACATCAACTATTTAAAGGTCCGTTTACCACCCACTAAACATCAATAATAAATAATAATTACAGACTCTGTCGGGTGAATCAAACCCTTGTTGAACTCGCAGAAGAAGTTTGGGGCCGTCCATAAATGACCTAGGGGGGGGGGTGGGGTCAGACATTTGTGACGATGTGTGACGAGGAAGGGGGGGTGAGAAATGTGACGTCACATCAAAATGCGCAATTTTAAATAAATATAGACAACACTTTCTACTTAATTAAATAGACTTTTTAATAAATGTTATCTCCGACAACATCAGAGTGCAGCGCCACATTAAATGCGCACTACAATGACAATAGTTTAAAGCGATTTGAAGCATGTTTCATATATTTGGGGGGGGGGGGGTGGAGCAGAGCTTTGTGACGTCATATTTGAGGAGGGGGGGGGGGTCTGACTTTTTGTGACGCCGTGTGACGAGGGGGGGGGGGGTAAAAAATCGTCCAAAATCGCGTGACGTCATTTATGGACGGCCCTTTACGCGAACGCAACCGCTGGTCAAAGGGGGCTGAACGACGCAGACAAAGGTCCCCCATTGGCTTCGCGAAGACGCTCCGAGCACGTGGAACGCGGCAAGCTGCTGCGACGTTGTTGCAAAGTCCTCTGGCACGTGTCGCCACGGGTACCGCAAAATCCAACCGTGTCCGTCCGGTCCTCGAATGCATTATGAGGTCGCACTCATTAAACGCAAAGTGTTCGCCGCAACTGAACCACAGTGCCTCGCTGATCTCGCCAAGGAGCATGAACCACCATCACGCGAACTCCGCTCATCCTCGCAGCAGCACCTTTTGGCTGGCCAGCGTACAAAGACGGGCACCGCAATCACGCGCTTTCACGCTCTTACTTCTGATATTAGGCAGCCACGGGAGTTATGCACTTTTACAAATGAAATCGAAATTGAATACACATTTATTTAGAACTGCTTTGTGTGTCGTCTTGGTTCTTTCGGTAAAGTCACGGAGAAGGGAAGTAATAAAATAATAAAAATAAAAAATAAAACATAATAAAATAATTCTCACGACGTTTCGGCCACAAGCAAGCAGCCGTCCTCAGGTGAAGAATGAAACACCACCAAGCTTGGAGCGTCTATTTAAGCTGCTGGGTTGGAGGGGGGAGGTGGGAAGAAGAGCGCCTTGTGAGTGTTAGTTTGTTGTCCTTCCCCCGCACACTGCGATCAGCACGGCTGGCTACGTACGGTGCGAAAGAAGTTCAACGTACGTACATACGAACGAAACGTTGGACATTGTGCCGAACGACATCGCGGTACAACCCATCGGAGATGTGGTTTGTGTGTCGACCGATCAAATAGTACTCATGTCTATACTGTTTGGTTCTTTGGGTAAAGTCACGTGGGTAGAAACATGATGGATTCCTGCAGTCACGAAAGCTTCAAATCAAGTCCTCGTGTCTATTCCAACTCGACATGGATATGCTGTGTATCGGATCGTTTCAATGTAATGCCTCTACTTTTAATGCGATTTTTAAATATTCAGTGCAACAATTTAAGTCAATGCAAGTGCACTGCTTCCAACAGAATTTGACTGACATTTAAAAAAAAAGTCAGTAGCATTGAACACATCGGCGTTCACAACTAATAATATGATTCAAAATTGAGTTTTGGATCAGATTTATCTCTGACCCAAAAATCGATTATATCCCTATCTTACTCAATAAATAGATTTTAGAAAAGAGCATTTGTTTGATGATACTTCGAACACATAATCAACTGCCGTAAAAGGAAAAATGTGAACAACGTGCATCAGTGTGCAGTGGCATTGTAACAACACAAGTGGGTCATTCTGCTGGATGCAATCGGTAACGAATCATTCCAGACATTAACAGTAAGGGGCACTGTTTGATTTAGCCTCGAAGTAAGTTTATTTTTTGTCACTCGTAAACGCAATTCCGCTCATAATCACGTCGTTTATTTACCCGGGATCCTCACTCGCTCTCAAGGGAGTCCTGCATCGATTGGGACATTGGGTCAATGCCATCGGTGGGAGTGTGGCGCGTGGCTGGATTCTTTAACATGCTGTGGCACTTTAATAATAATAATGGTAGTTTCAACGAAAAATATACTTTCAACATGCAGTGCCAATGGTGTCTTCTTAAACAAACCGTTATATTTTCAGGTAATGTTTATTTTCTTGGTTCTTTCGGTAAAGTCACGTAGAAGGGAAATAATAAAATAATATTAATATAAAACAATAAAAAATTCTCACGACGTTTAGACTGCAACACAAGCAATCATCATCAGGTGTGAAATCCACAGCAAGAAAATGTGAAGAAAAAAAATTCACAGGAAGAATTGTTTTTTTTTTGCTGTGGATTTCACACCTGATGATGATTGTTTGTTTTGCAGTCGAAACGTCGTGAGTTTTTTTTATTGTTTTATATTTATATTATTTATTATTTCCCTTCTACGTGACTTTACCGAAAGAACCAAGAATATGAATCCCTGCAGTCACGAAAGCTTTAAATCAAAATTTAATGTTGATTTATTTTAATTTTACAAGTAATCCCACGTGTTTCCCACGTTCCCTTATTTCTTAACACATACCTCTCATCTATGAATGGGGGTGGGGGGAACAGCATCTCTACTTCCCCCCCTACCCCCTCTCTACATAAGAAAACTATAAAAGACTTCCCACAGAGCGATACTGACTTTACTCACTGCAAAGCAGTGATAGTCTGAGTCAATCTCTGACTGCGTATGCATTTCTCCAGTATAAATAAATACTCTGATTGTGAATAAAAAACGACATGTAAATTTCAACGGAGACAAATAGCACCCAAAGTGTTGCGTCTCAATAATAATTAAATATTTGATAGCCCTTCGTCTATCCACTGTTGGACAACAATCCTCCTCATGCATCCATGGGGATTATTTGACCATACTTCACCATGCTGGTCAACAACGGTTGGTAAAGACAGAGGGGTGCAGGACCGGTTCACAAACCCCTCCCCAATGATGTTAGTCATTGTCAGAAATCGAACTCAGGACGCCGGGTTCACTTGGTGCAGTGCATTCACCAATGCGCCACTGTACTCTTAGGTTTTTTTCGGTAAAGTCACGTAGGTAAAAAAATAATACAATTTTAAATAATAAATGAAAATAAATCAATTAAATCACGACGTTTCGGAGGCAACACAAGTCTCCGTCTTCAGGTGGGAACGTAACAGCTAAATTTACTGTATCAAGTAATTTGGCTGTGACGGTTCCACCTGCAAGATGGAGACTTGTGTTGCCTCCGAAACGTCGTGATTTAATTGATTTATTTTCATTTATTTTTTTACCTACGTGACTTTACCGTAAAAACCTAAGAGTATGAATCCTTGCAGTCACGAAAGCTTCATATCTAGAATTAATGCGCAACTGCCCCGTTATAAAAAAAAATGTGTATCTAACATATATATATACAACATTGTTAACATTTTCCCCATTCATGACTCCAACTGTAACTACATTAATCAGAAAGTACAATGCAATTAACTCGTGTCACAAGAACAACGCGTGGCGTAGCAGTGATTGGCCCGACCCCGTGACCCTGCCACGTGACCCTTGACCCCGGGGGGTTAACGTTGTCAGTAAGAGTGCGAAGCAGTGTGCCCGCTGCACGGTGTTACGCTTTCGCTGCTCAGCAATGGTAGAGACGACTTTGCTCGCCTCCGGGATGTTTACCGCACGTACAATGTCGGTGCCGTGTAACGTACAATTCTTTTTTTGCGTAACCACGGCATTCAGTGAAAACCTGCAATTCTCTTTTGGCCAAAATAAATAAGGCGGCCCCCTTCCTCAAACACGTAATTATTGATTACAGGACTAGGAGTGATCGCTCCTTTTGCAGGAGGCAACAGATGCAAATTGTTGCCTGAGCGCTTGTATTGCTCCGCTCAGTCTGACAAGAGGAATCAAATCCAGCACTGTGGTTTCAAGCAGTAATTATGGAACTATACAATGTAATATAGCAGCGTGTATACTGCAGAGTGTGTATGTATGTGTGTGTGTTTGCATATCGTAGTTTAGTTGGAGGCAGTCGCCCTACAACAACAACGGAGGGCGGAGGAGCGACGCTCACAACAACGAGCGGAGCGCCGGGTGGCTAAAGCACAGCAAGTTGGTACAGTAGGGGGCAAAGGTGGTGCATCAGCCAGTCATCTCGGTCATCTCGGTCAGTCGACCCGTGGCACCTGCTGGGTCTGCCCCGTGACCTTCTGCCAGCGGGCGTTCGACACTTCACGTGGCCTCAAGGTGCACTTGGCCTGGCACAAGCGTCGTAGTGACGTCACCGCCACTTAGTGGCGAATGGCGGTTGTTGTTGTTGTTGTATTTGCATACATGTGGGGAGCGGTAGTGCAGCGGTCAGCGCGCTGTGCTACGAACCCAGGGACCCGAGTTCGATTCCCACTCA
This sequence comes from Lethenteron reissneri, assembly GCF_015708825.2. Lineage (NCBI taxonomy): Eukaryota > Metazoa > Chordata > Hyperoartia > Petromyzontiformes > Petromyzontidae > Lethenteron > Lethenteron reissneri. The sequence continues at coordinate 12,678,483 of NC_083796.1, forward strand.
CGGCCAACACCCAGTTATCTAAACCGGTCCTGGGCCTCGCCTAAGCAATAGTGGCACAGAGTGAGGTTTCATGCACTGGGGTGAAACCGGATCTGCGTGTTGAAGAGTGTTCACAACTTTGTTATGCAAACGGGTCTTTTTTCCCTCCCCCCTCCACTATCCGAAGCAAAAGTTTGCATGTTTTCTTGCGGTATGATTTACAATATGCGTAAGAGGTAAATACATCAGAACTTGAAAGAGTCGCTTGGGATAGTTTGAATGAGACTTTATTTTTTTTAGAAAGAACCTTTTTTGATTTGACGGATCTATGTAACTTTGTTGGGGTTAGTGGGGGGGGGGGGTATGGAAAATGATACACACAAGTCAATAGAAACCCCACGTACTTGATCAAATGCTCTTATTGATGTCCTGGTATCACTGCTCTGGTACAAGGCCAGGGGGGGGGGGCACTTTGGACTCTCTGAAGGAGGTTCAATATCCTCCTTGGCATTCTCTCCCCGCAAGCAGCCGGGGCCTCGTGGTAAAACCCTCAAACTACCGCCACTCAATGGAAGATTGCTCCTTCTTTGCTGTTGTCCACGTTGTATAGAATTTGCTCTCCGCCCCCACCGCCCCAGCCACCCGTGCTGCTGATGCCCTGCCCCTGCTCGAGTCTAGGCTCAAGGCCTCCCTCTTCTGCCCCGTATGTGCCCGTCTTTTATCTACAATGCGAGTTCAATGACACTGGTCAAGAAAAAAAAAATTCTGGCCTGGACTTTTGCAGCTGTTTTAGACTAATTTTAGGGTGCTGATTCTAAATCTGATCTCAGATTTGCTCTATCGCATCTCATTGTTATGCTATCGGCATACCCCATTTTCATTGATTTTACCCGAAATTAACTCTGTCACTTATGATTGCAAGTTGTTGCGAGTGAGTGACTGCTTTAGTGTTAAAATATGGTGGTGTATTTTTAGGATAGTGCGTTTATAATATAATTTTATGTAGATATCAACATCTATTTAATATTTTTCTTCCGCAGTTTTTATTGAAAATGCAATATTTGATATCTCAAAAACCTGATGCGATAGACAAAAACTGATGCCAGATTTGGAATCAGCACCCCAAAATTACCTTAGCACCCTTGGAATACCTCATGCCAGAAAAAGTGTGTTGAGCAGTGTAATCTACCCTCCTTTGACAATAGAAACATCCCCCATTTCCATCCGAGCGATGGATACACAACTATTTGTTTGCAGAATTTTGAGCTGCAAGTTGCATTTGTATGATACTGTATATCCAAAGTGAATTGCACTGTCGATCTGTTGTGGGGATGGGTAAGACGCGGTGCTTCTTCCTACTAAAATCCATTGAGAGTTGCGGCATTTCCTCACTGCCCCATTTATCTTGCATTTCCTTTCAGTGTATTTCCAACAAATGTGGAGTCAGTCGATATTTGTGGAACATCTGTGATACAAATATCATCTGGGTAACTGTATTAGAAAATACCATTACAATCTAATTAGTTGTTTTGCAATTTAAATGCAATTCATTTTTACGTTCTACATCTTGGGCTGAAAACACTGCTAAATAATGGCCCGCTCTTGAGAATAATGTAACAGGGTCTGTAATATCCACTCTTATTGAAGACGGCATGCTTTGCAATGTCCTGCCGCATGAACAGATGGCTGAATAATCGAACTGTCGATCACATTGAAACTGGCGCATTGGCAAGTGCGCTGGCCAAAGGCTATTCAACTGCCCGAAAGTATTTATCATCCTAATGAAATGAAAAAGGAAAAGTCATTTACACTGTCAAATGTGCAGTTAGGAGAGCATTCGATCTAGCCTAGACAGCTGTGCCCTAAGTGTATACAGATGCTAGATACATAGATTCCATAACAGGCCAGACAAAGCCCCTACCATCGAGAAAGAGAATAGACTATGAACTATTCATTGCAAATCAGTGTCATCAAAAGTGCAGCTGTTAGTAGTAAATTAGCAAAGCGCTGCGCCCGAGACAGGCACATAGCAAGTTCCCCTTACAGCGAACGGAACTGGACAACGAGAAGCCACTGATATCTGTGGCATTTGTAGGGGTAGCCAACACCCAGTGTGCGTGGGTCCAGGCGGCAAGTCCCCTGGGTCCTCTTCCTCAAACCACTTGACCCTTGAACCCTTCACAGGTGTCCCCTTTATGGGAGCGGCTAAGATAATCGCGGTGCCTTATAAAGCACACATCAAACGCTGTGCCTCCGTTTAAAGCCCCCACCACACACACCCACCCAGCTCTAGCCCCCATCCTTCCCCCCTCCCCCCCACCCAAAAAAGGATTTCATTTTGAATGCATTACCATCGAGATGACTTTTTAATGACATCAATTGAGAATAGCTTTTGGGCACGGGGGTGGTGGGGGGGGGCGGATAACAGATTCGAGGCCGGCGATCAAAAATGTCGTGACTTCAATCGCAGTGGGGGCTTCCTGCCCCGACGCGGTCCAACGTAAGGGAGCGCCACTCAAACCCACTCCGGGCTGCTGCGAGGGAAACATGTCACCCAAGTCAAACTGTGCCTCGGCTCTGGGACTTTTTGATGTACAGCAGTGGCAGTGGGCATTATGTCTAAGGCTGCTGGAAACCTTTAATTTAGCGATTATTCTCATACCTGCAACAAATTACAGTATTACTGCACCCGTTCTCTTATAATTTACATCAGCTCACTTTGTTGATAATCTCCTCATCCATTTATATATCGCTCTATCTCCCCCCCACCCACCCACCCACCCCTTTCTCACTCTGGAAGATCTAAAGGATATTAATGCAAGTATACCTATGGAGATCGTAATAGAGGTGGTGGCGGGTTTAACGACACATTTATATTTAGGCGATCTTACCCAAAAAAAAACCTCTGTTATGGATAATATTGGTCGTGAAATACCTATACCTATGGAGGTTTATTTTTATTTAATTATTATCTACCATGGTGTGATGGTCAGCACACTGGACTTACCATCCAGAGGTAACCGGCTACATTTCCCAGCAAAGCAGTTGACACAATGCTCAACTTTGTTTTCATCCCACCCCACACACATCCCGTCCACCCAACGGCATAATTGTACACACACGCACAGTCAGTCGAATCAGCAGGGCACGTGCGGTGGAGTACGGTGTGGGTAATCTCCACTTCTTAAAAGACGTCTGGCCAGCATCAAAGAGTAAGACAAATATCCCCTGTAGTGTTTTCTAGAGCTCGTTCTAATGGAGGCCCTTCCACCAGCAGTAACACGACCAGGTAATTGCAGAGCTGTACCTTTGACGTAATACCCTAATTTTCAGCCAAAATAAAAAAAGTCCCCTTGTTCAAATGAGCAACTGCGAGCACTCATCTCTATGAGTGTCAACGAGTGAGTGATGACAATTCCACATTCCGATGGCAGAAGCCATCAAGTCCATGGCATGACTATAGCCGGGTTTCCATTTGTTTCAATTTTTTGTTATCAACACAGGAGGAGTGATGGGCTAAATCGACCACTGACTGGGTGCTGAACTAAACTCTCGATCGTATGCATGTAAAATCACTCACTCTAACCACAGTTCCATCTTGCAAAATTAGTTTATTTTTTTATCAACACAATCCGTAGAAGTGACAGCAGCCAAAGGGGTCAGACCACTGAGCTGGCACGGCTGACAGCCTGGGTTCAAGTCCAGACAGCTACCCTTGACAAAACAGCGTTTTCCAAATGCCGTCAGTTGTTGGCATGAGCCAAATAACCAACGTCTGTGCAAAAAAAAACATTATCTTGAATTAGATTTTTCAACACATTTAGCTTCTTGTATCCCCTGTGAATTGTGAAGCTGAATGTTGAGCTTGACATGAGCACCGGTTCCTTGCCATCATCTCACACGGCCATTCTCTGCCTCAGCGATGCACTGTTAGCTGCGATATTTGCGAATGAAAATGTAATATCTTTGCACGATTCCAAAAGCACATGTGGAACTTATTGTAATTGTTGCTGGGTTGGAAAATAAGCAATAATGTGATTACGGTTTGTAAAAGTGAAGTTAAATTTTGGTAAGAACCTTTTGTATGAATAACGTTTGCATGAAAAAAGCGTGTATGAATAATTAAAACACTGTTTAAATAAACAACCACATATTAATAATACATAAATGCCACCCTATAATAGAAGGCAGTCGTTTTTTTTACCAAATTATGTTTAAACGTGTCTGTAAGCCACATCAATACAACAATGCAGGGTGTGTGCACACACGTTGCATAACCATTAGATGACACATGGGGGTAACCGAGAGAGAAAAACACGATTTGAATTTGGAAATGTTGGTAAATATGAATCACATAAATGTATATTTTACTTATTTTCGTGACACAAGAGCAGAGACGTGCAAGTAGATGCAGATTGCAAACCTCTGCAGTGAAGCGTTTGAGTAGCCTGGGCTGCACTGAATATCAATATCCTCTCTATCCTCTCTTTGTGCCGATGTGTTCTCTCTCTGTGTGTCCTTGTGATGTCTGTCTGCTTGTATGTCTGCCTATAGTTTTCTAGTTAGATTTTTGTTGCTATTTCTTTTATGCCTGATGATGATTGCTTGTGTTGCAATCGAAACGTCGTAATATGCTATTATTTAATTTATTATTTTATCTTTAGACGTGACTTAACCGAAAGAACCAAAGAATAATATCCTCTCTATGTTTAGTGCCTCTCCTCTATTCGTGGGAGTTGCTGCAAAACGCCGACAACGACTGCATGTGTGTATGGATGTTGGACTTCTTTCGCACCGTACGTAGCCAATCGCACTAATCGGAGGTGGGACAGGGACAACAAACTAAAAACAACAAGCAGTGCTTAAAGAAATTAGTTTTCAATCGAGATTTAAAAGTGCATAGCTCCAGTAGCTTCCTAATATCGGAAGGAAGAGCATTCCAGACGACCGCACAGGTACATCTGAAAGCGCGCGATGCATGATTTATAAAACAAACATTAAACGCCCTTCTTCAATTTTTACGACCTAACAAGTGCGCCAACAAAAGTACACGTTTATTAAATGTGAAGTTTATTTGAAACTGTTACACGGATGATGATGATGATGGATCCGTTCAGCCAGTTGCCCGGCTGTCTTACACGGGAGATCTGTGGTGCTGCGTGAGCACAGCAGCAACACAAATACAAACAAAATCAAGATTGCAGATAACAAATACAAGGTCCTTAAGGAATGTTGCGCAACGAACAAATTAATTTATGAATTAGCTGCACAACTGCAATGTTTCCACGTTGTGAGTTATTACGAAGTACGCTATACATTGAAAGCGTTTCAAAGTCTGTAAATGATGGTCGTTACCGATGCAAGTCTTCCGTTGACAAACTAAAGTGCCGTCATATTAAATTTCACATTATTCCATTCGCCAGCGTTGACAAAAAAAAACTAAAATATCCGGCTACTAAACTGTGATCTGCATACACTATACTGCCTGCAGATGTTTGCACTCGGTCTCGGCAATATCCATACTTGTGAATTACAAAGTGCGGCTATAGGGAGAGGGGGGAGAGAAAAAAACCTCGCATTAAAAAAGAGCTCAGATTTTAAGCCAACAAAACCATTTGGCTGCCCAAGCATCGGCAGATGTGTAACGTTTTAAAGCGGAAAGCCACAAACCTCGGGTTATTGGAAACACATTGGTACACACAATAACGACAATTGCAATTCTCACACATTTACTCACGCAATCTGCCACGCTGGCTCGGAATAGGATTGTGCGTGCGTGCTTCCACACGCCATGCTCATCCGACTCCTGCTAATGCCACCACGTATCCTTTGTTGGGTTTCGCGTGCTCTCTGACTCGTGGATCCATCGGCCATTTGGTGCCAGTATCTAGAGATTATTTAACAGAGAGCTTGGCGAGGGTTTCACAGATTGACACCGTTTGTGCATTTGCAGAGAAGGAATGGGAGGTTACGAGGAGGCCCATGCACTGGTAGGACTTTGCTCTATCTTTGGGAATGTCATATTTGACAACAGAGCTGGAGATGGATTAGTATTCTGTGAAATATGTAGATTAAACGATGATGCCTTTATAAATGCACGTTTGATCAAAGCTCCACACGGAACAATGCAACGGTTCAGCTTGGTTACCGATTTGACAACGAATGAAGATGACTCAACCAAGGAAAACTGAGAAAGTGAAAAGTCAAAGAAAACAAAAAAGACGAAAGGCATAGATGGCCATTGAAGGAGACACGTGGAACAATAAAGCTGAGAAGTGCGCAAAGAATCGTGGCGAGATGCACGCTTCGAATCACGTTGAGTGACAGAAATAGGAGCACGTGGATTCGAGAAGATACACCGGTTAGTGACATCATCCGAACTATTGAAAAAGGTTAGTGGGTTTGGGTAGGACATGTAACCCAAACAATAATAACAGTGGCAGCTGTGGAATGGAATGCATCCAGGAGCACATCAGGCGAGGAGATGGAGCAATGAATCCGTTAATGTGCGGGTTCTAGGATGATTGTTTCACTGCGCGATCGTGAGAGGTGACAGCGGATTTTGGATGTCTTTTTCAGCAGCGGATTGACCATGAAGGATGATGACGATGCTTACCACGTGTTAGCTCAATTATATTTACAAATTTAAAATTGAATTACACGATTTTAAAGATATGAAAATTATTCACGTCGCAAATATTTCTGTAAAATGTTTGTGAAACAACTTTTAGAATCTGATTTTTTTTATGGGGAATGATTAAAAAAACCTCTGTGTCCCAGAACAATATCTCACTCTGACAAAGTGCCTTCTCAAGAGATCACAGAGATATGCTCGAGCAAGATCATGCCAGATTTTTGAAAGCAAATAATAAAGCTGTAAATTTAATATGAATCTGGACTCCTCGGCCACATAGTCCTAAACGCTATGGAGCCATTTATCAGAAAGAGAAAAAAACAGCTTAATAATTCGCAAGCCAAGAACATTGTACTCAATATATGTATAACGCTTATGTAACAGTATATCGCAATGTATGGCAGCGTGGCTGAGTGCTCAACACGCAATTGGAAGGTTGCAAGTTATAATCCAGGTCAAAGGTCAACGTAGCCGATCATCGTAAAAATAATAATAATAAACGTTTAGAGCTCTTTGTCAGTCTGCTGTTGGATAGCATCCTCTCTAAGCCGTGTCAGTCATCGGGGTTGTGTGCGGGTTGGTAAACTTGCTTTATCTAGATTTGAAGCTTTCGTGACTGCAAAGATTCATACTCTTTGGTTTTTTCGGTAAAGTCACGGAGGTAAAAAATAAAATAAATGAAAACAACTAAACTTGCTTTTTATGCTTTTAGTTTGTTGTCCTTCCCCGCACCTTCGATGAGCATGGTTGGATATGCACACAAGGTACGTACATACATACGGTAAAGGGAGCTAGAACCAGTTCAGGCATCACTCGCCAATGATATCAGCCGTGACTAGCAAGCGTGCAGTGCGGTAACTGCTGCGCCACCGCTCCCCACCATTAGTCAATCAAATAAACACCACTTTGCTGTGGTGAAATTGGTCCTGCCGTGTGGATGTCGAATTTCCGCTGGTGGCTCACGGCCACCCACCGGCCGGTGTAGATTCGCACTGCCCACTGCTGATTTGAGCACGTGGGAGAGATGTTGACTCTCAAGTGTACGTACAGGCGGAACAAACTCACACCGCAATGTGCAGAGTCAATTCGACTCTTTTGCGTTGTATACAGGGGGCAATTCACGTGAAGCCATTGTGTCAGAATGCGTGTTTTTGTGCACGTAATATGACCTTACTATACATCCAACTAGTGGATGATGGTGTTGGTATGCAAGTTGATGCTTGCAGTGATCTGTTTGGACAACAGTAATTTCATCTGCCTGTTGAACAAAGTGCTTGGATTTAGTCGATGTCAAAGAGGTTTAATATATTCCTCCACCAAGCACCTTGCGTTTATCAGCCTACGTCTTATGTGCCAGCCGAGTGCCCATCTCAGCTGTTTCAGTGAGCACGAAGCAGCACCATGACAGTGAAAATTCCAAATTCACAACAATTCAATTGAACTCAAGCTCCAAGGCGATATGACTTTGTGATGAGACTCATGAATCCACACGGGCATTTCATGAAAAGGAGCTGTGGTAACAAACCGCAAGCCCATAAATCATGATGGTTTTTTCAATTATTCAAGTGAACTCTTGGCTTCAGCATGCATGGAAATAGTACAGTTTATATAGAAAAAAGAAAGTTTAAAAAAGGCTCAAGGGATTAAATCTCAGGAATCGTTAACACATGTTCAAGGTGGTCTGTCTGTAATTCTAGGAGGGAGCAATGAATTGAGCATTTGATGGCAATTACACCACTTTTGTTTTAAATCTGCCTTTACATTGAATATCGTAAAACCTCTGTGACAGGCATAAGAACCCTTTCGTTAGATCACAGAATTCCTCCAAATCTAAATGCATGGCTCCACTTAAATTAAAAACCTGGTATCACACTTCAAAGTGCATTTAAATTAGAACACTCACAATGCACGTATTTTTAACCTACCGTATCTTACCGTATCTTCTACGAAAGAACCAAGAATATAAACAAAGGGGAAGTTGGTGTTGTTTAACCCCCCCCCCCCCTCACATTAGGAAGACACCACGGGGTTGGAGGGTGTATTGAAACAGTTTATTGAATTGTGCGGTTCAGACAGGTTTTCATTCCACTGTAATCCGTAATGTGGTTGGTGCTGGTGTCATATCATTTGTTTTTGTACCTCATTTCGTTTTGTTCATAAAATACTTTTGGGGGGGGAAGGGGGGGAAACCCTCCACCACATTTCTGATATCCGCTTCAGTGGGCAGAGGGCGGCACTGCTGTGTTCGAGATGCAAACGGCGCCAAATGGCACCAACGACGGCATTAAACTGAAGAAAATGACAACGACGAGGAACGAACATATTGACGGACGTTAACAAAGTCTGCTTCCCTCTGCGGCTCCAAGGATTGGTGAGCACACTGCACGAGCCGATCATTTGAAACGGTGTTTTGCGCATGCATCTTTACACGTTCGTGAACATGTGGAGCTTCATAATCAGCCCACTCAAGGGTTGTGCCCTCAGGAACTGTGAGGGGTTTCTCCTCCAGAATGCGCCACCGAGCCTTTTGCAGTTTAAAGTAGAGCTGGGATGCTTTGTCGATTAATTAAATCGACAGAAAGTTGTAAGCAACCTTTTTTTCGATTTAAAGCTTTCGTGACTGCAGGGATTCATCTTCTTGGTTCTTTCGGTAAAGTCACGTAGAAGGGAAGTAATAAAATAATAAAAATAAAACATAATAAAATAATTCTCACGACGTTTCGGCCACAACGCAAGCAGCCGTCCTCAGGTGAAGACCAGGTCTGTCGGGGAGACAGCGTCAGACCTGGTCTTCACCTATTACTTCCCTTCTACGTGACTTTACCGAAAGAACCAAGAAGATGAACCTTTTTTTTGTTGGTGGACTACTCAGGCCACGTAAAAAATGATGGCACCTCCCCACGTTCTACCTCCGGAGTGCACGAAACCCCCTAGAAGCCATGCCCTATGTGGTGCTGCCACAGATGTCGATGATGTCACCAAGCCCCGCCCATCACCTCCCGTCCAGTGGCACATGTGGAAACAGAGGTTATCCGATTAGACGAGTAGTCAAATGATAATTGGCAAAGTGATCAATCGCTTAAATAATTGCACGGCTCAGCTTTAGTTTGACGTTTTTGCTAAACCAGCCAGAGTGGGAGGGATGTGAGCCATGCAGCCCTGTTAACCCTTGGGGTCTTAAATATCTCGTCTTGTGTTCCTCGCGAGTGGGCCACCAATGTCTGCGAGTTCCGCGACTCAATAAATCATCATTTAAGTTAATATCCTGCCACTTGCGTCTGTCCTGCTCCTTCCAAAGAGCCAAGAATGAACTTAAAACAACTTCCACCCATATATATTTTTCATTGCAGATGTATGGCATTGTTCTTCAAAATTAGAATTGTTTTTAAAATAAAACTCTACAAAAGCCAACTTGGAGCCACTATAAAGATGTGTGGACGTTAATCTCTGTTTAGACTGCACAATGTCTGGTTCGGTGCTTGGTGGTTTCAGATGATATTCAATAACCAGCTGCAAGGCGATTTGGCCCAAATATACAGCATTGAACCTCTGCTTCCTCTGCTCTCCGTTTGTTGTTACCCGGACGGTCCACAAATCATCGCACAAAGAGCCCCCTTTTGTTTTTAGCTTTCCTCTGCAGGGAGACAACCACTATGTCCACTGCAGATTATTTATGTGACTGTTGCCTGCATGTGTGATGGGGGAGCGGTAGTGCGGTGGTTGGCGCGGGCACGCTCTACCAACCCAGCGACCCGAGTTCGATTCCCGACCACGACCGACACCCGGTGACGATTTTCTGAACCGGTCCTGAGCCTCCCCTAGGTCGACTCAGCCTCAAATGAGTACCTAGTTCAGTGTGTACTAGGGAGACAAAGGCGGTCGGGCGTGGTGCTCGTCACCCACCCCCTCGTGTGCCGTGCCGGCCTTCATAGGTTCTCGCTAACAGCACTTGCCCCAACAGTCTGTTGAAGGCTATCCGCGGGATCTTTGTCTTTGTGGCGGAGCCTGGGGAGCGGTAGTGTAGTGGTCAGTGCACCATACTACAAATCCAGCGACCCGAGTTCAATTCCCGCACACAGCCACGGCTAACAATAAGCGACGAGTGGTATCTCGACTGGTCGACTCAACCTTAAACTGAGTACCTGTCGTGGTGTGGAAACAACAGAACTGGAAAGGCAAACAAAGGTGGTGCCGTTTACACCCCCCTCCCCCACCCCCCACCTCGCGCACTCTGTCGGCTTACACTCGGCGCTCACCAACAGCACTTGCTCCTGAAGCCTTCCCGGAAACATTAGCACTTTGTGCGTTCACACTCGCCCCGGTGTACGCGTCAGGGAACAACCGCAGAGGTGAGCCACGCTGCGCTACCAACCCAACCCCGGCTGAGTTGAACATCAGGCCACGGCATCAATCCATGCGTGCGTTGGCCAGGCATGGCATTCTGAAAGGGAGGCAAGCGGTAGGAAGGCAACACGTGGCCCAGAGGTTTCAACGAAGTTGCTCCGTGGAGTTTTCCTCCGGCCACTGTTTACGCCTCGTCACGTGCTCCCATCGCCTACCCCCCCTGCCACCCCCCCCCCCCCCCAATTAAATCACCACCTCACATCAAACACCACCACCAGCAACCCTTCTTCCTTTGTGCCCATTCTAACCACAGCCCCACGTGATCTGTCTGGCCCAGAGTCTCGGTCCAAGCACTTTTCCTGTTTTGGCGGCTCTGCAGATTCAAGGCTTCCTCTTTAAAGAGCAGGGGCCCTTCATCTTCTTATTCTTCTGTCATTAGTCTTTCTGGGTTTTTTTCTTCTTCCTTAGAATAAACAAAATATATATAGGGCGCTTTAAAAAAATGTTAACACTGATATGGAACGATCGTTCTTTAATGGGAAAAGAGAACGGGTATTACACTGTAACATGATACCAAATGTCATGTTAATAGCTTCAAAAAGTCAAAGCGTCTCCACTTGCTCGCCATCGTTGTTAACGCACGGCCTGGAGTCTTCTCCAGGTCGTCTCCAGAGCCCTCAGGCACATTTCTCGTGGTGGCGGTGGCGTTGTTTGCAAATTTATCAGAAGTGTTAAAAAAAAATTTGAAGCACGCTGTACTTGCACGTTGGTATTACGACACATCACAACGAAATGCGGAGAGCGTCACGTGATGACGAGACGCATTCGCCGTGACGCGTGCTAACGCTGAGCAATATCGGTACAGAACAAAGGTGACGTGAGTGCGGGAATTTCAAATATTGTAGGTAAAGTTTAGTTACGTGGAATGCAAGGAATGCGTCCGTTCAGGACATCCGCCAAGGGAAACGGATCGAGGAAATCAGCTCGCGTGTGGGTCGCTTGGTGAATGATCGCAGCACGGGCTCGTGCTCGGTCAGGGCTCGGCAAACCCGCGGCTTTTTGAAGGACTGCTTCGTGACGGTTATTTATAAAGGGGGACCCACCGTCTCGTATTCGCATGCGCATTGCTGGCTCTTGAAATGTTGTTGCTGTTACTCTTAGGTTTTTTCGGTAAAGTCACGTAGGTAAAAAATAAATAAGTAATAATAAAAAAACAAAAATATGTAAATAATAATACAAAAATTATATTTTACCTACGTGACTTTAACGACAAACCCTAAGAGTATGAATTATTGCAGTCACGAAAGCTTAAAATCTAGAAGTTGTTGTTGGTTTGGTTGCTGACCGCTGTGCTTGATGATGGTGGTGGTGGCGGCGGCTTGGGGAGGCGTTCATCAGCTGTGGATTGACCACAGCTGATGATGATGATAGGTACATGGTCGCACAAAACCCATACTTTTCCCTCCAAATGCAATATCATTATTCGCACTGAGAGCTCATCCCTCAATGGCTTCTCGAGAATGCGTCTCGTTGAATTCTCGCAGATTTTACTTTTGACGGTGTTGAATTATTCCACGTGACGGCTTCGATGGTTCTCGTGTTAAATAAATAACTAAATCGTCTCCCTCTGCTGGAACGTAACGAAACGGAAATAAAAACGCCACACACGCGTAAGACTTGGGGGGGGGGGGTAGAGTTCGGCAGTCTCCTTCCCCGTCACGTCCCACGCGTCAAACCTGCCCAAGTGGCCCATTGTGGGACGCGCTTGTGGCAGTCCTGAGCCAATGGAGGAAATTCCACACTCCCAAGGCAGAAGGCAGCAATATCCACAGGCTAATCAAGTTCAAGTTCATTCAAGTTAATTTATTAGGTATAGCCCTGTGAGCCATTCGGCTCTTGAATCGGGTGCAACCGCAACAAACAAAAAACATGAAAAAAAACATCTTAAAGTGAATATGTGACTAATCGCCGTTAGCTTTCCGCACAAGCGGTCTTGATTGTTATTATTGATACTCTACCAAATGTCTTCGTACGGCGCTGCCTTGACCACCTTTGTGCTCGAGAAGAAATCCAGTTCCGCTGGAGTTAGTCTCGCTGTCATCGCTCAATATTGGAGTCGATTTTTTGCTCATAATTCGTACAAATGTCTGTTACACGTTTTCTCCGCTGTCATCGTGAAAACCCGCTCCACGTGGAATGTTTAGAGAGCGAGAGAGAGAGAGAATCCCAAATCAACAACAACACGGGGTGTTTAATGACGCCCGTTAAACGAACGGTGTTTATTTCACCGTAGATTGATTTCATGTCAGAGTTGTTTAGTGAATTGTTCTCCCTATTTTTGCTGCCGCTATTGTGAGTGCTGCTGCTGTTGTTCTCCCACCACCCCCCCCCCCCCCTTGCGTGGTGTTGTAAACACGCTGCTTCTTCTTCCTCTGCTGCCACAGTCACAGACAGACCTCATACAATGCCCGCGTAAACAAATACAAGCGTTTGACCGTTCGTGAAAAATAAATAAATAGCCCCATAAAAATGGGAAGCTAAACGTTAAAACTTTGTCCAGAAACAGTCATTTGAAGTAATGACCTCTTAACAGAATGAGGTTATACAGCCGAAGAGTAAAATATGAAAGCGGTGTACACGAACACCAGCACTGAGAATGCCCTCGGCGCATTTGAATTCGTTCATTTCACCTGGACACAAGAAGTAATCGTTGTTATGTGAGTCACGTGGTGTACCTTTTGTCATAACAATGCTGCCTCATTGATGCCGACAGGGAGAATTCTGTTTTGAATTTACAGTTTCTTGTAAATGTCTTTTTTTTGTTGGTCGCTGGGTTTGCCCCTTTTTTTTACTGTTGTTGTAAGTTAAGAACAGGACATCACACCAAGACAGACAAACCTGTTTTATAGGCCCGGTTGGATTCGATTAAGCCGGTGTGTTATTGTACCGCCGTTTATTAATTTATTTGCCCATCTGTTCGTTTATTTACTCATTCATTAACTCACGTGTCCTTTTGTTTTACAACGCATGTCAATGCGTTCTTAATTATGAAGGGCTTTCAGTCTGTCAGGCCTCCATTCCTATCTAATCAAAAACACACAGCACGCAAATCTCCCAGAAAGACACACGGCAGATAACTTTTCACACTGTGCCTTTGTAACTTTTGCCGTGGGAGTCTCTGCGGGTTGCATTTGACTGTGTGAGGAATACCTTGAGCTCGTATTTAGAGAACGTAGCTTTTTAGTGTAATCCCCTTTCGCATGGGGTTCGACATATCTCCGGTATTCCAAAATTCCTCCAACATGGCTTCACGCTCATTAATGGAATTGGCCAAACATCCCAATGCAAGACACTTCTGACAATGCGTCTTGAGGCTCAGTGAGACTTTCATTGGGACACAATAAAAAGCATAATGTTGTTGTTGTTTAAAGCACGACGCACTATTAAAGTATATGCAGCAGCTGTCTGAGAACGGTTTGAATTTTTTAAAAACTGATTATAAACAATGATTGTGATATAAGTCAGCTTTATAAAGAATTTGATTTAGTGTTTTTTTACGTGTGCACTATCATATTGTCCAGATTATAAAACTCTTTGGGGAGTAAGATGTGTCAATACAGCTATACACATCACACAAGGACACCCCGTATATCCTTAACATACTGTTGTGTCTCCCTAGTGGCGATGTTTACACATCGCACCAGGTACTCATTTGAGGCTGAGTCGGCCTAGGGGAGGCCCAGGACCGGTTCAGATAATAGTCGCTGGTGCCACCGGGTTCGTAGCGCGGCGCACTTACCGCTACACCACCACTCCCCACACCACATCACGCACACCCAGGTACTGGATTACAAGACTCATCACCATCTTTTGCTTTAACAGATGAAACACGCACGCCTTATAACACGGTATACGGTATATATTTATTTAGAAATTGAGAAAGGGAGTATATTTTGAACATTTGACCTTAAGTTAGATTTTAATCGATACAATGAAAATAAATGAATTTAGTGGTTTTTTAATTAATATTATACAGAATAACAACCATAATAGAGTTTTTGGGTTAGATCGTGTAAATATATAAATGTGGCGTTAAAACCCGCCAAAACACCGGTGTGCTGTACTAGTGACGAATTGCCAAGTTTTGTTTACGTGACAATCCTTACTAGTTGGCTGTGTCGGGTGGTGGCGGGTTTTAACGACACATTTATATATTTACGCGGTCTAACCCCCCCCCCCCCCCAAAAACTTCTATTGTGGATGATATTGGTCGCGAAAGCTTCCTACGTGTTTAACAGAATAACAACCAATGCCCAGCCCTCTTTTCAATTCTGCTGAACGTGATGATCACGTTTCGATTTAAAGCTTTCGTGACTGCAGGGATTCATCTTTTTGGTTCTTTCGGTAAAGTCACGTAGAAATAAAATAATAATAAAATAAAACATAATAAAATAATTCTCACTACATTTCGGCCACAACGCAAGCAGCCGTCTTCAGGTGGAGAGCAGGTCTGTCAAGGAGACAGAGTCACGGCACGAAGACTCTGTCTCCTTATTTTTTATTTATTTTATTTCTACGTGACTTTACCGAATAGAACCAAGAAGGTGATGCTCACGCTCACGTGAACACAGCTAGTCGGAAGGGAATGGCTGTCGCGCAAACTTGTGGGCAGACGCAAAAGCCTCGTGTTGTGCCCCTCAATTAATTATTATCATCATTTGGCCCCCTCTCTCTATTTAAGGCCTCGACACAGAGGCGTTGTTTCTCTGTGTGCCTATGTTTGTTCTCTCTCTCTATGTATCTCTGTGATATCTGTCTGCTTATATGTCTGTCTATATGTCTCTGGTTCTGTGTTTTATCTCTCTCTCTCAAATTTATCATTCTCAGGAAGAACTAATCAACCAGGTAGGGTGTTGACTGTTATGTTACCCGACTCTCTGTTGTATTACATTACATTTCTAAGTATACTAGATTTGTGTTTCTATTTCATTTATACCTGATGATGATTGCTTGTGTTGCAATCGAAACGTCGTATGCTAGTATTTAATTTATTATTTTATCTTTATACGTGACTTTACCGAAAGAACCAAAGAGTAATTCCTGCAATCACGAAAGCTCCAAATTAAGTTTATAATCAAAGTCGTTCCCACGCGCATGAAAATAACTGACACATTTCCTAACTTGGCAATGAGGCAAAGTGGGCTAATAACATTCTCAGCAGATGGAGTTTTTTTCCCGTTAAATTTTTTTCCAAACTCCATTCCAACGGTGCCCTTGGCATTTGTGTTGTGACACAAAATCTTGGAACTCGGACAGCACTTGTTCAATATCCCGTATTCATGACATCCCATGGCATTAAATATCTTATCGTCTACAGATGTATACAGAGCCTGATTCGAAGACCTTTGACAGTAATACTGGTAGGAACCTCCTGGTTACACCAGCCCACAGGGGATTATTGTGTCCGTTCGTCGTGCAGGGAGGGGCTGGGTGGGGAGGGAGGGGCTGAGTGGGGAGGGGAGGGTGGGGAGGGGCTGGGTGGGGAGGGTGGGGGTGGGAGGGGTGGGGCTGGGTGGGGAGGGGCTGGTCATCCCGTGGTGCCCTTATAAAACTCAACGTTTAACCTACTCACGCCGGCTTGTGCCCGCCCTCACAGTCGGCCATATTTGCGGAATACACCACGCCGCCGTTGACCCTGGCCATTGACCGAGCAACCCAACGTTCCTACCAGCTCCCTCCGCAGGAATGTGTTTAAATTGTACGCACGACGATGGTGTTTGAGATAAAGAGTGCGGGGGGTTAGTGCAAGGCCACACTTTACATCACAAGGACTACTTCTGAAACGCCTCGAATGGAACCTTCATTCGCCACACGCTTCGAGGCGCACTTCATCGCACGCAACGTTTCAGGGAAGTTGGTCCTCGTGTGGCGGTCAAACACTCAGAGCTGGAGTTTAACCAAGTTAAGTGCAAAACCTAATTGAATGTGATTTGCGTTTTTGTGTGTGCGTTTGTGTGTGTGTGTTTGTTTGTGTGTGTGTCTGTGTGGGTTTGTGTGTGTGTTAGTGTGTGCGTGTTTGTTTGTGTGTGTGTTTGTTTGTGTATGTTTGTGTGTGTGTGTGTTTGTGTGTGTGTTTGTATGTGTTTGTGTGTGTGTTTGTTTGTGTGTGTGTTTGTTTGTGTGTGTGTTTTTTGTTTGTGTGTGTGTGTGTTTGTGTGTGTGCTCATTGGTCCAGAGTTCGACTCCCGCTCACGGCCAACACCAGTGACGATTATCTGAACCGGTTCTTGGGCCTCTCCTAGGTCGACTCAGCCTCGAATAAGTACCTGGTTATCATGGGGAGACAAAGGCGGCCGGGCGTGTTGCTGGCCACCCACCCGGCTTGTTGCGCCGTGTCGGCCTTCACAGGTGCTGCTCGCTAACAGCACTTGCCCCCAACAGTGTGTCGAGGCTATACGGGGGGCCTTTGCCTTTGTAAATGTTAGGAGTGGAGATGCAGCGCTGCAATGAACTTCTCACACCACTGATGCTATTCACGAGCGGGAGCTCCAATTCGGCCTACTTCCCCACATCGGCTGGACGTCTTGGACGACGTAGCAGTGTCTTCACTCCACCGCAGGCGACCTGCCAGTTGACTAACGGTGGTGTACTCGGGAAATATTTCGTTTAATTTTCTACCGGATAGATAGATTAGTGTCGCCAAGAGAAATGAAAAGATATTCCTTCTCCTGCCAGCAAAACGTCGGCAGCGTGTGTGTTCGAGCCCACTCCAAAACTCTTAACAGTGCTGTTTTGCAGATAATAAATTAAATGCTCAGCTGTGAACAGTTGTGTTTTGTGCTCAGAAAAGTTTATTTTCTTAGCATTTATTTTCTTGCGAGCAATTTCCGAACATAAACATGCATTGCTTAATCATTTCCTCGGAAAGAATGCACTGTAATTCATCACAACAACGTGCAATTCTGCACCTAAGGAAAAGTTTGTAAGTTGCATGATTTACTGCACTGCCTTGCATGGATGTATTTTTACCTGCAAGTATTTTTGGAAGGAATATTTCTCCACAATGTAAACAGATCAGCGTGCAATGTTATACGTACTATACCGAAAGGGAATGTTTTTAATGAGACCGATGTACAAAGTAATCCAGCTGGGTGGTGTTGTGGCAAACGAGAATTGACTCACAATAAAATCACAAGCTCCTCAGTTCGAATTCCCGTTGGGAGTCAGCTCTGCCCATAATCCTTCCATGGTTGATAAAGAACAGGTACCACCACATGGTGGTACATCATTGGAGGCCTTGCTCGGTATGTACAGGTCCTCGTCGTGGGAATGTGCAGTTGCCACCACTGAATCTTTGCTGTGCTTTCCTGGATTTTTCTGTTTGCACGTAGTCACTTTAAGATGTTTCTTGTTCATGTTTTTGTTTGTTGCGGTTGCACCCGATTCAAGAGCCGAATGGCTATGCCAAATAAATTAAACTGAAAACTGAAACTGAGTGGAAACGGATTGCCATCCTTTACTCGTTCTCGCATTTTAATTGACACAAATAAAGCCATCTTATGGTGGTATCCACAGTCACGATTATGCATATTATAACTGTGTACAACGAATGTCTAATAAATACATCAAACGTTTCTGCTTATGTACTAACACAGGTCTTTCTTACATTTATTGTAAGCGTGCACATTTTGAATAAATGATATTGGATCAAAGCATTTTTCAGAGCATATTTCTGAACATTCATTTTAAAAAGTCTTAAAGCAGCTAACCACGTAATAATTTGTAACACATGCCGAACTCCCCTAAGTTATACTTAAAGACAATAAAATGCACAATACGTACTGAAAATGTGTCAGTGTGATCCATTTTGCAGAATTAGTTTAGCAAGGAGACCGATCGAGAAACAGCGATAAGCTCTAATTGTGTAAATCCATTAAATCATAATATCACAACCGAGCATGCGTTTCAAAACAGTTAACGTGTCATCGGAGGCTGCAGCAATAGTTTCGTTCCAAAAAGATCCCTTGTCTGAAGTGAGTCGGTGCCTGAGGATATGGAAATTGGAAAATGACTCTCATTGTCATGGGAACTTTAGCAATCGCCAAAATCTGTCTGCCGTTCCTAATAACAAAGTGTAACCTCGTGCAGAGAGACCTGCTTGCCAAAGGCGTCATAAACCACTGGGACAAAAAAAAACATAAGATGGGCTAAAGTTTGTTTTCCCCTTTGCTTCCGTAGCCAATTGCGCGAGTGTTTTTTTGTCGCGAAGGGAATTTAACAAACCTGCAGTGAGATCTAGACAAAATGCAGTGTGGATTAGAAGTAACTCAATCCAACCGTAGTTGATATGCCTCTCCGCTTTTTCGATGATATGGCAGCTTTGGATGCCCAGTAACATCCGTTTGGGAGCCTCCTCCACAGAGGCCGACCTTGGCAACACTGGTACCAGTCATCAGCAACTCCATCAGCTCCATTATCCTCCCATACCACATCACAAGTGTGCTGTTGTTAGTCCACCATCACTTTGTGACAAACGGCGACTGCTGCTGTTGTTGTTGTTCTTGTTGTCCTTGTCTTGCCTTGCTGGTCTTAATAGGTGCTCGCTAACAGCACTTGCCCCTAAACGATCGACACGGCTGTAGGGAGATCTCTGCGGTCGTTGATAAATAATATTTTCAACCAGGTGGGCTCAGCCTCGAAGGAGTGAATGGTGCAGGAGGGAAGTCAGGCTTGGCCAAACCACCCCTGGCGGTGGTGTGTTACTCTTGGAAGGTGCTTAATAACAGCACTTGTCTCTTTGGGCTATACGGGTGACGGTAAAATGGGACGATGTATTTTCGTGTGTGTGTGTAGTGGTGTAGTGGTGCGATCCACGTTTGATCGATAGACGTGAACAACACCGGTGGCATTCGGTGTCTGAAATAGACTTGGAACTCCCTTAGGTCAGCTCAGACTCAAAGCAATACTGACTTGCAGTATGTCAATATTCGCAATGTTGATATAAAGATGGGCGGGAATTGTGTACGCCACCCGCCATGCCAGACTTAATATATGCTCGCCAACTACACTTGTTGCAACATCATCTTTGTTCTTTCCTCGTATGTGTGTACGGTGTGCATGCATCGTATGTGTGCGCCTTCATGTGGTTGCATGCGTGTGTGTGCATGCTTGTGTACGCATGTGTGCATGCGAATGTGATTGTACATGCATGGGTGTTTGTTTGTGGGGAGCGGTGGTGCAGCGGTGAGCGCACTGCACTACGTTCTTGGCGACCCGAGTTCGGCTCACGCTCACGGCCAACACCAGTAACAATTATATGGGTATCTCCTGGGTATACTTGACGTTAAATTAGTACATGGTGCGATGTGTAAAACATCAGCTCTGGGGATACAGAGGCGGCCAGGCATGGTGCTGGCCACCCACCCCCTCACGTGCCATTCCCCCATTCATAGGTGATTTCCGAACGCACTTGCCCCACCAGTCTGTTAAGGCTATAAGGGGGAGCTTTGTCTGTGGTGCTTGTGCATGGATTTGTATTGCACGCATGTGAGAGTGTGTGTGTGTACATGGACGTGTGTGCATGGACATGTGTGTTGTGTGTGCATGCAGTGTGCATGTGTGTTTGTGTGTGTGTTAATGTTGGCACAGTAGGGGGCACAGGTGGTGCATCGGCCAGTCATATCAGTCAGTCGACCCGTGGCACCTGCAGGGTCTCCCCCATGACCTCCTCCCAACGGGCGTTCGACACTTCACGTGGCCTTAACGTGCACATAGCCTGGCACAAGCGCCGTGGTGACGTCACCGACACTCCGTGGCGAATGGCATTTGTTGTTGTGTTAATATGTGTTTTGTGTGTGCGTGCAATCCGGGCATGCGCGCGCGCGCACGCACGCTGCTTTGCACTCTGTCTCGCAGGACTCATCCCTGCTGCACCGTGCCATCACGCTTGTTAAGTGGGCCCACGGTGAGTCACCAGAGACGCGGAGAGAGAGAGAGAGAGAGAAAAAAAAGGAGGCATCATCTGCTAATAAAGTGCATTACTTTCAAAGAGTGCGGCTAGCACGCATGATTAGATTTAACTGTGCAGCAAATTAAATCAAAGCTCGGCGCGCTCTCGTACTTTAATGTAATAGAAACTAATAGCGGGTAATTCAGGGCTGAAAAATTGGCCAATTGCTTCTTGGAGAGGCCTCAGCGAAACCACAAAGCTGCACACGTGGACATGTTGCTCCTAATTCCTCTCTCCGCCCCCTCACTCCCGAGTGGCTGCTGCCATTCCCCGCCACCTCCCGTGGGGGGACCTATACTCACGACGGGCTCACAGTCCACACTCTGACCTGTCACCCACAGGGGATGGCGGGCTTTTGAGGTCATCCCTCCAGGCCATGTATTTTTGTTAAGCTCCGGCACGGGTTCCTGTCGAACTCAGATGGGCCATTTTCTTTTTTTTCCTTTTCTTTTACCGCCTTTGAAAAAAAATTTCCACCTGCAGACATCTGGACAGAGAAGGAAATCGTAAATTGCTTCTGGACCAAAGGAGAAACTTTCAGAAAGCCTGCTCCGTGCACACGTGTTGAGAGAAAGGGGCACGCATCCACGCACGTGATTATGTATATATGTCCCTCTCTGGAATACGGATCAGGAACGCGGACACTCACAAAGAAAATCGAGCACAAGCTGACAAGTTTACAAAGAAGTACGGAGAGATGTGATGCTTTGAAATAAAATGAGAGACAGAATAGAGAAATGTATGGATCAGGGAACAAACACAATTTTGGATACATCATTGACCATTAATCAAAGTCAGTGGCAATGGGCAGGACTCGTCACTCGAGGAAATGGTGGCCGATGGACGAGACTAGTGACAGACCGGCAGCTAAAGGATAGAAGATGCCTGGAAGGATGCCTGCCCTGGAGATTGAGCGATGAAATAAGCTCATGCACAAGAGTGGCATTGATGGTGGTGTCGCAAGACCGTGACTGGACGGCAACGGCATGAGCAGGCGTTTATCCAGCGATTGATTAACAATGAATAATGATGATGGATACCACTTAAATGTATGTTGCACTTCTTTCGCACCGTACGTAGGCAACCACGCTAATCGGAGGTGCGGAAATTCAACAGCATATACGAATCAATTGGTGGCTGCAGTCATGTCGCCCCTCCACTATAAATTATTGAAACAAACTGAAACATTTGTTTTATGTTACCAGGTAAGGCCCACTGAGCTATATAGCTCTTTTGAAGAAGCGACCAGGCCACATATGATAGTTCAACGAAGTGGTTTATCGTGTGTATTGCAACCGATTACTCTAAATGCACGTTTCTAAATGTGGAGGTGAACACCGCAGGAGGATCTGGAGACAAATCCACGCGACCACGGGGAGAACACGCAAATTCCAAATATGCAGGCATCAGGGTCGGGATCGAACACCACGACCTCCTGTATACCAGGCGAGGTAGTTAACATCTCGCCAACGTGATGCCCACGGTGGCGAGATACTCTCATTTCCCTCCCCTTCTTCTCCGTCACGTCAACCTTCCCACCCTTTCTAACGCTCGTCCTCTGTGAAGGTCAACTCCCACCTATTTCCCTCCCTCTTGGCCAATGGCAGGCGTGCAGCGTCTTCCGAGGCGGCAAGGCCCACTCGCCCTATTTGTGCGGCACGGCACGCACGTGTCTTCGAACTCGATATTGCTGCGGATCCTGACGCCACGCTATTGAGGCTGGTTACGTGACCTTGTGAAGAATTTGGTGAATGCGGGAGGGCACGTTGTCAATTGGACGTGGAATGCACGGGATGTGAAGTCGCGTGCACGTCGTTGCTTTAGATATTTTAAATGCTGATTCTTTTTTTTATGAGTCTCTGCATGAAGGATCTCTACGACGACGAGGGAGTGGAAACAAATGGACAAGTTTATTAAACTTCACCGCCTTTCACCACCCAGCAATGTAAAAAAACAAATGGGTACACCGCATCAGGTTGCGTACTGTTGGGTAAATTATGTGTTTCCCCATCGCTACCAAGACATCTGGCCAGAGTGGAAGAGTAGGCCAAATACTTACCCCACGTAAAATTACCTTACCCCCACATCATCGCTTCTAACTTTAATAACACCGCGCGCACTTTTCGTGAGAGGTAAAGTTTCGTACCATAGTCGCCTTTTCTTTTTTAAACAAAACTCAATAAATATTGACTAAAAGCTTTGATTATTTTTCTATTTACGTGGCTTTACCGAAAGACCCAAAGAATAAAAAACTCAATAAACAATCGGTGCGCATAATATCACAAATTATTACGATTCCAATTTTCTAAAAAACAGAACAACAGGAACGCCGGGTCTCCTTATGTTAGTTTCCTATTCTTTGTGTGAAGAAAAACCTGGCGATTAACGGAATAGTTTGGGCGCAGAGTACACAATGGATGTTGATTGAGCCCGTGAATGCCGTGGGAATATTTCTGTAAAAAAAAAAATGTGCCACTGCTGGGAGTTCAAGGTGCAAACATCGAAGCAGACTTTGCAGACTGTGGGTCCAAAGCCAACAGAAACGCGGTGGTATTTGAGGGGGGGGGGGGAATAATAATAATTTAAATGTTTAATGCGCGTTCCATCCGAAGATCTCAATGTGCAATGCATGAAAAGCAGGAAACAAAAATTGAACTCGGGGCAACCGACCAAACTGAAGAGGGAAAGCCACTTTAAAGAGATGGAGTTTCAAAGCCGACTTAAATATATCTACCGACTCTTCTTGATTTCAATGGGCAAGGCGTTCCGAAGCCTGGCTGCCACGCTAACAAAAGCACCGGTCACCATAAGAAAAAAGGTTGGAGTCCTATTACTCATAAAATAAAATGATAAACAAAGTTTGATCGCTTTTTCAGATGCAGCCTCCATCACAGAATTTATGGCAGAGACGAATAGGGGTGAACGCGTTTAAGCGGAGTTCTGTTCCCAAGATGGACCACATTCCCACGTAATAATAGAGCATCTTTAAATCTGGCTCTGCCGTAAAAACGTGGAATTTTCACTGCTGGCTTCTTCTTAGTGCGTTCGTCCGTAGGGTTGCTAGAGGTCAGTGCTGCCCCAATGCTGTGTCTGTGCACGGGGACACGTGATCTTCGGTCATGTGAATTGTGAGTGAACTTTGAGGTAACGTGTGTGATGAGGCCTGATCACGGAAAGGGAAAAAAACAACTTGTAAATGTGGCACGTGGAACGTCTTGGGATGGTATTGGCACAAGAGACATTGTCACGTGACACCCATCAGGAGTTCTTGTTTCAATGACAAAAAAATGGTGTTGGAGAGAATGGCGAACTCCCCATTGGGGAGTCACTATCATCGTCACCTAATATTTATACCGCACCTCCCAGGCGGTACATGTATGTATGTTGAACTTCGTTCGCACCGTACGTAGCCACCCTCTCATCTCACTCTACTACCCTCCACGCACTCTCCTACCTCTCCCTTCTCATTTCACTCTTCTCCCCTCCACACATACTCACCTCTCCCCTCTCATCTCACTCCCCTCCACGCACTCTCCTGTCCAGCGATCAAGGTTCTCTGGCAAAGCCCCCAGTCAACCTTCGCTCAGTGAAGGTGAGTCAATGCTTCTTCTCTGCTGTCCTTAAGATCTGGAACTTCTTTTCTCAGCCATCAGCCATCCCCGCTGCCCACTGTTTATGGAGAATATCCTGAGATGCGTACAATTTAGACGCTCTGTACGTAAAAAATAAATCTATATCATACTCAGATTTGAAATTCCGCGGCGTTGATTTATAAATGTACGTAGCAACTTTGTTCAGGTTGTTACCGTCGTCTGTGACTTTGTCAACAGTTCTTACGTAAGTAGTATGAATTAGGACTGGGAATGTTGCATAATGGTAGTATGTGTTTACTTCATACCAGCTATAATCACCCAGGAATGTCTGTCCTTAACGTCCGTGACGTCACTCCACA
This sequence comes from Lethenteron reissneri, assembly GCF_015708825.2. Taxonomy (NCBI): domain Eukaryota; kingdom Metazoa; phylum Chordata; class Hyperoartia; order Petromyzontiformes; family Petromyzontidae; genus Lethenteron; species Lethenteron reissneri. The sequence goes on from NC_083796.1 coordinate 12,703,401, forward strand.
TCGACCAGCCCCCCTCATTGATATTCATGAGCAGGTGACGTCCTCGAAATGGACACCCCCCACTCCTCCTCATTAATAGTCATGAGCGGGTGACGTCACCTCCTTGGTTACTCAGCATTGGCCCTTATTCCTATTTGTCCCCCACCCCTCAATTTACTACTATAATGAGCCAAGCATGTCAGTGTGTCCCGCGTGTGACGTCACTCCACGTCGACCAGCCCCCCTCATTAATAATCATGAGCAGGTGACGTCACTCCACATGGAGCCCCCCCTCATTAATAATCATGAGCAGGTGACGTTACTCCACATGGAGCCCCCCCTTCATTAATAATTATGAACAGGTGGCGTCACTCCACATCCGACAGCCCCCCTCATTAATAATCATTATAAGGTGACGTCCTCCAAATGGACACCCCCCCCTCCGCCATGAATAATAATTAGCGGGTGTCGTCACTCCACATGGGGGGGGGGCGAGGCGCCTCCTCCCCCCTCCTCGGCGTCAACTCACAACCCTCACTACAAAGGCAGAACCCTCACGTCACGTGGTCTCCGTAACGCTGTTGATACATTGAAGTAAAAAGGACGTCGTGATGAACAAGGGATTATAACCTTTAAATTAAATAAGTCTGTGTCTTACAAATTGCACACGAATGGATGCAATGAATATCACGTCGCGATCTGGTTTTCGCTTAAAGTTTCAGATTTACCGTCCTTGGACGGGCAAAAGGCGAGTAATACAATATTTAGGGTTAGATCGCGTAAGTATAAATGTGTCGTAACCCTCCACCACCCGACATAGCCAATTAGTAAGGGATTTGTCACATAAACAATACGACAATCAGTCACTACTTCAGCCCACCGGTGTGTTGGAGAGTAAATCCACAACATTTACAATTTGCGTAGTAATTAAATCCAGCATCATCATCGGGCGATTTTCCAGAATAGTGGAGCAATCCACCTGCTTCAGGTCTTCACGAGAGCAGCAGCAACGACGTCATCACTGAACACATCAGGTCCAGAGATCAGAGGCGGCGGGGGGGGAGGGTGGGGGTTTATTGTAATAATATAATAGATTAGCAATCATTGAATTAGTCATACGTTTCCTCTATAAATAAGTGTAAGATGTCTTCTCCTTCCACGCGTTTGTCCCACTCAAATGGGGGTCAGCCGGCCTTGCCAAACATCTTCACACCGCCCCCGTCTCGCACGATATCTCCCCACTCCGCTCATTGAGTCACCGCGTCCGACCGCACCACCACCGCGCCCCGCCTCTCCTTCTGCCTTCCTTTTCATCTGCTTCGTCTTACAATGACAACGACTTGATTATGAGACGCGGACGCAGCTTGCGACTCCGTGCGAACCGCTTGATGCAGACTCTGAGCCCTGTGCGGCAATAACAAACAATCGCATCAGCCTCCACAATACAATTTGTTTTTCTTCTTGGTTCTTGCGGTAAAGTCACGTAGAATGGAAATAATAAAATAATAAAAATAAAACATAATAAAATAACTCTCACGACGTTTCGGCCACAACGCAAGCAGCCGTCCTCAGGTGGAGAGCAGGTCTGTCGAGTAGACAGAGTCTGAATGTCTACTCGACAGACCTGCTCTCCACCTGAGGACGGCTGCTTGCGTTAGGGCCGAAACGTCGTGAGAATTATTTCATTATATTTTATTTTTATTATTTTATTATTTCCATTCTACGTGACTTTACCGAAAGAACCGAGAAGATGAATCCCTGCAGTCACGAACGCTTTACATCGAAACAATTTGTTTTATTAATTGTCCCTCGCTCGTTTTTGTGAACTTGAAATGGCCTTGCTACAAACACCCCCAGGTATGCTGTGCAAAGGCACAGCATGCAGCGAGCCTGTTAAACAACTTGTATCTCACATTTCATCTGTCCGCACATAACATCTGCAATTTCCTTTGGACCAACAAATTACAAATCTTTTGGAAAGATCAGATTTTTTGTTTTCCATTTCCTTTTAATGTTCTAGGCCAAAAACAGCTTTCTTGGGGCTGGAATACCCGGCTGACTGCACACAGAGAAACCTACATCTGTACTGTCAAGAGCTGAAGCAGCCCTCTGCATGCAGTATACATTATTTCATATATCAATAACCTTTATATTTTCCTCAAGTCACCATGAATCCAATTGACCAAAATGACCACACGTTCCACTTGTTTAGTAGTTTTACTTGTATAATAAAACGTTCACACATTTCCAAAGCCCTGGCGACCAGTGGTGTTTTGCATGCTGCGCTATGAACCCATGAATGTCAAGTTTGATTCCTACCCGCGGCTATAACCATTGGCCGTCACACTCACCCCGTTGTACCGACCAGGGTGGTGAAGTTACGGTACAATAACGCCCATGACTGACGCAGTCTGCGGAAGAGTCTTAATTCAACATCGGGATTGACAAAGACTTGTGCCTTTTTGTTATCCCCGATTTTATTTCAACACGTCTTACTCTTGTGCCTCTGCTGCAACGCTCAGATTTTGTGCGTGACTTTATTGAATGATCAAACCGACCACTTAAACATACGTTTTGAAATGTTTATTCCGATAATAATGGCCGATTCCTTTTTATTTTATCGTACAAAATGCCAACGGCCCGAATAAATGTAAATTAATAATCACAACTGTTTGGCAGTCAAGAGCATGCTGCCGGTGCTGTACAAATATTAAAACTGAGCCACCCCAGGTGCCTAATTGCCAACCTATGCGTTCTGCCAAGAAGACTGATCCACAGCTCCGAATATCAAAGGCAATGTGCACAACTCTTTGTCCACGCCTTTGAACATTCTGCCCACGAATGTAAGACGAAGGCAAAGGCAGGGGGCTGGCTGTCCAAGAACATCGCTTTGCCTGTACTCCGGCCAAATATTGGCAGCAACAACAAACAAACAAAAGCATCAGTAATCGCAGCATCATGTACATTGTGCAAACGAGTACGTACACATGCATGCGTCGTAATTGTTGAACGTAAATGTCACGAGAACGTAGGAAAAGACTATGTCAAAAGTGTGTTACATTTCATTTCATCAACGAAAACTACAATTGTACACTGTGCGCATTTGGTTCATTAAAAAGTAAATTTAAAATATAACTTGATAATGTACATAGACAGCGCTATTAACATCCCGCCTTCTGCAACAATCTAAATCGCATACTGAAAAAAAAACACAAATAATCTGCATGCTGTGAATGAGGCCCATTACCCCCCCCCCCCCCGCAGAAAAAGTCGCCTATTTTATACATATATTTGAAATATATATTTAATATATATTCCATTGGAAGTCCACAGTTTTATTGATTAATGTGTTCAGATTTCAATTAAAAACGTGCGTATAAATAAATATATAAATCGAGAGCCGTGCTGCGGTGGACAGAGCACTGCACGATGGTGAATCCGGAGTCACTTACTGAGCAATGCACAGACAAATACAAAGATCCCCCGTATAGCCTTAACAGACCGTTGGGGTAAGTGCTGTTAGCGAGCACCTATGAAGGCCGGCACGGCACACGAGGGGGTGGGTGGCCAGCACCATGCCCGGTCGCCTTTTGTCTCTCTAGTGGCGATGTTTACTACACACCGCACCAGGTACTGATTGTAGGTTGAGCTGACCTAGGGGAGGCCCAGGACCGGTTCAGATAATCGTCACAGGTGCTGGCCGTGAGCGGGAACCGAGCTCGGGGTGCTGGGTCCGTAGTGCAGCGCGCTAACCGCGACACCACCGCTCCCCCCATGGCGTGGGGAAGACTTCATCATCCAACTTGGAGATTGCCAAACGGCTGTAAGTTATTATTTCTTCATTTATGATCACACGATTACATATTGTTTGTAAAGCCTGTAAATAGTGCATGCTGTACATAAAACGAATAGAAAGTCAGGTGGTTTGTTTCATCGAGCACTCATTGATACCAATGTTTCATTTGTGTACCCAAATCAACTTTGGCTGGCTGACCGACCTCACCAACTCTCTCATCAGCAAGGTGTATAATCATGTAACCTGCTACTATTAAGTACCCTACTGTTACAGCTCATAACATCACCATGATTTATATATATATATGTGTAGTGAATGCCACCTGTCCTGGATTTCCTAGGATTGTTCCTCTATTTAAGGAAGCTATCCTGGGAAACCCTTGCAGTCCATTTAAAGCCCTTATTTTTTTCCGTCGCATAATAATACGGTAATAATTCACCAATCAAGACAATGCATTTACGCGTATTTCCTCCCTCTGCCTGTATCGTGAGAAGTTCTTCTTCCCGTCGATATGGCCCGGTTTTGTTTTGTAACCCACAGGCCATGGCCATATGGAAGTAAGCAATGTGTGTTCACTTAATAAAGGTGGCTTTGTGAGCGCAGGCTCTGCTTTGTTACCGTGCCGCGGAGCTCTGTCACACTCGAGAGGCAAAGCGACACTGCTGTGGAATTACCTTGCCACGACCTGCCATTGCAACGGCAACAACAACAACAAAAATATCAATTCCATGGCCAATATAGCAAGCACCTCTCCCCGTGCGCGCACGTGCATGCGGCATCGACCTTGCATGCGGACGCCGTTGGATGTTGTCCCGTGGTGTTTGCCGTGCGCGTCGTTCGCGTTTGTGTGAGTTATTTAAAATTTCGGCACTTTTGAACGAGGGTCTCGTCCGCGCTTTAAAAGAGACGCAGCTGCGTTGAGACAACCGCGTTGTATGTGTATACGGTACGCTGAGATTGAATTTGCGTGCCGTAAACATTAAAACAAAATTCTGGATATTTATGCAATTCACAGATTTATAATGTGCACGTAAAAGTATGCGGTGCAAAAGCTTTTTTGGCAAATGTCAAATTGTTAGTTAAATCTGCCATTGCGAGAAATGTTTGTATATGCTATGTCTGTCAGTATAGCCATAACAATTTAAATGTAAGGCATTTGGATGTGTGCATGATCATAACAATATTAACAATCCTCTTCTTTATTTACTCCGTTACACCAAGATGTAAACGGCATACGTCAAAAGTCAGTGTTCATGTGTGCTCAAGCATGCATACATTGGATAGTGTTGAGCCGGTTTGTGAAAATTCCACATTATTATGGCTTGGAACAGTTTTTACAGAACACAGCCACTGCTGAGACCCCCTCAAATGGTGCAGTGTCACCAGGTAGTGCTTACTTTGCCGATGAAAATGATGGAATATGTTGAGGTTGGTCAGGAATTCAACTTACATTCAGACTGGCATCATGGTCCTCTACCAACTGTGAATATGGCCCTGCGTTTTATGGGCTCTAAAATAGGCATACGTATCTTGGTTCTTTCGGTAAAGTAACGTCCCTTCTACGTGACTTTACCGAAATAACCAAAAATATGAATCCCTGCAGTCACGAAAGCTTTACATCGAAATTTAGGCATACGTAGTTAGAGATGTTACTGCAGGTAATGTGGTTTAAACTATTAAACTATTCTATTTTTTTTACCCTGTTTGCACTCAGTCACATATTCACTGTTTTTGTTTTTTGTTTGTTGCGGTTGCACCCGATTCAAGAGCCGAATGGCTCACAGGGCTATACATAATAAATGAACTCGAAAACTTGAACTTGAAATGAACCCGGCATGGCCCACTGAGCTATATAGCTTTTTTCAGAAGCAACCTGGCCAGAAATTATTTCCCAACAAAGTGGCTTATCACGTGGATATTTATATCAGCCAAATACCCTAAACGCACGTTCCTAAATGTGGAGGAAAAACCCAGAGGAAAACCCGGAGAAGGATCCACGCGACCATGGGGAGAGAAACACGCAAACTCCAAATATACAGCAGGTATCAGGATCAGACCCACGACCTCCTGTATATGGGGCGAGGTAGTTAACATCTCGCCACTCCGGTGTTAACTTCCTGTGATGGATAAAATGAAAAGCTTCTTCGGATTCCATCACTGTGCAGCACAGGGAGCTGGTGCACGCTGTGCATATAGAACTCAACATCCACGCTTTACCTTGGCGGACATCTCAGGGTGGCCGGCACGGTGATGCAGTGGTAACATTCGTGGCTTACAGCAAGAAAAGGCCTGGGTTCCATTTCCAATTCAGGTGCCCTTCTGTGCGGAGTTGGTATTTGTTGCCCCATCCGCCCCCCGCCCCCCACCCCTCACTTCGTCAGGAATTTAAGAAAAACTTTCAGCCAAAAAGTTCCAATGCTAAAAAATTACCTACAAATTACTAAATTGGGATTACATACAGCAGCAACATCGCCCTCCTCTCGCGAAAAAAAAAATCGGTAGGACCCTTCTGAGAAAGTCTTGAGACTCGGTGAGACTTTTCCCGGCATAAACATGTATTTAAAAAAAACACATCACAAATGTTGTTATGCCACTTTGGTAAAAACAGTTGTAATCTATAACACGTAGACTTTCACGACCAATATTATCCGTAAAAAACAACCCAACCGGTAATGGGTACCCATTGTAATTTATTCGCGTTCATTCACCCTCTCACCCCTCTCTGGCCTTCGCACGGGAGGGGCTCACAAGTGACGTCATCGCACCTACCCCTCTATTTATGAACGAGACGGGAGGATTTCTCCACAAATACTGGGTGTTCTCCTGATGATGCATGTTGTAATTACTGGCGAAACGTCGTACTCAGATTGTAAATGTTGTGGATTGATTCTCCAACACACCGGTGTGCTGTACTAGTGACGAATTGGCCACGTTCTGTTTACGTGACAACCCTTACTAATTGGCTGCGTCGGGTGGTGGCGGGTTTAACGACGCATTTATATTTACGCAATCTCAAGTACTTCGTTTTCAAAACTGTCCAGTTGGCTGTTTAATAATAATCCCACATTTATTTTTGTTAGATTTACAGCAATAAACATTTTAATACTTAGAATGTCTTTGAATACATTTGTATGTGCCAATATATATATGCCTTCCCAATGACTTGTCATACGAATGATGACACAAACACCAGGCGCTGCATTGTGATGAGTTGATTTGGATGGTGCAGTTGGTAGAGGACTTCACTCAGACCATCTTCCATCGAGGTCAATTAAACCAGTTCCGCTTTGTGTGAGGTCAACAGTGTTTACCCTTTGGAGAGACTGGCCTCGCCGTGGGAACGTGGAATTGGCGCTGGTGACTCAGGGAAGCTTCGTGCTACTTTGTGCGTAAACCTCGAGTGAAACCCAACTTACTGAAAATGTAGCACAGTCAGCTAATGATCATTCCAGTGCTCCCAGACACACACACACGTACACACGTACACTCACATTCACACACCCGGGTATGTGAAATCGCAATTTCCCTGATGTGGTTTTGTCATAAAGAACAGCATTTTCCATCCGGTCTGGGAAAGCGATGGATGTTGCTGGAGCGTACGTTGCCATAGACTTACAGCAAAAACACAAACCAAACAAGCATGTGCTGCAATCATTATTATGAACGGGGCAACGCGTGGGGTGGTGGGGGGTGGTGGGTGGTGGTGGTCGGGTGGTGGGGGTTGGGGGGTGGTGGTGGGGGGTGGTGGTGGAGGGTGGTGGTGGTGGAGGTGGTGGGGGATGGTGGTGGGGGGTTATGGGGGGTGGTGGGTGGAGGTATGTGGTGGGGGGGGGGCAAAGCCGTGCGCGGCAGAGGTGAGGCCCCAGGTGTTTGGCACGCGTGCACTCCGCACAGTTCGTCCGGCTTGGCCTCCTGCTCCCGGCGGCAGCAGCAGCCGCCGCTGCCTGGAGCCCGTCCTGGCCCTGCCCATCTTTCGCTTGACATCCCCAGCTGGAGGAGCGATTCTGCCGGAGGAGGGCACAGAATTAGATCTTCTGTGCACGCCTGACATCTAAAGGGAGAGGGCCCACCACGGGCCAACGTCGGTGCTGACGTTAATCTTGTAGAGATCACGAGCGTTTGATTTGTTTTGTTTCAGTGAAACGATGGACAGAGAGGGGACACACACACACACAGCAAGCGTTGGATATAACGCGATGAAATATATTAGTTGGGACACTTTTTTTTTTCATAACGCCGGTGCGAATTTTATATAACGCGATCGAGCCAACGGAACTACGCGGTTGGTACGGTCTGCCTTAGCGTAGCGTCGTCACACAAGGCGGGATGCTGCTGGATGCTTCTAGATGCTACCCCACGTGGCTCTGTCTTTGTTCGGCCTGCGTACATATCTCGTGTGTTATCGCGGACTGTGCTTTACCCCCTACATTATATATTATTTATTACAACGCGATTTTCCATAACGCGGTGTTCTTCAGGAACGCAACTCGTACTGCATTCTAGGAGAACAGACTGTAGAGAAACCACTTCATTACAATTTTTTTTATTTCTCATTTCCATTTAATGTTTTATGTATGTATTGTTGAATTTCTTTTGCACCGTACGTCGCCAACCGTGCTAATCTGAAGTACAATTTCCCATTTCCATTTCGGCATTTTACATGGGTCAACTAATGTTGAGCTCTCACAAAGTGGTATCTCTTTTAGCAACCCCAAATGTATGATGGCCTGAGTTGACTTGGATTTTGACTTAGATATCAAACTTATTTTTTCCTACAATCGATATAGGGAACAGTTGTAAAAACAATATACAAATCATTTTGTGTTTATTGTGTCCCCGTATGGTAAACCTGAACATGGAATATAGCTCTAAAACGCACGTGGCATGATTCAAACTAATGGACGACAAAGTGTGAACACCAAGTTAAAGGCATATTAACAAGTGCAGCACATCGCACGGCTGGCTTGCATGAGCAGTTCAGGGCATGTGTTCTACATATTTTCCATCCATACCAATGCTTTTATCGAGAGTTGAGGGGAGGGGGGGTACAACCAAACACGTGACAGTAAATCAAAGTTCATTTGTGCTCTGGTATTTATGAGTTTGGGCCCTTTGTTACCAAAGCAAAATATTACAATCATCTGGGAGTTGTCAAGATGAAACAACAACAAAAGTACATCTTGCAAATTGTACATCGGTTTGCCACTGATTAAATCCACACGAGTTGAATGTCAAACGTTTAAACGCAAATTTTACAATTTCAAGGGAGGTTTAACATTTTTGATGTGGCTACCATAGTGCATTGCAAAATGCCACGAAGCTGGTTTTGCCAGGAATTGGCAATTTCTGAACGTTCCACATCTGTAAAGATAATTTTATACTGAAACAAAGAAGATGTTGCGTTAAGGACCCCGCTATACCAAGCATCATATTTCTCCAAATAATAATATCACGAAATTCCAACTTTCCATTTGGCCCTTTGAGCCATTCCTAGACTATTACATTTCTCAAACTCTGCAAGATGCATACAGAACGAAGGAATGTGGCTAAGATGTATTAATAAAGTTAGCAGCAATTGCATCTCGTCATTTAATTTACGGCCCACTGTCAATCCACTGCTGGATGAAGGCCTCCCCATGCCGTGTTGGTCACGAAGGGCTGTTCGACTTTGCAAGATCGGTTCAGACATCACTCACCACTGATGTCAGCTATGCCCGGGGAATTTAACCCAGATGTGCCGTGAGCATAGTCCAGTGCACTAAACCCACTGCACCACCACTCTTCTTCTTCCACGCGTTCGTCCCACTCATGTGGGGTACTCCGCTGTTCTGGCCAACCTTCTCCATGCTGTCCTGTCCTGCGCCATCTCCCTTTCCGCTCCGAGAGCCACCGTGGTCCGATCGCACCCCATCGCCCCCCCCCCCCCCCACCCACCTCTTCTTCTGCCTTCCTCTTGATCTCTTTCCTTCCACTTGCATCACTTGCAGCTTCTGACCCACAGACTGTTCCCCTCGTCTCTCAACGTGACCGAACCACACCGGCCTTCTCTCTCTCTCTCTCTCGTCTTCTCTGTGATTTCTACCACCTTGAGTCTTCCTGCCACTTCTTAATTGCTTATCATGTCCCAAGATCCACCGCAACATCCTCATCACTGTCACTGTCACTGCCGTAGCTAAAACCACTGCACCACCACTCCCTACATCAAATATAACACCAACGAGAAGATGAGCAGGAGCCTGTCCCTTGTTGAATTTGCAACTGCATCACAGCACCGATATTGGATCAGCAAGTTGTCTTTGCAGATGAGCGAGTGACCGTTAAAAACGAATGATTTATATTCTTTGTACTTAGCATGCAATTGTGTGCAATCAGGGTGCACTACTTTTGCACAAACACTCTGCAGGTGTTGCATAGGTCTGCGTGTGGTGGTGAGTGTTGCGTGTTAATTGACATTATGTTAACATGTGTGGTCATATCAGCTGCAATTTTAAGGTTCCTCTCATTAAACAATTACAAAAGTTACATCCTTTGTGGATTGAGATAAATGTAATATTCGTAAACGATGGATTAGAATGTGTGTGTGTCAGCCTTAATAGCTGCTCGCTAACATAATTTTATTTTACCAGTCTATATGAATAAATGTGGGGACCTTTGTCTTATACGAGTGTGGTAAAGTCGCGAACCAGTCAGTCATGGAAATTCCACATTCCTATGGTTGTGGCCAGTCTATCCGTAGTACAATCACTGTTCATCTCTGACTTCCCACAAAGTGTTGACGACTGACTTAGTTATGATGAGCTATATAGGAGCTACTTTGTTTTCCACACGAATATGAAACAATATAGCAATGCACATTTGCTGGGATTGTTTTATATGTAATTTTACAACAACCAAGTGTCATTGCTAAATGAAATGCAGAATAAAAGGTAATTATTGAACTGGCCAAAATGTGATTTAAAAAATAGATTTAGCAGTGTTTCATTTAATATTCATCGATTGAAAAAATGTCATCTCCAAAATAACGACCGCACGTTAAAATGCACAACGTGAAAATGCCACTGGACATCCATAAAATCGCTCCAGTTTCCTCCCACATGTTAGCCATGATCAATCCACTGCTGGATGAAGGCCTCCCCAAGTCGTCAATATCTCTTCATGGTTCTGCTATGTAACAATCCGCGTAGCGTCCGCGCCGAGCTGAAGTCATCGCTCCTTGGCGGACGTTATCCCCAGACATTCCTTGGCTGCCAGTCTGTCACTATGACTGGCCGTCAGACAACACATTCCTGCGGAGGGAGCTGGAAGGAACGTTGGGTTGCTCGGTCAATGGCCAGGGTCAACGGCGGCGTGGTGTATTCCGCAAATATGGCCGACTGTGAGGGCGGGCACAAGCCGGCGTGAGTAGGTTAAACGTTGAGTTTTTAAGGGCACCACGGGGTGACCAGTCCTTCCCCACCCAGCCACACCCCTCCCACCCCCCACCCAGCCCCACCCTCCCCACCCAGCCCCTCCCTCCCCACCCAGACCCTCCCTGCACGACGGACGGACACAATAATCCCCTGTGGGCTGGTGTAACCAGGAGTTTCCTACCAGTATTATCCCTGCTGGTGGTGAACTGTCCTGGCCAATGCCACTCAAGATTTCATAATTCATTTTTAACTATGTCTGTAACCTGTGATCCGTAAATTCCTCTTGTACAATACATTTTGGTAAAAATTTGGTTAAAACCCAAATAATTTGTGGAATTTCAGAGATGCTTACGAAATACAGTATTTAAAAAAATGGTACCTCAATATATTGAATGTGCACTTTTGATCATTTATTAAATGACTATGATGCAAACATCTTGCTCGATTTTTTGTTCCACTTTTTATAACCAAACATAATTACAATATTAATAAGCAGTAAATAATGTGAAGCCCTTTGCCAATCCACTGCTGGATGATAACGCCACCAAGCCACGTCGGTCATGAGGGTTGTCTGACCATACTTCACCATGCTGGTCAATGTGGTCGGGTGGGGCTCCTAGGACTAATTCCCGACTGAGGTTATAGCTGTGGTCAAGGAGATAACTTAGATCGTCAGGTGTATAGTAAAGTGCGCTAACCACTGCACCACTGCTCCCCTCACCACACAAATATAAACGTGAATTTACTCTGTGCTTTGTAGAAGGTGACATCCTTTTGCACCCACTGTTCCTACACTTCGTGACTGTGATTATCGTCGTGTTGTATGTGCTCACACACAAAAACTATGAAAATTCACGTTAACCACAATTACGTGCATATGCATATAATTGCAACGTGCGGTGCATATTATGGCCCTGATTCATGGGTTGGCAGTAAGTGAGGGGCGGTTTTTTTTTGCCCCGTTCATGATGGAAAATTGGCCACAAAGGTCAAATTTTGATGTGTTTTTTCCCCCATCGGAAATCGATGGAAACTGCCTTGTTGCCAACACATGAGTCAACAAGCCCCGTGTTTGCATCTAAGGTTTCATTTTTGGTGGAAATAAACTTTGCGTACAAGTACAGCATTACTTTGATCCTGGCAAGAATGCCCCATGATGTAGCTGCTCACCCCGAGCTCTCAGTGCTCTGATACGCGTGGCATTGTCTTTGTGCTGTTCGCCTTTTGTCGTCTTCTGGCCTGACACTGGTGAGACGAGGCCATAGAGATAACGGCTGTCTATGGTGTAGGCCAGGGGTCGGCAACCTACGGCTCCGGAGCCGCATGTGGCTCTTTACGGGCTGCTTCTTGACGATGAGTACGTATGTACAGTATGTACTCAGATGCATTGCGGCTCTTGAAATACTGAATTTTGTACCGAATTGGAAAGAAATGGCTCTTCTTGTTATTTTGGTTGCCGACCCCTGGTGTAGGCCAATCAGTTTCAACGATAATCCATATATAATTATCAGAGCAAGTTTGTTTGCAAGTTCACCACAAGTACGTGTGGTTAATGCAGACTTGATTCCTTGCAAAATGTTTCTATTTGATGTTTGAACATCTTAACGCGTCCTGTTTTATTGCCAGAAAGGGTAACACCTATTGTTATATTTCCGGTGCAGCAAGATCGAAGCATGCCACTGCGAGTTTGTACCAAGTCTATTGCACTCAGCATATATATCGTGGCTGACACGCATAAGTCACTGACAGTTACTTTGATGCAACTGAAATTCTAGGTCATTTGGTGTGTACGTGCATGTGCATGTTTGCGATTGCACGAATATACACAGAGCTGTGCCTTGTTCTGCGTTTGTTTCTGAAAAACATCGCGAGAAGAAGTTGCCGTATGTGTGCAACGTTTCAGTTGCAGTCAAGCGGTGAGACTGCTCATGATCACGGTACGTTCTGTTAACACACTGGTCATTTTTAGATTTAAAGCTTTCGTGACTGCAGGGATTCATCTTCTTGGTTCCTTCGGAAAACTCACGTAGAAGGGAAGTAATAAAAAAGCAAAAATAAAACATAATAAAATAATTCTCACGACGTTTCGGCCACAACGCAAGCAGCCGTCCTCAGGTGAAGAAACAGGTCTGTCGAGAAGACATAAAACATAATAAAATAATTCTCACGACGTTTCGGCCACAACGCAAGCAGCCGTCCTCAGGTAAAGAAACAGGTCTGTCGAGAAGACATAAAACATAATAAAATAATTCTCACGACGTTTCGGCCACAACGCAAGCAGCCGTCCTCAGGTGAAGAAACAGGTCTGTCGAGAAGACATAAAACATAATAAAATAATTCTCACGACGTTTCGGCCACAACGCAAGCAGCCGTCCTCAGGTGAAGAAACAGGTCTGTCGAGAAGACATAAAACATAATAAAATAATTCTCACGACGTTTCGGCCACAACGCAAGCAGCCGTCCTCAGGTGAAGAAACAGGTCTGTCGAGAAGACATAAAACATAATAAAATAATTCTCACGACGTTTCGGCCACAACGCAAGCAGCCGTCCTCAGGTGAAGAAACAGGTCTGTCGAGAAGACATAAAACATAATAAAATAATTCTCACGACGTTTCGGCCACAACGCAAGCAGCCGTCCTCAGGTGAAGAAACAGGTCTGTCGAGAAGACATAAAACATAATAAAATAATTCTCACGACGTTTCGGCCACAACGCAAGCAGCCGTCCTCAGGTGAAGAAACAGGTCTGTCGAGAAGACTGCTTGCGTTGTGGCCGAAACGTCGTGAGAATTATTTTATTATGTTTTATTTTTTTATTTTATTACTTCCCTTTTACGTGACTTTACCGAAAGAACCTAGAAGATGAGACACTGGTCATTCTCAACACAGTTTACCGCCTCCACTTTCATCCGTGATTGCTTATTAATATGGTAAGTGATATAGTAAAAAAATATAAATATATATTCTAGTTTTCTCAAAAGTTATTACTCTATAATAACCAGTAACGACCACAATTACAGATTGATAATTATGACGGTTATAGCCTGAACAATATAATTGGATCAACTCCATAATTACTTGAAAATTACTTATACTTAGTGCTTAATATCAACAGCCACAAGAATTAATGTATTTATTTCATCAACAGCGATCCTTACATGTCAGAGCCTGAGTACATCAACTATGATTATTATCGCTGTACTGCACTTACCAGGTAATGTCCTCCAGCCAACCTGCCATTACAGTTGTTTACAGCGGCACGCTGCATCACGATTTTTTCCAAAGTTTATTTAAAAAAAAACTCTATACCCTTACATCCTGAAGAGAAACTAATTACTTGGCCAGTGTATATCCGTTATGGCCAAGCCATTACACACAGTGTGGCATTTAACAAGATTTTTCCAGCTCATTTGAAAACAACAACAACAACAACCACCAAGCAACCTTTTGCTTTCCTGCCACGTCCGTGGCAATTTTCACAAACACACATCACGCAGAATGCTTTTTATTACGGCTTTTTGGACACCCACCTGTACATTCTTGGCAGCGTTGTGATATTTTTTTCTGGTTACCGATCATTGCTTACTTATTTGCCCGAATCCATGAAAGTCGTAGGGAGTGATGGTCTCGAGGAGTGGTTCTTAACCTGGGGTGCACGCAACCCCCCTGGGGACGAGAGAGATGCCCTTTCTGGGGGTGCGAAACGTGTCCACATTTTTTTAGAAGGTAAATAATCGAAAACACAAATTAAGCACGGGCACATAAGGACAACTTACTTAGTCTCATCAAACATTATTAATCTTTTTACGATTGAGAACCAAAAGCTGCGGTAAAGGTTAAGAACCACTGGCCTGGCATATTGCGACGTGGATCGTGGGATAACAAAAGGAGATACAGCCATGAAATCGGTGCCCAGAACTGACAAAAAACATTGACTGATAACGTACAATGTTACGTATTATCCTCAATGTAGCACGATTAAATACTTTATTGGTAACTTAAAGCCTTATTGAATTGTGAAAAGTATTCACAATTAATGCTCTTACTGTACATTCAAATGTAAAAATAAAATAAACTTGCGAGTTGGGGATATCTGCGGTGATTACTTTGATCAATTTCAAAAACACCACGTGCAGAAAACTATCTTTGTTATATACGTTCACCTGTCATTATGATGAACAGCTCGATTAATGTTCATACCCAGTCTTGGTTCACAAGGCTTTCATGTTCATTGGTTGAAATGTATCAGTGGCTTGAAATAGACAACAAAAATTCTTAAAACAAATTCATAAATTGAACAATATGAACAGATCGCCTCCAGAAAAATAGCAAAGCAGTTCTGCACAACGCTTGCAGCATTCAGCTTTGTTTTACAATCGTCTGAGTCTGTCTCCAAGTGGACAATTTTCCAAGTGGTGCTTCGTGACGAGTGGATGAGCTGACATGACAACAGGGAGGAGGTGTGAATTAAAAGAATCGTTCATCTGTGACTCAACTCATCATCCCTCTGGGGGTGGGTTGATGAAATAAATAACACTTTGTGGGAGGTCAGCAGTCATGGTCATCTCTCTCTCTGACCGAGCAACCCAACGAGAGAGAGAGAGAGAAAGAGACTGATCCTGACCATAGGAATGTGGAATTCTTTAACTGCGCTCGTGGAGGGCCTCCAAACGAGATAAATGCCACTGACGTTTGATTGTATATCACCCGGAGTTTAAACATGACCATGATTTAGTTGTACACGTGTACCGTAACGGACCCTTTTGACAATCCACATTGTGCGGCTCGTGGTGGTTATTTCGACTTCGCTTCACCACTGTGCCCGTACGGGTTGGTGAAGATAGGAGGGAGCACAGTGGACTTTAGCCGACCTGTATAATTGAGTACATTTTCAAAACGATTTGGCAATATTACACCCGACGCATTTGTATACACTGACACACTTAATGTTTTCAGTAAATGACGATTTTTTTTCTCCGGAGCAATTTCATTAGTCCATCGACAATAATTAAACGTGCGTGTGAAGGCGTGCATCATCATAACAAGCTTTATTGATTGGAAAACTGACCAAATAGAATAATACTCTTCGTAGCCAGAGGCAGGAGCGATACACCTGGTTCATTCACGGGGAGTTTTATCTTCCACATCAATGACAGCTCGGGTTGTATGGCCACTTAAATCGGTGGACCTGGCGAATATATGCGACTGCAAATCGTGTATCAGAACTGACACTCACTGCAGCAGTAAAATCATTTTTATGCACGACCTAACCCAGAAGAAAGCAATTATGAATCTAATATTGGTCGTGAAAGCCTGCGTGAACAATTAAAAAGCACAATTTTTCATTGTCACTCGTTTTAATATTGTATCAGGCACAATAACGCAAGACTTTAAATACGGGATATGTAACTGTTTTGTGTAATCGGTGGGTGGGCTGCGGAAGGCGAAACCGGTTCCACTTCGGAACAATGTCAGGCTAAGGAAAGGTTTTTGTTTTTGTTTTTCATTTGACTGCCCTTGGGGTTGAAACGCAGCACAGGTGCTGGCTTAGCACCAAAGACAAAGACCCCCCGTGTAGCCTTAGCAGACTGTTGGAGCAAGTGCTGTTAGCGAGCACCTATGAAGGTCGGTTTGGCACACGAGGGGGTGGGTGGTCAGTACCACATCACGTATGAACACACAGGAGTATTTTCATTTTTACGTGACCGCATTTATTAATTGTGATGAATGCTATTCTGGCTGGGTGGTGCTACACTTGGAGTGCTCGAATCGCCACATGAATGCGGGGCAAAGTCAAATTACAGGCGGGTTGACAACTAAGTCCATCATCCCATCGAAGCCAATAAAATAAAGTAGCGTTTTGTGGTATGCGCATGTATGGATGTCCTCCAAAGAGACTTGGACCTGCCATACAAATGTGGAATGGTTCCAGTTGAGCTCGGCAGCGAGCGCCACCTCGGCTGTTGTAATCGCGGGTGACACGAGCAGCTGGTTAATGAATTAGAGAACAATAGGAAGGCGAGGAACATTGCTAATGGTAGGAACCTCCTGCTTACACCAGCCCACAGGGGATTATTGTGTCCGTCCGTCCGTCGTGCATACAAAAATGGGAGGGGTGGAGCTAGGTGGAGAGGGGGGTGGAGAGGGGCTGGGTGGGGAGGGTAGGGAGGGGCTGGGTGGGGCTGGATGGGGGGTGGGAGGGGTGGGGCTAGGTGGGGAGGGGCTGGTCACCCTGTGGTGCCCTTATAAAACTCAACGTTTAACCTACTCACGCCGGCTTGTGCCCGCCCTCACAGTCGGCCATATTTGCGGAATACACCACGCCGCCGTTGATCCTGGCCATTGACTGAGCAACCCAACGTTACTACCAGCTCCCTCAGCAGGAATGTGTTTATTGCTCCAGTGGATGCTGCTGGGCCATCACCATACCTGTCTTTATATATTTATCTAGTCGTGATCTTGATGAGATTATCAACTCGCACCTCCGATTAGCACGGTTGGCTACGTACGGTGCGAAAGAAGTTCAACAGACGTACATACACAACTCCGACCGCACTCAAGGGACCCAAGTTAAATCACAGGTGGCTGCCAGGTTTCGAACCTAGGCTTCCATCGGCGGAATTGTCTCGATGCCCTTGCCTCGAGTCACGTGGCCACTTCTGCCCATGGCCACTTCTGCTGCCCATGGTGATCGTTTGTGCGTCTTTCTGTGCGCACACTTCAGAATACTGTCCCGTGAAACCCACGGGGCAGTATACACGAGCTCGCTCGATGGGCGGCATGTGCCAGCTGCGACGACACGAATGCCGCGTGTATGCTGTCGTGTTTGCGCGCTGTTCGTCTCTACTCTACGTTGCGCGAGGCTGTTCGTACCGTCCGTCCGTCCGGCCGTTCGTTTTTCTCAATCCGCTTGTGTTCTTTGAGACACGCTCACATCACGACGAACAATGAGATCGAAATGGGGCACGACAAAAAAAAACAACTCCGAACATCTCAAAATGAATGAAGGGGATGAATCAATCGGCAACGGGAAAGAGAGCGGAATTCCCTGCGCGTGAATGGAGCCGCGCTTTAATGTAAGAATAATAATGATGATGCGGGAGGCGTAAGCTGGAAACTCGTCCGCTTTTTGTTTTGGAGGTTTCAGAGGTCTACGGGTTTGGCTTTGAGAGCGGAAAAGGCGGGTGGGGGAGGGGGTGGAGGAATTGGGAGAGTGTTTGGGTGGGGAGTGGAGGCAAAACACCCTGCAGCATCTGTTTTTCTGTTTGTGCTCATTGCAGGGAGGGGTGTTCGGGGGGTGGGGGGGGCCTGGAAGCCATCATGCGTGAAAAGAGGCCGTTTCGCTCCACATGACCTCATCACAGACCCACGCACGGGCACACACGAGCCCTTTGATGTGCTCTTGCTGTGGTCCCCGTGGCTATGCCCGTGGGGGTGAGGCAGACATCCAGATGTGCATGAGCACCTAATTACCCCCCCTTCCCCCCCACACACCCACCCATTACACAACCTTCCCACTCCCCTGCTCCACTTCTGCTCTTACACGTCCCGCACCACTGCACCGCACCCGGAAAACCATTCATCCCACCCATCCACCCACCCACCACCACCACATCTCTCGCCTTCAATTCCCACCCTCGCACCCACCTGGACTTCATTCATTCACTCGCGCATTCATTCATTCATTGGTTGAATTCTGAAGCCCTCTCAATTGCACGGCGACGTAGGGATTGCAAACTGAGCTGTGCCTCATGCCCAACTCGGATCCACTTCAACAGACGGTTTCCACAAGAGGCAGCATTCCTTGATTTATAAGTGAAGCAACATTTTTTATACCCCCCCCCCCCTTTAGAATCGTATAAATCTCAAGACTTTTAGTTTGTTCCTTGGCCAACAATTCAGTTCGATAATAAAGAACAAAAACATTTTAACAAAATTTTTTTTTTAAATTGTACCACGGCACTTATGGGACCAACTTCACAAGATGCATATTCCAGCTTGGTCTACCAGCCCTTGGGTAAACGAATGAGCCGTTTCGGACCAGGTGTTCAACTCGAGTGGAGGGGGTGTGGGAAGTGTGGGTGAGTGGGTCGGTGGGGTGATAGAGGGGGGGTGGGTTGTTTGGTGTGGGGGTGTGTGGAGGGGTGGGTGGAGGGGTGGGTGTCGTTAAGAGCGTTGGGAGTGCTAGGAATGGTGGTGGGCCAGCGAGTACAAAGATCCCCCGTATCGCCTTAACAGACTGTAGGGGCAAGTGTTGTTAGCGAGCACCTATGAAGGCCGGAACGGTACACGATGGGGTGGGTGGGCCAGCACCACGCCCGACCGCCTTTGTCTCCCCAGTAGCGATGTTTACACACCGCACCAGGTACTCATTTGAGGCTGAGTCGACCTAGGGGAGGCCCAGGACCGGTTCAGATAATCGTCACTGGTGTTTGCCGTGAGCGGGAATCGAACCCGGGTCACCGGGTTCATAGCGCAGTGCGCTAACCGCTACACCACCGCTCCCCACAGCGAGTACACAGGCACACTCACACACACACGCACACCTGTTTCACAGCCCAGCGGAGCCGCTACTGGCCAACAGGTCCCTGTGGAGCCGGCCACCCAACAGAGCATCGCTTAGCACCGCCGTGTAAAACAAGCGTGCCAAAACGGCACCGCCCTCTCTCAATGCCTCCACGCGCGGCAGCCAGGAGCTGCAGGTGTTTCGCCGGATGACGTTCGCTGTGCCTCTCACGCATTCAGTTTGTAGTTCTACCCCCCCCCCCCCCCCCGACGCACCTCTGATTAGCACGGTTGGCTGCTTACGGTGGCGAAAGACGTTCAACATAGTCATGTTGATTTTGACTGATCTTCAAGGACACTGTGATTGACAGCAAGTACTTGTTTCTGTGTCCGACACACCACAGCAGAACAATCGCTGGATTTTCTCTCGAGATGTGTACTTGTTCTTTTGGAAAAGGTGAAGTTGCTGTGGTTTTATACTGCTCGAGGAACTGATTTCGTGTCCGATGTCAGATTAGTGGCGAGGTGTTAACTACCTCGCCTGGTATGCAGGATTTCGTGGGTTCGATCTCGACCCTGACGCCTGCTGCTGTATATTTGGCGTTTGCGTGTCTTTCTCCCCCGTGATCGCGTGGATTTTTCTCCGGGTCCTCCCAGTTTTTCCCGCTACATTTAGAGTCAACATCGCCACGTGTTTACAGTATTTGGCGGCCTAAAATGTCCACACGGTAAGCCACTTCGTTGAGCTGTCATGCGTGGCCAGGTCGCTTCTGAAAAGAAGCTATGTCACTCAGTGGGCCTTACCTGCTGAAATAAAAAAAGATAGTCCGTAGTTTAGTTTACAGTTTTATAGTTATTATAGTTTAGTAGTTTAGTTCATAGTATTGAGTCGACAACACGGATGTTCTGGCTCCGAGTCCTATTCGGCCGTCTATACAATGGAGGGATCGTGTGTGTACCGTAATGCGTGAAGATTCGTTTAGAAAACTTTTTTTCTCAACCGCTGCATCAATTTCAATGAGTGTTGGAGTCCATCTTCTTTGGGTCTTTCGGTAAAGTCGCGTAGAAAGGTTGAAAGGAAATAACAAAAAACGACGACGTTTGGATCACAACACAAGCGATCGTCATCTTTTCTGCTCCTGACGACGATCGCTTGTGTTGTGATCGAAACGTCGTAGTTTTTTGTTATTTTCTTTCAACCTATCTATGTAACTTTACCGAAAGACTCAAAGAATATGAATTCCTGCAGTCACGAAAGCTTTAAGCCAAGAGTGTTGGAGTCATTTGAAAGTTCGTGTCGTGCCGTTTATCCGAACGAAGTCGAAGCCATAGATTGGTGTGTCATTTTTTTGTCATGTTTACACCCCCTCCCCCTCCTCTCTGCTCGTCAAAAGCAATGGAAATTACAAAAGTGGTTCAACATTACTCGGGGTGCTCAGTCCGTTCGTCATTTTATTTCTTCTTGGGGTCGCTATGACACACACAGGCAGCTGTGTCGTATTGTTGTTCCTGAACCTGCCTCTTAGATCAATGCGCACCATTTGAATGCTGTACGTCACGCCGCGATGATGCACCGATGATGTTCGGTCGCCTAGCAATATCGTCGTTTGAGGACATTGCGCTTGGCATGACGGTCAGCACGCTGGAACTTGCAAACCCGGGAAGTAGCCGCTCACATCTCCCGACATAGCCGTTGAAACAATAACGATGCAAGTGTCGACGCGACTCGAATGGGTACACCGCAGTCGATCAGCAGGTCAAGTGTGGTGGGGTCAAGTGTGGTGGGGTCAAGCGTGGTGGGGTCAAGGGTGGTGGGGTCAAGTGTCGTGGGGTCAAGTGTCGTGGGGTCAAGTGTGGTGGGGTCAAGTGTGGTGGGGTCAAGCATGGTGGGGTCAAGTGCAGTGGGGTCAAGTGCAGTGGGGTCAAGTGCAGTGGGGTCAAGTGTGGTGAGGTCAAGTGCGGTGGGGTCAAGTGCGGTGGGGTCACGTGTGGTGGGGTCAAGTGTGGTGGGGTCAAGCATGGTGGGGTCAAGTGTGGTGGGGTCAAGTGCGGTGGGGTCAAGTGCGGTGGGGTCAAGTGTGGTGGGGTCAAGTGTGGTGGGGTCAAGTACGGTGGGGTCAAGTGCGGTGGGGTCAAGTGCAGTGGGGTCAAGTGTGGTGGGGTCAAGTGTGGTGGGGTCAAGTGCGGTGGGGTCAAGTGAGGTGGGGTCAAGTACGGTGGGGTCAAGTGCGGTGGGGTCAAGTGCAGTGGGGTCAAGTGCGGTGGGGTCAAGTGTCGTGGGGTCAAGTGTGGTGGGGTCAAGTGTGGTGGAGTCAAGTGCGGTGGGGTCAAGTGCGGTGGGGTCAAGTGAGGTGGGGTCAAGTGCGGTGGGGTCAAGTGCGGTAGGGTCAAGTGCGGTGGGGTCAAGTGCGGTGGGGTCAAGTGCAGTGGGGTCAAGTGCGGTGGGGTCAAGTGTCGTGGGGTCAAGTGTGGTGGGGTCAAGTGTGGTGGGGTCAAGTACGGTGGGGTCAAGTGCGGTGGGGTCAAGTGCAGTGGGGTCAAGTGCGGTGGGGTCAAGTGCGGTGGGGTCAAGTGTCGTGGGGTCAAGTGCGGTGGGGTCAAGTGCGGTGGGGTCAAGTGAGGTGGGGTCAAGTACGGTGGGGTCAAGTGCGGTGGGGTCAAGTGCAGTGGGGTCAAGTGCAGTGGGGTCAAGTGTCGTGGGGTCAAGTGTGGTGGGGTCAAGTGCGGTGGAGTCAAGTGCGGTGGGGTCAAGTGCGGTGGGGTCAAGTGAGGTGGGGTCAAGTGCGGTGGGGTCAAGTGCGGTGGGGTCAAGTGCGGTGGGGTCAAGTGCGGTGGGGTCACGTGTGGGTACTCCCCCCTCCTTCCAATAGGTCTGGCCAGTGTGCAAGAGTCACTCAGACACCCTCCACAAAGGCGCTCCCGAGCTCGCGAGTCTCGAAGGCCCTGCCGCCAGCAGCGGCATGGGCAAGACATTGCAGAGCTCCACCTTTACCTTCTTTTTTAAAATATCGATTCATACTGAGATCCCATTCATCGATTCGTTCAATGTAGTTAGCTCGTGCATCGACGCACGTGTGTGCGAACCGATGTCGGTGGGATCGTATGCGTTGTATGTCATGGGCTCAAGGCACCTCTCCAAACCTTGGAGGCCACCACTTTCCCTGCAGTGTCAATAAATTACGGATTTTATGGGACCTGCCTTGCCAGTATAAACATATAAGAATAGATTGTACCCCTTTTGGCAATGCAACTATTGTTAATATTCTTATATATATAAATAACGGATTGTTGGATTGAAGCGAAACCCTGAACACAACAATGCATTCAATCGCAAGGAGGGGTGACCAGTTTGAACCCCTGGTATGGATACTAAATATGTACATTGGTCACACATCAACACTAATTGGCGGTGACGTCACCACGGCGCCTGTGCCAGGCCACGTGAAGTGTCGAAGGCTCGTTGACAAGGAGGTCACGAAACAGACCCAGGTGCCATGGGTTGTCTGACTGAGATGACTGGCAGATGCAACAGCTGTGCCCCCCTTACTGTGCCAACTTGCGGAACTCCGCTCGTTGTTGTGAGCGTCGCTTCTCTGCCCTCCGTTGTTGTTGGAGGGTGACGGCCTCCAACTGACCATTAGCGTCCTTCTCGAGCCTCCTCGCAAACACAATACATACAAAAATGTACCCATAAAAGCACCCAACAATGCGTGTTCTTTTTCTAACGGAGGGTTACAATATTCGAATGGGTGCTTGCAACACCAGCACACACAACTAACTACCTGTCCTACTCTGCGCACTCCGTTGCGGCGGTGAAGGCTGTGATGAACACATTCAAAAAAATAATTTGAGAGATGAAAAAAATCACAAAAAGCTCAAAAGCCGAAGAGTCGGTTGGAAGATTGAAGGACGCATCCCCTGGCTTCTAAGCTGAGCATGACCGTCGCACTCAAACAACAAAGACTCTTCACATACAAATGTGGCACACACACACAAAAAGGACAGGAGGGAAAAAAATATATAGATTTTTTTTTTATTTTTGAGCCTTTTGTTAAAGCAGTCAATGCACTCAGAATGCGGGCTTTTCAAAGCCAGAGCAGACTTTGCCTTGTATTGTTGATTACCATATACAGCACCCCTTGCCAGGGTAATGGTAATGTATTATGTATAATGCACATTATCTCATTCCCAGGAGCATTGCATTTATCATACCCTATCATGGATTCACAGCAGTGCTGTAACTCTGAATCTCACAAAGGATTAATGAAAATTTCTACCTCGCGTAAATTCATTTCACCCCCCCACCCCCGCCCCCCCCCCTAGTATGATGGGGAGCAAACAGTGATAATGATTCATTAGCCCGCTGCGTTTTCCTCGCTCCTAAATTGAATTCTTGGCTGTGCTGAAACTTCTGCTTATCATCACATTTTCCCAGGGGCTCCGTAGGCCCTATTTGCGTTGATTATCTGGCTTTATTCGGGAAGCCACAGTGCTGTCGGAAAGCATTAACAAGTACACCCTTCCGTTCTCGGCATTTCATTTTGGCTACAGGAAGCACGACGATTTGATAGCCGAGCTACGTATCACACACACGGCGCGTCGCTACCTGATAATGGGGGGAGACAACAACAAAAAATCCCCGCGGGTATATCATGTCCTGCAGACAAATGACTCGCATCTCTCTCTCTCTCTCGCTCTCTCATTTTGTTTTTCAATACCCACAATAAATGTGTATCAAATTCACATTTTAAGCGAGCGTGCAACAAGCAGATAAGGAAGTTTTTTTTAGGGTGCAAAATTGCACTGAGAACATTCTGTGAGGCTCTTGTAATGGAGTTTGTTGACCTCCGAACCCTAAGCTAATTAGGCGGTCGCCTTAGGGGGCACATGGCAGACCCAATGTCTTTAGAGGAAAGTATCTGGTGCGCGTTTACTGGCATTGCTATTTCTTTAATCTCTGAATTATTATCACAAACACTCCATATGCTGTATTTCGCCAAATACACGCCATGTATGTGTCGCCTCATTTCCATTTTAGTGGAAAATATCCTCTATATAAATATAGATTCATGAGTCAATAAATGTTTCGTGTCAAAGTTGTGCGCCCAAAACTGCTGCAATAGTTTCGGCGTTAAATCGCATCAACGGCCTATTAAAGCGTCGACCCGTCGGACAAACGATTGACCCCAGGGATAATACATATGCGTGCAATGTTTGATTCGTGCATATAATAAACACAGACCAAAACTTCTGCCTTCATGTGTTACTAACTGTATTGCAATTTTAAATAACAACAAAACAACTGAAAAATTGCAATAATAAACCAGCACCTCTTCTAGAATCGAATTCACAGTTTTACTTAGGATACGTTTGCCATCAACCACATCTCCGATTAGCACGATGGCTACGTACGGTGCGAAAGAAGTTCAACACACACATACATACATACATACACACATACCTAACAACTGTTTTTTTGTATTTCTTTAACATTTACGAGAAAAATCACGTAGATTGGCTGTACACCGTATTTCTCTAGAAAACGTTACCGTCAGAGTGACAGAGTAGGGGAGATTAGAGGCGGAGGTGGGGGCGGGGGCGGGGGGGTGGGCGGAGGAAGCATTAGTTATGCAAAAGATAAATGTGAGAAACAAACAAAAGAAACAAAAAAAATGTTTCCCAGTCCAGTGACATTTATGTGGCATGTACCAGGAAGCCCCCCCAGCCTCCTGTGCATCTGCGCCACACCTTGTTGCCATATGGTCGGTGCAGAGCACGCCTATCGGGGGAGCAAAGACTACAGCTGTTGTGTCTCTGAGCCTCACCCACACGTGCGCACGCACGCACACGCACGCACACACACGCACGCACACGCACGCACGCACACGCACGCACGTTCACACACACACACGTGCACGCGCGCACACACGCGCGATCGCACGCGCACACACACACCCACACGTGCGCGCGCACGCACGCACACGCGCGTGATCGCACACGCGGCCACACACACACACGTGCACGGGCGCACACACACACACACACGTGCGCGCGCACGCACGCACACGCGCGTGATCGCACACGCGGCCACACACACACACGTGCACGCGCGCACACACGCGCGCGTGCACGTGCGCGAGCGCGCGCACCGCGGCAAGCGGCACACGCGCGCGCACGTGCTCGTGTGCGGACACACGAAAGATGTGGGGAGCGCGGTGGTGTCGCGGTTAGCGCTCCAGTGCGCTACGAGGTACGGTGACCCGAGTTCGATTCCCGCTCACGGCCAACGCCAGTGACGATTGTCTGCACCGTTCCTGAGTCTCGCCTAGGTCGCCTCGGCCTCAAATGAGTAACTGGTGCGCTGTGTAAACATCGTCACTGGGGAGACAAAGGTGGTCGGGTGTGGGGTTGGCCACCCACCCTCTCGTGTGCCGTGCCGACCTCAATAGGCGCTCGATAACAGCACTTGCCCCAACAGTCTGTTAAGGCTACACGGGGGATATTTTGTCTTTGGAGGCGCGAGATCTGCACGGCGTGAGACGAGGTCTACCCACGTGGAAACAGCTAAAATTACGGGTCAATAATTCGTGCTGAGCATTTCTTCGTATTCACGTTTTTATTTCGAGTTCAGCACTTTTGTCTGTACGTTGAACTTCGTTCGCACCGTACGTAGCTAACCAGACGTGCGGGAATGTTATATTACGGGCAAAAATAAATTAGCAAAAGCACCAATGGTGTCCTTCTCAAGACCGGCGGCATTGGACTTATGACATCTGGTTTCAGACACCACCTGTTTCCCACTTGCCCCTTGCCAATTGTCCGCTCACATCTGCCCCGCTGCCTGTTGTGAACGGACCTGGCGAACGGGGCGCAATGGGCACGGAGAGGTCGCCATTCTGGCGGCATGCATGTGCTGAAAGTCACCGTTCAAGACGACCTGTTCGATCTGCTCAGACGAGCGGCAGCGATGTCCCTCGTCGCCATCGGAAGGCCTAAGCCAGTGGTAAAGAAGAAAGAACAATTCTAGATTTGAAGCTTTCGTGACTGCAAGGATTCATATTCTTAGTTTTTTTTCCGGTAAAGTCACGGAGGTAAAATTTTTAATTAAAATGAATAAAAGTCTTCAGGTGGAACCGTCACAGCACGCTTGCTGTATCATTTACCTACTTGACTTTACCGAAAAAACCTAATAATAAGAAAGAACAATTCCACAGTCCCACATTAGGGATCAGTCTCCAAACGGCGCGTGACCATTGTGTTGGCTTTTTTGTAATTGGTGCAATTATGAACAACAGCCATGTCACACATTAGTGCATCTAATCAGCATAATCATTTGGTTCACTGCAGCTCAAAAACTCATCTCCTGCAAGGCGTGTGGTGAAGTTAGGGGATGTCCATGTGCGCTTGGCATTTGAAGGCCTGGAGACCAGAATCGGCGATTTCGCCAACAATGTTCATCAGCGAGGCAGTTCATATCCGGACAGGAGAGTGAAGGAGGGAGCTAGCGATGTTCTGACAACTGGGGGCGGGGGGGGGGGGCAAGGCAGGGCTGTGTATAATCGGGTGGCATCGTTCATAAGGGGGTGGAAGCATGGCCTGAAGGTCTGTGGGGCAGTGGTTGGTGTGCATTTTGTGCAAGACTGTGGCAGCAGCAGCAACTTGTTGACGGTGATGCAGGCTGGGGATGGTGAGTTGTGTGCTGGCAGTGGCTTCACCCAAAGAGCTACTCCTTCCCTAAACAGGCCGAGACAAGTGATTTAAGAGTGTACATTTAAGTCGGAGATCAGGAAATATGGGATACACACAGGTCATAGTACAGCTTTTACCTTCCCCACACTGGAAATAGAACATGTTTGCCCGGGACGTTCGAGTTAGTGCCGAGACAACCTGAGGGAAGCCCGCATTGAAAGCCAAATTGCTGAGATTGTGGTGCAATTGCATCAACCGCCATGTCACTGCAGCCCAAGATAGACGGCATCGCACAAGGCAAATATGCCCACTATTAACATGATAGATGTTAAACTAAGTTTAATTCCCCATCAAATGGCCATGGTATCTGAGCCTTGGCCAAATATATTGTGCACCCATTTGGAAAGATTGTCACGAGTCGTATGTGGCAGCTTCATTCTTCAATAAATGTCACTTGCTTTCGCACCTGCAGATGATTCAAATCTAAATAAAGTGTTGCCGCTCTTCTGATGTGCAGTTGTGCAAGAGCATCGCAATGTTTGATCATAATACATCTGCCATCTAGTGGAATTTCTTTGACAAAAGTGTTGCACAGGGTGGTCCTGATGTTTCGTGGCCCCCATTTAATTCTCTAAAACGTAATTATTATTTTAAATATGGTTTATTTAAAACATAAATGAATATGCAAAGGAAAACAAATATGTTAGGGGTCAATTAATTGTGGGGGGGGGGGGGTCACGAGACATCTGTACCATCCCTACATTTGTATGGGAATCGTACCCCATTCAATGCACATTTCTTACCAAAATTTCACTGGCAAAGGTTACAAAATAGTTGAAAGTTTTAACTTACACATTTAAATACACTCGTATAAAATGATGAATGTAATGCACCATCCATACATGGATTCATAGAGTGGCTGTTATTGCCTCTTGAATGTGTGGCTAAGCCACATATTTTATGGCTAAATGAAATACTGGTTTTGATACATTCCATCCGGATGAAATAGCGTCTATGATTTCCTTCGTCTGTCTGCTGTGCAGCCCGTCAACAGTTCATAAACTTCAACAGATTTCCACCAAACTTTATTTCAAGGGTCTAAGAATAGGTCCGGTGTGTTTGATTTAAATTGGTCAAAAAAACATCGCAAGCTTAACAACATGTTATAACATGTTATAACATGTTATAAAGGTTGCACGCCTCCCAGCCACTGTTGTATTCAGCCAACGCGACACTTTGCTCAGAATAATAGATTTTAGACCTTTTAACAAAACAAAAATGCGTTTGATGTCCAGTGCTTTTGTGAAATGTACCCCACACTTGTTTGCACTTGTAAGATCGCCGATAACATCTCGTGCGACACCTAGCTATTCAAATACACAACAATAAAGACACTGTGGGCGAGTGGTATTTGCTTGCGCGCCGTGTGTAAAATAAGGCCGGCCGGAAACACACCAAATGTGTGTCGTGCTCAACCCCAATCCGTTTAGCTCTCGGTGCCGAGATGGTGATACAAGGTCCCGCGTACTCATTGCGGTTGACAGAGAAGCCCAGGATGAATGTCACGTCTTCGAATTGAACAGGTCCAGCCTTAGGTCTAGGCCTCAACCTCCATGGTGCCCTGATCCAACAAATACTTTAACTCCCTCTTCAAAGTCATCCTCTGCTCATTACTATGTCATTTGTTGTCGTGTGTTTGTCTCGTGGCTTGTGTGCGTGTGTGTCACACATTATATGCATACTTTGCGACGCATCCGTAAACGTTGTTTTGTGTGTGTGTGTAGTTTGTTGCCCTTCCCCCCGCACCTCCGACTAAGCACGGTTGGCTACGTACGGTGCGAAAAAAGTTCAACGCACACACATACAAAATTGGCAAAAGCTTTGAAGTGCTCTGCAGTAGTAGCTTCTGATGCCACCTCAGCTTTGTGCCCTTGGCGGCCACACAGATTGCCCACCCTGAAGTCCGGGCCTTAGACTTCAACTTGTCCCACCAGGACCGTAGCACAGTCCGATAACCACGATACTATCGATGGACTATATACAGACATAGATGTCCTAAATACGCAGACGTTCTGTGTTATTCATTCCGCTGTGGAGTTCCTGTTCATTTTGCATTGCTGCAATGCCTCGCCTGTCAGAATATCTAACACGATCGTGCTCAATCGACGTTCTATTTTCCCTCAAACGTACCCACAATTCCTGGCCGACCAAAACGTGTGTGATTCCACTCCGGCGTTCCTTATTCGTCGAGGCAATCTCTTTTTTTTTAATCCTTTATATTAAGTTCACTTGCTTGCTTGCTTGCGCGCTTACGACCGTGCAAATCTTTTGGTCGTTTTTTAACCCAAAATTTTACACTTTTTAGAAAAAATAAATTATATTTAATTACCAATTGCTTAATGGTGACAGGCAATCATCTGACCCATAGGTGGCAGCCATCTCAAGCCAGAGGACGAGAGGACTCTAGCTGCCACGCATATAAAGGATTTATAGTGAAAAACTTAGTTTTTACGGGTTAATTTTTCGTTCTGTGGAAGCACGTGAAAAAAGTACGCCTAAACACCGTCAGTGAAAAAAAAATCCGCAAAGAAATCGTTTCTGTGCAGATGTGTGACATTAACAACCTCCAGTCTCCCTCTCGTGCACTAATGCTATTTCCGTGGTTGGCGTGAAGAATTCGCTCGAGCCATCTGGAGGGTTACTGCGCGCACGTAATGCCGCACATCTTTGCGAGACGAGCGAGTTTGCGTCGTCGTCGTCGTCGTAAGAGCGCGCGTGAGAGGAGCGGCTGTCCAATGCGCTTTTGTAAAGCGCAGCTATTGTACAATGCAGCTAAAACACAGCAAGTTGGAACGCCAAGGGGGGGTTGGAGGGCATCTGCCAGTCATCTCAGTCGGTCAACCCCACGGCGCCCTGTGACCTCCTGTCAGCGAGCCTTCGACACTTTCACGCGGCGTCAAAGTGCACCTGGCCTGGCACAGGCGACGTGGTGACGCCACCGCCACTTTGCTGCGGCTGGCGGCTGTCGTTGTTCTGTTGCACGGACAGGTCCGACGTTACGTGGAGCGAAACGTCGGACGTCGTAGCGAGCGACACGCCAACGGAAACCCTCCGTGGAAGCGGCGAGAACTATGAACGTAATTGTGGTAAAGTCGGATCACCTGGTATTAGAAAATAGTCGCGTGTGTTGTTTTTTTTACTGACTCGACCTCAGCCAAATGGGTCGCTGCTTTTTAAATTGTTTATCAACGCGTGTTTGAGACCCTTTGGATAAAAACCACGGAGACAATTTAATCTCAACTTGAATATTTTTTGTGTTTCATAAGTCCACTGGAAATTTTGACTTGCCCTGCAGATAATATTTCCCTACATTTAATACTACATTTGGTCGTTGTGACAATGGTTGTGGTGTGCCTATCAAGAGGCGGATGTCTTCTCATCTTATCATTAGTCCACTATGCTCTGATCATAGCTATTGAATGTAGAGCGAATCATTTCAAAGCTTATAAATTAACCTTCATTGCTCAACTCATGGGCTTCCTACCCTGCCAAACATACAATAATCCAACAATGATTATACATTTTTAATGATTTTGCTTTTAGCTACAATTATTAGCCCAGAAATTGTGACACCAGTCCACACACTTGTGAACAGCATCACAGGTCACGCAATGTCCCTTCATGTCAATGTCCTATTGCTCTCCCAAGCGGTGGCACAGATTCACTAAGTGGCAGGCATATTCAGCTGGATAATTGTTCAACTTGCGCAAAGGGGACCTCGATCGCTTTGCAGCTGTGTTTTACTTGGCAATTTTTTGTAATGATTCCATAGTTAAGCATTTCAAAAATGGGTTTATCCTATTCCCTTATATAGCTAGACAACCTAAATGCGATACTCTATCTCTGAGTGTGCGCCCTGACAAACTGCAGAATGCACACACGAATGGGAACGACAAGAAGAGAGAAAACAAACGGACAGATATTCTTTATGTTATTAAATCACGTGTCTTGGAACTGTGACCTGACACGAACCAGAAAAAAAGGATCCTTTGAGTAACGGTCAACACAAGGGAAAGTACGTGATGTTTGGGAAAATGCTTTATGCAATACATTTCCACAAAGCTTAAACGATTCGTTGATATTTCCTCTTCCCCGAGACGTGTTTCTCCCAAAAAATGACAGTACACCCTAAAAAAGTCCAAAGATTGAACCAAACAGCATAATCGTTCTTTTGTGACAGATTCACGGTTGTGAATTCAATTAATAAATAGCGCGTTATGTTCACGATTTCTTACGGGCCACTTAAACATCATAAAAAAAGACACAACACATTTGTCAAGAACCCAATAGACAGTGTTTTGAACTTTGCATTTCACGTCGGCTATGAATAAAGTCCTTTGCCCAAAGTGTCGCCTAATGTATATGTGTCCTCTTGAGAACGATATTATTATTATTTACTTAAACATCATATCAGGTTCAGGTATCTTACTTGTTCAATCGTTGGCAGAGTTTATCTTCGTTGTCTGCCCTGAGCTGGCATTGCACATTCTACATTCAAATGGCAAGGATCAGTCTCAGCGTACACGGATATACTGTTTATCGACCCCCATAGGAATGATGGGCTGAGTTAATCCCTGGCCAGAATGAGACGTAGTCATCGTAGCGAACAATTAAAATGACTAACAGATGGTGACCAACTGCACAACTGGACTGATTATGGAACGTGAACAAATACTACGTGCAATAGGCTTTTTCAAACAAGACAAAATAACGCAGGGAAATACACAACGAGAAGATGTAGTATAGTATGTATACCTGGGGCAGTCACTGCAGATGAATCGGTAACCAACCAAAATGGCAAATAGGCCAACCAAGTTCAGGCTGAGGCACTTTTATTAACTTTCGCTGAACAATAAGGAGTGGCAGATGGATTTTCCTGGACGGGGACATTTTAGTCGGTACATAACTACACCAACGATGACATACGGACCGGAACCATGTGCACTGGAAGAAAAGAAGTGACATTGAAGGTGTAAACATAGAAAAGTGAGTGTTCATAATTACTCTGAGAAACACAAAGAGGGCAGGCGGAAGGGTGGGCATGTGGATCTCATCTCGACTTTTGAGCAAATTAAGTGGGGACGCATCTCACGAAAAGTTCAATGATTTATTGATGGACAAGCAGAGGGATGGAATGGCTACTAGATTTGAAGCTTTCGTGACTGCAAGGATTCATATGCTTAGGTTTTTTCGGTAAAGTCACGTAAGTAAAAAAGTTAAAATTAATAAAAGTAAAATTAAAATAAAATAAAAATCACGATACAGCTATCGTGCTGTGACGGTTCCACCTGAAGACGGAAGCTTGTGTTGCCTCCGAAACGTCGTGATTTTTTTTATTTTACTTTTATTAATTTTTCTTTTTTACCTACGTGACTTTACCGAAAAAACCTAAGAATATGAATCCTTGCAGTCACGAAAGCTTCAAATCTAGAATTTCCCAATGTGGTGTCAATCATGGGGGCTGCTTGGCCATACTTCACCACAATGGTCAGTGCAGGTTCGCGGAGCACGTGAATAGGGATGGAATAGCATTTGAAAGCCAGGAAGGAACCAAAAAGAGGAAGGCGGTTGTGGAGGAGATAACGTGATGAAATGTTGCAGTAGTGAGGTTCACTTTATCATTGTAGGACCCTGAAGGGTGGCGGGTGACTGCAAGAGGAAGCCTTCATCCAGCAGTGGATAGTCGTGTATGATTATAAATAGAATGATGATAACATTTCCTTCAACGCAATCACGTCTACAGCTGTCACAAAAACGTACACACGTGAAAATAAAAGGAAAAAATGTGTGTGTGTGTATATTGTTTTTCTCAAGCTTGTATGAAAACTATTTGAGAAACCAAAACAATTTCGATTTAAAGCTTTCGTGATTGCAGGGATTCATCTTCTTGGTTCTTTCGGTAAAGTCACGTAGAATGGAAATAATAAAATAATAAAATTTAAATATAATAAAATAATTCTCACGACGTTTCGGCCACAACGCAAGCAGCCGTCCTACGTGACTTTACCGAAAGAACCAAGAAGATAAACCAAAACAAACCCACGTGAAAAGTAACCGAGGAAGATGCTCCCCGTGCCAGTTTAAATGAACGCGTCTTTTTTCTTGTTGTTTTACGTTGCCAGCGGAATTCTTGATCGAGTGACAATTTCTGCCGAGAAGGTGTGCCAAGAGCAGCATCATTGTTTTTTTGGGTCTCTCTTCCCACCTGCTAATTAAGCCGGGGTCAGTCCCAAGGGTACTTCACGTGGAAATGTTAGGCCAGGCCCAGGGTCTGGGGAACAGACGCGCCAGTGACCTGGAAAGACAACCCCCTTCACACGCGCGAACAGCCCCGCGTTAATGCCCCCACCCCACCCACCCCTTGCACAGCAAGGCTCCTGGGCTTTACGATCGCCGATTGGAAGTGACAGTTGCTTTTGGGGGCTCTGGACAAAAAACAAATGTTGCGTCTATATATAATAGCAACAACAACAACGAACGAAATATGGCCGAGGGTGTCACATTACATGGGCAAAAAAATAAGCGTGGTTCAGTGATGTGTGCACAGGACATTTGTCCGATTACTCCGTGGCATTTTATGCCTCGTGTTGATCTGAAACTTTCGCCACGTTGCACTTATTTGATTTTTAAAAGGCAGACGTTAAATGGAAAATTAACCGTGTAGGAGCAAGAGTTTGGTATATTGATGCTTTTGAAGTGTATTTCGAAGTTTCAGAATCAAACATTTTATTTATCCTGGACGAATCCGATGAGCTATGAAGCTCTTTTTCAGAGATGTCCAGCAGGGGCGGCTCAGCAAGTACCACGAAATGTTGCAGAGCCACAGGGTTCATATTTAAGGCAGTGCAAGAAGTAGGTGGCTGACGTATCACTGTACGTATTGTGGTGTTATAACCTCCCTACTATTGGGCTTTTATGTTTCCAGTTGAATAAGTGCTCATTTGAGGATTGGTCAGGTGTGTCCAGAAGAGCCCGCCTCAAATTAATCTTGAGACTCTATTGCACAATACAATTTACGTTTGTATGACGTCGAAATTCAGACGCATTTCACAGAAAAAAAAGCAATTTCAAACAAACGACAACAAAAAGCGTTGGGCTATGTGCACATGACTTACCATGGAAGCGATGGAATAATAATTGTTTCTGAATCATTATAACTGAACTATTAAGTATGGGCATGGTCCTAAAATGTGTCAATGCGAAAATATTTGTTGTAAGAAAGTGCAATGTGCATGAATAGTAAGTGACCATCTGTTAATTAAGTTTTAATGATAGAGTTGTTCTACAGGGTCTTGTAATATTATTTTTAAAAGTGAGACATCCCAGATGCTGTTCAATACGTGAACATATTTCCTTTCCTTTATTATTTGGGCCATATCCTAGAACGCCCATTAAGAGATATCCCAGAACCTTCATGCCCATGACATCACTCCGATGGCACTCGTGCCTTGCACTTTGCGTATTTCACACGGGGTTGGACATTTAAGAAAACCGATGACATATTCTCTTTCTCGTCATTAGGGCTCACTTCCTGAAGAGCAAAGGGGCGGCTAAAACACGAGAACAACTGCAACGCTCATGTTGTGGTAAAACTTGAAACCATGTTCACACGAATGACTTCAGCCCACGTGACGAAGCGGAGTGAGTCATTTTAAAATGAAAGGCCCAAGGAAATTGGCTGACTTTTTTCTAATCAAAACAAACAATATTTTGTGCCTGATAATACATTTATTAATTAACAGAGGAACGATCCGTTTCATTTGTCACAGTAAATATAAAATGTCGATCCATCAACCCGTGGGCCTTCTAGACTAGCGCTTTCCGTCAGCGTGTGTTTAAACAATGATAATTAATCATTTAAATTAATACAGCCCCCATAAACAATTGTTCTCAGGGCGCTATGCGTGGAAAGGCGGGACATTGTGAAGCACCAACCAAGGAAAAGAAGGGGTGAGAAAGACGGTTGAAACTAACTAAAGAGAGAGAAAGCCGTTTTTAGTCGAGATTTGAAGATATGTAAAGTGTCTCGGACATCCTGACCTCGAAAGCCAACGAGTGGCAGACTTTAGGTGCCGCAATAGCAAAGGCACCGTCACCCCAAGTGTGAAGCCTAGAGACCGCGGTGACAGTGAGCAATGCACAATCTGCAGATCTTAGTGATCCTGATGAAATATACGTGGCTGAAGGAGGGCATGAATGTAGGGAGAAACACGTCCATTTGAAACGAGGCAAACACTGGACCACTTTCAGGTTATTTGAGTCTGGCAGACGATTGCTTTAGCTGATGCTATGATCAATAAACCATGCATAGCCGATAAAGGCAAAATCTCTCTGGAAGGTTTGCCTTGTTTCAACATAACGCTGCTGGACAGCTCTGGTCTTACACGGTTTGTCGGTTGATGAACTCACATTTTAGTTTGACGATGAAACTCGAGCTGTGTATTTATTTATACCCCCAATCCATCATTACGTTGTACAGTACGTATAAATCCAGCCATGCGCTTTCCATCACCACCTCTAACACCATGCAAATAAACCAAGGTACCCGCCCTAATGTCATGCGATCTTCATAAGACACTGAAATATGGCAAATCAGCAGCAGGACCGTCTGCTAGATTATTTTAAAACGCAATCTCTGTTGGATAATAATCACCACACTATATAGTATCAAGACTTGTTCAGACGATTTGATAGCTCGATATCAGACATACGTAACATAACCGCTGCATATAATGATGCTTTATATAGTCCTTATTTTGGCAATGCAGTCACCCTGAACATAAATGTGCAATGTTCTAGTATCAAAGAGAGCCTATCATTAGGTTGGTGTATTTTTATTTTTTAAATATCCCTCACTAATGTACAGATTTATTGAAGAACACCCTTTCATAATCCTTGTTTTTCGCTTGGGTAAGAAACCTAAGTGCCCACTGTCATTTCTTGTTTACCAGAGCTGGTCGGGTATCGTGGCACCAACATCACGATCCTGGATGTCATCGTTGTGCAATGTCCGCAAATGTGACAGTAGACCCTGCATTCCATGTATGTCCTGCCTTGATAGTGTGTATATTGGTATATACTGAACAATATAGGCTCATAGTGGACATTTTTATATAACCCAAGAGGCCATTGAATGGCCCAAGACAATTTGCTTGTATTTTGTATTTTGCACCTTATCTTGTTTGTCTTCTCCACATGCAGTAACTATGTTTTATATATGTCAAATAAATATCTAACCTATAAATGGCCCTGTTGTGGGAATTAGGAATTTCCACCGCTGGCTGCCATCAACACGGATAAGTAATGTCCCTTTTCTCGTTTGAGTCGGGAAACCCATTGGACGTTGTATTTATGTCTATGTGCCTGTTACATCCCATTTGCGTGTTGCCTGATGGAAATAAACATCAGTAGAGATCCCAGCATTATTTGTTCTTTAGCAAGTAAGGCGAAGACATTCCACCTCCATTGAAATTCGAGCCAAGTATTGAAGGCAACAATCTATTAGGTATAGCCCTGTGAGCCATTCGGCTCTTGAATCGGGTGCAACCGCAACAAACAAAAAACAAAAGGCATACACATTGCCACGCAAAGTAAAGGGCACAGCAAGCTTAATTAAAGTTGGTTCACTCTGCACGAACCGTCATGAAAAATATTGTTTTCGCGAGGTCGAAATGTTTGTTCCCAAGGTCGTCTACAACCAGCTTAACTCTACAACTACAATGATCATCCTGGTATCCATCGAGACTACATGAGTATCAGCTCGCAGACACATTGATAGGCACACATTTAAAAAAATATATACCAAGAAATGCAAAGGTCACAGGGGTGGGATCTTTCTGTTTTGTGTCGTCTGATGTTTGGATCATAACCGTGATATGCATCGTCGTGCATTTTGGGATCTTTCAGGAAATTGCGCAAGGTTTCGATGGACCCACAAATGAGATCGCGTTGCGACGTGGAAGATACAGAACCCTATTCACGTGTTGGTCAATGTACTTTTTCACCAGATTTTTGGCAAAAAAAATGTCAGCATCTCAATCACCAACGTTGGGGTACATCGCCGTGGTGATGTCTTTTAGCCACTTCGCCAAAATGTGCCCCGTGCCCACGGAGTCGGAGCTAAATACAGAACACAGCAAGCATCAATCTCCCAGTCTTTCCATTGCACGATGGCAAAAAGCCAACGCACGTCCAACACCACTCATGACATTCACGCCTTTGCTTGTGCTAAACAGCCTAATGCGAACGTTCCGATACTAAAGCACGACTATTTATATTCAATACATTACTTCATTCAGCCTCGCTTTAGTTTCTCCTCTCTGTTTAATTCCTTTATCACCCCCCCCTCCCCCCTCTGCAAATCACACAGGTGACTAGACACAGGTTTTTTTTTTACTCTCCGCTGTGAGACTGCCATCTGTTTTAAGAGTCTCGTGGAGGGCCTTGTTAAGCAAAGAGGGACCCCAGAGTGAGCAGAGAGGGCAGGGGGGGGGGCATTCCGCAGGTATGCGCACGCCCATAATGGGGCAGTAGACACGTGGGTTTGTTTTTAAATCCTTTATACACTGTATTAAGTTCGCTTGCTTGCTTGCGTGCTTGCGTGCTTGCTTGCTTGCTTTACGACCGTGCAAATCTTTCGGTCCTTTTTTAACACACTCCCCGTGATCCAATCGAGCTGACATTTTCCACACAGACTCGTTGTGCGTGACAATTAATTTTCGTGAAATTTTTTTCTAAAATTTTACACTGTTTAGGGAAATTTTTTTAAATATTTAATTACCAATTGCTTAATGCTGGCAGACAATCATCTGACCCATAGGTGGCAGCCATCTCAAGCCAGAGGACGAGAGGTCTCTAGCCGCCACGCATATAAAGGATTTAGAGTGAAAAACTTTGTTTTTACGGGTTAATTTTTTTTACAGTTGCCACACATCGCTGTGCAGCACTTGCAGTGGCCACGGGAATGCATTCGTATTGTCTCCAAAGAACAAACACATTGCCCTCTGCCATTGGAGCTCGCCCCGGCCTCTCGCCGGGGTCGACGTCCGCTCGTGTCTCTCTCTTAACGCGCAGCCTCACGAGCCGCACTGATTCTCTCTGCTCGTGTATAGGGGGTGGCGGTGGGAGGGGGGGGGAAGGCTTTGACCTACTGCAGTTGACAATGAAGGCGTCCGCTAAGTCGATCGTGTTTGCGTGTACTGTAAGGCGATGCGTCTGAGAAAGAAAAAACGTGTTTTACTGGCGGGCATGGCCCTTGCGCTTGTTCAATGCTCGAATCGATGCAATGTCCGTCGATTTCTGTGTGTGCTCCGAAATGCGTTGTCGTCGTTGGAATCGATTAGCCATATGGAAGCTCGCATGCGATCAAGCTCTCTTAGCTTAGGGAACAATTCTGGCTCCTTAGTTATTTTCCTGGGGCGCTGGAGGTTGGAGTTGGTGGTGCATTGGTGATGAACCCATACGTTCGATTCCTGGCCATTGCCACGATCGGTGGCAAATGATGTGTGACCAAGTCCTCTTCACCATTGAACGCACACTGACCAGCGCGGTGAAGTATGGTCAAACGACCTCCGCGACTGACGTGGCAAGAGGTGGCCTTGATCCGGCGGTGAATTGACAGAGGGCTGAAGCATGCAGCACAATAGTGCGTGATGATTGCTCTTGAAAATAAGCTCCTTCGCAGATTCCATTTTCTCGACGATTTATTTGACAGTAACGTATCTACAAGGAGAGGGTGCGACTCAACGCGTTCACAAAGCTATGACCATCTGCAGCCCCGGTGGTGTCCACTTGGATGAATCTCGAACAGCCCTTCCTCACGGTTTCAATCATGTAGCAGTCGCCCTTCAGCCCCTGACCCAGCGTCCATTTTTAAATCCTTTAGATTAAGTTCACTTGCTTGCTTGCTTGCGCGCTTACGACCGTGCAAATCATTCGGTCGTTTTTTAACCCACTTCTCGTGATCCAATCGAGCTGACATTTTGCACACAGACTCGTTGTGCGTGACAATTTATTTTCGTGAAAATTTTTTTTCCAAAATTTTACACTTTTTAGAAAATATAAATTATATTTAATTACCAATTGCTTAATGGTGGCAGGCAATCATCTGACCCATAGGTGGCAGCCATCTCAAGCCAGAGAACGAGAGGACTCTAGCCGCCACGCAAATAAAGGATTTATAGTGAAAAACTTTGTTTTTACGGGTTAATTGTTATTACACCCGCTCAGCCACGTCCCCGTAAACTTCCAGCACTTCCCCCCCCCCCCACCACCCGGTAGATTCTTCCAGCAGACTCCACCGTCTTCTAATTCCCTTCTCGAACCTTCCCTCGTACAATACCCTGCACATGCGTCCACCCACCTCCACTGACCCCACTAGAACCCTTGCCATGTACAGCGCCCTACGCGAGATAAACTTCGTGGGGTATTGGTACCGCTCGCTGTACTTAGAAAACAAAGTCTGTGAGGAATGTGCACACTCTCGTGACGTGAGAAGATGCTTTCACTGGGAAGCTTCCGATAGGTTTCGTTGTTAGTTCAGACATTGAGTTAACATCCAAATAGTACGAGCGGGCCACTTGAGCAATCAATATCCCTCGGGTTTTGAAAAGGACGCTGCAAATTCACTTGACAGCCGTCGAATAACCGCCTAGTAACTATGTGTATTGACGTAGCTTAAAGTAAACGCAAAAAATACGTTTTCATATCATCCTTTGCTTTGTTCTATTTACTGCTTGATTAAATCCTCCCAATGGCATCACCTCCAATAATCATGGTTGGCTGCGTACGGTGCGAAAGAAGTTCAACTCTTCACACGTTCTCACGATGCCACAATCCTATCTCACTCCGGCACATGCATCTATCTCACCGCTTCCATCTCCACGTTAGTCGTATACGCACTCTCCCGTGGAGGTATCTCTCTTCAAGCTGCTATCCATCGAGAGGCTCATCTATCATCCTATTTTAAATATATCAATTAGCTCATTTGCAGGCTTTCGCTTTCAAGCCGCATTTTTTTCTCTCCGTAAAAATAGAGTGTTCTTTGAAAAACTAAAAAAGATTGCCGAGTGCGCGCGCATCAGCAGCAGCAGTCGCATCAGGAAAACATTTAACATCTCTGAAATTCCTCCTGTAGGCTGTAAATCAATGCGATGTTCCTAAATGCGGATGAGAATTCCCCGCTAGCGTGCAAGTGGCAGCTACCGATATAGCGTGTAAACCTATGACTTGCTGGAGTTGTTAGGCAGTGCGTAGGATTGTAGTCGTTGGTGTACAAGATGACGCTGAACGTGCATTAGAAATCCAGGTTGCACGTATTGCTATATAATTGTTTGCGACAATATTCAAATTAATGACGATAATCGCGGTTGCAACTTGACAGTTTGTCATTTAGTATTTTCCAAGTTCACACAAGTGTATCATTTTGACAATTCATAAGAGTGCTTACCGCTTAGGGGTGCAGATACGGCTGCATTCATTAACGCACTCAAATCAAGATTTAACGCACTCAGTTGGAGCAATATCCAGCCGCGTGCTCGTCGCGAAAGTCCAAGGACGTGTGGCTTGTATCAGCATTGTGCTTGTACGAGGTGTGCTCAGTGCGTATTGAGAGCTCTCTCTCTCTCCCTCTCCTGCATCAGAGCGTGTGTGCCATTCCCACCATTCACACAGTTGAGCTGCAGGATGGCGAGCGCCATTCCCGCACCTCCGATTAGCGCGGTTTGGATACATACGGTGCGAAAGAAGTTCAACATACGTTCATTCCCACAAACATACCGTCACGTGACGCATTTCAGCAGCATGGACGGGCTGTGCTTTTTCTGTAGGATTGTATTGTTTACGTATGTGATGTTCAGATTTGCGTACAATTAATTTTAGGTGTATCTTGTAGTTTTATTGTTTGTTGCGGTTGAACCTAAATCAAGAGACGAATGACTCTCAGGGTAAATCCTAATAAATGAAACTGAAACTGAAACAGCATGAGGATACACTCTCCCTGTTGCCCGGCACGGTGTTCTGGGGTTTCAGTCCCTGAGAAAGCATCTCCGGGTACGTGAGGTGAATCGTCGGACCTCGTGCGGCACGGTCCGAAACAACGAACTTCGGAAGGCGAATTAAGTCTGGGACCTGTCGCAAACTCCTCCAGACGCTCCTGACACGACAATGGCTAAATATTTCTGTGCGTGAGCACGTTGGTTTCAATGATGTCCTAAAGCCCTCGAATTAGCACTGAAAAGCACACACACACATAGACGTGTGACCTTGTGCAATTAACCATTTGGCCTGCCAATTATACCGGAACAAATCATTTCTCATCGATTACACAACAACGTATCCAATTCCTTACATAACAACGTATCCCATCCCTTACGCAACGACGTTTCCCATCCCTTACACAACAACATATCCCATCTCTTACACAACAACGTATCCCATCTCTTACACAACAACGTATCCCATCTCTTACGCAACGACGTTTCCCATCCCTTACTCAGCAACATATCCCATCTCTTACACTACAACGTATCCCATCCCTTACACAACAACGTATCTCACCCCTGCCAGACATTCTACTTTCTTGAGCTGAATTGCAAGGCGCAGCAATCGCGACACCTTTTTTGGCTTGGGTTTCACATGTTACCCGTAGGTCATCACACGTGTGTCATGCATGCACAAGCTTGATGTGACAACTGTACGTGTGTGTGTGTGTGTGCGTATTTATCCCCATATTTTTTTCATGGGGAGCAGTAGTGTAGTGGTTAGCGCATTGCGCTACGAGCCCCGCTCACGGCCAACACCAGTGACGATTATCCGAACCGGTCCTAGGTCTCCCCAAGGTCGACTCAGCCTCAAATGAGTTCCTGGTGCGGTGTGTAAACATCGCCACTGGGGAGACAAAGGTGGTCGGGCGTGGTGCTGACCACCCCACCCCCTCGTGTGCCGTCCTGGCCTCCATAAGTTCTCGCTAACAGCACTTGCCCCAACAGTCAGTTAAGGCTACACGAGGCGGAGGGGGGTCTTTGTCTTTGTCATGCATTTCTACCCGATCCTTGCAGTGCCTCTCACGACGCTGGACGTCACGATGTGCATGATTGTGGCTTTCGATGCGGGGAGTGCGGAGTGCGGAGTGGGGGGGGGTTCACTTCCAAGTGGGTCAATATCGAACTCGGCGCAGTCGGCATTTCAAACCGCGTGAGATTTGAATTCGAGATACGATGCCACGAGTAGGCAGGCGTT
This sequence comes from Lethenteron reissneri, assembly GCF_015708825.2. Classification (NCBI taxonomy): domain Eukaryota; kingdom Metazoa; phylum Chordata; class Hyperoartia; order Petromyzontiformes; family Petromyzontidae; genus Lethenteron; species Lethenteron reissneri. The sequence goes on from NC_083796.1 coordinate 12,746,075, forward strand.
CAATCCGCAAGGCTGCACTCCCACCAGCACCGAGCACTTAGCCGGGCCCCATCCGCGCACAAAACGCAGCCCCGGGTCCGGGTGTGTGCTGAGCGAGAGCCAAATCGTGAACGTTAATCAGTCCGCGGTCGGGGTTTCACGTGGGTCGCTGAGCTTGTATCTGCTTGCGCTGATTGATCGATGTCTTCCTCTATATATGTTGAGGCTCCATTGGCATGTGGAGTTGTGCTTCAAGAGACACCTGCGGTAGCTGAGCCACTGAGTCGGTTTGCCGGTGTGAGTGGAAATCGATCCTCACACGACCTGCTCCTTGAATCCACGCAGTCGGCACGACACGGGATCGAGGGGGGGGGGGGGTCTGTTCGTGGTCGTGCGAGACGCCGAACAGAGAGAGTGTTCACGTGTCAAGAGAGTGTTCACGTGACACGAGAGTGTTCACGGAGTGTTCACGTGACAGGGGAGTGATCACGTGACAGGGGAGTGTTCCCTGCTCCTGTTCCTTGCGGCATCGTCGTTGCTGTGGAACCCTCTGGATGGATTCTTAATGACAGCCCCCCCCCCCCTTTGCTTGTGTATGTTTAGACAACTGAAATATTAATGAGCCTAATGTGCTTTTGGTGGGGGGAGGTCTCTCCGTCGGTGACGCCGCACGCAACTATTTGAAAAACTATACACACTTTTTTTTAAATGTATCGGGTAAGGCTCACTCGGCTATGTAGCTCTTTGTCAGAAGCGACCTGGCCACAAATGATAGCTCAACGAAGTGGCTTATTATCATCATCATCATGTGGAAATGTATAGCAGCCAAATACTCTAAACGTGTGATGTCGATTCTAAATGTGGAGGGAAAACCCGGAGGATCAGGAAAAAAATGTTAAGAGGTCACGGGGAGAACACGCAAGCTCCAAATATACAGCAGGCGTCATGGTCGGGATAGAACCCACGGCCTCCTGTATACCAGGCGAGGCATTTAACATCTCCTAGTCACCGCAGCGCCCACTTCGGCCTGTCATGCGTTTTGAAAAACACATTCCTGCGGAGGGAGCTGGTAGGAACGTTGGGTTGCTCGTTTAATGGCCAGGGTCAACGGCGGCGTGGTGTATTCCGCAAATATGCCCGACTGTGAGGGCTGGCACAAGCCGGCGTGAGTAGGTTAAACGTTTAGTTTTATAAGGGTACCACGGGGTGACCAGCCCCTCCCCACCCAGCCCCACCCCTCTCACCCCCCACCCAGCCTCACCCTCCCCACCCAGCCTCTCCCCACCCTCCCTCCCCACCCAGCCCCTCCCCACCCTCCCCTCCCCACCCAGCCCCTCCCCACCCAGCCCCTCCCTCCCAGCCCCTCCCCACCCAGCCCCTCCCTCCCCACCCAGCCCCTCCCTCGACAACGGACGGACGGACACAATAATCCCCTGTGGGCTGGTGTAACCAGGAGGTTCCTACCAGTATGATCCACGCCTACAGTGGCCAATGTAGAGCTGACTGCATAGTCGAGATGCATGCTGATCTCAATCAGATTGGCAGGTCAATATGACCACCGCATTCTCTGCAATCGCCTCCCTCTTGGCCAGACCTGGTCTTTGGTTCCGTGCCACTGCAGGAGTCCATAAGTTAAACACGAGGCTTTGCCTATTATATGACATTCATTTTAGAAGAAAAAAATATAACTTTTGTCTTTTGGGGGGTATTTTTTTGTCCACGATAAAATCGACGTATATCAGAATCAGTAATTTATACTCGTGGAATCCGATGAGCCATAAAGCTGTCAAGATCCATATATATTCTATATATCAGGGGCAAGGACTGATGGGAGTGCTTAAATGCTGAAACGGCACCTCAAATTGCTTTACACTAAAAAAAAAGAGAAATACAAAAAAACCGAGGGGGGCATAAAAAACGGAACATTTGGATAGGGGGGGGGGGTAACAAAAGTGAAAGAGCGTCAAGATTCGGAAAAACACGTCGAGCAAGATGAACGCAATGAAGCCCTCCAGGCACACACAGAGAGCACGATCCCAACGCCGTCAAATGTCCAGAGATGTTGACATCGCTTCAGCACCCTGTCTCCCACTTTGTGTGACCCGCGTTGTTGTTGTTGTTGTTCGACTACAACGTCCGACGTTCTAGCCACCACCACCAGCAGCACCACGTGCTCCTTTTGGGAAATGAATTAACATCGCGCCATTTGGTGACAGCCCGAAAACGTACTCTGATAATATATGCATTGAGAATAGGTTTTACCCTTTTTTCTGCCAACAAAACAGCTGTGTTGAGATGTTAAAACACCAAACTGAAACCTTTTTACACGGAATCATGTCTGCGTTAACCACAATACTTGTGGTCAGAACGCAAACAACAAAAAAAACATACTCTGGTAATATATGCATTTCGATTTAAAGCTTTCGTGACTGCAGGGAAACAAGAAGAATATATGCATTGTCTTTGAAACGGATTGGTCCACACCAGAGAGACGGCGCGAGATCGCTGAACTCCAGGGCACTTCGGATAAACGTACGCCGGGCAGATGTAATTAAACGTGGGTGGCCAATCGAGGAGAATAACACACGAATAAATAAATGTAGTCGCCGGGAGTGTGGGGCAGCACGTTCTGTCTTCGGAGATTTACTCGATCAAAGGCACGCGAACGCAAGCGCGAGTGGGTTTCTCTCCACCCAGCTCTCTCGAATTCTGTAATTGAGAGAGAAAAAATTAACCCGTAAAAACAAAGTTTTTCACTATAAATCCTTTATATGCGTGGCGGCTAGAGTCCTCTCATCCTCTCATCCTCTGGCTTGAGATGGCTGCCACCTATGGGTCAGATGATTGTCTGCCAGCATTGAGCAATTGGTAATTAAATATTTTTTTAAAATTCCCTAAACAGTGTAAAATTTAGGAAAAAAATTTTCAGGAAAATTAATTGTCACGCACAACGAGTGTGGAAAATGTCAGCTCGATTGGATCACGGGAAGTGGGTTAAAAAACGACCGAAAGATTTGCACGGTCGTAAGCAAGCAAGCAAGCACGCAAGCACGCAAGCAAGCAAGCGAACTTAATATAAAGGATTTTAAGAAAAGCCGACCTCGTGACAGAAACAAACAGCCCGTGTCACTGCGTGAACGGGCACGCGCTGGAATCATCGCAAGGTCATTCTTTAGGTCTGAATGCTGACGGGAGAGTGTCAGAGGGAAAATGTAAAGTCCACAGGACAACTCGTTGGCATTGACAGCTCACAATTGACAACATTTACAGTTGTATTTATTTTTTCTCGTGGAAAGGCAAAGCAAATGTTCAGTGTTTAGTTTATAAACGCATTTCCTTTGAAAGTTGAATAGTGAGTGATTCTGTCATTTTTTTTTCATAGCAGTTATCCACAATGCCTTTTACACAACTGACGTATCTACCACTACAGCGGTATAGCATTATAAATTATCCATGCATACATACATAGATAAATAAATAGATACACACAAACACAGGTGTACTTACGGGCGGCAAGAAGGCTCAACACCTTTGTGCCCTAAGCAATAACACAGCCATGCGTTCAGCCCTGTGGAGGTTAGTGGTTTAGACAAGGCTCAGAACATAGTCCGCACGGCGTGGTCGCATCTTGTAAATGAGAAGAATAATAATAAATCATGACGAAAAAATAACGCAAGCCAGAACACCATACATTTCACCTGACTCACAAAAATTCAAACGGTGGCGGTCACGTGACGTGATACGTGCAAAGCATCGTGGAATTCGTTCTCCTCCTGCTGCTGTTAGTGAGCATCAGCACAGATTTTGAGTGTTGCTAAATCTGTTTACTTCCAGCCGGTAGGACACGCGCTCATGTTGTGATGATGGGTCTTCTCATCGTGTACAGAAAATGTTGATCAAGATCAACACACGTGTGGCGGATTGGCGTATAATTTCCTCCTTTGATATATGAATGCCATCATCAAAAGTTGTTATTGTCAAGATAAATTATCACTTACAGTACGATTAATAATTAGTTTATTTGGGTTAGACCTGTAGCTATGATGTCACGTTTTAACCACGACCCTCCGCCACACGACAGAGAAAATGTATTTGGATGCTTTGAGAATAACGGAGGAATGTTGAAAGGCAAAACATTTTTAAATCCTTTATATTAAGTTCGCTTGCTTGCTTGCTTGCGTGCTTGCTTGCTTGCTTGCATGCTTGCTTGCTTGCTTACGACCGTGCAAATCTTTCGGTCGTTTGTTAACCAACTTCCCGTGATCCAATCGAGCTGACATTTTGCACACAGACTCGTTGTGTGAGACAATGCATGTTCGTGAAAAATGTTTTCAAAAATTTTACATTGTTTAGGGAAAACAAATTAAATATTTCATTACCAATTGCTTAATACTGGCAGACAATCATCTGACCCATAGGTGGCAGCCATCTCAAGCCAGAGGACGAGAGGACTCTAGCCGCCACGCATATAAAGGATTTATAGTGAAAAACTTTGTTTTTACGGGTTATACTTATTAAATCCTTTATATTAAGTTCGCTTGCTTGCGTGCTTGCGTGCTTGCTTGCTTGCTTACGACCGTGCAAATCTTTCGGTCGTTTTTTAACCCACTTCCCGTGATCCAATCGAGCTGACATTTTCCACACAGACTCGTTGTGCGTGACAATTAATTTTCGTGAAAAAATTTTTAAAATTTTTTACACTGTTTAGGGAAAATTTTTTAAATATTTTATTACCAATTGCTTAATGCTGGCAGACAATAATCTGACCCATAGGTGGCAGCCATCTCAAGCCAGAGGACGAGAGGACTCTAGCCGCCACGCATATAAAGGATTTAGAGTGAAAAACTTTGTTTTTACGGGTTAATTTTTTACTACTTCATATCCAACGTTTCGCTGGAGACTACATCCTGCGTCATCAGCTGTTAACAACAGCCCAGCTCTTGTGTGAAAGAGGTCCACATTTAGTCTATCTCAATGCTGATTTATAACAAAGAAAAATCTATTATTATTATTACAAATGTGCGGCATAGTGCTGATGTTGGGACATGTTGATTGTTCTCGTGAATGCACGCGATGATTGTCCTAAATGATAAAACGCGCATTCATTATTTCTGAAACATTGCATTTAACGCGACTGTGCAGCGGGAACAATATCATTGAATGCCTCCCTGTCATCTGGGAGAGCTCTGTTCATAAAAGTTGACTGCCACGGATCAACTGAATGTTTTATCTCCCCGTTAAATGACTCTCAACGGCGCAATTGCACTCTGCGTTCACGAAGATGTGCGCACATTTAAATAAACTATTTTGGTGCCATCACAATCTCTTGCGTTGCATGCATTCGAAGGTACGCTTGGTATCTTAATAATGTGGCCACAACGGTAGTAAAACATGCATCTAAGACACTTACAATAATACAAACATGATTAAGAATATATTTGTAATTGTACATGTCTTCAAATGGATGTTGTTGTGATCGTTGAGCTATCATTGTGGCCAAGTCGCTTCTGAAAAAGAAGCTAATAGCTCAGTGGACTTTACCTGGTAAGGTTTTAAAAAAAATATCTTATTGGTATTCTATTTAAATAGCTATGAAGCTCTTTTTCAAAAGTGACTTGACCACAAACGATAGCTCAACAAAGTGGCTATTCATGTGCAAATTTATAGCAGCCTAAGACTCGAATCGCATGTTGATTCTAAACGTGGAGGGGAAAACCAGAGGACCCAGAGAAAAATCTACGCGACCACGGAGAGACAGACACGCAAACTACAAATATGCAGGCAGCAGGGTGGGGATCGAACCCACGACCTCCTCCTGCACACCAGGCGAGGGCTTTAACATCTCGTCACCGCGGCCTCCTGTATATGTAACATATGAGCAGCATACATTACAGTTCCCGACCCCTGTCACTAAATACGTGCATCAAATCCTTGGGCTCCATCTGTTGACGTCACGCACACACCGGTGTAAGATGGAATATCTTAAGCCGTTCTCTTGTGATAATTGTGAAGGATACATGTCGTACATTCGGGTGTTAATGTTTTTGCGACATCAGCAAATAAAAATCAACTGTCAAATGGACGACTATAGTTTACATAACATATGCATGCAACAGTTGTAAGCTGTAGAAAAGTTCTTTTTCAGACATATTTGGGGGAAATATCCGCTTAAACTGATCAACCCTGACCTTGCAAGCAAGCAAATGAGCTTTGTCCAACCCGGTGGTGCAGTCGTCGATTGAGTGGATCACAATCCGAGAGTTGAAATTCTGTTTTCGGTGTTGAACTTAGCCAAGTCTTCCTTTCTGGGTCAATAACACGAGTCTAATTTAGTAGGAGAAGTCAACGTTGCTCGTCCTATGGACGAACTTGCCACTGACATAGATGTGCGGATTGTCGACCACTACCTCCAGTGCTCGTGTAAGCAGGAAATAACTCTGACGTTATGAATGTAGTATTTGCCATTGCGACCCATTGGTTGAACACATATATTTAGTTGTGATTTCATGGTGTTCCTCTGAAACATTTACACACATTGCAGCGCTATGTCTCGTCTCGTCTCAGGGGAGCTGTGGCAGTGCTTGTTTCCGGTGTGGTTCTGATGGTGAGCGGTGGTGTAGCGGTTAGCGCGCTGCACTACAAACCCGGTAGTCCCGAGTTCGATTCCCGCTCAAGGCCAACACCGGTGACGATTATCTGGAACCGATCCTGATTCTCCCCTAGGCCATCTCAGCCTCAAATTAGTACCTGGTGCGGTGTGTAAATATTGTTACTGTGGAGACAAAGGTGGCCGCTTTCTCGCTAGCAGCACTTGCCCCAACAGTCTGTTCAGGCTATACAGGGGATCTTTGTCTTTTTTGTGCACGTGAGTCAGAATGAGAGTGTCTAAATGTGCGGGCGGTGATGTCGAAATTGTTAATAATCTCTGCTACATTCCCAATCACCTCCGATTCGTGACCATGTTTTGTTTTGGAACTTGGCATACGTGCGTGGTCCTGGTGCTGGGCCCTCCGAGATTAGCTGAGCCCAAGATGAGTACATGTTACGGTGTGGTGAACATCAGCATTGTGAAGACAAATTTGCTCCTGGTCACACAACCTCCTGTGCTGTGCTCGCCTTCGAAGATGTCCGCTCGCATCAATTGTCGTAGCAGTCTGTGAGGCTAAACAGGTCAATCTTTTTTTCATTTAAAGCTTTCGTGAATGCAGGGATTCATATTATTGTTATTTACCGAAAGAATCAAGAATATAGGTAATTTTTTGTCCATACATACATGCAGTGTGCTGTGTAATAAATGAAACTAAAACTAAACTCTCTTTGTCTCGCAGATTCCTGATGCCGCTCGTTTGACCCACCTTGGCCAGGGGAGAGGGGGCATCAAATTCAAGCAGAAAAAAAAACGGGGACCGCGATGTTCAATCTTGCGTACGATTGAGATCGAACCTCCCTTGAACCAAACCCCCCTCCCCACCTCCGCTCCCCCGCGATCAAAACATCAAGGTGAGCACCTCCTCGAGACATTTCACTCAAAAGCCAGTACAACAGAGGAGGCACAAAAAAAAGAGCAGCACATATTTCCTTTCTCAAGAAACAAAAAAAGAATGCACCTCTATTCGACTACAAAGCAAGAGTGGTAATTGGGTAACACAGTGCTCGTGCGCTAATTGCGTCGGAGCTTGGAAGGAACGAAAGGTACTTTTGCACAAAACATCAAAGCCCCCGGCTAGATCTCCAATTAGGCTGCTACGCCTCCATTATAATGTGTGGCCACTATTTGGTCTTCCACTGCCCCCCCCCCCCCCCCTTTCTTGCCTTTTGTAATAGATTTTTTTTTTTCAATTATCAACCTGGTCAGACTGGCAAAGCTCCCAGATAATGAACGGTAAATAATGCACTTGTGATCAGTGCATTAGTCAAGAGGACAGAGATAAACCGTGCAACCAAATTGCCTCCCCCCCCCACCGCCAATTATTGGGCTTAATTACCTTTCGGCATTTAATGCAAGGAGCCTTTTGTGTGTGTGGTGGAGGGTCTGACGCACACAATTGGGGTGCTGGTGCAGAGTGTTGAGCCGCGGCGATTTCACACCGCGAACGGTGGACATGTGGTCTCAAGTCTGAACCCATGTGGCGCCACTGGCCGCGTTATAAAGCAAAGGGGGGGCATTGTGAATGTTCAAACTCGGCTCGTATTGAAGTGTGGCGGGCCTAATTGCTGCGGAAGCCTTGTTACGCTTTCCCAATTGTTGCATTGTTCAGGGAACTTTGGGCCTGCAAATGGTGGACTTCACGACAGTCGAGAGGAAGCTGCAAAATGCAAGTCCTGAAGTGTTGCTCTTCGATAGGAAATAAATAAGAATAAACTTAAAAATAAAATGAACGATACATAATAAAACTTGGATATTTTAAAACTGAACGTTTCCAGAAAATGTGTTTTAAAAATTAATTTCGAGAGTTTTGATGCTGTTGCTTAGTGTGTTTGTTTGTTTGTTTGAGGAATCTGGTATTGGCTGACGGCTGTGATTGAAGGTATGGTAGTGTCAGTTCAAGCAGTGTTGATCTCTGTGGAATGGAACTTTACGTATTCGCGATCTGAAGTGTTGACGGTTGATTGGAAACATTCCCGACAATGCGAAAAGTGCTCGTAAGGGCTGCTCTGGAGTCGGAGTAGATTATCAACCACAATCGTGGGATGTTTCTCCAAGATTTCAGCAATGTCCGCCTGTAATTGAGATGATCTTACAATAGTGCCGAGTGAAAGGTGATAGCAGGTGCAACTCTGGAAATCTGTTGCCAAAAGGAAGTCTCTAACATAATTCTTCTGGGTCACTCCGAACGATGCCTCCATCACCATATACCTGTGACATCTAGAAAGTTGAGATTGAACGTACATACTGTTCTTGCAAAACAGAAATGCCACCAAAAAAGAGGTTACGGTGAAAATGTATATCCCCATTTTTCGTGGCAGCATTGTCCCCCTTGACAGAGACGTCACAAAATAAATATGATTTTCTCCAACACGCCATTAAATTCCCATTTGTGAGCAAGTGTGCTTGTAAACGTGTGCAGCTTCGTGGCCCATTCTTTCCCATCGCCTTCAGCAGCCACTGAATTAGCTGACGGTCAGACCAAATGCAACTTACCCAGAAGCGCCGACTGTCCACCTTGAAAACACATTGATGATGAAGTTTCATCGCCTTCACAGAATTGAATTGCGAGAGATTGTGCGAACGTTCCTTTAGTCATTGTTGTTGCCGTTGTATCTTAACGTTATATCACCTTATTAATAAAATTATAAAGACAGCCGCGTCCGCGATTTAAACAAGGACGACGAATCATCGGATTATTGTCAGATGTGGCAACGCATCTTTCGTCTTGTTTTCCATTCCTTTATTTTTGTTTCCATGCAAACTTAGGTGAATTGCTGCGACAGTTGTGCGGCGAGATAATTTCTTCAGGAGGCAGGATGAAGAGGTCAGTCGTGATGTGAGACGCAGGCAGTACAACAAGCAGATTTTCTTGCGTGGTATCCTCTCAATCGTGTAACATTTACCTGTGGTTTCCTCCTGCACAAACACACGCAAGGAGCCCCCGTTTGCCTGGGGAATTAGCTGTGTAAAGAATCGCGTACTGGGAAACGTGTACTCGATGTGAGCTTACACCCATGCACACGAGACCCAACACCCGTGTGCTAATTGAACTGGTTTGCAGTATGTTTTTTTTAGATGTATAAAGAAAACAATCAATATTCCATAATACAGGTATTTTGGGTTGGATTGCGTAAATATGAATATGTCGCTAAACCCGCCACCACCCGACACAGCCAATTAGTGAGATTTGTCACGTTAACAAAACATAGCGATTCGTTACTAGTACAGCACATCGGTGAGTTGTAGAGTAAACCCACAACATATACAACAACTTGCATCATCAGGCGGCAGCCACAAATCTGGCTGCTGCCTGATGAAGCTATTTTAATTACTGGTGAAACGTCGTACTTAGATTGTAAATGTTGTGGCTTTGCTCTCTAACACACCGGTGTGCTGTACTAGTAACACTGGCGGAGCCAGTGGGGGTGGCACGTGCCCCCCAATGATCCGATCGAAATCCCTAATTTCGATCGGATCATTGGAGGTTATTAGTAATAAATCGGCATTTTGCGACCCCCACTGCCACTGTGTAGCATATTATTACGTGCCAGGGACTCTATGAGATGAAAAGGACAACAGTCTGAGTCCATAATTGGCAATAAGTAAGGGCAATGCAGTTATAAGTGACTCAGAATTGTGCGCAGTTGCGTCTACAGGGCACGACTTCCCTGAAGGCATCAACAGCTTCAGCGAGCGCGATGCCGATCACACAACGCAGTTCCAATTCGACCCTCGATCGACGGCTGCGCCATCGCTGCACACGCGTCGAATAAAAAGCAAGGGACAAGTCCTTACTTACTAACAACTCCTCTATCATTTTTGATTGCTGGAGGGGTTGCCCCCCCTACCTGAAAATCCTGGCTCCGCCATTGACTAGTAATGAATTGGCATGTTCTGTTCACGTGACAAACCTCACTAATTGGTTGTGTCGGGTGGTGGCGGGTTTAACGACACTTTTAGATTTACACGATCTAACCCAAAATAAACTGTATTATGGATGATATTGGTCGTGAAAGCCTACGTGTTAAACTGACAAGCAATATTATTTGAAAGTAAGTCATTGCCAATCTTTCACGAAAAACGATACATATCACGACCAAATGAGATTGGCAAGCTGGGTGCTAAGTTGTGTCTCAATTCGGGTGTGGGTTGTGTCGGTTTGTGAAAATGTGACTCATCCTTCGGATGCATCGTTGGGTAGACAGACGCAGTCTTTCGGATCCCTTTTAAAACATTTCCGAATCGTCTCAAGCAGAAACCATGCTGCTAAATAATCCAACAACAAAAAACTCCCAGAAGGTTCCTTGAGTAAAAAAAAAGCTATCATTACCACTTCTGTCATGCGCCGGTTGGATTCCAAAAGCAAAGCCATTAGAAATAGCCATCGCTTGCGGTCAAATGCATTAGCTAACCACTAGGCTATCCCGCCCGTCCAATGTGTGTCATAGTAAATTAATAATGGGCACATGAATCATCAATTAATTAAAGTGGAGCTCGTTCAATTTAGCGCTGCACAATGCCACTGAGATTTTGGTCCCAGCGAAAGCTGCATTGTTGTAAGTTTCTAATGGATGTATTAATTGTTGCTATGCTGACCTCATGCCTTCGCTGCATACATTGCTTCATAATGCACACGCACACCACACGCTACAATCTTTTTTGGGCTCACGATCAGAGATCTGACTTTTAAAAAGAAAAAAACTAAACCAGCTTATATTTCACAACCGGTTTCTGACATTTCATATCTCCGTGACGTGTAATAAACGCTGCCACCTTGTTCTCTCTGCATGTCCTGCTTAATTAATGGGGGTTTTTCACAGCCTTTCTTGATTTATGTTAAAAGAAGAACAGATTGCATTGTTCTTCTTGGTTCTTTCAGTAAAGTCACGTAGAAGGGAAATAATAAAATAATAAAAATAAAACATAATAATGTGTTTTAAATAATAAAATAATTATAATGTGTCTTCTTGGTTCTTTCGGTAAAGTCACGTAGAAGGGAAGTAATAAAATAATAAAAATTACTTCCCTTCTACGTGACTTTACCGAAAGAACCAAGAAGATGAATCCCTGCAGTCACGAAAGCTTTAAATCGAAATTATAATGTGTTTTCTTTTTATTATTTTATTATTTCCCTTCTACGTGACTTTACCGAAAGAACCAAGAAGATGAATCCCTGCAGTCACGAAAGCTTTAAATCGAAAGATTGCATTGTTGTTTACTGTAACACTAAAGCTCATAGTGTGGCGATCGCCTGGCTAACAACGTATACATTTGCAGTGGGAGGTGCGGGAGGCGAGGAAGGGGGCATTGGAAGCACATTTCGCAGAGCCACACAGATGTGGCATCTGCACGCTGGCATCCTCACGGAATGGGCCGCTGTTGTAAAATCAATTCTAGCGGCAGACAGACTGAGCAACAGCTGGCTTTACCTCATACTCGGCGTAATGCTGCGAGAATCCAAATTGAAATGTCAGCCTCAGTCGATACCTTGGCAGAGAAAACTGCTTGGAAAAGTTATTTTTAATTCTCTTTTTTTTTCGCCGAAAAAGTCGCTTTTGCGATAAATCAATGTGAGCGTTGCAAGGCTGTTGCAGTGTTTCGTCGTGTCAGCCTTGCGTTTACACTCGAGTCGGTCACACGGAATCTATAGATTTTTTTGCCCAATTTTTTTTTCCTTTCCTGGAATTGTTTTACGTTTGATTTTCTATTGATGTTTGTTTTTAATTAGTTAGCGTTATGCTAATGTTACGCCTGTGTGTGTGCGTGCGCGTGTGAGTGAGACTGTGGGAAGCAGGTCCTGAGCGTCCTCTAGGTCGACTCAGCCTCAAATGAGTACCTGGTGCAGTGTGTAAACATCGCCACTGGGGAGACAAAGGCGGCCGGGCGTGGTGTTGGCCACCTACCTCCCTCGTGTGCCGTGCCGGCCTTCATAGGTGCTCGTTAACAGCACTTGCCCCAACAGTCTATTAAGCCTATACGGAGGATCTTTGTGTGCACATGAGTCAAAATGTGAGTGTCGAAATGTGCGGGTGGTGATGCGCAGTTGTTAATAATCTCTGCTACATTCCCAATCACCTCCGATTCGTGACCATGGTTGTTTTTTTCCCGTGGAACTTGGCATGTGTGCGTGGTCCTGGTGCTGGGCCCTCATCGATTAGCTGAGCCCTAGATGAGTACATGTTACGGTGTGGTGAACATCAGCATTGTGAAGACAAATCTGCTCCAAGTCACAAAACCTCCTGTGCTGTGCTGGCCTTAAAAAATGTCCACTCACATCAATTGTCGTAGCAGTCTGTGAGGCTCAAACAGGTCAATCTTTGTCCATATACAAGCAGTGTACTGTGTGATCAATTAAACTAAACTATATTTTATTTTAAAAGGTAAGACCCACTGAGCTGTACAGCTATTTTTACGTGGAAATTTACGGCAGCCAATTTGTCTAAACGCATGTTTCTAAATGTGGAGGGAAAAACTTGAGGAGGCAGAGAAAAATCTACGCGACCACGGGGAGAGAGACGTCGAAACTTCAAACATACAACAGGCGTCAGGGTCGGGATCAAACCCATGTCCTCCTGCATGCAAGGCGAGGTCGTTAACATCTCGCCACCGTAATGTTTAAGTTCAAAAGGGAACAGTTTGTGACATGTCGATGTTATATCGCTCCACATCAAAACTCATAAGCATAACACAACGTAATAATAATTAGCGTCGTCGTGGAGAATAACACCAATAGTTTAGCAGACAATACGTCTAAGAAAAAGCACAGAGTATTGTGTGTGTGTTAATTCCAGGACGGTATCTAAGTGATATCCCTTTGTTATGCCACTGCTGGATGAATGCCTGCCCCATGCCATATTTGTGATGCTGCAAAAATCCATCATCGGCGACTTCCACAATCCCCCAAACCGGATCTGACCTACCGAAGAAGATCTGTTCCTCATTGAATCGGATCCGGACACTCCATGGAAGCTGTCTGGGACACTTTCTCCATGAATTGAAAATGGACGCGAGTCCAGTTTGTGACTGCGCAACATCTCGGGAACGTCCGCCCCAATGAGATCATTCAACTTCTTAGGTTTTTTCGGTAAAGTCACGTAGGTAAAAAATTAAAATTAATTTAAATTTTTTTTTACCTACGTGAAAAATTAAAATTAATTTTAATTTAAATTTTTTACCTACGTGACTTTACCGAAAAAAACTAAGAATATGAATCCTTGCAGTCACGAAAGCTTCAAATCTAGAGATCATTCAACGTCGAACTGAAACAAACCCACGCAGCTTCTCCCGAAGCAGTCGAATCGATATCAGATCTCGACATCAATTTGTGATCTGTTGCAATCCCCCCAAAAACGCCATACGAAAGAAAAATAAGAAAAAGATGGGGATTATTTTTAGCCATACTTCACCATTCTGGTCTTTGCAGTTTGGTGAAGATGGGACTCAGTACCAGTTCAGATCAGCATCGCCGCTGATGTCAGCCACAGCCGGGCATCAAACCCAGGTCGACACGTTCGTGGCTTATTTGCCATTAGCCACTGCACCACCGCCCACCCATCTGCAGTATACATCAATGACAACTTTAACTGAATAGATGCTGTAACCGCACACTGAAAACACCGCACCATCATCATTGCCATTAGCACTGCCTCACGACATAATATCCCCCCATACAGGGCAGTGGGATCACGGTAACGGACAATTGTCCTTCTTCACAAGCGTAATCGAGGGAGCTAAGTTTTGCTTTGAATAACCTTGGTGGTTAATAATGATCATAATGATAGCGGTGACGGTGAATACGTCGCTCCGTCTTTGCTTGCACAATGCCAATGCAGTCCCTTTAATAATAATAATAGTTCAATTTATAACGCGCGCAAATTTGCAGACGTAGTGGCCGCAACTCAGAAACGCGGAGCCAAGCTCAGAGTCGCTCGAAAGCATGATTGTAGAGGTGAGTTTTTAAGTGTCTCTTGAAGGAGGCGATTGAGGTTATGCTGCGAATATGCAGAGGGATATCGTTCCAGACTGTTGGGGCTGCCACCGAGAAGCGGCGCATAGACACGATGACCATCCTGGATCTTGGTATCGAGAGGAGGTCGTGAGTCGCGCTGCGCAGGCATCTGCCGTGTGCTGAGCTGCAAGTTGTCAATAATGAAGAAATGCTTTTTGCTAGTAAACAAAACACTGTAAGCACGAGCCCATGAGGTCAAAACAGTTGGGTGGGCACGTGTTTGGGGCTGCTCCAGGCAGCAGCAGTCGCATAACGCCGGACCCATGAATACGGACCCCATTAATGAGAGGGGCTTTCACTTCTCGATCACGTGTCGTTCTGGACACGACACCGTGCACGTGGTGATGATGACACCCATTGCAGCACTATGCGATGTCGTTTTGACTTTGTGGAGTCATTGTCGAAGAGGAGGAGGAGGGGGTGGGTGGAGAGGGGAGGGGGTGGTGGGGGAGAGGGAGGTGGTGGCTTTGTAAATCCTCTTCCCTTGTGCTGTAGGGGGCAGTGTAGACTACTGCTGCCACCCCTCCCCGCCCGCACCTACATTCATAATTAAATTTAACACGTGGTAAGAGGCTTTCGCGACTTATACCATCCATAATAGAGTTTTTTTTTGGATTAGATCGCGTGAAAATATAAATGTGTAGTTAAAACCCGCCACCACCCGACACAGCCAACTAGTAAGGGTTATCACGTAAACAGAACGTGGCCAATTCGTCACTAGTACAGCACCACCGGTGTGTTGGAGAGCCCAGCCAAAACATTTACAATCTGAGTACGACGTCTCGCCAGTAATTACAAGATGAAGCTATTATATAACGACACATTTATATATTTACGCGATCTAACCCAAAAAACCTCTATTGTGAATAAAACATAATCTCACTTGTCTTTGTGTGTGCATCATCATGTGGACGCGCTGTTGTACATGCCAGTGTTTTGTTCAGTGTGTGCATACTTAGTGTCCTTTATTTACCTGTGATGGGTGGCATCAGTGACCGTGCCCGCTGCAATGACCCCGGTGACCTGACATTGATTTCCCGGCCACGGGCTCGCATCGGGTGACAAAAACGATGTCTGCGTCGGTCCTGGGGGTGGTGGGGGCTTTTACCAACCTGCACCGACCAGCACGGTCAAGTATGGTCAAGCAACCCCCATCACTCACACGGCATGGCGAGGCCTTGAGCCAGCTTGCTTACTGACCCCTCTTCGCTCCCCGTGGTGCATCAGGCCGCATCAACCCAAGACGGTCTTGAGCAGCTTTGCGGGTTGATGAAAGTCCGTGTTGCATTATTACTGTTATGAATTTAACCAGATACAGCGACATTAAGAGTAAATATCTCTCACGCAAGGAGGGGACTGACATTTCAAGTTTAATATACAAAACCACTTTGTATGTCACGTCAATATACATCGCTTCGTTCACCGTTACATCACGCCACGCGTTGTAACATTTAAACGTTTACTTCCATGTAAATAACTCTCTTTGTGTTGTCATTATTAGCGGCGCGATCAAATTTTATATTGTGTAAATTATGGAACAAAATGTTTACACTATGAGACCTCCTTTACCAGTGGCAAAATATAGTAATAGGTTTTTACCCTTTCAACTGGTACAAAAACTGACACCTTTATACAAGGCATCATGTTTGCAATAACCACAACACAAGCAGTCAAAATGTGTTGTGGTTATTGCAAACATGATCCCTTGTATAAAGGTGTCAGTTTTTGTACCAGTTGAAAGGGTAAAACCTATTACTACAACAAAAATGTTGTTTGTTATAAAGCGTCATCGATTAATGTTCAATGACCATGAACCATGTTCAATCCACTGCTGGTTTGAAGGCATCTTTGAACGAATAAGTCCGCCACCTGCTTTGTGTCCCTCTTGATCCCACACGTGGCCCAATACCATCGCTCCATCTCCTCCTTGCTCGTTCTCTTGGCTGCGTTTCTTCACAAAGTTCCAGGCGAGTGTGTTGCTCCTCAGTGACATGTCATGCCCGTGTGATGTATTTTTTTTATAAAGAAACTGAGATGTAGAAATTAAGTTCTGGTACATACAGAACATATTGCTAACCTTCAATCACAAACCCAGACATGTGTTTATTGTTAAATATTAGTTTCATTGTATTTATACCACTAGCCTGTGCCCGTTTTCATCCGATCCAAAAACTGCTTTATACACATTCCCTTAATGAAAGTGTGTGTCAGCGTCGATCGTCCCAGTGCATGCAACGATGCAGCAAAGACATAGCACAGACTCCCAATCATTAAATTATTCAATAATCATCATAATCATCATCATTGGCCCTCGGAGGTTGTTAAAATGAGTACCATCTGGTGAGGCTGCACGAATTTCGTGGGAAATCAGCGGTGCTTGTTCTCGGCTCACACTGGTCCATTCCATAAAATAAAAACCGTGAACATTTCCACCACTGTTCTAGAACCGTCAACAATTATAATTATAATCAATGGGACACTGCCTCTTTCTAAATTTGACTTCGTATGTCGAAATAAAGTTGCAACGTGTGGCTTTGTAGTTGATGTTGAGACGTGTGTGAGAGTGTGTGTGTGAAGCGGTAGTTCAGCTCACGGCCGACACCGGTGACGATTATCTGAACGGGTCCTGGGGCCTCCCCTAGGTCGACTCAGCCTCAAATTAGTACTTGGTGCGGTGTGTAAATATCGCCACTGGGGAGACAAAGGCGGCCGCGCGTGGTGTTTGCCACCCAGCCCCTCGTGTGCCATGGCGGCCTTCAATAAATAGGTGCTACTCGCTAACAGCACTTGCCCCTACAGTTTGTTCAGACTATAGGGGGGATCTTTGTCTGTTTGCGTGAATCATAGACATATTCCAGCTCTGATAATGGAATATAGGTTTGACGGCCATGGCGATGAAAATTATTACACTCAAATGCAGGAGAGGTAGGATAAGTGTTTTTTATTGGTGTGGGGATCGGAGGTCACTAGAAGTTAGTTCCACAATAACTGCTTCCGTGGGTCATTCCCTGACGTGAAGGGCTGCAGGGCCTCATCCGATTGATCCGAATGAAGCGTTTGGCTGCTATAAATTGTCACACGATAAGTAACTTTTTTGAGCCTATCATTTGTGACCAGGTCGCTTCTGAAAACATAACTAATAGCTCAGTGGGCTTTACCTGGTAGAATGAAACAAATGTTGTTTTGATGTGTTTCTTTTTTAGTGATGTGCTTACCTTTCCAATACTTTGCACTCCTATCGTTGTGTTTATGTTGTTTGCTGTTGGAACATTCTGACCCGCCCCTACTAAGAGCTTCATATGGCCATGGGATTTCTTCAGAAGTAAACAAAGATTTTGATTTTGGATACTGTGAGACCGGTAGCACAATTAGGATATAACAGAGGTGAGGGGAGGAGATTCATGTAAAGGTTGTGCTTTGTGCGAAAAACATCTAAAACCGAAAACGAGGACAGGTACATGCCATGCACGTCGTCAACAAAGCTCGTGACAAACCAATAGAGCTATGGCAGTGACACAAACCAAAAAAATGCGTAAGTAGCGGACTATATTTCAACAAAAGCATTTGAGCAGCGTACATGAATGTAGATAAGAAAATGGCAATTGAAAGCTTCCACGCCGCGTGCCCTCATTTTGTTTAACGTTTAGTATCCTCAAACAAGGTAAAGACACCTTGTAACAGCGACAACAACAATAACAACAACGCGATAAACTACGCCGTCGTGTCCTGAGCAATCTGGCCTGCCTCGTTCATGTCTGAGCAAGCATCGCATCTAGAGAAATATTCCTTTTTTAAATCACTTTCTTGCGACGGATACGTTACTTTAAATCTTCCACGCGGAAAGTTAAATCGATTTTAGCGTTTCGCGTGAACGGCGTAACGCGTGGACCGGAGGTATAAATAATAACGGCGCTGGCGGTGCAGGTAGCAGTGAGAGAGACGCGATGCGCTTTGATCTCGGTGACAAATCTCTCCCCACGCCACGACGGCCTGGCTTGAAATGCCTCGTCACATTCGTTGCTTGCACGTTCAACAGATGTGCGCGTTGCCGATGCGGGTCCGCGGTGAAATGGTTTGGGGTGGAAGGGTTTAATACATTGCATATTCTTGGGTCTTTCGGTAAAAGTCACGTAGATAGGTGACTTTACCCAAAGACTAAAGAATATGAATTCTTGCAGACACGAAAGCTTAAAGTCAAGGTTTCATAATGTTTGGTAGGGGGGGGGGGTGGAAGGGTTTACTGACACAGGGGTAAGGGGTACAGATTGGAGTGTGTGGGGGGTGGGGTGGGTGACAGAGGTGGGGAGAGAAAAATCCATGAAGGGGGTTGGGGAAGGGGGTGAAGACGGGAAGGGGATGGGGGGTGAGTTTTGAGAGCAGGCCATGCACCGTACACCGGGGCATTTGTCCAAACATTGTCGGAGGAGCCGTGCCATCTAAGCCAGGCTGCAGGTGCGCTGTGGCGGTCACGCCATCTGCGCCGCGGCGCTGAAAAGGTTATGTCTGGTGCCGAAGGCTGGAACGGAAACCTCGGCCGTCACTCGGCACGTGCATAGCAACAATATGTACGTTTTGTGAACATCTGAAGTCGCTGAGTGGTGTTTTTTTTATTTCCCTCGGCGTGGAAGAAGGGCATCGTCCTTTATATCAACACCACAACCAACACGGTGGCTCTCCCCCCACCCACCCACCCACCCCTTCGTTCCTTCCACACCTTTGTAGTTTTCGTGCAAAGGTGAACACTTCACTATGTGCGTGGGAACACAACCAGCAGAGGTACAGCTGTCGCCTCGCAACCGCGGGACATCACCTGTGTGTCTGTGTGTGTGTGCGTGTGTGTGTGCGCGTGTGCGCTGAACTTCTTTCGCTCCGTACGTAGACAACCATGCAGGGGAAGGACAACAAACTAAACGCGAGACACGTGACCATATGCTGAGCCCTCCGAACAGCCTTCATGGACCACCTTGGTTACTCAGCATTGGCCCTTTTGCCTATTTGTCCCCCCCCACCCCTCAATGTACTGCTATAATGAGCCAAGAATGTCTGTGTGTCCCACGCATGACGTCACTGCATGTCGGCCAGCCCCCCTCATTAATAATCATGAGCAGGTGACGTCACTCTGCATCGAACAGCCCCCCCTCATTAATTATCAAGAACAGGTGACGTCCTCCACATGGACTCCGCTCCCTCATTAATAATCATGAGCAGGTGACGTCACTCTGCATCGAACAGCCCCCCTTATTAATAATCATGAACAGGTGACGTCTTCCAAATGGACCCCCCCCCTCCATGAATAATAATTAGCGGGTGACGTCACTCCACATGGGGGGGCGAGGCGCCTCCTCCCCCCTCCTCGGCGTCAACTCACAACCCTCACTACAAAGGCAGAACCCTCACGTCACGCGATCTCCGTAACGCTGTTGTTGAGACATCAAAGTAAAAAGGACGTCACAATGAACAAGGGATTATAACCTTTAACTGAAATAGGTCTGTGTCACCGCGGCCTTACAAATTGCACACGCACTGATGCAATGAATATCACGTCGCGGTCTGCTTTTTGCTTACAAGTTTCAGATTTACACCCGACGGGCAAAATGCTCCTACATATATATAAAATCCCCACACACTTCTCAGCTGATGACTATGAACGATAAAAAAAAAACGAATTCAAATCCAGAGAGGTGAGATGGCTGGGTAGACTCCGGGGTCAAAGTGTTTCGCTCACGTCACTCAAAATCCACGCAGACACACCCGTGATTCCACCAGGTTCTGAAAAATGACGACAGCTCGGGCTGGTGACCAAGAACTTCACGTAAAGACTCGCACGCCAAACGAGTCGCATGATTTGGAGAATGTGCAGCTAGCTCCATGAGAGTTTTCAGCTCGACTGACGTGCAACGGGCAGGGTGCTTGCGGGGCAAGTGACACGCGTGGCCCGGGTGTGGGATGAAGAGGCCTACAGAAGTGACCTCAGAAGCGTTCTCTCTTCGAGGCTGTTCTGTCACACGGGGTGATGCACTGCTCTCTGCCAGAGGTCCAAGCCTCGCAACACGACACCAGCCGGCGCAATCGGAATGTAATTGAAACAAAAACACGGATGAAAAGTGGAGAGAGAGCAAAAAAATACATGGAGACGTAAAATCAGCTCGTAAAAACAGGAGCAAGTGCCCTCACTGTGGACCAGTTGGGAGAGAGTCCACGTTCCCAGGGCAACCACGCCTGGCAGATCTTATCCCAATCGTTTCCATTGCCGGTGGGCGGCTGGCGCTGCAGGGCTTAGCCTCCCTGCGACCTATTTTCTAGTTAGCATTCACTCGCGGCCCACGGAGAAAAAACTCCTCTCGAGTGGCAAGGCCTCTCCGCTTGTAGAGCACGTGGCGGGCTCACACGATCGGTGATCTTGTGTGCGTGACAGTCCAACACGTGGCGTGCCAGTCCCACCCCATGCTGCGTCAGTCCACCACGGTCTTTGCAAGCTGGAAGATGTGTTTCAGGAGGGCAAAGTTCTGAAGGCTCTCATTCCTGGTCTTTAATTTTATGTAATTCTTATACTTTTTACAGTATTAGTTTAAAAAAAAACAATATTAATTTACTTGATAATTGTTTTTTACCCTTCTATCTGGCAACAAAACTGACACCTTTTTTTACAAGGAGTCATGTTTGCATAGACCACAATACCTGCAGCCATAATGCAAACAAAAAACATAACTCTGATAGTATAAAAGGTGTCAGTTTTGTTGCCAGATAGAAGGGTAAAAAAAACAATTATCATAGTTTTTACTGGCAAATGAGGTTACAATGGTGTAAATTAATTTACTTGTATTAAAATATATAATTCTTCCACCCAAAATGTATTACATTCCGCACCCCCAAACCCCCAATAATGTTTTCACCCAGTGCCTGTGATCAGTTCCCCACACCATGACAACTCTTTAACTTTGCGACGTCACTTATGGACATTGATCGGATGGGATTGGTTTCGGAAATCCCACAATTACAAAATGCGCGATGCACTTTACATTTTAATTGATCTCAATCGCCGTGCGTTTATATGCCTGGACAATGACGTAAAATGCTTAAGGAAATGAATGCATTCATTTGTTGATTCATGTTTTGACTTGGCTCAATGGACAGATCTACTCGCTCATATTGGACGGCGCGTTTGCCGCACAAATACGTCAGTAATAAAATATTGGCACAATGTGTATCGTTGTAAACAGCACCAAAGCAAACATCATTAATGTAATACACCTTGTGATTTAAAATGAGGTGTGTTGTTTTTAAATGTTTGTTTGAATTCCTGTGTTGCGAACGGAATAATTTAGAGATGTTCCATTTTAGCCTGGATGTCCGCGAGCTGACCGGAACGATGGTGTGCGTGCATACGGATGGCAGACGCGCTTAAGGTAAACATGAAAGATAATTTTCGATTTAAAGCTTTCGTGACTGCAGGGATTCATATTCTTGGTTCTTTCGGTAAAGTCACGTAGAAGGGAAATCATAAAATGACAAGAATAAAACAATACAATTCTCACGACGTTGCGATTGCAACACAAGCAATCATCATCACGTGTGAAACCCACAGCAAGACATTTTTTTGAAAAATTAAATTAAATCGAAACGTCGTGAGAATTTTATTGTTTTATCTTTATTATTTTATTATTTCCCTTCTACGCGACTTTACCGAAAGAACCAAGAAGATGAAAGGTCATTTTAAATCAGGAACCGTGGAACAAAATCTATTTATTTTGAAAAAAATTAAGGAATAATAATAAATGATGAGTTACAGTCCTTTGTCAATCTACCGCTGGATTAAGGCCTGCCCAATTCCGAGTGAAGTCACTGATATTGTTGTTGTCGGTTTTCCATTTCGCTTAAATTGTGTCGATACATGTGAGTGTGGCTTCGTGTTTACATACACCTCTCCTATTAAAATGCACAAAATTCTCGTTGTTATCCCTGTTAAATGCGGCACTATAACTAACATAATTCATTACGGTTATATTTATGTTGTAGAACGTTCCAATTTTTTGCAACTTTTTTCATGAACGATTAAAATATTTCTTCGTTGGGTGATGTCAGTCAAAAACGCATGACTTAAAAACATACTTTTCAAGTGGTTGTTTTTTATATTAATTTTTTCTAATGCGGCACCGCATTGACGAACACTAACGAGAAAGCGAGGGCTGCATGCTGTGTGTGTGCCCATTGCATTCTCCTCCAAAATAATGTCACATGCTCTTTACTCGTACATGGTATCGTGCCAATTAGACTTTAATAAGCACATTCATTCCCCTACGTCATGTGCCTGGAGTGGAATGGTGGTGGTGCAGTGATTAAAGCACGCTACATCGTGAACTCGATAACCTGAGCTTGACCCCTGCTCGTGGCTAACATCAGTGGTGAGTGACCTCTGAACCGCTGCCCGCCCCCCGCCAAAACGTTATTTTCCCACTCGCACTGACCAGTGTGGTGAAGTATGGTTAAACTGCTGAATCAACTCACTGCTGGGCGGTGGTTGGCACACACCCCGGCTCGGCACGAGAGTGCAGGACAGCAAGTGGACTGATCGCCATCTGTTTCCATCTGTACGGGGATACAGCGTTGGCCCCTTGTTGCGAGTGGATTCTATTTCCCGAGCCCTCCGGTTTTCCTCCCCAGGTGTATTCATTACTTGGCTGAAAATATTGTAAAATAAACTAATTAAAAGATCGTCAAATTTTAAAAAATGCGAGAACTTTCTGAAAAAAGAGTCCAACGACTCACGGTGGCTCTCCTGGATAAATACGCAAATTATGTTTCTATAATTATAAAAGGCATCCCACACCATACATTATTACTTAACATTAAACATGTGGTAATATTTACTTTCAGTGTAAACATTTATTTTGCACACAAAAAAGGCACTTTGAGAACCAAACTCTCTGGACAAATGTAATGCATAATGAAGAGTAACGTACGTGTACACGTTTGTAATGCAGGCATTCAGCAGAGCGCCAAGCCTTAGCTCAGCATCAGGGAAGTCGCCATGTGGCTTTAGATGTAAAGGAGTTTCTACCAACGTCTGCCCAAACATTTGGCAGGCATTATCGTGGGAGTAGTGACGCAAAAGGATACAACTGCAATGGATGTCAATCAAATTGAACCGTCAATTTACAACACAAACTGTGCGGTGAGAGTCGCATCACGTGGTGGAGAAACAAAACACACCTGCCCCTTCAGCAAAGTGGAACCACGGGAACCCCTGCGCACGCTACCGCTGAGCCGTGTCACCACTGCCAAGCCGAGACAATGCTTCCCCCAGATAGGCACCCATGTACGTGGAACTCCTTTTGCATCTTAACCGTGCTGATCGGAGGTGCGGGGGAAGGACAACAAACTAAACACAAATGAGTTTACAATCTTGGTTTTAAGGCTGCATAGCTCCTGTGGCTTCCGAATATCTGAAGGAAGAGCGTTCCAGACGGCCACAGAAGCGCATCGGAAAGCGACGCGCGATGCGGTGACCGCCTTTGTTCGATGGCTAAGCCAAAAGACGCTGCGAGAATGAGTTTGCACGATGACGTATGCTCCTTGACGAGAGATGCGTACAGAGTGTAACGCTCCACATACGTTTAAATTATTACAAAATCATAGTAGAATTCTTTTGACATCACTGTACGGACACCATCCACTCATTGACCTGATTTTGTTAATACATATGTATGATTTTGAGAGCACTGACACCATCCACTGAATATGCGTGAGGGCCTACTTTAATTACAGGTAGCTGACCCGATTCCAACTCAGCCACTCACCGTTGCTGGCTCAGCACTGGTAAAATTAACCCGTAAAAACAAAGTTTTTCACTATAAATCCTTTATATGCGTGGCATCGGTTTTATTTTATTATTCATTTCTGTTTTTCTTGAGTAAGAGTTCCATTTTTATCACATTGGTATTTTAAATAAAATATCAAAAAAAATTCCCTTAAAAGTAAATTGTCACGCACAACGAGTCTGTGTGCAAAATGTCAGCTCGATTGGATCACGGGAAGTGGGTTAAAAAACGACAGAAAGATTTGCACGGTCGTAAGCGCGCAAGCAAGCAAGCAAGTGAACTTAATATAAAGAATTTAATAAAAATGAGGGCCACCCAGGCACCTTTTTTAAAATGTGATTGGGTTATTCCCCCTGCCCCCCCCACCTCCACACACGCACAAAGTCATTATCCAGTTATCAGCTGTCAGATTTATTGAGTTTGTATAGACCACACCACCCGTCCTTAATAAAGATGCCCCTTGCATGTCCACTGTGTATTAATTAAAATGCATTGTTGTGCCACTGGGGTATATATTTACCAAGTAAATAAACCTTCACAAGGACACAGATGAGCAGACAGCGGATAAAAAAAAAATCTATGACCAAATTTGGAGCACGAGTGCGTTTAACTTGCAAACAACACCGTTCGACTCTAAAAAAAAAGCTTTGGGCGATTTCAAATCCCGGCAAGATGATCAGCAACATTTAAAGCTTTCGTGACTGCAGAAATTAATATTGTTTGGGTCGCAACACAAGCGATAGAAACGTCGTTGTTTTTTGTTTTCTTTCTTATTTTTTGAACCTATCTACGTGACTTTACCGAAAGACCCAAAGAATATGATCATCAACACACATAACAACAACAACAAAAAAACGGGCGAGGCGTACGGATTAAACTGGCACGAGTGGCGTCGCAAATTGCAACGCGGAGAGAGAGAAATCAGGATTCTGGGGGAGTTTGACTTGCAAAAAACCGCTGTACGCCACGACACCACTCACAATTAGCATTCTGGCTACACGGTGCGACACATATGCCAGCATCTGTGGTGAAATGTGATGGGAAGAATCGCTAATAAACTCAGTAAGTGGAGGGTCTGAATAAAAAAATCTAACTTCTAGCCCCAGTGGTAGTAAACATATTTTTTGCAAAGAAATTTAATGAACCTAAGGATCCTTTTTTACTTTTCAAAAGTTTTTGCGGACAATATTGCTTATAATATGCAGTTAAATTCATATGGTTATTCTTTATTTCGTCATTTTGTTAAATCTTTATAATTTCATAAGGGAGGTTTTTAATTTATTTTGTTGTAAAGATATGTCGGAAATCGCATTTAATTTAAGAGATAAAATAGCATGCTATAATATATAATAGTTTGTTCTGATTATAATTTTCGTACTATGGCACGACTATTGTTAGTATGCGAAGATGCTTCCACTGCGATATATTGATGAGGTTTATACCCCAACATGATATTAAAGGATATATTTTTCTACGTCATACATAGAACACATACAAAAGAGAGTCTAATATATTTTTGAGAACCGCGTATGAAAGATAAATGGCTATAATAATAGCCCAGTTTGTTCATTCCTTCTTTTTGCTAACCTATATTGACCCAACGTGGTGAAGTATGATCAAACAGTCTCCATGAGCGATATGCTGTGGTGAGGGCTTCATCCATCAGTGACGCTAGCCATTGGTAGGAATCGAACTCGGGTCACCAGGTTCAGAGACCTTAACTACACTGCCCCAAATATGTATATGCATGTATCCCCTTCACTTAGCGACACACGCATAACATCAAAATCAGAATATTTATTGATACTGGCGGTAATCCCATGAGCTATAAAGCTCTTTTTCACAGATGTCCAGTCGAGGCAGGTCATAACGGCACAACAACAAACAAGTTTTTAAAAAAAAAAACACAATAAGAGTGCAAAGTATAGGAAAGGTAAAAAAAATCACTTAAAAATATAAATACATACAAATAAAGCCAAAACAAATCATGTATCTTACCAGGTAAAGCCCACTGAGCTATTAGCTTAATTTTCAGAAGCGACCTGGCCACAAATGATAGCTGAACGAAGTGGCTTATCACGTGGAATTTTATAGCGGCCAAATTCTCTAAACAACCTAGACGCATGTTTCTGAATGTGGAGGGAAAACAATCGAGGCCTCCATAGACACGGAAAGTGGCTATGCATATCATGTGCTCAATATGGATATCAGTCTGGTTGTTTTGCACATTCACAAGACGGGTACGCAGGTGAGTGTTGC
This sequence comes from Lethenteron reissneri, assembly GCF_015708825.2. Lineage (NCBI taxonomy): Eukaryota > Metazoa > Chordata > Hyperoartia > Petromyzontiformes > Petromyzontidae > Lethenteron > Lethenteron reissneri. The sequence continues at coordinate 12,772,788 of NC_083796.1, forward strand.
GAGAGACGTGGGCAGCTGGATAGCGAGATCTCCGTTTAATCCTGGATTGTTTGCAGTCTCATTATGCATGTTACATGCATGCTGTGATAAGGTCAATTTCTAAACGCAAACATGTGTTTGTAATTGCCGTGAAGGGGTGCATTAGTGTGTGTGTGTGTACACGTTTGGTTATTGCAAAACCTCTGTTGTTGTTTCTCTCCCCTTTTCCCATGGGCCCCCACAGCTCAATTCGATGTGGCACAGAGACCCGCTGCATTGTGATGTCGTGGCGTGTGTCGGTGCATCCCGTGTTTATGCATTGCCATTGTTCATGCACCCGGCCTGCCAACAAATGTTCGCCGCAGCACTGCCAGGGCACATCTATAGTTTACATAAATGCATCGCTTTTCACCAATATAAACGGCTTTGCGTCTCATGTTATTTAACATTTGTTCTTTGAGACCTGACGTAACCTTGCAGACCGCATCTTCTTTCCCACGGCGCTCATGCATAATTTTAGACTTTGACAATTGTACGTGTCCTACCGTGAACCGATCCTGCAGCGCGTGACAAAAGCCTCTAACGAAGAAGCCATGTTCCATGCTTTAGGGGGGAGGGGGATGTTCGCCGTGGAGATGGAGCAATGAAATCAGCTTGTGGAGGTGCTAGGCAAGGGATAGGCCTTCATTCCAGCAGTGGATTGGGTCACCGCGGTGGCGAGATTTTATCTCCCCGCCTGGTATGCAGGGGGTTGTTGGTTAGATCACAAACCTTACCCCTGCTGTATATTTTAAGTTTGCGTGTTGCCACCCCCCCCCCCCCCCCGTGGTTGCGTGGATTATTCTCCGGGTCCTCCGGTTTTACCCCTCCACACATCGAAACGTGCGTTTATACAATTTGGCCGCTATGCATTTCCACGCGTCAAGCCACTTTGTTGAGCTACCGAATGTGGCCAGGTCGCTTTTGAAAAAGAGCTTGGTGGGGTTGACCTGGTAAAATAAAATAAAAAATAGTTTAGGTTTTAGTTTAGTTGCAGTGCACACCGTGTAAGCGCCTTGTTATGCACATTTATATAAATGAAAAGGCTCCCAGCTCTCAAACTGAGCATTAGGAATTCTAATCAAATAACCGGACAGCTGGTGGTGGTGTGGTTGCAGCAGGCGGATCACAATTGCGAGACTGGAGAGACTGGGACGCCACCATAGAAATGTTGGACGTTGAGTGTTCAGCCCTGGTCATCAGCCAATATCAGCATTGCCCAATGCTCGTATGGAAATAGAGTCACCGATTAGTTTTTTGTTTGTTTAAATAAAAAAAACATTTTCAAACTTTGGAAAATGAACGTGGATCTTTCATGACAGTTTCAGTGTTACAGTGTTACAATTGAGCGGGAATAGATATTGCACATCCCTTGTTATTCCACTTTCCTTGGCAACAAAATCGAGGCCGCGTCCAACGTCACATCGCTGGTTTTGAATCCTGTTTTGTTCATGGCGGGGGGGGGGGGGAAATCAAAGATATAAACAGAGAAGTTTTTTATTAAAGCATATAAAAACAATATGCCTTGCCAGTAGAAAAATAGTAAAAAATATATTTATATAAGCCCCCTCTAGAGGGTTTTTTTGGCCTACTCTTCCACGCTGGCAAGCCACTACGGTAGAGGTGGGAGCACCCACGCCTTAACCCCGTCACGAGCCCACCGTTCTGGACACCAGCAGCAGAAGCCCTTCTGGAAGCTGAACATCTCTCTTGCGGAAAAGTCACGGCACCAATGGGGTTGGTGGGGTGGGGGGGGGAGGGCACCACAGATGTCAAAGACAGGAGCCTCATTCAAGATCCCGTGGGCTGTGCCTCCTGGCTGGCTTCACGCTAAGACTTCCCATGAACAATGATGACCGGGCAATCGCAAACGTGGCGAGCACGCCGTGAACGGTTTTTTCCTCTTTGGTTTCATCACTTCTCTGCAAGACAAACAAAGGTTCATTCAGTTTAACACGTGGTAGGCTTTGCGACCAACGTCATACATAATACCCTGCATTATGAAAGGTTCATTCGCCGTTCGATGGTATCCTTTACCGGATTTCCAAACTCGATCTGACCTTCGGCTATGTTGCGATGGACTTTACGACTGGAGAAGGACCCCCCCCCCCCCACCCACCACGCATAACCTGCTGCATCGACTACAGCTGCTGCGTGGACCCATTCGTTTATCCCCGAGGTGGACGGAGGCGGGAGGAATTTAAGACACCGAGCCATCATTGAATCCACCTTGCCGGGAGATCAAATCGAACCGGTGACCCTCCGGATTGCAAATCCAGCGTGCTGCTTATACCCATAAGACCACAGAATCGAAATGGGAACATTTATTTATTTATACCGGAGAAATCCGACGAGCCACGAAGCTCTTCTCCACATATGCCCAGGAGGGGCGGCGCCAACAGCATCGCCGGCATTGATTGGCACCCCCCTCCCCCCAGCACCTCCGATTAGCCGCGGTTGGCTGCTGTGCGGTGCGAAAGAAGTTCAACCTACAATCGTACATACAAAGACAAAGATCCCCCGTATAGCTTTAACAGACTGTAGGGGCAAGTGCTGTTAGCGAGCACCTATGAAGGCCGGCACGGCACACGAGGGGGTGGGTGGCCAGCACCACGCCCGACCGCCTTTGTCTCCCCAGTGGCGATGTTTACACACCACACCAGGTACTCATTTCAGGCTGATTCGGCCCAGGACCGGTTCAGATAATCGTCACTGGTGTTGGCCGTGAGCGTGAATCGAACCCGGGTCGAACCCGGGTCGCCAGTTTCGTAGCGCAGCGCGCTAACCGCTACACCACCGCTCCCCGTACATACACGTGCATACACACGGTGCAGCACGCACTCCCCGACAGCCGCGGGCGACGCGTTCGGCTTTGAGTTACCGACGCGAGGGGATCCACGCGGCCCGAGGCGGCTGGAGGATCGGAGCTGCAAGTCAAAGTGCAGCGAGGTCCTTGTGATAACCTTTAAAGTATGCCCCCAGGTCAAGGGCCACGAGTTATATCTGCTGATAAGCTATCAGACGTAACCCTCGGGTCGGAGGACAGAAGGCGGTTTTTTTTTGGGGGGGGGGGGGGGAGAGGGGTTCCTGACTTTCTTACAGATTTATTTAAGTATATATTTTTTCTTCTTCTTCTTTTTTTGCTCGTACATTCATTGATGAACGTTGCTGTTCGCTCGTCCACATGCTCGGCGCTCGTCACGTGGCTGCTTAGGGTTGGTGGGTCGCGTGCGGATGGAGCCTGCTCGAGACACCTGTCAGCACAGCGGTGAGGCTCCTATAGGAGGCAGTGCAGCAGAGCGAGGTCGAGATGCCAGCTGCGTGGAGTCTCTCCGGCACGTTCTCGTGACATCGGTGTACGTGTGTCGGAGCAAATATCCCGACGAGGGAATCTTCCCAACATCTCATTCTTCACCTGAGGACGGCTGCTTGCGTTGTGGCCGAAACGTCGTGAGAATTATTTTATTATGTTTTATTTTTATTATTTTATTACTTCCCTTCTACGTGACTTTACCGAAAGAACCAAGAAGATGAATCCCTGCAGTCACGAAAGTTTTAAATCGAAATCTCATGCAGTGTTCATGAAAATCTCTTCTGGATAAATAATTCCATTTGTACGCTTTACTTAGTGGTGGTCTTCAGGCTCTGTGCTTTATTTTACCAACCTATCGAAGTTAAAAGCACAAGCGCATTATGAGTGCAGAGAAAACATTTTTTTACGTAAATTACGGCTTCGTTTGAAAATAAATGTCCGTATTTTGACTCGTGAATTGTTTCAAGCTTGCCATGCACCCTGAGGCTCCATTAGTGCAATTTCTCAACACGGCACGCGTTCCCTCATTGTCTTAAAGGAGCACGTTATTATTGTTGTTCTTATTAGTGTTGTTATTGGAAGCCCCGCTAAACGGATGCGTAAATATTCTTTGGGTTTTTCGGTAAAGTCATGTAAAACAAAAAACATTTTTTTCGATCGCAACACAAGCAATCGTCATCAGGCTCTTTCTTCTCCTGATGACGATCACTTGTGTTGCGATCGAAACGTCGTAGTTTTTTGTAAACAACATTTTTTTGCTCTACGCGCCTTTACCGAAAGACCCAAAGAATATGAACTCCTGCAGTCACGAAAGCTTTAAGTCAGGATGCGTAAATAATTCTTCTGTCTAAATACGGCTTTGACGCTTGTAGATGGTGCAAGTCGAGCGATAAGTAGCTGAATATTTAGTAGCGACGTGCCCCGCACTTTCAAGAGCCCAGCGCTAAATTCTTTCAAGCTATCAATTCCGTATCATCATGGGACCTCCTTTGCAAGTACCAAAATGTGATCATAGGTTTTCCCTTTTTTCTGGCAACAAAACAGGTGTTAAGATGTTAAAACACCAAACTGAAACCTTTTACAAGGAGTCATGTCTGCATTAACCACAATGCTTGTGGTCTCTGGTGTGGACCAATCAGTTTCAAGGACAATGCATATATTATCAAAGCATGTTTTTTGTTTGCATTCGGACCACAATCATTGTGGCTAGTGCAGACATGATTCCTTGTAAAAGGTTTCAGTTTGGTGTTTTACCATCTTAACACCTGTTTTGTTGCTTGGTGGTGGGGGGGGGGGGCTTGGTGGTGTGGGGGGGGGGCTTGGTGATGTGGGGGATGGTTTGGCGGAGAGAATCGGGAGCGGCCACGATTCTCGCGAACGCTTCGGCAGCCCCTGGCCGATGTCGGGAATTCAATACGAGGGTGAAACCCTCTCCCGTCGAGCTCCCACGCGAAGACAACGCACAGCCTCAACCAAGCAGGTGGTGCTCATTAATTTTTATAAATCCCAGGGGGGCCGCGGGAGAGGCAGGCGAAGTGGGGGGCGGGGGGGGTGCTGAGGAAGGGGCTGAGCCAACTCTAGCAGGTATGTCGACTCAAGATCTCGGAAGTTGGAAGTCTGCTGTTGTACGTAATGAAATCAGCGTCGGTGCCATAGCCAGCATCGATATGTGCAGCGCATGGGCGAAATGTCGAGGTGACGCGCCTTGAGTGCCGTTTGCGAGTGCCTCTATGAAGGCTGCCACAACACTACTGCCCGCCTTTGTCTCCTCAGTGCTGATGGTTTACACACCACGCCAGATACTCCTATGAGGCCGAGTCGACTTAGGGGAGGCCCAGGGCAGATTCAGATATATTTGCCACTCATGTTAGCCATGACCCACGTGACATGTCTGTGTATACATGCCGCCACACAACCTTATTTCGTAGTAGAGAGTCGATAGCAGTCGGTCTGCTGTAATCCCAGAGACACAGCGCTCAGTTTCTGGTTGCACGCAACACCGTTGCTTAAATATGTAATGACGACTTGGACGCACTCGTCTTGAGATGGTTTCTTTATTTAAGGAGCCACGTGCTCACACTCGAACAGGCGGAGACCCCCACTGCAACAGCCCCGAGTCTCCCGCGCATCTCCCTTATATACGGTCCGAGGCCACGCCCCCATTCCAGAATCTTCTTGCTGGTTTTAGACCGCTCGCTCTACCGGTAGACTCCACCGTCCTCTTACGTCACCTGGCCACGCCCTTATTCTCGATCATTCCCGTAGCAACCAGTCAATTCGTACTGCAAGCTGACTCCCCTGCCATTACCTCCCGTGGCCACTTGTCTATTCGTACTGCAAGCTGACTCTCCTGTCTTTACCTCCCATGGCCACCAGTCCATTCGCACTGCAGGCTGACTCCCCTGTCATTACCTCCGATGGCCACTAGTCCACTCACACTGCAGGCTGACTCCCCTGTCATTACCTCGCGTGGCCACTAGTCCATTCCAACTGCAGACTGACTCTACTGTCATTACACATACACACATCAACTGGATATGCACAGGTTCAACTAAAACTGGGCCTTCCCTGAGTCTACTCGGCCTGCAACAAACAATTAGCGTCAACATCGGCCACACCGCTTTTGAGCACGCTGTGCCGGGCTTCATAGATGCTCGCTCAAAAAAGGAAAGAACTCAGCTCACCAGTGTTTTGTGTGATACATGCGGGAATGTTTTGCCAATTCATACGCACACACGTGCAATGACACGTACAATACATGAATAATCGGGCCTCCAGAAATAAAAAATAAAAACCATAACAAGCTCCATCCCCCACTCACAGACCTGTAGATCAAAAAGAAAAAAAATGTTACTTTGAGAAAAAAAACACACATCACAAATAAAGCAATGTGCTTTGATTTGATTATTGGGGCATGTAGTACGTGTGCTGTATTCACTTATCTGAGTCAGACCTATCTCTCATTTAGAGTGGCCTTTAGGTAATACGTTAGATTTATCAGACGCACAAAGTGACATCTTGGTTCTAACACCATTTGCATTCTACCAGATAATTGAACCACCCAATGGTAAAGTCAATAATAAAGATATTCAATAATAACACATCTCCCCTGCTGGCTTAATCCCGGGCAAAATACTTTAATGTAATTTGCTACGGAAAAATTCTAATCAGGAAAGAATTCCCCAAGCTACTTCCCCCTACACCTCCTGCGCACAGAGCACGAAAGCACAGTTCCTCGCGCTTGGCCTCCTTAGTCACTTGCTGATCTTTATCCGAAGCATCGGTTTTGGACGGGCTTACAAATTTTGCTGCTGATTTTTTTTGGTGGAAATCTGCGACAATTTTTGTATAATTTTTTATTTAGCAGGGCCAGGCCCGCCTTTTTTAAAGCATGCGCATATCCATTTTATCGCGAAATATCACCGGTGGCATATTTAATGAGCAGCTTTATCAAGCACGACAGCTGTGGCACTACTTTTGTGTTTTCGCGATTGCTTATTTATTTATTTACTTCGGGAATGCTCGCGAACATTGCCGAGTAAACGGTACGCAATTACCCTTTACGATGTTTCGTCCACGTGCATTTGAAGTCATTGACCGCGTGTGTCGTGGTGGGTGTTCAATGCTGCTGTGGAAGACGCATGCGTTCCACGATGACCGATGAGGATCTCCTTTATGTTGACTCGGCCTAAAATCAGTCGCCTGCCCGCCCCCATCACCACCACCACCCTCCCGCGCTGGTAAAAGCAAAGTCTGCGGTAGACAATGCAAAGGCGCGTGCAGATACAACACGTGTGCCTGTGCTCGTGTGACGAAGCCATGTCAATGCGAACTTATCACACGCTTGCAGATTAACTTGAGTGCGAAACCCTTAGTTGTTGATTGTATGCATGTTGAACTTACATCATGAGACCTCCTTTGCCAGTACCAAAATATAAGAATAGATTTTCCCCTTTTTTTCTGGCAACAAAACTAAAACCTTTTTTTTGCATTCTGACCACAAGTGTTGTGGTTAATGCAGACGTGATTCCTTGTAAAAAAAAAAAAGGTTTCAGTTTTATTGCCAGAAAAAATTGGAAAAACCTATTTTTACATGTTGAACTTCTTTCGCACCGTACGCAACCCACTGTGCTCATTGGAGGTGGGGATGGAGATAACAAACTGAACACTAAAAGCAGTTCGAAAAGAAATGAGTTTTCAATGCCGTGTATGTGTATCTTCGTTATCATTCCTGCTAAGATGTGGCGAAGCATGGTGGTAACGTTTGCCATCACTGGCACGATGACGGCATCACTGGCACGGTATGATGAGGCGTCAGTGTGTCCCAGAGGTCGCAAACGGGTTTTGATTCCTTACCCGTACCCGTACCCGGCCGCACCAGGGTCGCAAACGGGTACCCGTACCCGGCCGTACCCGTACCCTACCCGTACCCGGCCGGATACGGGTAGGGTACGGGTATCGGGTACCTGATTGCGACCTCTGGGATAAAGCCATGTTGCAGGCGCGGGTGGGTTGATTCTAGGAACTTGAATTGTGAGAAGAGACAAGACGTTGGGAAATGAGTGACAAACGGTTACTCACCAGTGACTCACGGTCTACCCGTACCCGGCCGCACCAGGGTCGCAAACGGGTACCTGTAACTGGCCGGGTACGGGTAGCCGGGTATCGGGTAGGGTACGGGTATCGGGTACCCGGTTGCGACCTCTGGACTGTGTCCTCGTGGCCTTGAGGCCCAAGGGGACGAGCCGTCTCTGGAGCCGCCTGTGTTATACTGCACGTCGGGACGGTGGATGAGGCTCGTGAAGAGCGCTGCTGTGAGCAGTTGGAGGCAATAGCCCTACAACAACAACAACGACAACACGAACGGAGGGCAGAGGAGCGGCGCTGCTCACAACAACGAGCGAAGCGCAGGCCGTCAAAAAATGCAGCAAATTGTTGGCACAGTAGGGAGCACAGCTAGTGCATCTTGGTCAGTCAACCGAATTCACCTGGGTCTGTCCCGTGACCTCCTGCCGAGTGGGGGTTCGACACTTCACGTGACCTTTGAAGTGCACGTAGCCTGGCACAAGCGCCGTGGTGACGTCGTCGCCACTTTGTGGCGAACGGCGGTTGTTGTCGTGCTGGCGGTGTTGGGATCCAGATGTAATAATGGTCTTCCTGGGGTAGACATTTAAATGTCTTGACTAACAGTGAAAGTATGGCTTGCGTGTGTGTGTGTTTAAGAGGGAAGGGGCAGTCTGCCTCCAACAACAACTGAGGGCAGAGGAGCGACGCTCACAGTAAATGTTGTGGATTTACTCTCCAACACACCAGTGGGCTGAAGTAGTAACTAACTGGCGCGTTTGTTATGTTACAAACCTTACTGGCTGTGTCGGGTGGTGGAGAGTTACGACACATTTATACTTACGCGATCTAACCCAAAAAACCTTAAATATGATCTGTTTACCCTGTCTGCCCTGACACTTGATGACTGGGGGACATTGTTTTGACCAAACTCAATCCTAACAGACTGCCCATTGCTTGGAATTTGCTTTTGGAACGCGTCGAACTATTGCTCAGGAAGGGAACAGTTTTGACTTAAAGCTTTCGTGACTGCAGGAATTCATATTCTTGAGTCTTTCGGTAAAAGTCACGTAGATAGGTTGAAATAAAATAACAACAACAAAAACTACGGCGTTTCGATCGCAACGCAAGCAATCATCATCACGAGAAAAACAAATAGCGGGAAAGTTTCTTAGGCAGGATGTTTCAAAGGTTTGAAATGGGTGTAGCCCAAGGGTCATAAGCCGAGTGGGCGGAGCTAGTGATGTTAAAGTGATACATTTGCATGTCAATGTAAGATCGGAGAGCCACCGCCACATTGCAGAAAACGAGTAACGGTGGCTGTGTTAGTGAGACATTTAACCTGTTAATGTAAAACCAGAGGGAACAGTTGTTTAATTCATTACCTGTTGGTGATTATACACATATCCCCTTGACAATTGCATCTTAAATGTCCGCGTAAATTATCCGCAGGCCCATTGCGCGTTTATTACTTAGTCACCAATGTTCCCGAATGCAGCAGTTGATTTGTGATTAACTTTGAACTATGACCTCGAACCATGAGGCGAGGACGTTCACCCACATGCAATAAACTGTGTAATACAATCTCCGCTTCATATTTCAGGATACAGCCAATATATATACCGTTCCCATCCACATCCTCCTTTCAGTGTACGCCTTTCTTGGATGCAGCCGTTGTTAGCAACATTCACTCAACAATTTTCCAGGAAATGAGTCTTGCCAAACTCTTAAGGGCATTCCCAAAGGGTCATGAGGCCCAGGTTGTTTAACTCTTCCACGGGGAGCGCTTTTGTCATTGACTGTATAGATATTCCCATGGACAGAGGAAAACACAAATTCCATACATTTTATTCCGTATTATAAACATGTCAATAAAACTGTGTACAACAAAAAAACTACAAAACACACACACAAGTATGTGACGCTCAGGAAGTGAAGTCATCTTAAGTGCTTTAGCAGATGATGATATACTCTGTTCCCATTGATAATTCATTATTAGTTGTGCTGAATGTGCGTATCTATGAAAGGGGCTAAACAACTCCACGTTTTGACTATTGGGGTCAAGTTCTGAGCACCTGTTAAAGAGGACACATGGCACATCACTGTGTCGTGATCAGCACCCATTTCCATTTTATAAATACGGTACTTGCGAACGGAGATGGCGGTATGGACATTTGAGGGTGAAGCAACTCCAAACGAAGACGCAGAACAGCGATTCTACATATTGCGCTTGCTTTGCTTCGTGTCAAGCGCAACAACTTTACTGCGAAATAAACATTGCCATCATCTGTCAAAGTTTTTCGTTTTTAGACGAAGCCCTTTGGCAGGCGAACGAAGGCGTGCGGATCGCGAAGTTTGTTGTCCTTGCCCGGCCCGGCACCTCCGATTAGCACGGTTGGTTTACGTACGGCGCGAAAGAAGTTCAACACACAGTACATATATACACTACACCCGCCATGTACCCAGAGGCAGGCACAGCAGGCAACCCACCCACCCTTGCACCGCCCAACGGTAGCCGCCCCAGCAGCGCAAGGAGCCAACACTTGCACCAGGCGAGGTTAATGGAAGATACCGGAGGGGTAAACGCCAATTGCCTGCAACCGATACCTTTCCTAATCACGTTTGCGCGCGGGGGGGGCAGTTTACGGCCTCAGCTCCATGGGAACTAACGGACCACTGATTGAGTTTTACTGCGTTAACAGCATTACGCCGGGACGCGGTGCCGGGGAGACAGAGAGACACAGAGAGAGACAGAGAGACAGAGAGAGAGAAAGCGCAGCTGATGGACGCGGGGTGGGGGTGCCTCGCACGAATTCGCCTCGGATCGTGGTGGTGGTGGTGGGATGGGGGCAGCCACGGATCGAGTGGCGGTGCCCGGCGATAGGGGGGGAGGGGGGGGGGTGTAGGGGGGGGCCGCTGTAGCCCCCCGAGCCCGGGGTCACCACGAGTGCAAACCCGCGAGACGCAGCAGCAGGTTCTTTGTCCCAGACCAGTAGCTTCTCCCCCCCCCCCCCCCGCAAACCTTTTGAAGTCAAAGTGATTTGCTGCTCATGAGCACAAGCAGGCAACCCCCCCACCCCGTGCTCACCATCTCTTTTTTTACAGGCCAGTGGTGGGAATTCCACATTCCTATGGCGGGAATGGCTACATCTACAAGCATGTGAATTTTAGTAGGGACGACCCCCCCCCCCATGCTTTGCTTGTCGAGTACCCACGACCAGACCTATCAACTGTCCACGTGTCCCGACCGGCATTTGGCAAGGTGAAACTCGCAATGTGATATGCATACATTGTAAATAATCAAGCAACTACTAATTTGCAATTGTATTACATTCACGAGTAATGAACACCTCGAACATTGAGTTCACAATTAATACGTTAATAGCAATTACCTGCTCGATAACATCTCACTGCTGTGGCAAAATGTTATCCAGCCGCGCCTGGTACGCAGGAGGTCAGTCGGTTCAACCCCGACCTTGACGATGCGTGTTGTATATTTGGAGTTCGCAAGGTTCTCTCTCTCGGCGTGGTCGCGTGGATTTTTCTCTCCTCCAGGTCCTCCAGTTTTGCCCTCCACGTTTAGAAACATGTGTAATGACAGTAGAGTCAACCTACGGTGTGAGTGGACTCGTGGCCACGGTAGGTGATGACAGGGGAGTCAGCCTGCAGTGCGAATGGACTAGTGACCACGAGAGGTAATGACAGGGGAGTCAGCCTGCAGTGCGAGTGGACTAGTGGCCACGAGAGGTAATGACAGGGGAGTCAGCTTGCAGTGCGAATGGACTAGTGGCCACGAGAGGAAATGACAGGGGAGTCAGCCTGCAGTGCGAATGAACTGGTGGCCACGGGAAGTAATGACAGGGGTAGTCAGCCTGCAATACGAATGGACTAGTGGCCACGGGAGGTAATGACAGGGGAGTCATCCTGCAGTGCGAGTGGACTAGTGGCCACGAGAGGTAATGACAGGGGAGTCAGCTTGCAATACGAGTGGACTGGTGTCTGCGGGAATGATCGAGAACAGGAGCGTGGCCAGGTGACGGAAGAGAACGGTGGAGTCTACCGGTAGAGCGAGCGGTCTAGAACCAGCGAGAAGATTCCGGAATGGGGGCGTGGCCTCGGACCGTATATAAGGAAAATGCGCGGGAGACTCGGGGCTTTTGCAGTGGAGTCTCTGCCTGTTCAAGGGAGCGTGTCTTCAATTAAAGAAACCATCTCAAGATAGTGTGTCAAGTCGTCATTACACATGCATTCAGATCATTTCGACTGCAGCTTTAAATTCCCACGTGTGGTGATGATTATGATGATGATATCAGCCACTTCGATTAGCTGTCATGCATGGCCAGGCCGCCTGACAAAATAGCTCATCATAGCTGAGTCGGCTTTACTTGGTAAATAAAATTGTTCATAGTATGTAGATGCAATATATGCATGATTTAACATTTTACGAGCACTGCTTGCTCATCTGGCTTGAGCATACCGCAACGTGACCACCGCCATCACGTGAATTACGTCGAGATGAGATGTTACACATCTCACGTTACACATCTCATCTCTGCGGCGGGGGTACACACATACCACGCACGGCTTGGGGAACCACTGAGCTGGAGACGTCCTGCATTGACAACCTTGCACTCCGTGTCAAGGGCACTCTGGCTTCCTCCCACATGCAAAATGACCCTATGGAATTGGCCAAACGTCACGAGCACAGAACCCGCCCGTGAAATGATCGTGCAGACCCCCCCAAGTCGGGTTCACCTGAGTCTCCGAGTAGACCGTGAATGATTACGTTGGTTTGGAATTGTGGATGTAACCATTCACCGCCCACTCGCATCACCACCGGCGATCGGATGAATCGTCACGATTCAAGGTCGTGATTTAACTTCACGTATCGATTGTTTGAAAAAAAGTATGCTTTGTTCGTATTTTTTCTTGTTCTGCATAATGTTTTACAGTTTTGCTCACTCCATCGGCCTAAATGTTGCAGCAGCATGTCATTAGAGTATAATTTGTATAAATGGGAAAACACCGTTTCTCATGTGATTGATGTATTGTGAGCCTTTAGGGATTGATGCTGATTAATGATTCGAAGCTTCGCGACATCTATTTCATTGTCCTGTATTACTAGCTGCTAGCCCTTTGACAATCACTCGCTCTTTTGCCGGATAGATTTTTGTAACTATTACATGTGCACACGAAGAAACTTGCAATTTTTTTTGTTACAATGTAGATGATAGTAGATGATAGTAGATGATAGTCTTCGCATTTGGGCGTTTGGGGTTGACAAATAGTTTATTCTTTGTGAGCGGTGTCGCAAAATATCTTTCGGGTCCCCTTTAGAATCAGAACAGTAGACAGCATCGGGAGTGTTAAAATAATCTCCATAAAAAAATAAACTGGAGCATTGATAAGCACATTAACCACTAAATTGTCTCCAACAAAAATTAAAAATGCGAAACTAAATTAAATTTGGCGAGCTTAACATTACAGTCTTTTGGCATTTTTCCCACCCTTTAATGAACACATTACAGCGTCCAGCTTATCATCCTCACAAGGCCAGTAAAGTGAGCAACACTTTGTGCCTTACGGAGATATGAGATCTTACCACACACCCCCACCCCCCCATAGGAATGTGAAATTTCCGCCAATACAGAGGACAAACAAACACATTATTACCACTTCCTGCTAATTTGACCAGTATAACAATTTAACCTTATGCCAGAACACAATTAGTTGCTTAAAATAAAGTTTAAAGAAAACCCATAATACTGTGTTTGTACTTTGACAGAAAATAAGCACGCAATGATAAAAAAAAATTGACGTGACAAAATGCAAACCATCATCGGAAAGCTTTGAAGACATCATGGTGTTCGTGGGATTATTGTTGTTGTGTGTGGATCACAGTGTCAGCACTTGGGCATTTCAGTGGAGAGACTTCGCCCTCCCAACTGATATTTAGCTCGTCCCTTTGACCCACCCCCCCACACCCCCCAGATGAGTTATCGGATTATGCCACCGTATAGGGAATAATGCGCGTGAGTGAGCGTCGTAAATTTCCCCAATAACGGCTCGGAATCATTTGTGCGAGGAGCTCAAATGGCCCACTGCAGTGGCGCGTCGATTTAAAAAAAAAACATGAGAAGGTATTTTACCGTGGATTTTAATGCGACTCTTCTTACATACCCTCCTGCCCACAAATGTCCTCGTTCATAAACAACTGTTATTAAAATGTGGCGGAGTTCTTGCGTACAATGGGGCCCCCGTGTCTCACAAAGGGGCTTTTATTATGTTCTGAAATACAGGCGGCAACGCGGCACAAAAGGAATAACTGGATTTGAATCCAGCCCCTGTTTGACCTGACGCGCGAGTTCCCGGCACAAATAAGTGACGGAGAGAGTGACGTGGATAATCCGCGCTTTGAAATTGGCAATGCAAACTACAAATCATTCGCGTTATGTTTTAAATGTAAGGTTCATTTATGATTGCAATATTCATCGCATCGTATCGTCTCTCTGTGCGTAAGCGCACTTACGCTGTTTACTTATTTAACCTATGTGAGGGGGGATAAAAATAAAAGCGCTCGTACTAAAGCACAATGCTGCTGTGAGCTCTTCATTTGCCATCTATTCAAGATTAATATTTACACGCACATGGCGGGGGAGGGGAAGAAATGAAAGTAGTCCGTTTGGTTGCTCGGTTAGTTGCTGTGTCTCCGAGTTCAGCAGCAAGATGAAACCGTGACATTTCAGACGAACAGGGCACATTGTTATTGCACGAGGATTGCCGACTTAGTTGCTGCTGTAAGTGAAATTGACATTTAATTGAGAATAAATGATATCGGGAATTGAATTACTCATGCCAATAATTGAATTGCTGTTATCGAGAAATAGCAATTAGGAGGCCAGCCGCACAAAACCCCTGTTGCTTGAGAGCCCCCTCACCCCAGCCCCCACCCCAGCCCCCAGCCCCCACCCCAGCCCCCACCCCAGCCCCCACCCCCAACATAACCCCAGCCCCCACCCCAGCCCCCACCCATTCCCAGCCCTCACCCCTCACATAACTCCAGCCCCTACCCCAACCCCCACCCCCACCCATTCCCAGCCCCCACCCCAGCCTCCACTCCAGCCCCCACCCATTTTCAGCCCCCACCCCAGCCCAGTCTGCACCCCCACCCATTCCAAGCCCCCACCCCAGCCCCCACCCATTCCCAGCCGCCCCCCACCCCCACCCCAGCCCCCACCCCCACCCATTCCCAGCCCCCACCCCAGCTCCCACCCCAGCCCCCACCCCAGCCCCCACCCCCACCCATTCCCAGCCCCCACCCCAGCTCCCACCCCAGCCCCCACCCCAGCCCCCACCCCCACCCATTCCCAGCCCCCACCCCAGCCCCCACCCATTCCCAGCCGCCCCCCACCCCCACCCCAGCCCCCACCCCCACCTCACCCCCACCTCACCCCAGCCCCCACCCCCACCTCACCCCAGCCCCCGTGTTGTGCTTGAACCGGCCCCGTGTTTTACTTTCGAGCCGAGAGGACAAGAGCCCTCTGGGTTCCACTTGCTCACATAGTTTTTACTTACAGTTTACAACTTGCACGCATTCGCTCGTTTAATTCGTCCGCTCCGATTTTCACCCCGATTCGTTACGTTTTGTGTTGTGTGCTGCTCCTGCTCGAGGAGTTGGTACTCCAAACAGAAACACACAAAATCTAATGATATATTTTTTAAGAAAGAAGAAAGGATAAAGGAGCAGCCCTGCAATGCCTCGCTTACACCACTGCCGGTGGAAAGGACCTCCTCGAGAGAGAGAGAGAAAGCTCTGGAGGGTCCCCCTCTCGAGCGTATTTTGGCATTCTCTTCCATCCTGGCCAGAACATTTTGGAAGAGACGCGAGTTACGCGCACTTTACCCCACCTCTTGTGTTGAACCCATTCGAACCGCTGGGTGGTTGGGCGGAGTGGGGGGGATTTAAGAAACCGTTTCAAATGCCGCACCTCCGATTAGCACGGTGAGCTAAGTACGGTGGCGAATGTAGTTCACCATTACATAGATACAGCGCGCCAGGAGGTTAAAGCGGCGAGCTCTGTATCACAAGTCCAGCGTGATGACCGTTACTCCACACCAGCATCCCAATAACTTAAGTATAATGCGACGTATTTACGCATTCCATTTGTATATTGTACATCTATACAAATATACTCTGTATGCATGTATGTATTTTTGTTTAAGATTATGGAAGGTTATGGGGGTCAGATAATAAGGGTGGCCTTTTATCTCTGCAAATCTTTTTTTTTAAACCCTGTAATTTCTGTGACAATTAACTTATTGATTTATATAATAAAGGAAGATTAACTGCTTATATCAATAACTCAATATTTTATGGCAGTAATTGAATGCTTGATAGAACTGGCTGATTAAAATGCCAATTTGGTTTGCCATAATTTGTATGCAAACTGAACGGTGTGGAGCGCAAGACTCAACATCGCCGCCTTCCCTCCCTTGGGCATTGCGCATCATCATCTCCCACCACGTGTCCACACACGCACGTCTCCCACCACGTGTCCACACACTCATCATCTCCCACCACGTGTCCACACACTCATCATCTCCCACCACGTATCCACACACTCATCATCTCCCACCACGTGTCCACACACTCATCATCTCCCACCACGTATCCACACATGCATCATCTCCCACGACGTATCCACGAATGCATCACCTCTATGCTTAAAATGTAATTTTCCCTTCATCCCGAACTTGATTGTGTTTCAATGGTTATATTTTTGGTATCGTAACAAATAAATCAATCTTATGTTTCCTAAAATCTTACCCGTAGATCAAACCCCCCATTGAGTGCATTGCAATAACTCAAATCGTCCACACCGTTCACAATTTCTAGACGCAGCGCCGCTATATAACTCTGCCATTGATTCTACCATCATTCCTGATCGCTCCAGCCTCGTCCCCCCGGGCTCAGCTGTTTATATCTCACAAATACATCCTTGTATTTGTTCCCCCATGTGCCCGCAAAATCGCTGCAATCCAACCAGCCCATCCACCCACTCATCAACCCATTTACCCTCCACCCCCTTCCTTGACAATCGACGTGCCACTGATTGAACCCTCCACGAGGGTGTGACAGTCTAAAGTTAGCGGAACAGCGTTCGGCAAGGGCCTCGACCTTACGGCAACAGTAGTCGCACCTTCACACCTCTGCAGGAATCGCTGTCAGCGTTCAAGAGAAACTCTGCCCCCCCCCCACACCACCACCCTTTCTGCCGACATTTAAAGAGGGTCCTCCCATCTGTCCCGTCTCTTCAACGCCGAGCCTCGGACTGTATCAAACTTCACAACCCAGACGCTGCTCGTTCCCCAAGGCCCTCCCCTAACCGCGAGTACTAACAGGCCCATTTGCATTTGCAATTATCTAAGAGGGGAACGATTGTAAATATAGCCGCGGTTAGGCCGGGAATAATGCACCGGCGCCCAACATCAATGGAGACGGGTGGAAGTCTGGATTTGGAATGCCGTGGAACGCAAACCCTGAACTGGGCGAATGTAGAGATCGGCACGGTAGTTATGCGGTGTACACTTCTCTGCGTGCATTGCTGTGCTTTCCTCTCTCTCTCTCTCTGGATATACTCTGGTTTCCTTCCACGTGTGATAAAAAATGTTCACGGGAAAGAGCTATATATCCCAGTCGAAGCATTCTGAGACTAGGTTTGTGTTGCCCTGCGTACGCAAAAGACTATTTATCACCATTACTGTTCAGCACATTCATTGGCACTTGTCTCAGCCTTATCATAGCTTCGTTTCGGCCTCTGCAACTGGCATGTCACTGAACAAACGACCGTGATCGCTCACGGACACAGCTCTCTATGGATGACAAGTCGAGGTGTCGTCGTGCATTGACGAGCACGGGCAGTGCAGGGCTCCAATGGCAACTCTGCAGAAATTCCACAACTATATGGTGTCTCCCCGTAGGCAGAACCACGGTGGACCGCCCACGAAGTGGTACTAATTTTATCGACCCCCACAAATATATTTTTTATCACTGGCAGATTATCTCAACGTGCCCGTGTATTTCACGCGTCAAATGACGCGTGTTATACAGCGTCGTCGTCATTCTGTAGTTGGCGTCAAAGCTTTCGATGGTAAAGGTGCGGCCCTGCAATTGCTTGCTCAGGCCACTACTAGTGGACGCGCCACCAATTAGGGGACGCTCTAAAAAACCCCTGGAAAATTATTATTTTCTCTTGACTTAAAGCTTTCGTGACTGCAGGAATTCATATTTTGGGTATTTTAGTAAAGTCACGTTGATAGGTTCAAAGAAAATTACAAAAATAACGAAAAACTACGACGTTTCGATCGAAACGTTGCGATCGAAACGTCAAAGTTTGTAGTTTTTTTGTTATTTTCTTTTAACCTATCTACGTGATTTTACCGAAAAACCTAAAGAATGTTTTTTTTCTATTACTAAACAATGAAACTATTTTTTTATTTTACCAGGTAAAGCCCACTGAGCTATATAGCTATTTTTTAGAAGCTACTTGGCTATCACAAATTATAACTCGACAAAGTGGCTTATCGCGTGGAAATGTATCACAACCAAATATTTCATACGCATGTTCATTCTAAATGTGGAGGGGAAAAAACCGGAGGACCCGGAGAAAAAATATCCCACGCGACCACGGGGAGAGAGAGACGCGAAAACTCCAAATAAACAGCAGGCGTCAGGGTCGGGATCGAACCCACGACCATCTGTATACCAGGTGAAAGAGTCAATATCTCCTCGCCACCGTGATGATGATGATGATGAGAGAGAGACACGCAAACTCTAAATATACAGCAGGCATCGTCAGGGGTCTGGGATCGAACCCACGACCTCCTGTTTACCAGGTGAAGGAGTTAACATCTCCTAGCCACCGTGATGATAATGATGATGAGAGACACGCAAACTCCAAATATACAGCAAGCAACGCCAGAGTTCTGGGATCGAACCAACGACCTCCTGTATACCAGGTGAAGTAGTTAACATCTCCTAGCCACCCTGATGATGATGATGAGAGAGAGAGACACGCAAACTCTAAATATACAGCAGGCAACGTCAGAGTTCTGGGATCGAACCCACGACCACCTGTATACCAGGTGAAGGAGTTAACATCTCCTAGCCACCGTGGCGCCCTACCCTCCCACTCCGACTGAACCCATTCACACCGCTGGCTTGGACCAGAGGCGGTTGGAGAATTTCAAGAATCTCGCGCCGTCCTTTCCAACGGCCGAGCGCGAGGAGATCGAACCGGGCGTGAACCTCCGGGGATTTGCAAGTCCGAAGGGGCGTGCCACACCACCGCGCATTACCGTGCCGCCGTCGGGGGCCTTTCGCCGGTTGACGAGCACCTAGAACGGTGGGGCGGTGGGTCTCGCGCAGAACGGAGGGTTTCCCGTGGCCCCTTACGATGCCTTTGCCCGAAAGTGGCGTTGGCGAAGCAGATGCTCGTTTGATGGCCCGTACACATTTTTTTTTTCGCGTGTGTGGAAATCCCCCACTTTTGTGCGCGCAGACAAAGGGCCCTGCTGTGCGCCATTCTTTATGCACTTTACAGACCGCGGTGCAAATTGCCGTCGTGTTTTGCATAAATATTTCTTAACGCGTGTTAATTGTACGTTTAATAACGCAGCAATAATGTTGCGGTCCCTGGGTATTTGCGTTGGCTCTTGCGCACGGCATTTTATTAATTTATTTTTGTTTTGGCCTCAACCTCCAAGGCTCCATGTGCTCTGTGCAGTGCGCAGGCCGTGCCAGTCTGGACATGTGCTCGCTAACAAGATCTTCCATCTCTTCAGGCCCCCCCCCCCCGCCACCACCCACCAAAAAAAGCATTTGTTCGTGTTTATATTTGCATGTGTACATTTAATCTTAATGCCAAAGTGGGCAGATGCTGAGCTACTTTTCCCAAACAGTCCCTTCGCTTGTTGGGCCTATTTGCCAATCTTAAACACGTTATCTAGCAAGTAGTGGCCTAACACACGCGCGACTTGTCAACTCTTGGAACATGCCTGGCTCATGTCAGACAATTGGTCGGCATGGAACATGAGGACAAATACTCTCTAGAGCAGTGGTTCTTAACCTTTACTGCTGCCTTGCAACCCCCTTTGTTCATAATCTAAAAAAAAAAGTTTGATGAAACAAAATAGTTACGTACCCGTGTTTAATTTGTGTGCCGGTGATTTCCCTTCCAAAACATTGTGCCCATGTCTCGCACCCGCTCGTGGTGCGAGATGCCCCTCAAGTTTAACAACCACTGCTCTGGAGCTCCCTCCACTGGAGGTCCTTCCGCCGGCAGGGGTTTAAACCAGCAACTGCACGGCTGAACCTTTGACTGGTGCCCTTCACATGCCTGGGCCCGCCTCACCTGGCCACATACTCCTGAATGTGACCATTTCCCAGCCAGAGGTAAGAGATGACGGCAAGAGGTGTTTAAATGTTCCTTTTCCCCATGAGCACGGAGAAGGCTACCGTGCAGTAAGCGCTTGCGTCTCACCACGTCGGTGGCACGAGACGCAGGTGCTGAGCACGGTTGGCTACGTGCCGTGCGAAAGAAGTTCACCAGGCATGACATGAGGGCCCACCACGCAAGCCTCGCTCCCATGTCGCATCCTTCCTGAACGGGTGACGAGTCAACACTCCCATATCAGCATTTAGCACTTTGGACTCTCAAGTCAACAACGCAGAGGCAGAGTTAGAAGAAGCCTCTAAACAAATGTCATTAAAATGTAATGCACAATAAATATTGTTTTGTTCCTTTACGTAATAATAAAAAATGTATCACGCACCGTGTCAAACCACTGATGTATGTATGTTGAACTTCTTTCGCACCGTACGTAGCCAACCGTGCATATCGGAGGTGCGGGGGAAGGACACCCATCTAAACACAAAAAGCAGTTCTAAAGAAGCGAGGTTTTAAATCTCGATTTAAGAGTGCATATCTCCATTTGGCTGTCTAATATCGGAAGGAAGAGCGTTCCAGACGGCCGCAGAAGCGTACTTGAAAGCGCCACGCGATGCGGTGACCCTCTTTGTTCGACGGCCAGATAATAGCCGCTGCTGCTGTGAGGATGATCGCAGTGTCGCGTGATGGTGGCTGATGCACCTTGACGAGATGAGCAAGGCAGGCCTCTCTATGACAGTGGTCAGTCGTGGGGATTGTTTGACCGAACGTCACCACACTGGCCGGTGTGGGTCGGTGAAAGGAAGGGGTCGCCCAAGACCGGTTGGAGATATCACTCGCCACTGGTGTTAGCCGTGGCTGGGAATCAAACCCGGGTAACTTGGATTCACAGCGCAGCGCGTTAACCCCTGCGCCACCGCTCCGCCAAACTCGGGCCGTCGTGAGTTCCTCCCCGTAATGTTGCGTGCAGCGTCAGCGCTGGGGAGACGAAGGCGGCTTGACACGTTGCTCGCGCCAACATTTGGCCCATTCGTCAGGCTCAACGAGGGATGCGTGAGCGCGACTCACTTTTTGCGCGACTAATTCAAGTGCGCCGATTCCGAGTACGCCGATTTTTGGAGCAAATCGGGCTTGGTCCAATGTAACTGCGTCGTCCACTCGGCGCTGCCTCCAAACGCATTCCTCGCGCGGATTAACAGCTGTACCATCTGTGTTCCTGAACGCAAACCCCCCTCCAAAAAAATGCCACCGGTTTAAAAAGTGCCCCACAAACACGACCACCTCGCTACCGCTCTCTCCCACCACTCACCCTTTCCTCAACCACAACCCCTCCCACAACCCTCTCAGTCACCCACCCTCATTGCTCTCCAGCCATGTGTTCCTTAGCAAGGGTGGCGGGGAGGGGGGGGGGCGATAAGTGGGGGGGGGGGGGGACGAGGGCAGCTGAAAGGAATGAGAGACATCGTTTAATTGTTTACATTTCCCCGGTCGACGCTCATGCGGAAGGAATGGCAAGCCGCGGTGGCGAGGGGCCGCCGCGGATGTTGACTACCTCGCCTGGTATACAGGAGGTCGTGGGTTCGATCCCGAGCCTGACGACGCCTGCTGTGTATGTCCAGTTTGCGTGTCTCTCTCCCCGTGGTCGCGTGGATTTTTCTCCGGGTCCTCCGGTTTTTTTTGCCCTCCACATTCAGAACCAACGTGCGTTGAGAGGATCTGGCTGCGATACGTATTCACGTGATGAGCCACTTCGTCGAGCAATCGTTTGTGGTGGCCAGGTCGCTTCTTGAAAAGAGCCACAAAGCTCAGTGGGCCTTACCTGGTAAAACATCTTTTAAAACGTTTAGTTTTAGTTTAACTCGCATCGTGGCTCACGGGGGGAATCGTCAACGTTTTGAGCACGAGAGAGGTCCACTCCTTTTGCAGCTTTGCTTATATAATAAATAAATAAAAACATCTTCTTGTTCCTCCACGAAGCTCGTGGTCCACCCTAAGCCGCATTCACCGCACACGCCGTGGCAGCAGCCGATGATGCACAACTCTCCACTCGTGCGGCGACTGTGCTCATCGTGTAACGACGCAATGCCCCGATCCACAAATACGAAGGAGGCATCACTGCGAATACGCCACTCCGCTGGCTCCTGACACTGTTGTCTGCCTTGACAACCTGAATGTGAAGTTGCAGTTGATGCTCTGCATCCGCATCAGCCAAGCGGAGATGGTGGCCGCTTGGGGAGGCCTTCGACCAGCAGTGGATTGAACACGGCAGCTGATGAGGATGATACACGTTTTGTATTATTCTTGGAACGTACCATTCACGTTATGCATGCCATACACAAAACTGTATCTACGTGGTGGCGTGAGAGTGTGCACACACACACACAGATATGACAAAAAAAAAGTTTTTTATTATGCACTTTATCAGCAATTCTGTTTGCGAGCAACTCTTATGGACAGTGCCATTTGCGTAGGGGAACAAACAACGCTCAGCAACCTTGATGGATGTCGGCTGAGGTGACCTAGGAGAGGCCAGGCCCGATTCCACGCAACCCTTTTGAAACTGGTGCTGTGGGTTGCGTCAAGGAATTTCTACTTTGGAATCCTTGCGATGGATTCCGGCCAATTCGGCTCCCCGCGCCGTGTGCTTTGAACACTGCGTGCGCGAATTAACCTCTCTCGTTGCATATGAAAGACAAAGATTTCGTCCCGTTACAAACGCGCATATTTTAAGCGAGTGCCGTGTTTTTAGTTTTTTTTGCTGCACCGTAAATCTGCGTCCAAGAATGCGTCAGATGGTAAGGCATTTTGGGCCGACGCTGTGAGACTTTCATTCCGCACACTCCTCACTCGTTTGGACTATTTTCAGCCAGCCGACGATCAATTAGATAAATGTGAAACATTTTGTGACTGTAAATATATGGATCCTGGGCGACCCAAAGGAATGGGCCATTACCGCATTGCGTTATTAACGGCGTTGTATTAATAGAAGCCTTTAAGCTTGAGACGGGGGTGGGTGGGTGGGTGGGTGGGGGGGATAGAAAACAAGCAGATACATCACACTGACACTGGGGCGCTATGTAGGGCCACCCTGGCACTTGACACTGCTTCGCCCGCGCATTGCTAGCGCATGCGTCTCAGCATCGCGGTGTCGCTTGTGCCGGATGAATCAAATGCTTCCAGAGCATTAGTGACGCCTGTTGCACTTTTCTCCCGCCCCAGCCCTCCGCAACCAACTCACACCCCACTCCACCACCACCACTCCTCCTCCCACCCCTGCTGAGCCCCCCCGCCCATCTCCCTCGCCCTCCCACCCCCCGCGCCTCTATCTCCCACCAGCCTCCGACTACTCCCCAGCACCACCAACACCACCGAACGACCACACAAGCGATACCGCCTGCCCAGCCCCATTCCCACCCAGCCGATGGTGATTTCAGCTGTTTCGCCCGCGCTGATGCGAATCCAAGCTGGGTGTGAGATGCCCAGAAATGCCAGCACAATGGCAGGCTAATTGGGGGAGCCCATCTCAAAGACATTATTAGATTCCTTACATACTATTGACAGAAAATGAGGGCCTCTTGGCTTATTTCATTATATTTCTCTCCCAGCTCAAACGCATGACATCAGAAGAATACATAAGATGGCGCAGTATGGGCGAATTTTATATTATTATATATTTTTTTTATTCCCCGCAATGTCCTGCAGCCATCAATATGTGTCTCACTGGAGGCTTAATGATCCAACATGAATCCTACCGAGTATTGCCTTAAATACTGCAACACACAAGAGGGTTTTCAAAATAATTGCTTCAATTCAAAACTTCAGAAATAATTATGGGTTGTGCATAATTACCTAAAAGTGACTTTGCCCATAACACGTATCCTACACATTATCTGTTTGGCTGGTTGCGGCGATGCATGTGTATTAGGCGATAACCCAGAGGTGGTTTTAAATCCAGAAGACATTATGCACGAGACACCCAGCTGAACAGAGAAAAAACGGTGGATGTATAAGACAGTGCAGCAAGTAGGTTTGCTTGAAATGCCTCTCTTATCCACGGGTTTTGACCAGCCACTCATTTGCTTCCAAGCACTCAAAAAAAATGTGTTAAGGAATTTCCAAGACATCTCAAGCAAGATTATCTTGAAAAAGGTTTGAGACATATTGGGGCCTTCGTGAACGAATTATTATTGTACAACAATTTTTGTTTAGATAACTAGTAAACCTACTGCTTGTTGAAGGTCCTCCCCATCATGCCATGTCAGTCACGAGCGTTGTTTAACCATACTTCACCATTTCGATTTAAAGCTTTCGTGACTGCAGGGATTCATCTTCTTGGTTCTTTCGGTAAAGTCACGTAGAAGGGAAGTAATAAAATAATAAAAATAAAACATAATAAAATAATTATTTTATTATGTTTTAATAATTATTTTATTATGCTTTAATCATTTTCTAAAACATAATAAAATAATTATGTTATTATGTTTTATCTTTATTTTATCTTTATTATTTTATTACTTCCCTTCTACGTGACTTTACCGAAAGAACCAAGAAGATTACATACTTCACCACTCTGGTCAGTGTGCATTGGTGTGGGGGTGGAGGTTGGGGTTGCGGTTGCTGGACCGGTTCAGATACCACTCGCCACTAACATTCATCATGGCTGGGAATCATGCTCAGGTGGCTCGGGCTGACAGTGCAGTGTGCTAACGAACCACTGTGTCCCAAATACGTGAATCATACCGTATTACGCGTTTTTGTTCAACAAAAAACGTACATCAGTTTCGCAAGCCTTCGCTTAAAAAAATATGAGTACGCATTTTTTTGGGTTTGCATCTTATTTTTTTGTTTCATTAAAAATGCATCAAGGCATAATCTGGAGCGTACAATTTTCACTGTCATGAAGTCATTTATTAATGTGCGTCTCTAATGCGCTCAAGTAAATGAGCCAGTTTATTTTCGACGTCTCACGCTGCCCTCGCTGTCCTGGGTTAAGCGCAGTCCCAAGGAAGGGCCCCGGTCATTCTATGAAACATTAAAACGGCGACACAAAGTTTGAGTGTCAAACATCCAAATGTCACACGCGTGCGGTAGCTACTACTATCGGCTGATGCACGGTATCGTGGTGGTGGTTAACAAGTCATTGACATGCTTCACAATGTGGTGGCAGGCTGCAAGGGTTCAAGAATCAAACTCCACCTCCGTCAAGCAAACTTCGCAGTCTTACCACCGTCTTCAGATGAGAAGACGGTTGCTTGTGTGGCGATCGAAACGTCGTGATCTATTATTTTTTTCTCCCTACGTGACTTTACCGAAATAACTAACGAGTACAAAAAAGCCGTTCGAAAGAAAATGAGTCGTCAATCTAGATGATTTAAAAGTGCATAAGCTCCCAGCGGCTTGCTTATATCGGGAAGGAAGAGCGTTCCAGACGGCCACATAATCGCATCTGAAAGCGCGCGATGCGGCGACCGTCTTTGTTCGATGGCTACGATGCGAAATAAGTTCAACATTCGTGCTGCACATAAACATTGGTGTGAGTTCTCACAGATCCTGTAGCCAGATTCACTCTCTGGGGCCCAATGGCTACCAGCAGATATCCCCGTGACAGATATAAACACTCGTAAAGCCCCCAAGGTTTAGTGGCGGGTTTTTTTTATTGTGAAAAGAAGTGTGATGATGGATTCGTGTAAACTCATTAGCTGATAAGGTCACGTGTTTTGTCCCTTTCAGTGGAAACGTAGCAAGACGTTTCAAGCAGGTCACCCGCAATGTTTATATTCAGTTTGTAAACCCTGTAAACGTGAGAGAAAGTGGGTGGTGTCAGGTGACTTTTGCTTTGATCACGAGCCGATAAAGCAGGGCACTGCACACGGCAGGGTGGCTATGGGGGTATTGGGTTGGGCCCTATGCACTTGGCACATTTGAAGATATTCTCTGTGCAATAGTTACCGTCCAACACAGATGCATATCACAGGATGATCGTAAAATAAATATAAATTTAAACTGTTTAGTTCTATAATGCGGTATCTGACCGAGTGGCATTGTGGTTAAAATGGAGCAGCAACCGAAAAGATGTGAGCCAAAATCTAAGTTGAGTGTCGATTCAGATGTGTGCACGAGTAGCTCGGCTGTTGGCATCTGGCTCCCGTGTCAACGAATTCAAACACAACCACAGCCTTGTCAAATGTTTAGTGTGGGAAAAAATTCTGTTGTTATCAGGGTAATGTGAGCCAGAGTGATGTCTACATTTCATGGCTTACTTTAATTCACTCCTGTTGCCGTGTTCTCCAGATTATAAGACGCTCGTGAGAGTAAGACGCACACCAAACTTGTGTCCGGTATCATTACATTTGTGAAAATCTGCTCACACACAACAACAACACACAACAACAACAACAACGGCGGTTCGTCACTTAAGTGGCGGTGATGTCACCTTGGCACCTGTGCCAGGCTAGGTGCACACATACGCACGCACATACATTCATACAAACACACGCACCTACCGGATTGTAAGACGCACCCCTAAATGTTTCTCTATGTATGTTGAACTTCTTTCGCACCGTACGTAGCCAACCGTGCTAATCGGAGGTGCGCAATTTGTTTTCTTTAGAATACAGCGGGAAAAAGTGCATCTCATAAACCACAGGATACGCTACTAATTTCTCTCTTAGCACGTACTGGTGATGGTCTCTGTAATAAGCAGAGCAAGCTGAACTTAGCCTCGTAAATCAAACTTACAGAAAGCAAGACCTGATGCTGGAAAAAAAAACATTCCGGCCTCACAGACACGATCCTGGCGGCTCGTCACGCGCAAACTTTCGCACCGTGTTCCACTCTGAAATCTGAAGGAGCGATGCATGTACGAACCACGCGATTTGAAAAGCCCGAAACTACACACCTGTAGCATGATGTAAAACATTGTCTTTAAAGATAAAGGTGCAGCCCTGCAATTGCCTTGCACGTGGCACTGCTGGCAGGGAAGAGCCTCTGCTTTGTGTCGAGCAAATTTAAACTCGCCCCGATTATTTCCTATTTTTCTTCCATTAGTGCGAGTGTCACACTTTAATTAGATAACAACTGAATCCCTGTAAAGAGTATGACCCAAACGCATCGTGGTTACAATAATCTGCGCGTGATATTGTGAAACAAGGTGCCAGCGCTTTAACATGATTGACTTTCATCGTCGAAGACGAATGTAATTGAAACATAACGTATGATAAAGGGTTACGGTGCGAGCATTGGTTATGCATAATATTAGGAAAATGTGTTTTTAATAGGCCATTAATGCTCAATTTCCAGTAAATTACCATACGTCCAGAGGGAATGAATTCTTGTTCAGATATATAAATAATGAGCAGACTCCTTGCCTCTACGCACGTGCGTTTTCGTCCGCTTCACGGATTCGCGCGCGTTGTCTCTGCATTAGCAACGTAATCTCATGTTTATAGAAACTATCTCTGGTGGACAACTGCATGATGCTGTAAACCCAATATTCGCTAATTGCATCCTTTTTAATGAGCACTCAGCACTTTGCGCGTGGTATTTTGATAACAAAAAATGTCAATACTGTCATCATTTAACGACTGTTATTCAATAACTGGATTGTAACATTTCAGCCTTTTGCAAAACTTTTGATGGGGGGTGGGAGCTGGTGATGATGTTGATGTGATGGTGAAAACAAAGCCAATCACACATCACTTCCTTTAACAGAGGTTCACATTAGTCAAACTCTCTTAAAAAGTTTCACATCTGTGAAACGTGTGAAACTTTAGAGAGAAGCATCACTTTGCAAGGGAAACGTGGGACAATAGCTATCATTTGCTTACGCATGTTGATTTACGCCCTTAGAAAGGTCACAGAAGGCTTAGTGGGTATCTTTCATTAGCTGTTTCATGGTGGTGATGGGACAGAAGGGGTGAGTGTCATGCTCCACGTGATGCACGCACATTGGGCCTTCATATGCCGCTGCAGCCCCCATTAGAACGTATCCAAGTGGCTTCACGATGACATCATTAGAGTGTTATAATAACAAACTTGACCGTGACATTAAGGATATTTTCCCACGAGCAAAGCTTCAAACTCGTGTCTGTCTGCCCGAGACAAACAACTAAGGTGCACAGCTACAAGATAACGGCTGTTTGTTTGGTGCTTGGGGTTAGTGTCTCTTGAAGAAGAAAAAAACAGGTATCTTGCTTAGTAAATGTATCATTTGGAACCAACGTCTGAATCTGAAGGCATTGGCCTGATAAAGAAAGCTAATGCAATGGTGATTGTCGCAGCTGAGAATCCCTCTTCAGTGTCACTTTGTTGTTGTTTTTGTAGAAATGCGTGATCACTACTGAACGCGTTTTGACATGCAGTTGCATTTAGATGCTTCACAAATACAAATTGTGTTGCTCGTCTGTCTTATTATCCCGATCGCCCTGCCCCACACATCGAAACTTGCGGCATCGCGTGCTCCCGCCATAGTTTCGTGCCGAGAATTCGTCCTTTAAACGGTTTCCACCGATTCCTTCAAACGGTTTTCACCGAACCCTTTAAACGGTTTTCACCGATCCGCACGAACTTTGCGAGGTGAACGTGGCACCGCCGATTTCTAGCTTGGTGGTTTGTGTGTGGTGGGGTCAAAGTTCAAGCACATAACCATGTTACAAGCGCGAAGGGTTACAAGGTCAGGAGGGAAGAATTTTACCGAATGACTCCGAACATCCCCCCCCCACGACACCCCCTAATGGCTTCCCTGTGGTTTGCATCGTTGCTGCTGAAAGGGTTATGGGTAAATTTAGTTTGGGCAGTTTTTATCTTCAGGGAATTTGAACCCATGGACGCATTTAGAAAGAAAAAAAAATGAGGCAGCAAAGATGTATCGTTCTTTGACAGTATTAGCTGCGTTGCTTAAACGTTGGCAGGAAATAGTTTTTGGTGGAATTTAATAAAGTTGGCAGAAACTTTTCCCAGTAGAGATCTACCCACGATATATATTTGTCTTCAACGTGTTTTTTTTGTGTGGGGCTTATTGAGTTTGTATTTATTGCACACTAAAATGTGAGCTTAATTGAATTGAAATGCCACTAAGTATCAACATTTATCAAAGGGTTCAAGCGGTTAAATTGTTTTCGGGTTTAATAAATTAGTACATTTCAACGAAGAAAAATGACAAGCCCGTTCTATAATAGGCAATTATGCAATGTCTGGCACGCCATAATACAGATCAATGTTCTTATTAGCACGTGGAATGTATTGCAGTGGGCACATGGGACTCACACAACCATTAAAGTAATTTCAGTAAACTAAATATATTCTCAGAAGCACTGCCTTACTTTGACACCACACACTACCCTCTCTTTGAGCAGAAAAATGCACCGTAAAAACACTCGGTTAATATAAGTTATTTTGTCAAACAGTGGCACCATCTGAGGTTTAGGTTGAGTGCTACAGCTGAATATATTTTTTTGCTATTTTATCACCAGTTGAAGCCCACTGAGCTCTTCGATATTTTTCAGAGCTGACCTGCCCACACGAAATGGTTGATGTCATCATCGGCAGCACATATGGGAATTTGTAGAAGCAGCCAAACAATCTAAATGCAAGTTTCTAAATGCGGAGGGAAAACCCGAAGAACGCGGAGAAAAAAAAAACATGCGACCGCAAGAACTTGCAAATTTCAAAAATACAGGCATCGGGGTCAGACTCGAATCCATGCCCTGCTTGGTAACCAGGCGAGGGAGATAACATCTCGTCACCACGAGATAACATCAAAGGCTGTGAGGCCCTTACTAGGAGAGCCTGACATAGAGGTGGGTAAAGAATGGAATATTGATAACGGTGGTGGTTAATTCATTTGTGAGTATACACCTTTGCGATGGTATAAATATACGCGCAAAATGTTGCGCGGGACGTTTTCAAGGAAAACGAATTGTGTGAATAATTCAACTAAATACTGATACCGGCATGTTATCGCATGGCTGCTCGTTACGGGAAGATCGTGAACAAAATACGCCGTTGATGCGTCAGTGTCTGTGGGAATTCACACTGACATCATCTCCATCGCACTCAACTAGATTAGGAAGTTAACACCGGTGGTTTTTGTCGAGCGCGTTCACGTAACTGAAGAGCTGCAACTCCGGCAGAAACTTACGAAGTCTCTTTTGGCTACGAGGTAAAAAAAAACAATGAATAAATAAATAACACCACGCAAATGTGCCCACTGAGAATTTCACGAGTGGCTTGTACCGAATCGGCGTTACGGGCAACGCAGCGGCCCGATTAAAGTTGACCCCAATTATTGCCACACTAAATCTGTAATCTAACGGCACTCTCGCATCCGTCAAACTATCCCGGCCCCCGTGGCCAGAGCGCGGTGGCGTTGGCGTCGTTGTTGGAGAGAAAAAGAGATGAGAGAGGAGAGCGAGCGAGCGAGTGAGCGCGCTTGCGAAAATTAAGAGCTTCATCTGTAGCTGCCCGCTGAACCGCGAGCCCCTCTCGCATGCGAGCGGAAAACGATGCCTCTTCCGAGGATCCAAAAGCAATTAAGGGACAAGTGTTCATTAGAAATGCAACGCAGCTGCTGCGCAGCAAATGAGACAACTGTTATACCCCCGGCAGATAACGGGCGCAGAGTCGGGAGGCCTTAATGGTGGGCGCTTTCAGGGCCATTGGCGACTCCATTGTCTGTGCTTAAATTTTATTGCGGTTACACCAGTTGCCGCGCTACGAGAGGCGTCTAATGGGATGGAAAGAGCACACACGCGTCTCATTTGCTTTTCGTGGAGGGGGTGGTGGTGGTGGTGGTGCTAGGCGAGCGTGAGACACTTGTGATTGTGTCACAGAGCAAGGTGAAATCGATAAAGTTGGAAATACAACAAAAAAGTGTGGGGTGGGGGGGGTGTGTTATTTAATCGGTTCGTAACTGTTTCTTGCGACCACGTGGGGTGTTTTTTTTTTTGTTTCGGGGGTTCTGTGAAAACGCTCGGATGTGTCTTCCGCGGGTCGTACCGCGTATTGTTCGGAACGGTGTCCGACGTTTCGGCGCACGTGTTGGGATCTTTTTCTTATTCGGTTGACGAAGAAGCTTCGCACAGCGTGTGGAGCAGAACAATTCAAGATGTAATCATTGCCTCACTTGATGCAGCAAATCTGGCTGTGACGGTCCCACCTGATGACGGAGACTTGTGTTGCCTCCGAAACGTCGTGATTTTTATTTTACTTTCATTAATTTTAATGTTTTACCTACGTGACTTTACCGAAAAAACCTAAGAATATGAATCCTTGCAGTCACGAAAGCTTCAAATCTAGAATTAAGTTAAATTTACTTTGAATATAATTGATTACCAAGCATACTTTTAAATTCACATCACAGTTTTGGTTATTATTATCATCAAAAACGCACATCCATTTATTTGCCGTTGGCAACCAGCTAACTGCAGCAAGTAAGAACATGCAGAGGTCATAGATATTTAAAAAGTTAATATTTTTTCAGCTCAGATTATATATTACACCATTACTACATATAGTCTGTGCGCCACAATAGAGGAGCGGCTTTAGCCAGAAGCCAGATTATTGACGCAACACAAATCTAATGCGTAATTATATTCCGAGCCTACTTTTTTTTTCGTCCATAACTTAACGCCACTCGCTTCACCGCGCACGCTTTACAGACTGCCGACATTAATTAGCCCGCATTGCCTTCCAGCGAGCCACCTTAAAGTTGATTGGGGTCAAGTGATCGTTTACCTTGAGGCCCTCCGAACACTTCGCGCGCCGGCTGATTTCAGGGGCCCTCGGTGAGCCGCAGCTGCCGGCAGCGTCGTCTTGGCAGGGAGACACGCAGAACTGCGGCTGAAAGGGAACTTCTCCGGGGTAAAACGCTTCTCCAAAATCGTGTCCCTCGCGGCCGATCGCTGTCACCCGTTGCCCACGTGAGTGCGATGCGGTTGTTGTTGTTGTTTAACTTGCATCCCACTGGTATTTTTGCACACAGCGTTGGTGTACGGTGTTTTTTCTGCAATATTTTGCTGTCTTTTCTTGGATTTTCTGTTTGCACTTAGTCACATATTCACTTTAAGATGTTTTTTGTTCATGTTTTTGTTTTTTGTTTGTTGCGGTTGTACCCGATTCAAGAGCCGAATGGCTCACAGGGCTACACCTAATAAATGAACTTGAACTTGATGTTATTACCCCTGCGCCCCCACCCCCATCTATAAAGTGATCCCAAAAGCTTTTTTTTATATAAAAAAAATTGAATTTCCTGCTCACGTGAGCTAATCTCCTATTCACAGCCACCGAGCAGCGGGGGGGGGGGGGTATTCTACAGTTCTCTGGTGAGTCTATCCATAAGATGGCCACAGTGTGGCATTGACCCTAGTGGTGATGGGGGGGTCAATATAATCCGAGTCAAAAACCAAAGAACATTTGAACTCACGATGACAATGCAAATATCTGGCTTTCGACCGCCCCGTGATGCCCACGTCCCAACTTTTTTTTTTCTAAAGCTTCACGAGAAGCAATTGCATTTAGCCGCTACGCAAATTCAAAGTGTGTGCAATTTTCCATTCGAATGGATGAGATGAAGCGAACGTGAGAGAGGAGAAATCCGTGGCGAGTAGCCAGCGCCGAAGGTCAGGAAAGCCCCATTTGACGTCCCGTGGTGCAGGTTAGTTGGTTGGATACAAATAATAAAACAAACTGCTGTGGCCTAAGACATGAATTGTTACCAATTTCTGATAGCTAAACCTTGCGGTGATGTCTGCAACAACAACAGCAACAACCGAAAAAACAACCACCATTGTCAGACGGTTATCCGCGTGGAAACGAAGAACGTAAGATCGGTTTTAAGAGCTCGCATTTACACCCCGTGTCGTTTGTACGCGTCGTTTTTGGAAAGTCTATTTCATTGCCACGTCACCTTAAACGAAAACGAGTTTTTCATTTACCAGGGTAAGGTCCACTAAGCTATAGAGCTCCTATTCATATTCTTAGGTTTTTTCGGTAAAGTCACTTTACCGAAAAAACCTAAAAATATGAATCCTTGCAGTTACGAAAGCTTCAAATCTAGAATATAGAGCTCATTTCAGAAGCAACCTGACTATCACAAATGATAGCTCAACGAAGTGGCTCATCATCACGTGGACATTCTATAGCAGCCAATTCTCTGAACGCACCTTGATTCTAAACGTGGAGGGGGGTGGGTGGGGGGTGGGAGACTCCGGAGAATCCGGAGAAAAAAAATCCACGCGACCACGGGGAGAGAGACACGCAAACTCCAAACACACAACAGGCGTCAGGGTCGGGGGTCGAAGCCACGACCTCCTTGTATCCCGGGCCAGGTAGCTAACATCCCACGGCCGCCGCGGTGGTCTCGTCGAGAACATTTGAGCCCCTGCGAAGGCGCGCTGGGCTACAGGAGAGAAGTTTTTGCGACAGAGGCTCGCTCGCTCGCTCGCCCGCACAATCGGCTGAGCTAAATTTCGATTTAAAGCTTTCGTGACTGCAGGGATTCATCTTCTTGGTTCTTTCGGTAAAGTCACGTAGAAGGGAAGTAATACAATAATAGAAATAAAACATAATAAAATAATTCTCACGACGTTTCGGCCACAATACGGCTGCTTGCGTTGTGGCCGAAACGTCGTGAGAATTATTTTATTATGTTTTATTTTTATTATTTTATTACTTCCCTTCTACGTGACTTGACCGAAAGAACCAAGAAGATGAATCGGCTAAGCGTTCTCGGATTTGCGGCCGTGAAGGAGGCCGGGGAATTAATGATGAGCTCTCACGTGTGCCGCTTATCGCCTCTGCTCCATTTAAATGGCCCTCCAGGCCCCGTGATGAACAGCCTATTATTAAACAAATCAAATAGCAGAATTAAAATCTTAATTGGACATTTTAATTAAAAGAAAGCTACATTTAAAGGTGAAGCATTGCCGTTAAACAAGAAAGGCGCACTATGTCCCCCCCCTTATCTCAATGAGAAAGGACGCTCCCCAGATGGGTCCTCCTGTGATGAAATACACATTTAGGTAGTTACGCTTTTCATTATTTCTTTCACCCTTTTTTTAACTCGTGCGGAGATTCTTTCTAATCAATATATGCCCAGCTGTGCACCGGAAGGAATGGTTGGAACATTACTTTGTCTCGGTTTTGTCCTTTAAGTAAAATGTGCATCAACAACAAACGAGATCATTGCAGAGATCACAGTTCGTGAGTGCGTTTGGGGGAGCGGTGGCCTAGTGGTTAGCGCACCGTGCTATTAACCTGGATACCCCGCTTCGCTGAGTAGCCAACATCTGCACCAGTTATGTGCGTTCCCTAGGTCGACTCAGCCTTAAACGAGTGCCTGTTGTAATGGGTTTGCAACAGCAATACTAGGGAGGCAACGGTAGCCAGGGAGAGCACTGACCAGGGACGTGCGGTCAGGGGAGGCAGGGGAGGCACAGCCTCACCTGGCATACTCCAATGGAAATAGCTGTTACGAAAAGTAAAAAAGAATAAACTACAAATTAAGATTTTTCCACTGATCTGTGTTATAAATGTCATTTCTGTACGATTCAAAAAAAAATTGATAGTCCAAATTTGCGGAGGTCCCCTGCAAATACAGGAAGAGACGAGAGGTGAGGCAGCGACGAGCTCAGCCTCCCCTCTGATTGCGCAACCCCTCAGTAACTGGATGGAGCGCGGGCAATAAGCGCGTGCCTGTTACTATCTCAGTATGTCACCAATGTGATGTTTGTAGACCCCTTCCTTTCATGTCTTCGCCTTCCATACTCCAGGTAACGTATTTCACGTATGTGTATATAGATATTTAGGCTCGCTGGTCTCGTCATGAAACTGCAATGAAAAAAGCACTAGGGGAGGCAGCTATCACGTCTGCCTCACTGAGGGGGGCGTGTCAGACACGCCCCCCTCAGTGTCAGACACACACCCCTCAGTTCCCTAATAATCTTATTTATTTTACCCACATTTCTACAATCCTGTTTGGAGCCTCACTATTGTTGCTCAAATAATTCCCCGGAGCAACATTTCGGACTGTGCCAGCTGGAGAAGAGAAGGACTGATGCTGCCGATTGCTTGTGAGCCGTAGGAGCGTGACATACAACAGCATCCGTCACCAACATCGAAGGCTGCACGCGACAGGACTCGTCGTACTCTCCGCGTAGAGAGTGCCAGGCCAGGTCTTGGCCGGTCAGCCGAGAAGGAGAGTCAGGCATTGCTGCCGTTTGTGAAAATTCCTCACGCAAGAGGGGTCTCTCCCCGATGAGGAATTTTTCCATTTTCTTCCGTACCTTCTTTATGGCCATGTGGTGGCCACATCTCGGCCACCGCTGTTCTGACCTCACACGCACGCATGGCTGTGTCTGTAATTGCTCCTGCAAAGCATGTGTGCGCACTTCCATATCGTTCGGCATATGGCCACGTCCTCGTATATGTGTGTACGTCTGTTTGTGTGTGTGTGTGTGCATGTTAGCACAGGTGGTGCATCTGCCAGCCATCTCAGTCAGTCAACCCATGGCACCTGGGTCTGTCCCGTGACCTCCTGCCGGTGATAAAAACGACGGTCGACTCACGGGGCGTTCGCGATCGCCGCCGAGAGTGACGCACGAGGTGGTGGTGATGGTGGTGGTTGTGGTGGTGGTGCGGGGAACGTGGCTTGAGTGCGCCAACGCGACCGTTGCGCCTGAAACTCGTGACACAGTGGCAGCACAGATGGGGGGGGGGGGGGGGCGCACAAAGCGAAGACGTAATGTCCCCCCCCCCGCCACGGCGTAGCTGACGTACGCCGTTTTGGGCAACAGCGGTATTCGTGAGCGGAAATCGAGGCGGGCACGCCGCACTAGCGGCGGGGGTGTACGCGCCAGGCACCACCGCCGGCCGCCTTTGTCTCCCCCGTCTGCGGACGTTCACAGACTGGCGCCAGGTTTCTGACATCAGGCTGAGTCGACTTGAGGGGGGGGGGTCCTGGAGCGTCTATGGAATATTCTCTCCATGGACGTTAACCGTGGCAGAGGGTGGGGGTGGGGGGTGGGGGGAATCGAACTCAGGTGGCAAAGGTTCATAGGTCGGTGGCGCCAACCGACGACTTTGCCGCGTGCACTGCCACGCGGTGGCGACGGGCTGGGGAATGGTGAATTCGAGTCAGTGGCATTGCGACTGCCCAATATTAAAAGGCGAGGGGGGGGGGGCGTGTGACAACAACGAAGATGATCGTTTAACAGCTGCGGTGTTTCGCGAACGTCGCTGTGAGCAGAGTCATAAGGTTCAGATCTGCTCACTTACTGGACTGGAGTGGAATAGTGGGAAGTGCGTGGTGCTTTAGGCGCGGTCATTTGTGCAGACACAGCCCTCATTGTCTCGAGCAAATCTGTAGATACATTTTAACCTTCTGACTTCAACAGCATTTCGATTCCCTGCCACGAGAATTGGGCTGCCCTTAAACTTGTCGTCCATGCAAATAAAACGAGATGAATGTTGCCTGCCCCTGCTCCACGTCCAATTGTGGCTCTGGACTCGAAGCTAATTGAACTCGTTGACAATCTAAAAAAATATCTGGGTTGTTATCCTGGATTCCAAAATCTCTTTCCAGGCTCGCATAGAACATATTTATGATAAGATAAAAAAAAACTAATTTAAATTAGTTTCCTCGACAGAACCATGCATTGCATTCCCCTCCGTCTCTGATTGGACGTTGTCAATGGCAACCCAACACGCCTCGTGCTTGATGACTGTGACGTCATCCACAGGGGCGGCCTCAGAGACCGTCCTGAAACTCTTGGTCACCCCCCCCCCCCCCTCCGTTACCATTCAGCCCCTTCGTTTGCCACTCGATGCTCTCCCGGTACAAAACTCACCACCGCCTGTGATCTCCTCGACTCGACAGAACCCACGAACTCCCCTTGATGCTCACGCACAGCGTCATTGGGTGAACGTCACCCGTCCTCTGAATCACCCCGAAACAAATCAGCCGATTGCCTCCGTGACCGCCTCACCCCACAGCCCTGGCCATGTTGGCAGACGACTTGAAGGAGGGGAAGGGGCTCCACGCAGCGCGATCGTTGACCTTGCCCCCGCACCTCCGGTGAGCACGGTTGGCCACGTGCGGTGCGAAAAAAGTTCAAGGATTTCTCCTTAAAGTGTCGAGGATTTCGCTTCGTGCTTTCCGCTTCAATCCCTCCCGTCCCTGACCACTGGGGAAGACAAAGGCGGGTGGGAGCGAGCTGGTGTGATATCTCTGCGTTACCTGTTGCCAGAGTGGTGCGTGACTTCAATGTTCTTCTCCCTGCCTCTCAGTGTCTGCGACGCAAATGATTCTATCCGCTGCCACGTCTCTCGTTCACCAAGGGGCCTCCCGCGGATTCGTTCTTCGTAAATCGGCTCAAGGATCAACGTTTCTCACCCTGCCCGCCCCCGTCAAAGGAACGAACCGTTGTATGATCCTGGTCACCTGAGTTCGATTCCCAGCCGCGGCTAACAACTTGGAGGCGCGTGACATCTGAACTGGTTCTGGGCACTGAGCCAGTTTGGTGAAGTATGGCGATACGACTGCGTCACCAGACACAGCGGGGGGGGGGGGGGACTTAGTCCAGCACCGCATTGGTGAAAGCGATGTGAATTGTTATTAATATAATTCGCGTCGTTATTGACAGCATGGACTATTCTGCGTGGCATTCCGCATGGCAGACGTGAAATCCCCTTGCAAAATTCTAGCATATGCCACGACCAACAGCGATGGCGCAGGCTGCATGACGAGACGCGTGCGGCCCTTTTGCCGAGGTGGGGGCCTGCAGTTGGGAAGCAACAACAGCAGCAGCAGCAGCGACCGCAGCGACACTTTGTTCGAGTTCACTCGACGAGAACGGCAGGCTCAGGCAACGGCGGAATGCTCAGAGGAGCCGCGTGAAGGCGTCGAGGGAGAATTCGAGAGGCAATTCCACGAGGCGGCCATTCTCCTCCCTTCGCCTCTCGCCGCAATCGGTTCGCGGACGGTGGCGACGTCTCCGACGCGTTGCCGCCGTTTCTCACATTCCTCCGACTCGCCACGGCTGGCTACGTACGGTGCGAAAGAAGTTTGTGCCGCGTCAGCCCCATGACGGTTTACTCCGTATTCTCGCGCAGGGGAATTGCGTTGTCGGGTCCGTGCGGCGCACGGCCGTTTCAATACGAAGCGACAACAACACAAATCACGCGGCCAACTAAAAAAGAGTGTGTGTGGTTATTGTCTGTGCTTATTGTTGTATACATTTACGACATGAGTGTGTGCATCTACGTAGCAAGCAAGCAGCAGCTTCAGCATGCAAGATCACAGACAGTGGCATGACAAGTAGCATCATTGACACCAATTATCTAAATTAATACGTAAAACAGTTCTTGTTGAATGTTATATATTTTGTCTATTTGTTTGTGTTTATCCCTGGTGATGGGACTTTATAGGATGAACGTTGAGATGTATTAGAGCACGGGGTGACCAATGAGGTCTGAATTGGTCTGTAATCAGGTAGGGCACTGATAAGGGGTTGACAGGTATAGAATTTCGACGTACGCACATACGAGGGTTGATTTAACTAAAAAGTCCCGGGACTACTTTTATATCGACAAAACTACAGCAGAGCGACAAAAACGCAAACCTCATCACATCTATCTCCTCCGAAGTCGTCTCCTCCCCACGTGGCAGAGTGAGTCCAGCGGTGCTGCCATTTGTCGCGGCATCGCCAAGACGTTTCTCTAGCGATGGCTTTCAAGTCCCCAAGTTGCATTTTTTTTAGGATAATGGTTGGCACATCCTGATATCAGGAAGAAGAAGAAAGTCATTTGGTGACAAATCTGGGCGAATACGGTGGGTGTGGAACATTCCTTTGGTTTGAATCTAAATAAAAGTCGTCTCGGTACTTTTTGATCAACCCTCGTGCGTGCGCTATGAAACCCAACAACCACAGTATTGATTCCCAGCCATGGCTATCTAACATCGGTGGTGAATGATATCTGAAACCGTTATTGTATTGCACGTATGTTGAACTTCTTTCGCATGGTGCGTGGCCAACCCCTTCCATGTCCATCCCACACCGCCCAAGAAGAAGAAAGAACGACTCCTCTCATCGACACGGCATCGTGGATGTGCGCAGGGCCGAGCGGAAGGAGGGGGAGGGGGGGGTGTGTTGGTGGGTTAGATGCCTTCATCCAGCAGTGGATTACCAAGTGGCTGCAAACCGAGCCAAACGAAAGTGAACGCGCTCACCGCCTCCTCTTCTATTCCCCTTTGGCAGCGGGCGGTGACCTCTCATCAGGCCCCGTGACGATGCAGGCGCGCGGGGGGGTTCGACGCTCGACGTCTCCTTCCCAAGGAGGATGCATCCCGATGACAGGCCGAGAGGATGATGGGGGGCCCCCATTCAGGCCTGACACACACACATCTCACCCCACCCCCTCACCCGGCTTCGGGAGCCGGGCTGCCCGTTTGCACGCTCTCTCTCTCCTCTCTCTCTTTCGTCTCTCTTCTCTCACTCTTTCCTCTCTCTCTCTTTCCTCTCTGGGGGTGCCCTTCTACAACAGCAGCTTCGTATATGGGGTGGTGCCTTACCTGGCTAACAAGCGCCATGACCTCACCAACTTCGCCTGTGCTCAGGCGAAGATGGCAGTGTACAGAACGAGGAAAAAGATGCTGCAAGGTGACACTGACGGCTGCTCTGTGCTTCCAGTGTTCAGGGGCCTGCTCAAGGCGCGGCTCCGGCTGGAGCACGCGTACCACACACATGTCGGTGATGTGCACGTCTTCTTCGAACGCTGGGGAGCCGGACAAGCCCCTCTCTGTACCAGCGTGGACGGCACCCTCGTGTTCAGCTTCTGAAGCGCTCGCTCGTCACCATGGCGTGCGCGATGACCACCACCATCACCACCACGTGACTTTTCTTTCGTGTTGTGCGCGGTGCTTTTAGCGCCACAGCGCGTGGATTTGTAGCGTTTATTTTCGTTTGTTTGGTGACTGTATTTTCATATCGGAATCGCCTCCAGTGATTTTGCTGCTGGCGGCAATAAAAGTTGTTTAAAAGTCAAAAGTCCCTCTCTGCATCCTCTCTCTGTCTCTGTGGGGGCGTAAGGTGGCCCTCTCAGCTGTGTGCCCGTGCTGGACTTCTCTCGCGCTCCTCCGTCACGCGCTCTGCCCCCCTCCCCTCCCCCTCCCGCGTGCCTCCGGTCGGAGCCGTGGCCCCCACCGCTCACTTCCCCCACAGCATTTGCGCCGATCCGAAATTCGGCGAATGGCTCCCCCATCACCATCGCCACCGCCACCATCGCCACCATCATCACCACCACCGCCACCATCACCATTATCATCACGACCATCACCACCACCATCACTACTACTACCACCACTACTACCACCACCATCACCACCATCACCACCACCGTCACCACCACCATCACCATTACTACCACCACCACCATGACCACCATCATCACCACCACCGCCACCATCACCACTATCATCACGACCATCACCACCACCATCAACATCACCACCATCACCACCACCATCATCACCATCACGACCACCACAGTCACCACCACCATCACCATTACTACCACCATCACCATTACTACCACCATCACCACCACCACCATCACCATCACCACCACTACCATCACCATCACCACCATCACCACCACTACCATCACCACTACCATCACCCCCTCCTTCTCGTCCTCCTCGTGGTCACGAACAACAGTGGTCTGTTGTCAAGAGCTAACGGCCCGCGGCGCTGTCAGAACTTGACAGTGATGAGTGGTTGTTGGTCCAGCAAGTCTGCCCCTGGGGTCAGAGTTCGCCGGGCAAGATGCAGTCTCAGACTCTTCCCGGCAAGTTTTTTCTATTTCACCGGCGAGTTACAAATTGTTCAAATATCCCGTGATGATGTGTTCACGTTCAGATTTCTATCCCGTACGTATCACTTTGCGATTAACAAAAGCTGCTGTTGCAATAACAGGTAATTGCCATCATCCTTCGGTACCAACACATACCGTTATTGTAGGAATCACAATTACTTCTATAATAATAAACAATAACACAGTATATACAATCACACACGCTGATTAAATTACATGCAAATAGAGAATGTGTTTGCACATGAAATGAACTGCGATTAGCAAAACATATTGACAAATATTTATTAACCGAAAGACCCAAAGAGTAATTCCTGCAGTCACGAAAGCTTCAAATCAAATTTATTAGGGTGGTTGGAGGATAGTGTTTATTTCGCGAATGCTACAATAACATACACACTGATCACTATTTAGAGCAGTTTATTTTAAGATTGAATGTATGAATGCATCTATATTTTTAACGTTCGTCAACAAACAATTCCCTGAAATAATAGAAGGTTCCAGCCCCGACAATGTGGTAAGTTATAATTAGTTGCATTGTGTTGTGCCATTTGTTCTACGATGTCTGTAATCACCTGCGAAGCAAATCTTGACATCCCAAAAGAAGGGGAGTTGCCTGCAGAGCTTTTGTGCAGACTTCAGGTGGCCCCATTTTAATTTATATTCCGGAAACAATACCAATAAACGTTGAAACACATGCCTGATATTTTATTCAACGGATAAAATAACGTCGCGTAAACGGGAATGACGGTGCATCGAATCTGGATGGTCCGTGCCGAATCCAACTGTCGTCTTGTTGAATTTTAACAAGCGACTAAACTCAGCCCATATATTACCTTTCCCCGATCTCTCTCCCCGATCCACACACATTATCCCCTAAGCATACGCCTGACGGCCTTTAAATAATGCAATCCATTTTGCCTCGACCACGCTGGAACTCGCAGACTCCTGGAATGATATACGGTGTGGCCGTCTGTGAAAGATAACCTCATTCGATGCCTGAACAAAGGTGCGATTTACACGTGACGAGCTGCACAACGAACCCTGGCAGTCAAGTTGTATTCCCGGCCATGGCTACGAGTGAAATCAAATCGCTCCTTGGCCAATACCCTCCCCCATTTACTATTTTACGACTATTTCTTTTTTTATGTAACCAGGTAAAGGCTCACTGAGCTGTGTAGCTCTTTTTTAGAAGCGAATTTGCCACAAACGAAGCCACAAACGATAGCTCAACGAAAGTGGCTCATCGTGTGTAAATTTATATCAGCCAAAGACTCTTAACGCGTGTTTATAAGTGTGGAGGGAAAACCCGGAGGACCCGGAGAAAAATCCACACGACCACCGGGAAAGAGACACGCAAACTCCAAATTTCCAGATTTCAGAGTTGGGATCGAACTCACCAGCTCATGCATACCAGGCAAGGAAGAAAGCATCTGAAAAAGAGCTAAATGGTTCAGTGGGCCCGAGCTGGTTTAAACAAAAAACTGTTTAGCTGAAATCTTGACTTAAAGCTTTCGTGACTGCAGGAATTCATATTCTTTGGGTCTTTCGGTAAAGTCACGTAGATGATTCAAAGGATAGATTGTTATTTTCTTTGAACTATCTAGTGACTTTACCAAAAGACCCAAAGAATATGTTTAGTTTGAGTTCATAGACCGCCATGTTGGGCCCCCTTATTCGTTAGCACTACAGCAACAAGACCCTTTTGCGTGAGGCCCAGGATAAATTGTCACCCCCCTCCCTGCCCCTCCTCTTGGTGACCCTGGGTATCTAAACCTGATCTGGGCTTCCTCTAGGTTGACTGAAGATGCAGAGGCAGAAATGCAAGCCCCTGACCACACCACCCCCTCGTGCACTACTGCGGTACCCTTAATAGGCGCTCACCCACGGCAATTTTTTTCCTGCACGGTGATCTGTATGTGGCGCCTATGCCTTTATTATTTTACAAGAGCCGTCCGTTCTATGCAGGTGTTGTAGCACATTTTCAGTTGGAAATTACCCACAATTACTGGATGTGTCCAAATAACGGTGGCAATGATTGGGGCTTCTTCTTCTTGTAAATGAGTTGGAGCCGGCAGAATGGGAAGAACCGTGTTTTACGGAGGAAAGACATTAGGGGGGGGAGAAGGGAGAAAAAAAACCGTGGCGTTATTTATTTTCTTCAATCAGAAAATCATCTCCATTACAGCCAGGAGTAGGGCCCGCTCGGCACTTTCGTAAAGGTCAGCGTGGGACCGCAGCAGAAGTGGCCTTAAGGCGCGGGGAACAGAATCTAAGGAGCCCTAATGAGACAAAATGACAGAAAATGACAGGCGCTGAGTGTTTCCAATGACACGAACAAAACAACATTACAGACGTGATAGGCCATAAGTGCTGCGGTATGCGCGGCGTTGCCTGCGCCGGGGCGCTGCGATGCGACCGAGGCGGCGTCGTCGCGAGTTCGCCTGGCGTTGTTGCACCGAGGGGGTTGCAAATAGTTGCACCGACCTGCAGTAACTACGCCGTTGTACGTGCGTGTGTGTCTGTGTGTGTGTGTCTGTGTGTGTGTCTGTGTGTGGGGAGCGGTAGTGTAGCGGTTAGCGCGCTGCACTACGAACTTGGCGACCCGGGTTCGATTCCCGCTCACGGCAAACACCAGTGACGATTATCTGAACCGGTCCTGGGCCTCCCCTAGGTCGACTCAGCCTCAAATGAGTACCTGGTGCGGTGTGTAAACATCGCCGCTAGGGAGACAAAGGCGGCCGGGCGTGGTGCTGGCCACCCACCCCCTCGTGTACCGTTCCGGCCTTCATAGGATTCCGCTAACAACATTTGCCCCTACGGTCTGTTAAGGCTATACGGGGGATCTTTATCTTTGTGTGTCTGTGTGTGTGTACGTTGTGGGGAGCGGTAGTGTAGCGGTTAGCGTGCTGCGCTACGAACCTGGCGAACCAGGTTAGATTCCTGCTCCCGGCAAACACCGGTGGCGATTATCTGAACCGGTCCTG
Source organism: Lethenteron reissneri (assembly GCF_015708825.2). Classification (NCBI taxonomy): domain Eukaryota; kingdom Metazoa; phylum Chordata; class Hyperoartia; order Petromyzontiformes; family Petromyzontidae; genus Lethenteron; species Lethenteron reissneri. The sequence continues at coordinate 12,816,983 of NC_083796.1, forward strand.
GGCCTCTTCTAGGTCGACTCAGCCTCAAATGAGCACTTGGTGCGGTGTGTAAACATCGCCACTGGGGAGACAAAGGCGGCCGGGCGTGGTGTTGGCCACCCACCCCCCTCGTGTGCCGTGCCGGCCTTCATAGGTGCTCGCTAACGGCACTTGCCCCAACAGTCTGTTAAGGCTACACGGGGGATCTTTGTCTTTGTATGTACGTTGGACTTCTTTCGCGCCGTACCTCGCCAACCGTGTGGGGGGGGGGGGGTACAACTAACAGGCAAAAAAGCGGTTCGAAAGTAGAGCAGCGTGCCGCCGGTGCCTGATGGAGAAAGTTTCCAATGAGTGAGCAGTGCCCACGATGGTATAGATAGGTAGCATGAACACCACAAGCGAACTGGAATCACGGCAGACAGGTCGCTAAAGATGCACGGGGAGATGCGAGCTTGATATTAGACCGAGAGAAAGAGAGAATAGCACATCGGTCGTGGAATAATCATTAACTCGGAGACATTGCCCATGAAGAAAACTAAGTTGGCTTGGGCAGGGGGACAGCATCTTTTTGAGCCTCCAATGAGCCCGGTTGGCTACGTACGGTGCGAAAGAAGTTCAACACACACATACGTCAACACACACATACGTCAACGGCTTCATCCATTGCCAATCATCCGTGCATTTATATGTGTGTATGTACGTACATACTACATACGTACGTACTTACACACATACCTATATAGTGACGTAAATGGTGTCACCAGGGTGTTCGCGCCAGCGACTGTTACAGGCGTGCAACTGTGCGTCTGGAGCCTCTCTCTAGCACCAGAGTAAGTGCGGCATGCCAGCCAGACCTAGGGGGCATAGTCCTGGCTATGGCCTGAGAGAGAGAGGGCAAGTGAAGGACGTGGCAGCCCGAGTGGGACACGTGATGCTGGGTCGAGATCCTTCGGGAAAGATCTCGAAGGGGGCGTGTCCGAGGGCGGAGCGAGGCCACGCCCAGGAGCATCAAGGGGCAGTCCCGGGCGTGTTCTGGGCTCGTCTGTGGAATGAAGCCGATTTAACTCGCTACTCACGTAGTGAGCCACATCACCTACTAGAGAGCCCGAGTTACGTTCAGTGTTACCCGCTAGGGAAGTTGTTAGGTAGAAGTGTTGCCTTCCAGTCCAGAGTGTGTGTGCCTTCGTGTTGGTTTATTGCTTATGGCTTTATTTTGGTGATTTCGAAAAGTTGTTTGGTTTATGCCATATTTTGTTTGTTGTAGTACGGAGTTAGACTGATGGCTTTAATCTATCTTGTCTTGTGGTTGTTGTTGTTGTTTGACTTGCATCCCACTGGGATTTTTGCACACAGCGTTGGTGTACGGTGCTTTTTCTGGAAGACTTTTCAGTTTTTTCCTCGATTTTTCTGTTTGCGCATACTCACTTTAAGATGTTTTCTTGTTCATGTTTTTGTTTTGTTGCGGTTGCACCCTATTCAAGAGCCGAATGGCTCACAGGGCTATACCAAATAAACTTAAACTGGTGAACAACACTGCACACACATACATACGTACGTACATGTATATGTAAGGAAGATGGGCCAATGGGTGAAACCGTTGACAGGATGGCAACCAAAGGAGAGAATGTGTCTGAGAGGATGGCCGCTGTGGAGAGAGAGACTTTGACTTTTAAACAACTTTGATTGCTGCCAGCAGCAAATGCACTGGAGGCGATTTCAATATGAAATACACAGTCACCAGCAAACTAATGAAAATAAACGCTACAAATCGACGCGCTGTGGCGCTAAAAGCACCGCGCACAACACTAAATAAAAGTCATGTGGTGGTGGTGGTCATCGCGCACGCCACGGTGACGAGCGAGCGCTTCAGAAGGTGAACATGAGGGTGCCGTCCACGCTGGTACAAAGGGCTTTTCCGGCTCCCCAGCGTTCGAAGAAGACGTGAACATCACCAACATGTGTATGGTATGCGTGCTCCAGCCGGAGCCGCGCCTTAAGCAGGCCTCTGAGAGAGAGAGACAGAGCGATGAGAATAACTCACGTCCTGGAGTCAAATGGATTGTGACCCATCACGTCAACTGTAAAATCCCCCTTGAATTCGCGTCGCGCTATTCTATTGTCCAGCGATACCTTTGTATTTTTGTTCAAAGTAAAACTAAAATATATTGCAAAATAGTGCAATATGTATTACAATATTTATAGGTACCACTGAATCTGTCTTTGATATTTATCTATCGACGATATTGAATACCTAATCATTAAAAAAACACATCTATCAAGTTACCACTTGCAGACATTGTACAATGTTGTAATTTGATAGCCAGTATGTACATGTGTACATAGGGAGTTGGTAAAGGATTATATTTCCTTGCTTAAATAAATGAAGCGGCATAATGTTGTTTGTGTTTTTCTTAGTATTGACACAATCCCTTAAGGAGGTACAATCTCTATTTAGCAGTATCTGATGTTCATCCCAGCTAATCTGTATTAAAAACCTTTTTTTTTACTGCTGGTTTGCCTTGCACAGCCTTTTTCCCCACAGCCCTTTAACAATCAATTGAAACCTGCATAATGTCCCAGCAAATGAATACCTCTGAGATCCTAGATGCTCTGCCGCATGTAACATAAGCAGCTGAAACTAACATGGGCAGTGAGCGAGGTGGAGATTGCTTACACGTTCACGTGAAATTTGTCGTCCGTGTCATTCGCAAATTCTTTGATCACCTCTTGTGAATGCACTTTGTTTTAAAGATATATATAAGTAAAGAACAAAAACCTCCACTGGAGAAAATATTACAAAAATAAATAAGCAATAAAGTGGCTCTGTGACTTGGAGGGGTACTCATGTTCGTGTCGGGTCACCGAGCCAACAGCACCACTGATGTGACAGATTCAAGCTCCGAGGTCTCCGCTTTGAGCGATTCTATATGTAAGGAACGAAACGGGAGGATTACTCCACAAATCCGGCTGTCGCCTGATGAAGCTAGTTGTAATTACTGGCGAAACGGCGTACGTACTCAGTTTGTAAATGCTGTGGCTTTGTTCTCCAACACACCAATTGGCACGTTCTGTTTACGTGACAACCCTTACTCGTTGGCTGTGTCGGGTGGTGGCCGGTTTAACGACACATTTAAATTTACGCGATCTAACCCATAAAAAAAACTTCTATGGATGATATTGGTCGCGAAAGCCTCCGTTTTAAATTGAGCGATTCTGTTTGCCGAGTGGGGTTGTGTCTATCTGTTCTGCAAAGGTGGAATGTTGTTAGAGAGGAGGGGGGGGGCATCTCGCCATCGGAAGGTTGCAAAGTTCTAATTGCAGTTTAACACATAGGCAATGATTGACAAATTTTATTCCTGGGGGCCAAAAAAAATGAACACCGCTTTGTGGGAAGTCATCGCTGGTTGTCCCTTGGATGAACTTCTCCCTGCCATGGAAATGTGGAATTTTCACGACTGGTTGCGGGTGATGTGAGCCATGCTCAGGGAATTTAACTCAGATGACCAGATTCATAGGGCAACATTTAAACCCAGTGGTTCTTGAACTCTACTACAGCCTTGCACTCCCTTTGGTTCTCAATTGGAATTGTTTTAATAATGCTAATACATAGATAGGTTAGATGAAACAAAGTAGTTGTCCTTCGGTGCTCGTGCTTAATTTGTGTTTCGATGATTTACCTTGTGAAAAAATTTGGCCGTGTCTGGCACCCCCAGAAAGGGCATCTCGCACCCCAGGTAACGACGAACCACTGATCTGACCACTCAACTGCCACTTTCCTTCTTTTCCTTATCTCAAAAACTGAAAAGCGAATTTTGGGTGCTGAAAAAATGCGTACAAATGGTATTCTTATCCACAACCCAGTAATATACATTTCAGCTAATTACAAATAACGGCCATCACCGGTGAAGCAATGAAAGACACACGAATGACGCGACTCGCACTGTGTGCACACAATATACTCACTGGTCCTAGGTTTTACTGGTAGGAACCTCCTGATTAGACCAGCCCACAGGGGATTATTGTGTCCGTCCGTCCGTCGTGAATCCAAAAATGGGATGGGTGGGGCTGGGTGGAAAGGGGAGGGTGGGGAGGGGCTGGGTGGGGAGGGAGGGGCTGGGTGGAAAGGGGAGGGTGGGGAGGGGCTGGGTAGGGCTGGGTGGGGAGTGGAGGGTGGTGAGGGGCTGGGTGGGGAGGGAGGGTGGGGAGGGGCTGGGTGGAGAGGGGCTGAGTGGGGAGGGTGGGGCTGGGTGGGGGGTGGGAAGGGTGTGGGGCTGGGTGGGGAGGGGCTGGTCACCCCATGGTGCCCTTATAAAACTCAACGTTTAACCTACTCACGCCGGCTTGTGCCCGCCCTCACAGTCGGCCATATTTGCAGAATACACCACGCTGCCGTTGACCCTGGCCATTGACCGAGCAACCCAACGTTCCTACCAGCTCCCTCCGCAGGAATGTGTTCTTGTTCAGTAAAAAAAAAGTTTGGAGAGAGTCGAATTATACACACCAGTCCAAAAGCTCATGCAAAAAAAATGTTAGGAACAATATCAACATCGTAAAAAAAATGCCACACTATCACCACACTATCACCACACTATTCTTCTGCATCTTTTCCACATTGTGTCTTCTGTGATAGTCCAGGCTGGAGTTTTTTTTAACAAGACACCATGTCTTATACGCGCCCACCTGCAGAGCTGGGTGGCTATTGTAAGTGAGTATGGTACAGAAGTCAAGTTCCGCACCTAACTTTGTGTACGTGCATGTCGTCCGGTTAAAGTGGGGGGCGGTGGTGTAGCGGTTAGCGTGCTGCGCTAACGATTATATGAACCGGTCCTGGGCCTCCTCTAGGTCTACTCAGCCTCAAATGAGGATCTGGTGCCATGTGTAAACATCGCCACGAGGGAGACAAAAGCGGCTCAGAGGTGTTGGCCACCCACCCCCTCGTGTGCCGTGCCGGCCTTAATAGGTGTTTGCTAACAGCACTTGCCCCTATAGTCTGTTAAGGCTATACGGGGAATCTTTATATTTGTAGTTATGTTATACCCTCCTCGTGTGTGGATTTTCTCCACGGGTGGATTTATTTCTTAACTGGGAAAAAAAAACGAATGTCGTAAGGAATTGGGTCAAACGTTTCCAATTTTTCGTATCCATCATCATGACAATTAAATCTTGAGACCGTGTGATACTTTCCTGCAATAATAAAAGGACATTTATATTACTCTGTTGGGTCGAGCACCACTTGGCTCGCAAACAGAAGTCTAAGAGGTCAAATAGTTTGGTCAAGGCTCAAACTCAGTCCATCATCCCTCCGGGTTTGAACAAAGAAAACAACAACCGCCACTTGAGGATGACAACATTGCTAGTGTATCCATAATAGAGGCTTTTTTGGGTTAGATCGCATAAATATAAAATATACAATTCTGGCTGTTGCCTGATGAGGCTGGTTGCAATTACCGGCGAAACGTCGTACTCAAATTGTAAATGTTGTGGGTTTACTCTCCAACACAACCGGTGTGCTGAAGTAGTAACTAATTGGCACGTTTTGTTAACGTGATAAACCCCTACGAATTGGCTGTGTCGGGTGGTGGCAGGGTTTAACGACACATTTATATTTACTCGCTCTAACCCAATAAACCTCTATGATGGACGATATTCGTCGCGAAAACCTACTACTACTGCTACGTGTTAAATTGCTCATTTAGCTCTCCAACGTGTTTTCGGGTTGTACGATGTCCGACGTTTCTCTCCACGTGCTAGGTAGGAGCATCTTCGTGAAAACCATTCTTGGGTTGTTAAAGTGTAGAGCGAGACGTCAAACGTGTATATTGGGCATCGTGCCCCAGCAGCACGACTCATCAGCTCCTCAAGAAGCTTCCAAGCAAGCGGAGTGAACCGTCGGACATCGTACCAAGGAACAAATGGTACAACGCGAAAAATGCATGGGAGAAACATACGGCACAATTGTGAAGGCATAAGTAGCAGAATGCCTGTGTGCATGTTGGACTTGTTTCGTCGGCGTACGTAGCCAACCGCGCTCATCAGAGGTGTGGGGTAAGGACAACGAACTAAACACAAAAAGCAATTCTAAAGAAACGAGTTTTCAATCTAGACGATGATTTAAAAGTGCATAACTCCAGTGGCTTCCTAATATCGGAAAGGAAGAGCGTTCCAGATGGTGGAGGAAGCGCATTCGAAAGCGCTTGCGATTCCAGTGACCGTCTTTGTTTGATGGCGAGCCAGAAGCCGCCACTGCTGCGAGGATGAGTTCAGGAATGACATTGGTTGCCTTGCAAAAAAGACTGTGCCCAATCGTAGGAAAGAAGATGAACGCGGCCCATTGCCCGCTTGAGTGTGAGAGATCTAACATTTGTTTACGCCTGACGAGAATTCAAAGACAAAGCAAAAGGTGGACTAAATTCATCGAACACTGTGACCAGAATGTCCAGGAAATGTACGCTATAGACTCTGTTGTCAGCTATTTAACAACAACAAAAATGGAGGCTACTTCAGAGAGGTTATCGGAAAGGAAATATTGCCATGGAAACGTCCATTGGTTCATAGTGAGCATCAATTATATCGTGTATACGATGAGTGCTTATAATCCGGCGCGGCGTATGGACCAAGAACGTGGCCTCTGACAAGGAACACAAAGAGGAGAAAGTGCGCCAAGAGAGGATGGTTACTGAGATGCATGCTGGGATTTCCACTCGGAGACAGAGAGAGAGAAACACGCACGAGTGCAAGAGAACAAACGTGATTTCGAGACACCACGTGAACTATCATCCTCAATTCACCAGCCCTCGCTCGCCAGCGTGGCGAAGTATGGTCAAATAACTCCCATGGCCAACATATGGCATTGGGAGGCCATCATCCAGCAGTTGGGTTGACAAAAGCTCTTTGAATAATTGTTATTAGAGCCGTGTGTTATGACTCACGAGTACAGCTGAGTTTTTCGTTATACCAGTTATATTATTTGTTCATTTATAGAGATACCAATGAGCGAATGCAATCAATTAGTTGACGCGACAAAGTAACTTTTGTGGAATTGTGCAGAGAAAATAGGAAGGAAATTGCGTAAATTTACTTGATGTGTACATTTCGGCTATATTTCTGTGGGGTGTACAGCGCATTTAAGTAAGTAAACTATCACTGCGTAGACTGAGGGAGCAGTGATTTGAGCAGCAAAAGCAGCAAGCAGCAAGGCCTTCACTGAGCCACCTTTGTCTCCTCGGTGCGGATGCGTACACACCGTGCCAAGTACTCGTTTTAAGGCTGAGTCAACCTTAGGGAAGGCCAAGCCCAAAGGTCAACTTCCGACAACAACTGACCACTTGATGTGGTGCATGCCCAGGATTGTGGTGTGGTTTGTTATTACCCATCGCACCACTGCTCCCGATAAAGACAAAGATCCCCCGTACAGCCTGACCAGACTATCAGGGCAAGTGCTGTTAGCGAGCACCTATGAAGGCCGGCACGGCACACGAGGGGGTGGGTGGCCAGCACCACGCCCGACCGCCTTTGTCTCCCAAGTGGCGATATTTACACACCGCACCAGGTACTCATTTGAGACTGAGTCGACCTCGGGAGAGGCCCATCACCGGTTCAGACAATCGTCACTGGCTGTTGGTGGCCGTAAGCAGGAATAAACCCGATGCACCACCGCCCCTTGTCCACATGCAGACACTCACGCACACAGACACGCGCAGCTGTATGCTCAGCGTCAATATTACAATAACACGTGTAACTTTTAAAAGTTGAACTTTTCCAACGAGGGACTAGACTGATTGTGTTTCTAGCTGTGCGCCGCAATCCTGCCAATGTCTCTCCTCGTTGTTTGGGGGTGGTTAGAGGGGGGGGGGGCCCAGAATAAGATTTATTGTAACAAATACAATGATTTACGATGGATTATGTTGAACCGTAAAGAGCCCGGCACTAAGCTAAAGTAAATCACTCCGCATGCTGCACTGAGGACGTTTCCCTCCCCCCCTTTGCTTGTGTTCTCAGCTGCTCCGAGCGACCCTTCCATAATAGTTGGGTTTTATTTTCTTAACTTTTAAAGAGGCTACAGTTTCCTGGGGTGTGTGACACAACATCACCCCCGCCCCTCCGGCTCCTTCCACCACCCCCCGCATGAGTCTTCCAGCCCCTCCTCTTATGTCTTTGAGTGAAATTATTCTCTCTCACAACGCGACTCTGCGAAGACTTAAAAAAAAATTGTATTAGCTTCTTGGCTCTTCCGGAAAACTGGAAGGAAATGCCTCGAATCTCCGAAAGATGGTTTTTAAAAACACACATGCTCTGGCTGGGTGCCTCTATTTGTTATATATTTTTTTCTCACTTTTGTGATTTTTTTTTCTCTCTCTCTCCTCTCAGCCCCTCCCCACCTTGGCTCCATCATTCCGAGCGTTGTTGGCCGATGAAGTCTGGGATTTGTTCTCATTTCTACAACAGAGCTATGGCAGGAGGTGGCCTCGGCCAGTCCAATACAAGTCAGAGCTGCAAGCTTGTTTTGCGAATCCAGTTGGGAATGTGTGCGTGTGTGTGAACGTGTGAACGTGTGTATGTGTGTGTGGGGAGCGGTGGTGCATCGGTTAGCACGCTGCGCTACGAACTCGGCTACCCGAGTTCGATTCCCGCTCATGGCCAACACCAGTGACGATTATTTTAACCAGTCCTGGGCCTCCCCTAGGTCGACTCAGCCTCAAATGAGTACCTGGTGCGGTGAGTACACATCGCCAACGAGGGAGACAAAGGCGGCCGGGCGTCGGTGTTGGCCACCCACCCCCTCGTGTGTTGTGCCGGTCTTGCTCGCTAACAGCATTTTCCACACAACAGTCTATTGAAGGCTATACGGGGGATCTTATATGTAGCTTTATTTGTGTGTGTACAGGTGTACAGGTGTGCGGGCTGGGCGCAGTTTATTGGGTAGCGTCACACCTTGAGCTTGAATATACCTTGGGTGTGACGTCACGAAACCTGATCACGTGAATCAGCTGCAATCAACACACACTGGGAACTCTAAACAATGCGGCCGATATCCCCAATCTCTCTCACAATCATTTCTCGACTGCGCGTGTGCAAACCCCCAAGATCACAGTGACGGTAATGTAACTAACACAGCTGCATATCTGCTAATACTGCCAACTCATTGTGTATGTATGTTGAACTTATTTCGCACCTATCAGGCAGGTAAGTGTGGAGATGGGCCACAGTGGGTTTCGCACGGGCCAAGCTACCTGCTCCTTAAAAAAAATACTTGATAAGCCACAAAATACCATTGTTTAGAAAATAAGGTCTCGTTGAGAGGGTGGATTAAGTAATCCGAGTGAGTGAATTATTAAGTCCATTGTGTCGCCATCTGTGGACAGACAATACGAAATCTAGGTGGGTTATTAAGTGTGTCCTGGACACCACAATTGCAGATGAAGCAGTGCTATTTTGGGCCAAGTGTGCTCTAATCCTACTAACAGATAACAGATAGCACAGGTTTTTTTTTTATCTATTTCGCAATCTAAAACGTCTCATGCAGCAGATGTGCAGCCTGGTGATGAATCTCCATCCCTGTGCATTATGTTAGCTGCTCACTCGCTCCCTTTAGCTGAAAATCACCAGCACCTTTCAATAAAAAAAATAGGTCACATGCTGTACTGGAATGTAGATGAATTGGTAGTGGCAAGCCCTCGATCATAAGTTCATACTTGACATCCCAGCCATGTTTTTTTTTACTTAAATTTTGCTTTTTTTACCAAGTAAAACCCACTGAGCTAAATATCTCTTTTTCATAAGCGACCTGGTCATAAATGATAGCCCAACGAAGTGGCTTATCACGTGGCGAGGTAGTTAACATCTCGTCACCGCGGCGCCCACACAGCCCCTATCAGCAATGCCAAGCTGTCATCATTCATCTCTTATTGATAAAGTTAACAAAATCTGGTGTGTGCTGAACCGACTTCTTTGCGATTAAATATTGTCCAAGAGTAGAAAACCCCAACAAAGTTCAGCAAAAATTAAGAGAAGTAACAAATATTTGCTTGTTATGTTATGAGAACTATTTTTTTTTCTACAAACTTCAAAGCACTTGTCACGTGACAATGGAGCCTATCAAAGTGTATTTTGCTTTCAATAGGAAAACGTCATCTCTTAGCAAACACGGAACATTTTAAAAACAAATTGCGGCATCAGACGATGGCACTTCAAAGTGATGGAAACGTATCGGTTTTAAAAAATGTACCAAAAGCGCGTTGATTACAATATTTGTTTTTACACTTTTTATTCCTTGGAAAAAATGTCTTACTCCTTACTTTACTTAACGTTTAAATGTTCGTTTTATTCCCTATCATACAATTGTGCACATTTGATTTTCGAATGTTCACCGTGTATAACTTTACAGCCATCTATTTAATATATTTTTTCCACGTGTTTTTTTTTATCACCTTGACTGTAGCGTTGCTATTGATGTGAGCATACAAAACGGTGACTTTGCACCACTGGGTTGCAATATCTTGAGGCTAGGTAAAACATTTAATTAATAAAAGTAAAATAAAACAAATTAACAAGATTCACGACGTTTTACTTTTATTAATTAAATTTTTTACCTACGTGACTTTACCGAAAAGACCTAAGAGTATGAATCCTTGCAGTCACGAAAGCTTCAAATCTAGAAATCTTGAGGCTAACAAGCCGGACGTATGAAGATCAACCTCACTCCTCGAATAGAATTGACTGAAATTTCACCGGCCAGACTGATCGTATGGCCACTGCACATCATCTCTATCAGCAGTGCCCAGCCATAACAACGCGAGCTCAATTTGCCGTGACATTTCCATTGTTTATGAACTGCAAAAGTGTCCCGTGGTGACGGGTTAATTGAAGTGGCCACGTTATTTTTGCCAAGATTAATGCTGCACGCATCTCTCTCTCTCTACCACGGAGAAAAGGGCATCGAAAATGTGCACATCACAAGCAGAAAGTACAGTCTTGCATAATTGTACAAATGAAGGCGGTGACTTCACTTAATGCTGATGGAATATCCCGTAGACGTGCCCCCGATTGAATCGATGTTCGCACGTAACATTCGGTATCGAGAATGCAAACCCTTGCCAGTTATCAGGAGCTAGTTGTCTACAGATAATTAGCAGATGGTAAAGGGGATGGGGGTTCGTTTATTCACAATGTAATGCTATACCTGCAGTGGAGTGTAAGGATAAGCGTCTTTCATTTGTGTCGTGGCCATACGCGCGCGTGTATATATATCTCGAGAGAGAGATATGTCGGTGTGCACTTCAAACAGCTCCATTCGTGCTGCACGATTCTTTGATGCTGCTGTCACCGTTGAGAACGTGGAGTTTTTTTTTTCATGATTATTATTTAGACGCCTGCGATGTGTCATTTATGCCGCCGAACCTATTTGACGCATGGCTTAACGTTGCGTTATTATTTGGATGCAAGGAAAAGGCCACAGCGCAAAATGTAATAACCTATACAAAACGCGGGCTCCGCTGTTGTCATTGCGCACACCTGTGAGCCATGTCCTGGCTTTTATAGAACCCTTCATAGAGCCAGAGTAGTGTTAGCAGCACATTTTAATTAATACTCTATTTCCCAGCATCTGGAAAAACAATTCTAGGTGTTGGTGTAACATTAGAGACTTGCCACGACATCGGTTACAAAATAATGTTCATGCACTGCCGTACTTTTTTCTTTTTTTGGCTGATCGTGTCATCCGCTATTGACATTGTGATCATTTATGACCGTGAACATTTTTGGTATTTAGAAGAGGCCCTTGTTTGGCTGTTATAGGCGGAGCTCTTTAGTTAAATTCCAGTGAGCGCAAATTTAAATGAGCGCGTTTGTAATCACGAATGTAAAAAAATAACCGGGACGCATCATGGATACAATTTGAATTTCTCACAACACCAGTAGAGGTGACGGCTACGTGGCAATGCTATTTATCTTCAGCGGTTTATCATCATCATTATTATTAATGAAGCAACAAATTGTGACTTTAATGTCCTCCGAATGCTTAACAGATTTTGCCGAGACAGACGCTACTTCAGAAAGGAGGCATGCTGGAACAACCAGGATATGTGGCAACCCTAGACGAGCAATATAAGAGGAGGAGAGAAGGTTGTCACTTTTGGAGTCCTGAATTTGTTCCGTCAAAAAGACGTTCTTTGTATGAATCATTTTACTTGATACTGCTACGTTGGATTCGTTATAGAATGCTAAACTTGAAAGGATCAAAAGTTGAACGTGCTTATGTTTCATCTCTGCTGTGTACAGTATTTAAATTTATATTGACTTAATAAATGCATACGTACAATTACCCAGAAAAAGGTATAAGAATATGTACCTTGTAGTTTGCCATAATAATGGTACAGGCTTGGAAGCAGGCCTGAGCATACAGTTTGTGTTATTGTGCTGCTCGAGTGTAAGTGATCTGTTTGTGTTATGATTAAGCTGTTAGCTCAGTATGTTCTTCGTTGTTTTTGCAGTTTATTAATTTAAGCAGTTCAACGTGTTCATAGTTTAATTCTGGCTTTAAACCAACATAACTGAGACATTTTACACGTGCAAAATATATACTACGAACCCAGTCAATTTGAGCAAGTACATACAGACGTCAAAAGGCGAAGAGTACACATTCCTGCGGAGGGAGCTGGTAGGAACGTTGGGTTGCTTCGGTCAATGGCAGGGTCAACGGCGGCGTGGTGTATTCCGCAAATATGCCCAACTGTGAGGGCGGGCACAAACCGGCGTGGGTAGGTTATACGTTGCGTTTTATAAGGGCACCACGGGGTGACCAGCCCCTCCCCACCCAGCCCCACCCCTCCCACCCCCCACCCAGCCCCACCCCCCACCCAACCCCTCCCCACCCTCCCCACCCAGCCCATCCCCACCCTCCCCACGCTCCCCACCCAGCCCCTCCCTTCCCACCCAGCCACTCCCTCCCCACCCAGCCCCTCCCTGCACGACGGACGGACACAATAATCCCCTGTGGGCTGGTGGAACCAGTGGGTTCCTACCAGTAAAACTGGTCCCATGATGTAGCTGCTCAACCCGAGCTCTCAATGTCCTGAGAGTGGCATTGTTTTTGTGCTGTTCGCCTTTTGGCGTCCTCTGGTCTAACACTGTTTGAGAATGGGCCCTGAAGAAAGCCGTCTCTGGTGTGGACCGATCCGTTTCAAATACAATGCATCATATACTGTCAGAGCATGTTTTTTTGTTTGCATGTTCACCACAAATATACGTGGTTAATGCAGACATGATTCCTTGCAAAAGGTTTCAGTTTGGTGTTTTAACATCTTGAACACCTGTTTCAAAGCCAAAAAGGGTAAAACCTATTTTATAAGTACATCCTTAATTAGAAATCATTACTGCACTTTTCTACATCACGTCTCCGGGACTTTTGCATACTTAAACCGGTATATGATTTTAAATTGGGACATTGCAATTTGAAAAATGAAGATCATACTTTTAATAAATCCATTACTTACGGACCTAAGATTGCGCGTGACGGTGAACGCGATACACCCGAGTTGGTGTGCACGCATTCATTTCTGAATTTCACCGGCAGAGTTCGATGTCCTTTCCGCGTCGGATGCAAGAGAAGCACGGGACATCATGGGGCTCCGCGACTCCCCCGGGGATTGGCCAAGCGTGAAGATACAGCTGCGGGCAATTAGGACGTGCGTCTTCAAAGAACCGCCTTGTGTGCAAACACTTTACTCTTTGATTACTGTGTTTGGGACGATGCTACCGTCCACTTTTTTATTACTTACAGATTACTAATTGGCGCATTCTTTTTGGCAGTTGTTTGGCTGGGTTCGCCTTTTTTGCGCCGTTTATTGTGTAAACAATTAGGCACAGCTAGGGCGCGTGGCTGCACGTGTCTTGATTTGCGAACGAGGCCTTTTTGAAATGCGGTACGTGGGAGAGATATAAAACTCAGCAAAAGTTGGCGGTGGTAGATAGCGCGTGGCGCGGCGTTTGTGCGAGACGCCTCCGTGTAGGATAACGATCACAACGAGGTGACCGCCGTGGGAGTCGGTGCGGCAAATCGGTAGGGCCACGACTTATTCATGAGTTTAAGTGTTTTCTTCATTAGTGACTCAGCCGCAGGAGAGTGGTGGCGCAGTGGTGAACGCACTCCGTTGTACAGGGTGATCTGGATGTCTTGTGACCCCCAATGAATTGACCACAAAAAAGTTTGTTCCTTCGCACATATATTTATGTGTTTAAATAAACCTTGCTTACAAAATATTAAGCTTTAGAGAATTAGACGGGGCGGGTCACAAGACATCTGGATCACCCTGTATAAATCCTAACAATCAGTGGCGAGTGATATCCGAACCGAACCTGATTCCCAAGTCCTTCACGAACCCCCACTGACCCGCAGTGCCGGATTATCCTAGTCGCAAAAGTAGCCACATATGCTACGGGCCCCGTACTTTCAAAGGCCCCGCGCTAAATGCTTTCAAGCTTTCAATTCCGGTTCAGTGATTCTGCACTTGCTCTATTACTATAGTACTATACTGCCTTCAACTTTTATGAACGACTGGGTGTTTAAGATTAGCGATTGGTCGTATTATCTGACTGTATAGCAAATGAAAAAATACAATGACTTTACTATGCAAGTTAAACATTTGTGTTTTAATATTTACGTGTTTTTTTATATTTAGAGCCCCTTTATAACATCATGCTACAGGCCCCGCACTAGCTGAATCCGGCACTGCTGACCAGCATGTTGAAGTATGGTGAAACAACCCCCAACGATTGTCACGGGGTGCGGAAGCCTTTCATCCAACAGTGGACTGACAAAGCGCTCTAAATCATTGTCAAGAGCGATGTAAACATTATCCACAAGATTGCGTCTGGAATCGAAATGTTTCATTTCTACCGCTTAATTGCAAGTTGTTGCAATAATATGTGCGTGTGTGTGTTTCTTTATTAGATTGGTATTATTTTATTTTTGTAATCCCTCCAACATGGTGAATCATATATTTATCCATTAATATTTAAACATACAAGTAGCTCTTCTGTATCTAGATTGTATTATATTCTTGTAACTTAATGGTACACAAACCGTCTTAATCGTTGGATGATCTTTTTAAAAAAATATGTCTTTCACGTTCATACACGAACCTTTTAGGTACAATAGCAACAGATTCCTTGAAAAAAACATTTATCCTGTATTTAAAATAGGCTACATATTTTTTTTTTAATACGTAATGGCCCATCGGTATGTTGCGTGATCACTGCCAAACGCGCAGATGCCAGGAATTGACGGGGAAATCTCCTAGTGCCATCAGGAAAGACAATGACTGGGAAAGGGTCTCTTACCACTTCTCAACCCACTAGCCAAAAACATCATGAGACTAATGCCAATACAACCTTCCCAAAGTTATCCAGAATAGAAGGTTTTTCTTTTGGGTTAGATCGCATAAATATTTCGTTAAATCCACCACCACCCGACACAGCCAATTATTAAGGTTTGTCACGTAAACAGCACTCCAGTGTGTTGGAGAGTAAACCTACAACATATACTCCAAATATAATGAGCCAAGAATGTATGTGTCCCGCGCGTGACGTCACTCCACATAGGGCAACCCCCCTCATTAATAATCATGAGCTGAACAATTTTTCTATTTAATATTTCAGATTTACTGCAAACAAGCTCGTTTACAATAAAATTGAAATTGTAAATGTGGTGGGTATACTCTCCTTCTGTTTACATGACAAACCTTAAATTTCGATTTAAAGCTTTCGTGACTGCAGGAATTCATCTTCTTGGTTCTTTCGGTAAAGTCACGTAGAAGGGAAGTAATAAAATAATAAAAATAAAACATAATAAAACATTTTATTACTTCCCTTCTACGTGACTTTACCGAAAGAACCAAGAAGATGACAAACCTTACTAATTGGCTGTGTCGGGTGGTGACAGGTTTAACGACACATTCATATTTACGTGATGGAACCGAAAAAAAACGCTTGTGGATAATATTGGGAGCGAAAACTTTCTACGTGTTAAACTTTCTCAAGTCATGCCCCCCCCAAATGTTTGCAGACTACAGCTAGAAATAAGTCACGTTTCTGACATTCTCCACGTTCTTCATTGACAAAGGCACGGGACTCCTGCTGAGCACGTTAAATTCACTCAGAGGAACATCGCAGCAGCAGCCGCCTTGCTGTTACACCTTTGGTGATAAGGGCTCTTTGTAAGGATTACCACGTTTGATAAAGTGTTGAGAACAGATCCAGACCCAGACTGCTACCAAGAGGTCAAGCGCTTAGGCCCTCTGGCTTGATTGACACCGAAATGTTGCAAAGGTTAGGCAAACATGGTTTGGGCATTGCGCGTGCTGCTGGGAGTGCACTGTGGGGAGCGGTGGTGTAGCGGTTAGCGCGCTGCGCTACGAACCCGGTGACCCGAGTTCGATTCCTGCTCACGGCTAACACCAGTGACGATTATCTGAATTGGTCCTGGGCCTCCTCTAGGTCGACTCAGTCTCGAATGAGTACCTGGTGCAGTGTGTAGTAACCATCGCCACGAGGGAGACAAAGGCGGCCGGGCGTGGTGCTGGCCACCCACCCCCTCGTGTACCACAGTGCCGGCCTTCATGGGTGCTCGCCAACAGCACTTGCCCCAACAGTCTGTTTAGGTTACACGGGGGACAACCCATCAATGGGTACACATAAAAAATATTCTAGAGCCTTGTAATTATGATCGATAGTTTCCTTTGATAGAGCGCGTTTGCTTGTGCCTTTTGGAACATGACCCTTAACAAGTTAAGCCAACTGCTTACGAGCGAGGGCAAAGCATCGTAATGCCACATGTAGTAGATAAACTTGTGCTCAAAATGTTATTCACCCGATAAAAAAAATCGCCACGCGCTTTTTCACCATCAGTGCCAATTGCGTGACTGTGGAATGGAGCTATTCTTGCGAAGCATTCGGGTTTTTTTTTTCTTAAATAAAGTGTTCTTTCTAGAGCTCATCGGATATCTCGTCGGATCCCTGCAGTATAAATACTGATTTTAATTTTTAATTCTGATTAACTCGAGGAAGCACTCTGCCTTACCCTAATTACTTGTTAGTGGCTTAATGAATGCCAGTCGCCTTGGGTTGCGTATCAGCAATTGAGTTTCACAGGTCATCAAGTCGGGACGCTAACAGCAGGTGAGTGAATGTCTCCGCGTTGCCTGTTGCACTTGCGGCGTGCATAACAACAACAACAAACAAATAACACCGCCGCGCCTTCAATCCACACCGCTCGTGATGCACTCGGAGAGACCTCGTCTCGTGCGCGCGCTCCGACAATTTGGTGACAATTAGACCTTGTGGGTTCAGTGTTTGCTCATCCGTGGTTTAAGTTATCTTTTACTCAATGTATAAGGGGGGGGGGGGGTGGGGGTAACCTGTGGCGAATGAAGTGTGTTGGGTTTTGTTGTTGTTGTTGTGCCCATGATGTAATGCCTGCTCAGTGTCTTGACTTGGCAGCTGTTCAACACAGAAACTGCTTCATCCCTAACGAGATAGCCGCTCGCACCCGATAATCATCTAAGTCTGCAACTGCAGCACTTCTTCTCAAAACACGTGGTTTTGTGTGTGTGTGTGTTCCACCCGTTGTGCACGCCCTGTGCATACATTAACATTGAGAATTAACATCTTACGTAAGGATTGCTTTGTAAATCAAACAAAAAATAAAGGTTGGGTCGTTTCGTCCGTTCGTTTCTCAGCCCGCTGGTGTCCTAGCGAGGATCTCTGCGGCAGCAGCAGCAGCGTGTGGAGTGGTGGCGGTCCTCAACTTCGCTGGCCACTGACACTTTTGCTCTTCCTGGGAAATTCCCGGCCGTTCCCAGGCCAGACGAGCGACGGGGTCCTGGGGCCGGCCCCGATGTCTTTGCCCAGTGGCACGTTGCTATCCCCAGGGGGAGTCTACCGTGGGGGGGCATCCTTACCAGGTGCTCGATACCACCTCGACTGGCTCTTCTCGAATGCGTATATAAGATCGTTTAACATTAAAAAATAAGCATCATTTACAAATTCCTCTGATGAACTTCAACGTGTAAATAAACTATGCACGTGATGCTTAATCGCTACACAGTCAGAGCGTATCGTTGTTAGAGAGCATCTGCGGGTTGGTGTTCATGACTTCTGCCAGTCTCGAACCAGTAATGCAACACCCACGCGCTTATGGTACGTCGGGTAACATGGAACAAACTGGGTGGTTACCACCTGCCCTGGTTTTCCCAGGACGTCCTCTTGGCGAGGTAGCTGCTGTCCTGTGTTCCTGCCCCTACTCTTAGGTTTTTTTTTCGGTAAAATCATGTAGGTAAAAATAAATAATAATAAATAGTATTCTTTTATTTATATTATTATTTATATTATTTTTATTTATTTTTATTTATTTTTTACCTACGTGCTTTTACCGAAAAAAAGCTAAGAGTATGAATCCTTGCAGTCACGAAAGCTTCAAATCTAGAATTCCTGCCCCTACTTGGACATCTGTGGTGAAGAAAAAAAAAGCTTTATAGCTCATCAAAATCCTGCAGCAAAAATACATATTCCGATTGAAAGTCCCGTTTGGTTTGTCAGTTTCAAAAATGACAACAACAGCGAGAACAACGCACCACTCGAGACGATGATGGATCGTCGCCACGTGGAGCATCTCACTTCTTCGTCCGCTCCTGTGAGATATTCTTATTCTGCGCGTTGTGCATCTCAGAGGTGGGAGCCCGAACGATTGGCCAACGTCTCTCCCCCGTCGGACGCTCCACCGCGGGCGGCTTTTGGGTTTCCCTGAAGCTGCCACGGCCCCCACGGGGCTGAGCTCACGATGGCTGAGATGTTGCGGATGCCTATGTACAAAAAAATACATCTTCTTGGTTCTTTCGGTAAAGTTACGTAGAAGGGAAATAATAAAATAATAAAAATAAAACATTATAAAATACAATTCTCACGACGTTTCGGCCACAACGCAAGCAGCCGTCCTCAGGTGAAGAACAGGGCTATTTTTTCCGACAGCCCTGTTTATTATTTCCCTTCTACGTAACTTTACCGAAAGAACCAAGAAGATGAATCCCTGCAGTCACGAAAGCTTTAAATCGAAAAAAATACATGTTTGATGAATGGCTGAGTCTTAAAAACTATATATATATATATGTTGTTGCTCAAAGCCACGCACACACACACGTATTTTCTTTTTTGGCATCGGATCGTAGATTATTCGTAACATTCTTCAATGGACATTTATTCCGATACGCAACAATCGCACGCGTCCAAGCATGAAAATGTACACGTGCACACACGCACCTCTGTGTGCGATTGTATGTGTGTATGGGAGCTTGCATGTGCTTCTGTTTACGTCTGTGTGTGTACGTGCGTTTGTGTGTGCGTGTGTACGTGCGTTTCTGTGTGTGTGTCTACATGTGTACGTGCGTTTGTGTATGTGCATGTGTATGTGCGTTTCTGTGTGTGTGCGTGTGTATGTACGTTTCTGTGTGTGTAGGTTCGTTTCTGTGTGTGCGTGTGTACTGCGTTGTATGTGTGTACGTGTGTGGGTGCGTTTCTGTTTGTGAGTGCGTGTGTAGATGCGTGCGTTTGTGTGTGTGTACATGTGTGCGTGTGTACGTGCCTTTGTGTGTGTACATGTGTACGTGTGTGTGTATGTGTGCGTGTGTATACGTGCTTTGTGTGTGTGTACGTGTGTGTGGACGTGAGTTTGTGTGTGTGTGTACGTGTGTGTGTATGTGTGTGTACGTGTGTGTGTGTGTATGTGTGTGTACGTGTGTGTGTACATGTGTGTGTGTGTACGTGAGTTTGTGTGTGTGTGTACATGTGTACGTGTGTGTGTGTACATGTGTGTACGTGCGTTTGCGTGTGTGCCGTCACGAAGTTCCATGCACTGTGTGCGTCGACGCATCGAGTTCGATTCCCGCTCACGGCCAACACCAGTGACAATTATCTTGAACCGGTCCTTGGCCCTCCTCTACATCGACTTAGCCTCAAATGAGTACCCGGTGCGATGCGTTAACATTGCCACCAGGGAGACAAAGGCAGCCGGGCGTGGTGCTGGTCACCCACCGCCGCGTGCGCCGTTGCCGGCCTTTATAGGTGCTCGCAAACAGTAGTTGCCATTGATGATCTGTGGGTGGGTTTCAATGCATGCGCGCCACAGTGTAAAGATGTTAACTACCTCGCCTGGTATCCAGGAGGTCGTGGGTTCGATCCCGACCTCGAATCCCCCTGGTGGCGTGTTTTTTCTTTCTCTCAGGGCTCCTCCGGTTTGTCCCTACACTTTTAGAATCAACATGCGATTTGACAATTTGGCCGCTATAAATGTCCACACTACATTGACCTATGATAAGCCACTTCCATGATAAGCCACTTTCGTTGAGACATCGTTTGTGATAGCAGGTCGCTTCTGAAAAATATCTGTATAGCTCAGTGGCTCTTTACCTGCCCAAAAAAGACAAATATAATATATATAATAATATATAATATAATAAAGAGATTTGACTTACCTGCGATCTCAATCACCTCGCTCTGCCTCCCGGCCGCGTCATTCCGCTAGGCGGCGCTGTCAGAATCGAGGCATTTTTGGTCCACGGAGTCAAAAGTTTCATTTTGTGCAACCCCCAAGCCTCGTGGCTTGAGACTAACTAGCAGAGGTGTGGACTCGAGTCATGTGACTTGGACTCGAGTCAGACTCGAGTCATGAATTTGATGACTTCAGACTCGACTTGGACTTGCATAACAATGACTTTGTCCCACCTCTGCTAACTAGAGCGTCTACTCACTAACTAGAGAGTCTACTCACTAACTAGAGAGCCACTAACTAGTGGAGGGAGGGGGGGTTGGAGGAAGGGGGGGGGTTGGAGGGGGGGTTGGAGGGGGGGGGTTGAAGGGGGGGTTGGAGGGGGGGTTGCAGGGGGGGGAGGTTGGAGGGGGGGGTTGGAGGGGGGGTTTGGGGGGGAGGGGTTTGGAGGGGGGGGGTTGGAGGGGGGGGTTGGAGGGGGGGGGTTGGAGGGGGGGGGGTTGGAGGGGGGGTTTGGGGGGGGTGAAGCTGTGATGGTGCCAAAATAATAAACAACAACAACGCATAAATTTCGATTTAAAGCTTTCGTGACTTCAGGGATTTATATTCTTAATTCTTTCGGTAAAGTCACGTAAAAGGGAAATAATAAAACAATAAAAATATAAAACGTCGTGAGAATTTTTATTGTTTAATATTTTTATTATTTTATTATTTCCCTTCTACGTGACTTTACCGAAAGAACCAAGAAGATGATGAGTTTGTGTTCATTGCGTTTGTCCACCACTGCTGCACGTGTGTTGATCCTGCTTACGCAGGATCGAAAGGCAATTTCGATCACTGCTGTAAAATCAACGTCTTGTTGACATCATGTGCTGAGGATGAATGCCTTTACATCCGGCGAGGCGTGCAATGAAGACTGTGTATCTCGTTTGCAAGTGAGACATCAACGACGAGATGGGTGTGATGTGACGTCCATTGTGAATTTTCTACAACATTAATAGTAATAACAACAACAAAATACAAAAAATCCCCTCGTCGATTATTAGCTGCTACTCCTCCGTAAAGGTGGTTGTTCGTCCATACTTCACCACAATCACAAAGGTCAGTGCGAATTCGTGAATGGAAGAGAGGGGAGTAGCGGGGCAGGACCAATTGAAATACACTCGATGTTGATGATGCAGTGTGCTAACCACTGCGTCACCGCTCTGCCACACTACAATGTGTGCATGGCTCTTATCCGGCTGGGTGGCGATATTGGCAAAGGTCGTGAGTTCGCAGCGGTGTCTCTATCGATAAACTTGCACCCCCCGTCATGGTAATGTGGAATTTACACAACGTAAAATGAGCGTCTTCCCAATGGTCGTTGTTTTGAGACCACGAGTTTTGGTTCAATTGACGCAAACACAAAGATCCCCAGTCTAGCCTGAACAGACTGTTGGGGTAAGTGCTGTAAGCGAGTAACACATATGAAGGCCGGCACGGCACACGAGGGGGTGGGTGGCCAACACCACGCCCGGCCGCCTTTGTCTCCCTAGTGGCGATGCTCACACATCGCACCAAGTACTCATTTGAGGCTAAGTCGACCTAGGGGAGGCCCAGGACCGGTTCAGATAATCGTCACCGGTATTGGCCAGCGCGCTAACCGCTACACCACCGCTCCCCACAATGTATACACAGTAGACGAGACGCATTGAGAACCACATATATGTTAAAGCGATTGACATTGATATTGACTTACTGGAATCAGCGGCCCCAGTGAACTGAGTGCCAGGCCGTGTTCCCATTGGCAGAAACGGATTACGTTTGACGGTGACCTGGGGCTGTTGAAGTTGGGTGGAGGGGGGTGTGGGTCCGGCTTTGTGTCTTACATTCACTGCTTTACCGTCGCCACCCCATGCCCCCGGCCAAACACACACCAAACACACACACACATAAAGATGTTAACCACCTCGCCTGTATACAAGTGGCCGTGGGTTCGATCCCGACCCTGACTTTGGAGTTTGCGTGCCGTCGGAGTTTTCCCTCCGCGTTTAGAATCAACATGCGTTTTAGATAATTTGGCTTCTATAAATGTCCACATGATGATAAGCCACTTCGTTGAGCTTTCATTTGTGGCCTGGTCGCTTCTGAAAAAGAGCCATAGAGCTCAAAGGGCCTTGCCTGCTAAATTAAAAGTTTATAGTTTAGTTTTATTCAACTCGGTTATTTCAGTTCACGACACACATTGCAAAGCTACATCAACATTGCAAGAAAACACTATTTGAATCTTTGCATATAACTGGTTAGTAATATTCATACTGATGATATGCATGGAATTACCAAATTGCCTACATGATTTATCACATGATGGCAACAGTACTGTGTAGAATTTCAATCATTATACAGCAGGATATATACTTTTATTTGGGGGGGGGGGGTCAAAATCCGAGACACCATTCGACAACCCCTCCTATATACCTATGCGTTAAATGTAACCCTTAACTGTATGGGTGGAAGACATGCGACCATACTTCACCACGCCAGTCAGCGCGGCTTTGCGAAGATACTCAGCTGATTCGGGCAATGCAACCGATCAATTTGAGGTGACCACCGGCACGCTTGGGAGTTGACCAGACGCACGCAGCTCACGCGAATGTGTTGTCAGACGGCTTGGGAAGGCCCTTCATCCGATATTTGATTGGTCACGGCTGATGTCGATGATTACGATGATGACAGCTTCATTGGGTCGGATACTTCACTAACTATCGTAGCACTATACGGTTTTATAATTAATAATGTTTAACCAGGTGTGAACTCGCGATATAAGGATAAGTGCAATTTGCAAGAATGAACCTGGGTCATCTCAACGACAAAAGGAAAACATAGCAAAAGGAAAGTATTGCAATGAAGCAAATATAAATCAGTACAAAAACAACTGTGTCACGTGAGAAATGGAAAATACACGGCAGTGAGTCCATACGAAATTGTTTCATCTCAGCATTAACTTTTACTGTAATGCTATAGACGGCGTTACCGGCGTTCATACAGTACCTGTATATACATATCCATCATTTTTTGTTTAATTACATTGTACAAGTTTTAAAGCGTGCAGTCAGTCACCGTGCCCTGTACGCCGGCATATTACATCTGCCAACGCTGCCATATTCACCTAACAATAACTCGTTGTTGTGCAAACATTACGGATGACTTTTTTTGTTATTCGTGGATCGTGGTGCGGACACTCTACGCATTTCGTCTCGCGTCGAACGTTTGCATCGTCTCTGTATCATTTGTGAGCGAATTCCATAGAGAATACACAACCCCCCCATCCCTTCACCACCACCACCACAAAAGACAAAGATCCCCCGTGTAACCTCAACAGGCTGATGGGGCAAGTGTGCGGTTGGTGAGCGACAGGGCTCACGTGGGTTGTGTGGCCGGAAAACATGCGCACAGTCGCCTTTGTCTCTCCAGCGCTGACGTTTAATTACAACACCGCACCAGTTACTCATTTGAGGCTGAGGCGACCTAGGGGAGGCCCAGGACCGGTTCAGATAATCGTGACCGGTGTTGTCGGTGGCCGTGGGCGGGTAGTGAACTCGGCTCACCGAGTTCGTAGCGCAGCGCGCGAACCACTGCGCCACCGCTCCCCAGACGACCGCAATACACCAACACACATCAACACACGCCAACAAAAAACAAAGACCCTCCGTGTAGCCTTAACAGACTGTGGGGGCAAGTGCTGTTAGCGAGCACCTATGAAAGCCGGAACGGCACACGAGAGGGTGGGTGGCCAGCACCACGCCCGACCGCCTTTGTCTCCCCAGTGGCGATGTTCTACACAAACGAACCAGGTACTCATTTGAGGCTGAGTCGACCTAGGGGAGACCCAGGTACCGGTTCAGGTAATCGTCACCGGTGTTGGCAGTGAGCGGGAATCAAACCCGGGTCGCCAGGTTCATAGCGCAGCGCGCTAACCGCTACACTACCGCTCCCCACCACAGACAGACACACACACTAACACACAGACACACACTAACACAGACACACACACACCAACACAGGCACACACACACACCAACACACAGACGCACACACTAACACACACACACACCAACACAGACACACACTAACACACCAACACACTAACACAGGCACACACCCCACACGCAGCGCCTAGAGCCGTGAGTGAGCGCGTACCCATGCACACACACACACCAACACAGACACACACTAACACACCAACACACACACACTAACACAGGCACACACACCACATGCAGCGCCTAGAGCCGTGAGTGAGCGTGTACCCATGCACACACACACACCAACACAGACACACACTAACACACCAACACACACCACACGCAGCGCCTAGAGCCGTGAGTGAGCGCGTACCCATGCACACACACACACCAACACAGACACACACTAACACACCAACACACACACACTAACACAGGCACACACACCACACGCAGCGCCTAGAGCCGTGAGTGAGCGTGTACCCATGCACACACACACACCAACACAGACACACACTAACACACCAACACACACACTAACACACACACACACCACACGCAGCGCCTAGAGCCGTGAGTGAGCGCGTACCCATGCACACGCGCACACGCGCGCACGTGTTTCAATGCGCGCTAGTTCACTCCGCAGGAATTCGCTTGTAGAGGATGTGTGTGACCCCAACGTTAGCGTGCGAGTATTCTTCACACTATCAGGAGGGGGGAGCTGTAGAGGAGGAGGAGGGGGGGGTGTTCACTTTCACATACGCACCTCGCTCGCACGCAAATCCGCTCTTGTCCTTGTTTCCACGTGAATGCGACAATGCACGTAACGAC
The DNA here is from genome assembly GCF_015708825.2 of Lethenteron reissneri. Classification (NCBI taxonomy): domain Eukaryota; kingdom Metazoa; phylum Chordata; class Hyperoartia; order Petromyzontiformes; family Petromyzontidae; genus Lethenteron; species Lethenteron reissneri. The sequence continues at coordinate 12,842,330 of NC_083796.1, forward strand.
GTAAAAAAAAACGCATTGCATCTTAGTCGCACGCGTAGGGATTAGCCCGCCTTATATGTGTACAATATATATCAATAAAGCCCACCCCCTTGCTTTAGCCACTAGCGCACATTGTAAGGCACGCAAAATTAGCAAGTATACATTCGCAGACGTATCCATCACATCCGCGGACACGTGCAATGTGTTTATCCTCTGCGCGTGTACAGGCGGGTACAGAGATGTGTAAATGACTTATACTGTGTAGGAGAACATATAGACTGCACAGATGGACGTTTATAAAACATGCGTGAGCGTATTCAGGTCATGAGCAATTATTATATCGGCCGGGTTATGAATGTTTTGAATGGCGTGTGACGGAACGCTTTGCCTGCCACGTCTCCCGAGTGTAATTGTAAACTGCTTAACCCGTCTTTAGCATGCACTTGAATATTACCTTGGTGGTGGTGGTGGTTGTGGTGGTGATGATTTAAAGTCAGAGAGCATAGAGACCGATTGTTTGTTCAACAGTGCAGGACGACGACAATGCTGGGGATGGTGATGCGCCTTCAGATGCGCTTCTGGGGCCGTCTGGAACGCTCTTCCGTCCGCATTGAGGAACCCACTGGGAGCTGTTCGCTTTTACTGGTAGGAACCTCCTGGTTACACCAGCCCACAGGGGATTATTGTGTCCGTCCGTCTGTCCGTCGTGCAGGGAGGGGCTGGGTGGGGAGGGAGGGGCTGGGTGGGAAGGGGTGGGTGGGGAATGCTGGGTAGGGAGGGTGGGGAGGGGCTGGGTGGGGGGTGGGAGGGTGGGGCTGGGTGGGGAGGGGCTGGTCACCCCGTGGTGCCCTTATAAAACTCAACGTTCAACCTACTCACGCCGGCTTGTGCCCGCCCTCACAGTCGGGCTTATTTGCGGAATACACCACGCCGCCGTTGACCCTGGCCATTGACCGAACAACCCAACGTTCCTACCAGCTCCCTCCGCAGGAATGTGTTAAATCATCGAGATTGAAAACTTTTTTTTTTTAACTGCCTTTTGTGTTTAGTTCGTTGTCCTTACCCCCGCACCTCCGATTAGCACGGCGGACTACGTACGGTGCGAAAAAATGCAACATACGGTACATACGGTACATACACACATAATATACACGTGTGTATAAAAAGGGTGGTTGGCTTTGCCACCTTCGAATCGCACTCGAGCACCGCGGGCCAAGAGACTGAGCCGAGATTTTGGCTCCGGTTGAAAGGCTCTTTTGCCAAAACGTCAATTCAATAAACTAATTTGCATAATAAGACCGCTACAATGTAGTTATCAAGCATGTTTAAAAAATAAAAAAGCGCTGGTTAGATTTTATAGCCAGTTCAGTGGCTGCGATGGGATTTAGTTTAATTTTGGAGCAAGTACCCTATTCTCCGGATTATACGACGCACGGTTTCCCCTTTATTATCAAAGGTTGGGGGTAACGTCTTATAATGCGGTGTGTGTATGTGACCAGATTTGTTTAATTTTCTTGACAACAGGCATGAATCGTACTTTGCGGAGCGCCTTATAATCCGGCTAATAACAATAATTTACTCACAATATAATATACACATACGATTGAAATATACTGCTTTTTTAATATACGGTATTCCTTTTCCTGCACTGCATTAAACACACCCTTCATACTTAGGCATTTGAAAGCTCATCGATATACATTCATTATTTTGGCGAGAGAGAGATATGGTCAAGCTTTTAGTTATGCAAGGAATCCAATGCACGTTTGGAACTTTCACCACACCGATGTGTTGTTGACATATCGCATTTACATATACAGAACTGTAAGTATATCTCAAGCCACTCCCGATATGATGATGATAATGATGGTGCGGAGCTATAGACTGCATCAACGAAATAACATCACAAATCTAGACTCAAAGCGGGATACACATTGCTTCCTTTATTAGGCCAAAGTCCGTCACAACAAAACGTTTATTTTGCAATACAGCAATAGGGAAAGGCAATATATATAGCGAGAAACCCACGGGGTTTGCTGCATTCCATTCTAAGTGTAAACAAGCAGTGGATGTACAACATATGTTGGATTGTCATTTGTAGGACAGATATACGTCTCTGCAGTACCGGATTATCCTAGTAGCAAAAGTAGCATATGCTCCACACTTTCAAGAGCCCCGCACTAACTGCTTTCAAGCTATCAATTCCGGTTCAGTGATTCTGCACTTGCGCCATTACTATAGTACTACTAGCTGTACTACCCGGCTTCGCCCGGGACTTGTATCCACCACGGCCGGCCGCCTTTGTCTCCCCAGTGGCGATGTTAATACGCCACACCAGTTACTCGTTTGAGGCTGAGTCGACCTATGTGAGGTTCAAATAATCTTGATCGGTGGTGGCCATGAGCGGGAATCTAACTCGGTTCGCCGGGTTGGTAGCGCAGCGTAGCGTTAACCACTACACCCACCGCTCCTCACACACACAGACGCACACACACACAGACACACGCAGACACACACAGACAGACACAGACAGACACAAAGACAGCACGCTAACCACTACACTACCGCTCCCCACACACCACACACGCAGACACACACACAGAACACACACACAGACAGACACACACACACAGACACACAGACAGCACGCTAAGCACTACACTACCGTTCCTCCTACACACCACGCACGCACACACACAGACACACACACACAGACACACACACACAGACACACACACACAGACACACACACAGACACACACACACAGACACACACACACACACAGACACACACACACAGACACACACACACACAGACACAGGCAGTACGCTAAGCACTACACTACCGTTCCCCCTACACAACACACGCGCGCGCGTCCATAGGTACACATACACGCGCTTGCTGCAGACACACACATACACACACATACATAACCGCACATACACACAAACACATACACACACATGCATACACACAAACATACACATACATACAAACACACACATACATACACACAAACACATACACAATACACACACACATACATACAGACACACACATACATACACACAAACACATACAGACACATACATACACACATACATACAGACACAGAGACATACACATAAACACATACACACATAGTCATGACCCGGCTTTGCCCGGGACTTGGATCCACCACGCCCGGCCGCCTTTGTCTCCCCAGTGGCGATGTTAATACGCCACACCAGTTACTCGTTTTGAGGCTGAGTCCCTCCCTCGCCACTCTGCCTCCCTCGCCACTCTGCCTCCCTCGCCACTCTGTAGAGGACGTGAAATTTGTATGAATTTACCTCAGAGTGGCGTGTTGGGTGTCGAGGCCTAGCACCGTGCAGAGCCTCCCGCCTTGCCTGATTTTCGCACCCGGCGAACGCTGGGTACGGGTGCCGGTCCCCCCCCCCCCCCCCGCGCTATTAAAAATGGCGTCCACCCCGCGGAGAAAAGTTGCTACTCGTTGCCAGGGGCAACCGCCGTCCAATGAAAGCGGCGAAGGCGTGGCTAGCCGTTGCCAGGGGCAACCGCCGTCCAATGAAAGTGCAGTCCACACACACACACACAGACACACAGACATGAACGATTTTATATATATAGATACTGCCTTCAATTTTTATGAACGACTGGGTGTTTAAGGTTCACGATTTGTCGTATTATCTGGCTGTATAGCAAATGCAAAAATACAATTAATTTACTATGCAAGTAAAACATTGTGTTTAATATTGTGTGTTTTATGGCTCCTTTATAACATATGCTACAGTCCCCGCACTAGCTTAATCCAGCACTGCGTGTCTGTGTAGTATGTACTGTCACACACACACACATCAAGTGATACGCAAATTAATTGATGTTGGCCTTCTGGAGAAAGATAACGCCGTGAGTAAATTTTCACCCTCTAAGGCCAACAACGAACCGGCCATCCCTCGGGCATAATTCTCGTTGGTGGTCTGCCTACCATGTGTGTAGACTTTGACGAACTTAGATTATAAACATATCTCTCCCTAGCCTTCATCAATATCAAACTCTCGCCAGCAGTGAGATCACCAGCGAGAAGAATGCCAAGTCACGTGTGCTTGAAGCAAGTTTCCGTTCAAGAACACCAGTTAACTAAGGATTGAACTAACCATTGTGTGTTTTTTTTATTTTACCAGGTAAGGCCCACTGAGCTATGTAGCTCTTTTTCAGAAGCGACCTGGCCACAAAAGATGTCTCAACGAAGTGGCTTATCACGTGGACATTTATAGCAGCCAAATAACTCTAAACGCATGTTTTTTAAATGTGGAGGGAAAAACCGGAGGACCCGGAGAAAAATCCACGTGACCACGGGGAGAGAGACATTCAAACTCCAAATACACAGGCATGTCGGTGTCGGTGTTCGTTCTGGCTCCGTCTTTGTCGTTGCCTGCCGCGCCGGGGCGACACGTGGAGCCGCGTCCGCCCCGGGGATGAGGACCCGAGGCGGCTCCCACAGGGAGAGCCGCCCCAGCCCCTCGGCACGGCCGATATGAGACGATGGGAGGTGAGTGTGTGAGTGTGCGCGTGTGAGTGCGTGTGTGTGAGCGTGTGCGTGTGTGAGTGTGCGTGAGTGAGCGTGTGAGTGTGTGCGAGTGTGTGTGAGTGTGTGCGTGTGAGTGTGTGTGCGTGAGTGTGTGCGTGTGTGTGAGTGAGTGTGTGTGAGTGAGTGTGTGTGAGTGTGTGCGAGTGTGTGTGAGTGTGTGTGTGAGTGTGTGTGTGTGAGTGTGTGTGAGTGTGTGCGAGTGTGTGTGAGTGTGTGTGTGAGTGTGTGTGAGTGTGTGCGTGTGAGTGTGTGTGCGTGAGTGTGAGTGTGTGCGTGTGTGTGTGTGAGTGAGTGTGAGTGTGTGTGAGTGAGTGTGTGTGAGTGTGTGCGTGTGTGTGTGTGTGCGTGAGTGAGTGCGTGTGAGTGAGTGCGTGTGAGTGTGTGCGAGTGTGTGTGAGTGTGTGTGTGAGTGTGTGTGAGTGTGTGCGTGTGAGTGTGTGTGCGTGAGTGTGTGCGTGTGTGTGTGTGAGTGAGTGTGTGTGAGTGTGTGTGTGAGTGAGCGTGTGTGAGTGTGTGCGTGTGAGTGTGTGTGCGTGAGTGAGTGCGTGTGAGTGAGTGCGTGTGAGTGTGTGCGAGTGTGAGTGTGTGCGAGAGTGTGTGTGGTGTGAGAGTGTGAGTGAGTGTGTGAGTGTATGAGTGTGAGTGTGTGTGAGTGTGCGTGTGAGTGAGTGTGCGTGTGAGTGTGTGTGTGAGTGAGTGTGCGTGTGTGTGCGTGAGTGTGTGAGTGTGAGTGAGTGTGTGTGAGTGTGCGTGTGAGTGTGTGTGTGAGTGTGTGCGTGAGTGTGTGTGAGTGTGCGTGTGAGCGTATGTGAGTGAGTGTGTGTGAGTGAGTGTGTGTGTGAGTGTGTGCGTGTGTGTGAGTGTGTGTGAGTGAGTGTGTGTGTGAGTGTGTGCGTGTGTGTGAGTGTGTGTGCGTGTCTGTGTGTGAGTGAGCATGTGTGTGAGTGTGAGCGCGGTGTACGACTGCTGACTTCACTGAGAGCTATCGTGGGTGGTTAACTTTGAACTTCTTTCACACCGTACTAGCCATCCGTGCTAAGGGAGCGGTGGGGTTGGGGGGGAGGGATGCGTGAGATCATATTTGCATTAAAATCGGTGGCAAGGTGGGGGGATGGAAGAAGTACACGTCGTGGCTGTTTTTGTTGTTGTTGTTGACACTGATAAGAGTTGCATCTATTTATTTTGTTGGGAGAAGTCAAAATGGTTTTACAAGCAAGGATAGCAAACATACGTGATCTATGCCTCGATTCCGTTGTGCGTGGTCGTCAAAAAGCGAGTTTGCCGGGGGTGATTTTGAAATGTGTGCTGCCTAAGGATGTCCAAGCAGGGAAGCCTTGGCAGCTCTTACGTGAGGGTCCTGCCGGAAACGATTGGCCCAGTGCGTCTTGACTTCTTCCCCGTGGAAGTCGAAGAACTCAAGAGAACACCAGGCATACGAGGATTTAACAAACTCTATAGCGTTTAGCTATAGCAACTGAGTTTTTGTTTTTACTTTGTATGGAAAGGCTTTTACAAACAAACTCGTGTGTGTATCTACGCAAGCGAATGTCCTTAAGTTTGGAACGTTGTCCCTTAATGAGCTTTGTTTATTATTATTATCAGATATGAGAATTCTGTCAACATTATTCATATGAATTGGAATTTCCAGTGGCAATTAGGGTGTTATTGACATCAGAAGTACTCATAATTATCGTGAGCCCTGCTTTAAACTTTAAGTTGTTCAATAATTTATTGGGAGTTAATTTCCTTTGGTTGTTATAATGATTATGTCATCGGCAAAATACTTTTTGAACAAAAGTCACGTAGAACAAGTTCACTACACAGCCGAAGATATCTGTTGAGAGTCACACAGCTGGAAAATATATCAGATATATGAGCACCTAAGACAGGATGGACCAAGATTAAAGTGTTGGGAAAAGATTCAAACTAGAAAAAGTTGGGGTGTTTTGTAAAAGTTAATTGATTAATGAACAATTAAGTATTTCATGAGGGCATATTCAATTGACCAGAAACTCAATGATGAAAAAAATGAAATGAAAACTGAAAAGTGTAATGCTTATAATGACACTGAGAGGTGGAAACTCCAGTGGCGCAATCGGTTAGCACGCGGTACTTATAGAATTACAGAGAGATAAAAATAGGAACACGTGGTTTAAAGAACATACACAGGTTAAAGTAATTCATTGTGGTCACTGTGAAAGTGATCTGCTTATTAGTATTACTACATACACGTACATAAACCTGACTTATAACCATGTAAGATGCCACTAAGACAAACGTGTATTTTGCAAGGGAGACCTGGGCTATACTAAAAATTACAAAATATTCGTACACGAATAAATCTGCTTCAGAGAGCGTGCAGGATTACATGTTTTTTTGCGTAAAGAAAATAACAGTTCGGTTGACATTCCTGCAAGGTCAGAGCATAACAGCCATGGGCCAGCTTTGTGCTTTGAGCACTAAGCAGCAAACAACAAAATTGTCCCTGCCACCCTGGAGGAAAGTAAAACGCCGGAAGAAACATTCAATTTTAGATCTCATACTAGGAATGACATACATTTTTTAAAAATACATGTTATTTATTTGAAACATAAAAAACGAATTATCCCCACCCCCCCCCCCCCCCCCTCTCAGTATTTAGCAATGATCATCACCATTGTTGCTTTCATCCACTGATGGAAAATATAAATGGAAAACTACTATGAGAGGATGACACGCTATGTACAAAAGCACAGGCTACATGTAACGTAAAGTTAAATGGCAGCTCTACAGATAATGCTTAAACCGTTTCCATCGTTCACTTTTTTGGGCAAATATTGTACAATTAAATGTTGATTGGCTCAAACGGCCCAAAAATAATAATAAGAAAATTATATTGCATTTTCCTGCAGGAAATTTGTAATTACATGCGATATTATTGTTTCAATTTGCCAAAGTGTGTGGTTGCCCACATCGGTGCCATGAAAGTGTGTATCACTTATTGCCTGCTCGAATTCCTACCAGGGCAACTAATTGCCATATTGCTCAGTCATACAGCGAAATAAACATTAGGGCTATGACATTGTTAAAAAAAAATCACATAAACATGTATGCACCGTACTTTTAAAAGTACCGTAGATTAATTTAAGAGTTGTAGGGTTTTTTTCCAATATATACTGTATATCGCGAGAAGTTGCTGCTATGGACAATGTGAGGATTGAATTCCTACTTTTAAAATTTAGAGATTTTAGTTAGTTGGATATAGATGCCAACTACCTAAACTTGGCATTTGGTTTCATCCGCCATGCAACTTTGTGCTACAATTTCAACCACCTTGTAACGTGCTTATGACCTATTGGGTTTTGAGATAGGTGTCTCTATTGCAAACAAGATACATACCAAGCAAGATGATTGCATGAAATGTACATTTTGGCCAGGGTAATGTACTATTGAAAGATCTGAACGGGCTAAAGTGCTATGATGCACTTGATGACATTTAAAAAAAATGTGATGTGTTGAGATACATCTAAACATTTATTGACTTTCAATAAACACTTTGAACAGTTTTGAACTTACATTGTATTTCTTATTGTAATCACCTTTGCAATTCCTCTTAGTGATATTAAGAATTGTCTGCCTTAATTATATCGAGTAATAATTATTTCATGTAAACGTAACAATTAATATTTTAGGGCACAACATTTTGGTATGCACGACTTAAAACATTTAGTTTCAGGATAATGGATTTTTATGCAAAACAATAGCAATCTTCTCTGCAGCCTGAAACGCATTTTGGTACGTGTATCATAACATCGTTTGTGGCCGGTACAATGTTGAAATCACCATTGCATTTCCTTTATAATAACTAACAAGCTAAGAGTGCAAACGTTCAGTTGATATGAAACATTTCCGTGGGATAAGAAAATATTACAAATACATGTGGCAGTTTTCTCACTCATGGAACTTTTGCAAGATACAATAACAGCTTTGCAAAATAATTCAACGTTAACGTCTTTATATAAACAGTTAAGGACGTTGGAAAGCCAAACTCGTGTAGATAACACAAAATAATCCTGAGTGTAGTTAGTGAATATAAGAGAACAAAATGCATGGCAAACAATAAGGCTCCTTCACATCTGTTCCTCCACATAAAAACAGCACTTTTTTGTTACACATCCCATCAGTAATAGGGCCTTCTACGAGTGTATAATTTCAACAGCATTGGCTCAACACAAGCAAACTCTCTAACCCAAAAACCTCTATTATGTTAGCAAACTCTGCACATATTTCGACATTCAGTGCCTCTTCAGCAGTCAGGCTTGATTGGACCAACAACCGTGGTGAGCTGCCAGAGATAAGATTGTGCCACTGGTTGGTTTTGTTTAAATACATGTTTGTAGCTTTGTTCGTGAGAGAACAAGGGCTTTATAGCTCTGATAATGCGCTCCATCATATCGCTCTTGACGTCAATGCTACGACGGCAGAGAGAACGTCGCAAAGGCGAGTGTGACTATCTTTGAGTGTTTTTGTTTCTTCTCGTCGTCGAAGCTGTAAGTTTAGTTTGTGTGACTTATTGTATTCTTGGGCTGCGTTTCCATTTAAAAGGTCGATTCACAAGAACGCAGAATGCGTTGGGCTTCGTCTCAAACACGGCGTGTGTAGAAACGAGCAGGTATGTCGAACTTTTTCCGCACCACACGTGGCCATGTGGATCACAGCATTGAAATTTACGAGGCCACATTCCCCTCCAACAATCCTGCCACGTGTTTTCAAACGTTATTCTTAATAGACCACGCCATGATAATGCAAGTGCAAGCAATCGCCAACTCTTATCCGCTCCTTCTCATCTGGGTAATTAATCGCCGAATAGCGCGCACGAGTATTGACAAGAAGACGTAAGATTGTCCAACAGTAGTCGTAACACGTGCGGGATTGGAGCAACATCGTGACACAGGTCAGCTGGAGGGGTGGTGGCCATGTTACCTGGGGGTGGGTGGGGGGGGTAAGGTGCCCGTCATCGACGTCATCACCCCTCACCACCAAAAAAAACCCTACCTAACATGGCGTCGTTTTTTATTTAGGTCGCACAATCCGTGACGTCACAACCAAAGAGATGTGGCCGAGGACCAATGGGAGGCGAGCAACGGCGTTGGTGGTGGTAGGGGGACCCGCGTTTAAATTTAATAGAATGGATAAGCGAGGCGACCACCGATTGGTCGAGCAGTCGGCGCACGTGACCCACCGAGGCTCGTCGAGGGGAGGTGCTCATTGGACGCTGGCGAGTCTCAATGCGCGTGCGGGGGACGAAATGTAATTTGGTTCGCGCGGGCTCGGCCCCCCCCCTGCACCCTTCCCCCACATCCCTGCCCCGCCCCCCATCACCCCCCCCTGCCCCGCCCCCCATCACCCCCCTGCACCCTCCCCCATCACCTCCCCTGCACCCTCCCCCATCACCCCCCCCCCTGCACCCTCCCCCACACCTCTGCCCATCACCCCCCTGCACCCTCCCCCATCACCCCCCCCCTGCACCCTTCCCCCACACCTCTGCCCCGCCCCCATCATCCCCCCCCTGCACCCTCCCCCACACCTCTGCCCCGCCCCCCATCACCCCCCTGCCCCCTCCCCCACATCCCTGCACCCCCGCCCCTCCCCCTCCTCCCACCCCTCCCACCCCTCCCCCCACCCAGACAACTCAGTTACAGTCAAAAACACAAATAGAGAACAAGAAAGAGAGGAGGTAAAAGAAAATAGTGCGCACGAACAAAACACTTTGCGCCCACATAGCAGAGGCAAACGCGACCAACAACAAGGGCACATTAACCGGCGACTCGATGTGGAAGCGACTTATTCGCTTTATTATACATTAGTGACGGATTATTATAAGACGCTACGGAAAGTAAGACCCCCCCCCCCGCCCCCCACAAGGCTGTGCTTTGGTTGGGGTCAATAAAGTTATACAAAGATGTTCTCTCTCTCACACACACACCAACCAGAACTCTGTTAGTGTATCTCCACATGTTGTTGTTGTTGTGTACTGCGTGTTGTAAATCCACACGTGAGAAGAGATATAAAAGAGATATAAAGACGCGCGTGTGTCTGGTGGAGTTCAGAATTGAGTCTTGGGACGTCTCATAGGACGCCCCTGCAGGATTAAAATAAATATTCTGACTATTACATGTTGCTGAAGGTATAAGACGCTGCTCTTGCCGGGTGATAAGACGCGACTTTTGCTGTAAAACTGGGGAAAGATGCGTCTTATAATCTGGATATTACGGAATGTTTAAGTTTAACTGGGAGGGGGGGGGGGGGGAGTGCTGGCAATGTCAATAAAGTTATAGAAAGACAAAGCTCCCCCGTATAGCCTGCAACAGACTTGAGGGGCAAGGGCAGTTGTCGAACAGCAGCCCCCCCCCCCCACCCGGCACGGCAACACGAGGAGGGTGGCCAGCAGCACCACGCCCGGCCGCCTTTGTCTCCCTCGTGATACAAACAAAGACAAAGACCCCCCCTATAGCCTTAGCAGATTGTAGGGGCAAGTGCTGTTCGCGAGTAGCAGCTAAGAAGGCCGGCACGTTCACACCAGGGGGGTGCATGGGTGACCACGCCCGGCCGCCTTTGTCTCCCTCGTGATACAAACAAAGACAAAGATCCCCCGTATAGCCTTAGCAGATTGTAGGGGCAAGTGCTGTTCGCGAGTAGCAGCTAAGAAGGCCGGCACGTTCACACCAGGGGGGTGCATGGGTGACCACGCCCGGCCGCCTTTGTCTCCCTCGTGATACAAACAAAGACAAAGATCCCCCGTATAGCCTTAGCAGATTGTAGGGGCAAGTGCTGTTCGCGAGTAGCAGCTAAGAAGGCCGGCACGTTCACACCAGGGGGGTGCATGGGTGACCACCCCCGGCCGCCTTTGTCTATAAACCTTCAGGGTAGACAAGTTCGTCTTCTGTATGTGTGGGTTTAACCACGGGCTCCATCACCCACGTGCTGAGAGGAGAATACGAAGATGATGGTGCCACTTTTCTAGATGATGATGATGGCCATCTGTAGAAAAATAACTTAATAGCCCATCGGATTCCTCCAGTCTAAATAAAGATTCGGATTCCTCAAACTGCTTTAAACAAAAAAAATATACTACTGTAAAAGGGAGGCAAATTCCCGCTAGTAAAGTGACATGTGCGCTTGTGTGTGTGTGTGTGTCGTTGCAGCCTCCTCCACCCGACGGCAGACAAATAACGTCACGTGAACAAACGCGAAAATTGATTTAAATTGCGACAATCGCCTAACGATGCTGGTTCTAACCACGAGCATAACAACAACAACAAAAACCAAAGTGTTAATTGTTGTTTGTGTGTGTGTGTTGCTCTTCAACGACAACGCGTTTGCGCACGTGGTTGTTGGAGGGTTGCACGACACACAGTGGCATTTTAACGGTGTGTGTGTTGTTAAACCCTGGCGGTCAAGGGAAAGACAACGACGACGATGATGATGATGATGCAGATTTCCTCGCATTCATTGATATTTAGCAGAGAGAATACATTCAATGTGTTTGTATTACTGTAAGGACCCTATTTAAATCCCTTGACATTTCGTATTTTGGGACCGCCACACAAATCTTACCCCCCCCCCCAAACCCCTTTACATTGGCAAAGTTTCTATAGCTAACCCATCCAACTTTATAGATTTACATTCGAGGATGGATGATGGGTCGTTGGCGGGAGGGGGACATGCGATTTGGCAGGAATAACTGCGTCTTATAATGCGGCATGCGTTGTAAACGTTGTGGGTTTAACTCTCCAACACTGAAGTAGTAACTAATTGGCGTGTTTTGTTTACGTGAGACACCCTTACTAATTGGCTGTGTCGGGTGGTGGCGGGGTTTAACGACACATTTATATTTACGTGATCTAACCCAATTGTTTTACTGTGTTGTAAACTACTGGGACATCTTGTGTAAGAAGAAGCAAGAGCTTCGTAGGTTATCGGATTTCTCCAGGATAAATACATACCTCTCATTTATTTAGCGAATTATTGTTACGCGGGGCTTTTACAAAACACGGTTAGAGCACCAGTACACCAGAAAACAAGTAATTAAATATCTATATATAAGTGTGTAATATCGGCGTTGTGTGAGTGAACGTAAATATTCTGATACACTGTGGGGGGGTATGGGGGGTGTGTGGGGGGGGGGCATGGAGGGTGTGTGGGGGGGTATGGGTGTGTGTGGGGGGGGGGGTATGTGGGGGGGGGGGGTATGGGGTGTGTGTGGGGGATGTGTGGGTGTGTATGTGGGGGGATGTGTGGGTGTGTGGGGGGGTGGGGTGTATGGGGAGGGTGTGTATAGGGGTGTGTGTGTATATGTCGGGGGGGGGGGTGTATGGGGGTGTGTGGAGGGGTGTGTATGGTGGGATTGTGGGGTGATGTGAGTGTGGGGTGTGGGTATGGGGGTGTGCGTGGGGGAGTGTAGGGTGGTGTCTATAGGGGTGTGGGTATGGGGGTGTTTGCGGGGGTGTATGGGGAGGGTGTGCATGGGGGTGTGTGTGTGTGGGGGGGTATAGGTATAGGGGTGTGTGTGTGGGGGTGTGTGTGTGTGGGGGGGGTATGGGTTTAGGGGTGTGGGTATAGGGGTGTGGGTATAGATGTGTGTGTGTGGGGGGGTATAGGTATAGGGGTGTGTATGGGGGTGTGTGTGTGGGGGGGTATGGGTATAGGGGTGTGGGTATAGGGGTGTGGGTATAGGTGTGTGGGTGTGGGGGGGGGGGTGTGTGTGGGGGGGTATGGGTATAGGGGTGTGGGTATAGGGGTGTGTATGGGGTTGTGTGTGTGTGGGGGGGTGTGTGTGGGGGGGTATGGGTATAGGGGTGTGGGTATAGGGGTGTGTATAGGGGTGTGTGTGTGGGGGGGTGTGTGTGTGGGGGGGTATGGGTATAGGTATAGGGGTGTGTATGGGGATGTGTGTATGTGCGTGTGTCAATCTGTGTGTGTGACCGCATCACGCCCGTGCTTGAGCGACTATGAGACGACGCCGGGCTGGGAGGGGGCGGGGCTTCTTCTGCTGCTGCGCACGCGCGGAGGGATACCGCGCGGCTGCCAACGGACGCGGCGCGCGCCGCCCCAAACCAAGATGGCGGCCCCGCGTGAGCTGCCGCCGCCTGCCGAGCGCTTAGCAGCAGCAGCGAAGCCGCCTCAGCACTCCCCGCTTACCGGAGCGCCTCTGTGGAGCTTTTAGTTGTGTTTATTATAGCGGACAGAGTAGGAGAAGGAGGGGGAAAGAGATTTGTAAAGAGTTGTTCGTAAGAGAGTGGTTGCGCGTCGTATTAGTTTAGTTGTTTTTGGTGGTGGTGGTGGTTGGTTGGGGTGGGGGGGGGTAGAGGTTGTTGGGTTGTTGCGCTTAAAGTTTTTTTTTTAACAAACAAATTTTCTTATTTTTTTACTGTTGGAAGGGGCATCTCGTAGTCATCGCAGTTTTGTTGTAGTTGTTTAAGTAATAGTGGGTAGTAGCGGAAAGTAACAGTCTTATGTGCAGTGTTGGTAACGACGGCGCTGCGTGAACTCGGCGTTGAATCGGCGGCGGCCAAGGGGCCAAGGGGCCCCGAACTCGCTCCACCGATTCCTTCATTATTTTTTGTTCGATTCGTTTAAAATACTCGGCGGGATTTACATAATCGATAGTTGTTTTTTTCGTTATTATTATTATTTTTTTCAAATTTTTTTTCAGTTCATGGTCCGTGTTGGGATAGTCAAAGAAACTTAAAAGGTAACAAGATGATCGCTACCCCCTCCTCCTCCTCTTCTGTCCCCATCATCATCATCCTCCTCCCTTCTCTCTCTCCCGTCCCCGCTTGTTTTACTTAATGGATACAAAGTTACGAGTTAATCCTCTTAACAATTCTTGTAGCTTGATCTTATTGTTTGTTCCACGATGATAATGTTATTGTGCATAGGCGGCCTTTGGGTGTCGCATGCTTTGTTAAAGTCTTTAACTCATGCGTGGTTGTTGTGGTGGTGTTCTCTGCACGTGTTGCCTTTATACAACTAACAGCTCGCATATACATCTTAGTCACGATTTGGTCTGTTGGATCAATGTATAGTTGGATCAATGTATATGAGAACTCGTTTACTGCATGTTATAGTATTGTGTTTAGCATTATGCAGTAGTTTCAACGTGTATTGTGTACCGTGATATTTTAGAGTAATTAAGTATACAATAACTTATATTTCCACGTAATGTGTGTTCTGTAGAATCGGCTTGGTGTAATGCACAAGAATCGAGTAGTGTAATGCACAATACTACGTTTACAAACTTCCACGTGTGTGTGTGTACAGTGCGTGGATAGTACCGCGTGTTCTATTGTGTGCTACGTTTCATAATGTGACGTGTGAATACAGTACTAGTAATACATTACTTATCTCCTACTGCAATGTGTAAAAGCTTTTCAAATACATTCGAATGTTTAACGTGTTTATGCGGTATTGCATAAGCAGTGTTAGAAATGCAGGCGAAAGTGCTTCCGATTGTCTTTGTGCTGCTGCAAAAATTGATGACATTTATAAAGTAGCTAATGTATGCCTCCTTAAGTATCGTATACATCCCGAATCGTTTCCACCTCGTCCTTTTTACACAAGAAGCAAGTACTCCATTGTCAAAATATGATCTTGTGTTGTCTTGAGTTGGAGAAGCATGTCTTCGTGTGCTGTTCACAGCTGTAACCCGTATAGTTGAGTGGCTTTTTAGCTGTCTTGAGCTGTTTGTGTGGTCCAAGTGTTGACACAATTGTGGTATTGTCCTTGACCATGTGTTTATTAATCGGTGTAGATGTCTTAATTGGCACACGACGGCAGTAATACTACTACATGTGACTGCTCATCACTATGGGGTCTTTAGTTAACGGGTCTTCATAGCTGTAACCCGTATAGTTGAGTGGCTTTTTAGCTGTCTTGAGTTGATTGTGTGGTCCAAGTGTTGACACAATTGTGGTATTGTCCTTGACCATGTGTTTATTAATCGGTGTGGATGTCTTAATTGTCACACGACGGCAGTAATACTACTACATGTGTCTGCTCATCACTGCGGGGTCTTTAGTTAACGGGTCTTCATAGACTGGCATCAACATGGTTGGTATTGTCTGGTCGTGTAAGAGGGTTCCGTGTTGTGTTTTAGCGTTGTGTGTGCATTGTTTATTTATCTTTCTGTAGAGCCTATTTTTCAGAGTGTGTGAGTACAGCGTGGGTGTTGTTCATACTTTGTGTGTATTCAGCCGTGTTCTGTTGGTTTTGTATGCCCCCAGTACAGTAAATACATGTTCCATCTCGCGAAAATACGGCTTCGTCTCGTGAAGCCCCCGTAATTATTTCGTTTTGCTTATATATAATGTTATGTAATTGTGTACGTGTGTGCTTCTATGTATATATGTGTATATAATGCTGTCTGGTTTACATGTATTGCGGGCTGAGCCCGGACCGATTAGGATATTACACTTTGCAAAATTTGGTTAAGTCACAAATTGCTCGAATGTCAACGGTGGCTTGTTAATAATAGCGATGTTATTGTGCGGGTGTGGAAAGTTGTATGTAGCTTTGTCAGTGGAGGATGTGTGGCGAGCGGTACAAATAACTTTTACTACTTTTACCGTGTGAACAAATGTGTAACTTGTGAGTGCTGCTGCTGCTGTGGAGTCTTGCGAGCCCTTTAAAAGCCACAACTTAAGCGTAAAATCAGCTGCTGTGAACGTAACCATACTCACACGCACACACCATTGCGCCTTTCGTGTCGAGTCAAATGTTGTGAATTGTAACGTTTCATGCATGGATTGCGAGCGGACGTGACAACGGGTGTGGGTATAGTTTTGCGACTGTCGGACCGGGGAGAGGAAAGAATGAGGTGTGACAAAAAAAAAATCGTCTCTTGTGAATTGAATCGCAGTTTTCCCCGCTGCCATAACTTAACACGGCATTGGCCGCGTGCGTAAAACGCGCCAATGCGAAGTGGCCATCGGCTTCACCGCATGGCTGGAATAGAGCCTATCGTGATGATTACACGAGCGGGGGTCCCCCCATCCCACTAGATTCATTCTTATTTGCTCTGTACGTGGATTTAAAGCAGAACTGGTCTTTCTGTCCGTTATGTCTGTTCTAGGGGGTCGCGTATAATTGTTAAACATGAATCAACCGGCACAGCGAATGGCCGCCATAGGGACGGATAAGGAGCTGAATGACCTGCTGGATTTCAGCGCGGTAAGGAAGGGCGGCTCTCACCCCCTTTTAAGTCTCGAGAAACAAACAATTGATTTGCTCCGGGCGATGCCTATCAACATTGTGTTAATTTAATTTATAAATGTAATGCAATTAACGGGTATAATAACCTCATTGTAGCGCAAACCCAATTGCTCGGATTGTGACGTTATTAAAAGAAAGTCGTTTTTGTTCGTAAACTTGCCACGCCACTGTCGGTCATACTTGTGTGCATAGTGTCAGATGTGAGAGTTTTTATAGCCCTTTTTGTCAATCCACTGATAAATAATGAAGGTATCCCGGACCACGCCGTGTCGGTCATGGGGCTTGTTTGACCATACTTCACCATGCTGGTTCGTGTAGACTCAGAAACCGGTTCATCCATCGATTTTCACTCGCGTTCCGAAGAGGAGGAATTTACACATTTTTAATGACGGAAGATTGCTTTGTTGTGATTTTTTGCCAAGAAACACTACTGGCAGTTAAAAAGTGGGCATGTTAGTTTACACCGCTGGCTCTCATGGCTTTGGCATGTCGCTGTTTAAGGGAAACTGATAACGAATGAGCGAGCATGCATTGCAAGTAGTCTTCCCGATACCGCCAAAGTTGTTCGTGTCGGAATGGGACGCATAGGCATCGATGCATTTCATTGCAGCAACTCGTTGAAGGACGATATTGTAGCGTGCAACGTGTTGTTAAAAACAAGTAGTTTTTTTTAAACCCAGCATTTACCTCTGATATTTAGAGACAAAAAAATATCATCTTGTAAAATACTCGTGGGTCTTGTTTTCAAAGCAGGTTCGTAAAACTTGTCGGTGATGCGTGTATCAGTATACATGCATTGTGTAATATGGAACATTGTTAACCGAGGCTTTCTACGAAATGAGCCACCCGCTACGCATACAAACAAGTACTGATTCAGATTCGTGTAGGTGAAGGGAGTCTTAGAAATAATCACATGAGCAATCACTCATCATTTACTTTAAATAGAAACATGTGTACTCACGGACCCAGTGGTGTTCCATCTGTGCTCCCCGTTTGTAAGAGTGAGCCTTGCGCATGGCAGCATGGTGGCTGAAATGCTCAGAGTAGTTCAGGCGTGTTTGGGACGTGGGCAATGTGATTTGTAAGGAAAGGGGGAGGCCAACATGGGTTTGCATGTCAGATGTGAGTGCAAGAGTGGCCATCCCGATGTGACTAAACTGCGGTAGGGCATCGGCAGCATCATGGACGCGCCATCAGATCTTTCGGATAAAGTTTTGTCTTTGGAAGTTGGCGAGAGTAGCGCCGAGAAAGCGTTCAGTTTTGTCTGATTTAATGTGTCGTACCATGTGTTGACTGGTCGTCACGTGCAGTGGTTTTTTTTACCTCCACCTATTGCTTTTCTTTCGCATTTCCATGTAAGTTGTCTTAGAGATGTAACGCCAACCAACAGGATTGAATAGCTTTATAATTAATTGCATACAAACATCCGGTATATATTATAATTATGTATACTGTGAATATACACGTAATGAATGTGTTGCATATGCGTTAATGTGTTGTATTTGTAGACGATCTTTACACAGTATACGTTGTATATATTTGGTTTGCACGTGGCATACATGTACACATGCAATGTAAGCTGCATGCAATTCTTCCATATACAGAGTAGGTTTTCAAAAACTTGACATACACTGCATGCAGGGCATTTAAAGATTTGCCGTTGTTAGCATGTGCTGTCAGACCACTTGAGCAGAGGGGGCTTGGCATTGGCCGACTTTTATTTTCATTTGTGCCATTGCATAAAAATGAGAGAACATTTTTTCATTGAAATCCTCCAGAGTATTAACTTTAATGCTTTAATTGACGGTTTTCAACCCGAGCCAAATATATGCCGCCATCTTGGAAATACGCATATATGTGCATGCTTATGCTTCATGTACCGTGAGTGGTAAATATTTGTCGGTGTTGTATTTGTAAAATAGACGTGAATGGGGCTATAGCTTTTTGCGCTAGTTTTGTTCGGTAAGAAGGGCCCCGCCGTGGCACATTTGTGTTGGATTTCTCAAGGTGGTGATGCATATACAGTTGTTTCAATATCAGTTGGCAGTGCGCTGTTTTGTATCGACATTTCGATTTCAATGGCTTATGACTGCGGCATTGGCACGGAAGCCCCGATCTCTTCATCTGCACAAGCTTTCATTTGCATATGTAAATTGGGCCCATTTTAATTGACCTTTAACAAACAACATCAATAGAGCTGATGAATTGTCTTGATATTTAAAAAAACCATTAGAACCACCAGCACTTCTGTTGTGATTTTGAATCATTTGCATATTTAAATGAGATTTTAATTTGCTGATACATATTTTTAATGCAAGACTTGCTTCGAGATTGCTGCATGCTTAATGCTTTCCCACGCTTAATATGAAAGCTGCTCGCAAATATTCTTTTGATTGTTTCTGTGGACAGTGACATCGTTTTCTTTTTTCCAAAGTGACCAATTAGAAATGCATTAAGTGTAAGTGTTGGACAAGTTTGAATAGTTATGCTCTTTTATTAAATGTAAAATACAAAGCCTTTCCTGGTTTGTATAAAATACATTTTAACTTTACGGTAAAATTATATAAAAAATATATTGACCTTCAACATATTTGTTGGGAAGGAGTTAAATAAAATGAATAAGTATAAATGTAAGAAATTAACATGTGGCGATAAGTCTACAAAAAGTTATTTCATGAATGCCATTGTTTTTGCTATTGCTCAAATTGCCCGTTGTCCGGGTTTTTTGCGCTGTGCCTGCAGATGTTCTCTCCTCCGGTGAACAGTGGGAAAAGTGGACCAACCACCCTGGCGAGTAGCCAGTTTGGCGGACCAGGTATGTACATGCGGCCATCACAGGAAAGACACATTCCACCGGTGCTTTTATATCAGTGCAGGCATGTGGATAACACTGCGTGGTCGTGTGGACAAACTGCGTGAGCTGAACACCTGATTCCCACAAGCTACGTTGTGGGTTGTGCCATTTGTGGCCAGATATGAATGCATTATTGCCTGTTAATTTAGATATTTTTGTTGTTGCGTGATTGTGCAGGGATGCATCCTTTCTTTATATTTTTAGTCCAGCTACGAGTAGGAATGATGGGAATTTAAGTAATTGAAACAGATTCGTAATGCACTATCACTGAATTGCATGGAAAAAATATCTGGGCATGGGCTAACAAAAGCATCCAATTCTCAGTTGATAATTATGTTAACTTTGTATGTAGGTAACGTCTCCCATGGAGAGTTATAGAAAATCCAAGATTTCATTTTTTCATAAATTTGTTTTTTTTTTCGTCAAAATTCATAACGGACAAGCCACTCTAAAATATAACAATACAAAAATGATTTCCTGATTCCTTTGGTGATATACAATAAACATATTTTAACTATTGTAACACATCTTCATAAATAAATATAAAGCCAATTATCTTGTACAGTGGCAATCTTGCAGTTATTATCAAAACAAATTCCAGTCGTTTTTAATGCCAAAGCTAATAATTAGTAGCAAAACGAAATGTCCAAGAAACATTTTCATAGCATAATAGTTGAAATAATTTGTTTCTATTTTATTTTGAATTATAGTGGACAAATTCCACGGATTTTTTGTCCATTCTTTGCGGAAAGTGCAGTTCCGTTGGATGATGCGCAGCATGCACGTCTAAGCTTGAGCAATCATGATCCGAGATCAGTCTCGCACGCACATAGCAGGATTAGCGTAAAAGCGTACACGAAACAAGTGTGGAAGAATATTTTTTTGATGAATTTGTGAATGTAAAAATAGTTATATTACTGTACGAATATATTTTTCTAACATTCAACTCGCACAGATGATTTTGATGGTGTGATGTATGAAAGATTGGTTGCTACCTTTGAGAAATACATGTTTCTTTATGGCAACCAATTTATCTAGCAAATACTCGACAGCAAGAGACGATATAGCAGAATACTGTGCTCTTTAAGTTTCCGATTATTATTGCTGGTCAAGCCAATTGGGATCTAAATTTATATTGTATTATCTGCGCCTCCACATTTATATACCTATGTATGTAGGCATATTGCTTTGGAATTAAAAAATTTAATGTACCTTTAGTTTTTTCCTGTAGGGTAGAGCTTATAAATCTAACATTTATGAATGCAAATCAGAAAGCCAAAAGGTCTGGGAAGTTGTTTTCCCAATGTTAAACGTCTCTTTATGAAATTACCCACCTTGCTTGTCACCAATTTTTGTGTGCCAGACTCGAGCATTTTCAAATTATTTTAAATAAAACCTTACAATAGTACATGGTTCAACATTTTTCTGATAATCTCCAAACTTAATTTGTAATATATAGGATGAAGATATAATTACGGTGTGCTTTGAAAATATTACATTGGGAAACTTGCATTGTGCTGGTTTATACATTCTTGAATAATTATGTATATGAATACATTTACTTATATAACAAAGACCTTTTCTAATTTATAAAAGCTAATTATAAATATGTACATTTTTTGTGGGAAACTGGGCTGCAGACACGGTTGAAAATTGATAAGCACGGTTTTATTTGAAAGGAAAACAACTAAATACAGTGTAACCTTTAACCCGCTGCCATCACAAAATAATAATAAAAGTATTAAATTCTTTGTTGCTGTGTTAGCTTGAAGTTAGGCTGTGTAGTGTGCCAAATCTGGGCGCGCGATAAACAGGCATTAGTCATCCTCGTGGGCTGACCGGCGGACTCCACAATTGTAAATTGGCCTGGAGGCAGAGACGTCTCTTCAAATCTGTTGGCAGCTCCATTGGTCATCTTGTCAGTCCTCGTCGCTGTGCTCGGGCATGACATGAAATTTTCTATATTTGCTCTTACACCCTGTGGGACACTCTAATATGTAGACATGGCCATAGGGGGCGGGGGATTGTAATGAAGAGCCTTGCAGGAAATCATTAAAAGGCACAAAAAATCAGGTGTTTTGTTTTCAGAAAGTGAAGTACGAAAGATAGACTCAGATGTATTTATACTAGAGGAATCCGATTAGCTAAAAAGCTCTTTCACATATGAACCATATGGCGGTACCCCGGGGTACCATAGTACCCCGGCTCTCGCATAATGTCCGTGATGCAGTCATGTTTAGTCTGTTGACGGTCGGCGGTGTGGCAATCGACTCATCTCGACGAGCTGTACACGATGCACTACGGTGCGTACGAGCGTTCAGGGTTTCAGCGCAATCGTCCTCGCTGCGTTTCGACATCGCGGAGTAGCACTGATTTCGGATTGATTGGTACCCCAGTCGCGGAGTGAAGTACACCCCTGGAAAAAGTGTCCTAGAAATAAAATATTTCATTGCCTCAGCCATTTTGTATTATTTGCTACCCCGGGGTATCGCCATAAGGATCATATGTCTAGTAGAAGTCTGAATAGCCATAAGGACTTCATACGAAATAATAACAATATTTTTATTAAATGCTTTGGTAATGTATGTAAAAATCAGTATCCATTGTGGAAGGATTAAAATTGTTTAACATACACAAAACTGCCTTAGAAGTAAGAGCTAATGAGCATGATGTCTGCCGGATGTGGAATGAGTTGTACGTGTGCGTACACGTAAGTCTTGACACCAAAATGCCCCAAAAATTGCAGTGAAACAAATTGTTACTCCAAAACAAACACATTTCCCTGCATCACTCAATGTTTGATTTGGATGATGTATTTCGACTTGAGGGGTGAAAACAACAACTTGTCATCTTTCATATACAACATGAAGTAAAAAAATAATGTATCATTCAAAAAGTCATACAAGGATGACTGATGTTTACAGGGTAAAGGTCATCTTTTTTTAGTCTCAGGTGGCCACTTTGTATATTTAAACCACTATCTATTACAAAAGTCATCTGCACGAATCCCCCCCAATAACCCTCAGCCAGAGGGTATACAACAGCCATATTAAATTACATATCAGCTGCCAAGCTTAGGAGTAAATTACAGATTTAAGAATCGCCACCAATGGATATTTATATCCAGCACCTTTGCTTGCAGATTTACTTGGAAATTGTCTCAGTTCCGTTGAAGTATTTGTTTATTTACAACAATAGTTTTTGTTGACAATTGTCTGCCATCATCGGAGTCCAGATCACACATTTCTAAATCGTCAAAAACTACTAAATGTTTTTATTTTGGGTAATGATGGTGTTTATTGTACATTTACTCCTATAATGACCCAATAATGTCTGTGTCCTGCTCGTGACGTCACTCCACGTCGACCAGCCCCCCTCTTTAATAATCATGAACGGGTTACGTCCTCCGCATGTACACCCCCCCTCATTAATAATAATTAGCGGGTGACGTCACTCCACATGGGAGGGCGAGGCACCTCCTCCCCCCTGCTCAGCGTCAACTTACAACCCTCACTACAAAGGCAGAACCCTCACGTTGTGATCTCCGTCACGCTATTGAGACATAGAAGTAAAAAGGACGTCATGATGAACAAGGGATTATAACCTTGAAATGAAATAGCTCTGTGTCACCGCAGCCTTACAAACGCATTGATGCAATGAATATCACGTCGCGGTCTGCTTTTCGCTTGCAAGTTTCAGATTTACTGCAATACACCCGTCCTTGGACGGGCAAAAGGCTAGTTTAGAATGTTTATACATATGGATGTATACACATAACTCTGCCTAAACCAGATGTTAACAATATTATAATTGTACTTTGTTTTTCATATACTGATGTTCACAAACAAGTAAAATAAATGTATACGTCAATTTTAGTTACCACCTTACCATTCATTCATATTCCACTGATGCATTGGCATGTACGTACGTAAGTGATTGTGAAATAATAAGAAAAGTTATTTGTGCGACTGGTAAGTCTTTATTTGTAGGTGAATGTGTAATTTCATTTTTACCGTTTTTATTGAAAACGCGCTAAATATATGCATTTTTCTGAAGTATCTTAATTTCATGGATGAAATTAAAATGTCTGAACATTTCTAAACACCTACCAAAGACTTGCACAGTGTTGTCATAATAATAGGTTAAAATATTGTAAATGTTTTAATTATTTGTATACTTTATTTATCAACATCTAGCCTGCTAAATGCAGGTAACTCGCCACAATATACGCCCAGCATGATGCAGTTATGACATGTTATGATGGTGATAAAGATGATGTCGTCAATCCCGATGCACCCCGACTGCAGGTCTGGCGCCATACGGTCCAGTGCCATTAAACTATATATTTACACTTTAACATTTCCAATTTAGTAATACCGAAACACGCTTGTAAAATTTGATATGAGGCACTATCACCATGAAGTAAAGGTGGAAGGATGGAAAGATTATCTGATGGACTTGAAGAATTTTATTTTTATAATGTAATAATTCAAAGACGCAAGCGAGCGCGCACTGAGAGCATGTGGATGATCAGGTGCATCGAATTGCATTTAACAGATCGGTATGTAGCTTTAAAACAGCTGTGCTGAACTCCACCATTTGTACGTATTTATTACAAGGTTCAGGGATAGCGTACATTATTCCTGAAAGTTTGAGTTTACTGGTTTGTGAATGTTTACATTGGGCAAATTATTATTTTATGTTGTGTTACCACGTGGTAGACTGATGCATGTGAAATGACTGCATGTTGACGTAACCTACTGCTTGTAGCTTAATTAGCGCTCAAACTGTGTTCCGGCTGGAGTTATATTTTTAACAATGAATTAAGTTGGAAACCGTGCCTTCCTGAATTCCATCATACTCAAGTTTGACTTATGGAGGTTTTACTGTACTTAATATGATTTTATAAGAATTTCTGTTCAATGTAATGGGAAATCATAATCAAAATATGAGCTTAATGTCCTGGCAGAGCTTTTGCCAGCTTAAATCTTGACTTAAAGCGTTCGTGACTGCAGGAATTCATATTCTTTGGGGCTTTCGGTAAAGTCACGTAGATAGGTTGAAAGAAAATAACAAAAAACTTCGACGATTCGATCGCAACACAAGCGATCGTCATCTCGTCCTCATGGCGATCGCTTGTGTTGTGATCGAAACATCGAGTTTGTTATTTTTTTTGTTATTTTCTTTCAACCTATCTACGTGACTTTACCGAAAGACCCAAAGAATATTTTGACAGCTTATTTTAACTGTGTTAATTTATGCGGAATTAGCTTTTTTTCGTGTTGTCCTTACGTGCGCTGTCAAACAAGAGATCCCATTTCTTGACCATGTGTTTTCACTGGATATTGATGTTTGCACAATGACCCATTCATCTGGTATTCTATTTCATATATTTGGACTTTGCTCACATCATTAATCTTAGTCTGCTTCTCTGCATTTAAAGAAGTATCTTTCTAGTCTGTTATGTTACTGATAAACAGTAGTATATAATTTTAATTCATGTAGCATCAAACATAGAAGCATTTCCAGATGTATGACCACTAGCATAACACTAAAATGTAATTAAAATATATAGATGAAAATAAATAAACGTAACAAAAACAATTAAACCTAAATAAGGCAGAATAATCAGCAGTGTGTGACTGCACACACGCCGTCACATACACTGCAACCTCTATTGTAGTGAACGTAATGTACTATATAATTTTCGAGTAATGTAACATCTATAAGTTTTGTGTGAAGTGGGATGTATACCAATATTATAGGAAAAGAGGGTGGGTGACTGGATGGATGTGGATGGTTGGAGAGATGGGATATTATGAGGGTCTTATTAAGTGAGTAACTAGACGACAGAGAAGGAAGGACTTGAGTCAGGATTTGTGGATGACCAAGGGGGAGGGAATTCTAGACATGGAAGGACCACCTTCCACAGCTGAGATTAATATTGGATTTTGTCAAGAGGCCTTGTCTGCTAGAGCAGTGTATGAACAAGTGAGGTAGTGCGTTGTGATAGGTAGGCAGAGATGGGGCAAACCCATTTAGGATGTTATGTCTAGTCGGCGAGATCTTGTGATTGATTCTACACCATATTGGTAGCCAGTGAAGGGATTTTAGAATGAGCTTTTTTCGCTTGCAAATTTGAGTTTGAATACTGGTGGCAGCTTTTTGGATCACGTGGAGTTTTGCAGTCAGGGGTTTGAGGAGGACGTAGGAGTTACAGTAGTCAGTACGAGAAGTGGCGAGCATCTATTAGGTTTTCATCAGCAGATGGCGAAAGGAAATGTGTTAATTTAACACTCAATTGTATTGGTGTCTTCTAGCTCCTTGACGAATCTAGTGACATTGCTTGATATTAAGTTGCGTGTTTTCTATTGATATTTGAATATATGTATATTAAAGGCGTGATAAGATATTTCTGTATCTTTGTAAAATGATATATGGATCTGCTATTTTTTAAAATCTGCTGTTCAAACTTTATAGAGGGGAAGGTATTGCAAGACAAGACGAACGATAGTGACTTGGTGAATTAGCAAATTAAAAACGTGAACCTCTTCATGAAAGCCCTTAGTGTTGGGGAAGGCAGGGTTGGTGTTTAGGGTGAGCTCTGTTTGGGTTGGAAGAGAAATTCATCATGCTACCCCTTTGCATCATTACCAAAGGAGGCCATGAGATCATACAGGGTCAGACTACTGTGGCTAAACAAAAAAAAAGTATTTTGTAGTTGTACCCAAATGTGTTTATACGATGTGCTTATGTAACAGTTTGCTATATGCCACGTATCAACCGTTACATAAACATCTTCTGGAGATTATCCATCCGGGTAGGTGGAAATTACGCACGTAATTTTTTGCGTACATGTTAATACGGGAATAAAAAATAAAACTAATAATTTTCAGCCATTTGTCAGTCCATTTCTAGATCAAGGCTTCCTTCCCCATGCCTGGTCAGTCATAGGGATTGTTTGACCGTATCTCGCCATGCTGGTCAGTGCGAGTTGGTGAAGTGAGATGGCCCAGGATTGGTTCAAGTGTCTGCTGATGGTAGCCGTTGGCTGTCGTCAAGCAGTGCACTTAGACACTATTCACTCCCCACCCATTCATACAATATTAAATATACAATCACACAGGTTATGAATCATTCACGATGTGTCAGATCTTAGATATGCAGTAGTTTTTCTTAAATGTGCCATTACTTGGCACATTTCCATGTATTGCTTGTACTTTTCCCAAACATATTTGTCCAGCAACATAGTTAATTATCTAAAATGTCAGCGCTTGGGAGAGGGAAAGTATGGTGCAGTGAGCTCAGCAGATGGTCACAACTGTGGTATGTGAGGTGTCGGATATCCACTGGCCAAGCAGCCTCTGGGCTGCGATGGGGAGTGGAATGGGAACTCTGAGTCGGGGGTGGTTCGGGCGGCCTGGGGAGGGGAGGTGGTGGTGGTGGGGGGAGGAGGCTGTTTTTGTGGAGGAAGAGAAGAGGGACAGGCGATCCCTGCTCTCGTAATCCATGCCTTTGTGCAGTCTGTTGAGGGTTTTTGTTTCTTGCCGAGGTGACTTCCTATCCCAGCCGTTCTCCATCCCCTTGCCACACCCTCCCTGGGGCCAAGGGAAAGGGGGAATGTGTCTAGAAGAGGTGTGACTTCCCCACAGTTGCAGCTGCTCTGCAGGTCTTTTATGTATCTTCCAGCTTCCAATGTGGTCTCTCCTCCCACCTTCGCACTTTGAAATTGCACATGCAGTTACCCAAATCGCGAATGCGCATACGGGTTAGTTGTTGCCGGTTGGAAGGAGATGCAAGGTGAATCCCATTGCTTGGGAAATTGTTTTGCGTTTGCGTGTGTGCGTGTGTACGTGTGCGAAATAGTTTTGAGAAGTAGAACTGTCAGTGTTTTTCTTTGAAGATGTTCCAAAGAGCAACACTGTGCACATGAATGAGTGGCCTATGTACATATTTAAAATATTTTTTGTCGGCTTGCAACGTTTCGTATTTTGGCTGCAACGGGAAAGGAATTCTCTAATGGCAATCGTCATTAGTCACCATTCATCATCGTCGGGTATAAAGTATCCATCCAAAGCCCCTTTGAAGTATATGTTAACTTGATGGTAATTTCTTTACTATGTATGTGTATGTTGTAGCATCAGAGATGAAACCACTTTCTGCAGTTTGAGAGGTGTAGGTTCAAACGCTAAAAACAAGACGTGAGTTGTCTTTGTTTTTTTAAAATATTTACTCAAACACAATCCTTATTCTCTTGCCGGGTTTGTGATATCTCATTAAATAGGGTTTAAACAGGTCGCCCATGAGGTTGCGCAGCCCTTTGGCTTGCATTCTTAACATTGGTTTTGATATCAAATCGGTGTTTAAAATCCTGTGATAACAATCATGAGTCTACCAATATGATCTTACATCCCATTTGCAACATTATTCGAACACGTCAAAAAATCATGATTATAGTTCTCTTCGTGTATAGTGACCGAATTGCAGATATTTTTTCGTCTAGAAATGAAAGAATCCAGGCCCAGCTGTATTTCTCAGAGTAATTCAGATGCAACTTTGTTTTATCTCGTCACTGAATGTCCAAAACAATTCCAATTTTCTTTTATAACTTAATTTCGTGACTTAAGCTGTTGAAGGTACATTTTCTTTTGAAACTGAAATAGCAAAATGAAAATGTTACAAGCATTTTAAATATTTTAGTACAAAAGTCGTGCAACAGTACAATAGGTAGGTTGCCAAGTTTCCACAAGGTCAAGTCTAGTCTCCAAAGGCCATTTAAAAATTTAATTGGTACAATCTGTACTGAGCTTTGTGTAGATGTTTATGCAACGACTGTCATATTTAGGACATTGATTGCTATCTTATTCATTGCATTGGATTGACTGACGCATGTTGGGGGGCTGCTTTTGAAATGTTTAGAAGAAAATGGCAGATAATTACATTTCCTGTACTGAAAAACGCCTCCTGATGGGGCATCAGTGTGGGAATGAATAAAGCTCTTTGTGCACGGTTAGGAAACGGCCGGGTTGTGTTAATTACGTGCGCTTTCTTCTTCCCGTGCACATTTAAGTAAGATGATCTCTCAAAAGAATTCTGAAGGAAGGGATTCCTGATGGAGTATACAGGGATACAATAGCTCAGAGTATTATATATTTTTTTCTATAGCTGTATAATGCATCATGGGTGCTTTCATTTTACATCATGTGGTATACCAGTATCTTCTGCGACACGTTACATTTCGGCATTCCCGTAAATGCGCCTCTCGCTTCATAATGATTGCCTTGAATAGAAAATAAAAACAGGCTCTCTGATGAAACATTGCACAAAATGTGGAATTATACACAGTGAGCACTATATCTTAACATGTCATTAGTATATCGACATGCATCATATTAATCTTGCTATTTTTGAGAGAGGGTGGGATGAAGGCATTCAGCCACCATTCCCTTTACACAGGCATTTGGTAAGATGCCATATTTAATCAATCAGGAAGGGGATTACAATCTGGATTGGGCAAGTAGTGAGAGAGAATGGCTTGCTGAAGCAGGCGACCGAGGGACGATGTTTTGGGGAAAATGCCAAGGGGAAGGAAAAGAATGGCAATTCTAGACAATGTTGAACAATGAAAGATGTACGGACAGATGAAGAGATCGGTGGAATGACAGCAACATGGAGGAGATAATTGTGCCTTTGACCCGTCTTCCCACACCTCCGTTGAGCAACGGTTGGCTACGTACGGTGCGAAAGAAGTTCAACACACAAGTCTACGAATAGAACACTTTATAATGATGGGCAGGATGTGGAAGCAGTATTTCATTCAGAGATGCTTTTACATCGATATCCACAATGCATAGATATAGTATTGCTATCCCAGTGATCTCACGAGGGGACCGTGATGCAGAGGTTGGCTCTCGGCTTTGCACCCGGTAAAAAGAAATATATCCCATTGGAAAAATTAGTCTGCGTAATCTTAACAATGTCCTAATCAACGTAATAATCTAGCTGCATCCTGTGTTACCAGGATTCAGGGTAATTCCATATGGGATACATTTTACGATCCTAGCCCAGTGTTCTGAAACCTGATGTGCATGCCATTATTACATTTATGACTTCTTTGCTTTTGCGTTGGGAAAGCAACAGAGAAACAGGCCTTGCCCTCAGTTTTTATTGGTACGGCTTACAAAACCATGGGTGAAGTACTTGCTTTGGACAGAGTGGTGCAGAAACATGCACACTTGGTCGATTGACAAGAATGCAAATGGCCCATTTAAAAGTAGTTCCCACGGAACATTTGTTCCCGATATCCATAACACGTTCCTTCGAAGTGGGCAGATAGGAACTTGGTTGGACAGCGCATTCGTGTACGACAGAAAGCTCGCGGTCACGTGACGCACTTCAACCAATCCGGGAGCGTACATTTTTGGGAGGGGCTATGCATGACAGACAAATAATCCCTGGTGGGCAGTGTGGAACTGTTGTTCCTACCTGTATAATTTTTGTGGGAATACTCACTGGGCACAAGCAGAGATAATGAAAATTGAGGTTAGGCATTTGAGCACATTGCTGTGGTGCTAGTGGATAAACTTGGTTCGGTACAGTTATACCAACCATGCTTCTTGCCAAAATTCACCCCATAATCTCGGCAGTGTCTTTTCAAGACTCTGATTGACATTGAAATGTTGAATACTGCATCTAATGCAGTATTTAGTGTGCCGCTTGCATTTTATTATTTAGAGCACTGGTGTTTTATATGCTTTTAAAAATAAGCAGTTCATGAAACAGGTGTTGAATAATGTAAGAATGGGGCATAAAGTAATTGCTGTACTTTACAAATGAATACGGCAAAGAATGCAGTTGTTCCATCATATGTTGCCTTTTGACCACTTGCAACCGTCAGGAGAAATATGCGACAGATAGGGTGTGCAATGATGTATGAGTGTTTACCGTGTGCGGTTAACATACTGAACTGAGTCATTCTATTGTTTGTGGCTGTTGTCCAGTTGTGCAATCGGGGGGAGGCAAAGGCAGTATTGTCTTAGATTTGTTTTCACAGCTCTGGACAAATGTTGGGTATTGGAGTGCAGCACCCTAAGCTATGGATCGAAGCTGTCTGTAATATTGATAATGCTGAAGCATTATTGACTCTAATTTGAAACACATCAATGTAGTAGTGTGTCACAATCGATCAGCTTGACAGCAATTTACATTTGTTCTTTTTACATACAGCCTGTCGTGTTGTGAAGGAGAGTGTCAATTCTCAGTTGGGTGGGTTTTTATATTACTGTACCATTCGGT
Organism: Lethenteron reissneri; assembly: GCF_015708825.2. NCBI lineage: Eukaryota > Metazoa > Chordata > Hyperoartia > Petromyzontiformes > Petromyzontidae > Lethenteron > Lethenteron reissneri. The sequence continues at coordinate 12,873,302 of NC_083796.1, forward strand.
ATGGTGGTAATCATATATATAAGATACTAAATATTGTTTATGCGATTGCAGTGATGTCGTTTTGTGGCCCCCCTACTTTAAGAAGTTGAATTTTAAGCCATTTTACGTCGTGTTTTGGAGTTCATAGTCATATTGCAGTGGGAGAAGTGACATGGCTCCTGCAAGCACTGCAATGCGGTCTGGCAGTGCTGTGGTGAGGGTAGATGCTATCTTATCAAAACTGTTAATGAGCACTTAGTGACCACACTCGGGGTCAAATTCAGAATCGTGGCTCCCCCAGCCTCGTGGTTCTTCCTACTGTGCCCGCTTCAAATATCCACACTGGAATGATTACATTTGTATAAATGTGAAAGTAATCTGCATACACCAGTCTGTAAAAGAATGCGTTAACGTTATCTCCATTTTCTGTCTTCTGTTTGTCTGACTGCTAAAAGTATGATGATAGGGGTTCCCCCTTTCTGGCAATAAAACAGGTGTTAAGATGTTAAAACACCAAACTGAAACCTTTGCAAGGAATCATGTCTGCATTCACCACATATACTTGTGGTGAACATGCAAAAAAAAAACATGCTCTGACAGTATGTGCATTCTCTTTGGTTCTTTCGGTAGAGTCTCATAGGTAGAAAATACAATCTAAAATAATATATCACGATGTTTCGATGGCAACACAAGCGGTCGTCCTCAGGTGGAAAAAATAATCCAGCAGTGGAACTGCTGAACCAGGAGGAACACAGCGAGAGAGCTGTTACAACAAGAGGTTATATATGTTGGAGGAGAAGTGACAGCAGCAGATGCGAGTGTAAATGCGATCGGTATTACCTTGTTGTCGCAACATCTCTTGAGAAAGGTGAGCGACTCAATCAGGTGAGCCTTCTTGTCTCGCAGTCTGTTATGTGCACTGTCTTGGAAACTGATTGGTCCACACCAGAGACATCTTTCTTTAGAGCCTAGTCTCAAACAGTGTTAGACCAGAGGACGCCAAAAGTATCTTTCATGGGATACCTGTGCCATGAAAGGCAAGAGTACAGATTGATACAAAAAAAATCGGTAAAAACATGATGCGTGCAGGAAAGTATTGAACATTACAGCAAATGTACAATAAGCTGTTTTGTTTACATTTAATACAAGCATTCCTTGAGAACTACTAAATGAAAAGTATGCAATAGACATAAACTTTTTAGCAGAATTTTTGAATAGTTTTTGTTACATCAAATGTATGAAATGTTGCAGTAGGTTTTCAATGAACCGATGAATGAATGTATGGAACTTTGCCTTGAATATGTGGCATTCAGGGCAGGTTTAGTTTGGTAAAAGCTATGCACTGGGTTATGACGCAGAGGATGAGAAATATAGCACGGAAACTAAATTTAGCTGTAAAGAATGTTTTCTGCATCTCTGTGCTGGGGCCTAATAAGATTCATGAATTATGGCTGCATGAAAATTTGTCTCGTTTTAAATAACCATTCTTATCGCCAGTCATGTACAAATTCAGGGTTTTTTAGAGGTCCAGCGAAGGGATTAGGTTACGTGAAAATTGCATGCCTCTTTCTGTAGAAATGCTTTTGTGTGTACCAATCGCGTAATAATGTTATTAATCTTTGGAAGCCAAGCATACCTGGACCTGCTATAAACATGTAACATTTTTTTTTCTTATCCCAATTGCAAAATAACAAGCCTTTTTTAGTGTTTCATTTGAGCGATTTTTAATGACGTTTTTTCAGGTTTACTTTGTTGGCTGAAATGTAACCCCTGCAGTTATCTTGAATTTGCAGATCGCATTATTTATATATTTCACAATTTAACATTGCGGGGTTAGCATGTTTATGTGACCACCGGGTATCATGCGGCAGGGTCAGACATTGTAACAGCCTCTGGTTGCTCAGGCGCTGGGATTGGTGGGTTGCTTAAAGGTGGATGCTCTTTTCCAATCCTGACTTGGAGCTACAGTACGTGTATGCCTCAACAACTGCGCATTGAGTGAACAAGCTTCGTTATAAGACTGGCCAACTCCAAGTCCTTATGGATGAGTGAATCCAATGCTTTTTCTTTGCCTGTGCATACATACATAGCTTTAGAACTATGGAGATGCGGTAAACGATTTTAAAAATGAAATTTTTATTTGCCATATGACCATGTATACTTTCATCTGCAGCCTTTTTACATGCATATACAGATGAGCAGTTGGCTGGTTGCCAATGATGTCACCGCCTGTAAGAAGTGGATCTTACACTAGCACCTACTTGTATGCGGTCATCTAAGGATGTTCTTGCGTTTGTGTGCTTTGTATATTAGTGAGGGGAGTGAAAGTTGAATGCTTGCAAGGTGCTTTAGTATGATCCAAAAGACATACATTCCTAGCCAAGCACAATAGCAATTATTACGTGAATTTGGTCTGGACTTGCCTTCGGTTGAGTCATCTTTTTTATATTGGTGTCAGTGTTTGGGTTGTCCAGATTTATTACTGTTCGCATATACGCTCCCAGCACCAACTCCAGCTGCAGAGTAGAATCCTCTGAAACGGAAAGATCTCTTTTGGAATATGTAAGCCTGTCACGTGATCATCCAGCAACCTCACTTTTCATCACGAGCCGTGAAGCAGAAGAGCATTTCTTCGTAGCTAGATTATTTTTATGTCCAGTTATTATGTTAGAAATCTTGAAATGTATCTTTTTCTCAAGTTGCACCGTTTAATGGTTGATACACTACCTACTGCCTTGCATGCTGTACTGTTCTTGACAGCTGTTCACTCAGTACTCCAAGTAAAGTGGTGGTACAACGGTATAATGCGCACTACTATGAACTCGGTTATCTGAATTTGATTCTTACCCATGGCTAACATCAGTGGCGAGTGATATGTGTAGGCCCTCCTATCATCATCCTGAACTGACCAGCTTGCTAAAGCATTATCAAAATCTCATTACCGACACTCTGGTGATGTCTTCCTCTCATTTAAAAAGAAAATGCTTGTTTGCGAGGGATTCTGCATGCATTAATCGCAACGCATATGTGGAACAATTGCATATTTCCCCCCCACTTATCAGCAGAGAGAATGTAAAGAAAAATGTGCCATGGCTTGGCTTTAAATTTCATCACCTACAATCTCGCCAAAGATACAGCATTGTTTTGGAGAATACAAATCATGCTCGCCGCACACAAGCAGTTTTTGGCAATGCTTTGAATTAAATTTTTTACAATGCAAGTCTTCATCTGTTTCATACACATTCCATGCACTTTTATGCTGGAAGTACATTTATGTGTTCCAGAGAGATGGCGAAGGTATTTCATTGAACTTCTATATAGGCTGGTCTGATGTACAATTGGATTTGTTATGTTCCAATTATTAAATTGAGCACTCAAATAAATATTTTACCAGTTTTGTGGACTAGAGGTTTTAATCCTTTGCCAGAAGCTATGCAGGGTATTATATAAACACAGTATAGCAAAATTGAGACTCATCTGAAGCCGCAGATGGTTATCCTTTTAGTATAAATCTGTCACTGGGCAGAATTAACTGTAAGTGAATGTCAACCCGATTTTATACCTGAAACTGAAATCTGATGCTGATAACAGCTGATTGTTTGGGCCAATTAATTTGTTGTTGCACGTAAAACTAGGTCCGTCGGCCGGGTTGCTGCTCCCTAAAGATAAAGATTATTACGGTGGTGCTCTTCCTTTCTCACCCCCGTTCAACCCTCCCCTCCGCAATGCCACGCTACCGCAAATGCTTGCGCGCGCGTGTGTGTGCGCTGTTTGACGGATATGGCACGTGTGCGCTCGTGCTGCCTATCTGACAAGGCCGCGATGAGAACAAATAACGTGTCGCGACACCGGTCCCTGTTGCGTGAGCGAAACTACCTGTCAGCAGCAGGCCGCAAAGCCTATAAATCCTGTGCGGCTTTGCGTCATGGCACGAAGCGGAGCACTCCAAGTTAGCGGTAAAAATAGTGCAGCTGGGTCAGTGGAAAACCAAACCGTGGCTTGGCACATGTGACCGGCCGTTTTAACGTTGGGCTACATGAGAAATGCATTGCTGCTGCTTTTCCGCCTTGATGTGTGCCTGCTTGCTTACTGCCACCGGCTATTCAGCTTAGCTCATTGTTGCTTCAAAGGGGATGGACCTTGGTTCGCAAGATTTCGGAGTAATGATGAAACGCATGCACAAAGGTTGTTTGAGGAGTTTTGGCAGGATGACAAAACATAGAACGTTTCTTCAGGAACAAGAACATGTTCGGTATACTTCTAGTATCGTTCTAATAATGACAAGTTTTTTCTCACAATAACTGTATCAGTTGATTTGTATACCTTACTATTTGGTTTTATGAAGAAGAAAAAAACGAGATATAACCTCATCTCAGGGAGCTGTACTGAGAAATTCTCAGACGGTATTTATGTCAGTGATTGCATATTCATTGACTCAATAAAAACTACTGCGGTATGTTAAATGCATCCATTTTCAATGACAGTTTACTTCCTACCATCGTATTTGCCTTGTCCAAATCTCAACCAAATACATCCGACACAACGAAATGTCTATATTAAACACCCTTACCGGTGCAACTTGGTGGCCTTGCCCTTAACATCTCTTTATTATTCTCTGCGATAAATACATTCGAAAACGGCTATGTTTTAAAACCAAAGCAAATTTTTTGATGCACTATCCTTCGTCATGGGATATATCTTAATTAATAAATGCACACATTTTAAGCGATATCGCTATGAGCCTTTTCGCGTCCCATGTAAGGTTGCCTTGAACGGGTTTCATTTATACCTAAATATGTTTAGTAGGAGTCGAGAGGGATCCGATTGTGTAATAGGTCAAGATTTTCTAGGTGGAAAATGTATAAACATTCACGAGTGATATATATATTTTTTAAATCTTATAAAAACGTGTTTTGGAAATTCTGTCTTTCCTGGTTTAAGATGTGACTTACTTCAATGTTACACATTTTATCTCGGTTATTGCCGCGTTTTTTTACACGAATGTGTCTGAAAACATGCCCATACTGCTTGTGGTCGCAAGAATTACAGATATATCCCAAGGCATGCATATATTTGCTGCTAAATGTTAACAATTCCCAGAATAAATTGTTAGAGCTGTTTGCATGTGGAGGCTTATCCCAAGCTTGGAGAATAATTTGACTAAATGTGAAATCAGCGTCTATTTTACATGGTAATTAGATTGTATTCATTTGTGTTTGAAGTTACATCTGATTGTGAGCACTGCACATTAGCTAATTTTCAAGAAGCTCCTAATAAAGTCCTTGAGCAAAGATGTTATGGGAAGCCTACTTTTTTATTTTTTATCTTGATCGCCGTACCACTACTGCAATAATATAGACGTCGATTTTAATGAACCCTGCTGGATTGTAATCAATGAAGATGTCTCCCATGACTGCAGGTTAGCCACGGTTACGGCGCCAATGATCATATGCATGCACGTTTCTAAGACTGATGCCCCCACGCTTGCACCTCCATGGCATCCGGATGGCCCAATTGAGCCCTTTTGCAGGGCCATTGCTTTCCTTTCCAGTGGTGCATGTCGGGAGCTGGATATATAACCACGTGGGACATGACCGTAGCATGCGCGCACGCACCTGAGCGCACTGTCCATTAACCACGTGCTCGATAGCCCGATTCATTTTTGGACATTGAAAGAATAACACCTGCAAAGCTTCACGGCGTATTAACCAGCTGTCGTCAATATGCCGTGGCTCTGACGGGAGACGAATCGCACCTCGACGACTGGCGCATCGGCCAAATGTACGGCGGCTAATGCCGTTTCCTGGACCACATGAGTGTGCCCCTAAATCAAATCTGTCTTGCACATCACTACGGAATGGTTGTGAGGAATTTTTGTAGTTCATTCTTGGTGTTTATGATACTGGTCGTGCATGAAACAACGACGGTACAAAAAAAAATCTGGTGAGGGTAGGAAATATATGGAGGAATATACATTTGCTGAGGAAATTATATCTTCGATGTATTATTTAGGCCTGTGAAATATATACCGAATTTGGCTTTCCCCCATCATTGTCATCAGGTTGGCTGGCACATTTTGCAGGTTCAGGTTTAGGCCACCACCTGTGGTCATGAATCCATATTAGAGCGTCAGAAAAGGCAGTGGTTTATCTGTCGGCAGCCTTCCATAAGAAGAGTCTAGACTGATTTTTATCGCGCATGCCACATATATAGCAGACGAGAGATTTGCCTCCGTCACTTTCATGACTTTGAAGGCATATTCTTCATCAGGGGTTGGGAAATTAAATATGGTCCATGACATGCAAATGACAACCCTTGAGTCTGAAAAGTTAAAAGCACAGACGAAATTTAGCTTACGGTAATGTGGAATTAACGAGCCCTTTTGAAATGTGTTTGAAGTAGATATTACAATATTTTTATGGGGTGTCATATAAATAGAAAATGCAAACAAAAGCATTTGGCAGGGTTCCATTTCCTGTTGCATTGTTCCACTTGGGGACTTGCGTTTCACAGGTTTTTTTTAGGTGTTTAGGGGCTTTTAAAAGTTTAATTATTAAGTTGTGCTTTTTCGGAGTGGTGGTTGGAAGGTTTAGCCACACAAATCCTGTTAACTGGGAAGGCTGGGCTTGCTTCAGCTTGCAGCATTTTATCTTAAAAACGCCCCTACAACTGCCTCTCTTTCCTGTCCTTTATTATTTTTCTAGAGAGAAGCTTTTAAAAACCTTTGATCAGTTGAGCTGCGTTGGGCCCTTGCTTAGGGCGTGGCTTCAAGGAATGACGTCTGGTGAAGCGGATTTTCCATGGAGTTGGATTTATTATTTCGTAATTCGCAACACGATGGCTTTTCAACACCAACATATAATAACATTCTTAATAGTTTGTGTTATTACTTGTGAATGTGGGCTTATAGCTGTTATGTTTGAAAGCGATGTATTTTAAAGTTTATTTTAACTATTTAGATGTCTTTGTTTTGTTTGACATGAAAACTATGGATTAGTTAACTTGGAATGTGTGTAGGCATGCAGAGACTTGACAATTATGCCTGAGATACAAGAAAGAAGTAACCACCACCTAATGAAGTCAAACAATAAACCAAAGGGTTTTTGTAATTTATTCAATTGTGTAAGAGTGTTCTGTACCATGAAACTCCTTTATACTTTATGGAATATATACTATAGCTATTTCTACAGCCTTGTATAAAATCTCAATGAATTAATCATGATAGATTTTGATGGTACATCTGTAAAAATATATTCTGTGACAATGTAATGTGATGGGGGGGCTTCTGTTGGCCAGTCGGCCATGTCTGCACATAATCTGGTAATATTGCCTGTTCATACAAATTCCCTTAATCGCCACTTACACACACGGATGCATCTTGGTGTTTGTCCTTTTGCGGGACCTCCTTTCGTCTCTTCTGGTGGCATACATTTGTAAATATACAATGTTTAGTGTAAACATATTTTCAACTATTGTGATGCTTGGCCAGGTGGATCCAGTGTGGATTCTATTTTTGATTCACAGACTCCGGTTCGAACATTGTGGACACTTCAAGATAGATCCCTCCATCAGATGCCCCCTCTCATTTCACGGCTACACCTCACGATGCCTGTGCTCTCGTATGGGAAACCATTGATCCCAGGTGGAGGAATCGTCCTGTACAAAATTTAGTAATGGGAAGCTCAGTTATTGAGAGGTTAAAATAATGACAAAAACACTCCAATTCTTTAAGCCAGAACTGTTTGTTAGATTTGGTCACTTTGGAAATTCTTTAGGAAATGAAAAATGTAATTAAAGCCACACCAATCTAGTTGAGTAATTCGAGATGTGTTTGCAAGTAACATTTTTTAATGTTCTTTCATAGAAATGCCATTCTTCCAGTGTGGATAAAATGCATATTTAATATAATGTTATTTTTTCTCTGCAATTGTTTTCTTGGTTTGGGTAATTGCTAGAGAATAAAACTCGGGGCTTAAAAATGTTAGAAAGAAGGGAATGTATTTTTTAATCAGAAGGATCCGTGTGTTTACAGCAGACATAATGCTGAACACCGCCGATGCCACTATTTGCATGTAAATGAACTCCACGGTTATCAATGCAGTAATCCTTGAACAAGTCATAACTGCTGTCCCCCATTGCAATTCTCACTTTGTCGGACTTTGGTGTGGGAAAACTTCCAATGTCTTGGGTCACAGCCCAGTGGTAATGAAAACATTGATCAAATCCCACATTTTGCGAGACCAGTTTGAAGTTACAAACAACGACTCCCATGCCCAGCACATTGAAAGTACACTGAATGTTTAACTGTAGCTGGCAGTGCATGCCACATGATCCGTAGTTGTGCTGGTGATTCTGTTTGTGGTTTCAAGGCGTTGCTGATTACACCAAATATGGGTTGAAATTTTCCAGTCTCTCTCCTGTCAAACTTTGCTCATCCTGTAGCAACTTCTGTTTTTCCATCTTTTTAGTTAGCCAGCAAAAAAGGGGTTCTTTGTATTTTGAGGTTCCTTTATTTTACTCCCCCTGGCGTGGCCATTATGCCACTCAATGAAACTCGTTTCCCCGTTCTGGGGATTGGATAGTATTTACTCATCACGACATTGAGGTTTTGAAGGCAATGGTAAGGCAGCCGTTCGATGTTTCACTTCTGCGGTGTTGTTAATCTCTCTGAAACAGACCGCTTCATGCCATGTGTTTGCATCTTTGTTTTTCACGATCTTTTTGCATGTTCTATTTCACGGGTTATGCAGAAATACACAGCAATGTGTAACTAATTGCAGAAATTTCATGAAACGTATTTAAAGGTCTGTAACAACAGAATGTAGCCAATTGCATTTTGGATCAAGTACATTCAAATTGCGCTAATACAATTTGGTTTCGTATCACCAATTCCATTGGCAACTGTGGGCAATGACTTGAGTTTTGGAGATTGCTTAGTAACAGGTTGTACATTGTCAATTAAAATGTGTTGATCATGCTTTTAGTTTGGCAGATACCACCGTGTTAAAATGTTTTGCAATATATGAATAAGCCTTTATAAAACAACTGATTCATAAAATGTGAAGCTCTATGTATTGAAGAAGGAATACGTTCCGTCGTAAAACAAAGATTACCCCACAGTGTGTCGATGCTCAAAATTTTGTGGCAGGATTTTATGAATATGCACAGCCACAAAAATACCAAATTAACAAATTCATCACCTATGCATGCTCTGACGTCTTATACTTTGACGTTTCATAACACATCAAATACCGTTTAACTGGCTGCAAATTCATGCAGAATTGCATAATGATCCTTGGGCTTCCAGTGTTCCCTCTGTAGTCGCTAAAGATGTAATTACAATACGTAGTGGTACCAAAGTGGACCGCATAATGGCTGACTTGTTTGGAGAAGTAGATGTATTCGCTTATGCAAAGTTGCTTCTCTTATCTGACATGCAGCATTATAGTTTCACAACTACAGTACTTGAGGAAGGAAAACTAAAAATATAAACATTGAGAGTCCACGTCAATTGGGCATTAAATTATTGTTCAATATATTGGCATGCTTGTTTGGATTCCAAAAGGTTTTAAGACTGTGTATGGAACTTTTTCGCTACCACTCAGTGACATTGTAGGGCACAATAAAAACATTTCCCTCTGCAAAGTGAATATTAAAGACCCTGTATTGTCAAGTGCATTAAAGGATCATTGTCCAGTTGGACCAATGGTAGGCAATGACTCGTAAGTCAAATTGGGCCCCCTCCCATCTTCTCAAGCAAGCAGTGGGTCCTCGATGTACGCCACTGGTTGCCCTGGGCCACTGTGATGTGTGTACACATTCCACATTGCCATTTTAGTAGTATTTTTTTATGGCCATGGATGAATATTGGGTTGAGCTGGCATCCAACCGGGATTTGTGCATGCAACATTTAGCAAAACATTTTTAGGCGAATTTTTTTAAGTACTAAGTTTGGAGGATCTTTTTAGGCGCATTGGGATCTACGGATGAAATTGGCCTCATATATTAAAATAATTGTTCATCTTTGACAAGATGGTCTGTAATAAATTGTCGTGCATAAAGTTCACGGAAGACGATTCAGAATATTTTCTACATTTTAAGAAGCACTGGGCTTTCATTTGAGCGAAGTGGAATAGATATTGCACACAGCTTTAAAGCGCTGTTTTTCATCATCATCATAAGAGGTTGAATCAGCCAATGCCTGAGACTGCAAGGTTATTTTGGGCAACTGTTTCGGCATCACTAAAGTGTCCTGCTTAATCCATCAATATAACAATGTTTTACTGTTGCTTTGCAAAACTGTAAGCCATTAAAACTTCAGATATGACAGAGTAATTCTTTTTTTGGGCTTCTGAGATAAAATCGCATTCAGTGTGATGTATCGGCTTTAGCCAGTGTTTCAAACGTATTGAGTGCTTTGCTATGTTAAATGTTAATTTTGCTTATCAGATTTTAAGGATAAAATGAATGACTTGTAACACCTACTTAAAAAATACAATTTGTCTTAGCTTCGTTAGGTAATATAGTTGAAACAGTTTAACAGAAAAATGTTACATTGGTTGAATTTTATTCATGCCAGTTGGTCGCTGACACTGACTATACAAACGAACACATCTCTGTACCGGGAGCAGAATGGGCCTAGCAACAGGAACAGATGTTCTTTCATGCTGCTGTGAAAACATTACGATGGTCGGAATGGTGAAGAAGCAGGAGTCACCATGGTTTAAGTTGCTGATGCAGGAATCGGTACCGCCTGTTAACGTGGGTGGAGGAGAATCGGGTGCGCTCTTACTGGCTGGGCATCTTGCGGGGGTAGACGGCCAGCAAGTGGATTGAATGAGCCGTGGGTGATTTGACCCTGGTGAGTAGGCCCATCAGCAAGAAGTGTAAATTGGTTCACCTCAAATGAGAACAGCAAGCTAACGAGCAATTTGAATTTAGACCCATTTGTTCACAAAACGAGCAAAATGTTTGCTTATCGAGCGGGAACCAATAGATATGCGCCCCGTGGTGGCACTGGTCGCACGGTGGCCTGCAGCTGTTTGTTTACCAGCTGTCCTGTGCTCTGCCTGCGTGTTTGGCCATGTGGGGGAAGGGGTCCCCGTGGTTGCATTGTAATGGGTGGGTGTGGGGAGCGACGGGGTAACAGTTAGCACGCGGCGCTTCGAACTCGGCGACCCGAGTTCGATTCCAGCTCGTGAAAATACCTTTTATTATTTGTCTATTGCTTGTGAAGTAATTATGCCTGATGTTTTTTGTGGTCTATCAGTTAGAGAATATTTAGTAATTTGACAGAAGACTAAAAAGACACCCTGATATAGCCCGTAACCTATATATTGTCATGGTCGTTCTGAAAATCCATCCCATTTTTGTGCACAGATCCCCAGGAACAACAGTTTTTTTTTAAATGCTAACCATTGTCGACTGAAATCATATTTTTTAAGGAAGAAGAAAGGGAAAGCACACACACAAAATGTGCATAGACACATGAGGCTTTTTCTTTCCTCCCATTCAGAAGGGAATAAAGGCAAAACCCCTGTCCAATTTTCGCTTTTTGTGGGATATGGGTTCCCTGCTGCTCTGTGGGTAGAGGGTGTGACGTATGCATTTTCCTCCTGCAAACTCGTCTTTCTGGACATGAAAAGCGTGGAATGGCTGTAGTGTTGGTGCAGACTCGAAGGTGCAAGTACATGCTGAGCTGTCTCTTGGGAAAGTGATACTGGATATTTTTGAACCTGAAACCAACTCAACGTGCAGGCAATAACCAGTAAAGGAAAATTATTTTCTTTGTACAGTAGTGTTTAGAATATTAGCTTACAATATTATAGCATGTTCATGATTCATCTTGGTTCTTTCGGTAAAGTCACGTAGAAGGGAAATAATAAAATAATAAAAATATCACATAATAAAATAATGTTCATGATTATTTTAATTATTACAAGTTGATATAACAAAACAGCTTGTTTATTGCAAACTCTATCGTTATCAAAGAATACACATTTAATATTCCACTGTTCATCAGAGAGTCAATAAATGGACAATTGCACAAAGAGTTGATAAATAGTTGTGACCAAAATAAGTAAAAAATCTGTTGTCAAATAGTGCATTGACAATAGAGTCATTGACAAAATGTATCATCCTCTCATCAAACTGAATATTTGAAATGGGCCAATGTACACTTCATCAACATGAAAACTGTAATATTATATAGTTTGTGAAGCCATTCTCTTAACAAATGGTACACTGCTCTTTGAGATTTCTGAGTGGATTTTTGTCTCCTAATGTGATGCTGATAGCGCCATTGGAATTATAAAATGCAAATACTATTTCAATAAACCCCCAGTAATGTTAATCACCATGTAGTCATTTCACCCTTGGTTTTGTTTTTTTCTCTGAATTGTGCTAAATTAGTTGTACCTCATGAAAGAAACGTCACTGTTTCAATCCAAGAGTTGTCTTGGTGGCAGCTTTCTTAAAAATGTATTTGAAAAAGAAATGTCAACTTGGCTCTCGGTTCCTGGTCAAGGATGCGTAAAATGGAGCAAATGTCCATGCTGTTACTGTTGTAACTTGGCTATGCCAAACATGTTTCAATTATTTAAGTTCAAAAACCCACCTGTGTGTGTGTACGTACACAGGTATGTGTGCACTTGCCTATGTGGTCTTGTATTCGTGCACACCGACTTGTAAAATAAACTATATCTTGTTTGCACAATATTTCAGCTCGCAAAAATATACACCCTGACACATATCTACATCACGTAGGTATTAAAATAAAAGGGGGAACCTGAAATTGACGGTTACTCGGCATTGGCTATGGATAAAATAATTTTTTGGGACAACCATTTCCACGGCTTGATTATAATTCCGAAAGTGTAGCTGAAATTCCAAATTGAAAATAATCTTTGCGCTGCGTGAACTGGCGCAGGACACTTAGATGCATGTGCTGTGACTAAAATAGTGTTGTGGTGCGGTTGCAAAATGCAAGCAGTGGGGTGGAGTGCAGCAGGGGTCTGGCTGGTAAGGATTGGTGGTGCTGCGGAGAAGATAAGTGTGTACGGGGCTGGGTGTGTGTGTGTGTGGTGAGAACCTCGTGGGGAGCAATAGTGTAGCGGTTGGCGCGCTGCGCTACGAACCCGATGACCCGAGTTGGATTCCCGCTGACGGCCAACACCAAGTGAATACCCAGTGCTGTGTGTAAACATTGCCTCTAAGGAGACAAAGGGGGCCAGGTATGGTTGTTGGCCATACACTCCCTTCGTGTGCCGTGCCAGCCTTCTTAGTTGCTCACTAACGGCACTTTCCCCAACAGTCTGTTAAGGCTATACTGGGGATCTTTGTGAGAACCTAGCGTTTTCTGTATCCATTCCTGACTGAGTAAAAATGCTGTACAATGAAAATTTTAATTTCTAACTTTTGTTTCTCTTTCTAAATTCATCATGTCCGTGTAGTTTGTTGGATTGGTGAATTGCTTGTGTGTGTATGTGTATTCCAATTGAACATGTGTTTGAATTGTTACCAACTTGGGCTGTTATTTGCATCAATACAAGTATGATGTATATGGATGTTTCTTCAGTGTTTGACATGCGCAAAAGGCCTGTTGACCATTTGTTTTATGCCATCCACCACAGGATAGGAATAGGTTCCTGCCTTTTACCAAATTAAATAATTTTTTGACAGTGAAGATATTTAGTAAGGACAGTTTATCTAAGGAGGATATTGCTCAGCACAAGAAAATTAATATGAAAAGCGAAATGCTCTCCCAGGAAAGTCCATGAAAGTAAAGGATACATTTCTGCAATTTGGTTCTTCTTCAGATGCAAATGAAACATGAGAGATGGAAACCGTGGTTGTATTTTCAGTGTACAGCTACCTGGGAAAGTGATTATGATCTGAAAAGTTTTGCGATGACAGCTGTAGTCTTGACGTGTGAATAAAATACTCGTGAAGGCTTGGAGTAAAAAAACCGGGTAATTTTTCTTCTTCCACAATGTAGCCAAATTGAAGCTGTGACTTAACTAAGACCATTAATTGTGTGTTTTTTGTTGATTCGATTTGCTGCCAGTTGTATTGGAATCCTGACCAAAATTACTTGTGAGAAGGTGACATACTGACCGTTTACAAAGAGGCTGGTCATACAGGACTTTGCATGACATTGCAGAACAGTTTTTCTAAAATTAGTTTTAACGGTCCATGCGATTTGCAGGATTCAGTGGAAATGCTCAGCCCAGCAGTGTTGCTGGATCGAGATGGAATGACGGCATATTACTACGATTCCTGGCGGTGATGACACATTGTGTGATACCAACCAGCAGAAACTATTGATTTGTGTCACTTACGGCCTGAAGTGGCATAATTTTCAGGGTCTGGTAGTAAATAAAAAAAGGAAAACCTCGCTGTACGCAGCTTAATAGAACGCATTTTTCGGCTATACACGGTTTGATTAATGAGGGCTATTTTCCGGAGCACGGAGGGGCGAGTGATGTTTTGGGTATGCGCGGTTTGACGCTGCTGAGATTGTCATCTCCGCATGTGCGCAGTCCTCTTGTACTATACTGTATATGCCGCGAGGTCAGGTTGTACGTTTTAATGTGGATATTTTGTGATATGCCTATATTTTCTAATAGGCATTAATCGACCAAACAGGCTTCCCCATGGGTGCTTTTTTTTCAGAGCCTCTTAAGTGGAAAATAATGGACTCGGCAATGGCCAGGATATGTGCGTTGGTCCAATGAATTGGCAGCTGTTGCAGGAAGCACGGGCAATGTCCATTGACATGTCGGCACACTGGCGGAGGAAATGCGTGTGTTGGTTAGCATGCAGGCTGCTGGCGGGGAAACGTGATGAAGGGAACACCTCACCTGCGGGATAGCAGCACTGTGTTGATGAAGTATCTTCACTTCCCCAGCTGTTGTTTCAAAAGTGTGACATTTTTTCAGTGGTTGAGAAGGAAAAGGTGTAAGAACCGGCAGCCTTTTTTCCCCTTCCCCCCCCCCTCCCCCCGATTTTTTGGGGTGTTGCCAAATTGATTGAAAATAAATAAATTTAAATATAGTTCACCCACAGCGTGATCACAGCATTTAGCGGGAATAAACTTTAATTTGAACATTGAAGCACATTGTTTTTGCATATATTTGATAAATTGTAGAAATATTTTTTTCGTAAACAAATTGGCACTTGCTACTCATGTTTCGTTGATTTTGTTTTCAGCGTGCCTTGGTATTTTCTTTTGAACATGGCTTTCCACAGCAGTGTTATCGTCGTAGGTTGCGTTTAAAAAGCATATGTCAGTACAGTGTCAAGTTTTCTTTCTGGAAACTGATGTCACAGCCGAGCATAAGCTTTAGTGTTATTAATCTGGTAATTTTGTCCATTTGTATGCATTGCGAAATGCATGCAATGATATTGTTGCAATAAGAAAGGCTGCATGGAAATATTTTGCCTGAAAGCCTTCATCATTCCGCTTCAGTGAGCATTGTACATGGTGTAACAATAATTGTAACTTTCTGAAATTGCGTTTTTGGAATTAAGTTTTAAACTGATGCACTTGGACGTGGAAGCGTGGAATCAGATTTGCAAATCCGTATTTACGTGGAGGGGGATAATCGTGCTTTGTTGCCGTAGAACTCTGGCGTTTAGGCTTCACATGGAACGTGCGGGTCAATTAGTGCACGTGACTTGCTCTTTACTGTATATGCTACATCCTGGGGCAAATGTTTGCAATAGGAAAAAAAAAATCGGTGTTTAAGACAGGCGTAATGTTTGTGTTAGTAGTGTATGGGTCAGAAAGTAGAAAAGAAGCTTTGAGCCTTTGAAGTACTTGTGGAGCATGCCAGTAATTGCGATCCACAACTTAAGAATAGAATATCACCGTAAGAATGTGCAGATGCTCTCGAAAAAAAGGTTGCAATGGGTGAAACGCATCAATAGGATGTAGGGTATATGTTGAACTTTTTTCACACCGTACGTAGCCAACTGTGCTTATTGGATGGCAGGTTACTGAGACGGGCATTGTCGTGGGCAACTGGGGAGTGATGACCAAGGGAAATAGCTCGCCAGATGGTGGGGAAACTCTTAAAAGTGGACCTTGAAGTTGAATGTCAACTTAACAACTACAGATCTCGCAGAAGTAAGTTATGGTGAGGTGCGGTGGCATCAATGGCATCGGCAATGGTGACCTGTTGACCTTGACGTGGAATAGATGAGATTATTGTGTTAATACTTTAGAAAGACACTGAGAATAAAATAAGCAATATTTTTTCCTCTCTCAGAGATGAAGTTATGAATGATTGGTTATTATATGTTTGTTTGTTTTATTCCATGCATAGTATGGTTTTTTTTTTCCATAAGAAAACGAGGATTTGGCAAATCGTCAATAATTCGGTTGATCTGTTGCTTGCCGAGTTCAGGGCACAGCGTGCACATGTGTACACGTGCTGACAATTGGCAGTGAGAATTACGCGCAACACGAGGCAGGGGGGGGGCAATGTCGGCGCAACTTCCCGCCGTAAAGGTGCCATGAAACTCTTGCTTTTTAATGGCCTTGTCCACTTTGATGTGTGCTGTCATGGGCCGCTCGTGCTGACGTGCCCGTTGGCCGGCGTTGAAGGAGCAAGCGCAGCAAGCGCAGCAAGCGCAGCAAGCGCAGCAAGCGCAGCAAGCGCAGCAAGCGCAGCAAGCGCAGCAAGCGCAGCAAGCGCAGCAAGCGCAGCAAGCGCAGCAAGCGCAGCAAGCGCAGCAAGCGCAGCAAGCGCAGCAAGCGCAGCAAGCAGCCTCGGCTGTAAAAACAGCCTTTACAGGGTCATCTTAAAATTTAGCTTCCCCACGGAGTCAAAATATTGCAGCGCTAAAATCAGAACTGCTCCACAGGCCCTTGCGCACTGCCTGCTCCCATGCTGTGCCGCTATTGTCGGCAAGGGGTTACAACTGGAACGAGTAGCTTAGATCATAAGGTGTTTAATATAGCGGTGAATCATGTAAGTGCCAGCATAGCACATGTGCACAGTTTTGATACACGAAGGAATCTTTTATAGGAACACTGTCACTTGGTATCTTGGCACATGAGAGGTCAATGTAATCTCTGGTGTGGTGCAATATGCACTACTGGGTTAATTCTACAGAAAATGTATTGTCTTGTGCTTGCTGGGTTTTTTTGGTGTTGCAAAAAAGACTTGTACACTTGCCTGTGGCAGTTCACAGCATAGCATTCTTTAAAGTATGCACTAAATAGTTTGGTCAATACATAGTTGGCCTTTTGTGCTTACTTAGTTTAACGCCAATTAAAGTGGTGGCAAATGGCTGTAACCCAGAGCAGAGATCACCCAGTGAAAAGCGCAGAGATCATCACATGTGGGACACATCCACCTGCACAATACAGGTGACTTCTTGATATATCTGCTTCTCATGTTGTCAGTTGTATCCAGATAAAGTTGTGGTATCGCATACACAAGAATTCCCTAAATACTGCAAGCAGTACACTCCTGGAAAAGTATTGCCGCACTAGTTTTCTATGGATACTAAGGATTATTCGATATTCATAATTTAGAGGTATTATTCTTTGTAATTTGATTTCATAGCAGTATGTTATTATTAGTCAGATGCATTCACAAATATTTTAAACATGTTTAACACATTTGAAAAACAAATCTAGCTTCAGGGTTAACACACATATATACTAAACGGAAAAGGTTCCCGCTGTGACCCATGTCCAGAACCTTGAATTAATTTAACATCTTACGAATAACAATGGTCTTATTTACAAATGTTAAGTGAGGAAATTGAGTCGGGGTTGAAATGTCCAACAAAAGGCAGATTGTGCATTAGTGTCAGCGTGCGCATGTTTTACTTGGCTTCTGCATCCCAGGCTGGGTGGGCTATGTTACCCAATTCAGGACGTGACTCAGATGTGGCGCAAGTGTAGGAAAGTTGATGCATTCAGGCATGACAATGATGATGACCAATGTCGTCATTGTATTTTCAGAGCATTCAAATGTACAGACAGACCTTCCTCAAAAGGCTTCTGTCTGAAATCCAGCTAGAGACTGTTCTAGCTCCTTTGTATCATAATGCCCTGGAATGAAAGTAAGATTAGCCTTGTTACAAATTGAACGAAATGCATTTTTGCACAATAACAATAGTGAAAAGTGAAGCTTATAGAAGGAGTGTAATGTCAAACTGTTACGACTTAAAATGTATCATCATGATTGCCATTTTTTCCATTCCAATTATAAAACAGAGATAAAGATTTACCGTCATGTATCGACACCTCTGTCAGTCTTAAAACATGTTGATACAATCAGCACAACACGTTGGCAAAGCGGAGACGTGAAATAAAAAGGAAAGCACCACTGAACCAGAATGTGGTCACAAGCTTAAATGTATACAATCGGCACATCAGTAACATGTAACGAAGAGAAATAGAATCGATGCAGTTGTCTTCCATTCACTATTTTGTGTCTGCCCGTTGGTTTGTGTCCAGTGAAGTGATATCCAAGTGTGAATGTCTGCATGCGGAGACGATGCAAATGCCACATCCCTGTTGCGTCAGAAAATGACTTCATTTCCCCTGCGACTTCCAATGCTTGTTTGGTCCTCAATGCTGAACAAATCAAGGGTCAGCAACCACGGCTACTTATTCATTTGCTTTTTGAACTAAATTTGTGTTGCTGAGCTGATCCCATTACTGCTGTGAATTAAACATTCTCGTGATGTTATATAAATGCAAGCTATACCCTAAATATCTTAATACAAGTATCATATACCCCCCCCCCCCTTTAATATTTACTTTTCTATTTCCAGAGATTAGCAAAAGAGAATTACACCTCTAAACTGGCCACTTAATTCTTGTATTTTTAACCATGGCCAATTAGGTTTACCACGGGGTTTCTATTGCTATACCGTTTTTCTTTAGTTAAGTGGTTCATTAAATACACTTGACATACAACAATCGCCTTTCGCCACTAAATGACAGTGACATCACAGCGCTTGTGTCAGGCTAGGTACACTAAGGCCCATTTGCATTGTCGAATATTCACTTGCCAGGGGGTCACGGGACCGACCCAGGCGTTGTGGGGGTTCACTAGGTTGACTGACAGATGCATCACCTCCGTTCCCCACTCTCAATTGTTGGCACTATATACACAAACACGCAGCGCTTTATATTGACAGCATGGAATCAGAAAATCGCCTACATTAGTGAATCATGATTCGACTATAAACATCTATCTTCTTGGTTCTTTCGGTAAAGTCACGTCGAAGGGAAGTAATAAAATAATACAAATAAAACATAATAAAACTATTCTCACGACGTTTCGGCCACAACGCAAGCAGCTGACCAGGTCTGTTGGGGAGACAGCATCTGACAGACCTGGTCTTCACCTGAGGACGGCTGCTTGCGTTGTGGCCGAAACGTCGTGAGAATTATTTTTATTATGTTTTATTTTTATTATTTTATTACTTCCCTTCTACGTGACTTTACCGAAAGAACCAAGAAGATGAATCCCTGCAGTCTCGAAAGCTTTAAATCGAAATTTATAAACATCTACTTTGCAGCAGATGGCATGCTTAGACAACTCGCTGTAGAAATGATCAGTTGTTGGGAGGAGCTGAACCATCGAATCTGGGAATACTGGCTCTGTGGCAAGTATCTTGATAACTCGGTGCTGATATAAATGCATCATTATTATCTTTCTATTGCAGTTAATACCACAGCAGTGGGTTCCTTTGTTGATCTTTCTCTTCTGGTCGGGTTGTGAGATGTTGAGATTTGACAGTGGATCCAAGAGTGGGGTGATATGGGGGCAGATGGGAAACCCTACGTCATTGGTGGCTTATAAATTGCAGATGTTGAGCTTTGAATATTCTTTGATGGTGGCTAGGTTTTAGGGGTTACAAATAATGTTTATGACCAGGAGTTATATTGGCTGCCTGAGAATTGCTTTTTCTCCCCCCAAAAATGAAGTCGTTGGCCTTTAGTAGGAGATCTGAGATCATGTAGGTTTCCATGGAAACGGTGTGCTTAGATGAAGGTTTTTTTTCCTCCTTTAAATGCTTAAAATATGCTTTAGCTGGCAGGTGGGGGGGGGGTGTATGTGCTATGGAGGCCGACTGGGGAAGGAAGGCCAAACAGAACCCATTGGGGTGGGAACCGAGTCTGTACCATCAGCTTGGAGGGATGATTGCTTTGGCCATCTCAAACTGTGCTGTGAGTGTATAAACACGTCCTGCAAAACAAACATCAAGCCTGCTGCCTCAGCCTTTGTTGTACTTCATCTATTGTTTTTGTGAAGCCTGCCGCGTACGCTGCAGCAGCAGCAGCTTGGACCACCGGACGAGCGAGCAAGGCTTGTTTTGGCCACTGGGAGGGCGCACACACAGCTCAGGCTGCAGGAGAAGCCGCTATGGATTTGCTGGGGAGGCTCTCTCCACTCTTTACCGCCATGCGCGCGTGACTCATTGAACGGTCACCCCACCCACCGAGCACCCCCCCCCCTCTGCTATGACAGTCACGAGTGGTTTTCAGTTGACTGATTTTGCACAACACCTTTTGCTGCTGTTGATTTATTATCGGCTATTTGAAATCGGTTGTCATTTTACATCTCTAGTTACCATACGTTATCAACAGCCCAGGTGTGGTGGTACGGTGATGGTAATCCTTGCAGAGTTGAATCCTGTGTGAGAAACACACCTGCAGGGATAAAAGGTGTCCTAGGTAGGATACTAACCCGTCCATTTAGAATTTTGTCCACTGCCATTGTTTTTTTACCAGGCACACTAATACACTTGTATAAATGGCCAAGGATATATTTGTTTGTGGGATTTGCCATATATAGACTCTTAAAGGGGTGCAGGGCTTCATGGATGTTCAGACAAGAGTATAAGGAATAAAAATAATCTTGTGGATGATGACATTGACTCAAAGCAAGTTTTTTCCCAGGTACAAAACCTAATTTAAATATGTTTTAACGGCCATTCTTGTTGATAATGGGTGGGTGGTATAAATCCTAATGCTACTATTGACCCTTATACCCCTATGCCCGCTGATATTTCCAGAATCATCATTTAAAAGTAATTATCATAGCATTGGTCTTCCTAGATTGGTAAAGGGCATGGTCCTTGCCAATTCCAATGCCTGGCCAGGATGAATGGAGCAGAGACTTTTATTGTCTGAATTCTTGCCAAGATGGTGCCAGTGGATTTAAATTGTGATCTTTGCCACTTGAAATTGGCCAAATTGTCATTCTGGCTGTCTGATATTGGCAATATCTTTTTTAACAAGTTTATCTTATTGATATTTAAATAACAACATATGGTGAAAAACAAAACTATAGAGTACACGTTGTGGCCGAAACGTCGTGAGACTTGTATTATTTTATTATGTTTTATTTTTATTATTTTATTATCTCCCTTCTGCGTGACTTTACCGAAAGAACCAAGAAGAAGATATAGAGTACACTATCAAGAGAACCGGGATAATACATATGAAGCCATAGGTGCCCTGAGCTGTCAAGCCTAGCTAAGCTGCTGAACCAACTGCATCCACCATGGAGGATATAGCAACCACTTACGAGAAACTGCAGGGAACTGGATTTGTAGCGATGATTGTATTTCTAAATGAGCTGTTTGCATACTGATCCTGTAGATGTTATTGTGGCTGCCACAGTGGCGAGATGTTAACTATCTTGCGTGATGTGCAGGATGTCGTGGATTCGATCCCGATTCTGATGCCTGCATGTCTCCCCGTGGTCACGTGGATTTTTCTTTACGTCCTCTAGTTTTTCCCTCCACGTTTAGAATCAGCATGCGTTTAGAGTATTTAGCTGCTTTAAATTTCCACGTGATAAGCCGCTTTCTTGAGCTATCATTTGTGGTCAGGTCGCTTATGAAAACGAGCTATATAGCTCAGTGGGCCTAACCTGATAAAATAATTAAAATGTTTATAATCTATTCAGATGACTAGATTATTGTGGTCAGTGTGTTCTCAAGTCCTTGACAGCCATCAACTAAATTAAACACATTTTACATAATTTACTATGGGCAATTTTCCATATTTTTGCAAGAGTCGATATATCTAAGCTCCTTTCTGTATTTGATTAAACTCTTAAAAAAAACAACAACCCAGAAAGCAGACAAGTGTCGTACATCCTTTACCAGACAGCTATCATGCGTGACGTGTCATTGAAAAAACAATAAAGGTTAGAATTTGATGACCTTGAAATACTGACAAGTTCACGATCATCCTAAACTGTTTGCATTACTGTATTACATATTACATAACACGAAATCATCAGAGCTGTTATGGAGAATGCATGTCAAAACAGACAAGCAGACAATTTGTCTTTTATATACATGCCCTACCACAAAATAATTTTTACAAGTATCTTACACAGCCCGTCGGCGCAGTGTTCTTGTTAGAGAGTGCATAATTTTAGCATAATTGATTCAGTACAAGCAAACTGGACAGGTTTAGACATACAGCATCTCATCAGCAGTCAAGCTTTCTTGAAATGATAGTATAATTATTTTCCTCCATTGATTTCAATGCCATGGTGTCGTCAGCGCATCGAAGTGTAAACCAATATTAACATAATTTCGACGACTTTGGGCCTTTCGCTAAAGTCGCGTAGATAGGTTCAAGGAAAATAACAAAAAACTACGACGTTTCGAATTCCTCTAAGTCACGAAAGCTTTAAGTCATCATTTTGACTGTTTCAAATATATTCAGCACATGTCAGAAATGTTAGTTATGCAAGTGCATATAAGCACATACGCTGCATGGAAGGTGCATAATTTTAACTGCATTTAAACATTTGCCTTCCCAATTAAATGCTTTCATTACAAAGGCAAAAGTAGGAGACGTCAACATTTATTTAAGAACATTGACACTGCTAAAATAATGTAAATCATTAGTGTTTTTCAATGAGTATACTTGTATAACGTAATTGTGGCTTCGCCAAGTTAACTATTCTTTGATTTGTCAAGTATTACAACCATTTCCATAACTACTGGTTATGAAAAAATATGTTTACTCGAAGAAGTTCCACAAATACAAATTCTGCCTGCCTTTTAAATTTAACCACCCGAATTAGTTTTCAATTGCACAAATATTTTCCGTTACAATTCTCTCGTGCAGTTATTTTAGTGTACTCAATCATTATTTCAGTGTTCAATGCCTTCAAAGGAAGGGAGTGGTGTTGCAATGGATAGCAACTTCCTTATGAATCCAGTGACCAAAGTTATATTCCTGGCCATGGCTGGCTAACATAAGTTGAGTGATAGCTTAACTGCTGCTACTAGGCTTCCTCTTTCAAACCCACACTGACTCTTATGAGTGACAGGGTGTGGGGAAGCCTTCAAACAGCAGTGGATTGACAAATGGCAGAAATGATTATCACACTTTACAATCCTAGGTTAAATATTGTTTATCTGAGGAGACAGAAATAGTTGTGTATTCAGACAATGCGAATCCTGTCTTTGATCGCAAAAACTCCCAAGTATTTTTTAAATACCAGCAACCTTTATCACTAAAAGTTAGGACATTTGATAACACCTTATTTAGCCTGCCCATATTCTGAGGTTGTAAAGTTAGTAGTTTTAGACCTGTTGCTTTTGTCTCTTTGCAGCGTAAAGGAGCACCATCTAGTGGTTGTAGTAAAATAGTTAGTTCAATAGTCATTCAAGGTATCTTAATCATCATCTTCTATGGACGTTCTTGAATTTGATTCAATATTTTCACGTTCTCGTGCATTCCCGGAATCAACTTATTACGTGACTATAAAAATAACTGTTGATACATTTGGAAATGAAAACAGGAATGGACAATTGGAAAAATTAATCTGTGGATAGTTTTATGAACTTTTTTGAAGACATTGTTGAATAAAAATGCATAATTTTTTTTATAATTCCAACTATAAAGTGGTTAATGTTATTTCTATACATCTACATCTTGTGTGGTTGAGATGATGCCAACTACATACACTCTTGACAGTCGAAGGGAAATATTATTCTCGTGAATCTAATGTATTGTCTTCTCTTGCGGTTGTATTTTGCAGGTATGGATGAGAGAACAGCTCCAGGGTCGTGGGCTGCAGGCAGCCAGACAAGCCCTTCCTACGACTCTGCCAGGGTCAGTGGTTACAGCACACCCCAACACATTTGACTCGTAACTTTGGGATGAGTGTTGTTATATTGTGCACATTAACCAAACAACAGATGCTTCTTTATGAACAAATCCTTTGATGGTGATTTAAAAAATAGGTACTATGGTTTGTTTTATTTGCACCATTTACACCTGTTTTATTTCTGGTCTTCAAAAAGAAAGGTATTACTAGATTTTGTGTATCATTAGCATTCGTTCAAGAATGAACAGATATGATGAATTGATGTGAAGTAAGCATCCAGAACAGTTAAGGAACGTGAAATCTAAAAGTAATGCATATACTCTTAAAAAATATCACCACAAATGTATGAACAGAATTTAAGCAGATCGAACAAACCAAAGAGTAAGAAATGTACACTTTAGCTCCCAAATCCTGGCTCCTGTATATCATATGGTGTGCCACCACGATGTTTGTGTCTTGCATTGCCATGTCCCACGTGAGGCTGTCACTTTGTGTCAGTGGAATGGAAAAGAGCGGGTCGAGGGATTTTCCATCATGGGTCTGCGTAAATTCTTAGGTTGCAATGTTGCCTTATAATAATTCTGACTATTGCCTGATGGTGGTTGTAATCACCCGCGAAACGTCATACTCTAATTGTAAATGTTGTGAGTTTATTCTCCAACACACTGGTGTGCTGGACTAGGAACAAATTGGCATGTTTTGTTTCTGACAAACCTTACTAACTGGCTGTGTTGGGTGGTGGCGGGTTTAATGACATTTATATTTTTACACGATGCAACCCAAAAAACCTTCATGGATAATATAGGTCGTTAAAGCCTACGTGTTCAAAGCTTGCCTTTACTTAACAGCTGCGTAGCAGGGACGATTGCAGTAACCGAGCATGTGCGAACGTTTTGACAAAGGCATGGTGTTGCCCGATTCCACGTGGCACGTTCCCTGCCTCATTTGCCGGCTTCACGTAGCAGCTTCACCTACCTTTGTGACGTCATGGCAAATTCAACACAGTTGCGCACTTGAACTTTGGGATTAATTTAAATGCACTCTTCAGAGTAATGAAATGTCTATCTCGTGTTGAGCCGAGCAGACCATGCACTTTTAACTATGCTTTTATGAAATAACACCCATTATTTTTTTGCACCTTCAGAAAAAAATTCGTATGCTTTGTGTGAAGGATAATGGGCCTGGTTTTGTATATTTGGACATCTGTGAAAAAGGGCTTTATATAGCTCATTAGATTTCTGCAGTATAAATACATATTCTGATTCTAATATTTTAGGCAGGAACGTTTTTTAAAGACAGCTCTTCAGGAAATGGGCACATTCCATATGTCTTTAATATAAAAAGAAATAGCTTTCCACACTTCTACTTAAAAATAGAAAGCCAACTGGTGCTTTTAGTATCAGTGGTCAACTCTCGTGCTTCGATATAATATGAATAATTTAGCTGAGCAACTTTTGAGTTTCTAGTAAACGTCTTGTGCAGCAGCCTACAGTTAATATGGATTAAGGCACTAAGACTGTCAGAGATAGGCAATGACATAGCTTTCATCCAGCAGAGGATATACCACGGCTGATATTAACATGATTGTACATTTAGTCTGAAGATTGTTGGAGAAAGTGCTGTTTAGTGAACACTATTGTGGTTAGTACAGAGTACCAAGTGGTTGGTAGTTGAGGCCAGCATGAGCTACAGCCATATTAGTCTCGCCAGTGCTACCGTTTACGTTAATGAGAATGTGCACGTACGGCACAATAACATTTCGCCATACAAATGTGTCGTGCTGTCGATGGTGCATAAAAAAATCTTACAAATTTAAGGTCGATTTAACATCATCGATACAATCACACGGTGGGCTTTACCTTTCGCAGTGATCTAACAAAAAGAACTTGCGCAAACCATATGCATGCATGCATGTGGGCCCAAAGCAGCAAGCATCTCGGGGCACACTTTGAGATATGCCACTAAAGGGCACGCAAAGCGATGAGTTGCCAAGAGGGGAACTTTGGACCCAGCCAAGCGCACACGCTACCTTTGTCGCTGCATGAAAAGCGGGGCAAGTACACGTCAAACATGAGGATAAGGCTTTCCCTGCTTGGGTCAACAGCATACGTGTGGCACGCAAACACTTGGGCACCTCTATTGGCTTGATTGCTCCATACAAGGACTTATACACCGGCTATGTCAACAGCCATAAAGCAAAGTTTGACATTCCTATTTTTTTTTACTTACATCAATTTGCCCGTTATCGTCTACAGTGATGAATCAACAGTCCTTTTTAGTGGTTGCACAAGCATGTTTTTTGAGGTAGTTAAAAGCCACATACAAAGAATACAAATGGGGAAAATAGATTAAGATATAAATTTATCAACATGAGAGTGCTTAGGGGTACCATGAAAACCTGTAATTGTGGATTTATAATGTCAGTCAATACTAGAAACGGTCTTAAAGTTGAAATAAAATTCAGAGTTTGTACAGTTCATGAACTTAAACATGGCCGTGACTTTTAATATCTTATCGCCCTCTGTAGATGTGTCACTTTCTTTGGCTGCCACACTGTCGTTAGTCTCGACCATCCCTTCTAGCGATTTGTCCTTCCCGAACCCACCGATATTCCTTAACAGTCAATGTCAAGTCTCTCATTTGCATGTCTACTCTCATCTTCGTCTGTGTACCTCTTCCTGTCTTTGGTGTAATTCCACGCATCCATATCTCCACGCTTCGTGATATACTTTTCAGCTGTCTATCCGTTTTTCTTATCCGAATGTTGTAGGAATAAACTCTGATTGTAAATATTTATTCAGGCACAGAATGCAGATGTTCGTTATCAAATTCAGTTTTCCAAAAGCATTCCAGCCTGCTGTTTTTCTCCTTATTTCATGATTTTAATCCTGATCCGCCTGTAATAATTTCCTGAGGTACACTTATTTACAGCATTATGTTGTGTTGTCTGGCAATATCTACGTGCTGTGATATTATTTGTTTGCATGTACGCTGTTATTATTATCTTTATGTATAAGCATATATACATCTTAAGCAATCCTCACGTTTACCATGCAATTATCCATTCTGGGAAGTGGATATTTTACGGAATGTTTAACTTGTCGATTGAAGGACATTTATTTTGAGTTAAATTACAGTGCCGTTGAAGTTTTCGCTTACAAGCCGTTTTGAATAAGATGAGTGTGTAAGACTGAATATCTGTGTTACTGCTTTAATTTAAATGAACATCTGTTCATTATCATGGTGTGGGGCATGTACTCAATTTTATAACCATATGTTTCCATATCTTATAAAAGTAATTGCAGCCATGTTTTTAGATGTAGTTTTGGAAATAAGTGCAGTAATGTAAGCCTTCAAGCTACATAAAATGTGATGTCTTGTAAGTGGCATTTAAATAAATCCTAGTTAAATATGCCTGACAGCTGATTTAATTTATATTTGTATAGCTATTAAAAATAAAAACGTTATAATTATTCCTATTATTGTGCATGGTAAGGATTGTTTACAAATTATTTGTAAAAGTTGCAACACATCACAGAAAATTCGATTTTATGGCTGAGCTTCATATGTATGAGGATTTATTTTTACATAAGCTTAATAAGTATAGATGAGGCCAATCAATGTGTATTTCATTGACCACACAATCGTTTGTTGTGGATATAATGCCTCAAAGCCCATATTTGCAAAGTAGTGATTTATGTGTTAATTCATTTAAGGTATATAATGCTAATAAGCTCAGGATCATTTGTTTAGTGATGATGAAGCAGAATTGTTATTGGTCCATTGCGTGTGCATTTAGCCATGCTCGCGGCTTGCTGTGTTGTGTCCCATCTGTCTTCTTATCGACTGGTTTACTATCCTGGTGAGCTACTTTCTTTTAGTTTATCGGTATAGCGAAATGGGGGAGCGGAGCAGAAGGACGTCTCTGCAGACAAGGGGTAGTATGACCTTTTTTGGCCTGATATTCCAACGTAAACGATTTTAGACACCTGTGCAGTTATGTTAATTACCATCGTACCAAGCGTTGCTCGTCCGTCTGATTTCAAGGTGGCACATGATGCAAAACAAATGTATGGAAACCTTACATTTAGACATATGCTACATATAAGAAGCACGCGCAAAATTTGCTAGATTATAATTTTCAAACTGTCACGGTGAATAGAGCAGCATTTACATACAAACAATGTCATTGATTTAAGTGCAAATAAGTGGTATTGCCATTTCAAAATAATAATCATATGCATGTGTATTAAACCAGTCCCTTGTACAATTGGCTGATTGTGACAGTGCAGCCAAGTATAACCCACTTGGGATAAACAAACAGGTTCAGCCCACTATGCATACAACTTGGCACAAAATGCATTGCACACACGGACACACAACAAACACCGCAAGTGGCTTGATTCACTGCTAAACAGTGATGCCACCGCCATGGTGTTTGTGCCAAGCTAGGTGCACTTTAAGATGGGAGGTGACAACACGGACCCATTTATTATGGGTCATCAGGGTAGAATGACTGGCAGGCCCAGTGGGTTGCACTCCCCGCTGTGCCGAACACGCACACGCACGCAACATGTGTCGCGAAGCAATGTGGAGATTAAAAGGCCACAGTTAACAGAATGTGTCAGTGCCTATGGATCCAGACCAGATTTTGCAATGGTCCGGTGTGTATTTGGTTGAGACTGAAACATTATTTTTCAAGCCGCAAGATTTTTTTCAGAAGGCCACACCTGATCCTGGGACTGCACAAAATGCAATTTAGGTTGTTGAGCAGGTGAACGCAAAGTTAATTGTGGCCCCTGGGTGTGACCCAATTTCCTTTTTTCTGCATTTCACTGCAATTGTTGTGATTTATTTTTAAATGATTATTGTTTCAATTCAATTTACTGCCGAAATCATTTGTCATGCTGTTGAGGCTAGAGGTGGCTTTTAAGATCAGGATTCTCTTCTTAGACTTTGCCACATTCCAATTCTCCACATCCCCATTACGCTGCAGTTGCATTGTCGAACCAACTCTGTCAGCTATTCAATGATGTGCTTGTTTCTTGTCTTTATCAACGTCTGTTTAATCTTTCCATAACCATGTTGGTGCTGTTTCCATAGGCTGTAGAGTTTGTTGTGCTTTGCAGTTTTTGTGAAGTTGCAACTGTACAACTAGACCTTTGCATAAATGTCTCAAGCACTGCATGTGTTTTTTTAAGGTGTTAAAGCCAACGTTATACATGCATGCACATTCATAATACGTGTTTTTATGGGTTAGATCACGTAAGTATGCGCTCTAAACCAAAACACATGTATTATAGATGATATCGGTCGTGAAAGTCTGTGGTAAACTATACCTGGACATTGTTTTATATTTAACAATCCATCTTGTTTTCTGTTTAGCAATATATTTTGGGATTTGGAGCGCACCCCGTAGCTAATAATGATAAAAAACAAGTTTATTTGTTGCGAGTGCGATGCTTTGATGTGTACTGATGGACGTGTGATGGGATCTTGTTGTTTACAGGGATATAACCACAGCCCCCAATACAATGACCACATGGGCGACAGAGGAATGGGCTCTCACGACGGCATGCCTTCAGCGTTTCTCAACTCCAGTTTAATGAGTGGGTATTGTCACGTGCTGCATGTACCATTACCTACATGTGATTCCTCGGCTTTGAAGCACGCACACACTTGTCACGTAGCCCAGCTTGTCTTTTGGAAAAAAAGTTAATTGTGGTCATCACGCAAAGATTGTGACATTTTTGCATTCTTTTTTTTAAAGGTAAGATGCATCATTTTTCTTGTTTATGTTGTGCTTTTTCTGAACACGTAAATATGTGGCATTACAAATGTGTGTATTGTATAAAGCAGGTTAACCTATTCACAGTTTGTTAAATATTCATATAAAGCAAACCTGCAATTTAGATTTAAAACATTCAGTTGTATGATTTTTTTTTTAGGATAATGATGGAAGGTTCAAAGATTTTTTTTTTAACTGTGCTGCTGTTCTTCATGGTCAAGGTGTCTTCTCTAAAATGACTGCATATATATCCTAAACAGAATAATACCTCAATTTTAACAAACAAAGAAGTAAGTGACCCTTAATTCTCTATGACACAAGACAATTTAACTGAATTTAACAATCACCCTGCCTTCATTTAACCATCACAATTATTTCACCGAAACAATTTGTGTAAGTGAAGAATTGGCCAGGTTCACTGGCTAAATTGGCAGCATTGTTGAGAAATAAAAAGTACTTGTTTAAAAAAAAACACATTGTAATGGCTCATGGTACTTTTAATATTATTGGCCCAAGCATATGAGCCTACTTAAACTTGGCACTTAGCCAGCCTTATTCAATCCATCTTTACTTTAATCTTTTTTTGTAATTGCCCCGGGTACTCTCCTTGCTGTACATGTAAGACACAACTCTTACCACCGTCCTTGCGGATTTGTTTGAAGCACAAGTAGCATGCTGTGTAATGAGAGGTTACTAGAGAGCGAGCCTGTGATCGCTGCACCACAGCAGTCCTACATACGGTGATTTGCACTGTGCCCTTTTCTCTGTATCCAGTCCCCCGACCATGGCCTGGTAGTAGTACTCACACTGCCCTAAAATCCTCATGACCCAAATCCAGTTGACGACCACATGTGCATTACTGGCCATGTGTATCCGGTCCTTTGGCAGGTCTTTGTCTAGGTTGGCTGCCTAAAGCAATTACCTGGTGTGATCCGGTCGATCACCAGACAGACAAGGGAGTCCTCTGTGGCACTGGCATCAGCTTGGTCATATCAACCTGAATATGTATTTGTTAGCAGGACTTGCTCCAATAGCCATAGGTTAACATGGTACTCTAGAAGACCTATATAAGCAGGTAATTTTCAGAGTATGCATAAAGTTTGGAACAATATGGTAATGGTTAGGATGAATGATTTTGGTTGAAAACTAAACACCAATAATGCCCTGCAGTTCAACTTTGTAGCATATTGGTACAATTTGGGGGGGGGGGGAAAACAAATCAAAACTACCCATTTTTTAGTCGTGCTCGCAGTTCAAAATATACAACTTACTGAACCCTGCTTGCAAATTTTGAATTGAGAATCTGGTTCCAAGAGAGTGAATGCAATCTTCTCCATTTTTATTCCATGCCTATCATTGTCCCTTCACTGCACTCAAGGGGCCAAACACGGCATCAAAATACAGCCCCTCTGCTTTTCCGCCACCCCTACGTTATGCAGAAGTGGCCGAGTCGCAATGCATTTTATATTCTTTTCTTTGCCGCACAAGGCGTCCTGTTGCTTTCCCAATATAGAACCGATGCTTGTAAAAATACACGCCTTTCCATATATATCAAAATCGTAGCCTCGGGTTCAATATACAGAAAGTAGTAACTGTGAATAAATAATGAAAGAATATATGTTGTAGCCGGCCTGAATGTTGCTCGAATTAGCTTGTTTGCGCCAGTGGATGATTTACGAGCAGATGGGTGGCCTCAAGGTGCGGTGGCCGAGTGCAATAGAACGGTTCGATCCCTGCTTTTTCAGCTCCCATCCCAACATCCCTGAACACAAATATGAATTTAAAAAATCGGCAAGGAAATTAACAAACTTCTAAATCGGGGTAACACACGACAACATCGCGTATGTGTGTATATTGAACTCCTTTCGTGCACCATACATAGCCAACCGTGCTAATGGGTGGATTATTGAAAGGTATGTAAAAAGAGCACATGAGAAGATTATTTGGTGTGTTATAGCGAGGTGAGAGAATCTGCAAGCTCGTAGCTAGAATAGGCACGGAGATGATGATCGCCTTAAAAATAGAAAGTATTGGAAATAGACGAGGAATGCAAATAATGACTTAAACATTTGTATTGTAATGGATTCATATTTCCACGCAGAATATTCACACAGGAGAAGCTATCCCAGGGGATGCGAGTTGCACTTCAACATTAGTATACAAAGGGGCCCAAGTGGGGGCTCGGGTTGGTCACGTGGTTAGCATCCAGATTCTTCCCGAGGATTCTGGCAGGTGGTCGTGGCCAAGGGCGGAGCCGGCCACGCCGCAGAGAATATAAGCTAGTTCCCCAGAGGGACCGGTGTTATTGTTCATCCTGAAGAACCTTTCATCTACGTTCTCCGATCAACGAGTCTCCAACACGTGGACCTGGACCCGAGCTGTGGTCCCGGTCCGTAGTAGCAGTTACGTTGCAACTAGTGTAGTTAGCCTGGTGGTCACCACTATAGGTTGTTATTCTGTTAAGGGAAAGTTACCCTTTCGTGTTGGAGTTAAATATATGTGTTGCCTCCAAGTATATGTCTGCGACTCTGATGAGGAAAATGTAAACAAATAGAATACACGACTACCTAAACTTAGGGAAAATAATCGGGAAAGACGTGACCAAGCAATAGGAGTATGAAAGCAGAAAAATGGGAGTTTGTTGAAAGTGTAAGAGTGCACGATAGAACCATGACCGCGGTTGTCTGGCTTGACCACTTGAATGTGAAATTATAGTTGTTGCCCTGCATCAGCCATACGAAAGAATGACAAAATCATAAAACTAAACTTTACTCTGGTCAGAGTTCAATTCATTACGGAAGCACACGAGTTTCAATTCAGAAACAGAATATTTATTCGTGCTGGAGGAATCCGATGCGCTATCAAGCTCTTCTTCACAGATCTCCAGTAGGGGTGGGAAACAACGTTCGATTCTGCACCTTGGCAGGGCCGCTCACAGGGATGACTCGGCTGCAATTGAGTAGCTGGTGTTTTATGTTGAAAGTTGCTATAATTGTGTGCCATCAGCATGCGAGTTTTAATGCAATATGACATGAATGACATTCAAAAGTTTGTGAAACGGCTATACCAAAAGAGTTGCATAAAATCTATGATATGGTCTGACATTTATGCTTGAGTGACATTTCAGTGGCAGTTGTTGCTCATTGTTTTTAATATAATCACCCAGAAATGTCTGTCCGTCCTGCGTGTGACGTCACTCCACATGAGGCCCCCCCCCCGCGTGACGTCACTCCACATGAGGCCCCCCCCCCCCTCATAATATTCATGAGTGGGTGGATTTTTACACGGACGCAGAGGAAGGTAGATCCGAATTAAATTATTACGCAAAGTCGCTTAAAATATGACTTTTCTTTACAGAAAGTGACGGTAGAAAATAAATCTACGCAGCGCAGTGCGGCAGCACAGTGCTATATCCGTGCGTGACGTCACTGCAGAAGAGGCCCCCCCTTTATTAATATTCATACCGCACAAGAAGGTCGCGCACTCCACATGCCGCACCCCTCCCCAATAACCGTTAGCGAGTGACGTCACTCCACACGGGGCAACCCTCCCCCTCAATACTCGTGAGCTGAACAATTTTTTTATTGAATATTTCAGTTTTACTGCAATATACACCCGTCCTTGGACAGGCAACAAAGCGAATTGTTTTTAATCAGCATAGGCCAAGGTTATTTTATCCTCCGCTTGTTTTATTCATAGAGGTACATGTTTAGCCAAAACAGCGTTATTTTTTATTCCACCTTAATCATTTGTCTTTTGTCACACGGCGTTAGCTAAGCACCACAAAATGGCACAAACGTTATTTTCCGATTATATAATGGCAGCGATATTTACAGGGTGTTATCACAATTATTAGACCTTTCCGTTTGTTGCCATAAATAATGTACAAATGTATAATGCTGTATTACTATTCAATTGTACTTTACAAGTCAACTTTATTAATAACACATTTTTTGTTATTTGTCTGTTTTGTGATTTGCCATGCATATAATAAGCCTGAAAAAGCCCCCTTAATATTTAATACAACTTTCCTGCCTTAGCTGAAGAGTTGATGTGCATTATTTATGGTGTCAGGTATGTTTATTTTAATCGCTTTCACTACAAGAGTTTTGCATAATTGGTTTTTAAAATGAGAGGGGAGGAAAGAGAGAATTGGGTTTCACTGCCTCTCAAATACCATTTTTCAGATTTCGAACACTGATAACTTGATAACATTTCCAAAACATTACTTAAATTATTCCTTAAACTATTCCGGTTCATCATGGTGTATTACATAAAATTACATTCTGAACGGTAATGTCACATTCAAGCAAAGCTCTCCTTAATCACACAGCTACAGCTCTGTTATTTTCGTTAAATAAATTTTACACATTAAAACATTTGTAGTAGTAAATTACCTTCAATATAACCAGTGCTCCCATTATGAATGAAAGCAACTAGCTTTTATACAATAGTTAATTCACAAAATGTAAATTGTCCTAAGTGTTTGTGAAAGTGGGGGAGGGTGGGGTAAATACCTTTGCAGAAAAACATGTTTTTGATATTCAAGTCAAATGTGAAAATTACTCATCTGCAATGAGCATTTGGGACATTTATTTCCTTCATTGTTGACTCTCAACCAGCTGTGGAAATTCAAAGTTCCCTTAGAGAGGGTCTTCCTATAGGATGACAGATGTTCACTTCTCGGAGTTGCTCGTGTTATCAACCCTAGAGGGGGGGGGGTGACAGGCGATGTAAATCCACAACCGGGATTGGACTTTGGTGACCTTTTGATTGTCAGTTAAGCAATTTAACAATAGAGTATGTATAGGTACTGGATATATGAGATACCATTATTGTTAATCTGATTTATTTTATTGAATGATGGAATTTACAATTCGAGCCAGATATTATGAGAATGGTTTCAATCACCGAAAATTCAGCTTGACGTTAAAACGAATACAATAGATGTACACACATAATTGGTGGCCTTACCTTTCCTATACGATTTCAAAATGATCACGAGCGTCGAGTTAGCATTGTAGCATTTTGCGTTGAACTCGGACGCGTATCGTAAGTAATGTCTTTGCCTGTAAGATCGGCAGTTCGGTGCCATTGCTTCAAGCAAGTCTGACCGCTGATGGGGACACTTGAACCCCTCCAGTTTGCTTATCTTGAATGAATGTTGCTGAAATTATCCATTGCCAGAAGGCTGTGCGGCTGATGGGTTGTGTGGGTAGATGAAAGAGGCATTTCGATTTAAAGCTTTCGTGACTGCAGGGATTCATATTCTTGGTCCTTTCGGTAAAGTCACGTAGAAGGGAAATAAAAAAATAATACAATTCTCACGACGTTTCGGCCGCAACGCAAGCAGCCGTCCTCAGGTGAAGAACAGAGCTGTCGGAAAGACAGCTGAGGACTGCTGCTTGCGTTGTGGTCTTAACGTCGTGAGAATTTAAAAATGTTTCATTTTTAATTATTTTATTATTTCCCTTCTACGTGACTTTACCGAAAGAACCAATAATATGAAAGAGACATTGTCTGCTTATTTTTGTCTGTGTGAAGTATTGTATTCATATTGCCATGAAGTCCCTACTTTCTTTGTTTTACTTGTTCTAAGTTTATAATTTCACAGCCAAACCATTTTTCCGGTCTCGAATGAAGCGCAAATCTCATCGTACCCTTAACCTTTCTCCCCTTCTAAAAACGTCATTTGTTTATTTAAAAAAAATCCCTCCCCCTCGTGTGAATCGTATTAGCTCGTGGGTTAATGTTTTCTGAATGTGGCCAAAGTGGAGACACGACTACTGTGCAGGTTTCAACCAACGGCTGTTTTTTTTAAACATTTTTGCTCCGAAGCGCGTCTGACCCCGAGGCTGCCAAGCCCCTTTCATTCAAATCCATGCTGATCCCGCAGGGCGAGTAGAGGCAAGTCCATCACTGGGTCCCCCCCTGTGCCTCGGTGTGTGTGTGTGTGCCCGTCACTTCCCCCTCCGACCTCTGTTCTATCCTCACCCCTTCTTGCGAGCTGACTCGCGCACACCTGCCGTGCAGCTTGCCGGCCATGTGTGCGAGGGTTGGCTGCGGTGCAGCTGGAGAAAGTTGGTGTAGCGGACCGACCACTCGGGCTTTTCCTTTTGGCCCCCCAAAACCCACGTGCGTGTAACTGTGCACATGTGTGTAGCTGGACTCTTGGGTTAGCTAAAGTATTTCCAGAACTAGGTTTATCCAATTAATGCCAGTAATCCGTTTGAAAGTGCCATAAAACTGGTACAATAATAGTAATGGTGTAAATTTCTACATGCGCAGCAGCAACTACTACGTCAATTATGGCAGTGTTATACTAATGGAGTGCCCAAATAATGCATATTAAAAGCAATGGTTGTTTTAAACGGTAAAGCAGTAGTGTAGTTTCAATTTCCTCTTGGCATCACGGTTGTTTTCACAGGATAGTTTCGGGGTGGGTATGGTGGGCGGGGGTGGGGTAGTTTGTTTGAATAGCTTTGTTTTGTCTTGTTTGCAACGGTTATCTTTGCAGAGATGTCTGTCAAGTGTGTGGTGTGCATCAGTGGGAGCAGCAAGGGGGTTGCTTGCCATTTTTTAAATTATATTCTCCCAGCTGTTTTGCTAGAGAACAAAGGAACGTGTAAACCAGATGTTTTCACAAGCCAGGCGTTAGGTCCACAACGTAATATCTCAGTTTCAGGTGAAGAAAATGCATCTGAAAATTCACCCCAATGCAAAATCCGAGGATGTAATGTTTAGGTCAGCAGGGTGGTCCACGTGGGAGTTGCAGACTTTTTTTTGTTTGTAGTCATAATAGCTTGGAAAGCGCAGTGATGAATTTCTCAGGTTGCCGTGTACATGGTAGTGTGTGTAGTGATGCTCGGTAGCGTATGGACATAACATGTCATTGAGATATGAACTAGGAATACACAAACTGGCTTTTCTGTAAACCAAGTGTTAGCTTTGTGTGAAAAAGGAGTTACTGTTAAGCAGGTGTGTGAGGGAGTTTTGGGAAGAAGGCCAGCAGATGGTTTGAAATGTTTGTACTAAGACTGTAAAAATAATTGGGCTAGAAAAAATCCCTTATCCTTGAAAAGAATGCCAATTGCATATTATTTGCCACAGCTAAATTGGATAAAGTAGGCAGAAACAGCAGGTGATGATTGAACTGCAAAAAAAAAACGTCCACTGTAGTACACCCTCGTTAACTTTTATTTAGTTAAGAGTGTTTCTGCAAGCATATCTTAGAATTGCCGTGCCTACGGTTGTCTGAAATATTCCGGAAAATGTGCTGCGTTACCAGGAAAATCAGGATTTGAGAAAGCGTGGACGGAAATCCGTCACGGTCGATGCAAACCAACTATTGCGAATCTGCATCGAGCCTCCTGCAGATTTCCGCTGAGAAATATCCCGAGGACTTGCACCTGACACCCGCAGCTGGGGAACAATCTGATTAAAATAACAACAACCTAAAAAAATGTAAAAGAAAAAAAGTTGTGTTTGGTTAAAGCTGGATCTGGGTAGTGGCTGCCAGGGGCGTGTGTTTGCCAGCTGAGGCCTGTTCGGTACCCTGAGCGCTGCTGCGAACAAGGCAGCAGCGTTGTCTGTCCACGAGCTTGTGTTAAGGCCTAGCGGGTGTTGCAAAGGGGGGGGGGGGGAAAGTGAGCAGTGAATGAGAGTGCAGCATGGTGCTGCTGGGGTTAGCAGAATCTGACAGTTTAAATGAATTTCTTTATAATAATTTAATATTCGGGGCAGGTTTTCTCAAAAAGTAATTTGGATAGCGTCTGTTTGGGGAACCTGGCAGAATTAATCCTCTTCCTCCTATAGGACTGCTTTCACCTCCAAGGTGAGGGTCAGCAAATCAAAACGATCGGAAAAAGCTGCCTGCTCTCTAACAACCGGAGGCTTCAGGCGACCAAATTTTGATGGTTATCTGAACAATGATGCGCTGGATGAAACTTGGGGTTAACAATACTCGTTTCCAGGATTTTGCCTGCACTGATTTTAATATATAGCCAATGTCATTTTCTGCCAATGTACAATGCACACTTGTAGCATGTAGTATTTCACTTGGTATTGTCACTCGTTGGAATGTTGTTTACAACTTCGAAACCTGCATCCTATTTTCATGTTTTCTTAATTGTTGGGGTCAAATTAGTAGTTATTAAAAGTGGTAGCCACGAATAATGTTCCTCGGGGTGGTAGCATTATGACAAAATGCTTAAGTTCAGGAAGCAAATGATCACCATTGGGTAAGTTACAAATTAGAATCAGCTTATTGCAGTACTGGTTTCACTGTAATATACTCTTCCGTAGTAGATGGGAAAAAGGTCTTGTAGGAACAGTCACATACGTTCAAAGCAAAGATCAATTGCATTCATACTGTGTTGAGCCGTAGATATTATGTACTTGTGATGTTACAAGGTTTCGGTTTTTCTGGCTGTCATTTAAAGCTATGTCTCATAGGCAGCATAATAGCTACGGCTTCCTAGGCAAAGATCACTGCCGACACACTCAAAACATTTGAACACGAATGTACGCAGAGTCAGTCCATGGAGATATTCGGTCTCATTTTCAGTGCAGTCCAGCCTCCGTACTGGATTGTCTGTTTGTAGCATCTTTAATTAATGTAAAAGTTTTAAATTGGCTATCCCTGACACTGGCACACATTGGCATGCTTTTACAATTAATCCAACGGGGTGGTATAAGACATAATCTTGAAATTTGACACTTTTATATGTGGTGTTGCATGTTATACACGTAATATGCAATGTAAATTCATAAATGTGTCGTTAAACTGCCACCACCTGACACAGCCAATTTTTTAGGTTTGTCACGTAAACAGAACGTGGCCAATTCGTTACTAGTACAGCACACCGGTGGGTTGGAGAGCAAATCCACAACATTTACAATCTGAGTACGACGTTTCGCCAGTAAGTACAACTAGCTTCATCAGGCGACAGCCAGATCTAACCCAAAAAAACATGTATTATGGATGATATTGGTCGCGAAAGCCTACGTATTAAAATGTTACACATTGTTTAATGCACTTGGGCGAAAAATAATATTATACTTGTATACATTCACGCCAACTGCGTTGATCTTTAAACCTGATTGGAAGTTGTCATCCGTGCCAAGGAAAGTACGATGGTGCCAGTTTTCTTCATGGTCAGACCTGCGGGGTTGGGGGGGGGCTCGAGGGGGGGGGGGGGTGTTCTGCGCCACACTCGTCCTTCTGTCCGTTACTTTCCGTTTCTCGTCGGGCGCTCGCTCGCTTTCCGGGGCGAAAGCTTAGTCCCGAGAGCGAGTGGCGACGGTCAGAACGACCACACAAAGCATTTCGGGTCAAAGAGGCTAACGTGGGGGCGGGGGAGGCACTCCCTCGCCTCTCCCAAGCAATAGTGGGAGGGCAGGCGCACGGTGAAGCTGCTGCTGCGGTGCTCTCGTGGGTTGCTGGTGCTGCTCTCAGAAGGCGGAGCCAAATCTGTGCTTGGCACAAATTTTTTTTCCCAGTGTCACATTAGCTTATGAAAGTCGCTTAATTGTGGTTGATGTTCAGTGTAGACATCTACGTCTGTGCGCATTGCTCAATACATTTTTTTCACGCTATTATATTATGGACATGTACTCCCTATATTGAACTACAAACAAAGATCCACCGTATAGCCTTAACAGACTGTTCGGGCAAGTGCTGTTTGCGAGCATCTATGAAGGCCGACACGGCACACGAAGGGGTGAGTGACCAGCACCACGCCTGGCCGCCTTTGTCCCCTAACTGGTGGTATTTACACAACGCACCAGGTACTCATTTGAGGCCAAGTCGATCGAGGGGAAGCCCAGTACTAGGTTCAGATAATTAATAAGTCACTGGTGTTGGCCGGGAGTGGGAATCGAACCCGGCTCGCCAGGTTCGTAGCGCCCTGCTCGATATGTTTTGGCGCAAACACTTGATTCTTAATTGAAGTTTGTAAATTATAGCTTGAGTCGATGCATCCCATTGATCCTCTGTGAGCAATAAAATGAGATCCACTTCTGGTGAGAAGTAGACGGTGGTGGGGTCGTCTTATGTGACGTGGCCTCCACCATGGAAATGTGAAATTTCTACCTCTGGCTTGCGGCCAGCAACCCGGACGCCGTGAGCCGCAGCCCTCACTTGTGCAGATACACTTTGGCCAATGGGGGTTTGACGAATGTGTAAATCTAAAGCTTCAAGAGTTACTCTAATAGGTTGAGACAGCTGTAGTTTAGTTTTTACCTTAATTTTTGTCTTGCGTCGTGGCGCCAGAAGAACGTGCAGCCGAAGTTCATGAATTTGATAAGCGCGTGGCAATTAGTAGTTACCTTGTACTCTGGTTTTCTTTCATGTGGTTGGTGGACACGCTTATTTTATTCCCAACGAGGGTAGTTACCTCAGACAGAAGTGGAACTTGTTTGTTGGCTTGTCTATATATGAACTTTATTTTTTATAAAGGCTTTAAATTACAAGTTTAGTTTGCCTGCTCCGCACAGGTATTTTTGCATGTTGTCTCCGTCACAAAATCAGCATCATAAATACCTCGTGGTGTGTGTCTGTGTGTAATACAGGGATGGCTGTCACTAAGGGGATTGTTTAAAGGGATGCGATTTACAATTGCTGCACGCTTGTGCGTCGCTCTCGTCACGTGAACACATGCATTAGTCTTCCACCCCTCTTACTGGCTGCATTGTACACGTCCCAGCGTATAAGCACTTTGGCAATTGGCACACGGCACACATGTGGTGTGTGTACAGAAGCATACAAATGATGCTTACATGCCATTTAGGCGCTCTGTTTTATATGTAAAGACGCCCACGACCGTAACATTTTCTCCTTTGGAAATGCGAAACGCACGCAACGATCTCATTTGGTTGTACTTTGTGTGACATGTTGGCCTGAAATTTTGTGTGTATACACCTAAATGCGTGGGTATATTCTTTATGCCTTAAAATACTTACCTTGAAGGTGTGGAGGAAAAATTGTTGCAATGTGACCAACCCAAAAAGAGTGCAGTTAAAGAGTTAGATTGAAAGAAAATGTATAGATGTGAAACCAAAATTGCTATCACCAAGTATGTCACAACCGTAAAAAAATGATAACCTATTTAGATAAAATGTGTGAATAGTGTGTAAAGGTGCGAAAGGATATTGCTACATTTCACCATATTGTTTAGTAGTTCAACGGGCTCTGGGGTATTGCAACAATATTTGCTAATGATGCACACCTGCAATGGGCAAGGCTTCAATCGTGGGATAATTACTTCCTAATCAGCACTGGTTGGTTGTTTTTGGATGTCCCACCATCAGCCAACCTTCCAAAGGCTTCCCCAATGCTAGCCGATATGTGCAAGTAAACATGCCTTGCTGACGGACCTTGAGAATTTTGTGTGGGTCAGAATGTTAAAAACAAAAAGCAACCTCGAAGCAGATAAGTTAACCGACTTGGCCAGATATGGCCAATGTGAGCCACACAATTCATTTGAAAAGGGAAAAAAATTCAGCACCCTTAATCCCTTGGGCAATTTCGGATCCATCAAGCACAGCCGCTGAATCTAAAACTCTGCGTTCAATAATAAAACAAATGACGGAACGAATAATGCATTATTTAGGGACTCCTTTTGTCTGATGT
Source organism: Lethenteron reissneri (assembly GCF_015708825.2). Classification (NCBI taxonomy): domain Eukaryota; kingdom Metazoa; phylum Chordata; class Hyperoartia; order Petromyzontiformes; family Petromyzontidae; genus Lethenteron; species Lethenteron reissneri. The sequence goes on from NC_083796.1 coordinate 12,914,820, forward strand.
AAATGGAGTCTCATGGTTCTATTAACCCGTGAAATGACTGTTATGACTTTTCAGCAGACCTCTTCGCTGAGCAATGCCTTGTGCATCTGTTCCTGTGAAAGCCAATAACCGCGCTCGCATGATTCTTTACATCTCAAAGCCCTGCGGGGCTCGCTCCTGCTTCCTGCCTATTATAGCTTGCATATGTTATCTTCATGTTGCGTGGCTGGGCCTCCCAATTGGGCCTGTTAATGAGAATGACGTGCCCAGGCGCTGGAGCGTATTAGTGTTTTGCGTGTCTCACGTTGTAATGTGCATAATTTAATGGTGAATTAGCAGCTGTATTCCATAAAAAGGCCACCATACCGTTAAATGTTTTGAATGTGTCGGCTACGTAAAAATGTTGTGGCCCTTTTTTTTTTCTTTCACACCGTTAGAAATTGTATTATATTTTTGTGTTAAATTTCTGGAAAGTGACTTAACATAGCTGAAATGAACAGGTATGAATTTTGTGATTTGAACTCCTGCAGCACATGAGGATTGGGATTTTTTTTTACGTGTAACACTAACACTTGGTTTATATATACACACTGAAATGGAAAGCCGCAATTATATTGAGCAGAATGTTTACATTTTACCTTGGATCACATATATTGTACACTTTGGCTGGGAATTGCACTTGTGGAATGCATTGACTTTTTGTTCTGCATGGCTATGCTTAACAAGATTATGTGCATATATCCTTTTTGGGAAATGGTACTTTCATCAAGACATCCTTGTTACCTGTCGAGAGATTGATCTGAACGCAAGCGGGGCGATTCATTGCGCTCGCTACAGGCCCTGGCGCAAATTGAAGGCAACATAGTACCAGACCTTACGGAATTGAGACTCTTACATTATTTGTATTGTAAAGTAGCGTGCTATAAGTGGCACATCTTTTTTAAAACAAATGCCTGCTGTAGGGAAAGAAAAAACCCAAGAGAATTCCAAAAATAGAATAAAAAGTTTAATTCCTATACAAAGCTCCTAATGATGTGAGTTTTGTGTGCGCTTCGTGTGCCATCTGTCTGCACTCATCACAGCAGTGCCTACAAGGCGTTTTCGTTGAAAAACTATGGTGAGCTTTATGGCCATGTGTTGGAAGAGGGGCCGGTGACTTTCTTCAGGTCCAGACTCCGATGAGTGGTAGTGGGTTTGCATGTCCGTCGAGTTACGTTTGCTCGTGGGTCTACAAGGGGAGCCTCGTGGTTTGTTGGTTTAAATGAAACTTTATCTGCATTTTTCAATAATAAATTGAGCAAACATTTGTTATTTCCCGATTTAGGCAAAATAAAGATTAGGCTTAGGGGACAATTTTAATTATAAAACCAAGGCAGCCTTTGTCGCTTCTCAGTTATTAATATGATACAAACCATGAGTTTGACCAACGTTGGAATAATATGGTTATATTGAGGGTGGATATCCTCAACTTTGCTTGATATTATCAACCCAAAGCAGTTCAGTCGATTGACACTCCTATACGTAATACAGTAATTCACTCCAGTCACACTTCGCCTCATTACAGTATTAAAGCTGTTAAGTCCATTGTTCCATTGAACGTAATGCCTCTGCCAATGTCAAGGACTTGTCCTATCAGATTTATAATATCCTCTCATCCGTACCGTGTTTGGCTACCTTATTGTAAGACCCCACGTGTCATTCTCGTTTCCTCACACTGCTCAAACCTTTGGAACTCCTTCCATTCGTCTGACGGAGGTGATGGAAGCATTGCCTTGTAACCGAGCATGTATGCTTAGTACATTATAAAACAAACCCGTAATATTAGTGTTAATATGCTATTGAATACTGTGTAACTAACACAAATAGAGTGTTTAGAATGTCTGCCACTGAGAGAACAAGTATTATTGGTTTGCTGGTTTGAATGTTGCTTTTCCTTGAGAATCTAGTGGTCATTACCAAAGCACACAGTTTTAGAGTAGATATTAACTTACTCTTACATCACGAGTAAAAGTGGAAGTTAGTTTGCCTTTGTCATGACCCAGATTTTATTTCACTGGCCGGATTTAGCAAAATATGAATAGTGGGTTTGAGTGGCTTTCATTAAAGGCTGTTATAGACAATTACAGACAAAATAACAACACGTGTAATAAAATATAACAAAATACCAAGTCATTTAGGCTAAAAATAAATCGGCACAATAAATGGTTGCACGTGATCATGGTTGTGAGTCAACCAGTGTGGCTTTTATGCAGTTAGTGCTACATGTATTGATTAATACATTATTTTGAAATATTTTCCTTTTCACGTGCATGCACGCTACTACTAGGATGGAGTCCCAAGCAGGGTCAATGGTGGGTTTTTCTAAAACCTTAGTGGCAGCAAATGTGTTTTTTTTTATTTGCACACGTTTATGTTGTAAAAAAAACAGAAAGTACACTGAAAATCCCATACCGTTAATTGCATGTGCAGCAAATTGTCCGCCATATACATTGGAAGTCAATTTGTTTGTATACAAATATTCCGTCTTGTCACTTGTGAGTACTATTTTAGCTCCCTAAGTGGGATAAAATAACATCTTACACTTTTAAGAACAAGAAATCAGCATGCTACTCTGCTTTGATTCTGTCAATTTAAATCTGCAAATACGATGGATAATGCTGTGAAAAGTACTCTTTGGTTAATATCTCTGCACCAAATATACAAGCATGAAAAATTTTTAAACTATTTTTTTTATAATGGGATTTCCTGAAATTCTACGTGTGCATGCTTCAGTTTTGCATCCATTTGTGGCAGTTGACAAGCTTAATTTGGTCAAATATTGAGACAGGTCACACACGAGCTGAAATGTAACATCTCATTCCCAGTATGCTCCTGGATTTGAAGTCAATAATGTTCACAAGACATGGACACATTTCATCAGCTTTGAACACGGGTGCTTAATATAGTATCGACTGCCAAATGTATTGAGTTTTAGTGTGTGTGTGTGCACGCACATAGGGGGAGGAGCATTGAGAAAGTGGTTTGCACACTGACGCTATTCCAGCAACCTGCGTTTGCTTCCATCCCATGAATAAAGTCTGAAAGGCAGCGAAGCATGGTACTGACCACACCTCTACCCCTTCCTGTACCATGCTGCTGGCCTTAATAGGTGTTCACTAATGACACGTGGGTGTGCGTATGCATGTACACACATCTGTGTTGAATGCTTTAAAGACCCCCTTGCTCACTTCCTTTGGACACTGGTTGTAACAAACTTTCTCCTGTGGCTTTCGGTCATCCACCTTGACCCTGATAGCTGATGTGACATAGCCATCTTGGGGTGCACCTATCTTATATCATGCATTAAACTCTTGCGATACCTAAGTCGCCATGATGCTGCTCAGTTTTTAATGGCGTGTACAAATAAAAGGTAAGCTAGGCTAAAAGAGGCTTGTGAAGGAAGCGAGAGATCTCAACTGCCTATTCTCAGATTTCCAATTCGTTGTTGGAAGAGTCAACATGAGACCAATGTGATTCACGTCGGGAGAGATTTTCTGCCTCTGCAGGACCTATTTGTGCCAAATAGAAATTGCTCAGGAGATCACCTTGGAATTTATCCAAGCTCTCCCAAAGGTTCTTTGCAAACCTTGTTTATTATTGTTGTTTGTTATTGGCTGTATGTTGCTCAGTCAGGCTTTGTTGTTTAAAATGTTCCCACTTAATACTTAACAGCACATTTCATTAATCATGTAATTTAACACAAAGATGACATTTTCGTTTGATGAAGAGTTTCATGGTCTTTAAATGCAAATTTGATCAACCCTTTGCATCCGACCTTTTTGCAGCATGTTAAATTGTCTTTGGGATGTCAACAAAGCAAGACCACATGGTTCCGTGACATTGGTACAACCTCATTTTTATATTTTAAGTGAGCCGATAGGCTACTTATTGTGCTGCCCGGGATATATTTTTGTTCGTCCTTCTTTGGACACGTAATGCATTTTCACAAACATAAAGCCGCAAACCAATCTCGAGGAAGCTTTGTATTTCGCTTAGCAATACCAGTATCCAGATCTGTATAGTTTTGAGAAAAGATTGGGAAATTTTCAAAAAGTGTTTGCTGCACAGGGGAGATCCCACTGCAATAAATAGAGACATGTGCAGTAAGTGTAACAGAGTTCAAGGGCAACTAGCATACCGACTATGTTTTAGCACACATTCGTGAGCACGCAAGCGTCTGTGTGGAAGTGTTTTATAATGGGTATAGGAAGAGCGGTGGCATAGTGGTCAGCACCTTGCGCTACGAATCCAGCGACCCAAATTCGATTCCTTTTCACGGCCTACACCAGTGACAATTATCTTTACTAGCGCTTGTTCTCCCGAGGTCAACTCAGCCTGAAATGAGTACCTGGTACGATGTGTAAGCATTGCCCCTTGGGAGACATAGGGTATGGTGTTGGCCACGCATCCCCTTGTGTGCCATGCCGGCCTTCGTTAACAGCACTTACCCCAACAGTCTGTTAAAGGCTATACAGGGGGGCTTTGTGTTTGTTATAATATGTGTATTTGTTTGACTGTGCTCTTGCGTGTTTCCACCACGCACATACACATTTCACCGTGCAGTTTAAACTCCGCAAAAAATGTAAGCCTTCGTAATGGACTGCTTTGTCAGCCTATTATGAGGTGTGTTCTGCCGAGAAACACTGTGATGCCTTTATAGTTACAATGCATTGTGGCAAAATCTCAAAATAGCAGAAGTAGCCCCCCCCCCCCCCGCTTTCTATTGCATCCCCAGTTTCCCGCTGTTTTGACTAATGTCACTTACATGAGATGTAATTGCAGCGGACTAGTGGGTAAACAGCTGCTCTTGCCGAGGCCAGTGGAGAGGCTGTTTGTGGCGTAACAGTTTGGTGAGCGCTTGCCACACACGGTGAGAGAGGAACGGGCTGGAGAGTTTGGGTTGGTTTCTTTTTTTTTACTTACACGAGTGTGAGCCTCGCCTGCCAGCCCGTGTACGCATTTTCACATGTGACGTTTGCTATTGTCACCGTTTACGTTGTGCACACACACACAGGCACACCTTGCGAAAAGTATTTTGATGAAATGCTTAACATTGCAAGTAAATGCCGTTGCAATAAAAGGTTGAATACATCCATTTAAAATGAAAATTAAATTTATGCATATTAATGAAACGTATTTGTTTTCATGTTTCATTTAGTTACTCATTCTCTATGTTTCATTGTATTTATTCTTGCGGTAATGTTTTTTTTTTATGCTGCGGAGACCTTGCAGGGAATTCTTGCCGCTTCTTAAAAGAGGCACGATTAGAACAAACATTTCAGACCAAATTGGATAAAAGCTGACATTAAACCCCCCCAAAACAAGCGCCTCCCAACCCCTCCTTAACCCCCTCTCCCCCTGGTGTGTGGTGCTCTACGCTGTCGTGGACATTTCCTATGGGCCATGCCTGCAGGTTCAAGATTATTCATGGCTCACAAAAGATGATGAAAGCTTTATGTCATCGCATTTGAGGCTAAATTAGGAGCTGTCTTAATACCTGATTGTGATGGGGTTTTTTGAGTGGCTCTTCCTGCCTGGAAAAAAAAACGCTGCTTTTTAGCTCAGAGGGTTATGTACCGCCCACAGTTGGGGCGTGGAAACGCTCATGTACGTCGCATGGCCCGTGCCGTACATGCCAGGCGATGTTCTCTGCTTAAATCGAACGCTGGGAATTTCGGAGCTTGGATTATCACAAGGGATAAAGTATTCCACCATTGGCCCCGTATCCACTGGTAGGGCATACTGGCCATTTCTGGCCAGCTGGGGTAGCACATACTGAAGCATTTTGGCTGCGGAGCGATATTGCTCGGTGTGCGGATATAGACCTTCAAGGTGCTGAATTGGAGGCCAAGTTGGTCAACTGTTGTGGTTGTGCTGGTTTTCGTGGTAACAGAAGTAATCTCGCTTATAGGAGTAATTGAAAAATGTAAATTACATGATTAGCGGCAGCAATATGAACAGGCCACATCAGCGATGGCGTGATCATTGTAGCAGCAGCAACATTGCCCGATGTGAATTATCGTTGTCAGCATTCTAAATGTTTTTAATGATGGTTCAACGCTGTTGGCGATGACCATAATTTAAACTGCTTGATCTTCCTCTTATCTGTGAGAAAAAAACAGATAATGTGATGAAAATAGTGCCAAATATTTTCTTCTCACTTTCTGAATTTCTGTAAGCGAGATAAATATAATGTGCCCTAAATACTCCTGCATGACAACCTCCTGTTGTAGCTGCGGGGGCTCACCAACGGGTCAGACAACTATTATTTTCATCCCCATAGATAGGATTCATTATTGCTCATTGCTACCACTTTCAGAATTCCATTTTCATGTTCTTGGATTGTTGTTTTAGTCTCATTTAAACATCTCACATCTTTAAAGCAGAATTTCTCAAACTTAATATCTTACTAAAAACCATGAAAAGTATTAGTGAATGAGGGTAGGCAGGCTGGAGGAGTTGAAGAATTGTGCCGAAACAAAACATTGTGGTATATTTCTTACCCTTTACTTAATTAACATTTTAAGCTTTTACTTTAATTGACAGTTTTCCCTAGATCAGGTTAGAGCTCGTTTATTCACTATCTTTTTGCAAAAGACACCTGGAAGCTTTTTCATTGGGATAAAAAAAAAGTTCAACTCAAAGCACAGTCAGAGAAGAACCGTACAGGTTCGCTGGATGCCCGAGCACATGGCATGGCGGCATGCTTCCATTCTGCCTCGCACACGGAGCCCGTTGCCACTTCCATTGACCGAGTAATGATTTAAGCAGAAATAATCAGTGGGCAAGATTGAACCCAGCGTGCCTCTTGTGTGTGCCGTGTTATTGGACACAGCGTCGCTTTAATTCCTGCAAGTTTTCGCCAACTATTGTGCCACCCCCCTCGGCCCCCCCATTGGAAAACTGTGAATGCAGTTGTGCGTTTATTATTGGGCACGGCTATTTTACTTTCTGAGTGAAAGTTCTTTAAACCTCCGAAAATGTGTCACTGTAGGTGTGTCACTATTGGAATTTAGTCGTGCGAAATTTCTGATGTAAATGCAAAAGTGTGTGATGAGGCCAAAATAATAACCGGATTTAACCTCTGAAATAACAATATTGCGCATGACATTTTATCGCGATCGTATTTTTGACTTATTTCTGAATTTCTTTTAGAACGAACTTAACTTTACTTAAACACATTGACAGGCAAGTGTGTATCCCACATAAAACATTTTGCAAGTGAGTCTAATGATGGTGATTACCTGCCAAAACTGTTTGATGCGGCCTAACTTGCTAAACTTATTACCAGTGAAGCAAGCTGAAGCTTAATTACTTTTTTGAATAAAATTGTGTAATTTTAATGTAAGTTGCTTGTTATGGTTTGTGTATGCAGCGTACACACGTGCAGTGCATTGCATTATATGCAATTTAATGTCTATACTGTGCGCTTCAGGGGTTGTTGGATAGCCCAGTACCGTGCAGCCCGTTTGCACAGAATTGCCGGTTTGATTGCTGCAGTGCAATGTCATTGTTAGAGACCTGTGATATTTGTAAAAGGGATACTATTTTATGTTGGCATCATAACTCCACATTTGCTTTTTGTAACCTGGCATTACAGCGGATTGTAACCATAGTATTCCACTGTGTTGTGTGTATACCTGTTTGCAGTTACATATGCATCGTATACTTATTGACATGGGTATTGCGTACATTATATTTATAAACTTTGTTTGACAGTAAAAATCTGTTTGACCTTGTAAAAGTATAAGCACTGTAAGCTGTTTAAAATGGGAGCTGAGTAATGGACATCCATTGGAGGCAGAAAAGCGTGGGTATAAATTAGTCAAGCACAAGCATCCGCTGGGGATTGAAGTGGAGGCTAGCCAAGACTTTGTTTTCTGTGTGTAGGTTAGAGATGCGATTTTTTGCCTTGCCACTGACATTTAAACAGTAGGCTGCTGTTTAAGCGAAATTACTCTTTTCAAATACCTGCAATCTGCACATGGGTAGCAATCGGAGCATGGCTTTACAGGCATGGAGAGCCTTGCAAAAATTGCTGCGATTTTATATTTGAAATGAGTTGGAGAGAGCGATAGGGCCCACTCCATTCATCTAAATTCTGTTGTGTGCGTGTGTGTTTATGTCATCAATACGATTTAGTGAGCTTTGACAGTTAGGTAATGTGCTGCAAGATATGGCAACACTGTCATTTGTCTGTATTTTAGTGGCGTAATGAAATTTTGAAAGATGTAAAAAATGGCCACAAAAATGAAATGGATTATTTTTAAAGAAACTTGTACGTTGCATGTACTAATGTGTATATGTTAGCAGATAAATAAGTAAAAAAAGTCAATGTTTAACATAAAAAATTACACAAGATGACATGTAATACAAAGTAGGTCGTCTCTCGAAGGTGAAATGTAATGAATCCGTGGAATAAAGGGAAAAAAAATTTGGTTACTATAAAAAATAACGTAATTGAAATGAGTGCTTTCTAAACGCCTTATTAATATTAGAGTAGTTATCTGTTCCTGCCTATTACACTTGAGACTTGCATCTTGTGGGTTTGCCAGTGTCCACAGGCTAACAGATCACGCAATAACAAAATTAGATTTGTCACATGTGGTAATAGCAGCCAAACACATTTCTTCAGTGATTTAGAAATTGGAAAATGTTCATTTATTTAACAATTCATGTCAATGCACTGATGAACTGTGCCAGACTGTGGCTTACAGTGCTATAGATATTTGAATGGTAATCTCCAGGAAACTTCATTAGCAAGCACATTTCAGCCTTGCCTCTGTCTAGGGTTTTAAACTTGGTTTTTCCCTGCACTCCCTTGCATTTTCCCACCCACCCCCTCCCCTCCAAACTATCCCCATTCGGCCCCATCCCAACCTCCATCCCCCCCCCTCTTCCCACTCACACCGACAAACACACTCGCAACCCCCGCACCTCCTCCCCATCCTGCCCTCGTATCCTCTTGCGGATTAAATGATGTGTGATTATGAAGTCATCAGGCGTAGTCCGGTCAGGCTTGGTGCACGGATGGGGGAAGGAAGGCGGTGATTTTGGGTAGTGGGGTTTGGTGGGGGAGGGGTGCTGTTGCCGGAAAACAAAGTAAATGCATGTGAAAAAATACGTGTAATAAAATTAGGCTTCAGTGGCCAGGAAGAAGAAGGGGGGGGGGGCGGGGAATTATTGGATGAGGTGATAAAACACATAGGAGGAAAGGAGTGATGGGGAAAATGGGTCAGGGGAAGGTAGGATGAGGAGAGTTCCACAGGACGCTGGTGGAGGAAGAGTTGTGTGGGCACAAAGTTGTGAACGGGGGTGGGGGGGGTAACCCTGCAAAGGGGCCACACAACAAACAATATTCAAGGTGCCAGAAGGAAATGACAAGCGAGCAAAAAGGGTTCGGGCAGTTATGGATGGCAAGGAAGGCAGGCAACGGTGAGCAAAAAAGAGAATGGCAGAAAGAGGGAAAGAAAGTGAAAAAAAGTACTGTATAAAACCGAATGGGTACAGAGAGGACGGAGGGGGAGTGAGAGGCCCCAGTACAGAGGTCCTCAGGGGGGCCCATTGATTGGCGACCATGTGTTTGTGCCCGATAGACTGTGAAATGGTGTGTTGCTGTGCGGCTGCACTGCACCTGCGGCCCCACCGGCGTGATTGATTGGTTTGGTCATGTGGAATGGTCCCATCTGCTCCCCTAGTAATGTGTGTGATTTTTTTTCAGTCCTTCACCCAACCCCCCTCCTCTCAAGCCCCCCGCCTCTCCTGCCTTTTTCCGCTCCTCTCCCGCTCCCTCCTGCTCCTCCCATAATGCAAAAGCAGCTTCCACGCTGCCCGCTAACAGCTCCTGAGCACGGCGGTGGCAGCGCTGCACTGGATTTTTCAAGCGGCGAGAGATTAAATTACCTGCAATCGTTTTGTTTCTTTGGCCAGGGCTCTTTAAAGTGGGGGGTGGGGGTAGTGTGTGCGAGAATCCGAGTGGCACGGCATTGCAGTTCATTTGTCGCTGGGATTTTTTCTCTCTCTCTCTCTATGACGTGTCGGCCTGATGCATTTTGGCTGCTAATTGGGCTTTGCGTTAATTGACCTTAAAACTCCGAGGCAACAAATGGAGTGGAATAAGAGATGAGGCCATTTTTTTTAACCAGAGACTGCTGCCAGAGCCCCTTCTGATCCTATTTTCAACCATTATACTACAACAAGAAAGCTGCCATTAGAAATTTAAGTCTTGATACGTTCTGTAATTTTAAACACGTTTAGCCCATCCGCATGTGCACCAGATCCTGTTATTTTAATAAAAAAAAAATCTATCACGTTTCTATTTAAGTGCTTGCAAGGGGGAATCGGAGGGAGGAGGGGAAAAGAAAAAAAAACCCCAACAAACTATAATTTCGAGCTTTTAGTTCAGCTGCCTTTTTTGTGTGCGGATTCTGCCACCATTGTGGACTTTCACACTCTGCTTCCAAAATCACTTGGGCTGCCGAGTCCTCCGTCATGACGTTTAATGATCAATGACATTTAAACAAAAGAAAATGTGAATATGCAAATTGTTACTCATTAGCATTTGCATAATTGCTTTTAAACAATAATGTTGCCGACAAGGCTATAATTAAAAGAAATTAATGATTAAAATTCAGTTTCTGGCATTTTCTTTGGCCTCCTTTTCCTAATGAATGGATGCTTGTGAAAATAAAGTGTTTTTTTTTTCCCCTGAAAGGAGTGGATTTTAAACCCAAAATGGAAATGTTGCTATTTTATGGATATTAGCTTGTCGTTGGCGGTAAAAGAGAGAACGCTGATGTGATGTATTCAGGGGAAGCTGATTTATGGCGCCTATAGCAAACTAATGAAACACAAAGTAACGCACATAAGCCTGGCACAGATGGGAACAAATCTGTTTGTGCTGCTAGGGTAATATAAGTTATAGATGGGATCTACAGCTCCTTATATTCATTTAGAATACTGATGTGTACTGCTCATCACAAATAGGTTATCTACACACATTTACTTTGCTGAGAGTTTGACATTCCTGTAATAAGCCGAGTTCTTAATTTCACGAAGGGCATCCCCCCACCCCTACCCCTTCAAATTTTAGTCCTCTGAGAGAATAGATTCATGAGTGTTAACTTAACAGCCAAAACGTGTTACTAGTTTATTCTGTTTGTTCTTTAACAATTTTAGCTCCATTATAATGTTGGAAGATGGAGAAGTTCAACATTCACGGAGTTGACTTGCCCTGATGAAAGGTGATTGCTGGCGGAGTACCTGTATGAGCAGACTGCATCGTGAATATGCAGCATCTGCGGCTTTTCGAGCTACAAAATTGCAAATGAGCTTTGCTGACCAAGATATGCCGATTTTAATTGCATTATGTTGAGCATTCGTACACCTGCTATGCATTCCCACAATAGAATCACTATTTTGTGTCCTGTCACCATGGAAAGAAAAGTTACGTGATGCATGTTTTACTGTGGTGGTCATCTCTTCCATCTGTGCTTTTTGAATCTTGTTTTGTCTGTCTTACCTGTTTGTACTTTAAATTGTAAGACCCATCTCACTTTTCCCAATGATGCCCATGTGTGTCACAAGTTATGTTTGGAATTTCGACCAAAGCTTATATCATGTTTTTTGCATAGTCAATTAATATAAAGCACATTTAGTGCTTGATATCTCACACACAGAGCAATGTGTGAATGAGGTCAGAACACACACAGTGATCATGTTGGTTGTATGATATGGGGGTTTGTGATGGTTAGGACACCACTTCTTGGGAGAATTTCTATAACCCTTTTCCATGAAAATTACGTTGGTTAACCCCTATGCCAAATATGCGAATTATTTTTTACCATTAACTGTAATCCCGCAGTGTAAACAATTGCGTACTTAAGTGTGTAGCATATGAAATAAATGTTGGTGTCTAGATTTTTGATACTGCAAATTGTTTAGTGTTTTTTCTCAGCTGTTGAGGTATGGAGGAGGGGGGTGAAAGAGACACTCATTTGTTTGAAATTCCATGACAGGTTATAATAAACAAAGTAAGTAAAAATAAATAGTAACATGTTCAATTAAAGTTTATATTTCGATTTAAAGCTTTCGTGACTGCAGGGATTCATCTTCTTGGTTCTTTCGGTAAAGTCACGTAGAAGGGAAGTAATAAAATAATAAAAATAAAACAATTCTCACGACGTTTCGGCCACAACGCAAGCAGCCGTCCTCAGGTGAAAACCAGGTCCGTCGAGGCGACAGAGTCTGAATGAAACAGCACACGGGCTTGGAGCATATATATAAGCTGGGCGCATTGACAAAGGAATTTGCATATCAACAGGAATTTAGCATATTTATGGGAAATGCAGGAATGTAATTAGTACTGCATATGCATGTGCATTATGCAGGATTAACAGCATCAAAGGGAGCTGCAGTTACTGCTGCTGCAGTAGTTGCTGCTGCTGCTGCAGTTTCTGCTGCTGCTGCAGTTGCTGCTGCTGCTGCACTTGCTGCTGCTGCTGCACTTGCTGCTGCTGCTGCACTTGCTGCTGCTGCTGCACTTGCTGCTGCTGCTGCACTTGCTGCTGCTGCACTTGCTGCTGCTGCTGCACTTGCTGCTGCTGCTGCAGTTGCTGCCTTATCCATTTTAATATAACACTATGTATTATTCTACCCACCCTAATGTGTATCATACTGCTATATGTTTACTGTACAATTACGACACTATACATTACTCTGCACACTGCACCATGCCAGTGAGTGGAACGCGGTCTGAAAGTCACCGTTAACGTGAACACAATCAGTTAAGATCCGAAATGGTTTATTACGTCCTTCCAATGATTGCTAAGCCAGAATCCATCTTCTCGGTTGAAATTGTCTCTGTGTTTGTATATGTGGATCGCCTCATCATGAGGCTTAGCAATCATTGGAAGGACGTAATAAACCATTTCGGATCTTAACTGATTGTGTTCACGTTAACGGTGACTTTCAGACCGCGTTCCACTCACTGGCATGGTGCAGTGTGCAGAGTAATGTATAGTGTCGTAATTGTACAGTAAACATATAGCAGTATGATACACATTAGGGTGGGTAGAATAATACATAGTGTTATATTAAAATGGATAAGGCAGCAACTGCAGCAGCAGCAGCAAGTGCAGCAGCAGCAGCAAGTGCAGCAGCAGCAGCAAGTGCAGCAGCAGCAGCAAGTGCAGCAGCAGCAGCAAGTGCAGCAGCAGCAGCAACTGCAGCAGCAGCAGAAACTGCAGCAGCAGCAGCAACTACTGCAGCAGCAGTAACTGCAGCTCCCTTTGATGCTGTTAATCCTGCATAATGCACATGCATATGCAGTACTAATTACATTCCTGCATTTCCCATAAATATGCTAAATTCCTGTTGATATGCAAATTCCTTTGTCAATGCGCCCAGCTTATATATATGCTCCAAGCCCGTGTGCTGTTTCATTCAGACTCTGTCGCCTCGACGGACCTGGTTTTCACCTGAGGACGGCTGCTTGCGTTGTGGCCGAAACGTCGTGAGAATTGTTTTATTATGTTTTATTTTTATTATTTTATTACTTCCCTTCTACGTGACTTTACCGAAAGAACCAAGAAGATTAAAGTTTATAGATGAACTTCTCTTCAATTCTGGTGATGCTGTGCATCACCACTTTTTTTCATAACTTTTTTTTTACGTCAATGCAGTCATGTGGAGTTCCAGATGCGGATAGCCAACATTGGGATAGCAGGTTTCGTGAAGAACGAGGGAATATTGCATTTACCGCTTTTGCAATCAACGTTTCTGCCTTGGTGACCAAGGTATCGGTTACCTGCAGTTTCTCGTAAGCCATTAAGGCCAACCAACCTTCACGAGCACGCAGTCTGTTCAGAGCTCTGCTGCTAAGATTGAGCATATTAAAACAGCAGAGATGCAATGATGCATTGATTCCTCGATCAGTATCGATTCTTAAACTCCGCAATGCTTGCACCAAATTGCGTGTGACAATCATTTCGCGTGGAGTATGTAGTACTCGGTGGGTGCACGTGACCCCTGAAATCACTGGTGTCCGCTGAATTCACGACCGTGTCAAAACATACTCTGTAGTAGTCCTAAATCTAATTGCAAGCCTGAATTTCAACAGCTCATCGAATCGCGATGGTAGTGAATTGTTAAACCTTTACCTATTTCTCACCTTGTTCTTCATGCCCCCATCTCCTCTATCCTCATGAATACTTTCCCCTGCAAATTGTAAAAGATTTTTTTTAATTGCTTGAGGTCTGTCACTCCCTACTTCTTCTTACTTTTCGCTGACTTCTTATTAGACTTATCCAGCTTGGCGAATTCATCCAATTCTGTGACACTGTGACACGATACACCGATGTCTAAAACTGGTTCTAAAACTTCTACGCTTAGGAATACTACTGCAGGCCCAAATGTGCTTTCAAAATACCGTACTGGCTAAAAGCTTAAGTTGCACAGGTAGAATTGGGAAATGCTTCAGAAGTTTGCCCTGATTGTCTTTCTTCTGCAGTCAATCGTCAGTGGTGACCATGTCACTTGGACTGCCCTTCCCGATGTTCTAAACACTCCGTCCCTCTGCTCCTCCTCGTGTTGTTCTTGTTAACCTCTGAGGCTCATTGTTGCCTTCAACACCGTTGATGTCAGACTTTGATATGATGCTGGTGCCTTTGGTAACCTTATTTTCATAAGTCACTTTTCGTGGCAGCATTTTCACCTCATGGTGTAACACAAAACACATGCTAAATTAATCATTAGCATTGCCTTATATTAAAATGTTTACACTCGTAGGTTGATGTTTTACATGCATTGGCCTTCGGCGGCAGGGAGATAACTTTAAGTTGGAGATAACATTTTACACTTGGGACTTTGAGAAAATTTGGGACATAGGAAAAGTTGACAAACATTTTCCATTTGCCTTGCAGTAGTATTTATTATAAGTAGACATTGAACTTCAAACAAGATATATTTTAAAAGTGAATGCATTTAAATTGAAAATATAGTCATTTTAATGTTGAACCTCATTGTGTGAATAAAAAGTTACCGTATATTGCCCATTGCTATTTTTAATGCACTTTTTAATATTGACCTAATGTTTCCCTGCAGATAGTCAGTGTATGCTTGGTCTTACCAGTTTAAGACGTTTGCAAAGGTAGAGGAATTTCAAAAGTTTGTTAACATTTAGCATTATTTTTACATGACTAATCATTGTACTGTTATATTGTTATGAGAGCAACTGTACTGTGCAACCAATGCATTTCAATGAGCTGCATGCAACGCAAGAAAGAATGGGGTTTGCCTCGTGCTGAATAGCCAATTCATGTTTTTTATATGTAAAAGATTATGCATTCATTTGGCCCTGCTGGAGGAACATTGTGCAATTTGAATATAAGGCGAGTTTCCTTTCATTTTCGAGGTTTAATCCCAACCGGGATTATAATAACAGCATCCTCATTATCAGTTGTGATAAATCCACTACTGGATGAAGACCTCCGCCACCTCGAGGCGTTGCCATGTCTCGGTCCTGCGATGTAACGACCCGTCTTGCACCTGCACACGAGTTTTGGAAGTTGATTGAGGATTATACATTTTTTTGGCTAACATTTGACGAGTTGAATGCCAATACAAACTGTGAAACTCTCCCTTGTTATTCTTAAGTTAACCAGTTGACATTGTTGGACATCATCGACTAGCTTTTCAGGATATCTAAAAGCGGGAAAGAAACGTTGTTTTCTTGGCTTTGTTTAAAAATAAATTCTATTCTCACTGCACAGGCAGTGGAAACGAAGAAAGTGAGAAAATGTAATTTGCGTGCAGGGTGACGTGTAGAGAAAGTATGGGGGTGGTGTGCATCTTGGAATGCTTGTCAAATATGATGGCCAAAGAGAAAGGCAGTGTTCTGCTATTTCCTAGCTAAAGTGTATACATGGATGGGTAGGTATGAGTGTGTTTGAAGGAATCGACCACTTAGAGCAAGAGGCACTACCATCTTGCACACTGTTTTGTCATTCAATGGCTTTTATTGCGGTGCTGTCGTTTGTGCAAAAAAAAAAAACCTTTTTCTTGCCATCATTGTGTTTGGTGGTTGGCCTTTTACCACCGATTCGTTCTTAATTCAGCATTGAAAGCCACTTCGATGCTGACTGCTCATCTTTGCTGTCCTTTTGATTCTCCCTTTTTATGACCTCTTGTTGTGTTCATGCTCTTTCTTCCCACAAGCATACACGACCAACTAATGTACAAAGAGACATTTAAATAAATGCAACATTACAATAAACATTCGGTATCAATTTGTTTCCTCCATGAATTAATATCTACCTGAGTTTGACGCCTATTACTTGGTAAATCTCACAAGCTGTTTTTGCGTTGCGTACGTTTTGTTTAAACGTTCCTTCTCCTGCAACCTGCAATACCGACGTCGCTTTATGCGGTCATATATACTGGAAAGTCCATTCCTTTGATTGAAATGCGAGCAGTAGTATTGGCATTATTACTTTAAAAAACCCTCAAGTAATTAGTAGTTGATTAGATTTTAAATGTAACTCTTGGGTTTGATGTGTAATCTTTGCAGCAGTTTGTAGGGTATAGTTTTGAACAACAATTCATATGGTTTGTTTTTGTACACTGGTAACACAAACTTTGAACATTTGCTAAAGGCATTCAATTTGAGTCAGAAAGCATGGAAAATGCCTGCAGTATAGAGGTTAATGCGCACAAAGATACGGCCCTCACTCAGTTTAAAGGGCCTCTGTGAACATCGCGCATGTCAAATTTGCGGCTTTATCATCTTAAGACCGTCATGAGTGAGTGTGAGTTCAAGATTGACCTTTCTTGTCTTAGATGTGTGATATCTTACTATGTGAACCATACCCTGGCTTATACGCATTGAGCTCAACTAAAACTCTTTTTTTTCCCCTTTCAGTAGACTGCACTGATAAGTTATCATTATTCATAATGCTGAATTTGTTCATTATTATATAACCTTATAGCCCATGTTACCTTTGGTGGTAATAATTTGAAGGGAAATCTGTGCAAACGTTCTAGCATGTTTTTTCTGCCGACAGGTAAAGGCTTAATATATTGTCTCTCTCGATATACGTTCAGGCAAGAGATGGCACAGTTGTTTGTGCACTGTTCTTTGAACCTGACGCCCGAAGTTACATTTCCAGCCATGGCCAATATAAGTAGTGAGTCATGTGTGGTTAGAGTTCGTTAAAAACAATAGCCATGCTGTGGAGAGGTTTCATCCAGTAGTGGATTCAGAAATGGATGTTAATGAATGCACCGGTATAGGATGGAATTTCACTTGAGCACTCTCTAACACTTGTGCAAGCTGCGCATGGCAATAATGAAACAAAAACAAGCTTTGTTCAGTTGTGATTGTTCTTAAAACAGTGTGAATGTATTGACTAACATTGCTATTTTCATTACGGACATCTGGCTCTACCTATAGTACTCGTTGCTGCTGTATATCTCTACCAGAAGCTATGTTACTGATGATGAGTATGCCCAACAAAAATAGGTGCATAATGCTTATTTCAAACAAATTGTGCATAAAAATGAAACTCGGCAGCAGAGGTTGGTAATGAATACACATCTCAGTATCGCGATGCGATTACTAATCGCCATTACGGGTATTGGTTTGATGTCGGGTATCGTCAAGTAAACACTCGCGTAGCCCCCCCCCCCCCCCCATATGGATAAAATAAATAAATAGAAATGAATAAATAATTCCCAAAGTTCTTACGGAATATATTTCAGTGGTGAAATACATTTGCAAGAATAGTTTGTTTTCTGCTCCAATTCGCAGCAATGTTTTTTGCAGAGTTTTTTTTGGGTGTCACGAGCAGCCCGGAGCCAGTATCACGTTGCAATAATAGGCATTCGCGTATTTGAAAATTATGTTGACGCTGGGCAAACCTTGGTGCACAATGGAAAATACTTGAATAATAGCACTTCCACGATGGCGATTCTGCCCACTGTAGTATCCACAGGTGTCGTATATCTTTAAGTTATCGCGTGTGCACCCCGTTCAGCCAATCGGGTGTGACTGTTGTTTATTGCATTTTGAAAGGCAAATAGTATTGTGTCGCGTAATACTAAATAATGCATATATTGTTGAGTTTTAGAAAAGAAACCCTGCGTGGTGAAGAATATTGTTGGGAAAGTTGAATGCTGCGATGGGCCTTGCGGAATTCTGGAGTAAAAGCAACCATAGTGCACATTTAGCTAGATAACAAATAGTCTGCATTCGGGGAATACAAGTGCTTTAAATTCACACAAGATGGAATTAGTGGTATTGTTCGCACGAAGTACTCTGCATCAGTATTGTTAATGCATTTTCATTCAGGCAAAAACCGAATAATACTTTTCTACAGCAAGACGATCGGCAAAGTACATCTTGGTTTTCTTCACCAGCTAAACGAAAATAACATGAATGTTTTTGTTATCTCAGTAAAGAAAATAGATACTAACATGTAAAAAATCAGCACAAAGCAGGCGAAAATCCAGTTTTGTCTTAGCAAAGTGAGAGTGCGTGCGTGTCTGTGTTAGGAATGACATGACATAGATGTTGCTCGTGCGCTCCTGCATGTGAAATGTAAGTTGCCGGTTGAGCAACAGTGCCATATGGCCCAGTACGGCACATTAAACCTGCCAGGGATAATGGATTGCGGGGCCAGGGGCAGAGATTTTGCCCTCCGTCTCACAATCACTCATTGCGGGCGCCTCCTTTGGCGCAGCCCGGGAGAAGAAAAAAAAACCCCGTTGGGCCAAGCCTTGGTGCTTGGACTGGGGGTAGGGGGGGACAGGAGGTGGGGGGGGGGCACGTGGAGGGAGTGTCTGGTGTCAAGGGGCAGGGAAGTTGCTTAGTGTCGGCTCATTCTTATTTATTTTTCGTGTAGCTCCCCCCCCCACCTTTCAAAAATAAATTATTATTAAATATTGCTGCATATTTAAAATGCCTGTGTTGCTTTTAGAAATCCCCAGTTTACTTTTTGGTAATAGCCATCGTTTTATTTTTCTTCAATTATGCCGGTTCACCAATGGGACTCTTTTTTTTCCCCATTTGCCTTTTTGTTTATTAAATATCTTTTCCTCTTTACAGATAATTTTTTCGTCAAAGATTCTTGCTCTGTCTTCAGATGAAGTGGGGAAGTAGGTATTTGCTGCATTGCTGCCCATTTTCTTTTTAACTAAGGTTGATATTATTCCTGCATTAGATCTTGTTCTTGTCTGTCCATCCGTAAGTATGTATGTAGCAGAGCATTACAGTAATTCTAAAAAGATTATCTATGGTAAATAAAATGTGGTTATAAAGTTGTTGCTATGCGGGACTTATCCTGAAGTCAGGGCAAATGTGAATAGTTACCCAAAATCCAGCGTGAAAATGTAAATCCTCGCCCAACATTACCATACGACATCTTTACAAGTGTTGCCATCTCACGATATTACGTTCCGCTTGTGATATTTTGTGAACTGCTCAACACCTAACACTGTTCATCATCGTGAGCCGTGATCAGTCCGCTGCTGGATGAAGACCCGCCACTGTCTCTCTCTGTCCCGCGATGTCACCTTGCACCTGCGCACCAGATGATTCTCAGCGCCTCCATCTCCATGGATGCCATCTCGGATGTGTTCCCTCCCGTGCTGCCACTTGTCATTGTCTATCGTCGGCCATCATCCCTCCCAGCAACAATGTCCTTTTGCCCTGCCCAAGCCCACTTGCGTTTCTTAGCAGTGAAAGCGATTTCTGTAACTGAAGTGTTTTAAAATGATGCTCCTCTTTCCGTCTCTCAGTATAACTCCAAGCACAAACCTAAACATCCTTTATGCACCGTATGGTGTTTGTTTAAATGTATTTATTTTTCCATGCTTACCATCCACGTCATAGCAGGTAGTGTATGCATTAATTTAAACAAACTTCTGAGGTCAACATTTTTTGGTAAGCATTACAGAATCTATGGATGTGTGTGCCTTTTTTCAGTTCATATGTAGATTGACTTACATGTGATGTTGCTTTGAAGAGGAATTTTGGTTGTCTGCCCCACAACTCGGTCCCTACTGCCCCCCCCCCCCCACCAATACTGTCCCTGTACAACACTACTGTTCATGCAATGTTACTGTTCCCCTCCTGCCAATACCGTCCCAACTCCCCACTACTAACTATCTCCGCTCACCAATGCCGACTATCCCTGCCCACCGTTATTGTCCCCACCCACCAACTCCTGTCCCTGTTCATCGCTCCCTCCTGTCCCCACCCACCATTATTGATCCCGCCCACCACTACAACGACACCTCCCACCATCACCCAAACAAGCCAACCACGGTGGGGAAGGGGTGGGCCCTAAACAAGTGAGAATAGGGCCTTAAATAAGAAGGGGCACAGCCTGAAAAGGAAAAGAAGGTGGGGGGGGGGGGTAGCACTTAGATTAGTACAGGTGTGGTACCTAAAGAGGAAGGTGTCGGAGCCGAGAGATGTTGAACTTCTCCCTTGATTTAAGGTGATACAGAAGAAATTGGGTGTGCCACGGCAAGATGTTAACTACCTCACCTGGTATACAGGAGGTCGTGGGTTCGATCCCGACCCTGACGCCTCCTGTATATTTGGAGTTTGCTTGTCTCTCTCTCTCTCCCTGTGGTCACGTGGATTTTTCTTTGGGTCTTCTGGTTTTTCCCTCCACGCTTAGAATCAAACACGCGTTTAGAGTATTTGGCTGCTATAAATGCCACTTTGGGCTATCATTTGTGGCCATGTCGCTTCTGAAAAAGAGCTATATAGCTCTGGGCTTTTCCTGGTAAAATTGCAAATAGCTCATTGAATCAAAAGACGTGCAGCAGGCAGGAAACCTTTAGTGCTGTAAATGCGGCTGCAGGCCAACTAGCTTTAAAGCATTGTCTTAAAATACGCATACCCTCGCTTGCAATACGTACTTCAACATCGTTTTAAACCCATTGCCAATGTCTCTTTAAAAAGAAACTGTTGTCCTTCATAGAAGGGACACTATTTGGTTATTTAATAGTAATGTCAATAATTCAACAACAACACAATTTCAGCTTGCATAGCAAGAGAATATCATATCAAGAAGCCATAGAAAAACGAAATGTACAACTTGTTAAACTCATGCTGGATGAAATGCATTTTAGTCACAGCGGTTGTTTGACCATACTGCCCTATGCTGATCAGTGCAGGTTGGTCAAGAGGATTTTTCAGTATGAAGAACATTGTTTTATAAAATTACTTATGAGATGGTATCTCCGTGGATCAATTCCGTGTTGTGGATTTGGGCTCTGCATACCTATCAACCCCTTATCAGTGCCTACCTTATTACAGACCAATTCAGACCTTATTGGTCACCCCGTGCCCTTAAAATTCTCAACTTTCATCCTACAAAGTCCATCACAAGGTAGAAACAAACAAATAGACAAAACATGTTTTTCCCGGTATTGAAACGGACGTATTCCGTATGGACCTGAACTCAATTTCCCCTGTACACGAATTCGGGTAAACCGTATGTTTTGACAGGTAGGTATGACTGGCATCAGCAATAGCGCAAACTCATGTGCGAGGAGAAGCATTTAAATCAGTCTGCTCATTAAAAATGTGCTGAGCGATGAGAACACTGACCAACCAATTCAATTATAATTAAATGGCTTTCGAGGATAATAGGTATCTAATATACTGGTTTTAATATAAGGCGCAGTCATCATGCACTTAAGCCGCGTGTGTCTGATATCTGCCTAGCGTGTGGGCACCTGCTGCAGTGTGAGCATGCGTACCTGCATGCATGTGATAGGCATGTTGAATGTGCTTTTGTGTGTGTAAACCTTGGGGTTAAAATCACATGCAAAATATAACAAGCTTGGCATTTGCCTAGAGACTTGATGGTGGTAACATGGGCTGCTGAAGAGGATATGTGTGGAAATATAATGAGGTACACATGGCGTAAAAATGTCAGTGATAAAATCGTGGTAATTTATTTTAACAAGTCAAAGAGTTTGCCAAAACACTGCTGAGCATGCATACTTTCCAGTGCATGAAAGAAATCTATTCTCCTGTTTTAATTTAACATTTTACCGGTTTGTTTTTCTCTATATTAAATACAACAATAAAATAATGCAAAAAAATCCAACTTCAGTTTATTAATTTCGTTTTAAAAATATGTTGCCAAGTTTTTTCATTGGTAGTCAAAACATTTTGCAAATTATATGTATGGAATAAAATGATAAAACAATATCTCTGGAATGTTCGGGTTGTTTCAAAGGCCCATTTTTATCTGATAATCATGAGAGAGAATAAGTGCGATCTTGGGGCTCACTATTTTATATAGTTGTGCAGTCACATCGCGGATGTCACTGTAATGCCGGCTCTAGAGAGGCACGGCGTGCGATGGATGTATTGACATCACGTGCACCACGTATGTGGGTGCAGTACAGGCCCTAGAGGGGTTTGGTGAGCACTGATTGACAGTGCTGGATGGCACCACGCTCTGCGTGCAGTGCCGACCCCTACAGGATAGGGTGTGAGAGTGCTGGCCATAGAAATGGGTTTACCCAGGGCCATGGCACTCTGGTTGACCCCGAAGGACACGTGCCTGGTAAAGTCGACACAGGGCCCCCAGGTGGGGGCTAGGCGTGGTCACGTGTCAGGGCCCAGATCCTGCTCGAGGCTTCTCGAAGGTGCTCGTGGCTAAGGGTGGAGCCAGCCTCACCACGGAGGATATAAGCCGGGCCCTCGAGAGAGACCGGCTGCTGTTGTTCATCCCGAAGAATCTACGTCCTAGAAGAGTCACCAACACGTGGACCTGGACCCAAGCTGGGGGTCCTGTCCGTTGTAGCTACTCCCAGTGTGATTAGTGTGGTTAGCCTGGTGGTCCACCACCACAGGTTGTTATGTGGTGAAGGGGCAGTTACCCCTTTGTGTTGGTATCAATAAATGTGTTGCCTGCAAAGAGTACGTCTGCGACACAGTTGAACTCACTACAGTTGTATACAATGTAAACATGTTTTTGTATCGTGCAGAGTTATGTACAATTAATATCACTTCTCAAAGCCGCCTTCAATCGCCACATGCGCGTACATTGTTTGTTATGTTGACCACATCCGGCTGTGCTATTAAAGGTCATATTTTGATCTTGGGGAAATGTGTAAAGATACTTTTCCTGGAAAAGTGGACAAGACATCGCTGCATATAATATCTTACGAGCTTATGTTTATATTAGATGTAATAACATACTGCAGAATTGAGGATGAAGAGAATTCAACAATATATTATAAGCTCACAAATAAAAGCCTTGGGCATTGAATTTTGGATGTCTGAGTGCCAGCAATTCGAACGTGTTCACATGTACTTATGTAGCCTACATGTTGATTTTGCCAGTGATGGTCACAAAGGAACAGCAGGCATGTACCAAATCTAAATTCTTTTGCTCTATATATGCAAAGTTTTCAAGTGGACCACACCAGACTTGAAACCGGTACACCACCAAATTTGACAACCTTTATGATTTTCTTTGGTGCATGTCCTGCCTTGTGAATCTAAAATTCGAAAATTTTTTTTTACACCTTTTCACCTTTACTCAACAAGCATTTTATCGCTACTTGGCGGAGAAAATATAGGAAATGTGGCAAAGCATAACAGGAAGCAGGTGCAATCCTTAGCTGTAGCTCTAGGCTAAAGAAGCTTTTATTTTGGCCGGATGGATTGTATGCAGTCTCAAGGATTTTATGACCCATTCCTTATGTGCACGATAGGTTTGTAAAAAATATAGATTTTTGTTTGACTTGTAAGAGTTTTCTTCCTGTATATTGTCATAGCATGGAAAGAGTTGCTGTTTTGCTGCTTGGTGTTGTGGAGTTTTTGTTTATAGTGGACAGATGTTTTTGGTTTTCATCACAAAGTGATGTAGTATTTATTGTCACGTTTGCGATGTGTATAGTACGTAATTTCAGTGAACGTTTTTCTCTCTGGTAACAATGTGCATGCAACGTTATTTTTTAAAGTGGGTTGTAGCTCTCTAAAAATCGTTAAGGGGTTGCTGGTTAAAAAGAAGAGTCAAATCTCTTGCTTTGTTTTAAATAATGTTAGGTTATATTCACTTGTATAAGATAAATACGTTTATTAGCATATGCAATTATTGCAGAATAAAACGGACCTCGAATAAATATTGCTACTCATTAGGCAACATCATTTTCTTTCATTCGAATTTTATTTCTACAGTAACTTATTGATCAGTGGCGCTGCCTCCTAAAACGGCATTTTATAGAGCCTAGGCACTTGATGGCAATGACATTTTAAACACATTTGCACACCTCACGAGTAGCATTAGGTTGCATGATCACATTGTTTATATTATGCTAAATATACATTTACATTACTTTACAAATGTTTGTTGCATAGATTTATTACATTTTCTCCAGAGCAACCATTCTACTATGAAACCCATGCCCGCACACCACCACGTTTTTTCAGTTCATAAGGTGTGCTTATTTATTTAGCTGCAGAGGGCAGCGTGAACGAGGAACACGAGATATATTAGGTGAAGGAATGGCTCATCGTGTGATTCATTTTCCAGGCAGGTACCACCGCCTGTAGTTCCCCGTAAATTTTGATGACTGGTTGGAATTAGAATTCTTTAAGTGTGGCTGTTGCCTGGGGGCCGGAAGGTAGCGTTTGGGGCGAAACAGGCTCATATGTTTCCCATTTGCCAAACTGCACTTGTTATTTGACCTATTGCCCATTTGGGCCCCTGTCTGAAATTACCCCTTCTACAGGTGCTTTCGTATTCATCACTCACTTGCAACCGGGAGGCGGGGGGGGGGATGTTGCTCTCGCTTCTTGGTTGTTTTAGAATGCAATCCAATGACTTGGGCTTTTGCTTAATTGCTTGTGGGTCAAATTAGGTGCTTTTTAATGACACTTCTCGAACAGTCGAGCCATGCCTCAAAGAGGACGTTTGTTACGATGTAGACAGTCGGGTTGCATTTTATTGTGTTTTTTTCAGGGTTGTATTATTCGTAATCGGACCAGTCTGTGCATAGAATTGATGTGGTCCGTTGGGGATCAGATCGTATACTCATTGGATGTCGGATTTGTTTGATTGAATAATGGCTGGAATTAAAATACGAGTCAAGGGTGACCTCGGTATATCATTTGTCAGTGGCTGTTAAAATGAGTACCATTGTGGCATCAGCAGTGGTTTTCTATGCATAAACTATCGCCTGCATTGGGAATCTACAATGTCCACCACACAGCTACGTGTAGATAAATGTGGCCGTATGTTTTTTTGAACATGGAAACTATTTTCCTTCTATCTAATGAGGAAGAACTTTTAACAATACATTTTGAAGTTATACTTGGAGATGATAACATGATTGATGACATTGAATATACAAATAGTGTTGGTTTTATTGATAGCGCATCTCCACTGTTATTGTTACAGACTAAACCAATTTGCATTTTCCGTGTGGCACTTCCTCCAAACTCCGAGTCCCTGCCCTTGCATCTCATTCCCCCCTCCTCCTGCGTCTTATTTCCTCTTCCCCCCTAGCCCACTAACCTCATCTACACCATCCTCAAACTACATATTGCAAAATGATGAAAATGTAGTTTTGCTCTGTAATTGCAAGTGGGGTGTTTGAAAACAAAAGGTGGGCGATAAAGCATGCCACAAGCACACATTTGTAATTATTTATTTGAATGGAAGTTTTGCATCGATGTGTGATTTGACACTGGAAAGTCAGGGTTAGCCACACAAGCCCACAGTGGATCAATGTGTTTGTTGTGAATTGGGATTTTCATTAACTCTTGTTTTCTTCCCCAGTGAGAGAATTTTGTCATGGAATGTGTGCTACATTCATTGATTACACAGATATCGCAGAAATGCAAGCAGCATTTTCTATACAATGCCTGCAGGCACATGCTGCATAGTTGCATAATATTCAATCTGCTGTGTATCGGCTCTTGAGATGGGGCTGTCCGTTCCTTCTCTGCCCTGGCATTGTGAAGTCCATTCTTGCTCGTTTCTGGCTGATAACTCAATTTCATCTCAAGGGTCGCGTGCCACTAACTCCGAGGCTTCTGTGTTGTGCTCTATTAGATCTTGCTTTGACATGGAATGAATTCTATTTGTACAAGTGGGAGCACACATGTAAAGAAGAATAGAATATATAATTTAGTGGATGGCCCGAATAAAGGCTTGATTTTCGAAAAGAATGGATTTGTTTTTACACCACTACAGGGCATGGGAGTTGATGTTGAAAACCTGATACACAGGAACCTTCGAATATACCGATACACAATGGATGTGAACAATGACCATAATTAACATCGGTGTTGTTGAAGGTTAATCTACTGTCTGGTATATGAGATGTTGCACTCAACAGATTTTCAACATGTTGCCTTAGTCAGGTCTAACGTTGATCGCAAAGACTTGATGATGTGTCCATCCCCCACCTCCTCTGATACTCCGAGGTAGTTATATCCGGTTTGCATAGTTATATCCATTGATAGTAAAATAACCATTTGACCTGGGTTTCAACTCTTTGATCTTGAGCAAGGATGAATGCTGACTACACCAGTTCAGTCAAGTACAGGTGCATACACGTGTAGGCATAATGATTTCTTGAAATACAAAGCTTGTCTGCTCAGAACATTGGATAAAAGTGGGGTGATCTTGGTTAATGACTTAAAAGCATGCAACCAGCAGGCAATGGTGATTATTCATCTGAGTATTTTCTAGGCCATTTAACATTTTAAAACGAAGACGTATACTTTCAGTTTTTTTGTATTGAAAATCAGTAAACATGAATGTTATCCTTGTGGAGGGAAATTTACAGCATTTAAGAGCATTGGACTTGAAAGCATGTCGTTGCGTGTTGTTTTTAAGCAAGAGACTCTAAAACGAACCTTTTACAATTTCATAGAATCCTTCCATTTTTATTGTTACATTCACAGTGATGTTTAAATTGTTCATTATATATTAAAAATATTTATAAACTTCAAAAAGAAACATTGGCAACACATTGGTGACTGCTTATGAACTGTGCAGTGTGTTTGTAAACGTTTATCTTACAGAGAACAGCAGGTGCCATAAGAAAGCTGTTTTTCGTGCTGTATTACCGTCGGTGCAATGCAATGCCGAATCTGTATCATAACGACAGATGAGAATGTGAAAGCCAGTGAAGTAAAACTTATACGGCTAACGCGCGTTGTGGGTTTACTCTCCAACACACCGATGTGCTGTACTAGTCACGAATTAGACAAACCTTACTTATTGGCCATGTCTGGTGGTGGCGGATTTAACGACACACATTTACGCGATCTAACCCTGCAAAACCTCTTGTGGAAAATATTGGTCGTGAAAGCCGACGTGTTACACTAACGTGTATGGTATTTGTTTCTCCCTACCCTTATTTTTGCATCCATAGGTAAGGCATCAGAGCGAGGACATTATTCATCATACAGCAGAGATCCTTCGATGCCCAGTTGCCATCAGGTACTCTTGAATATGCCTCATTCACTGTCATGAAATCTTGCAATGCATGTGTTTCCTTTGCTTCACGGTTTAACCGACTGGCATGAAGATAAAACTCTCACAAATCAATACGTAATTTTTTTTATTTTCAAAGCCATGAGGATTTGTCATCTGGCTGTCATTGGTGTTACGTGTGCGAATGTATTGCCTTGTCTTCTGTTCTGAATAGATGGCAACCGCTTCAGATTTGTTTTTTTACAGGATTCCTGGTTGTGCAATGGGAGATGTCATTGCTCTTTATCTGGTTATTTACTTGGTATCGGTCCGCATAACTTAATATGCACAGCACTGCTGTTATTTGGCCATTTTCCGATTCGAGTTGTGATACAGTTACAGGTGTGTGCATTTTAAACGAGTAGTAAATATTCGTGAGTGAAACACAAACAAGATTTAGCATTTTCACATGTTAGTTAACTTTGCAACAAAAACACGGACAACGTAATTAGTTTTGAATAATGCATCCATCATTAACCACTTCAGCTGACCATTTTGGAAATTTTTGT
This sequence comes from Lethenteron reissneri, assembly GCF_015708825.2. Classification (NCBI taxonomy): domain Eukaryota; kingdom Metazoa; phylum Chordata; class Hyperoartia; order Petromyzontiformes; family Petromyzontidae; genus Lethenteron; species Lethenteron reissneri. Next base: position 12,942,871 of record NC_083796.1, read on the forward strand.
CTGTCACCTGTTTGAGAGCCTTTTTGTGTGCTGCTGCTGCTGCTGCTGGTGGTGGTGATGATGATGTGGTGATGTGGTGGCGGGGGGTTAGCACAGGGATAACATGGCAGGGAGAAGGGGAGAACAACACAGCGGCATAGCCCGCGACTAGCAACGGGGTCCCAGCATCAACAATCAACCCTTGGGACATCTGGGGAAGTCGGGACCATCGGACCATTTCATCAACAAGTCCCAGGGGCAGCCACGGCAGAAGCGAGGAGTTCCAGGACAGCCACGGCTACAAACGAGGCCCGGGAGAGAGATGGGCAGCGGTGCCGTTGAGAAGCGAGTAATGTGGGCACTGAGGTCAGTTATGGGTCAGGAGGTGGTACGGGGATTAGGGTAAGGGAAGAGGGAAAAGAACAAAAACCACATTGTACGGCGAGAATAAAAATACAACTGGAGCGGCAGGGGAGGCAGAGGCGATGACCAGGCATAGTTTGGGTTGGGTAGCGGCAACTTCATTGCTGCAAAGGTAACTTGCATCATCATCGTGCAGGGATGATGATGATGGTCAAGAATAGTAATGGAGAGGCAGCAAAGGAATTCAACGCATCCCAGGGGTATATCCAACAAGGAGGTGGAATGATGAATCAGGTTCATATGCTTAGTAGATTATTACATCGCAGGGTCATGAGAGATGGCGAGGGCTTCGGAAGGCCTTCATCCATCAGTGCAATTATCATTGTTAATGATAATCTATGTTTATCGATAGATTCATAAGGCACATAATGCATGTGGGTAATATGCCTAAGTTATGCGTAAAAAAATGACAAAAAAAATTCTTATGTTGAGAAACAATATATGTAATAGATCACATCTTAATATTTAAAGAATTTCGATTTTTAAACACAATTTCACGTGTATGTGCACATTGAAACTGGAAAACTATTTTTTAAATGAGTACATAGGTTAAATATATCCAAAATGTCAACTGTCATGTGTGATTTAACAGGACATTTTTTTACAGGCAGTATATGGGTTTCCTTTTATATATCCTTGATAAGTGGTTTTAACATAAAAGCCGTGTCTTCAGAACGAAACCAGCTATTAAAATGTCCTTAGACATCTTCTCATTTAATTCTGTTTAGCTTCCAGCTGCATACCTTGCAGCCCTTTAAGCCAATCCTCAGACGATTCTCAGAGATGGTAGGGGGGGGGGGAGTTACGGTTGTGGCTGAAAAATAACGTGTTTGTTTATTATATTTTTTTATATGATACTGAATCGTTTGTCAAGGTGACAGATTATAAGCACGTTTTAGCGTGTTGATATCCTTGCTGTTAAATGGTGGGAACATTTGAAACTTAGAATTTTGCTTCTTTGATGTCGAATATCTCTACGAGAAGGATTTGTTAAACGTGCAATGGCTGAGCTCAGTAACCTGGCTGGCAAGACTGGAGAGTTTGAGAGAGAAAAAAACCCAAGCTGTTAATTTATATCCAGTGTGCCGTGTGATATGAGAATACAAATTAAACACAAAAACATCGAGTGAAGCACCTGCATATGCAATGGTGGCTCAGGCATGCTGGGAAGGCATCGCTATAATGATATTTGGATCATTTGGTGATGTGGAGTTGCTTAATATTCAAATTATCATTGTTTATTTTTTGAAACAGCAAAACGACAGATTGAAAAACAGTCATATTCCCTCTATCTTATACGTTATTTTGCGTGTCGACCGTGGTACACGGGGAATGAATGAAACTCCCCACAATTAGCCAAATGAGCCACCACTGGTATTTCCCAGAGTACACACATTCATTCTGGCCAATGCAGCTAATTGAACGACAACTTTCTGAACAAATTGACTTCAAATGTGCCAACCACAAGTGACCTGGGGCCTTCCGCAAAAAACGTGAAATCGTTTTGTTACATTAATTTGGGTAGAACAGTGTTTTATTCAGTGAAAGCATGCACGTCGATAATTTACTACGTCTCTTACGTCATATTTATTATTTAAGCTTTCATTAGCTTTCTGTTTTAACTCGGGAGTTTCTCAAATTTCAGTTCTCATGACCCACCACCACAGTGTTATTCTTCTTGAATCCATTGCCTCATTGTTGGTCATGAGAACTCGTTTGAAAAGCTTTAGTTTTTACCCATTGCAACCAAGGCTTCGGTTAACTGTTTGCAACCCATGATGGCAAACATTTAAACTCATACGCTGTGTCTACAAAAAACAACCCCCCCCCCCCCCCCGCGTATAGCCTAAACAGACTGTTGGGGCAAGTGCTGTTTGCGAGCAGCACCTATGAAGGCCGGCACAGCACATGAGGGTGGTGGGTGAGCATCACCACCATGCCCGGCTGCCTTTGTTACCTTAATGGCGATGTTTACGCACCGCACCAGGTACACATTTGAGGCCGAGTCGACCTTGGGGAGGCCCATGACCGGTTCAAATAATCGTAACTGGTGTTGGCCTCGAGCGAGAATCGAACTCAAGTTGCCGGGTTCGTCGTGCAGTGCACTAACTATTGCGTTCCTGTTCCCCATACTAATTACACACACACACACGTGGTATGCAGATATTTTCTTTAGCTAATTAACTTTCATGATGGTATGGTAATAAAAAAGCAAATCGTTCAATTTTACAAATATTACTTTTAATTTGAAAAGCAAAATTTTTCATAAATGTTTTGGATAATCAGCGATGTGTAGCAACATTACAAAACCAAAACGAATAAGATAGCCACGTAAGTTATGAATATTTATGGGGGAGGAAAAAAATATTTAAAACAAGGAAATGTAATGCAGGTAAATCCCGATGTTTGACGAGGACTCCTGCTGCGTCGAGTAAATCCATTACCAAATAATCAACGCGCTCCATTACGCCCTGCTGCATTTTTAAGGCACACACACACACGCAAAATAGCGTGGCATTGGGCCTTATAGCCCAGAGTCTCAGCCGAGCCATTGTGTATCTCGAGTGTTTGTGGCTGTACGGCTACGAGGGGTTATGGCAATGGCTGAAATAATTGACTGAAAAAAAATTGTGCTACATTCCTTCGCTTGTCTCCCTGTTCACGGTCTTCTACTAAGAAGGCCTTAGGGCTGTGTATCGATACACTGGACACCACAGCCTGGTGTCGAACACCTAACATAATCTGTGAGATCACCAGGGAGTGGTTTATTACTGGTGTTGTGTGTGATGTGCACTCCTGAGTGCAGGGTATAATAGCTGTACACCATATCTTGTGGGAAATCGAACCGCGCAAATGAAGTAATTAAATGAACAGATACATTCCCAGACTTGACCTCTGGTGTCTGTGATCTTGGTACATGGCCCGGTATCTCTTAAAAGATGAGAAGGCTCTTTAGCTTTGGTGACGGAGTGGGATGCCCCTTAAATTACCCACCCATTCATCCATCTGCATGGGGGTGTGTGTGTGTGTGTGCAGTGGGGAGCGGTAGTGTAGTGGTTAGCGCGCTGCGCTACCAGCCCGAAAACCCGAGTTCGATTCCCGCTCACGGTCAACATAGATTATCTGAACCGGTCATGGGCCTCCCCTAGGTAGACTCAGCCTCAAATTAGTACCTGGTGCAGTGTGGAAACATCACCACTGGGGAGACAAAGGCGGCCGGGCGTGGTGTTGGCCACCCACCCCCTCGTGTGCCGTGTCGACCTTCATAGGTGCTCACACACAGCACTTGCCCCAACAGTCTGTTCAAGCTATACGGGGGATCTTTGTCTTTGCTGTACGTTTGTGTGGGGTTTCGGCTTCCGCTGGCAACACAATGGCTCCCTTTTTATTTTACGCACGTAGTGGGGAAATGACAGTGCATGCTAGGCATCCCTATGGGGCTGCTAAAAGTGTGGCTTAATTTACGAAGTTCTTATGAGCAGAATATGTGCGTTGTGCTTGTCAATGGACGTATTCCACCTTTGGCTCATGGAAGGGTAGGTTAGTAAGCATTTTTAGCAGCTTAATTGAGTTTGTCTCAAAAACTGTCATCGCACGTGGGAAATCTGTCTATTTAATCGTTGTAATCGCCACGTGGTTCATTACTTTATTGATCATTAACTGTAGATTGAGCATATAGACTTTGGAGTTAATATATTACTAAAGCGCATTTTTGTCTCGCAAAGATGTATTTGAAACTTCAAAGAATAGCAAAGGATATTTTTCCCCCATGTGTTCTTAACGAGTATAGTCCGTGCAGGTACTTGCTTGGCGGTGTAGTGATAAAATTGAGGAGAGAGTTTAAATACTTTTTAGATATGTAAGCGGATGTGATCGTGGCACTGCAGGTTTTAGTCAAATTCAACTCCGAATGGGTTGAAACGTGATGATCAAAGCATTTAGAGAACAGCAAATACAATTTTTCCTCAGACTCTAATTGGTTATCCTACAATAGCCTCGGATACCATTTTATAATATAATTTCATAGATGTGGTTTTAACATAAGCTTAACACAATTACTGTTCATTCTCATCCTTATGTTATGAGACACCCATCATTTGTGTGTTATACATTAATGCGTATAGGTAATGTAATATAATTGAATACCACAGAGGAATTCCCATGATTTTTAGATATGGCATTAATCTCCAGGCTTCGAAATGGCACCTTTGCAAAAGTGGTCAATGCAGGAAGAATTTCACGTTACATAATCATGCCGCAGCGCAGAAATAGAATTAGGTAAGCTACGATTTGGCACCATTGCAAACACCCTGTGCTCGTGTGTTCGTGAATTTTGCACTCCACCGTCCAACGTAAGCCCTCATTTTTAGCCCAAAACCCAACTTAGCGCATCACGAAACTAGCACAGCATCATATCTAAGCCAATAAATATGCCGCTGTGTGGCATATGTTACTGGTGTGGACGTCGTGGGCAATTATGGACTCGAAGGAGGGCTTTTTGGCGTCGCAGACCTGATGGCATTGTTTGTCTACAGTATGCCCGCTTGCCAGCAGCAGCTGCAGAAATAACATCGCTCGTAATTGCCGCGCACGTTCTCCGTGACCACCGCAGCAATTACGTCGGGAAACTCGCTCTCAAGGTGTTCTGTCACTGCGGGCTTTTTTTGCCGAGCTTCTCAAGATTTAAGGCCTTTAATGCGTCCGTTAATTGACCATTGCCGCCAACGTCCTTTGCTCAGTCACCGCGCAGGAAATCTCCCAATTGTGTTTGTTTTGCGTGCGCTTTGGACGTCACCGAGTGGGAAGTGGGGAGGGAGGGAGGACGCCAAAATGCCTTTGGAAACTGATGCTCTTTCCTGGCTTTCAGGGGTCCCAGACAGAGGGACAACAAATCTGGTCCATGGCAGCTGCTGCTTTGTTTTTGCTTGTTTACTTTTTTTTGCCAAACGAATGCAAATTAGTCCGATAATTTAATACCTTATGATAACATGTTACATTCCTTATTCAAATCGTCTCTCTTTGGAACACGCAGGGTATGATTCTATTACTTTAGTGAAGTTGACTATTGGACTGTACAGTCTCAAATCGGTTATCACGCTAAAACCCACCAGCCTGTATTTTCTCCTTTTTTTTACATTTAAATAAGCCACAAAGATTAACACTGCCAGTAAAAATAGAAAAGTACCATTAAATGATAATGTATAATTAATGTTTGTTACAAAGCGGTTTACGGTACCATGTAACTAATTTTATGGCAGCCACTTTATGGAAATCATCCAAGGCATGCAGGCAATGGGATATGAAAATTCTACATTTATCCAAGCAGGTTTTTAAAAGCACGTTTGCACAGTTTGCCCTAAACCTTCAATAATCCAAGCTTGCACCGTCACTGATTACGAGTGCATAAGGGATTCCCTGTTAGTGTGTGCACATGACTGAAGTATACTCACAGGTGTCACCTGAGCCTCTGCAATCTTAGCCTCTCGACGACTGCATCGGAGATAAATTGGAGGCGCATGCATACACGTGTAAACAGAATGATTCCCTATTAAGCCTGGCAAGGCTGACATGGGGATAGAGGGCGGCTTTCGTGTCGATCAGCGGCACGCAATTTGCATGAGCAGGGCCCTCGTAGGAGCCGTAGACGCTGTTGGGAGAGACCGTGGCTGCCCGGTGAACGGCCTGCCGGGAGCCCAGGCACATTGCTGACATCATAAATCACCAAAGAGGCGGTGCATGTGACGAACATTCGCAGCACGTCTGCGCGAAGTCGTCGACAAAAATGCTCTGGCTATACGAGAAGCGAGCTCACAGCCAGAGTATGTGTGCTGATCTGTAATTCAAGCCAGCGATTGATGAGAAAACCGTTATTTGCCTAAAATGGCGCCATTGCTTCATTTTCCCCGCTTGGCGGCCATTTCTGGAAGTTTACATCAAGCCGACTGATTAATCGCAGCAGTAAGCACATTTTCTCCATGGTTGCGGTTTGTTGTGGTGTTTGAAGTTTTTTTACTTATTTGTTTTTTTTCCCCCCTTCATAAAAAGCGCCAATGCCTGTTCATTAGCGGGTAGAGCAGATGTCTTTCTTTGTAATGCGGCCAAGTTTCTCCATATTATCGTAGGCACAATTTATAATGTAAGCACTGAAAGTAAAAAAAAAACTTTCTTTTCAGCTGTGCATTTTATTTAACTGTTAATCATTTAGTTTTTACACGTGCGGTTAGGTCTGCATTTAGTTATTTAACTTAAAAGAATTAACCCTCCAGTGAAAGTGTGCGAGTAAAATTTTTTACCTTGTGGAAATATTTGTTTTCAAAAAATGATGATGAGCCTGTTGTTAATTATAAGGACATTGCGTTTGATTTGAACGTCCTCATTTTATTGTTATAAATGTGGTGTAGTTAACAATTTAACTGTGGTTTGACATGAAAGCTATCAGGTACTCGTGACAACATCTTGAAATAGCAAATGGATGTTTCCTACATTGCCATCATTTGTTGAATCCTCACAAGGTACCACATTCAGTTGTCACTTGTCAATGAGTGTTTAGTAGTGTATGTACAATACCAATCCTTTCAACAGGAATATTGCCAGGCTTCAGATGTATAAAATCTGAATTTGCTCGAATATCCTTTTCCTACATTCTTTCATTCACATTGCAATATTTATCATTTTTTTCGTTTCATGTTGAAAATTGCTGGCAATATTAAATTGAAATTGGTTGCCATAAATGAGTATTGCATTATATACATAAATATAACTTGTGCATTTAATTGTGCTCTTTATATAATAATTGTTAAATTGCACAAGGTGTCATGTGGCTGTATGTCCTAAGAAGATGCATTGGAACCTTAATAAAGATGATACTGCGAGGAAAACTAAGGGAAGAGGAAGAAAACAGATCAGTTGGTGGAATAATGAGCAGTTACATGTATGAATGTTGAACTTCTTTCGCACTATACAAAGCCAACCATGCCAATCAGAGGTGTGAATGAGACTCCATGAGACACTAAATAGATAAAATTGCAACCCTTTTATATTTCATCACTCATCACAATACGACTGCAATTCCGCATTAGACCCTGTCATGCACAACAAGAAACATTTAGATTATTGTACAAGCTAAAAATTGCAAATTTATATCATCAACTGAGTCAGGTCCTTGAACACTGCTCATCGCTAAATATTTGTTTGTTGCGATGCTTTTTTTAGCAAGTAGTTGCACAGTGGAAAGGGTCGCCTTCCGCTTTTTTAATTAGCAGGCTCAGACTGAGCGAGTGATGGAATTGACCACACAAGTAAACTTCGAACGCAAGGATGCTGCAAGCCACGTGAGCGCTGCAAATACCCTCACTTACATGTTTAAACAAAATTAATTTCCGCGTGACTAGCTCGAGTTTATTTCAGCCAACTGAAAGATGAAGGCCCTGGTGGAGTTTCCAATCGTCAACATTACTTGCGTTGATTCTTAATCCTTGTTTTTTTTAAGTGACTTTTTTTTTATTGTATACACAGGCACAGTGTCCAATGCTGTTGCGCCCCCCCCCCCCCCCCTGAGCAGTGTTGCTGACATTATTGCTAGATTTTTTTGTCTTTCTCCCTCTTTTTCATTCATGAAGAGGAGACTCCTCCTGCCCTGTGGTGTTCACTGCCAGTCTTGTGCTCCACGAGGGGATTTAAAACGCAGTCGTCTAATCCCCCCCCCCCCACCTCTTGTCTTCATTAAAAAAGGCCAGGCTACCCATGCCAAATGGTGGCACTCAGCCACCTGCATCGGTTAGATGACTGCTTGTTTTGCAGTAACTTCCACTTTTTGACTGGGACAAATGGAAAGTTTTTTTGTCAAAAATAGTTATGTATCTTATCTACCAGCAGCACAGAGGTTACTGAAATAGAAAAGTTAAAATCGCATGGAATTTAACGTGTGATATTTATAACGCACTTTTTTCCTCTTTGAGAAAAATACCGTGGTTCTGTGCTGTGTAGCTCTCCGGCGTGTTTTGTTTCAGAGGGGAAATGTGGAATATGTCGAACAACAATAACCTGAAAATACATTGGATTAATACGTGTACATATGGACATTAAGAAGCCCAGATTACTCTTCTGCAAACGAGTATAACAATGTTTATTAACATCTCCTGCCTCTGTTGCCTTGGTGGATTGTAAGCCACGAACAATGTTTGATTGGTAAAGGTAAAACCGGTCTTGGGTTTGCCTTGTCTAAACAAAATGCCGTTCAAAGACATTGGAAGGCCCGAATGCTACAAATGTAGCAACATTGTTCTTTTGAGCATTGTGTGAACTTATACTCCTGCAAAAATGATTAAGCTCAGTGCAACTGTTAAGCACCAACCCTATGGTTTGCGAGTCCAAATGGATCAATGGAAACTCCAGTTGTCTGCGGGTCGATGCTTCCTCTTCTCTGGTATATCCATTAGGATGCGTCACCCGGAAGTGTCGAGCAATTCCGTGTTGGCAATTCTATGGAAATAAGCCGAGATGCGTGGCAATTTCATAATATCTGCCTTTATTACACACTTGTGTTCGCCTTGGAGTTGTTTTCCCAACTATTAGCATACGACCTACTCTTGTTTATCCATGATTGGTACTCCCAGCACATCAATGAGGAAAATAGGAGTTCCACTTTATTGACACATTTGGTCTCATTAGAACCACATTGACCATCTGTGATATTGATTGGTTGTCCTTATACATCCAAGGAATAAAACATGTTTGATAATGTTTAGAAACTTCAAAGATTACAACAAAGCCCCTTTTTTTGCTCTTTAGCACTGCAACCCAAAATCAATTGGTAGATGAACATCTTCTTTATTAACGACTTGGTTTTCATTACAGCGTGATTTTCTGTGCTGTAATTGGCTTCTTGCTAGAAAGTGATAAAAAAAATTGTTTTTATCCATATAGAGTATTTCCCAACATCAATTCTACACATTTTGTCTTCAAATAACGAGGATTTTTTGCTAATATTGCATACATTTAACAAGATAAATTCTGATATTTCAATGTTTTGCTAAGTGTGTTATATAATGTTAAATTGGTATCTTAAAATTGTCCATTGATTACACTGTAACGTTTTTTTGTTCATGGGTAGTAAGTGTTATTTCCTAATTGCTTATGCCTCAAAAGTACAGAAAATGCCTCTTATTCCCCACAAACTTTGCTTTTGTGACCAGGACAGTGATATTTTGAAATTGACCTTTTTTCAATGAGAAAACGTGGTGTGCATTTGTGTCATTCCTTCACGTAAAGTCCTGGTCACAAAAGCAAAGTTTGTGGGGAATAATAGGCATGTTCTGTACTTTTTAGGCATAAGCAAATTAGAAAATAACACTTGCTACCCAGGGACAAAAGTCGTGTTACATCGTGTTTTTTCTGTTCCATTCTGGCTTCAAACTTCTATCACTGTGCTCATAATTTGAATGACATGTGCGTTTCTTGCACTGGTTTGTATTGATCAGCTTTATGCTTTCTGGCTATAGATGCTAACATCTTTTCCATTTTTAGTATTTTCAATTTAATTGTGTAAAAAATAACGCATCGGGGAGTCGGCTTGCCACTAATTTTGATGATGAAATCGTTTGCTATTGCGGTACTCTTTTCTCTTTGTACATTGCGCTTAATTTGCGCAATAGAGAAAGTGAACTTTTGGGTCCCCGTTCTCTTGGAAGTGTATATTTGTAGAAATACATTTATGCAAAGAGGGGGGGGAGGGTGGGGGAGGTCATAGCCGGAACTCCATTCCTATACACAAAAAACACACATAATAGGCAACAACGTGAATGTCGGCTGCGCAAGGTAAACCGTGTGGAATAAAAATAGATGTGGTACCCAAGTGAACCTAAGTTGGAAGCCCTGCGGGGTGACGTGCGGAAACAGAACGTGTGTATTTTTTTTCCCCCTCGTTTGGTCGAAAGAGTTCACTCCGATGTGATGCCTTCAGCTCCGCTACCGATTTATGCGTAACTGTCGCGACCTGTCTTTTGTGGAGAAAAGTGTGCCAGCGACTTGTGAAGGCGTGCAACTTTTGCCAGCTTGTGCAGGGGTGAGAGCCACAATTGTTTAGGTGTCGGGCTTTAATGCTTCACACTGTGAGCGTTTACCTGGCTAAGGCCATCTTATTTAGAGGTGATACAGTTACGCTTCAGTTGCAGATCAAGAATGGATTTTTTTAGCGAATTGCTTTGCCCAATAAATAAAGTTTGCTTAGGCACGCACACATTTCACAAAAGCCCTTTGCTCATCTCTTTCCACTTCGACTCACAGCCTCAGCAGTTTGTTAACCTCAACCCAAATGCGTTAAAAGTAATTGTGCGGGAATATACGACTATTACCATTGCTCTCCATTCTTGTAATGGGATGATATGTTTACATTTCTCACTTTACTCTGATTACTTTATCGATTCGACTCTTATGAAGGGTGCATTTGTGGAACTGCTGGTATTTTGAAGTATGGGGATTGGCTTGGTCTTTAACACAAAATTGTGTACATGGGCTTAGCAATTGTTTGCTTAATTTTCCAGCTGTTTCTAAATGGTTTTTGCACGTGCATGTGCACTTCTCAGAAATCCTATACAAAAAGAAAAAGCCTTGAGTTAGAATATCCCAAAAACAACTTTTACCAGTGACACCTTGATTTACCACTACATATAAATTACAGAGAAGACATATTTTGAAAAGTAAGCTATCAATAACTAGATGTTTTACCGTTACATTTTTATGAAACTTTTGAATCTAGAATATTATTCACATGTTATTTGCAGCGGCTTTTTCAGTATTGGTTCCAATTTCTAATTTAAGCCTAAATTAAGAAATAAGCATTAGAATTCTTCTTAAACCTAGTGCTAATGTTAACTCCAGCCATGACCTTATAGTCTTAACTTGAACATATCATCGCTGCTGCTGAACCTGTGCTAAAGACAAACGTAGACCGTGAGTTGGAAATGTTGGAGATGACCAGACGGGTTAAGCTGGTGCAGCCAGGGGCATGGATGAATAGGGGAGAGTCCATATGGTGTAGTATTTTTAGTTTGTTGTCCTTCCCGCTCCACACCTCCGTTTAGCTACGTACAGTGCAAAAGAAGTTCAACGTACACACATTGTGTAAAGGACAACAACAGACGGGGCAGTTTAACCAAATGGAGAGTGAGTAAAAGAAAGAGAGCGCAGAAGAGAGTGTTGAGCAGAGAGAGTGCAAACTCTTTGGGTGGCGTAAACTGTGTGTGGGCACGAGTGGGGCAAAGCAGGCCGTCTGAAACACGGGGAAAGGCACGCGTTGGGGGGGGGTGGGGAGATGGGCTGAGGGAGAGAAGAGGCCCTGGCGTGTTTGCCCAGACCCCGGGTCTGGCGGTGTCGCTTGCCGCTTTGCTGGAGGGGGGGGGGGTAGCCGACGCGGACGTGATTGTTTGTGACGTGCCTGCAGGGGTTGAAGCGGCCGGCGCAGCTGTTCACTTGACTGCCAGCCATTCTGGAGACTGACTGGTGTGACGCTCGCATGCGTGTGTGCGTGCGCGCTCGCTCGCTTGCTTCCTTAGCACGCACATGCGTGTGTGCGTGCGCGCTCGCTCGCTTGCTTCCTTAGCACGCACATGCGTGTGTCTTGCGTGTCTGCTGCTGCTGCTGCGGTGGTGGGTGGAGAAGGGCGTTTCGTTGGCACCGTTTTTCAATTCGTGCTCGGAGGGCCTGTAACGAGGCCGAGGAAAAGTGGCATATTTTGTTTTATTCAGGCAGCCACCTTCGAAAAACGATGTTTGTAAGACGTAACTCAAAATTTACTTGAAGATGTTTGGGAAACACTTCTCAAGCTATTATCTGTTGAGATGGTTATTGTTTTTTTACCGATGATGACTGGCTACAAACATCGTGTGGTGGATTGAGCCTATACATGTGTGTTACTGCTGAGAATTCTGTTCAGATTTGTCTTCTTGCAGGATGTTTAAGAATGATATAATTGCAAATATTGCACTGTCCTGATTTTATCCCTGTGATATATGGCATTATAGTGATTCGAAATTCTTATATTGATATGATAGATCACTGTATTGATTGTTTTATATAATACATCTACTGTCATAAGCCGATATGCAACCCTTTTGGAGCACCTATGAAGTGAATGTAGCTATCTAGCAATCTTTTTAACGCTCATAAATAAGTTAAGCTTATGCGTCAACACTCTTCTTACTATCCCTTTATTTGTGCGGCTATCTTAAACCTGTCAGATCGACTAAAGTGAAAGCGTGCGGACAGACAGCGCCACTAAGTGGCATTTAAGCTTCTAGATACTGCTTGTAGGAGCCGTTGCTGATAATGCACTTGACAGCGATTGTCATGATCACTGTAGCGACGGCGCCGGTGAAGGTTGTCTGTCAGCGGATGTATTGAAGCCGAGCTTGACGCGTCTGCTCGTTGTGTGTCCACGTCTCTCTTTGTAGCCTGGGATGCTGGGGTCGGAGCTGGGCATGACGAGCCCAGGGCCCATGTCTCCGCATGGAAAGCCAGGCTCCCCTTACTACCCGTTTGTCGCCACGAACCCCCGCCGGAGACCTCTGCCCGACTCTCCAGGCATCGGTAAGTACCGCGCGTGTTGCGCGCACTCACTCTGCGCGACGAGCAAGCTGCCGACTGGAAGCTACAAACTCGGGATGCATACACAGGGCACGCCGAACTCATTACGCACCAAGTGTTGGCCACAAATAAACCATCACACAAACTCCGGTCATCCTCGCAGCAGCGGCTGCTTTTGGATAAGCATCGAACAAAGACGGTCAACGCATCGCGTGCTTTCATAAGCGCTTCTGCAGCCGTCTGGAACACCATTCCAATATTGGGAAGCCACTTTTAAATCTAGATATGAAACTCATTTCTTCATAATTGATTTTTGTATTTAGTTTGTTCTTCTCCCACAACTGCAATTAGCACGGTTGGCTATGTACAGTGCGAAAAAAGTTAAGCATACATAAAAACACAAAACTAAACTACCACCACTCTGAAGTAGATCTCCTGTTTGGCCTTGAACTCTTGTGTGGCTAATACTATTAACAAGCACTTGTTAATGTTGGCATGGCACTTAAGTGGGCAGTGCAGCCAAGACCCATGGCTGGCTGTCTTTTTTTTCCCTCGCCATATTGCAGATGACCAGACCTGTACCAGGTACTTTCAGACCAACTAGTACAGTGAAGTATGATCAAGCAGCTCCCCCATGACTGATGTGGCTTTTTGGAGGCCATCATCCAGCAGTGGATTGACAAAGGGATGAATGTTATTATTCTTATGGGAAAAAAATTCTGACTAATAATTATTTCCTCGTGCACAGCTCTACGATTCACGCACGCAGAGGCTTTTGCACACAACCTGTGTGGGGGAGCATATTCTACCGAGCCAACCCGCACAATGGAAAAGGGCCAAAGTGGATGGGGGGCAGGGGTGGGGGGGCCACAAGAGCTCAGTATTTTTTATCCACATGCCGATTCACGGCATTCAGCACCTCGGTGGGTGGGGGTGGGGGCAGGCTCACAATCGTCAGTGGTGTGGGATGGATACGGAGGCCCACTCCACACTCTTCAGAATTTTAGAATCAGAATATTGATTCGTACTGGAGGCATCCGATGAACTATATAAAGCTCTTCTGTGGGGGCGGGAAATAACGTTACAACCACAAACAATGTAAGAACATGATAGTCGTCGAAAGTACAAGGAAGGTCAACAAATAACCCAAATACATACAAATCAACTAAACCATCCCCATCCTCCCAGACAAAGCCCACTGAGGTATTAACTTATTTTTCAGAAGCGACCTGGCCCCAAATAATAGCTCGCCAAAGTGGCCCTTCCTTTGGACATTTTTAGCAAGGTATGCAGACTACATTCTTAGCACCCCCCCCCCACCTCCCCATAAGCCAGTTTATGATCGTGGTTAAAGGTTAAATATCTGGAACATTTATCACAGGTTTCAATGGAACTTGATTTTGTCAAATCAGTAAAGGATGGGTTTATGAAGCACTAGATTACGTACTTTGCAGGCACGGTCAACTCAAGTGTCAATAATCAGATGTTTCGGCGAGAGCAATGTGCTTTAGCTTTATGGCCTTTGAGTATGGTACGAATTTCCTAGCAAGATTGGCTCGGTGACTTGAAATGTTGGGATGGATGTGACGACAAGATAGCATTGTAGATGCGCTTGAGATTGGGAGCCTGATGAGTGGCGCACATAAACCGATGGAGGAGAGCAGGCTGCTGAGACGGGCATTGGAATGGCACCAAGAGGTTGGCGACAGGAAGATAAGAGACCTTCAGCCAGATGGTGGGCATGGTGCTATTAGAGCCGTTCAAAGTGGTCAGGTGTTGACTGTGCAACAGTTGCTGTATGGTCTGACAGAAGGGAGGAAGTCATGATGAGGTATGTTGGCACCAGCGGCTTTCGCTGCGATGTCTTGACCTTGACTTTACAATGCTCTGTATATGGACACAGGTGTTTGTTTATTGATTTATTAATCCAGCTGGCCATGATTGGGCAAGGACATTGTCCACTTTTCGCCTGGGCAACCGGAGGGCACAGACTAGGTGTGTCCGCGTGTATACACGACAGGATGGCGATTGTGCTGCGTTGCCGTGGCTCTCGGCACCCCATTTGCCACTCGCATAGAGGATTGGGCTACGTGTGGAGCAATTTAGCACTTTGTGGGAAAACTCCATGCAATGCAGAATGGCTCTTGAGGTGGTTTCGGCCACTTGCACATACGCATGTGAATAGGTGTGTGTGTCAGGCAAAGCGCAGTCTGGATCAAACGGCACCGTTTTTTGGGGGTGGGGATTATGCCATTATCTTGTGACGCTGGCCCCTTTTCCCTCCCCCCCCAACCCTACTCTGGGATTGGTTTGCAGAGAGCTCAGCTCGGTATTCATAGTGAAATGGTGCCAAAATTTGCTTGGGAAAAGTGAGAAATGGTCTCTGTGGAAAGTGTCGGGCCCTTGATTGTGTCTGAGCAAAGGGATATTCTTTTTCACTCTCTGGTTTTAAATTGCAAAGGTCTCGATAGTATAAGGGAACCACGTATTTCCATTTTAAATGAACGCACACATTTTTGCCTGCCATTTATTGCCAATGATTTAATTATTTCAGTTCAGAGACCTTTATTCTCTTTAGTACCTGTCTGTCACCATGCCAGTCTCCTCCTAGTGCTCATCATAACCCACGTGGGCGAATGTTAAATTAGACGGTGGAGTCCCACTCGGTTACGCGACTTGCAAAACAGCCCAGTTTTTCAGAGTCGTGAGCTTGACTTGTGATGCCTCCTTATCGCCATATCGCACATCCAGGCTGTTTGTTTAATTCCCCTTCTGACTCGCATGCCTTGCTGAAAGAACCACGCTTGAGCTCAGTGTGCCGAATTTACATGCATAGCACGTGCAAACCATGCCACTTTGATCCCTCCTTTGCATTGACAATAATGCTATCTCTAAATTATCAGTCATGTAAATCCCTTGTTTAAAAATATTTCCAGAGGGCCAGTGTTATAATAGGCATGGTTGAAATTTTAATAGAGGTTGTTGTTTTTTTGTGGGGTGTTTTTTGTTACCCATTATCAGTCCGGCAGCACGGCTGATAATTTGATAAGCATACACATATTATAACGTACCATTTTGAACAACTCTCTACTGTCGTGGCAGAATGCCATTTTTAATAGTGCAGCTTGTATTTACTGGGCCCTCAGTCACCGTTGCATGAGGTTGGCAAGCCGCTATTGGCCGAGCGGTTTGCCTCTCATTACCGCCCTGTCGGTGTTGCCGCTGACTCATTGATGAGCCTCGGAAATCACTGGATGCGGAGTTTCGGGAAAGTATGGCTTGGACCCATTCCTGCTGGCCCACGACGCCATGCTGGGAGGCCCAATGTCGTGGCACAAGTTAATAACAACTGGCACCCTATTCTTCTACGGCCAAGGGGGACCTGAGACAGAGCCCACCAAACTCTTTCTGGTGGTGCTATTTTCGAACGCCATTGGCCAAGGCCGCACGTATTGCTGCAGAAAGGGCCTTTCAGAGGTTAATACTTGGTTCCTTTTAAAATCATCCATATTGCGTGTCATTGTTTTCAGCGATTGTCTATTTTCGTGCTGTGCTTGCTCGGCTCAGATGTTGAGACCGAAACGGGGAGGATTTTTCCACAATTCTGGCTGTTGCCTGATGAGGCTGGTGGTAATTACCGGCGACGTCGTATTCAAATTGTCAAGGTTGTGAGTTTTACTCTCCAACACATCGGTATGCTGAACTAGTAACTAATTGGTGTGTATTGTTTATGTGACAAACCTTACTAATTGGCTGTGTCAGGTGGTGGCGGGTTTAACGATATATTTAAATTTATGCCATCTAACCCAAAAAAAACTCATATGGAGGATATTGGTCGGCGAAAGCCTACGTGTTAAACTGATAGCAGTGTTTATTTTAGGCAGCTACATTGCCTGATTTATGGTGTATATTCTGCTGAGTCATGGTGCACGGTCACTGATTCAAGTAAGTCCACAGCTAGCCATTAATTGATTTGGGGAGTTTAAAAAAGCATCAACCTGCTGTAAAGTGGATATTAAAAGCGCCTATTGCATCATTCACAAAAGTGTGGGCAAATTCTAGTTAATATAGTTCAGAAATGGAAAATTCAAAAGCACAACTGCCCCTGCATATCTTGTTCTCACCATGTTTTCGTTACAAGAGATCATCTGAATGGCCTCATACATTAGAAATATACTTTGGAATTTAGTGCATTGTTTGAATGGAATTGTTTGCTCTCTGTTGCAGATGTTGCAAGTAAGAAGATCAGGAAGATTCCTCCAGGGTTACCATCCTCTGTAAGTGTTGCTTTTTCTCTTTATTATCACATGTAAATTTGTCTTATTTAAAAACAATTTGTAAAGGACTTAAAGACACGATGCCTTTGTAGGAAGCCGATGGAACTATGCACGTGTACATCTAGATTTAAAACGAATTTCTTTTGAACTGCTTTTTGTGTTTAGTTTGTCCTTCCTCCGCACCTCCGATTAGCACGGTTGGCTATGTACTGTGCGAAAGAAGTTCAACATACATGTATATACAAAGACATCCATACAAACTATTCCATGGTAGGTTGTTTGCATTTTGAAAAGCACTCCTTACTGGAGACTGGTCACAGGATGTAAGTGTGCACACATCGTTCAAGTCATGTGTGGATGAGCAGGTCCTCAATCTGTTGAGACCCGATCCTCCCCAGCCTGTGATCTCCATAAATACTTGGGTCCGCCCATCAACCTCCCGCCGACGAGTCTATGCTGCCGCCGCGATACCGCTGAGTGCACCGAGCCCGTCGCAGATGTTCCGGTGACATCTGCGAGACTTGCTTGATGAATGGAAGCCGCTGCCGCTTACGTGTGAGCGCGCACGTGTATGTGACAGTTTGATTCTGCATCTCTGGGAGGGTATGAAATGCAAAGCCTGGTATATAGGAAGTCGTTGGCCGAATCTCGACGCTGACGCCTGTATATTTTGGAGTTTGCATATTCTCCCTATGGTCGCTTGGATTTTTCTCCGGGTCCTCTGGTTGTTCCCTCTGCGTTTAAAAACATGCGTTTAGAGGATTTTGTTTGCTCTATAAAATTCTACATGATGTTAAGCCACTTGGTTAAGCTATCGTTTATCGCCAGGTCGCTTCTGAAAAAGAGCTCGATAGCTCAGTGTGCCTTACCTGGTAAGATAAAAAAAACTAGTTTATAGAAGCCGAGAGGGGCATCTGCACCTTGGTGAAGCTGCTCGCCCCTTCTTCTTGCCACGGGCATCGCGAGTACGATGAGGGGGGTGGGGGGGGGGTGACAGGCAGTATTGCGCATCACGGTCATGCGGGGTGGGGGGGGGGTGCCCGCACCGTGATGTTGCCCCACACCCTCTCGCCGGGGCGCCCCTCTCCAGCCTTTGCTACCGCCACTACCCTGGCATCGACCGGCGGCCTCCTCCCGCGAGGGGATGGGGGCCTGTCAGGCCCAATCTCCTCCTAGGGCCCGCTGTTTGATGTTTAATTAGTTATCATGTCGTGGAACAGGAGGACAGGCAGAGATTAATCGCCCGGAATCTGACGAGATTTACATTAATATTAATAATAATCCCCTGAGTGTGGGCTTGCGCTAGGGCTGCGAGGGGGTGGTGTCAGGATTCGGAATACGTAAGAGGCAGGCCTTAATGGCCTCTGTGGGCCGGTTGGTCCTTTAATATGTATATGAGGCTCCAGGCAGCTGTTACAGCATGGCAACCCGCAGTATTCTAGCACGTGCATACAGTAACAGCCACTAAACCTTGTTTAACCTTTGGTAATAGAGAATTAATTACAAGCGAAATTGCTGGAGGAGAATAATTGTCATGGCTTTGTTATATTAACTAACAGCCGAAATTTATTACCCATGCATGATCTTGGTGAAGATGCAAAGCTGAGCTTTATTAAGGGGTGGTTGGCAGGCAGATTTGTAAAATGTTATTCATTGTTAATGTCGAAACATTTAAATGTATTCATCTCCTTTAAACTACCCCCATCACATACATAGTGTGCACTGCTGTCATACATTTTGTACGTAGGCAAAAGGTTTTCATGAACCTAAAATACAATCTGCAAAAAAAATTACTTGGATGAAATCATACATTTCAATTGTACCTTGGTTGGAGCATTGATGCAGTGGTTCGCTTACTGCTACATAAACTCTACAACCAGAGTTTGATTCCTGGCCATGGCTAACATTGGTGTTGAGTGAAATCCGAACCAGTCCTGGCTCCCCCCCTTCAATCTGCTTTGACCAACATGGTGAAGTATGGTCATACAAATCTCCAGGATAGACATGTGTTAGCGAGCTCTTCATCTGGCAGTGGAATTTTTTTAAAGGCTTTCATGATATACACATTATTTTGTAACTTTAGTCAACGTATAGTTTGTTAAAAAACAACTATGTTTTTATCTTGCATTGTTGATTTAGTGGAGGTGATTTTAAATATAATATGAATTCAAGAAAAATACATGCAAATTAAAATTTTCAGGCCTTCTCAACAATGTCGAAACATATAATGTGACTCTATGCAAACTCGGCAGCACGTATTTCAAGGAAAAATGGTAATGCACTTTATTTAATGTGGCTTTATATTGAGGGAAATGAAACCATCAGCTATTGTTATTGTTAAATGTGCAGCTGCGCTAAACTTTACACAGATCTACAAACCATTGGCTCTGAAAATGAACAAAAATGCATAAAACATTAAATACCTTCTCTCAGGCATGGCACAGTCTTCCCTTCAATCACGCAGTGCGATAAAATATACAAATTAAAAATGGCCACTAAGGAACATTTTCTCATGCACAGAAATAACTTTGTATTTAAATTACACTTTATAGGTTATCTACTTCTTGAACGAAGTTATTAAATATTTAAAATAAAAGTGCTGCCGGGAACCGGTGGAGCGTGCACGCCTGTGTAAATGAGTATCGCTCGCAGATTCTTAGCCGAAGCTTGGCTCGTATTCCCCCGCAAGCATGCGCAGAATGCTCGCGTTGCGGTCGAGTGTCGGAAATCGAACTGCCGCTCCGCGCCTCGGCAAAGCGAGCTGCGGCGCGGAGGGGGTGGCAAGCCCCCGGCATCGTCGCTACACCGAATCGCTGCGAAAGGGTCCTCTGGGCCAGAATCAACGAGCAAGCGCGCACGCGGCTCTGCATCGCCGTGTGGGCCCCGTGCGCCGTTGTTGGCTCGTGAAGCGCGCGCTCGCTCGCATATTTGTTCAAGCATCGCGCAAGACGTTGTTGTTGTTGAGAGAGAGCTCCGGCGGAGATTGTGAGAACCAGCGGAGGGGAGAGTGCGGTTTAGTGTGCGGAGTGCTGTCGTGCCATTCCAAGCATACCCTTCCCAAACCTCAAATGGTGTTTGTTAAATGAGGGGAATTTAGGTTAATGTTTGGAGTATTTTATATATAATGTATGTGGTTTAGCGTGTGCGTGTAATTCCCCGTGCACAAGTGAACTCGACGGCGTGAACTTGTTTACTTTGGAGCATTCAACTGGAATCTGAAGAAATGTAGGCATATGTAGGTGTACACTGTGCATGCGTAAGTAATTGGGAAAATTTAGATTTTAAAAAAATATCTAAAATGTCATGCATTTTGTTCAGTTTTTCACATTAACATTACTAATATGTTTTAATCTTCAGCAATGTATTTTAATTGTGTAACTGAAGTGAACACATGATCTACCGATAATATCTGAAATAATTAAAGTGCAGAAATGGGAAAAGTGAATTGTGGCCCGTTCTTACGAGTGGCAGCAACAAGCACAGCTCCCGTCTCGTATTGTGCTGCTTAATGTCTAAAATCATTTCCAATTTGTGGGTCATTACCTTTCAGGTTTGTGAGAGAAAGAAAGTGTGGGTTTTTTCCAATGCCCCAAATATTACAATCGGTCTTTTGTTCAAATGACCACAAGGAAACTTGACCATGGGCACATCCTATGGACTCTAGCTCCCTCTACTGGTTAATGCCTTAACACAATGTAAGTGCTCAGTGCACGCTCTCGTGGCAGAGTGAAAACAACCAAATGTAGAATAAAACTTGATTTGAAGCTTTTGTGACTGCAGGAATTACTCTTTGGTTCTTTCCGTAAAGTCACGTAGAAAGAAAATAGTTACTTTACCGAAAGAACCAAAGAATAAATGTATAATAGTTATAAACTTTACATTTTCGTATTGTAAGTGATGTTGGCCTATATTTTTTGCTGGTTTTCTGTTGGCCATTGCGAGATGTAAATAGAAGGGTCCTGGTTCACAATCTCTCACTATCCGTTATTTGCACCTCCCACTGCGTCTCGTGTTATTATTGTCCGTAGCAGCACACTATCGCCGCATAGAAAACAGCCGAAGCTTTGTGTTGTCATTGCTCGCTGGAGACACCGAAGAAAAAAAACATTCTCTGAAGCAAAGACTTTCTTGACAATTCAAATCCATTCCCGTCAGCCGGATAATCCAGCGTAGATCTTCCAGCGGGTTGTTTTTTCTTTGCTTTGCGTGTCAGGTGTGGCCAGCGAAATGAATTGTAAATTGGCTGGAAAATGGACAGGCGGTAAAAATAATTAACTGTTGGGCGCACGTGATGTGTACACGCTGGGAAAGCTGGACCAGTTCTTATGATTAAGCAGGGTGGCATTCAGGCACCCCCCCCCCCCCCCCCCGAAAGCAGGTTTCTGTACGCAGGTGCACAGAGTAAAAAAAAGTCGTCCTCAAGTGAAATTTAAAAACAAACATCTGTCCTTGTGACTTCATGTGGTTGCGTGCCGATTCATAGCGATGCTGTTTCAAATAGTATATACTATGCATATAGTATGTTAAAATGTTTTGTTGTTGTCAAACCCATATGTTTTTTACACTCATTGATGTTAACTTTAAAAAAAATGTGCAATCGGTATCATTAATAGTATTAATCCAATATGAACATTTACTAAAAAATAGCGTGTTATATGTTTGAAATTGATACTTAATGTTACCATAGTGTGGAATGGTGGTGCAGTGATTATCACACCGCTATTCCTGGCCATGGCAAACATTAATGGCAACCGTTAAATGAACCGTCCTCAACCCCCCTTCACCAGTGGATCAATATTTATTTAATGTGCCAATACCACCCTCAATAAAGGAGGCCTCAGTGCACATTACAGCAAAACGGGGAAGGTGCAGGGGCATAGAGCAGCAACAGGAGTGGGGTGAAATGGAACTCGGCACGACCTTCGCGGCTATCGCAGAGTACTGACCAGCGTGGTAAAGTCTGGTCATAGAACCACCATGTTCACCACAGCATTTGGTGGGCTCTTTCATCCGGCAGTTGATTGACCAAGGGATGAACGTTGTGAATAGCTTTTAATTAAACCACAAATGGAGTTTAGGTGAATATGAAATTAAATGTGCTGAATGAACATTCTGTCCTCGTTCCCTTCACTTTCACTTCTCGCATATTTAGCTCATTCACTCCTCTGTGTCACTCGGATTTAAACAATTCATAATCAGAACGCGTGAAGGGAACATTGTGCACTTGAGCATATTTCACATAAAGAGCTCTATACGAGTGAAAGCGGATGATCATGGTTGTGTAAACTATGGCCTCTAAAACCCGAGAACACCATCAACCACCACGGTGATTATAACATTGTACATTTTGGCAAAAAAAGCAAGCAATCAAGCTAAATTGTTTTATCCATTTCAATTCACCGCAGAGCCTTACCCAAAAAAAAATGTTGAACTGTTGAGCGGCCAACTGGCACCGGGGGGGGGGGGGGGGGGGTGCTAAAATGCTTTGTGCATTTGTATCAAATGTTTACATGTAACATATACATGGGGCTTTGACCTTGCTGGGGGGGGCAGTGGGGAAATGGAGTGACTGGGGGGGGAGGGGTGTCCCGTCGGTCCCAATTTTGAGTGACAGTAGCCGTGTGTCGAGACTGAGCCACTGACCCTCTCTCTCTCTCTCTGCCTTCTCAATGGGCTTCCTCACAAAGACTGCTTTGTACCGAGTCATCCCTCCACCCTCCCTGGGGACATGTGCTGGCAGTGCTCTCTCTATGAAGCAGGGTTGGGGTACGGGGTGAGTGGATATGAAGGGGGTGGGGGGGGGGGCTCTGAGAGATGATGGTGAGGGGTTACGAATTGTAACTTAGAAGCCACGCGAGGGGGAAACGGGTTACGTGAATTGACGGTTGTGTTGTCAAGCGACTGGTTTGTCCGCTCACTGTATGCGTTACGAACGCGGCCAGCAGTGCGGAGCAGCAGTTGCTCATTCGCCGCGGATCTCCCTTGCAAACTCGCCGGTAACTGGCTAAACGGGGCTTTCCATGTAACAAATAATCATTGATTCACCAAATTGTTCGAGGAATGATTGTCTGGTTCAGCCTGTTAATTTGAAGCAAAAGATTTACGTCCACCTCATGTTCACAACAGCAAAAAAGTTAACGGCGAAAGGTTTCTGATCCATGACAGCGCACACTTGGAGGTTGCGCGCGCTTGTTAGTACCCCACGAGTAATCCAACGAGAGTGCCTGGTGTTCCGCAACGGTGTTCCGCCTTGGTGAAGCCGTCGTGCGTGCTGTGCGCGCGTGCAGCAAGCGCACGTTGTTGACACGACGAGTGAAGTTTCCACTTTCACAGCCAGATTGCAGAGGGTGCCTTGAGCGCAGCGTTCCCAAAATCGAGAGCGTGTCATCAGTTTTAAGCACGTGTTGGGACACTTGCGTGCAGTGTCTCTTTGCCCTGAAGATTCTGCTGGAAGGCAGGCCTTGATATGCTTTGGCTGTCGGCCGCGTGGCAGCGTCGTGCCCTATGGCTGCGTTTGCCAAATCTGCTCCGATGTGTTTTTTGGTTGTCCCGTCAACGTATTCATTAGATTAGCAAAAATTACACTTTACTTTTATTCTGCTCATATTTACCTTAGGCCTGACTTTGACAGCCCCCATAAATTGGAACAAAGGCAACAGCAAAAAGTGTGCAAAGAAAAATGAAGAGATTCTTGGAATTACACTGAGATCCAAAAAGGGGGGAACGCACAGATCAAGGAACAAACACAAATTCGACTTCATTCTGTACTCGTAAGAGAAGTCGGTAGGACACACCGCTTGAAGGGGATGGTGGCTGATGGACGAGACTGGTGATGGAATGACGGCCAAAGCAGACAACGCCCCCGAGATTACGATTGCCATGGAGATGGGGCGATGAGATCATATTGCGCAGGAGGAGGGGGAGATGCATTGTGGCATCGTGGGGCCATGTGGGATGGGGTAGGAAGGAAGGCCGCCGTATATCAGTGAATAGAACGTGGGCGATGATGATCATGAGTATTTTACTGCAGTATAGGTAATTACAGAAATAAACAACAAAGGTCCATTATCATTGCGTTAACATATTTTACATTTAACAATAATGCAAAAAGTAATACTTTTTTTAATTGGTATCTATAATTGCGAAAAATACAAATAAACTTGCAGATATGTTTCATCTTTATAATAAGTACCGCATCGGTGAGCCATACCCATTCACTTGTGAAACTGTGAGTAATTTAAAGGACACAGTTTGTATATTTTGCACTTTTACAATCCTAGGTTACGTTGTTTGTGGTCATTTAGCTAACCGGGTGGTGTTGGCGCGCGTGCGCCTGTAATCCAGCGCTGTGGAGACAGCGAGGGCTGATGGATCACATAAATGTTGTGAAACTCCCTTCCCGTGGGCGTCGAGGTGCTCATACCCTAGTTTGCCAGGAGGAGACAGTACAGCGAGTGGACTAATCGCCATCTGTTACCATCTGTATGGGGATATATTTGGTGCCCCCTCGCACGCAAGGGGTTTCTTCAGGTGCTCCGGTATCCTCCCACTTGTACAGTAAACGCTCACTGATTGTCGGAAAACATCGTAAAATAAAAACCCAATGTGGGACCCTCCTTAAAATAGAGCCCCAACAACTGTGTGTGGCTTCCTGGATAAATAGGTAAATTATCATTATTAACGGTATGCTTCCTCGGTCCGCAGAATTGCGCGCATGCAGAGTGGGGTAAGAACAGCGCTTGCGTAATTTCATTTCCCAGGATAGTGCGTGGCCCCAAACGCCTTGGGGGGAGGCTAGACTTTCCACTGAGTTCACTGTTTTGACAATGTATTAGACTGACACGGAGGGCCTGGGCCCATAGCAGCTGTCGCCAAGTCAGCCGTGGAGGGGTTTAACTCTTCGCTGTCTGACTCTTCAACCCGGCCTTACCGATCGGAGTGCCTTTCACCCCGATGATTTACTTCACCATTAAACAGAACCTTATGGCACAATCACTGAAAATAAAACGATTCTATTCTCTTCAGTTCCTGCTTAATTTAGTTTGCTGTTTTACAAAGCCTTTTAAAGAACTGAATACATATCGCAGGAATTAACTATTTACGATGGACTATGATGTCGCAGTGTTTTTAGCTGCATATTGTTTGCGATGCTGTGGGAAACTACGAGTTGTAAATTTAAATTCAGGTATTTGGCTTCTGAGTTTACAGACAATTTCAAAAAAGCATGTTGAAAAAATGTGCCGTATGCGGAAAGTTGATCAAAAGAGAAAAGATCTTTGTTGCGACTTTATTTCCGACCACAGTTTAATTAACTTACAAGGGAGAATAATAGCTGCAAATTAATTACTTCTAAAGCCTTCTAGAGCGACTGCGACTTATCTATAATTATGGTTGTTACAAATTGCTGAGAAATAAGGAAATTAAAAACTTTGGGGAATTAACTAATGTCGTTCACCAGATAAAATATCATTATTACACACTGAAGATTTATTTTTGTTATCGTGAGACCAATTTATCTGCAATTCTTTGGATGTTTAACATCTGTGTATGCAAGGGTACAAACACACCGGTTATGTCCTTGCTTTATTGTTCATATCGGCACATCAGACACGGCTGAAATAAGTGGTACCAATAAAAAATGTTCACCTCGGCATTGGGTGGCAGGAGACAGTTGCCGTTTTCTTTTATCTGCACAATTTCTCACGAAATATTTAGATGAAAATGTCGGTCAGTGG
This sequence comes from Lethenteron reissneri, assembly GCF_015708825.2. Taxonomy (NCBI): domain Eukaryota; kingdom Metazoa; phylum Chordata; class Hyperoartia; order Petromyzontiformes; family Petromyzontidae; genus Lethenteron; species Lethenteron reissneri. Next base: position 12,968,867 of record NC_083796.1, read on the forward strand.
GTGACTTAATTTTTCCGAGATTTTGCGAGCATTGTAATTGTGTGGCTCGGGATAATTGTCACCGCCGTTTTGATTATAATTTGGAGATAATTTATTTTCCGTGTGGCCGAAGCCGAGCCTGGTGATCACCGCTTGTGATAAGCACATTTGTTTCATGCTCACGGAGACGGGAACACACACATAGGGGTACATTGTGAGTGCGCGTTGAGAGCCTTCATGCGTTCCACATGACTGCATCCTCACAGTCGCCACTTCTTATGTGGGCATCTAGATTATAAGGCCCGCTGAGTGATAGCAGCGCAGATATATTGTAATCAGCCGGGTGAAATGTAGGTTATACGTGTCGAAATGTAATCTCTAAAACTGCGCATATGTAATCCTCTTGTTTCAATTGTTGGATGCAGTACCAAAGCATAAAGACTTAATTTGTTCGACATTTATTGCTAGTACCGTACATTAGATTGTTTGAGCACGACATTGTCCAGTTATATAACCCCCTTGGGTTCGTTTCGTCCAAGGTGTCTTCTATCCTGGACAGGGAAAGACAAATGTGCAGGTGCCAATATGCGAGGTACAAAGAATATGAGATCATCTTTTGAGAATCGGCGAATAGGTCCCGTGACGTTTTTTTTGTCGGTAATACAAGACTGGCGACTTGAATAGCGGGATGCGTTTATTGCGTGTAATCCTATCTGATAATGTAGAGTTGCAAAGTGTTTAAAATGTCCTGTCGAGACACTTTTCCCGGGCCTCCTGAGACATTCTCCATCTCTGACCCCGCCGATGATGTCAGCAGTAAACAAAGCTTGAAATAAACAGCGAAGGGGACAGATGGTGAAGTCATTAGCCCTGCGTCACACTATTTTTCCCTGCCACTAGCTCTTTAATCAAATTAAAGGCAGAAAAAAAAGTCAATTAAGCGGATTTGTATGCGCTGCTCGTTCCTCACACCGCCGTCTCCAATGCATCCCAACGCTGCGGGGCTAGCGGGACCCTAACACTCGCGTCGCCAGGTGGGATCCGCAGCAGGGGAGGAGGGGTAATGTCAGCGGCGTTTGTCTGGTTGCCGTTCGAGTTGTGGTGGGTGGCCCAAGACGCGCACGGGGCCGGGTTCGCGAGTAAAACCTGATAAACTGCCTCTTTCCAGCTGCCCCTGCTGGTGCAGTGTCTTTTTTTTTTGACGAGGCCCGGACACAGGAACACGCGTTGAAGGGGAGGAGTGTTAGATCAGCCGTGATGGAGGAAGATGTGTGGAGGGTGGGGGGGAGGCGGAGCGGGATGGGGGGGGCGTGTGCCAGTGTTTAACTCTCAACACACCCCCCCCCCCCCTCTTTTAGCACAGAGTGGCACAGTCCAAAGCTTGCGTAGGCTCCATATGGAGGAGTATGGCCATGTGGAAAGTCGCAGTACTGAAGGAATTAGCTCTGGCTGGGACGACGGCTCGCCGTGTCGTGGTTGAAGGGACTCGCTAAAAAAGTTTACCGTTAGATTCGCGCAGGGACAGCCTCGCAGCCATGTACTGTGCGTACCCCGTGCCAGGAATGGGCAGCAGCTCCTTAATGTACTACTACAATGGCAAAACGGTGAGTACCAAAGTTGATTTTTGTTTAAGTATTCAACCTTTTTTTTGTTTGGGGGTTGGATGTATCCCGCGACTTTAACTCGGCCGGCACTGCAGTTTATATTGGGGGGGTGAGCAGTGTGTGGTCACGGCTGGTTAATGGGGCTCAGGGTCATTTCGCGGCAGCTGAAGGCTGTGTGACCCCCCCCCCCCCTTTTCTCAGTTGTGATGCCAGGATTCTGGCTGAATGAGAGCCCCCTATCACCCATTGCACTCCACTGTACACGCCTCCGCAGCTGTTGCTGTGCTGGAATCTTCTCCTGTCTTAAAACTTCATCGTCAAATTTCACACTGGTTTTGGTTTTTTACAAATCGTGATTGATTGATTAGTTTGTGAATATTTTTTTCGTACAGTTTCAGACAGACATTGCACAGTTTCATATTTTTCCCACGTGAATTTGGTACGCAAGACTAGTAAAAAGTTTGTTTTTTCTCAAACGATGGGTTTCTGGCCTACTTATATTGAAAACAAAAAGTTTCTTACACATTTTTATAATTGTTTTTGTCTTAAGTTTCTTAATAAAAGAGAACCCGAGCACTAAAATGATTACAACTTTAGCTGCGTGATGCTGAACAGCGATGTTGAATGGTGCACAGTAAAAACGAAGTCTCGTACGCATACGTTGCTGAATGTATGACATTGCAAACATTTTTAGTGTCCTACTTAAAGCGTTTAAGTGTGTGTATAGTTTCCACTAAAATGTTGTGGTGTTTACGAAGTTAAGGTGCCAGTGCGTGCTTTGGTGTATTGATATAACTGTCATGTATTTAAATAAATAACGTGGGTAATTGTAAAATATCTTACATTTTCATGAAAAAATATAAAACTGTGCGAATATGTATATTATTATTGGCAGGTAATAATGGTCAACACAAGAGTAAGTTAGGATCTATTTTCACTTTTGTGGTAACGCTTTTAATGAACGCACCTTTAATTTGCAAATGGACAAGGAGCAGGGGGGGGGCTGTCTTTTACCTGCAAATGCTCAAATGAATGAAACCTGCTGTGGGATGGGAAAAGCTTCGAGTATTTTTTGCGCTGTTGAGTCTACTCCTCGGCGTGCGTGCGTTTCGTCTGGCCGCGTGTGAAAGCTCTATGTTTGTGATCTCCAGCAGACGGAAGTGAAATCGCAAAACCACATGGCCCACGTTTATTTGCCTTGGCAAAGGCGGGTATGCCCAGGAAAAGATGAAAGCAAGGCAGGTTTCATTCACTTGTAAGGAAGGGGGATAGCGAGCGGAATGGATTCTTTGAGCATTGAATGCCGATGGCGGGTTGAAGCAGTTCTCGATTTAAGCGAGTTTTGGGGGCTCTTGATTTGCTTCCTGTTTAGAAGCTGCTTTGGGGGGTTGTGGGGGAGGGAGGGGCTTTAACGGCTTGCTTTACTGAAGCTCCATCTGTTTCTAATCAAAAGAGCATTCCGATCGCTGCAGGGAACCTAAAAAGTGCCCTTCTGTCCCCGCTCCCATTCACAATCCCACCAGCCCAAATCACCACTGTCCATATTGATTTTATAAAGCTTTCATAGAAGTCTAATCAGCGGCTTAATCACCAGTAACTTTATCTATGCTTTTCCGATTATGGGTAGGATGTTGGTTATTAAATTATTTACGTTGCTAATTTATTTATTTTCGTGGTAGGGGGTTCCCTTTTTTAAATGTCATGCTTTCCTAATTTTTGACGAGATTTTTACATTAGATTATATGATTGTCTAATGTACAACTTGTTACGATTTGATTCGGGCACACTTAAAACATTACATCAATGAGTTGCAGACTTCCCACATTTGAGTCGCAAGTCGAATTAAAAAATATATTAATATGTCCGAAGCCGTGAAATTATTGCAGGCTCTTTTTTAACGTTCCCATGAACAAAGAAGACATACACTCCAATAATTATTGTGTGGCCATATTATTGGATAAAGCTGATGAGAAAAAAATCTACTTTTTAGTTTTTTTTTATCACAAAAGCAACCTTTTGCAGTGATATTTTGAAGCTCCTCAATGCCGCAGTGATCTAAGAAACTAGTTGCATTACAGATATTTGCTTATCAACGTGATAATTTAGCCATTGGGTCAACATAACATACTTTTTTAATGTCTGCATAATTTCATAAATATGCGCCCGTAATAAAAGGGCAAAAGTGTGCACGAAAAAGCAACATTACTTATTGATCTAATTTAAACTATTTTTTATTTCCCCAGCTAAGGCCCACTGAGATATTAGCCCTTTTTCAGAAGTGACCAAGACACAAATGGTAGCCACAAGTTGATAGCTCTAAATGTAAAACTTATCTCTTTAGAACAGCTTTTTGTCTTCATTTTGTTGTCCTTCTCCCACACCTCCGATGAGCATGTTTGGCTACATAGGGTGCAAAAGAAGTTCAACATAGATACATACAATGAAGTGGCTTATGTGAAAAATTATAGCAGCCAATTACTCTTAATCTATTACCAAGAGCTTGTACTCGATGAACCTTTGGTTTTCATTATATAAAAATAAAACATGTTTTATGCTGTATTGAGCGTGTTATTTTTCTTTGTTCATGGTAGAAGATAATGTTAATTCTGGATAATTTTGATTGTTAGATTGGAAAATAGTTGTGCACAGTTAAGTAATAGGTTAATTTTAACATTCATATTTTTTTCCACTGCTCATCGAGTAAATGTTATATTAAATAAAGGTACCTATTTTGAGTATACATTTTCAAAATATATGTATATTTTGATGGTAAAACCTGTTGCACGTGCGAATCGAGCTGCGCTTTTTTATTGTGTGTGATAAGTTGTCAGTTTGATATGAGGATAAGTCAGCTTATTAGACTCAAACATTATTCGTGGAAAAATACTGGTGTTGTGGTGAACTCATCGTTTTTCACGTTGCAGTATGTTCCTGATTTTTATAGAATCGTTCAACAGTACATTATTTCGGAAATGTTATTCACTGCATCCAACATTTACAATTATTTGAGAGGACATACATTTATACGCATCTGGATTTCCCAACTATTTTTTGTTGATTGCAAAAAAAAAAACTGTTAACAATTGATTGAGTCTTTGAAAATTGTGGTAATTTTCCATGCCCATGAAATATACAGTCTTTAAGAGGCAGTAAACGTATGGCAAATAATATCTGTGTGTTTGAATAATTTATGAACACGGGTTTACTAGATCAATCGATCTGAGAACACGATATTGTGATCCTGCTAGAAGTTCGGCCAATACATACCCCAATGGGATTGTGTCTTAAAGTTTCTTATCGCAGCGTTTTCATCGGCTTGTGAATAACCTCCTCCATGTGCATGCGGACAGATGCAAGTACAATCATCTAGATCCCCGTACGCCTACTCGGACCCAGACGGACACAGGCAAAACTGACGTGTGGGGCGTGAGCCAGCGTGCACGCGCGCTTGTCCCAAAAATGCATGCGTGCACTAATAAACAAATACTTTGCACGGGCCAGTGCGCAAGACGCTCAGCCTCGTGGGCAATAAAAACCTTCTTGCGGACGCGTGTGTACGTACAGACGGAATGCTGCACTTGAAGCGTGTGTGCACCTGTGCACGTGTGCGCAAGGTCGTATGTTTACGAGTTAACTGGACTACCGTTGCACAAACAAAACGGGCGGTATCGCTGCACGCGTCCAGCCAAACGGATGACCCTCGGCCTCCATCCATCTTTTATGTGCTGCTCCCGGTGCACAGTGGCACGCTCAATCGGCCACTTCGGGCCCCCCACCCCCTGCATGGCAAGCATTAAACAAAACAAAATAATCAACGCTGGACACCACCGGAGCTGTGTTGTGGCATCCCTGTTGAGGCTTTAGCCTGCCTGCTGGTGATTTCAACGGGCGTGTTAGGGAAGTAGGTTATAGAATACACCTGTGTGTAGGATCCCACGACGCTTTACACGATGTCATTCAAAGGTGCAATGCACGTTACATTCATTATTTTCACTCAGAACATGGGTAGCCGTTAAATATAACATTTTCTAAGTTGTTTATGGTGTAATGTCCTGAGAAAATGAAATAAAAGTCCAGTATTTTGGTTAGCATTTTTTTTCCATAGCAGATGTTTAAGATCTTCTTTGAGTTTTAATTTTTAACATGTAATTTTTTTGTGTACAGTGTTAAAACTAGTTTGTCGTGGTATGTGAATTGTTCCAGAAGTTGAAGTGTAATACAGCGCAAGTGTAGCATTGGTGGTTTCTGCAGGCGGTAGCGTGCGCATCCCTGCGGCCGCTGCAGCTAGCGATGAGCCAGAACGATCCGCAGGAGGGCCTTCTCTGCTTTGCTGCCTGCCGCTTGCCGCATTGACATGAACCGGCAATGTCCAAATAATGTCCCAGCCATTACCTTTGCAAAATAATATATAACCATTGTTCATGAATATCCAATAGGCACCAAACTTTGGTTTTGGTAGTAATTTACTAATTCTGTAATTCACAGCAACCATTTGTAATTGAACTGTTTTGTAATGCAAACCCTTCAGTTGCTTGGAGAAAATTAAATAAAACGTTAAATTTAGCGCAGCGTTAACGGCTAATGTTCCCTTACGGGCGCACTTGAGGTACGCTTTAAACGTAGAGAAGATTTGGTTGCCAAGATTGTGACATACAGCGGAACGCATTTGATATTGCGGTTATGCTAATGAGGCCTTTAATGTGAACCTATGTGCTGCGGCTGCCTCGAGGCCCCAATATTGATAACAGATGTCCATCAGAGGCCACTAGAGCAGGCCAATAGGCACGTAGCCCACAAGCTCACATCATAAATCATTCCTTTTAGCATAAAAAACACAGGTTTAAAAAATGTTTCAAAGTTCCTCAATGTGGCAGTATCGTGGAATGAAGGCGTCAGCGGTTGAGACATGAATGCATTTTTGTGGCTTTGTGTGTTTTAAATCGATAGTACAGTATATTAGTACTGTTTGTACAGTATGGAATATACGCCTGTATACGGAATGGAGATTGTTATTAATACACTATCCCAGCATGGCCATAATTTGTGAGGGGTGAGTATGGATGATGTTTGCGTTAAGTTGAAAATAATAATTTAGGGTCCCTTTTAAATGCATTGCTGAATGAATGCACCCACACACAGTGTCAGTCATGGGAGTTAGTTGACCTTACTTCACTATGCGGGTTGGTAAAGGGCCCTGTTCAGATATCGCTCGTCACTGGTGTTAGCCGTGGCCGCGAATCAAATTGAGTTTGTGGGATGTATGTGTTTATGTTGAACGGCTTTCGCACCATGCACAGCCAACCTTGCCGAATCATAGCAGTGCGGATTCATAGAGTAGTGCGTTTAGCCACTGCACCACCGCTCCAACCATTACGTCTGCGATCATTTAATGTACAGTATTATGTTATTCTTGTGTCCGTTACAATTAATGTTTTCCAAGTGCTTTATATTTTCGTGGTATTTTATGAAAATAACCATCATGTCGCTGTGCATTTTAGAATGCGCTGTTTCCTTTCGTTTCCAGGTCAAAGCACTGCTTGAATTGGATCTTTTTCAGATTTGTAGAGGTGGAGGGTGTATTTTAAGTAAAACAGTCCCACTCACAATCGCTTTTTTGTTTGCAGTACACAGTGAAATGAAATCAGTCTAGCACCTATAGACCTGCTGATAAACGTTTGGCCAACCTTAGTTTTTAGCAGAGGACTGTTTGCCCAGGTGTGCAGTTCATAAAGTTAATGCAGTAATACCCACTCATTAAAGTATTTTGTTAAGTCGCAGGTAAAATAAAATTAGCATTGACTTTAAGGTGATATTTTTACTGATGTTTAATGGTAAAAATAATTGTGTTCAGTGCATTTTTCCGCTGATTTTCAAGTGCATTATCTGGAAATCGTTGAATGTTGTAATCCAAATCTACTGTATACATCCCTGAAAATACCACCTCGGAGCTTTATTAAACATTAATACCGTTTTGTATTTGATAGAATGAATAACTTATAAAGGTGCATAAATAACAGCGATACAGGATGTAATGTGGTGGAATCCTTATACAAAGGTACAGTTTATATCACTGGATGTCAGTTTTCTCTGACACTTTGTACATGGAGTATTTGCCTAAGAGGGCTCTCAAGGTGCCATAACTATCCTGTCGCGTAATAAGGTTATTAAACTCAATGGACTGCGTGCTTTGTCACGTCTGCAGTTCTTCAGGTTGATAACTACAATCCCCACCACATTTAGTGCCAATAAGAAATAATTAGAAATGAGGGAAATTGAGTGGTGCTGCAGCAAGCGGTTAACCTTGGTACACATGAAAGCGTTATTGGCTACGTTGTACCACTTCAATCGTGGATCCCACGAATTAAAGTTTGTCGCAGAGCATGTGTTTTAGTTGCCGGCATTTGTTTTCGATCATTTGCAGCTTCGCCCTTTTGTCTTGCGGGAGTAACGGCGTGCACTGGTGAGTGTTTCTGGCTGTGCGAAAGAGGATTGTTTTACTCGTGGACTCGAGCACAGCAGTGCTGTTATGGAGCAAAAAAAAAAATGCACCCTGTTCTGTTCCCTCTCTCAATGACATTTAAACTTCTATAGAATAGTGTACCTCCTTCATAAACCTGCAGTGGCCAGTGTGCTCAAGTATGGTTTCACAACCTCCACGCCCCCAAAGGCAGTCTTTGCTAAATTGGTGTACTTAAAACAAATCATGGAGAGCATGTCAATAGAGTTATGAAATACATTTCATGAATATGTAAAAATGCATGAGATGTACTGACTAGTCGTAATTATACGCAACTAATGATTCTTAAAATATGTTGAGGATGTGGTGGTAAATAGTTTTAACAGCGTTTATTTTAATATATATACTTTTGAATTCATATACAGTTTCTCTAGTTACATTCTCAGGGTTTTAAAATGTAAAATATACATTACAATGGTCTGGCTTTCATTATTTTGTTCTGAAAACCTGACCCCTCATGGTATTTGCATACAGCGGTGAGGGTCGGTATTGATTATACTGGGGTCAAATGGGATTTTTCACTTCCACTGAGAGGCCTGCCTTCGCCAGATTAATTAGCTTGCCTTTTTGTTTAAAAATTGTCACGGTGTCGCATCTTCTCCCCAACCCTCATTTATCAACAACGCTAGCTGGGCATGTTGGAGCCATGAACGGTGTTTGTGCTCTCCGCTGTTGTGTTGAGTGTTACCTGCTGACCTCACAGCTGGCCTGGGCAGTGTCATGCCAACAGACAGCGCAGGGGTCACAGGAGTTACAAAGAACCCTGGTTGGCTGGTCACCGCCCCTGTGCGCTGGGCAGCAAGGGAAGGTCCCCGCCAAGAGAGAGATGTTTGCCGATGGCGACACCTTCGGGCAATCGGGATGTGGCCATCTTTTAGTGTTTTCTGGCAGCCCAGTGGCAAGTTGAAGGCAGCGTGTGATGTATCTCGGCGCCTCTGAGGCTGTAGGATAAAGCCTTTGTTATGGAAACAGGTGTTTTAATTTGGAATTGGCGGATAAAATGCTGGTGCGTGTGGATTTGGAAAGGAAAGGGAATTCATAGAAGTAATTGTGATTTAGTTATTTTTACAGCACCATATTACCATATACATTTTCCCAAAAAATAGAGTGAAAGAACTTCCGGTGTTGGCATCGCGGAAAGGCGGAAAAATGTATCATCATTATTGCGTTAAACATTTTGTACAAAGCGCCCTATCTTTGTCTAATGCAATTTATCGCGAATGCGTGCCAAGGGAAGCATGCCAGCAAAAACAAGATGGCAGCTTTGCCAAGATGGCAGGCCCTCAGGCTGTGTAAAAAAAATATTAATAAAATGCGTGTGTTCCAGTGAACTCTGCGCTATTGAATGGGAGAGAATTTGGAACAAATGTTAAGTTTTGGGCCTTTTTCTTTCAAACTTTGCCAACTTTTTTTTTATATAGCGTCAGGCCCACCTACACAGGGGTACAGGGATATCAGTACAGTATGCACTGTGTGGTACTTATGCATCGAGTTCCCTTTCTTCTCTCACATGAAAGCCGCTCCCATCACTTGCGATTATGGATGATGTGAGTCAGGCAAGGAAATAGATCCAAGCTGTTTGCCCAATAGTGCTTCAAGGGCATGCATATCTCTAGCTGGTTTCGGATCACAGCGCTCGTTTTAAAGCGACGGATTCGGTCTGCTACGAAGCAGTTTCAGTGCTGCGTTTCACATTGCTTCCTGTGTTTTATCCCTAGATTTCATTTCACTGCAAAATAAACAGTCCTTACAGGAGTAAAATCAGCAGGGCGAACTCACAAAGTAATGCATGTTTTGGGAGCATGTAGGTCAGTCTGCACTTGCTTTCGTCTTCTGCTGGCATCTGGGGCTCATTATAGTGGTTTCCTAAAGATCAGGTGCTTCTTATTTAAAATTAACTCGGGGATAAGTCTTTGCAGATTTCCATTGTCACGAAAAGTCCTTTGTTGCTATTACTGTAGTGGCTGGTTTCTGAATTTTTATGTTTTTATGGTCTCTTTTGATCTGCAGCGGGCCTCTTTTATGGTTTCATTTTAAAATTTTCTAAAGCACCCCTTACTTTATGATGCATATTTAAGTTATATTCTATTTCCACAGATCTTTTTCTTTCCGAATTATCGTGGATATAAAGCCCTATGTTGATTTTGAATTGGGAAGTAGCATTTGGATATTTTTGTAGGCTTTGGCAGTATCAACAATTCAGCTCGCGAAAACAAAAGTTTATTATTGTTAGGCCGGTTTTTGTCATTTGCAAAGTATAGTTTGTATAATTACTGGGCTAGCAAAGTTACCTAAAAACATGTGTTGCTCAAGTAATAATGTGCGCAATGTATAGTCTAGGCATCAACTGAGCTGCCATGCCTTGCAAGGATTGCATTCAGCGCCATATGATTTTGGATTTGCACAGTTTTCGTCTTGTACATTTTGATTTTGCAACTCGGGGAGAAAAAAGCATTTGAAACGCTGCAAATTAATTCTGGGGTAAAATGGTCTCAATATGTGATATGCAGCATGCAAGTACAGTAACATCCCACAAGACACCATGGACGGATGGTTCCATCCGGTTGGGTGTGCTTTCACCCAACGAGTACTTTCACGTGCCCCCAAGTATATTACAGGGCAGGAACATGATTTAAATATTTTCACACTGATACCAAAATATTACCACCTATCACATTTACACAGCTTGTTCATTTAGTAAACGATTAAACTTACGACATTTTAAAATGATTACTTTTCCCCATTACAAGACCTATTGTGAAATGATATTCAAAGTAAAGTAATATATTTTACAGGAAGTAAACTAAAGCAAACCAGATGTACTATTTTGATGTGTGTATGCATGTGCACAAACCTCATGTCAACCTCATTCCTTACACAATTACATGTTTTAACATGGTGTAACATGCACATAATATAATGTATACCACATAAGAAATAGCAAAAGGCAGATAAAAGTAAGACTTTATCAAATACCAAAATGCATGAATGAAATGGACAATTTTCCGAATTAATTTTTAACCACAATAAATGCCCAGCTCTGTTGATTGAGGGTGGAGCAGTGGCGCAGTCGGGCAGGACTTGGCAGAGCTTTTGTTCTTGCCATCTGCTTTTAATAAACCTCTGACTGTGCACAGGGTTGTGTTGAGGCAGAGGGGATGGGTAGTGGTGGTGTGGTGGTGGTGGAGGGGGGGGAGACGTACAATGTGAAATGAGCACACAGTACTGGCTGCCCAGCTCTCGTGTACTGCCCTAACCCCGTAATCACGGTCTGCTGCTTTGACCCGAATGGTTCTGTGTTGCGCAATATCTCAAAACTATGACATGCTGGCGGCTTCAATGAAAGTCTTATTGAACCAATTTGCCCAGCACTGGTCTTCGAGGCCATGACCGACTAAACAACAGCAGGTCTGCAATGTACTTCAGTGTTGCTAAATACAGTTGAGAACATCATGGGACCTCCTTTGCCAGTACCAAAATATGACAATAGGTTTTCCCCTTTTTTTTCTGGCAACAAACAGGTGTTAAGATCGTCTCATAAACGGTCTCACACCGTTTAGGCTCAAAAGAAAAGCTGTCTCTGGTGTGGACCAATCCGTTTGAAAGACAATGCATATATTAGAGTGTTTTTGTGGTCAAATTGCAAACAAAGTATCGTGGTTAATGCAGACATGATTCCTTGTAAAAGGTTTCAATTTTGTGTTTTAACATCTTAACACCTGTTTTGTTGCGAGAGAAAAGGGGGAAACCTATTCTCACAGTTGAGAACATTCCTGAATTCCCTACCCCTATGTCTTTTCGGCGGTATATATGGGTCCGCCACAGTTAGTCTATCAAGCGATTGCATGTGGTTGAATAAATTGTGACTAAGCTCACCTCTTCCACGATGTTTGGCCAGCATTCCATAGTAAGCAAAACTAAACAAACTATTTTTTATTTTACCCGTTAAGGCCCGCTGAGCGTTATAGCTCTTTCACAGAAGCCACCCGGCCACAAATGATAGCTTAATGAAGTAGCTTATCACATGGAAATGTACAGCAGCCAAATACTGTAAAAACGCACGTTTATTCTAAATGTGGAGGGAAAAACCGGAGGACCCAGAGTAAAATCCACGCGACCACGAGGAGAGAGACATGCAAACTCCAAATATAAAGGCGTCAGGGTCGCGATCGAATCCACGACCTTCTGTCGACCGTCTTGACACCCACTCGAGCAGCTGCCTTGAGCTCCCTCTCATGGAAGCCCGTCTTTCTGCCAGAAGTTGCGTGAGCAACCTATCTGCAGGACTACCCTTTTGCTTTTTTGTTGTTAGTCTACCATCAGTTGTGGAAATGTTTGCTTTTTGTCACTAATAGATATTCCCATTTTGTTTATAGTTAGTACCTTGCTACACTACATACACACTCTGCTGGGCTCACAAGGTAATGCTTAGTTTTCTCGTCATGCCATGTGGCATACACATCCATCATCTGAGTTGGTGTTGACATTTATTTTGGCGATTCTTTAATTCTCATCTATACTAATTTCATCAAAAAAACTGTGCACTGTAGCACAGCTGTCAATAAACGTACTCAAACAGTTAATTGTTTACGGAAATACCCTAATAAGCACTTGCAGTCAATTGGCGTAAAAAATGCGTATTTACTGTGCATGTTGTAATTTTAAATGTGAGCACATCAACATGTGAAGGAGTGTGGTGTAGTGGCTTTGCACTATGGAATTCAGTATGAAATGAGTCATTTTAGCAGGCTTGTTCGTCTCTTGAATTTGAACAGACTTTTGTCTGGTGCTTATTTTGGACATCACTATGCCAGCGAATCAATACAATTATTATGTTATTGTATCGTTGGTGTATAGTGGGGGGGAGCGATCATGGTACAGTAGTTAATGCACAGCTGTCTGGATCTATGTGGCCTGACTTTGGCTCCAGGCCACGTTTAATATCAATGGTAAGTGATAACTGAACCGGTTCCTGCTCCCCCCCTCCCATCCTCACCAATCTGCACTGACCAGTGTGGTGAGGTATGGTCAAACAACCCCCATGAGCGATGATGCAGCATTGGGAGGCCTTCGTCTAAAAGTGGATTCTTCTTCTTTGGTATGGCCAGTGTAGATGCAGAGCAACAACTACAATGGCATAAGTGGGTTGATGAAGTGCTTTGCATTCTAATATATTGCAACCAATATGTGTGTATGGGTGTTTTTGTTGTCAAACTCCTAACTGTACACAACAGTAGAATACGATGCTTTGATGGTATTTGTATTATAAGTGCTTTTGATATCCCAACAACAAAGTTCATATGCTGGTAAATTGGTTTATCTGCTGTAAGTGGCACGTGGCCAACTTTGCATTTGTAAAGTTTTCATTACAAAGTCATCTCTGAGCCTTTTCTCTGCAGAATTTGCAGATCCGAACGCTTGCAGTGTTAAAAACAAAAAAGATGTCTATACGTGTGTGGGTGGAGTTTTGACGCATTGCTTAGTGCATTGATTAGAGCATTGCTTCGTGTATTGCTTAGTGCATTGGTGAGTGCTTTGGTGAGTGCATTGGTTAGAGCATTACTTAGTGCATTGGTGAGAGCATTGCTTAGTGCAATGGTTCATCCGTTGGTTAGTGCATTGGATAGTGCTCTGTGCTATGAACCTTTCCTGGACATGGCTCACATTGGTGCCAAGTGAATTATGAAGAGGCCATGGGCAGCACCCCTTTAGCACCTGGCAGAGGACCAGTGTGGTGAAGTATGATCAAGCAATCTCCCATGGCTGACACGGTCTGAGGAAGCCTTCATCCATCAATGGATTAACAGTCCTTTGTCATGTCATTGCTTCGTGCGTTAGTGCATTGTCAAAAGGGCTGTGAATTATTGTCATCAACTTTGTATATCTGACAAATTGTTCAATTATGAATTGTACAACGCAAAGTTGGTTTATTATTAAGGATGTAAATTATGTTAATATCAGTTATTATAATACTAACGTAGTAACATTATTCTCGATCTCCTTCGGTGCCACATCAGCCCATTTTCAAGGTTGCTGAAACTTGTTTTTGGTTTTGCTATCAGGAGTGCGGTGTGTACCTGCATTCGTTGCAAAGAGACATTGCGCTGCCTAATGTGCACGGCAGTGCTGGGTGGGTTTTTTTCATGTTTGTTTTAACACAATGGCAGTTGAACCCCATATTCATGGTAGTAAACACTTGGAGACAGTTGCTATGGTTATATTTGCAATGAAACTGCTATAAAGAATACCATTTTCAAGTGCTTATTTTATATACGTGTGCGCACATGTACACACTCCATCGTATGCTCTCTGTTCTCAAGCATGGCAATCGTGGCTTACCAACCAAACCCGTTCTTTCCTTTTCTATTCGTGTAACCTTGTTTGTGAATCGTGGGACTTAACAATTTTACCGACTGATTTTTTTAAATCTCATTCGATCTATTGTGTTTGTTTTGTACGATGTCAACCACTTAGAATGTTCTAGCTTGGCAATTATTACATGTAAAACACCGAATTGGATTTGTCGAAACATTGCAAATTTGTGACAATTGGATTTAATATTGTTCTACAAAAATCGAACCCTGCTGTTGCTGATAAATTATAAAAAAAGGCATGCTGATAAACCTGAATAACCAAATGGTGTGTTTATTTAATTGTCCTTAACAACTGAATAAGATGTATGGGTAACAGAAATATAGGGTGGCGGTCTTGGACAGCGTGCTCGGCCATTGGTCCCAACCGTTGTGGAAGTGAGGGGAGACCCCTCAGGCAACATCCCCCCCCCCCCCACTTGCATGGACCCCGACCACTGCGCATGCCCCCTCTGCAATACCACGCGCCCTCTGCAATTACCACGCCCCCTCTGCAAACAGCCTCCTCATAACAGAATGCAATTTGGCTTTGCCGTCAGTTGACATCAGTAGGTTGGTCAAGTTATGGGTGCGGCCGGTGTGTGGCTAATGCGAAGAAGACAACTCCATGTTCTCCTTTTGGCGTCCTCTGGTCGAACACTGTTTGAGACTGGGCTCTAAAGAAAGCTGTCTCTAGTATGGACCAATCAGTTTCAAAGACAATGCATATACTACCAGAGCATGTTTTTTATTTGCATGTTCACCACAAGTATATGTGGGTAATGCAGACATGATTTCTTACAAAAGGTTTCATTTTGGTGTTTTCACATCTTCACACCTGTTTTATTGCCAGGAAGGGTAAAACTATTCTTACAACTCCCATTTCCTTTGTGGATCACAGACCTCTTTGCACTTTTGCATATTCCCCATGGACCCCCTTTTACAACTTGGTGAACCCTCTAAATGATGTCTTGGGGGATCTGCGGCCCTCAGGTTGAGAACCCCCCCCCCCCTCCCAGCCCTTTCTCCGGGCTGCCAGTGGGCCCTGCACTTGTGCATCTTTAAGGGTTAATGAGCTCGGGAGGACACACGCGGTGGACAAGCGCGCTCGGCGGTCGCCACGACTGGCGCGCTCATCCGCCGACGCTCACGCGGCTCTGGGATCGAGCGCCCGCCCGCCCCGCTGACAGTGATGGATTACCGCTCGAGTACGACATATGTCGCCGAGCGTTTGTCCGAACGTAGGATTACGTTTATTACCGATGCCTCGTCAGCACCAGCCGCTGCCGGGGGAAGTGTAGCGTGGCGTGAGTGAGTGAGTGAGGCTCGCTCCGCGACTTCCCCGCGCTTCTCGCTGGCGTGTGTAAATCTGCACGCTCTGCACATTCGTGCGGGCGCTCGCTTTCTGCCGTGGGAGGCTGAAGTCTTATTGCATCCCCACTTATGCATCTTTTACAAAATGTTTATTTTGTCTGTCCTTGCATTGTAATGCCGTGTATGCCATGAATATGGTCTGTTTGCTTGTTTTCAAGTGATGTGTTTGTCTTGGAATGTTTCTGCTTGCTTGGTTCGTTGCTGGCATCGCTAATTTGCAGAGTTGATGGTATTATGTATGCACTGTGGTCGTTCAGCGTTTAATGTTACATTCGCTGGACCACGTACATGTCATATTCAGGTAATATTGTTATGAGGTTTATATAGAAGTACTATAATGATAGTACACATGGAAAGGGGAAGTTGTCGCACAGCGATTGAGATTTCAGTGGAAATGTATTTATTACCGATGTCGCCTTCCCGTCTCGCCTCACCAACCCGCCCAGTGTGGTGACGTATTCTTTAACAGCCCTCGTGACTTACATGGCATCACGAGGCCTTCCTCCGGTGCTAAATTGACATAGGCTTAAAATGACTATCTTACACATGACAAACCAAGATTTGAGTAGGCTATACAGCATTTGACAGTTTTTTTTATTATTGGCAAATGTCCCTTACAAAATAAGCATACATTCCATCCATTCCTGTGTTTTCCCTTGACTGATTTTACTTGAATACCTTGTAGTTAATTGTGCTACATGTTTTTATCGAAATATAAAATCAACTAATATTCACCACAAATGTACCCTCAAGGACACAGTATTGTCCTGTTGGAAAGTGTTTTAAAAACATGGCGTGGTTAAAACAAGCGCGTGTCACGTATACCTAAACCTGACAATATGACAACACCGTTGTTTGTTCACATTTCACCCGTCTCTCACTCTGGGATTTCTGTTATTCTTTGTTAAAAAGCGTGCCGTCGCCCCGATCTGAGAGGTGGTTCTAACAGAGGCCGTCTCTCTCTCTCTCTGCTCGTCCCTCCCGCCTCTTCCCACCGCAGGTGTACGCACCCTCGGTCGCAGTAGACGAGTTCAACCGCGAGTCGCCCAGCTACTCGGCCAAACCGCCTGGCAGTATGTTCTCTAGCCCCTACTTCATGCAAGGTGAGTACATGGGATGCTGTTGTTGGGTCCGTTGACACCTGTCCCCTTCCAGCTGCCGCTTACATCGGCTAGCTCGGTTAGGTTTGAAGGGTCTCTGTGTATAAGACAAAGAACCCCTCCTATACAGCCTTAACGGAATGTTTGGAGCAAGTGCTGCTCGCAAGCACCTTTGAAGGCCGGCATGATGCACGAGGGGGTGGGTAGGTGGCCAGCACCATGCCCATCCACTTTTGTCTCCCCAGTGGCGATGCTTACACACGGCACAAAGGTACTCATTTGAGGCTGAGTCGACGAGAATTTCGTCATGAGGACCATGACACTCACGAATTTGAGTTTACACAATCATTGTTGAGAAAACACATTTTCAATAGAAAAAGTTGTGTCACTGGAAGGAAGGCAGCATCAAATAAATTGACCAAACTGATGAGAAAATGGTTAGTTAGAAACCACAACTCATTGTCCTTGACACAGTTTGCTCTCTCCTTTTCTCTTGCTTGATATACTTTGCACTATTTATATTATGTTTTGTATATGGATGCGTGGAGTACATTTCTTATATCTTTAATTTGTAATCTCACTTGGACTTGCATTAGGTTTTTGTTATATTGCATTTCCACTATGTTATTTAAAACTATTCAGGGAATCCATATTCTTTGGGTCTTTCGGTAATGTCACATAGATAGGTTAAAAGAAAATAACAAAAAACAAATTATATTCGTAACTACATATACGACGTAATGTATGTTCTTCGAAGTGGAGGAAAGAACATGTTTAATTGCTGGCCATACACACAAGTAGCATTTGATATCAGAAACCTGGCACTTGCCTCTTGGTTGACTTGGCCTTAGATGAGCACTTGCTGTGATGCGTCAAGCAAAAAACACTCGGGAGACAGCGTTGACTGCTCAGATATACTGGCCTCCCCCTTCCCCATCCCCACTCGTGTGCCAGGCCACACTTTAATAGAGGCTCGCTAACAAAACTTGCAGTTTTTTTTCTCCAAAATAACAACCACGCCTCGTTTTCTCCGTTATGCCACACTTGCATGCTGTTTATTATGCGGTGTGCATGCGTGTGTTTATACAACGTACACTGTAGGTGGGGAGCCGGTAGTGCAGCGGTTACGACACTACGAACCCGGCGACCCGAGTTAAATTCCCTCTCACAGCCACCAACACCAGTGACGATTATCTGAATTGGTCCTGGGCCCCCTATAGGTCGACTCAGCCTCAAATGAGTACCTGGTGCGATGTGTAAACATTGCCACTGGGGCGACGAAGGCAGCCAGGCATTGTTGCTGGCCACCCACCCACCCGCTGGTGAGCTGTGCCGGCCTTCGTAGGTGCTTGCTCACAGCACTTCCCCCAACAGTCTGTGAACGCTATACGGGGGGGGATCTTTTTCTCCGTGTTTGACTGTACCGCAAGCTTCCACCGTGCGTCTTGTCGGGGTGCCAGCGTGCGGGTCGCGTACGCGATGAGTGGTGCATCCTTCCTCACCCCGCCTGCCCACCACCGTTTTTTTTTTCTCTCTTTTTTGGGGCAGATGCTGCGCACGGCTCTTCGGACCTCTGGAGTTCATCCAATGGCATGAGTCAGCAGGGTTACAGCAGCATGCTGGGAGCATCGGCTGGTCACATGACGCAGCCGGGAGGCTACAGCAGCCTGCATCCGCATCCACATGAGCGCTTGGTACAGTTGTGCACCGCCCATGTTCATTGTGTTTTCCTCGTCCTTGCTTTGTCTGCCCATGTCGCCCTATGAATTGGACGCTTTATTTATTTATTCGGTTGGTTGTGTTCCCAACGCCCATAACCAACTACGCTAAACATAGAGCACACACAGTCAGCCAGTTTTAGTGTCTCTGTGGTGGTAGACGTGGATTAACAATGCAGGGTCTTGAAATATTAAACATGGGCATACAATGCTGCCTTGCGCACTGGTATATTTATAAATAGTTTTGTTAGAATGTGAGGTGCATTTTATGCTTTGTTCCTGCCATCGCCATAGTTACCACAAACACACATCTGGTTGCTATTGCTTTTGACAATGTTATCCACCATGATCTTGGTACATTTGCTTGAAATGCCACAGTATTGGCTTTCAATAAAACCTTTGCAGATGCTTCGGTGCACCTGTAAATACATAATATTTGTGTCACTTGATCTTGCTGCATTGTCCAAAATGTAATTATAGCGTACCACTCGCATACCTCTGAGTGCATTGCTTCTGATTCTAATGTTATTTTTCATCATGTCTTAAACATTCACTTTAGGGGGGGGTGGGGAACATCATGTAACTATTTAAAAATGCTCAACATTTTTTGTATATTACATTTTTTATTATTTAGGAGTGGAAAGTGTTACTTCAATAAGTTAATTTACAGATAAGAGTTATGAGGTTGTGTGACTCATGCTCAATACCAGCATAAACACGGTGATTAGCATCTTGGCAAAATATATCGGCAACATCTATAAATGCCAGTTAAGCAGAATTTAGACCCCGACTTAACCTAATGAAGCATCGGTGACATTTTTATACCCACTAGATTTGACTTTAAATAACAGCGTTTGATATATCATTGCTCTTGTGGCTAACTTTTTAAATACCAGAATATAGGTTTTCACCTGTTACTGCTCTTAGACGTATAACAATACCAGGATGTTGTTATCTAACTGAGTTTTGAATAGCATGTGATTAAAAGCACTATAGGTGTAGATCTAATCGGTGGAGGAAGTCGAGATTGGTCTGGCGCATGTCTGGGATCTAAGAGTGTATAGGGTTACACTGTGACAGGCAGCATCAGAGTGGGCACCCAGATGGTGGGAAATGAAGGGTTGACCGCGGAGGTTGTACGTCGATTAGCACGGTTGGCTACGTATGGCGCAAAAGAAGTTCAGCATACATACAAAAATAGATAAAAAAAATAAGTCATTTGTACATGAGCTAGCTGATTAGCGCACTTACGGGGGACTGCTTTTATGCTTGACGGTTGACCAACACGTTCCGTTACCGTACAGAATTGCTAGGACATTGACTGAGCTCATACGCATTTGTAGCCCGTTCTATAGAATATATTTGAAAATTATTATGAAAGCATTGAATAGCATGTACACAATTTGCGTGCACATTCTTCTGAATAGTATTTGCAGCTTTTATAATAGATGTTTTATTAGAATCATATGAACTTTTAATATATTGAAAGGTAAATTTACATAGAGATGTGCTTCATGTATATCATGCGCACTTAATGTTTTCTTCAAGCTGCAAATTCGTTTGTTACGTGTTAATTTTTACTTCTTAAAGCTTCCACTGTTTTAACACTAATTATGTTACCTATTAACTTTGACACTTGAATTGAATAGTTTGATGCAGTCTGCGTCTCTCAAACCAATCCATTAAAAAAAGATCCATTAGCTGAACGTTTTGCGGACATATAAATAATTAATGGAAGAATAACTGTTAATTTTTGCTCACTCTACCCTTAATGAGGGTTGTGCCTTTGGTTTAACTAAAATTTGCATTCGTGGGTCACGAGAGGCTAGAAGTTAATGTGTTGCTTCATATCTGCATATTGTTATACATCACATGAGAGTGCTTGTGATACAACCTCGTGAAAACTATCGCCATGATTCATTAACTTGCATAAGTATACAACTCCCATTGCATCCTCTCGAATCGGGAAGTCTGCATTCTGCATCTGAAAAATAGCAATATGGGGCAAATCCTATTTCAGTTTTGCACTCCCACTGCCTGTTGTTCAAAAAAGTCAAACCTTAATGGCTTGAAGGTGGTTTAATTAAACACAATGGATCTCAGTGGACTGCTATCTTGAAAGTGCTTTTTACGATACTCAACTTTCGCCACCGATCATGCATCTAGTGCTGCCACATCAACAGCCCGTACTCTAGGTGTCACGTGGTGTCCACTTGGTAGATTTTCATGGCTCGGCATCGTCCGTTGTTGCCCCCCCCCCCCTTAAGAACGAACCCATTGCCTGCGATGTCATCGCTGCGTCCGACTTTGTCACGCTTTAGCGTACGTGAATTTTCCCTCTCGGCTTGTGTGTCTGCCAACAGAGCTACCCGTCACACTCCCCCGCGGACCCCAACCTCAGCCTCCCGCCTATGGCCAGCTTCCCGCGCACAACCGGCAGCTCCACCGCATACGTGTCCAACTCCCGCACGCCGCCCGTTAACGGATCCGATTCCATGATGGGTACGCACCACTCTTGTGAGTCAAATCCTCCACGACGTGCACACGCGCACCATTTGCCTCCATTTATTTCTATGGTCGCTGTCGTGTGTTGTGTATTTCTCTACTTACGTGCACGCCATTTTTCGCATCCCTCGTGTCAGTCCTGCAAGTGCCTGGCAACATCGTACGATGTAACTTCACTGGTTATTGGCCAAACGTCCCAGTGCGCAAAGACTTACTCCCAAATTACTCGATTAAGATTGCATTGGAACTTTGCACCCGACTGAAAACTCATCTAAGACCCTCCCGAAAATGAGTCTTGGAATTCGGTGAGGCTTTCCTGGATAAACAGTCAAAAGTAAAACCGAGCTTAAGCTGATACCTAATACAAGCTAATGCCCAACATTGGCAATATGTGGTATAACTAGGCAATGATAATTATTAATTCTACTGTTAAAAGCACTATGATACCAGCATGGCTGATACCAGCATTGCTGATATAAGAAATCCTATTGATATGGGTAATAGTGTATCCGGATCTTTTTCCAAGCACTGTATTGTGCACACTATTGAGAATAACGTGCATGCTTGCACATTGTGTGTTACGCTTACTACTTTCTGTTTATATACTCTCCGGTATGAATTATAATCGCCATTTAGAGCATACACTTTAACGTGTACAAAATTGAATGGCCAGATTCAGCACTGCTTAATGTTGAACAGTACACTCAAATTATACAGCACTATTCGGTGTAATCATAAATGTACCGCCATGTGCTCGTCGTATACCACATACAGCACTACAGTGAGAGCCCGACAGATTCCCAGTGTGCAGTATCATACAGACTATTTAGTGTCATCCTTGGCTTACTCACTACATCTCGGCAATGTTCCCTCTATAAACATAGCACTCGTACTCGGCGGATATTCTCATAGGAATACGAACATATGTCCAAGGGCAAGTACACAAATGCTACAAAGAATAGGGCACAGAGAGCGGCTGGGTAGCTGCAGGCAACTGTGATGGCTGTGTCAGGGTACTGAGCCAGAATGTGATCTGTGATCCCGGGTTCGTGCCTCGGTGGACTTATGAAAAAAAGAGGATAATTTTCCCCATGGATACGTGATTGTGTATGGCATATTTATCACACTCGGCCAAGTCAACCCATCGTTTATTCCGGAAAAAAAAGTAGTCGTCGACATCGGCAACTCAAAAAGAAAATTAGTGCTCGCGCTTAATTCGTATACATGCTCTCGTTACGTAACAACAGGAGATAAAAAGGCAGCAAATGCGTCCTATCGTCGTGAGGTGATGTGGAGATTTTCTGCTGAACAAGTCGAGTTAAAAGAGTCCATTGATCTGCCACTGGTGGGGTTGGGGAGGAGACGCTTGTGCTGTCTTCTTGTATAGCTTCTACTTGGCTGCAAGCTGCCCGCAGAATTCTTGAGCCACAAGCGGCGTACATTGCGAAAGGAGAGGAAACAACAAATTTAGGCGTGAAATTTTCTACGTTTCCCCTCCAACGTAAACCCACGCATCGCTCGCCCAGAAGCTTTTTATTTTTTTAAACGGTTCAAGACCAGTTCGTAGGCACGCGAACGTACACATGCGCGCACACACGCAGAGGCCCAACGTAGTAAACGCATGTCCTCGCTGGCATGATTGCCATCGTTCTTGATTCATTATTCAAATGCGTATGATGGTTCACGCGAGCGGTTTGGTTGCGTACGCGGTCGTTTAATTGCTATTGCAAAAGTAATTGCTATATTTCGAGAAGAAAACGCTCATTTTATCTATATCGATTGGTTATGTAATCATTAACTTTTTTTAAATTGTCCTAGCTGTCTACATTTTCTAGATTCAGCAGTTGAAGCTCTGACCTTTGTTTTCATAATAATTATTCAATCATGTTCAGTTAATATATTTAACTTTTTAGGCGCATGTAATTACGTGTAAATAAAGAAGTCACATTGCATTAATTTCCTTGAGTGAGAAGAAAGCGTGTGCAATCAGATTACATTTTTTTCCCGCTCCCTTCTTCATTGGCACAAGGGTGCTTTCGTCATCGTGCGCCGTGCTCGCGTTTTATTTATTTTTCTTGCCTACCTGGTGCTCTAACTGTGTACGACGGTCACGTGCGTGAAGGCATTCACTCGTAAACAAGACCATGTTAATGGTGTGAGACTGAAGTTGCTAACAGCCGCTCGCTTTGTTTCTTTGTTGTCTAACAGCGAGTAGAGGGAACGCGGCAGGTGGATCTCAAACGGGTGACGCCCTCGGGAAGGCCTTGGCATCTGTAAGTAATCTGTCTCATTTCCTCTTTCCTCCTCCCCCACCTGAAAGTACACGGGGGGTGGGGGGAGGCAGGGGGGGAAGCTTGTGAACTGAGCTGATCACCATTTAGCCAGACTCTCCGCCACCTCTTTTTCACCCTTGCCCCCCAGCCTTTCCGTCCCCATTCCCATAAGTTCCCTAAACACGTGCGAACTCGTGCGCCCGCTTGCTGTGCACGTCCGTGAAAGCAGGGCGCACACGTATCACTCGATTTACGTATGTGTATGTACCTATGGTTGAACTTCTTTTGCACCGTACGTAGCCAACTGTACGGTGCAAAGGGAGGTGTCTTTTCAAACCTTTTAAAACAGTCTGCCTCAGCAGCAGACCATGCTTTACCACCTGATGATGGACGCTTGTGTTGCGATCGAAACGTCGTGATTTATTTTATTTTATACCTACGTGACTTTAACAAAAGAACCAAAGACTATGGATTCCTGCAGTCACGAATGCTTCAAATCAAGATTAAATGAAACAATAAGCAGTTTATGCGGTAGATGCGTTCACAAAAAAGAAAAGGGGCGCACAAAGTGAAATCGCATGGCATGGGCAGCGCAGGCACACCCAACCCACAATGCACCACACGAGAGACTGCTGCCTGCCTCGTAGTGCATGCAGTGCACAGACAAATAATGTTGTCCCACGCTTGGCCGCATATGAGCGAATTCAAAGTGCATCCAGCCAAAATTGCATAAACCACAAACGCCCATAAAGTGAGGGAAACGTGTCCCTCATTAATAAAAAAAATTCTCGTGGTTTCTGTAACGTTTACGAAACTCTTTGTTGCCATGATAATGTGACCTTCCAAGCTGCACGAAGAGTTATCGTCACACTTAATGACCACCATCTTGAGATGTCACCCCGAATGGTGGCATTGCCTTGGTCACCAAGATGAATCCTGTTCGCGCTAGTTTTTATCGCCAAGTTTTTATCGCCAAGTTTTGGACAACCCTTTGATCAATTCAGTTTTCTGTAGGTCCCTGAGATGAACAAAACTTTACGCCTCAATTTGTGTGTCATTTGGATCATCTGCACGAGCGTTATTGTAACCCCGCGTTACAGGCGGGGCAGATGGACCGAGTTAATGCATTCAAACTTTCAACCGTAGTTGTTAAAGTGTTAAAAAGACACGCATTCACGCATGCACTTACAACTTCGAGAAAACACATGCACAAGCGTACACAAATGCCCTCGCACACGAATTCACGGTCGGCGAATGTGTGCCCACACACTCGCACGCACAGAAACATAGCTTGAGGAAAAAAACAACATGCGCACACACTGAGCTTTGGTTGCTGCTAATCCTGTGGTAGCTGAATTGTTTCGTTAGCCATGATGGAAGCTTGCAGGCATTTCCTTTGCATTACGGGGCTTGTGGTTGCACGAGTTTAGTTACAGTGGGGGGGTGAGTGTGTGGTCTACATTCTCTGCAACAGGTGTGCATTCCTGGGCTCGTGGGAAGGCTGTTAATTTCATTAAACATTTCAAGTAATTTACACTGTAGAGATAAATTACTACAAATGCAAAGCTCTAATTTTCACTTTGAAATGTAAACAAGTGGTTGGTTTACCGTGTGCATATTTAAATTTTGTATTTGTTTTATATCTGTAAGGAAATTTTTTTATGGTACTCTTCTACATTGGCCAGATGCTAGCCCAGCAACAACATTGGGGGATATATATTTGGGCACAGCAAAATCAGGCCTCGAACAAGAATCAAAATCAGTCTCTCTAAAATTCACAGTCTCTATGTTAGCCTCTAAACCATTGCATCAACGTGCACATGTTGATTCACAGTGCTGTAGTGGTGTTGGTGTAAGAAGTCTGTACTACGATTGCTGACCTGGGGAATTTCGGTAATTCTATTGATGACCTGGGCAATCTCGGCATTCGTAGCTATTGGTATACAACTTGTCTGGGCCTAACATTAGTAACAGATATAGTACAGTAGGAAGAGCTGAGTAGACACGTTTGTTAGATATACCACTCACTTATTTTCCTTAAATGCTTGCTTTTGACTTTTCCGTCAGCACTCAAAAGACTAATCTGTGGTGTTGGTCAATATATAGAGGTGTGTACACCTTTCTACGGTGAAATTCCAATTTGCCATTCATCGATTAGCCATGAATTTAACGCTTAATTGCAGAAGAGACTCGAATTTGTATGAGTGGTCGACAATGGTATGATACATTGCTGCGTAAAAAAAAAAACATGACATCAAAATGCCTGGAAATGGGGTTTTTTCTGCACATTTTTTTTTAATAGTGTCACCTGTCACAAAAACATAGACGTGTCTTTCTGCCCTTTCACCAGTTATTTTCCCCCTTTTTAACAAATCATCTGCACGATCGCAAGCCACCCAATGCCGTGTTATCCTGCTGAATTTTTTAAAAGGCACTGGTGTTTCTTGACCAACCAAATCAACATCAAATAGGAATTTGCTCACTGAGGTATTGAATTCACCAGTGTCTCGCACTGTCTGCAACAACTGCTGTAAGCTGTAAACATTGTGAAAGGAATGTTATTAATTTGTTTCAAGTAAGTAGCCTGATGCAAGGTTCCACTAAATATACTGAGGATCCATATCTTAGCAGCCCATGGCATGGCTTAACAGCGTGGTTTTTAAACCAGATGCACAATTCGCCATCATACTCCTTTGCCATCCTTCCAAGTGTATTTTTGTCATATGATGTGAATTTTTGTAAGTGATTTAAAGCAGATTTGTTTTGGGGCATTAAATGTGAATAGAATGTGGCATTTGCTATAGATTAAAAATGGTTTATTATTGGAAGACCGTGAGCTCTGGCACATGCAAGCATATGCTCGCAAGTGTATGCATGTGTATGCGTGTATGTTGAACTTCTTTCGCACCATACCTAGCTAACCGTGCTAATCGGAGGTGCGCACTGGTGGCCATGTGGGATTGACAATGAACTGCTTATTTAGCCTACGATTGTGGCTGTGATGGCTAGCAATGTGCCTGTACCAATTCTATTAACTTGGATAACTGATGTTGTCATAGACACTTGTTGATGTCACCTAATTGTGATCAACATCCCATAGTGTGTAATGCTTTTTGCCTAGTGTGAGTTGTGCTCTCTAAAAGCATAAAGGAATGTTTTAGTAATTATTTTACCTTGATTTGATATTGCACGCAATCTCTGAACAAGCTCATGACAAATGTACATCTGTATGTATGCTTACACAGAATGTAAAGGACATAAACATATTGCTATACTGGATAAATTCTTAAATTGCCATTTATCTCAACAGCCTAAAAGGCTAAACATGTGATCTTTTGTACAATTTGGTAGAACGCTCTTTTCCATTGAATTTTGTTTCACACTTATTCTTGTATTATGCTCACCTTTGGCACAAAAATTTTCACGAATCAATGTGATTATTAATAAATTTGCTACCTTTTCTGGATTATTCCCGTTATGTGCGCCTTTGCCTGACTATAGTTAAAATGAGAGATTAGCATTGATATTAAGAGTATGCAGTTACAGCTAAACTTTTTCATCTTCGTGGCGATGTAAACACATTATATAATCGGATAAACTTGTCCCGACTTTCAGGATACTCCCCTTATGCATGTGGGTAAAGCAACGACAGAAAAAGTATGTGGAAAGGGAAGATCTGTGAATGGAATTGGTGGTGTTGGATAATAGGAAGAGCAGGTCGGAGTTTGGCCGTATTTAATAATAGTAGTGCGCGTGTATCTTCAGCATGGCTGGATAAAAGATCCTACACCACACGTGCACTTGTACATTTAAACTGTACTCTGACCGTACGCATTATCCACTAAGAGTATACATAATGTTAGCTTTCCCTTTACTGACGCAGAATTATTTCTAAAGTCAAAAAGGTTCTTTGTCAATACATCGCTTCTGGTGCGCTGCCATTGTTCTGCCCAAACTTACCATGACAATTAAGAGTTCCACTCGTGTTACACTATTCCATAGCAATGTGTAGAAATGCCGTAATAAAACAAATGTGCGTATGGTGCACGACAAGTGCTTGTGTACAAGAGAAGACTGGGTATTTGTTAAAGGAGAGCGGTTTTTATGGGAATTTTCACATGGAAACAGGATGAGGCTGAATTCATTTCCTGCCCTTTTGCTGATGCATGCTCTGGATATTAGTGCCAGTTGGCCTGGAAGTTGCCCGAATAACCTGCATAATTGTCATGGAATAATGTTTCAGCACAGCCGTTGGGGGAGGGGGGGGGGTGGTTAGAGGAGAGTTTGTGGTGTTTGTGGACCGAGGAATGTGCAGAGCTGAGAGTTTGAAGAAAAGCAAGCGAACACTTTTAAAATGTGAGCTTCTTGTGACCCATTAGCAGTGAGTTCTGCGTGTTGAGTTAGTTTTTTTGGTGAAGTGTTCACTACAATTAGCGTATTTTGCTGTGAATTTTTTGTTTTTGTTTTAAAACCTTTTTGAATTCATAAATGTTGCCAGAAATGTAATTGTATTGATTTAAGTTACTCCTGGTATATTTTTAAATACGAATATATTTCTGTTGACTAATTATTTTGAGAAGTCCACAATAACAAGATTTTTAGACCACTGTTTAATTATTTTGACATTTGTGTCGTATGTATTTCTAATTCTCATTTTGGATGATTACAGACCGATCATTTTGGAAACCATTACAAACGTGTACTTTATGTTGTAATTGGCCAAGGCAATTCCTCAATTCCATACGCCCTACGTCATATCTAAGCTCGTGACAGTTTTTGTTCATAGTTTAACTTAACACAGAAATGTAACATTTTAACTTATTCATGTAAAAGGCTAGGTCTTAAGTCAAAAACTAGAAAGAATGTTTCGCTTTGCTTTTCCGCCTAGGAATGCAATGGATGCTCCACAGCTTTGATCTTTGTAAGCCTTGGTCAAAAAATGAATACAGAGGTCAGGGGTTTTCCGCACAACTGAGTCTCAGAGATTTGCCTATGAAGCCAAAGTGCCTCTGAGGATTTTAAGGTTCCAGGCAGCCGCACTCTTGTCACCTAGCATACATTTCCCACATCACATGAAAGTCTTTGCTTTTCCCTGCCTTACATTGTTTGCTTTTATCTTCTGGTCCCCCCCCCCCCCCCCCCCCCACTGCTGGAAGGGCCAATTTGGGTCTCGAAACAATCCAAAGTTGTGTTGCTGTTTCATTGGCATTGCAATATGTTAATGGATTTCAATGGGAATGGCTTGTGCTCAAGTCAGACTGTGGAGATCTTCATCAAAGTTTGGATCAGTGAAACACAACCGATAATTTCACAGGTCAAAAAACGTAATTATTGGAGGGATACAACGGGAAAACACTGAGTGCATATCTGGTGTATTTTTTTTAGATCATAATAATGAAATAGAGGTGATTGAGAGAAATTTGGAGTGTTTTCGAGCTATTAAATTGAATAATTAAAAATAAAATCCGCATTAAAAAACAAACTTTTCAATCGTTGCTATTTACCTCTTAATGTTCTTTGGGTCTTTCGATAAAGCCACGTAGATAGAAGAAAAATAATAATTATATCACGACGGTATTTTTTACACCTGATGACGATTGCTTGTGCTGCGATCGAAACGTCGTGATATTGTTATGATTTTTATTATTTTTTCTATCTACATGGCTTCACCGAAAGGCCCAAAGAATATGAATTCCTGCAGTCACGAAAGCTTTAAGTCAAGATTTACCTCTTCATGGTTCAAAAACTTGAACACTGACAAAGAAAATGGAATAAACCGAAACATTATGCAATGACGTGTAGAAAAGTGCTTGCTTGGGTTTAAACTGAGTGAGTAAAAGGAACATGGATCAGAGAGTTTCATCCAGCCCCAGGTAGAGCATGACGGATGATTACATTTGAAAACGAAGCAGGTCTACTGTGCATTAAGACTAAACGACTATTTTTTATAAACACATATTTGGCAGAGTAAATGGGTTTTTTTTTGTATGTCATTGACGTGGCAGAGCTTATCAGTCAGTGGGTGATAATGGTATTAACCCATTTATTGCTTCAGCTTCGATATGATGAAAAAATACGGAATTAAATGTATTGTTTCCAAGTTAGATGATTGCTTGCACTTTGTATACATATGGTCATTTTATAATGATTTTAGAATAATATTCCTTGGTTATATTATTTTAGACTGTTGTCTTTGTAGCCATCGGGACATACTGTGGAAGACAGAATAGAAAGGTTGCTAATGACCACATGCTGAGAGCCTTCCCAGATTATTCAAATGAAATCTTCAAATGAAAAGTAGCCTATTGGTAGAGAGACGAGGCTGCATTTAGATCACACGTTGCAATTGCACATGAAGAGGTAACGCTCTGACCTCAAGGGTGCTTTAATTGGTGCTTTTATTTTTGTCTGAAGCTCCGGGAACAGAGAGCTCATTTTAAGAGACAGGACTTGCAGTATGGGGGATGCTCTGACTGCATCCAGAATTCTACGTCCAATAAATCGTCCATTTTAAAACATTGCGTGCCTCTGCCATGGCCAAAAATCTGGAATATCATCTGCTATCATTAAGTTTGTCCAATTAGGGCAAGGACAGATCTTTCTTGCAAATGAGCTCTTTGCGTGTATTATGATTTACCATTTGTAGCGGTAGAAGTTATAGTATTAAAACTGCATTAGGCCGTTGATATTCAATACCAGGTGACAAATAGTGCAGAAGAGCTCTTCGTTTGGATGGTTCCATTCATTGAAATGCTTTTTCATATATATCGCAAGAAGGCAAAATGTGCCTTGCTAATGCATTCAATGTTTTGTTTAAAGGTAGGACATTAACCAGCTCACTCATGAAAATGTGATTGACATGCCATCAATGAATGGAAACCAACAATGGCCGATTGGTCTCAAATAACTCGTGTAATGTGTTGGTCAATTGTCAAAGAACCACCACGCCCAAGAGAGCACAGTGCACAGAATGACCCGCAGACCCAGGTGTCCAGTGGCCTAGTAATGCACACAATTCACCAGTCTCTGGAGCATTGTCACCTTAGAGCTTCATATGCCGAGCAGGAGAGGTGTGTACTCACAGTTCATCATGGGCCAGGTTAAACGGCAAGTCTCCTGGAGCAGCCCGCCCAATAGGATCATCCTCCTGTGCTTTTGTAACACTTCAGTTATCCTCTTCGATTGCAGTTTGCGAATCAATGGCTGCAGCGCTTCGTTGCCTTCCTGTCTATGTATGTGGGTAATTTTGGCACGGATTGTTTGAGGAAGGTAATTGATCAGATTGGCCATTTGAAAATACTAACTTGACTAAAATAGAACGTAAAATAATGGTTGCTTAAAATGGCTTTTTGGCAGCTTTTTTTCACGCAGTTTGTTTTGTTTCCATCTCTTCGTTTTGGGGCAGGGGGTTCGCATAGCCTCAGAAATGCCGCATGGCGTTTGAAAAATGTAAAAAAAGACCACTTAAATTCAACCTAATGAGGATTTTGTTTACGCTACGAATGGGACTTTCTCAATGGAAATGGCATTGCGCAGTTCTGCGTCTGAATTGTTGGACAGTTTTAAGCGGTGGGAGATGTTCTGCAACCTGAAACCCAATGCTGTCAACACACACACATGATCTCATGGCCCTCTGCTCTGTTATTAAAAATGATTGCGTCTGTGGCTGTTTCAAAAGCTGGGAGAGGAGGGAAGTAGAGACATTTACACAATTAATGGTATTAAATCATTTAAACAGGCCAATTAAAATTGAAATGAATAAATCTGTTTTGTTCCGTAGATATAAAGCACAATGACACATCGCTGTTCATTCATCATAATGTGAAATTTACCATTTCGGCTCATAGTGCCAAGAACTTTGTGCGAATCCAGCTGCAGTTGATTGAAGGCATCAACCAGTTCAAATTTAAGTTAATATGTCCCAGCGCTTTTTGAGTTCAGATAAAACAGCTTCATAATGTAAAGCAGCCTACCCTATCATATTGTTTTGATTATTTGAACATTAGACAAACCTGAAAAGATGTGTGCTGTTGATGTTGAATGCTTGAAGTCTGCCCTTAGAAGTTGTATTTGTGTGAATTACTCTTTCTCTTTAATAAAATAAATGCTCACATTGCACATTGTTATAATATGATACTGTATTTTTTTAACTTAGTATTACGATTACTGGCAAACATTTTCAAGTTTGGTTTAATGAGATTCCTGTCTGGCGCACATGACGAATTTCCTTCAAAGGACACACAGCAGTACGTTTGATGTTCATCTTAAACATTTTATTCGTGTGTGTTTTAGTGTCGTAAAGTATTTTCTGACTAGGATTTCCACAGCGATGGCATTTTCTTTAATTTTAGGATCCATAAATGTTTTCCCACATTGGCTGCACATGACGATTGGGGTGTGCCTGAAAGGATCTAAAAAGAAGGGGTGGGGGCAGTCTGGAGAGGGCGGCGGGGGTGGGGGTTAGTCAGGGGGTGGTGTGGCAGAATATTTACTCAAATGCCTAAATTAAATGTGTTTTGTTGGTTGGCACTAACAAATTTGTTGGATGCACGTTTCCATGGAGGCACACAGTGGAAGGACTGCAGCGACGTGGCAGGCAGGCTTGTGTGACTGTCGCCAGGTCTGGCGGCACTTTTTTTTAAGGTAGCCTCATTAATCATCTGTGACGGGCCCTGCAGTGAAGCTCCCCATCTGCTCCCGCAAAAATGTGGGGCGGTGAGTTTTGGGGGGGGAGGCGGGGAGGGGTGATGCGCATTATATTGCCCCACCTCCTGCCTCGGCTTGGCGTCTCTTCCCCCCCCCACTTCCTCTTGTCGGAGCCCTTTTGCTCACAACTCCCCTGCTCCTCACACTCCCTTTCCCTTCACCCGTGTTCTTTATATCCTCCCCCATCTCTTGCACCCTTCCGACTGAAATCCCCCCCCCCCCCACACAAAATTGTCATCGCGTTTCCCCAGCACCGCCGCCCCCCCCCCCCCAACTTACAGGCCCCTTGAATTACCGCAGTTAGAGGCTTCCATGCATTTATTTGAAGAAGTACGGGAATTTGAAGGCCCTTTGTTTCTCAACTGAGCATTTCAGTTTGCCGATTATTATTATTTCAGAGCCCAAGGAAAATTATCTGAAGGTTTGTTTTTTTTATTTAAAAAAGAAGCGTATGGAACATGCCTACGCGCTTTGCAGTCAAATTCGCTCGTCTCGACACGTTTATCAACGATTTGAATGTGTATTTTCATTTGTTTTTTTTATTAAACAACTTTCTGTAAACTTTTAGTTTTTAAAAAATGGAGATATTTGTTTACGATATGTACTGTACATTGCTTTTACCTGTTTATTAACCGGGGAGGGGGAACAAGGATGAGCGTACTTTTATTTTAAGTTACTGAAGCTTATACATAGCCCCATTCTTATTGATGTTGAGCCAGATCACGTTACATACATATCACGTACATTTTGAAATCAAGTTTGTGCTGAACATCAATGAGCAACCCAGGAAAAGGACTGTAATGGTTGTTTTTTAATAACCCCAGGTCTGTTAGCTTCATGAATCTGTCCACACCATTACAGATGTTAAATGTCAAGACCTGCATCCAAATTGGGTAAACAGCAGGCCAGTGGAAGTCAACAGGATGACGATTTTTTGTTTATAATTTTTTTAATTCTTTCTTTGTTTTGTCATTGTAAAAGTTCACGATTGCACCAACCATTATAAACGTTGGTGTGCTTTAAAGTTATCGCGTGATTATTTATTTTTTGCCATAAAGTAGTTGACAGCTTTTTGTGTGAAAAAGTTGTGAATAATGGCCTCTGAAAAAAGTAGAACTTGTCTACAACTTTTAAGACCTGTCATCTGAGTTGTTTTAACGTCCAGGTCTCAATTTACATAGCAGGCAGATATCACAGTGGTGGAAGATTGTGGCAGATGGAAAACGTTTCACCAATGGGGTTTTTTTTCTCTATGCCTGAGCTGTGCGAAAGCGCCTTTCGACACTGCAACATTGGTCGAGTGCGAGTTCATTCATCAAATGCAAGTTAGGTGCGGGGCAGAAATGGTGGCGGCAATTCTGCCAGCATGACTGATGATATTATGGCAGCTCGGATGAGCATGGTTGGCCACGTACGGTGTGAAAGAAGTTCAAAATACATCACGGTGCAATCCCCCCGCTCATGGACAGAGCCGACCAGTCATGCTCCGATCCGTCAGTCACAATTGCTTACACCTGTGTATGTGTCTGCACTAAATCCATTAAGAACACAGCTATCCCACAGACACTGGCTTTGGGGTTTGGACATTACTGAACCGTCAGCCTTAATAGGAAAGTGTGGCTACCGTCCTGTCTTTTATACAGACACATGGGTATGTATTTCAAATCTTAGGTCAACAGGCCATACGAGCTGCTGCTGTTAATGCTAACACACCTCACCATTGCATCCTTCAGTCAGATTCTGCAACCGTAGCACAGCTGGCCCTGTGCTTCCTGCTGCCATAGCACTGCCAGGGCCTATGCCCTGGAAAATTCTCAAAAACAAATATTTGATCGCTCGTGTGTGTTGTCATCTATTGCTATGCTCAGAAACAATGCGGAATGCTGTAATTAGAGGATTTGGTTACAGCCCTTTGTAGAAAATTGTGAAGAATCGAAGTTAAGATCCAATATTTTTCAGTGGTGTCTGTTCTGCAATGGACATGCGTTTGTAGTGTCCACATTGGACTTGCCTAGCATATTAGTGTCACCTTCCAGTGTTTGTCCACAGCACAGTGCACAGTTGGACGTGTGCGCGTGTGTTTGTTATTGGAGAGCAGTGGTATAGTGGTTAGTGCACTGCGCAGCGAACCTGTCGATCCGAGCTTGATTCCCGCTCTCACGGCTAACACCAGTGACAATTATCTTAAGTGGTCTTGGGCCTCCCCTAGGTCGACTCGGCCTCAAATGAGTACCTGGTGCGTTGTGTAAACATCGCCATTGGAGAGACAAAGGTGGCCGTGCGTGGTGTTGGCGACCCCACCCCTCTTCGTGTGCCGTGCCGGCCTTCATAAGTGCTCGCTTGCCCCAACAGTCTGTTAAGGCTATACGGGTTATGTTTATTTTTGTATATCGCATTATATGTTCTACCCAGCGTGGCTTCTTCACCCGAGTGTTTGGCTCTGTGTGTGTGCAGCTCTCGTCCCAGCCGCGCGCTCGGGCAGGCATTGATCCGCACACAAACCAGGTCCCTCGCATTAGGCCAAAGTGATGTTTTGTTGCCTGGAGGCATTCTCGTAGTATCATTAAGAGTTCTGCTCCCTCTCATTTCCTTAATGCATTGTCCTAATGCAGGCCTGTAATAGTGTCATTTACTGCCACATTTCAGGGTCATTGGCTCATTTTGCCTAACGGAAACCCGTCACTGCAAGAAGCAATTATCCTTATAGATCAGTTTAGGGGATAATGCGATAAGGTTGCAACATTATTTCTGGATGAGCAAAGGCAGTTATTGCTTCACTTTTGCTTAAAGGGCAGGACAAGGTCATTTCTCTCTGCCTGGTTGATTTATTTTAATAAAGCATGTGCATTTTCATTTGCAGATTTATTCGCCAGATCACACCAGCAACAGCTTTCCATCCAACCCCTCCACACCAGTCGGCTCTCCCCCACCACTCACAGGTAAGATATGGATGTGATTACCCCCATCCAATGCTTTTCATAAAGTGTTGTACCCATTTGGTAATTACATTGTTTGGAGATGAACAAATTCCTTCACTGATGGGTTAAACATTGAATGGGGAGATTTTTATGGTTTCACAGACTAATGAATGATAAAGGGACAGATCTAAATGATAAGTGATGGATGGAAATCTAATTGGCATATATAAACAAGAGGTAAATAAACATTTGCTTGACACATCTGAAAGAGAATGGTGTGCGTGTGAAAACACACCGATTTTCCTGTCAATCCTTCACAATGCCGGTCATGCAAATCTTAACAAACATTAATACAAACAAACATCTTTTACCTCTTTCTGTTACGCCTGCTCAAAGTGGAAAAATCAAGGTGCACGTTGACAAATTTGCAGTTGTGTGTATAGCTTTTGTATATAGGATTCTTTCTGACATTTTGTAAATGTTTTTATTTCTTAACAATAACAAAAACTAATTTACAATTAATAGCTTTCCAATAAATTAGGGTATTATTGAAGCAATGATGATTTACTGTAATGGAGGCTTCTTTTATTGTCTGGAAAAGCCTCGCTTGAGTGTTCAACTCTTCCTGAATGGCCATGTTTTGGGAATGGAATGTTTTTAATGTGGAAAAACACTCAAAGGGCCACACAGGTGGGGTCTTGATCCCACTTGCTCTACCGCTTTTTCATAGCCGCTTCGTAGTCCAGCAGGCTTGGGAGTTTACACATGTACTGGATCCAACAACCCTCGCCCTCCTCAGCACAAGAGTCTAGCAGTGTTGCCACCACAATGAACATTCGCAAAGGTTTTCGGCATGCTGCGTTGTCACCTCAGATATGTGTATGTATGTTGAACTTCTTTCGCACCGTACGTAGCCAACCGTGCTAATCCCGAGGTGCATGCTTATTTGTTTGTCAGTGTATTTCTAACATTTCTTATAATAAATTATATGCTTTGATATGAAACTTTAGAATATGCCTCGTGTAAGATTAGTTCATTGTCCCTTTCAACAGTTTTATCTTCATAATAAATATTTTGTCCACCCAAGGAAAAAAAAATTTGAATACAATCGCTTCGGGGCACTGAGCCCCCCCTCATAGTTCGGAACGGTTGCAATAGGCAGAAGTGATGGGCAGCCTCTTTGCTATTTTCAGTAATTTTTCTGCAAATCATCTGCTGATTTCATTTTAATTTTATTTACAATGGCCGTAAATCTTTGGCTGGAAATTTTCCCGAACCACATTAATTGTAAATTTATCAGCGACGAAATACATTTTCATAGTTTGACAGTTATTTAGCAATAAAGCAAGATTTATTTTTAAACATGCATTATGCATATGTCGTGTAAGTATGTATATATATGTTTTAGCTTTAAAGCTTTCTTCGGGAACAACTTTAGGTACCAGTAAAAGACACGACAATAAGGCACTTTTGTAACATCTACTCTGGCCTTTGACTCTGTCGGTCAGCTGTTAGAGAAAGAGTTGTTTTTGCTGAAAGCTCAGACATTATGCAGAGTAAAATGGTTACGCCCCAGGGATTGTTGAAAAATTTTGCCATCATCCAGCTTGGCATGTCTCCCTTTTTGTGATGCTAATGTTTTGGGGGGGAGGGTGGGGGGCGGTTTTCTGAATAGAAGAGAAGGATGAGGGCAGGGGGCACGGAGGGTTTGTGTGTGTGGGGGTACAGACGTTTGTTTTATGGAGTCTCCTGTTCGGGCCCAACAAAAGGACGAAGGAGGGCCCTCCATTTGTGGCCCTTGACGAGTGACGGGGCGTCACCCAGACGTGTCACTGGGAAGTAACCCCTGGGCTTCTGAAATGCTGACAAAGCACCATTCGCAGGGCCCAGTGGGTCCTCTGTTAGGCCCCCACTGAGCAGCCGCTCACGGAATACCACATTTGAGCGATGTTGCTCTCGCGGAGATGTAAGTTTAAATCGCGGAAAGCAGCGTACACTTTCCGTAATTTGCTAATGTTGGCGATCGTCTGAATGAGTAAACGTATCATCGTTGTGCGTGTGTGATCATTTGTTTCGGTGTAAAGTAAAATGCGGTGTATGCGTGAATTCCTAATCTGGTGTGCTTTATTTTCAGTAATTGAATTACTTGCATTATAAAGCCATTTTTTGTCTAGTTAGTACGAATCGCAGGGGAAATTGTGGTGATATCGGAGTGTTCCCACGAATTTGGTGTCATGAGCAATTTTAGGTGTCTGCATTTTACTTTAAGGGCAAGCCCATATTTATTATAAGTGAATAATAAATGTGTACCTGCTCAACATCACCCCCTCCCGATGGCAGTTCAATGAATAGTTGCATTTTTTATGACATTTTGATTCAGGAATTAATTTACTTTTTTTTACATTGTACAGGGAGGGGTCTTGTGAACCTGTTACCA
Source organism: Lethenteron reissneri (assembly GCF_015708825.2). NCBI lineage: Eukaryota > Metazoa > Chordata > Hyperoartia > Petromyzontiformes > Petromyzontidae > Lethenteron > Lethenteron reissneri. The sequence goes on from NC_083796.1 coordinate 13,006,348, forward strand.
TAAAAACATAGGGATCAAAAGTATTAAAATAAGGAATGTAAAGTTTCCACCATTGTCCCAGGGCTATATATAGATGATGATTGGTACCTCAAACTTGTTTGAGCATGAAAGCACTTTAACATATACATTTTTAAATCAACAAACCAATTTATAAAATGTTGCTCTCATTAGAGTTCAGGGCATTTGGTTTCAAATATATACTCGGTAAAACATTCAAGCCAATGAGATTTTCTCAGGACATAATAAAACGTGGAAAATGTTGAGCCTCTTAGATTCTCCTTGTATTTTCCATTTCACGTTCGTAAGGAAGCCGCCTCATTACTGTGCCCTTACTGACTTCTGGACTCCAGTCAGGTGGGAGGCAAAGAGAAAGGGAAGATATTATTATTATCAAGAGCCGTTCATATGCCAAGTACACACACGCTGCAATATTTCTACCGCTGCCTCTCCTTCCAAGTGCTGTAATTTAGTGAATGCCGCACGCACACGCGCGCGCGTGTGTTTATCTGCATACCCCCTTTGAAGTTTTCTCTAATTGCTGCTTTGGCTTTGCAGGTGCGGCACAGTGGTCACGGACCGCGGCGCAGGCGCCTTCATCTCCCAACTACGAGAGCTCCTTGCACTCGCTGGTGAGGCCACACAGGGCACTGGTTTGACTACGCACATCCACGGACTGTGATCAGCCCACACACACACACGCCCTTGACAATTGACGTAAGATGAGAAAGAAAACTTGAGCCCGATTGCAAAGCATGCAGTTTTTGCTTTGAGGATGCTCCAGAGGCGAATATGTAACTAGTGTTGCATTACTTCTCTAATACATGGTTATTAGCCGCTCAGAGGAAAAGTTGTCAGATGAATCATGTTTTGTAAAAAAAAAAAAGTTGGCCTGTCCACGTTTTGCTTTTTCACAAAATATGACCATTGGGTTGTTATTGTGTGTGCAAGCCTTTTGCGTAACTCTCACAGCACGTTCGCGGGGCCGCATGATCTTAATTCTCTCTGCTTGCTGAAACTCTCGAGTCAGACATTCTTGCTGCCCGTCAGCCCTTCTGGCTTACATCAAATGCTGCTGGTGCCGCCGCCGCCGCTTTGCCGCCTGCTTCACCATCACTGTTTGCACGGCACTAAACCTGACTTGGAGATGAAACCCTTCACAGAGTATCTCCTCGTTGGCCGCTTTTGTCCCATTTTTAGTGTGTGTGCGCGCGTGCTTGCTTGCTTTTGCTTCCACTAATGCCTGCTACCCCGGCCGTCCTCTTATCCCTCTCTGGGCTTTCAGAAAAGTCGCGTGGAGCAGCAACTTCATGAGCACTTGCAGGATGCCATGTCTTTCCTAAAGGATGTCTGCGAGGTACTCACCCTGTCTTCTGCTCTGCACAGGACTTTTGCAACTTAATAATTATAAAAAGTCCCAGGGAGCACGAGAGGGCTCACACTTTTTTTTCCGGTATCGGTTGTTTGAAACTTTATTAACAATATACCGAGAGACGTGATTCGTCAGGCTTTTCTCTATGCTTTGTTTATGCGTTTTGGGAACATTATGTAATGCCGTGGATAATATTTCAGGATTTAATTGTGTTTATCCAGCCAAGGACTGATGTAAAAATATGGCATCTGCAGCACGATGTTGCCAGTGCAGCTATTAACAGGTTTCAGAAAACATTGTAATACGTCACTTTGGCAGACAGAAGAAATGCCATACATCATTTTGTAACAAAGCATAAGCATTTAAAGATATTTTATAAAAATAGCCAAATGTAAGACCTATCACTTTATTTCATTCGCTTTGGTTGGTGTGTGCATATCATATCAAGCGGCACGTTATTCTGCTCATCGGGGGAGACCCACAAGTTTACCCCATCATGTGCAAAAGCACCATGACCTGAAACGCAGTCTCTTGAAAATAAATTTTGGCTCAATGTACATTTGGCTTCATCCCAGCAAAAATGTTCTGAACTACCTCATGGTGGCCTGTAATAAAACACCCCCTCCTAATACAGCGTGGTATATAGGGGAGGGGGGGTAATGGCAGTGCCAGCCTTTGTGAGTTACAAACGGCCCATTGAAAGATGAACTACTTCATCGACGTGCATTCCCCTTTTTCCGGATAAATTGCTCAGCGTGTCATACTCGCACTTGTTGATTGTTGTGGGGAAATGCCCGTGAGTCCTGGAGGTGGCATTTTTGTTTGTTTAATATAATTCCTAATCCTTGAATGGCTGCATTTTTTGCCCATTGGTAAATAAATCCATTTGTGGAGACGTCTTATCATTTCAGCAAAATAGATCATTCCGCTTTGAGCATGAAGGCTTACGCTAGCAAAACTAACCAACGTTGTCGTGACGGCAATTCATTATTTCCTGGTTGTGCCATTTTGGAGGCATAGATAATAGTGCTGATTTTACGCTATTCCATCAATGGACTGATATGTCTGTTTAATTCGCATAATCACTTTTGTTCTTTCACACTGCAGAATATATCATTTTATTGCTTTTCCTTGCGAAATGTGCAGATTGTATGAATATTGCAACAAATTTGGGATAAAATTTGAATTTTAAATGTGTGTTGGATGGTGCCACATTCTTGGATGCAAATATATGTAATTATTTTCATTTGTTAATCCTTAAAATAATGGCAACATTTCCCCAACATTTAAAATATCAGTAAGGTTGAACATATGGAAGAGCATAATTTTCCAGAGAATAAAATAAATGTTTAACTTTTATGTGTATTTTTTTTTGCTATTTACACTTTGTTTAAACTTCCAATGTACGATATTTAATTTAATATTGCTTCATATATGTCAATTGTACAATCTGATAAGACATGAACCTAATTCCACGTACATCTTGGATCTTTTTCGATATAACATCCTGATATTTTTTTAATGTCCATATAACATTGGGAAAAATGTTTTTGTACCTGTGGTTAACTGAGCCACATGGCCACGAACGCTCGCTCTGGAGTTGTGCACCTGGTTTCCAGGATACGTCCTGCGTTGCCAGGTTCACAACAACTGTGGCATCAACTGCGTTGAGCTCAGTCGCGCCATCTGACCAACAGCGTCTTCTGTTTGTATGTACGGCACGTCAAGCTTCGTTCAAAGCGTACGTAGCCAGGCCGCGCTAATCGGAGGCGTTTGGCTGTCTTCCGTCGTTTTTTGTTTGCTTGCAACCGGCAGAGTCGGATGGAGGACCGGCTCGACCGACTCGACGACGCCATCCACATCCTGCGGAACCACGCCGTCGGGCCCTCCACAAGCATGCCCGGCGGCCACGGCGGGGACATGCACAGCCTCCTGGGGCCCTCGCACAACGGCGCCATCGGGGGCCTCGCTGCCAACTACGGCACGGGTGGCCTGTCCGCAAGTCGGCACTCCGCCATGGTGAGAGCTCCGGGCGTTCGCGTGGCTTCGACGACGACGACGACTGTGAGAAAAGGATTTTTTGTCGTGGCATTTGCTTGCAAATAAGGTCCAGGAAGTTAAGCTGTTCCGCAATTACACAGCAGGATTAAAGCTCCTCGGGAATCCGCATAGGACATGTATGTTTTCATTATATAACGGAATTGATTTTGCATCCAGCTTTGAAGAAGAGTGTGCGCTGCTGCAGACACATCTGCCTTTGGGAAGTGTGGTTTCCACTAAGATTCATGCCATAGTTTCTGACACCTGGGGGCACTTCATATCCAAGTGAATTCCAAAATTGTGTTCACAAAGACTTTGGAAGGGAACATCTTTATTTTTTTAACAAGGATGTGTGTGTTTATTTGTCTGTTTAACAATTACAGTATATCTGTTGACAGAGACCCCAAATGTGTAAATTTTTAGACCATCAGCCATTTCCGATATATGTGGGTGTGTATGCGCTTTTTTGTTCACATGCGCAATTGTTCAATTATACAAACATCTTTGTTTACCCTGTTAGTTAATAACCTCTGAACACGAGTATTTCCCCAGTCGTTATATTTTACCTTTGTGACCATTCATTGTGCATTCATCGGCAACACGTAGCAGGAGTTGCCAGTTGGGTTTTTCCGTTAAGAAATATACCTCGGGAGGTCTATTCAATTTACTTGATAAGTGAGCATTGACTCGTGTAAGTGATTGGCGCCGTTTCTGTTGAAATGCCAGCATTCACATTAGATGCTAATTGTGTGAGTGCCCCTGAAGCCTGCGGACTTGCAGGGAAAACCGGCGCTGTGCTTTTTAACTCACGCATTCGGGGGGCCCCGAGTGGCAGCAGCAGCCTGGTATCTGGCAGCAGCGGTTACGGCAAGCGAGCTCTCGCATGCGCTCGCACACGCTCTCCGTCCGTCCAACCGTTTGCAGTCTTTGCCCTCCTGTTTGCTTCGCTACACTTTGCTTTCCCTCACCTTCTGGAGAAAATGCCACCGCGGGGGGGGGGGCGGGCGGCGGTGGGGAGTGAGAGGCTCAGCCGTAAAGGAGAGCCGCGGCTGCGTTAGGCCCCAGAGTGAGTGCCAGATGTCTGTGTGTGTGTGTGCGTGCGTGCGCCTTCATGGAATGGGAGGAAAGAAAGGAAAGGCAGCGTGCATTCCTCTGCCTTCCCATGGTTTTGGCCTGGTCGCCACTGGAGCACAGCTGGGTTGAATCAGGCTAATGTCGCTTGGCAAAGAGTTGTGGAAACTTGATCGCCAGGGTATGCTATTGGCCAAGGCTATATAACAACGGTCCCTTTCAGACCCCTCCAAGATCATATTCCCAAGGCCTTTTTGGAGTTCAGAATAAAAAAAACCTGTTAATTTGGCACTGGGTTCAGACAGAGATAACCAGCACGGCAACAAAATGCGATTGCAAGGCAGCTTTATTTTCCCATCAGTGCCACTGTTTGATTCGGCAGCAGAGTTGTATTGGTCAAAATAAAGATTTTTGGGTTAGATCGCGTTATTTTCTGGGTTTTTTATTTTAATCCCCCCCCCACAACCCCCCCCTCGTTTCTGCATTGTAACTTAGTCCCCAAACAGGACTCGAAGGTGAAGAGGTGGTGGGGAGGGGTGGAGCCACCGCAGCAGCCTCTGCACCTGCCACCAAATTCCTGGCAAGGCTGAAACATGACCCAGTGTAGCTGTTTGTCAGATTTCTTAATGATGGCCGTTCCAGCTGTTGAGGTTGGACCAGTGTGCCTCCCACACTGCCTGACCCCCCACCACCACTTGGCTTGTCCCTGTACGATTGTACAGGACGCATAGTAGCCTCATTGAAAAATATGCAATTGAGTGTGGGAAAAAAAAACCTAATGGTAAATGTAATAACGTACATTTCTATTAAACAGTTATAAACGAAATACTGTACGTCGTAAAAAAAATAAACAATACAAACCCCACGCATAATTCTAGTTCTGAACAAGAATAGATATCATCACTGAAGTTTTGCTTGCTTAATATCTGTTATTGACTCTACGTTTCTGGCTTCAGTGCCTATGAATAAGGGCTATTTTCCGAAACGTTGGCTATTATATACTTTTTGAAGCAGTGTTACAGGCAAATGCGAGTTATTTAAATATGTTTAGTATCAGTAAATGTCACACTTTAAAGAAAATTGGTACTTTTCTTTTTGAATATTCCACTTTTAATTCTCACCGACTGCTCACAGTTGTTATTGCTGAGACATGTGCATCTCTGTAGCAAGTATTATTTGGGAGAATAATGATAAGTAAACGGTGATTTCCATTGGGAGAAATTGGTCCCCGTCATAGGTGTAGGTAATTTCCACCAGTCAGCGCTGCCTACGGAGATCCGTATCACATGACATTCATTAGAGCAGCGAAACATTGGTCTTGTCCTAATTTTTCGACGCCACATTAGATAGAATGTCCCGCGTGTGGGAAGCAATCGCTCTTCAAAGAATTGTTAGCTGCCTCCATATTCTATAAATATACTCGATGTATCTACTGGGGGGCATCGATGCCGGCGTCACTCGGCTGCCCTCGAATCCCCTCGCTGGCTGTGGTCTCAGTTGTTGCCCATAACCCGTCGTTCACGATGGCAGAGCACAACGGCCGGCACTCGGCGACACAATACCGTTAACCTTCATCTCTCTTGAGCACACTTTTCTGCTGCGTAGATCATTGTTTTCGCTTTTGTTTACACGTGTTGTTTATCGGCCTGTTCCACTGTGAATCCCGAGTCTGAGTTTGTTTTTTCAATACCTTTCTGAAGAGTTTTTATCTGTGTGTACTCCTTCAAAATGTTTATGCTTTTTTGACTGTGTACTTATCGTTGTTTTGCAGTAACCATGAGCATTCGATACCTCCCTCACGCTATCTTGTTGATTTTTTTTGCGTGCACGCTGGTTGTGCCTGTAATGTTTTATCGTCTGTGGCAGGGCAGTTAGTGAGTTTACAGCTATACCGAGCCCCGCGGTGAATAAAAGTGGGAAAAGGGGAACGCAGGCTCGAGTACGGCCAGAATTGGTGGGTGATGATATGGTGAGAGCTTAGTCATTTTTATTAGTTCCACTTGCAGTAGTCGTATTGAAACCGCACCATGTTCTAATGATGTAGAGGAGTACGCTCAATAATGGCATGACATATTTTGCTCTCTATGTACTTTTATAATTCACATTTAAAAGTATTAGACTTCCCTTTGTATAAACGTGTGTGTGTATATATATATAAATATATGCTTACTATATAATGTATGCAGTCGTGTATGCTTAGCCGTATTGCATTTATTGCCGATCGCAAGACGACGAGATGTGCTAATGTTTGCAAAAACGCAACTGCACTTTATTTGCAATCAAATCAACGTTCCAAGTTAATGGACACAAGTTGCCGTGAGATTTTTTTTGTGTGTGCACATAGTGCAGCTTAAATTTTTAATCCCAATTCAGCAATTGTCTAAAATGATTTTTAAAGCAGGAGAAACAAAAAAAACTATATATATTCAAAAGGGCAATGCCAAAAGTATTACTCAAAATTCATGATAGAGTGAGCATTAATAAAAGGCTTCTATATGTCTTGATTTAAAATTACTTCCCAAATGCATTATTTTGCATTCAGTTCAGTCCGAGTCATTATTTTTAGAAAACCTTTCTCTCCATTATTGCCTTAAAAAACTGCACACAGAACACAGAAAGGCAAATAAATGCACAGCTAATATTGAAAAGTTAATAAAGCATAATATCAGGAACAAAATGATATTGCTGCATTTGCATTTTGACACCTTTTTGTAGGAATAATAATAATGCCGGAAACAAATAAACATTGTAGAAAAGGAATGCCTTCTGGTGGGGAGTGGAGAATATTCAGTGAGTTTTTAGAAACCAGTGAGATGAATAAATAGCTACAACGTTTGGTAGATGGCCAAGTTTATAAGTATTTGACACCCAACATTGAGATTTTTTGTCTTTCTTTTTTGTGTTAATACTTGTTTACCGCACACGATAAACAGAGTGCTCAACTGCATCACCTGCACATAGCATTTATTTAGTGGAAAAACAAATTCTGAAGAATACGTATAAAATTCTGCGAATGTTGCCAACGGGCTTGTGTTAGAACTTTAGTTGTGCCGCACCTTTTTCTTTGATAACTTTTTTCCCGTGTTTTGGATCTTGGGCAAATGGTACTCTATGTCAATGTGCATGCCTGTGTTAAATTTAACGGGATAAGACGTAAAATAATAGGGAATAATGTAATAATAAATGTAAAGTGTTAAATAAATATGTCTACTTATTCATTGTTTATAATAGCCGGATTTACTGTGGATTTGTTAAACATCAAAATACATTATTTTTCCCATTTTTTGTGTATTTTATTTTTTATTTTAAATGTACAAAACAAGATATGAATTCTAATTTTTTGCTTTTAGCTTTTATACAATCAAGAAAGTCATCGTAGAGGTTTTTGTAGCTGCACTTTGGACACAAAGAATCCGAGTCGACTCATCCTGAGATAGTCCCCTGTCTCCTGTCCACTCTGGAGCCATCTTTAAAAGTCCCACATTCCTATGAAGGATAACCGGGGTTGTTCACTGGACCAAAGCAATGCAATGCTTTATCTTTCTGTGTTTACAATACAGGCAGTGGTTTTATGTTGTATTACATGTTAATGAACTGGATTTTAATTCCTGCTAAAATGTACAATGCCATGCCCTGGTGTGGTAGATCCTTGTTTGTATGACCGCAGTGTGATTCCATTTGTTTTGCGGCCGACACATTGTACCGGAAAAAAGTGACAAAATAATGCAACGCCCTCCACGCAGACAACGATTTTACACGTTCAGTGTTTTCAAGAAAGTCTTGCAACAAACAGCTGATTGTGCGCGTGCTTAAAATTAGCATAGCGTTTAGCACACTTGCACCGGGCTTCCATTAAATAAATGCCCACATTGTAATTTTCCCACTATTACACGCGGCGACACAAAATCAAAGGCCCTGCCCTTGTCCCCTGATACTCTGAGCAATGTTTAACGGCCTGTTCTCAAATACCCAGAAAATTGCACTTTAATCTACTAAAATAGGCTCTCGTGGCCGGAGTGCAGCCGCTTTGACTTGAGTCTTCTTCACAGACCATCAAGCGTATAATTGCTGCCCCCTCCGTCGCTTTGCGCCAAAATACTCTGCACAGAGGATCATTATGCTGCTCAGTTTTGCCCTTTGTCTTTTCCTTCAGCAGCATTTTTAAAAAGTAAACTAATGGCGTGTGTTATGTATATATACATTGTACGTAAAAACAGCAGAAATGTATAGCGACAACGGGAACATAAGCTTTTCACTGCCATTTGAGAGAAAAAATAATTTTCATGCAATAGAGGAATTAAATATTTTAGTGCCTTTTTGCCCACTTCTGTATTTAGTATTTTTTTAAATGTCCTTGCTTATCGGCATTGCTAATAAAAGGGACGTGCATTTTCACACGAGTGCATGTTTGTGCATTGCTGATAAAACGCCCCCCCCCCCCCCCCCCGTGCGAGTCCGAGGCTTCGTTATCGGCATCAGCGAGAACACAAGTTGGTGATCCGAGATGGGGAAAAATGCAAGCGGAATTTGGTCAAACCAGCACGATGGCCGCTCGGCATGCCTGTCCCTTACACTCGGTCCGTGTAACCCCAGAGGGGGGTGGGGAGGGCGAGGCAGAGTATCGGTTCAAATGCAAATCTACGAGGCCCTGCACGAAAACACCCGGCGCTTATCCGACCCCTTACTAGGATTCGCTCGCAAGAACGCGCACACCTGTTGTGTTCCGACCCCCATCACTCGAGCTAGAACGGGGGGACAATCCCAGAACATTTTGAAGTGAACGGAGTGCAATGGGTGAAGATAAAAAACATTCAATTCGGTGTCATTTCAAAGCTATTTGCGTTGATTTTTTCTCGTCCTTTTTTTTCACCCTGGAAATTTCTGGAACAGCTTATTTTTTTCCTTTCTTATTTGCATAAATTATTGATGCAGCAAATGCTTGCTTCAGGGGGACTTAATTAACGCCCTCATTTGCATGTTTAATTAACGGTTGGAGCTGGGAATTGGTATGCACGGCGCATGTCCTGTGTTGTGCCAGTTTCAGGAAATTGGGGGTGGATGCGCAAAGCTCTGCAGTAGTGGCTATAAATGTTAAAAAAGATGAATGCCAAATCATGTTAGACTTGAATATTAATTGCTGTTAATTAGCTCTTCTCCAAGATTAGACGTTTCTGCAAAGACCAAAAGTTGTGATAAAATTTGCCAAGCCTTGCTTTCATGCTGGCACACATTTAACAAGTAATGCCAATGTTATGCATGCAAAGGTCATCCTAAGTCGCCTTCTAAAGGTCAGCATAAAAACAATAATGCGCTTGTTTTTTTGGCAGATTACAATCTTCGAATCTTTGCACGCAACGCACTTTAATATCCAGATGCACAAATATGTTTCCATGAGAGCTATAACTGAGAAAAAAATTTACCACCGTCTGCAAACACATTATTTTCGCTTTGGAATTTGCAATATGGTGGACTTCAGTGAAGTGGAATGCCTGAATTTTGAAGTCAGAAGAGCCAATGTGGCTACAACACCAGCATGTTGATCTGTCCTGGGCTGTCCCTTACCTCTTAAGGTTGTGCAGCGGGTGACTTTGGCCGGTGTACGTCTTGATTTTAAGATGCCATGTATTGCGTGTGCAAGGACGAGTGAGGAGGAGGATTTTGGGCCGCGCGTATGCGAGCTCGTGGCAGAGTGCCACCGCACATTAAAAAGAGATTGGACATTATCTCACTAATGCCTGGTCGCCATGGTGACTTGCCGAAAATCGTCACGGCTGCGGGGGCTTTGTGAGCGCCCAGGGAATTTTGCATCACGGCGTTGATTGCAATTAACAGATGGGTATTAAAATTAACTGTCGCAGCGATCCGGGAAAAATGACAGGAGACAGATGGAGTTGGGACAGGCCTCGGATTTGCAGATCTCTGTGGAGAGCAGAATAAGACAGGGAAGGCAGGTCAGGGGACGGGAGGGTGACAAAACATACTTACCATATTCACTTCTTATTCTGTGCTCTGTCAGCCAGAAAAAGGGGGGGCGCAAGCCAAGGCCTAAAATAGTTTGTCGTGTGCCTCTGCGGCAGTTTAAGGAAATTCACAAAAACTGCTGTTTGACAGCTCCCCCTTGTGGAAATGTCATTGTTTTAATGTTGTACGTGTTGCTGCCACGTTTTTTTTAATTCACGTGTTTTTCATCAGTAGATTTGTGGAATCTTATTGTTTTTTTACGTAAATATATTTGATTGACAGCGTGCAATTTTTTTTTGCCATTGCCATGCGAGTTGAAGTGCAGAGGTGATCGTTTAGTGGATTACCTTTTGTGAAAGTGCCATTAAAGAGGTTTGCGGAGAACTATATTGTTAGAATATAGAGTCTTCAAGATGCAAGTAAAAACATGTATACATCTCAGCAGGTCGTATTATGCTGTGTGTGGAAATGTTATTATACTTGCTCAATTTATATCCCTGTTCTTCTGGATCTTTCCTGTGAATCCCGACAAAGGTACGACGGCGGTTTGCGTTGTGCTGGCTCTGCAGCCGCTGAAAATTTTTGAAGTTGAAACTCCCATTCTTTGAAGCCCAAAAAGTGTGGGGGGGGGGGGGCGGGGGGCTGTCCCCCACTGTGTTAGGGCTGCATGTGTGCAGCGTGCCCTGCAACCGAAATCCCCCGCGTTCAAGAACTCGGCGCGTCAGTTCACCTGCCATGTTTTGTTTTGTTGCGCCAGTGGCCGTAGTTTTCACCGAGAGGGGGGGTGAGGGGGTCATGCACGCCGCCAAGAGTGGCGAGCGTCTGGCCTGGTGTTGGCGCAGGGGTCGTGGCTGCGTGAAGTGTCACTTGCGGATCCGTCGCTTGAAAAGGGCCGATTGTCGGCCGCTGTCAGGCACCGGTGGCACACATGGCCACTTCAGAATCATCGAGCTGGTAGGAGAAAGCGCTCGGCTGAGCCCGCAAGGAGAAGCCGGCTCACGAGTGTTTAAATTGCTCACTCTCTCCCCGCAGTCCTCCAAACACTAATGATGTGTAAACTACAAATGCACAGCGTCTTTTTTCCTGGTGTAGCCTCAACTATTTTTCAATCTTTCAACCATACACAGCTGAAATCTAGCGAGCCTTGTACAGAATTACATTCTTTTATCACTTGTACAGTATAGTTTTGTAATGTGAAAGCACAGTTTACAGCATTCAATATTTTATTGTTTGAAAAAGAGGTACAATAAATGAGGAAGAATATATATTCTATAATGTAGTTTGCCGCACACGTAGAACTTCATATTAATAGCTCTTGTAATTTATAAATGAGCTTTGAAAGTGCACAGTGTTCTGTGGCATAAATTATGCATAATTCTGAAATGTATTAGACGAAGTAAATAAATTAAAAGCAGCCGCCATGTGCAATTTTTTTTTTCTCCTCCGAAGCAACCTGCTGTTTTGTTAGCCAACTGCTAGAGGTTGTCAAGAACTTATTGTGTGGCTCTGAGAGCGAGCCTTGGTTTCATCGTGCCATTTAGGGGAACTCTCAGTCATGTTCTTTGCGCACCTTTGCGGGCGTGCACAAACATTTCTCCAGAGCGATCTTGGGACTTTCAAATACCATGGCGACCCGTCTGTTTTGCAAGAGCTCGAAGGGTTTTTTTTTGCGGACGGGCTGGGGACGGCAGTGCCGCTAAATTCACAGAAGGCGCAAATGTGCGAGCCCTGCTCGCAATTATGGCCCGGCCTCTGTGGGGCTTCTCGCTTGACGGCAGCCGGTCGTGGACGATGCCCGAGCACTACGGCTACCCATGCTCCTCTGCATCCGCGCCGTATTACTTGGTAATGTGTTTTTTTTTTTATTAACCAATGTACTCGGGCAGTGGCGGTTACCGCTGTTGGAGTTTTCTTTGGAGGTATTGTAGTTTAGAAGTGGAAGGGAGAAATTGATTTAAGGTGCGTACTGTACGTGTGTAAATGGAGTCCATTCATGGTTGAGCCACATTTTTACGAGCAAAAAAGTATTGCGTTATTGTGTGCTTGGGTCTAAGCACAGCATGGTGAATGAGTTTTATGGCCGTTTCATACCATGTTGAGTCGTGAAAATGTTGTACTGTGAAACTGCGCTTCTCAGCACTAACAGCTGTGAGGTGCAGGAAAACCATGTTGTGAGCAAGATGAAAGCTGGACAGAGATCTAAAAATGCTATTTTTATATATATGAAACTTTTTTAAATTTAAAATATTTTCCAAACCCTCATTTTATTACATTGGATACAGTTGTAAAATGTCCTTTGAGCACCTGTTTTTTTTTCATATGAATCACTTCCCCTTAGATCTTTAATGAAAAAACGTACGTCCTTTTGGCCTAGGCCTTTACAAGAGTTGGCTTGTAGTTACCGTCCAGGTGTGCGCCGATGTGCCCCCCTAATGCACCGGCGTGCGATGTGCTGCAGGTGAGCTCTCACCGCGACGATGCCGTGGGGCTGCACTCAAGCTTGTCCAGCGTCATGACGGCCCAGCCTGGGAACGACCTTACCTCCACACAAGACTCCTTCCGAGGTGAATTCCACAATGAGCAAGGAGGATGCTCTCGACAAATGTCCATCTGTTGTGGCTTTAGAGGCGAGGACACTAAATGTTGTGATGTCCCTCCGCCTCTCGTCGATAATCGTGAGTAAATGTCATTCATTTACAGCCTTTCATCCACTTGTCAGTAAAATAGGATAACTGGCTCCATTGGGGTATTGCTTTCCCCCACACCTCCGATGAGCGCGGTTGGCTATGTACGGTGCAAAAGAAGTTCAGCGTCTATACTCGGTGAGATATTGTGCAAGCGCGAGTCCGTCCAACTTCTTTCAGCCCATGTGGCCATCGCTGCAGAGTGAGGTAAACCATGCGTACCACATATACGTATTAAAACATACGCTATGAGTTGAAGTCTTTAAAAAAAGAATTCCATACGCGTGTATGAAACTAAATGAATCTTGTCTCAGCATCTCCGTGGCACAATGCCAAAGTAATTACATGGTGTGCCAGTCCTAGCAACGAGGGTTACATTTCTGGTGCACAGCGTGCACAGCCATGCCACCTCTTTGTTTCCCATAATGCCCTCATGAGCACGTGCTCGCTGATGACTTAATTTGCCTAACAGTTAACGTAGGTTAAATAGTGTTTTTTCCATTATCGTATGAATGACTTCTGGCTCACAAGGAGAAGATGTCAAGGATTCAATCATAGGTCGCCATTTTGATCCACGTATTTGTGATTCGAGGCACTCAATAAATTGGAAATCTAAACTCATTATTGGTAGTTTTGTATGTTACAGATCTTGTGCAATAAATGTGACCCTAAGCTGTGCTGGCAAGATGTGTAAATGTGTCGCTGCCTCCAGCGACTCGATTTGTAGAGTATTTTTGGCCACCATTCCACACAGGAGGGTCCTTTATTTCACTGGAGGCCCTTTTTTGGACAGTATTCAGTCTACAAAGAGGAATGGGTCGAAGTTTAGAGTAGCAAGGGCACAGCAGCTCGGTTGGAGCCACACAACTGTGGTAGTTTCAATCGTCCTCTTCCGTACGCATGGGTTAGACTTCTAGAAATGGGGGTACACCGCGGGGAAAAATGCACGCCCGTTCCAAAATAGTCTAAATGGTGCAGCACATTGTTGGAACCGTTCCAATCGGGGGGACACGCTGTGGTTCGTGTGCCCTCAGCTCCTGGCTGGAAAGTTGTAAGTTAGCAATAGCTTATTGACCTTGATAGCTACACACGTGTGTCTGTGTGTATATGATAGTATGCAGCTGTACTCCGCTGCTGTGGAATTCCAAACCACTACCACAAAATAGGGATGATGCGACAACAGAGCACCGCACTTTGCAGAATGGCTCGCAGAGCAAGTGTTATGGCCCCATCCATAGGTGGGGTTTATCATCCCACATCAGTAGATTCTCTGTGCTCCTTTCCTATCGTGCGAAGTTTTTCACTCAATACATTAATTAGGTCCACGGTTTTCGAATAATATTGTACCGTATTTTTTTCACCTTCATTATTTAAAATTCGACGTAAGTTATTTAAATGTCCATTCTTAACATGTACTCAACTATTTTTTATTTTAAAAATTCGGACAGTGTACATGTCTACATAAAGTAGTCCTAGCAGTAAGCACAGTACCACATTCCTAAATAGATACTTTCTGAAGTTAATGGATTAAAATCGGCTGTTTAATTGTTTGTTGTTCAACACTGGTGGCAGTTGTAATTTTATCCTCACATGAGTTTCCTTTGGGCTAACACAAATAAATGTGGTGCTGACTGTATAATTCCTCTTGCAAGCTGCACCGACATTAAGAGGTGTTCTATAAACGCGGCTTGTCCTATAGCCTGTAAATCTCTTTGAGTTGATGTAAAGGAAATATTGTGAGGAAAATCGGTGAAAACCGCCATCCTGCAACCAATGGGCTTCAGGTCCTTGGTCCATGTAAATCTGTTTGCTTATACACTTGTGAAAGTGTTTTGGGACAACACCAGCCTGTTTACTTTGTGCTAATTTTAAAAGACCGCTGGGCATAATCTTCGGAGCTTTACTGGCCAGACATTGAATATATGCTAAGCCACGTCTGTGTGCGCGCGCGCGCGCCCGCTTGTCTTCATATTCTCATGGCTCTAACCGTTCCTCCCCGTTTTAAGGCCTGGGCGGTAGCCTGACCACCTCTGGTGGGGGGGGCCAGGCGGGCAGCAGCGTGAGTGGCGGTTCGCAGAGCAGTGGCATTGAGGTCAAGTCGGAGGACAAGGAGAAAGGACGAGAACGAGGACGGGAAGTCGAGCCGCAACGACCGCGACAAGAACGATGACGACAAAGAAGACATTAAGTCAGTGACACGGGGCAGGTCAAGGTATTAACCTGATTACCTGACTGGGAACTGCCGACACTTTATTTTGTACATTGACACAGCAAGGACTTGGCCGTTTCCACACTTTTAAACAAATTGGCTGAATGACACTTTTTTTTTTTAGTAAGTTGGATCTTTTTCTGCTAAATTCTAAATGAAAAAAAAATTCGCCAAATTAAACAAATGTTCATGCCCAGTTTGAATGTGTGCGCCAGTTTTTGCTTTAGATCGTGACATTACTTACATGAGTCAAACTTACACATTTCTGATTGTGAAATATTTATGAAAACGTAAACCTCTGTGGCAATTTGCTGTTGGATAGTATTTATGAATTATGAGCAGTACTATCTAATTATTTTGATGATAGTCTGCATCTTCTAAGACAGTCAAAATTCCACATTGGAACCTAATTGAATGTTTAATACCAATGCATGCGTGCTTGGCCATGTTTAAATACGGCTAAATTATATCACTGTACACATCTTAACACAGCTAAGTCAAACTTGAAGTTTACCACAAATGTCTTTAGTACAGGGGGCAGTGATGGGTGCATATGTTATGGTTGCATGATTGCCTTTGCATAAGTTGACTAAGGTTTGCCGATATGGTAAGATATACAATATAACAATGTGATGATTATCGCGATATCAGTTTCCATTTACTTTGTAAATTTATCTCACATTTATTATTGTATAGGTTTGTTTTGTGATGCCTGTTCTTCCAGTTTGAATGTGGATGAATTAAAAGTTCTTAAACTGCAGTTCAGTAAACTTAAGTTGGCCATATATACTGTATTGTAATCAATGACAACTTAAAATATATAAGACTTAATGCATATACTGTCAGCCGCATAAATAATGTAATAATAATGGTGGCATCACATAATTGCCCTGCCGCCAATTACTCTGAAAAGCACTAATTTATGGATAACAGCAAGTTATTTTCAACTTTAATAATGAGTTTATTATTCTTTGGGAAAATTATAAAAAGGCATTTATAATCTTGTAATATTTTTTTAGAAATGCACAGTCCGACTCGTACATGCTACATCGTGTGATCATATGTCGTAGTATCGCCATATCATGGCAACCCTCATGTTGACACGTGAATGTTGTCCTTTTAAACACAGTCCATTGTGTTGAAATGCAACATCGAGCGATATCGATAGCGGTATGCTTCGACTTTGTTTTTAATACCTTTACAGTATTTCCAGTGTCAATGTTTTGTTTGCATTCAAATGCCGATGAACGAGTGCGTGCGTGCGCGTGAAGTATGCACGTGGGATTGAAACCATTCGTCTTGTTGCAGGTTTTATGTTAATGGAAGGCAACTTCCATGAGAGCATGCATGTGACATTTGTCTCCCCGCAGACGTCTGAGCTTC
Source organism: Lethenteron reissneri (assembly GCF_015708825.2). Taxonomy (NCBI): domain Eukaryota; kingdom Metazoa; phylum Chordata; class Hyperoartia; order Petromyzontiformes; family Petromyzontidae; genus Lethenteron; species Lethenteron reissneri. The sequence continues at coordinate 13,023,065 of NC_083796.1, forward strand.
TGGTGTCCCCACGTGTGTGCGAGTCGGCTTGTGTGTCACTTGTGGTCGTGCAGGATCTACGTGTTGTACGTTTTAGTGTTTCAAGCACTGTGTCAACCGTGTTTCTTCTTTGTGCGTTTGAATAGAATATTGCGCGCGCGTATTACTTACCATCCCGTGCTGCTCAGGTAAATGGTATGCAACCATTGCTGTAAACTGCTTCAAGTCACGATTGCGCTCACATGGCGGTCAATGATGGAAGACCATAGCAGCAGCTCATATGCATGCGTGCATGCGTGAGTGCGAGCTGACCATAGCAGCCACGCGCGGTAACCCCCCGCATGGCCATTTCCCTGAGCAGCACGGAGGACGAGGACCTGACCCCTGAGCAGAAAGCCGAGCGGGAGCGCGAACGGCGGATGGCAAACAATGCCCGCGAGCGTCTGCGTGTGCGCGACATCAACGAGGCCTTCAAGGAGCTGGGCCGCATGGTGCAGCTGCACCTCAAGAGTGACAAGCCGCAGACCAAGCTGCTCATCCTGCACCAGGCCGTGGCCGTCATCCTGAGCCTAGAGCAGCAAGTCCGAGGTCAGTCCGCCCGTTGGGCCACTGTTGCCGCCCGCCATCCGCCGCCATCGCCAGCGCCAACTGCCCTGGGGGCAGGGTGCCAGCTTTAGCCTCTCCCGTACCCTCCCCTGAAAAGCAGCGTCACACCCAAAGCATGGGAAGCTCTGTCCGCTCTTAGCTGGCCCAGGCATGCCAGTGACTTCCACACCTATTCTTTTTCATTTGCGGAAAAAGGGGGGGAAAAAGGCAAATAAAAATTGAAATCTTTAAAAAAAATTGCAGCTGCTTTTATGTTTGCTTTTTGCACTTTTCTCATTTGAAAAACTTGCTATTTCAATTTTATGAATGTCTCCACATTCAGAGTGTTATCCAGTTTTGTTTTGAGTAATGTATTGCATTTAATCACAGTTTTTGGTAAATGTAATCCAATTTGTAAAAATTTGGTCGAAACTTGGACATTTAACTATTTTTGAATTTCCCAAACTTTCTAAATTATACTAATCTTTAAAATCATACTTTAAAAAAAATGCTTAAATGTACAATTACAGGAAAACACTCCGGACTAATATTTCTTAATTAGAACGTTTTCTGTCCTGCTTTTCAAACCATCTCACCGTATACACTTTCAGAGCAAAGTGTAGAGGTGTGGGTTTAGTAATACCTATTGCATGGCGTCTTTTGCACTGAGCATTTTAGAGGACGTTACTCTTAATTCCTCATCTCCGAAAAATATTTCCTAAAATAACATCCTTGGATTGTGTCTTACCTCGCAACTGCCAGGTTGCTCCTTTTCCTTCTGCACATTGGGGCTGGTTGTCGGATTTTTATTCAAGTGGGAAACTGTCATCTTTTTCATCTTGCTTCCTCATTCCAATTTTCAAGGGAAACAAAAAATAAACACCAGCAGCTTAGATTGGCTACAATATGATCAGGATTAGCCCGCCCCCCCCCCTCCACTCCCCTTATTTCCCTTGGCAAAACGGCATGGCAAGTGACTCCGATGAAGAGACAGGGCCCAAACGGCACACCATCTCGGATTAGCATATGCTGCCTCGGACTTGTTTCTCCGTTGCTGATGACCTAAATTTGGCTTAAATTATCTCCAATTGAGTCTTTTCCTCATTTCAGAGAGCAAATTCCAAATTATTCCCCCCCCCCCCTCCTGCGGATATGAAGAAATCTCAACAAACCGGCGGGGAAAAAAAAAGAAGCCAAACGGAATCCTTGGAGGCCTCGTTCATCGCCACGCTGTCGCGCAACTGCTCTTGGGTCAGGTCGCCGTCCGTCTCGTTCCGGTTATTCGACAAAAAAAAGTCTTCTTTTTGTTTTCTCCTGTTTTGTCAATCGGCTGACGATATATCCTTCCCGTGCTTTTCCATACAAAAAAAATCAAAAAAACAAAAAAATTATTCCCCCCCAAAAAAAAATTTGTTGCAAAATCAAGAAGTGGCGACGAGGATCTACTGCCGGAGGAGCGCGAGGCCAAGGAACGCGAGCGGCGGAAGGCGAACAACGTGCGGGAGCGCATCCGCGTGCGTGACATCAATGAGACCTTCAAGGAGCTGGGCCGGCTGTGCCAGACGCACCTCCGGACGGACAGGGCCCCCACCAAGCTGGGAATCCTTCACCAGGCCGTGCAGGTCATCACCAGCCTCGAGCAGCAAGTCCGAGGTAGCCCTGCGCTCGTCTACTGAGGCGGGGACAAAATACAAAACTAAAAGCAAAAAAAATGTATATAACGAAAGTTGAATGAACGACTGACCCGCCCCTTGCCAAGCACGTGTAGCCGAGCGCAAGAAAGCTTAAAATTGTAAAGCGACCGCTGCTGCCTAGCAGCCTGCTGTGCTCATAGAGCCCTCTGTGTTTGAACCGTGTCCTTTTTAAGTGCGTAAGGGAATTTTTACGAAGCGGTGCGAGCTCTAACGGGGGCCGGGAGGTGATCTTGTTTGCTTTGGAAGGTAAGTATTGTCTGGGGGCGACAGTTGTGTGCATATGGAAAGGTGGGATGAAGAAGAAATTACGACTCCATTGGAAGTTTTTACAATTATATTTGTTACTAAAATCACATCGCGTTTACAGTAATGGGAGTGCTCGTTATTATTTTTCGATTTTGTTTCGCCCGATGATTGTGGAAATATTTTTTGTTCAACGCCCAAGGACGTTAAATAATTTCAAATCGCGTTTTCCCAAACAACAACGAAACACACTGCTTGCTCATTGCGCTGCGATGTCTCTGGCAGAGAGGAACTTGAATCCGAAAGCTGCCTGCCTTAAGCGCAGAGAGGAGGAGAAGGTGTCGGGGCTCCCCTCGGAACCAGGCTCGGGACACCCAGGCATGGGCGACACTCCATTGGGACACATGTGAGCAGTGGGTATGTATAATTTGGCTCTCTGTGGGGGTAGTAAGTTCCTTCTGAGTAACAAAAAAAAAGATATTCTTAATTGTGTGTTGAATGTGTACAATCGAATGGAATTGCACTGTTTTATTCGAATTTTCAGCGACTACCGGTGTGACTTTGTCCGCTAAAACGCATCGTCCACCAACGACATTTGCCCGGTGACGGAGCACGTGCGCCCTGATGCCTGGCAACCTGAGTTGAATGCCTCTTCTCCTCGGCCCATTCCCTCCGTCCTGTCCCTTCCCTTGCACTCCTCTGCCATGTGAATCCACTCTATTTTTGTAACCGCTTTTTAAACGATCTAAAGTGCGTTGAGCTAAGGTGTTCTATAAATATTTAAAAAAATGAAATGTAACGTTGGTAGCGAGCGGTATCTGAACCAGTCCTGATTTGGTCCTGTCCCCGCAAAAGACAGAGGTCCCCCGAATAGCCCGAACAGAGTGTTGGGGCAAGTGCTGTTAGCAAGTGCCTTTAAAGGCAAGCACGGTACACGAGGGGATGGGTGGCCTGCTCCCTGCCATGTTGAACTGTGGTCAAACAAGGCCCGTTGCAGGATGTGGCGAGACCTTCATGAGGTAGTGGGTTGACAAGGGGGCTACAACTATTGTAGCTATTTTTCGATTTAAAGCTTTCGTGACTGCAGGGATTCATCTTCTTGGTTCTTTCGGTAAAGTCACGTAGAAGGGAAGTAATAAAATAATAAAAATAAAACATAATAAAACAATTCTCACGACGTTTCGGCGAGGCGCCTCGACGGACCTGGTTTTCACCTGAGGACGGCTGCTTGCGTTGTGGCCGAAACGTCGTGAGAATTGTTTTATTATGTTTTATTTTTATTATTTTATTACTTCCCTTCTACGTGACTTTACCGAAAGAACCAAGAAGATATTGTAGCTATCTTTAGTTATTTAAAAATAATGTTGGGTATTTGTGTCATTCAGCCGAGTTTTGTTTCGTGACAGATAATGTTTTAAAGATTTGTAAGCTTGGACCCAATACATCTAAAGAAAACAATGTATCATGTGGATACATTATTTTATGAGTATTTACTTGCCTGCACAGTGTTTAAGTGATGCTTTAATACCTTCACTTTAGATGTTAGTCTTATGAGAGTTGAGCTTCACTGCAAACATTGGTATTTAAAATTGTAATTATTTACCCTGGGTTTCCCCTTCATGACCTACATTGTTGGTTAGCTGTGCTGGTTTGTCGCAGTCTGCACGGCATGACATTTTGTAGCATCACAATCGCAGGTAATATCATAGCAACAAAGTGTCTCTAAACAGCCCTTAGCCAGAAAGCATGAAGAGTATTAAGTTGCGCTTATTTTGTAAGGAGGTATCGGAATTTAATAAAGGTTTTTATTGGGTTCAGGGGAGTCGAGATGAGCCAATTAAAATAGTATTTTGTTTCGCTGTCCATGGTTTATAGGAGACTAAGCTTAAATCATCGGCGACAAACGGCGGTTTTAAGTGATACAGCTCCGAGAAATGTCGCATTGGGAGCTAATAACGCAATGACGTGATGAAGCTACAAACATGTTCACTATCTCACTTGAGAATGGGCTCCAATCCTTGGAGAGTTTGGGGTCACATTGCTATTCACAATCACACGTCCTCGCCATTGCACAGACTTATAACTGTATCTTCTTATGCTTGTGGTGGCTTGTTTGTAAAACTAATGGAGGGCACAAACCAAGGCACCTTGTCAGGCCAGCATCGGATGGGCTTCTCCTACTGCCTATGACAAGACTAATATTTATGGCGTCAGGTTGTAGTGTAAATGAGGAATGTTAATTCGCATAAGGGGCTATTATCTGTCGTGTGCATGATGTTACTGATCGCTGTCCGACATCGTGACGTCCCATGGCCCCACAACTTTGGAACAAAAGAGCTTGCGGGTAGAGTCCAACTGTTTTAACCGGCACGTGCGCTCACCCCCTGCCCTCCTCGGGCCTGCTTCTTTATGATACAAAATCGATGCCAGTGCATGCTCAACGACTACATGGAACGTATTTATTATTTATACACACCCCCGACTGCTGCTCCTTGAGGACGTCAAGTAAGATGAATAGACCTTAATATTACGGGCGTTTTTTTTTCACGTAAACTGCGCAAGTATAAAAAGTAAGGAATCCTCGGTCGGTCCGTGGAAAAAAGCACCAATATTTGGTTACAAGAACATTCTTGCGGATCCTTTCGAGGTGAAGATTCATGCAGAAGGTTACAAATGACCAAATAAAACGAATATTATTTTCGTGGAGGAACAAAATGTAGCAGTGGATGGATTGACCTTTTGCGGCTACAGTGGTGACGGGAACGCATTACGTGTACAAATGAAAAATATTCTTCGGCACATAATATAAATGTGTTTATGAGCACATGCAGCGTGTGCAGGTCTGAATCAGAGACGGAACAATCTAATCCAGGTTTTTTTAAACAACTCATTTTAATTTTTCAGGTGCATTTGCTTGATGACGTATCTTTACGTTTTGCAAACATCTGCAGGTTTTATAGGAAATGTTTTTGCATGTGTAGTCATGCAGCTCCTTTAAACTGAAATTAAAGTAGTGTCGTAAAAAAAACTCAACACATTCGGTGTCACTAGATTGAAATTGAATTTACATAATGCTAATGCTGTAACGTATGTCACGTTCGCTACTATCTTGTCTCTTGCAAAAGCCGGGTGCGTCATGGTGTGAGCTGTAATTTGGCCACCTGTTGATAAAAAAAACTTTGGCTGCAACTACTGAAAAATCTTTAAATATGAAACTCTTAATTTGACAACTTGATACATGAGCAAGTAAACTTAATTACAGTGTTGACTACTTTAGAAGATGCATTAATTGGATTGGCTCGAATTCAAGAGCCTGCAAGCAAAGACAAAAGTGTATAGGAGCAGATATAAGTACGATTTATTTGGAATATATACTTCATAATGAGATAATATTTAATGTATACTTTTTTTTAATTTAAAACCCATTGTCAAATGACAGCTGAATGCTGAAGGCTTCCCATGTGAAGTCGTTGGGGATTGTGTAACCGTACTTCACCGTGCTTAGTGCCGGCGCATACATCACTCGCCACTGATGGCGGCCTTGGCCATTGCTGAAATAATTAGTGCAAAGAATGTTTATTTTCTATCGCAAATACATTACTCGTAATGTTGGTCAAATGGTATATGAGCCACAGCCACAAGACCAAATGTTATGACATCTGTAAATCTAACCAAAGCTGTAAAGGCCAGGTAGAAATATTCCATTAATTGATTAGCACACTTGGCTATCTGCGATGCCAAAGAAGTTGAACAACATACTGAACAGTTTGCGAACTATTGTAATTTTGAGTCATTTTATTCAAACAGTTTTTTTTTTCAAATGCATAGTGTGCTCAAATATTACACGCAAGTAGTCACTCACAGATTCTGACTACGTGTAAGGATCGAGAAACCACAACACGGCCACCGATGTCATGGCGGCTACGTTGGTCAGTACCGCAGTGTGATTTACAAGCATTGATTTTAAGCGACAAATATGCTTAGACTCCTGACTTAGCATCAGATAACACTTCACTGTACACGCATGATTTGATGGATAGGTCAATAGTAGTTCGGGAACTTTTAATAAAAGAAGTTGGAAGGGATGGAAGTACTCCTTAATCTTTAGAAGCACTAATCCGTGTGTAGAGTGTCAGTCTCGACTTACGTAGCCTTGACGGACACTGATCAGTGGTGATACAATGAATCCATACAAACAGGGTGGCAGGGGGGGGGGGGAGGACCCCTTTTGGAATGATTTGGTACAACGTTCATCATAACATTTTTTTACAAGCCATGCTTGTTATGCTTCTGTTAATGAAGGGGATAACCTCATGCGTTATTTTAAATGGCGTCATGATCCAAATTATGAATTTAAACACACTATCATTTGAAGCAGAATATAAATGGTCACATTTGTTTAATCGAGGCAGGGACGTAGCGAATTTTAGCCTGTCCATGATGAACGTGGACTACTTCACTAATACATAAAAGGTGACCAACTGTTTATAAATGTATACAGATTCAGAAAAAATGTTGAGCATTTAGAACCTGTACATATATTACAAAAATGATCTGCAAATTTCATTTTGAAAAACATACTGAATGTTAATACCTGCTTATATTAATGTGTTAGTGTTGTGTCGGTGAATATTTCTCTATTTTCATTGTCGATGTTAAAATATGAGGTTGGTGTAAATCCCAACAGGACCGGGACATGCCTTTTATATCTGAAGCATTATAATGACATCGTGTATTTGGTTAACAGATAAACACATTACGTTTTGATTTAAAGCTTTCGTGACTGCAGGGATTCATATTCTTGGTCCTTTCGGTAAAGTCACAGTAGAAGGGAAATACAATATTTTTATTACTTTATTATTTCCCTTCTACATGACATCTGTAAATCTAACCAAAGCTGTAAAGGGCAGGTAGATAAAAATATTTTATTATTTCCCTTCTACGTGACTTTACCGAAAGAACCAAGAATATAGATCAATACATTGTTTTACACAATTGTCAAAAAGGAGAAAATGCATCGGAACAATTTGCAAACGTGAAGCGATGTCGTTGGTGTTCACCCCATCCCTGTGGCATGAGGCCTCCCCCTCAATACAAGCGTGCTCGCACATAATACTCTTGGTGCTTTGTGACAACAGCTCACACATACGGGGGGGGGGGGGAGTAGTTTATGTGCACTGGTATATTTCTGTACCCGGCATTCGGGCATACCAAAGTAGTAGGAGTAGGAAGTAAAGCAAAAAATGATGACTCAATCGCCCACGTTCTCAGAAATATTCTCAAGCCGAACTTATTAGCAACACAGGTGGGGCTTTCTTGATGATGAACATAAAATTGCAAAACGTCTCGTAAATATTTTATTGCCTTGCTTGCCACGGGGCAACTTGCGCATTAAGGGATGTGTAATAGCAGTTAAATATGTTAAGCTGTATGTTTTTCCTCATTTAAAATCTTTTTTTCCTTTGACTCTTAAATATTTCCTGAACGTGTATCTGTTTGCGAGGACAGCATGCACTCACTCCCAACATGGATAGCAGACAGCATTTTTTATTAAACATGGAATTGTGCTAATTATACGAACATAAACTTCTCAAAACCTTGCAGCACAATTCGAACATTTGGAGCACTACTGCGCTTTACTGCTTTAATTATAATACCGTAATATTACGTGATCCGATGTGTTAACCAAAGGCACATTTTAAAAGGGATGTCAAACCTCTTAGCCATACAGCCTGTAAAAGTGTCGTACATATAATGAGATGTGAATTGAGGCCTGTTTGAGAGGCTTGCTTTTTGTCGTCCTCAAATGCATGTGACTCGATTGCTCTCTCGCCTCTTTTTCAGGTTCTCAGTGGATAGTGTTGGCCATTTCTGAATTCTCCGACGCTGCAAAGCTGTAAAAGCTGTCCATATGTGCACGAACTCGCACACACACACACTTACACGGACACACGTACGTACTACAACACTCGAGCAAGCTGCTGCTGATGTTGCTGCTGCTGCGTGTGGTCTTCAGCTGCCCACCCAACCTGCCCAAGAAGACGAGCAGAGGACAAACTCCCCTGCACCTCCCCGTCTCTCCCCCACTGCCCCAACCCACCTGGAGTCCTCCAACCCAATTCATCACCTCCCTCCCTACGCCCCAAGAATGTGTGTTGACCCACAACGAATGTTGACATATCCAGTAACTTCTGTTGCCAGCGAAGATTGCAGCCTGCCAGAAGTTTGGCAGCCAATTCTCCCCCACATGCTGTGCGGGAGAGTTTCATTGTGCCTAAAAAAAATTAAAGTCTGACTTAAAATGCACAGTAGTCGTAATAAATGTATTTATTACAAACATTTTGATTTTTTTAGAACATGGGGGGGGAAAATATGCTTTTGAAAGGGATGTCTGTGTTGAGTTTTTATGAATTATCGTGCTCGTTCACCTAGTGTGTTAGGAAACCTGCTGGCAAAGAGAGGTTTGTGCCAGTGGTGTTTTACAAAAATGAGAAAAAAGTATACAAAAAGAAAAAAAGAAAAAAATATAAAAAACAAATTGACCCCAGCATTCCCTAAATCTTGACCTGTTGTCTTAAACTAAAAAAGGGAGAACATTTATTTTGTACTGTCCATTCCATTTGACCAGAGTAACAAACTTTGTGTGAAATGGTGTAAAACTCAATCAGCTTATGACATTCATTTACACATCTTCACATTATGAATAAAAAAAAAGTTACTAAATGTGACACCAGCCAATAGCAGACATGATGATGAGCTCCATACAGATATGGTATAGCATTGTATTTCTTACAAATAATTGTGGTTCTGTTCGACGATTGTTGCATCGTCATTTTTTTGCGGTTTGATTTCTATGAAAATGTTTTCTATCTTTGTGCTACACTATTTTCTTTATTACGGTTTTCTAGACGTATACAGTGCATTTGTAAAAAAAAAAAGGGAGTCGTTTTTTCCGATCCCCTGTGAAATTTTTATTGCAGAGTGTAATTATATGCCATTCGTGTCGTTACCTTGTTTTATTAAGCACATCATATCCAGCACCCAACTTAATGGAAATATCTGCGAACAAAGCACAAACAACAACAAAAAGGGAAGAAAATTAAAATGTATAAGCTTGACAAATGTCTTTCAGTGGATAAAACATACCTATTTTACTGTTCATGTTCCTTTAAAAAATATATATAATTGTGTTAAACATTTTATGGTGGATGTCATTTTTTCTGCTGCCATCCACCAGCAGCTACAGTTAAAAGAAATGACTTCGCAAACTCGGCAGTTTCAGACTTTACATTTCAGCAACATATCGCCATTGCACCCGTAGTGCAGAAAACTTTTATATTGTATCATACCGTAATTAGTTTTGCCAACTACCATACTTAACCGTCTTCCAGTCTTGTTCATACATACGTTAACGTGTTAATCAACGAGGGAGAAAAATCACCATCTTGCCGTGCCCCCCCCCCCCTGCCCTTCCAACTTCATCGGTGGCTGTTAAATCGGGACGTTAAACTTCACCTCGCCGAGTGGAGTGTGGTGCTACTTAGCAGCGCCCCGATTTGATTTTGCGTAGGCATGGAGCATCTAGCGCGGCCGGAGCGCCCGTGACGGCACAAAGTGTTGTGTGTTTTGCGTTTTAGAACGCAAGCGACGAGACGTAGCCCATTACCACGACGGCCAACGGAGAAATGTTGAAATCCTCCCCAAGACTGGACAATAAGGAATCGCACAAAACCCAAGACTGCGTCAACAACAACGTTTTTGGGGGGGGGGGGGGTGTCTACCTTTATCACTAAAAAGCCCTGTCATTTTTTATTACATGTTAAAACAATTAAGGAGGTTATGCGTTGGCTTGTTTACTAGATGTCGTAAGGAGCAGTTGATATCAACATCATGAGTAGCTTGACGGGAGAACAAAAATTAACACGGGGAATCAGGCTGACCGCACGCGCAAAAAAAATCACCCTTTCCGTATGGTTGTGTGCTGACTTTGTGCCGTGCATTAATTATATTTTTTATTATTTCGTTCGTACACTTCAGAAAGCATTTAGTGGTGTATGTACTGTACATACTGTAGCTTTTATTGCGAGACATGACTTCAACGTGTGGCCTTGTTCATTTCAGTATTTGGAGGATAAAACAACGGGGCTGGGTGGTTGTTGTGCCATTGCAGAGCCTTGTTTTGCGAAGCGTGTTTGAAGCCGCTATTTTGATTTTGCTATTAACTATATAGACTTTGTGGTATGCGCTGAAAGCAAAGCTGTGCTTAAGGTTAAAGAAAGGTACATTCGGCTTATTTTTCACTGTAGCTAGCCTTTTATACCATAAATCTTGTATGAAATTTCCGGAATGCAGGATATTACTCTTTCTAGATTTTTGAAATCGAAAAAAGTTTGCGTAAAAAATTTAAAAAAGTTTGTTACTTTATTTTACTACTGTAGGTAGCAAAGCTAGTTATTTTGCCATAAATTGTTAATGATATTGCCAGGCGTATGGTAGTAAGTAAAGTAAAAAATTTAAAAATACGCAGTGTAGTTTATCGCTAGTTTAGTGCCTATAAAATAGCCTGTTTTAATTGTAAAAGTAAGTTGGAATTGGAGAGCTCAGCTGTGTTTGCATTTCCGTCACGTCCAACCTTTCAGATTCATAGCCGAGTGGAAAAAAAATGGTTAAATTGCTGGGACCCTACGTGTTTCCGGTCAACAAGTCTGTTTCAACTTTGTTTCTGTCTGTAGTTACTTCAAAACTCCTGTATGTATATAACATTTATGTAGCAATAAATGTGCCATTTTTGTAACAATAAATCAGGTTATTGTGTGCCTTATTTACATTTCCAGGAAAATTATCTTCCTTGTTGCATCCTCTAATTTCCGTATATCGATGCTCTGTATGTTGAACTTCTTTTGCACCGTACACAGCCAACCGTGCTAATCGGAGTTTGATTCCTGGCCCATGGCGAACATGCGCGGTGAGTGATCTGAGCCCGTCCTGGTCCTCTCCCTTGCACCGTTCAGCACTCGTTCGCAGGGTTAATAATTTTCACACAGCTCCAATAACATTACAATGAAACGTATTGTACGTTAATTATCCATTTGTTAGAAGGATGCCTGGCTGGTATTGTTGTATGTGATTAGAACGTACACTCCCAAGTCGTTTATTTTGCGACTGACAAAAGTATTTGACGGACATTTAAACATCTTCCATATGCAGGTACTATATAATTAACGGTTATACATTTGTGCCCAACACCTGTCGAAAGCAAAAGGCACAAACTAAAAAAGGGAATGCTAGAACACATTCCTGCGGAGGGAGCTGGTAGGAACTTTGGGTTGCTCGGTCAATGGCCTGGGTCAACGGCGGCGTGGTGTATTCCGCAAATATGCCCGACTGTGAGGGCGGGCACAAGCCGGCGTGAGTAGGTTAAACGTTGAGTTTTATAAGGGCACCACGGGGTGATCAGCCCCTCCCCACCCAGCCCCACCCTCCCACCCCCCACCCAGCCCCTCCCTACCCAGCATTCCCCACCCACCCCTTCCCACCCAGCCCCTCCTCTCCCCACCCAGCCCCTCCCTCTCCACCCAGCCCCTCCCTGCACGACGGACGGACGGACACGATAATCCCCTGTGGGCTGGTGTAACCAGGAGGTTCCTACCAGTAGAAAAGATTTCATGCCGTAGCGGTCGGCATTGTTCATATTCTTTGAAAAGCGTCCAATGCCCGACACGAGGTGACACTTTTAACGTAAAATGTCACCGCCTCCGTCGCAGATTTATCAAAATGCTGGTCGAACCCACATCTGGAGCCTCGGGGTCACCTCTGTTCGGGGGTTCCTTGTCTTACATCACCACTGGGAATCCGCGACCGATCCTCCACCAGTGCTTGGATTATCCCTGGTTCCGGGAGTGAGGCCACCAAAAGTAACTCGGGGGGATGTTGAGATTATTTCCAGAGTGTTTGCTCTCGGGACTGAAAGTGGAGTTCCCAACAACAAGAGGATGAAGACATCTTGGTGTTTCTCTCGGGACGAGTCATTCCCCAAGTCAGCTCTCTCTCTCTCTCACCCACTCCACCGTGACCGCTCTTCTGCGTAAAGAGTGGCCAAAACCGAAGAGACAGCTGATTGTTCCCAAATCCTTTGTCCCCCCCTCCCCCAGATACCTCCGATTAGCGAAAGAAGTTCAACATACAAACAACAAGTCAGTGGGGAACGGTGCTGCGTTCACCAGAGGTTCACACGGAACAACCAAAAAAAGTCTCAAAGACCCGTGCCACCAATGCGTCAATCTCCTGTAAGGGGCCGTCCATAAATTACGCTGCTGGGGTGGGGGGGAGTCAGGCATTTGTGACGATGTGTGACGAGCTGGGGGGGGGGGGTGAGAAATGTGACGTCACATCAAAATGCGCAAATTTAAATAAATATAGACAACACGTTCTACTTAATTAAATAGATTTTTTTAATAAATGTTTATCCTACAACAGAGTGCAGCGCCACATTAAATACGCACTACAATGACAATAGTTTCAAGCGATTTGAAGTTTTATTTGGGGGGGGGGGCAGAGCTTAGTGACGTCATATTTTAGGGGGGGTCTGACTTTTTGTGACGATGGGGGGGGGGGGTAAAAAATCGTCCAAAATCGCGTGACGTTATTTATGGACGGCCCCTAAGGGTCTGGTTCCACGTGGCCTGCTTCTCTGAGGATGCTAAATGCTGAATGGATTGTAACGGAGTCCTGGGCACGGCGTGCAGGAAGAGACATTTGGCAGTGTCCGTTCGAGCAGCTTGACGTCGCCTCTGGGCACGCAGGTTCCGGTTCTGTCTGGAAAGTGTTTAAAACCCACGGTCAACACGCTCAACTCACAGTTCAGAGGTCACCGGCTTAAGAAAAAAAATCTATCCAGGCTCAAAATGCCGGCTGAGCTTCCGAGATTTGATAAGATTGAGTGCATGCAGGGAAATATGTGACCAGCCCGTAGAGGCGGGAGGTAGTGTAACACGGAGGGTTGAAGGCGATGGTGCCATGCAGGGGATCGGGGGGACAGCCACGCAAGTAGCGGTAACAGCAACGACAGAAACATTTTGTTTTCGTTAAAAAAAATGTGCAGCACCCAGATTTTGGATGTGTGTGATCTCAGGGCGTGAGCTCCCATGAGCCAGTTTCGCATTCGCCGTTGTCTTTTCAACTTTAAACTATTTTTTTTATTTTACCAGCTAAGGTCCCACTGAGTTATATCGTTCTATTGAAGAAGCGAGCTTGGCTATTGCAAATGATCGCTCAACCAAGTGGGCTTACCACGTGAAAATTGACAGCAGCAGCAGCAGCCAAATAGTCGAGACGCACGCTGATTGTAAACTCCACGCGACCACGGGGAGAGCGTGCAAACTCCCCGGGGAGAACCCACGACCTCCTGTACACCAGGCGAGGTGGTTAACATCTCGCCAGCGTAATCAATACACCGAAGCGTACGTTGTAAGCATGCTCAACACGCATGTTTTCGCGACCAATATCATCCATAATACAGGGGGTGTTTCTGGGGGTTAGATCGCGTAAGTATATAAAAGTGTCGTTAAACCCACCACCACCCGACACAGACAACATATTGGCACGGTCTGTTCACGTGACAAATCTCACTAATTGGCTGTGTCGGGTGGCGGCGGGGTCAACGACACATATTTAAGCGCTCTAACCCAACGAAAAAAAAAACCTGTATTATGGATGTATCCACGCTCTTTGTTTGTTAATGGCTCGGTACTCGGGACATTTATAACGCCGCTTGTCGTACGCCGGGCAGAATAACACGCTCCACTGTGCACTGGCACGCACGCTTTTAAAATTAATTACAAAGCAGCTGTAAAGAATCTGCGCGCGTCTACTCGCATCTGGGAGCATTAAACGGACGCGTTTATTTTCATTATTTTATTTTATTTTCATCGCGCGGCCCGCGACGTTTGAAGTCACGTGGATCCCGCACCTCGCGGCTCGCTCATGGCGCGGCCTCGACATCGTAACCATTCCCCCACACGCAAGCTGCACTGGCACACATACACACACACATACACATACAAAGACAAAGATCCCCCGTATAGCCTTAACAGACTGTAGGGGCAAGTGCTGTTAGCGAGCACCTATGAAGGCCAGCACGGCACACGAGGGGGTGGGTGGCCAGCACCACGCCCGACCGCCTTTGTCTCCCCAGTGGCGATGTTTACACATCGTACCAGGTACTCATTTGAGGGCTGAGTCGACCTAGGGCAGGCCCAGGACCGGTTCACATAATCGTCACTGGTGTTGGCCGTGAGCGGGAATCGAACCCGGGTCGCCAGGTTCGTAGCGCAGCACGCTAACCGCTACACCACCGCTCCCCACACACACATACACACACATACATACACCCACACATACACACACCCACACATACACACACATACACATACACACACATACATACACACACACATACATACAAAGACAAAGATCCCCCGTATAGCCTGAACAGACTGTAGGGGCAAGTGCTGTTAGCGAGCACCTATGAAGGCCGGAACGGTACACGAGGGGGTGGGTGGCCAGCACCACGCCCGACCGCCTTTGTCTCCCTAGTGGCGATGTTTACACACCGCACCAGGTACTCATTTAAGGCTGAGTCGACCTAGGGGAGGCCCAGGACCGGTTCAGATAATCGTCACTGGTGTTAGCCGTGAGCGGGAATCGAACCCGGGTCGCCAGGTTCATAGCGCAGCGCGCTAACCGCTACACTACCGCTCCCCACATACATACACACACATACCCACACACACACATATACACCCACATACACACCCACACATACACACCCACACACCCATACACACCCACACACCCATACACACAAACACCCCACACACCCACATACACACACACACCCACACCCCACCAACACACCCCTCCCACCCCCACACACCCACACATACACACACCCACACACCCCCACACACTATACACACCCACACACACGCACACGGGCAGCCTGATGGACGATTTGCCCGTTGCCTCTTCAGCTAAACCAAGTTCGAGCGTTGTGTTTTTTTTATAAGTGCAGGATATTTGTTACTATGGAGACCTCAATTAGCCAAATTGCCTGCTAATGAACCTCGTGCACTCGTTACAGCGGGGATTTGGAGGGGTTTGTGTGTGTGTGTTGTGCGCAATTGAAATATGGCCCTCATGCCTCATTATTCTTGACGGTAATTAGACTGCTGCTGATTGCAAAGAATATTCGGACAAAAGAGCACAGCGCTGCTCATCAAGCGTCCAAGCCAATGGAGTTGGGAGAGTTTTATCCGGTAAATTATCTCTTTCGTGGGTCGTTCCGCTTGCGTGTTCATACTTTGGCCGTTTTTTTTGTCGTACTGTTAAGGAAAGTGTTGGTAAGTGGTGGTAAGTGGTGGTAAATCTTGGTAAGCGTTGTTGGTAAATGTTGGTACGTGTTGGTAAGTGCCTAAAGACGGTCACCATATCGCGCGCTTTCAGATGCGCTTCTGCGGCCGTCTGGAACGCTCTCGCTTCCGATATTTGGAAGCCGCTGGAGCTGTGCGCTTTTAAATCGAAAGTAAAAACAAATTTCTGTATAACTGTTTTTGTGTGTTTACTTTGTTGTCACTCCCCGCTCCGCACACCTCCGATTGGCTACGTACGGTGCAAAAGAAGTTCAACATACATGTCATTCACATGTTACAGGAATAGGACACTGGTGGGGAACGCATGGGGATAAAAAAAACTTGACTACATTGTTTCACGAACACAAAATAAAGGAACGGGAATGAAATGCAATTTAATTTAACAAAGTGACAACAACAGTCCCCCGAGACCCTTGAGTGTGTGATCCACACAGAGACTGGGTGAGGGGGGTGGGGGCTCTTTCGCTTCTCCACATCTGTGAAGGAAGTTTTACTGGTAGTAACCTCCTGGTTACACCAGCCCACAGGGGATTATTGTGTCCGTCCGTCGTGCATCCAAATATGGGTGGTGATGGGCTGGGAGAGGCTGGGTGGGGAGCGAGTGGCTGGGTGGGGAGGGTGGGGAGGGGCTGGGTGGGGTGGGGAGGGTGGGGAGGGGCTGGGTGGGGTGGGGAGGGGCTGGGTGGGGAGGGGAGGGTGGGGAGGGGCTGGGTGGGGAGGGTGGGGGGTGGGAGGGGTGGGGCTGGTTGGGGAGGGGATGGTCACCCCGTGGTGCCCTTATAAAACTCAACGTTTAACCTACTCACGTCGGCTTGTGCCCGCCCTCACAGTCGGGCATATTTGCGGAATACACCACGCCGCCGTTGACCCTGGCCATTGACCGAGCAACCCAACGTTCCTACCAGCTCCCTCCGCAGAAATGTGTTTATGTTTACGCTCGTTTACCCAGGAAAGTATCACTGAGCCTCGAGACTTCGTGAGGAGGGTTCTGCCAGTGTTGTTCCGTCTCATCCTAATAGAGTCATTTGCAGTCAAGGAATCAAATCCAGGCGGTTCTTGCTGTAAGGCGCAAGTGTTACCACTGTACCACCCTGCTGCCCAAATGACGACTAGGAAGTAATGTTTGGCGATAATGGAAGACAATGAGAATGGTTTGGACGAGTGTGAGATGTTCACAACCATCAGAGTTGCTTTCCAGAAAGCAGACAGCCAAATTTCACCCCGTCAAGTAACAAAACAACTTTGAGTGAGCCTGCAGTGAGCCATCAGTGGCAACGAGGATACGTCCATTGCCTTGGGGTAGATCAAATGATAGGGAAATATGGCATTGGAATAGAGCTAATTATGTAGGCCGGCATAATAAGACCACTGGCCGGGGTAATTGGGTATGCAAATAAAGTGCTGCATTTGGTATTGGGTGTTAAGATTCCAAAGAACACAGGATGAGATGTTACTATCCTTTGTGCAAGCACTTCCAAGAGTTCATGAACAGTGAGCCTGGTGAAATTTGGGGAGCGCATCGTCAGTAGTGAACCTTTGGTTCCTAGGGTGTTTCGGCCTTTCACACTATACACCCTCCCCAAAGGCGGCCAGCGACAGGGTGATCGTATCCTACGCTTGCGTCCCATGCCCAATTAGTCATAGGAGTTGCCTTGTTGTTGATAGCCAAGCAATGTGTACGACCATTGTTTAACTTGGTCTGCCATTGCGCAGATGTGAAATTAACAGCATTGGAAACATTTTATAGAGTGCACAACTAACCAAATTATTGATGCCGATGGAAGACTGAAGGATAGTGGTACTGGCAGTGCTGAAATCGCACGTGTTACAACAAAACATCACCGCATTTGTATTCATTAACACTGCCTTAAAGCAATACATGTGGCGCTTATATTTTGACTTCTACAGAAAAAATAAGTAATATAAAAAAAAAACTTGTTTTAAAACACGCTTTAATGAAATGTACCGTTCTCCAGGAAGTGGCCCCGAGTCTTGCCATAACGTAAGGGACCATGGTGATTTACAGCCAACGTCAGTTGAGCGTGGACAATTAGACCCAAGCCGAAACATAACGTATACAAATGAATGTTTAAACACATTCCTGCGGAGGGAGCTGGTAGGAACGTTGGGTTGCTCGGTCAATGGCCAGGGTCAACGGCGGCGTGGTGTATTCCGCAAATATGCCCGACTGTGAGGGCGGGCACAAGCCGGCGTGAGTAGGTTAAACGTTGAGTTTTATAAGGACACCACGGGGTGACCAGCCCCTCCCCACCCAGCCCCACCCCTCCCATCCCCCACCCAGCCCCACCCTCCCCACCCAGCCCCTCCCCACCCCACCCAGCCACTCCCCACCCAGCCCCCCCCTCGTCACACATCGTCACAAATGTCTGACCCCCCCCCCTAGGTGCGTGACGTCATTTATGGACGGCCTCTAAGCCCCCCGCCCCCCCCAACAATTTTTTTTTAATCAAGCAGCAATCCATGCTACTGGATACGAGTGGCCGTGGTCACGGATGCTGCTGTGCTGTTAGTGCGCCACGCGTAGGCGCACGAAGAGAGGGGGGTACGGGGGGGGAGACCGCGGGCACGAGGGCAGATGGGACATTTGTTACTCGGCTCTCGGCGCGTTTGGGTAAACCACACGCCTGTCACTTGCTGTCCGCTTCAAACACCCATCGCGCCAGATATGTATAATAACAACAACAACAACGAATGTATATAAATAAATAGCCGCAGAGAGCACACAAGCCTTTGGGTGTTGCACGAAGAGCTAGAAATGTTCCCCACATCCGAGGTTTTTTTTTCTTCTTTTTTTCTAGAAGGTCTACGTTTAAGTCTATTTGCCGTGTTTTTATTGAGCCTCGCCCCGATGCGCACGCGTGTAATCTGGACTCTCCGAGGCTGCGCTGAAGGGGGATATCTATCTTTGTTATAAACAACATTCATTGATTCGTTATTTATCGACGGCACTTACATTATTCAGTATCCTGGGGCTTGGTAAATACGATGGGCCTTCGGTTTTTTTTGGTAACTTTTTTGTTTTCTAAACGCGTGGCTCTGTTTTGGCACTAAAAGTTTTCATCGCACTTATCAAGTGGCCATAAAGGTTCGAGAGGGATGAAAATAAATTAAAGGGAATGTTTTGCCACATTGCGGTGGCAGTTTTCCCTTACATGCGAGTCGCCTGCAGCGAAGTAGAATTACCTGTCGCGCCGTTCTAATTTCAAGTAATGAACCAGCATACGGATGGATGGACAGATTGATTGATGGAGAGAGTGGTGAAGGATCAAACGAATGGCTCATTTGACAGTTGGGTACGCGAGTGGCTAAATTGGTAGATGGACATGTGCGTGGATATATAAATGAATAGGTAGCGTGTTTGGTTTTATGGACAGATGGCTGCATGGTGTAAGATCTGTGGGAGACAAAACACGGTTGTATGTCCGTTGCAGTTCTTCATTTGTAGCCGCAGTTAATTGCAGCCACAATCGGGCCCCCTAAGCGTTCCGAACTCCAAAGAATGTTCTAAAATGTCAGCATCGAGGCAAGACTTCGACGCACACTTTCCCCAGCACGCAAAGCACCTCGACTACGAGCAGCCCTCGGCTTACGAACAAAGTTCGTTCCCCGAGACCCGTTCGTAAGCCGAGGACCACCTGGTATTTTGAAATTTGCCAAAAGCTTACGGCCAAAAATTAGTTGCAATGTGGTGGTGTTTGTGTGTGGGGGGGGGGGGGCGGAAGACGCATTTCCAAGCTGCGCTGACTGTTGGTCCCATCCCTAATGAAGATGTAAAACTCTCCGTAAGACATCGCGGGTCCCCTAATGAGCACCGCGTAGCGAGGCGCGGGTAAAACAAAGCACGTGGTGGGGGTCCCCCCCCCGGCCCCCCACGCGGGCTTCCGATCCGCCCGGCCCCAGTCTAATGAAGAAAGAGACCGCCGCCGCGTCTACAACGATCGGCACGACAAAGCCGAGTGACAGCCCCACTCAGTAGCCTCGTCGTCTGTGGCTTTAGATTACTTGCAAAAACATATTTTTTTAAGAAAAAAGTACAAAAAAATAATGTTAATATTTATTTTTATCACGCAAAAAATGTTTATGTTTGCGCCCCACCCCACCCCTAAACGAGTGTGCTTTCGCAAGGGATGACTTAAAGATAATTCAATGTGACTATTAAAAATACACGCGGAGTGCAGGCATGGCCTAGGGTCTTGTCATCCGTCAAATCAATTATACGGGCTGCCTTGACTGCCTGTGACTCCATTTGATGTTAATTTTACCGCTGGGCTCACCCATCTGTCACAAGCTAATTGTGCTGCCGCTTGAGTTTTCGAGTCAAAGGGACCGCAGCGATACCTACGTGGCGACGTCGGTGGCGGCCCATCCATTACGGGCCACCCAGTTGTTGGGGCCGGGTGAGTTGGGCTTGGGGGGGGGGGCGAGGGGGGGGGCTGCGAAGTCTAAATGTGAATGTGACGTTCAGCATTTGCATGGGCTTCAAACGAAGCAACTTGCCCAATTTGGCTCTCCGTTTGATCAAAATTCACGGAGGCCACCGTCGCCTTCTGCTCTTCAAACGAGACGACGCGGACGCGACGGCGTTGAAGTCCTACAAACGAAAAGACATCTAAATACACCGCAGGAATCGCCGGCGACCGACAAATTG
This sequence comes from Lethenteron reissneri, assembly GCF_015708825.2. Taxonomy (NCBI): domain Eukaryota; kingdom Metazoa; phylum Chordata; class Hyperoartia; order Petromyzontiformes; family Petromyzontidae; genus Lethenteron; species Lethenteron reissneri. The sequence continues at coordinate 13,043,665 of NC_083796.1, forward strand.
ACCGATGCGGTCGACTCGTTTTGACGATGCTTTGTGAAAGCATAAGCTTAGTTGCAGATTTCGATTTAAAGCTTTCGTGACTGCAGGGATTCATCTCCTTGGTTCTTTCGGTAAAGTCACGTAGAAGGGAAATAATAAAATGCAGATTTCAAGTTAAAAGGAATGGCACCAACAGCGAGGCTGATAAATTGACATTCTGTTACGTGACGACAATGGAGATGATGAAACAGTGACAACAGTAGTGATTATAAATTTGAAGGTTCATTTGCAGCCGTATAACTGTATAATATATATAACACAATAAACTAACACTGCAGGTGCTTCGCCGTTGTTTTTGATACACGTTCTACAACTTGTACAACTATTTAAACACAAAAACAAACCGACAGCGAATTCCCACTTATTCTCGTTAATGTCCCTGTTTTATTTACAATGTATGACGTGAAATGGTAAAACGCAAAGTAAAAAGAAGGGTCGGAGAGTTTTAAGTTTGACACCGCATGTCGAAACATTGCAAGGCAACTGTCATCATCATCGTCACAGTCACGACCCATGAGCAGATAGCCCGGAGGTGCCCACTGCACATTTCGTCGTTTTTTTCCACTTTCCTCTCTGCCTTGTAGTGCCAACGTGCCCAAGTAGTGGCCACATCTCTCTGGCACCAACCTCTCGTGACGTCATCGTCGTCAAGCCATTCTCTGTTGGGTCTTCCTCTATTTCCGGTTCCTTCCATTTTCCCCAAACAACAACAACACTTTTAATGTTCCTGTTGTTGTCCATCCTTACACGTGTGTCCAACTGGTGCCAGTTTCCTTCTCATCACTGCCTGCATCATAACGTCTTCTTTATATGTGCAACATTTTTTACTTATTTCTTCTACGTTGGTCACTCTCAGTGTTGCTCAAAATAGAACAACAACAACGACGACAACGCAATCTTGTGACGGCCAATGAACACGCTGTTGCTGCTGCACGAGTGTATAGGATATCAGGTGGAGACGCAGATGAAAATCCTCCGGCACGATGGGCCACTCATTCTCACCTGAGTGAGCGGACGATGCAGCTTTCGCGAGTCGGGGACATTGGCTGGGGCACTGCAAACTCTCTCGCCGTTGTTGCGTTGAGGTGGGGTTTCCGACAAAATAAAATCGACGCCAGCGGTTAAGAGTTGGGATCCCCTATACCTTTTACACGTCAGTTTAACACGTAGGCTTTCGCGACCAATTTCATCCATCATACTCGTAATTACTGGCGAAACGTCGTACTCGGATTGTAAATGTGGCTTGGCTCTCTGGTGACGAATTGGCACGTTCTGTTTACGTGACAACGCTTACTAATTGGCTGTGTCGGGTGGTGGCGGGTTTTAACGACACATTTATATATCTACGCGATGTAACCCAAAAAAAAAACTCTTATGGACCTTGCCACGTGTCGGCAAAAAACAAATCCAGATTGCGTCCGTAGCAGAGGGCGTTGTGTATGCAGCAAGGTAGTTACATGCATGCTATATGGGGTCGCGAGAAGGAGGTCCGTATGTATGTACGTATGTTGAACTTCTTTGCACCGTACGGAGCCAACCGTGCTATTCGGAGGTGCGTGAGAGGGCACCATCCATGTACCAATGAATATTGCATTGACATGGTGGCTTTTGGATCGGCTATATAAGCCACTTTTGTAAGGTAGAGAGGTTGCGTCATTGCTAAAAGATGGGGCATTTTGAGGAAGAAGTGATGTTTGTGGTGCTGTACCAGTCAGAGAGCCGTACCAGTCGCACGAGTAAGACATTGTCGGGGGGCTTTCAACTTTGTAACTAAAGGAAGGAATGGTGAGGGAGTGGTGACATCGGTGGTGATGACAGTGATGGCCTCATGAGTGTTACGATGTCATTGCAGCTATGCGTCTTTAATGCCGGTTGAATTTTCAATAACACTTTACCAAGAATCGTGTTTTCACTTACATAGGACCCCACGCATCACGACTTCTGCCACTACAGCATACATTTTTTTCCCCAAGGGTAAACCCAGTGAAGATTAATTCTAGATTCGAAGCTTTCGTGACTGCAAGGATTCATACTCTTTTGTTTTTTTTTTCGGTAAAGTCACGTAGGTAAAACAATCAATAAAATAAAATAAATGAAAACAACTAAATAAAATCACGACGTTTCGGAGGCAACACAAGCTTCCTTCCTGATGAAGGAAGCTCACGTTGCCTCCGAAACGTCGTGATTTAATTTAGTTGTTTCCAGTGAAAATTGTTTGTGCGCGTGTGTTGTCTTCGTTCATGGCTGGCTTTAGTGGCAAGGCATGCCAGCCAACTCCGGGCAGCCAGCAAAATTCAATGGCAACTGACCCACGCGTTTGGAAGTTGGAGGTGTTGGGCGGGGGGGTGCTAACGACTCCCGGTGGTTGTGGCCGAGGCTACGGAGAGGATCCCAGAGGGTTCGCCGTGCACTTCATTACGGACAAACGGAGAGAGAGACGGAGATCCTCCTGTGCCATTTCAAATATACGAAGTCGACTCGACTGCTGTGGCTACTCGCTCGGTACTTGGCCTCCTGTTTCTGTGCCCCTGGGTATTATTTGCAGGCGCCATCGTCAGCATTCATGTCACCGATGTTGACGAGAAGAAGGAAAAGGCAAAAAACCGCGGAATAAATAAATAAAAACGTGAGATTTGTCCGCATTGGAATGCACGGATGAAACGCACCTCACAAATGTAAATTATTATTGTCTGATTGTGTTGTGTTGGGTGATGAGGGTGTCCAGACACTCACGACGCCCTATACGAAACTATTCTTCTTTTTTACCAGGTAAGGTCCACTGAGCTATAAAGTTATTTTTCAGAAGCGACTTGGCCACAAATGATAGCTCAACGAAGTCGATTATCATCACGTGGAAATTTATAGCATTAAAAAAAAAACCCGGAGCACTCGGACAATAATCCACGCGTCTCGGAGGTGCTCTAACCCTGGCTAACCAGGAGATGGCGGTACAGCATAAATGCGCGGATTCCACCTGTTCCATCTGCATGGGAGAGTTTCCGCCTCGCACACGTGACTTTTCCCCGGGTGTTCTGCTTTGGCCGATTATAACACCTCGACGTACAGAGGCCCGCAGAGCTCGGGCAATTGCTGGCGTCGGCTTCCCGCCTGGCTGCTGCTGCTGGGTCCCACCTCCCGGCACCTCCGAGTCGTCCTCTCTCTTTGCGAGAGCGAGGAGCGAGGTTACGAATTTAAATTCTTATAATCATCATCATAATTAGAAGATTATTTTTCATCATTTTCGTCCCGTCGTGTGTGTCTGCGTGAGATTCCACCGGCGTGGTCGTTCCACGCGCAGCGACAGCAGCAGCAGCAGGGTGACCCCGAGGGTGGCGCGTTCATGCTTTTGGAGTTATTTTTATGAAAGCCACTGAACCTTGGACCCTGCTGCGGGTTGAGAGTTGCTGGGGACAGGGCTGAATGCGAAACTGCTGCCTGCGCTGCGACCACGTTGAAGGTGCGTTAAGTCTGACAGTCTACGAGGAACGATCCGTGCTTATCCTTGGAAGTTGTTACGGCAATTAGCTCCGATTTACGTCTCCCCCCTTTTACGGCGGTTTGCAAACTCGTCGTCACGTTGTTGTGAACACCGCCACCCGCATCTGCGTCGCCTCAACCCCCGTCGTTTCTCGTTACCCGTCGCCTCTCAGCCTTCGTCACCACCACCACCCACCACTATCCCCGTACACATCGCTTTGCTTTTACGTGGTTTCGATATTCGTCGTCGCACCTTTCAGGAACGCATCCCCCGACGTAAACCGGGGAATGACTACTGCACCTGCGAGGGCGGCCGATCTGAGAGCTTACGTGGTGGGCGAGTCACCTTGCAACCCGACACCCAGCGTCGAAACGACGACGACTCGTCTGTTTCTGTTTACAAAGCATAAATAAAACGAACCATAGCAAGAACGAGTTTATTTAATTTGTACCTGAACATCAACGGTGTTATGTCATGAATAGAAGAACGCCCGTAGCCCACTTGTGCGCGCAAGCGGGAAGGAAAACCGATAGTTTACGATTTAAAGCTTTCGTTCAAATGTTCGCATTAAGCAAAGTCCAAAGTGCACTGCCAGGCCACGTGGTGCTCTCTCGTGTTTACTGTTTTGTGTTCCAGTTGACCGCCGCTAAGCAGATTGCGAGAACTATTGGGCAAATTCCCCTAAGTCGCCCGAGATTATCGGATTTTCTTTTTAACTGAGGGCCACTTAACTGTGCGTCCTCCTCTGTCACGTGGTCATGTTGCAGGAGCAGCTTTGACGATAATTATAATATACCCAAGAGCTGTGAGAACATTTCTCTGATTGTGTTTGTATACTGTTGTAGTCGTCGTGTTTTTTTTCCGGGTGACATCTTCCCCATCATCTAAAGACACCCCAGAGAGAGAGGAAGAGAGGGAGGGACCTCGTTATCCGAAGTGGATCGGAGTGGCAGGTGTGGCCTCTGCTATGGAACTGTTGTAACGCGTGGAGTACTGTGCGTCGTTAGGAGCTCTTTACAATCTGAAGGTAAAAATCTGGAACTGTGTTTGTGACAGGCATCGAAATGCCACGATAGGTAAAAATAAACGCGAACAGTTAATATGGGCAATTTATATAGCTCAGTTTGAGCCAATGAGACGTCTAAACGTGCAGTATAATGTCCACAACAACAGCCCAATACTGCCGCATGTATTTTAGTGGGTCGAGCGCTACGCTACAAAGCCGGCGATCAGAGTTCGAATCTTGCTCGCGGCCAATACCAGTTACGTGTTTGTCTGAACCGGTCCTAGGCCTTTCTTAGGTCGACTCAGCCTCAAATGAGTACCTGGCGGCGATGGTGGTACAGGCTAAACGGGGGATCTTTCTCTTTGTTGCTGGTGGTGTTGTTGTCACTCAACATGAATGTATTTTCTTGCTGAGAATGGTTCAACAACGGGTATCGAATTTCTCCACGGACCGTGATGATGTTATTGTGGTTTTTATCGTTTTTATTTTAACTTACGAATGAATTCTCGCTCTCTCCATGATTACCTCTATGTTGTGTAGCTAAACGGGCCCTGTGATGGATGTACAGAACTTCTCTGTACATAGTTTAATATTTACATAGTATAGTGTATTACGTTTCATGGACGGTGTTTTATATCAAGGGTTAATTCAAAGTTAAAGTGGGATTAAATAAATTGTGGTTGTTACTGTATTTGTTTTTGTTCAGGAAGCAGATGGAATATAAATGAAATACTTCTTGGCGAAAATGCTTAAACATTTTAGTAACGTTACAATGACAATAAAATCAGGAACTCGGGAGATGTACGCGTGGATATGTAAATCAACAAAAGTCTTTATAAATATCAAAATAAGAAGCTATATGTAATAAATGTGTTTTTAATATCTAGGTATCAATTCCAGATTTAAGCTTTCGTGACTGCAAGGATTCATACTCTTAGGTTTTTTCGGTAAAGTCACGTAGGTAAAAAATAATAATAAAATAATTATAAATGAAAATAACTAAATTAAATCACGACGTCTCGGAGGCAACACAAGTCTCCGTTTACTGATACAGTACATTTAGCTGTGACGGTCCCACCTGAAGACGGAGACTTGTGTTGCCTCCGAAACGTCGTGATTAAATTTAGTTATTTTCATTTCTTATTATATTATTTTATTATTATTTTCACCTACGTGACTTTACCGAAAAAAACCTAAGAGTATGTATCTAAGTATCATTGTACTGTGATGTCCTTTTCATTGAAACAGCGCCACAACTGAGTTACCATCCACACTTCTTGGGGAGGAATCCCTCCCTATACCGTGCCGGTCACTGGATGATTGTTTGACCACAATTCACCACACTTCACCGTGCTGGTCAATGGGGGTTGGTGGAGGGAGGAGGAGCCCACGGACCGGTTGAGACAGCGAACCGGCCCAGGACCGGTTCGATTGCCAATTATGATGTTAGTCGTAGCCAGGAGTCAAACTGTAGTGGCCACGTTCGTATCACGGCGTGCACATCGCTGCCATTGATGTGCTTTATTAAACTATTTCGCTGTAAACTGAATTTAAATACCAGTATAGATTTGCGATAAATGTTCATGAGTATCGCGTAAAAAATAGCATTGGTTAACAATTTCTAAATTAAACGTGGTAAAATGCGAATTGGCTTTTTTACTCTTCTTCTTTAGTGCTGCCTAACGGCGTGTGCGACTTCACGATGATATTGGTCCCGGTCTAGCACGGCGTGTAGAGTTTGTGCTGTTGTTAATTGTAGCCATGTTTTGATGTTACTGAGCCATGTCGTTAAGCAAGTACAGTAATGATGGCAGGTTAATCAGGGGTGGGGGTCTATTCACAAAAAGAACACGCATCATATATTATTATTATACCACATGTCACAGTAACGCGTCTGACAATGTTTATGGTGCAGCAGTGGGTTAGCACTGACCTTTGAACCCAACCTCGGTCTAACTCTGGGCAACAGCAAACAATCAGTGGCTGAGTCACGCCTGGTAAGGAATCAACCCACCCAGGCACACCGAATGATGACTCGTGTGGTGGTGGCGTGCGGTGAAACGAACTCACTCCTTGGCCGCGACACAGCAGCGTTGTTGGAGGCCTTCATCCAGCCACTGGGCTCATTCTCATCATAACACGAGATCAGAAAAAGAGGATCGAGGTGAGGGAGGGAGGGAGGGAGATATTAGGGAGGTGGAGGGGGGGTGAGATAGAGGAGAGAGACTGAGGATGGAGGTGCGGGAGATGGAGGACGAGACGGAGATAGGGCGGGAGAGAGTGAAAGGGCATGAAGCAGAGGAAGGGGAGAGAGAGATCAAGAGGGAAAGAGGGGAGCGGATGAAAATCGACAAGCAGTGTGGGAGAGATGATTATGGAGATGCAAGAGAGATCGAGACGGGAAAGGAAGAGGTGGGAATAAGGAGAGCGAGGGTGAGAGGTGACAGAGAGAAACAGGGTGAGAGATGGGGGGGGGGGAGATTGAGTGGAGTAGAGGAATAGAGAACCAGAGATAGAAGTGGTGACCGAGACAGAGCGACACATCGAGATAGATTCAGTCCAGCGAAGGCAAGAGAAAGGTGGAGACAGAGCTGTTTATAAGATCAAAAAGGTTTGCGGGTTTGGTGGCCAGGACGGACGGTCGCATCCCAAGTCCGTGGGTGTTGCCGGTAATTATTATTAATTACGCGCGTTTACCACGGACAGCCCTCGCTTGAGTCTCTTCACTTTTATCGGACGGAATGCTTTTCGATTTCCACTGTAGGGAGTGCGATTATTACTTCTATTTGTGGACATATTCTAAAACGGGTGTATTATCATCACCACGTAAACACGTGTTTCCTTAACAGCAAAGTCAAGAAACGAATTGAAAACGACCGACTCCTCGATCCAACACTGATAACCCAATCATTTGCTTTAAAATCCATCGACCGCTGTCACTTGGGCTCACGGCCGAGGGGGAGAGAGCGAGAGAGAGCCAGAGAGAGACGTGTTGTGGTTGAGTTTGTCGGCTCTGGGATGGTGACATCAGCACCGTCGTCTGTGATGTTGCTCACAGGGCGGGCGGCAATATCAGGACGTGGACAAGTCAGCGAGACGGCCACCACAGCCCGGGGCCCCCATCACCACCAGCCCATCAGTCATCTCGTCCCAGCAGCATGCAGGAGGAGGAGGATGACGCCAAGATCAACTCAATTGTGAGCTTTCCGCGCTTGCTGGATTGTAACCGTCTGTCTCGTTCTGTTGCCACCATTGTATGTGCGTACGTACTTACGTACGCATTTACATACGTGTGTATATACGTACGTACGGTGCGAAAGAAGTTCCAACAAACATACATAGACTCACACAGATGAGCATTTTGACTTAAAGCTTTCGTGACTGCAGGAATTAATATTCTTTGGGTCTTTCAGTGAAGCCACGTAGATAGAAAAAATAATAAAAATATGAATAATTTCAAGTTTCAAGTTCAAGTTCATTTATTAGGTATAGCCCTGTGAGCCATTCGGCTCTTGAATCATAATAACAATATCACGACGTTTCGATCGCAATACAAGCAATCTTCATCAGGTGAAAAAAAGAGGGGGAAAGCTGCCGAGGCAGGTTGTTTATAAAGATTTAGAGAACCGGCAGTAGGTCTACCCCAATCAGAGAGCTGCTTACAGAGGTTTAGAGATGCTTGTAAATGTAAGCTCGGAGAGAGCTAGGAAAGAGCCATCGCCACATGGAGGTGGGCAAGGATGGCAAGCCGCCATTTACTAACACAGCTGACGGTGGCTGTGTTAGTGAATGTAACTCAGAGAGTCGAAAGTAACTCCTAACATCACAGCCAGTTAAGACCTAAACTGGTTGATAACGTCCTTCCAATGGTTGCTCAGTTTGTACCCATCTTCTCGGTTGAAATTGTGTCTGTGTCTATATATCTGGATGGCTTCATGAACGAATCCTTGCTGATAGCCAGTGGGTTTGCAGAGTACCTTCGTCTTGGCAAAATCAATTTCGTGTGAGCCCACCGCGTTAAAATAATGATCGGCCACGGCTGAGGTATTGGTCCTACCGTGTTTCAAATCTGCCTTGTGTTCACGGACACGGTCCGAGACATGTCACTTAGTTTCCCCAATGTAACTGCTGCCGCAGACACAGTTTGGTTTGTAGACACCGGGTTATTGCATGTCAGGGATCACATCCTTCACAGATGAGATCAAATCACGAATTTTATGTACTGTGTTGAATCGTACCTGGATCTTGTGTTTGCTCATGATATTGGAATTATTTTTGGTGACCCCTGCTATGTATGGCAAGGTGATGGTTTGTATTGGGTCCTCAGATGGTTCTTTCCCAACAGTTGGGGTGAAAGCTTTACGGATTGTGTCGTCTGAATATCCATTCTTATTGAGGGCTTGGTGTACGTGTTTCAGTTCACTGGCTAGGTGATGATGGTCGGAAATACAACGAGCTCTATGGTGTAGAGTTTTGATGACGGAATTCTTCTGGGATGGATGGTGGTGGGTGTCAGGTTTTAGGTAGGCATCCGTATGAGTGGCTTTCCTGTAGACAGAGTGTCCCATTGAGCCATCAGGTCTCTTTTCGATTAAAACATCCAAGAATGGTAACTTGCCATCCTTTTCCACCTCCATGGTGAATTTGATGGCTGGGTGTATGGAATTGCTGTGGTTGAAGAATTGGTCCAGAGCTGGTAGGCCATGTGGCCAGATGACGAACATGTCATCAACGTTATCTCTTCCACAAGGAAGGACGTAGGGTGGATGCCTGGATGGCATCTGTCTCAAATTTCTCCATGTAAACATTGGCTACAACTGGATATAGGGGAGAACCCATTGGGGTACCTTCAACTTGTTTGTAGAATGTTCCATTACAGGTGAAGTCAGTGTTGGTGAGGCACTTGCCTTAGCAGCTTTCCCCCTATTTTTTCACCTGATGACGATTGCTTGTGTTGCTATCGAAACATCGTGATATTGTTATTATTTGTATTATTTTTTTCTATCTACGTGGCTTTACCGTAAGACCCAAAGAATAAGATAAGCATTTCTTTCGAAGTTTTTGTGTGTTTAGTTTGTTGCCCTTCCCCCACTCCTGACGAGCGCGGTTGGCTACGTAGATGCAGAAGAAGTTCAACATCCATACAGACGTAGATAATTTGAACAAGAACTCTGCTTTGCGTGACGTAAACATTCCCCGGTTGGGTGACGATTCCAAAGTTCAGCGTAGATTATCTGCAGAAACGAATGACTGCTCCTGCGCCTGAAAACAAGACCTTCATGAATGTGGCGTTAGATTACGAGAGGGCCCCACCTTGGCAAGTGTCTATGGGTGTGCCTCTGCTACAAGTTAATTGCTTCACCTCATATGACTCCTCCTCCTCTTGGAGCCATATGGGGTGAAGTAATTTACACGGTTGTGAGCACACTTACTCTATAAGCCCGGCTGCCCGACTTAAATTCGTGGCCACACAGCTAGCGTCAGTGTTCATTCATAGTAACGTGTTTTGGGTTTAGATTGCGTAAATGTGCCGTTAAACCCGCCACCACACGACACAGCCAATCAGTAAGGTTTGTCACGTGAACAAAACATGGAAATTGGTTACTAGTTCAGCACACCGGTGTGTTGGAGAGAAAAACCCACAACATTTACAATTTGAGTACGACGTTTCGCTGGTGATTACAACCAGCTTCATCAGGCCATTGACATAATCGTGAAGAAGTCTTCCTGTTTCCGGTCTTATACTCCCCCATAAAAGTTATTATCAATAACATAAGTCGCAAAAGCCTCGTGTGTTAAATCAGTGTTCACTGATATCTTTTGCCAAACCTGCATTGACCGGAGTGGTGAGGTATGACCAAACAACCCCCTATGACTGCTATGGCATGGGCAGGCCTTTATCCAGCAATAGCTGTACTTTTTAATCTCGAAAGCTAAGCAGCGTTCAGCCTGGATAGTACGTGGACAGGTGACAACTTTGCACGAACATTTTGCCACGGGGTTTGCGCAGCACAATCTGGTTGCTCCCCGACTTCACCAACCGCACCGACTAGCGCGGTGAACCACGGCGCCGTCAAATAGCGCTCGCGGCTCGCACGGGCACGGGGGTGGCCCTCTTTCAGCAGTGGATTGACGTCAAGGGCTGTGCCGTACACGGGCGTACAGACGGAGACAACCGAGGGTCTGTCTTCGTCGTCGGTTGTCGTCTTGTCTGTCGGCGTGCGTGTCTCTGTGTGTCTTTGTGTGTGAATCGTTAACGAGTGACGATTGTCTGAACTGGTCCTGCGCCCCCCCTTTGGTCGACTCAGCCTCAAATGAGTGCCTGGTGCGATGTGTAAAACATCGCCACTCAGGAGACAAAGGTGGCCGGGCATGGCGTTGGCCACCCACCCCCCTTCGTGTGCCGTGCCGGCCTTCCAGCACCACTTGCCCCAACACTCTGTTAAGGCTACACGGGGGGATCTTTGTCTTTGTGTGCGTGCGAAAGATGAGCAGCGCTCTGGTGCAGCGCAGCACCGGTGACACGGGCGTGCTGGTCTACACACACGCCGTGATCAAGCACAGGCCCCGGCCCACGGGCGAGACGCCCTTCAAGGTGCCGCCCCGCGCCGCCCCCGTGAGTCTTGCCAGCGTCACGGCCCGCACCGCACGGCCCGCCACGCACACCGCATACCACGTTCATGGTGCCACGCTCATCGCACCAAGGTCACTGCACCACGCTCATCGCGCCAAGCTCACCACACCACGCTAACTTGCACCGTGCCACGCTCACCGCTCCACGCTCAGCATGCCAAGCTCACCATACCATGCTCACCGCACCACGCTCATCGCTCCACGCTCACCGCGCCACGCTCATCGTTTCGCACGCCGCTTTGGCTCGGCACTAATTTCACAGCTGCGGCCTAAGACAAGTTAACCGACTCGGAGACCCGAACCCTGGGGTTCTCCGCTTGGATTATAAAGTGAGCAGGTTAATCGTGAGAGGGCTTAAGGAGACTTACCCACGACTTACCGTCATATTTTAACCGTGAGTGGCACATTTCTGATGCGACTACAGTGAGGATGAGGATTTGCATTTATCGAGTGCTCAAATACTGAAAAGGCATCTCGAAGTGCGTTACAATGTAACCGAGAAACCATTGCGCAAACGAAACCGCAAAAGAATTCACGCACACGCACAACTGGCATATCTGTCAACCCATACAGTTTTACCCCGTATTCTTGTCCAGGGAAATTGAGTTTTTCAGGTCCATACAGCGTACAGCCGTTTCAATACGGGCAAAACATTTTTGTTTTTTTGTTTGTGGTTCCCCCTTGTGATGGGACTTTGTAGGATGAACGTTTATAAGGGCACGGGGTGACCAATAAGGTCTGAATTGGTCTGTAATAATGTAGCGGCACTGATAAGGAGTTGACAGGTGTGAACTGGGTCTAGCAGCAGTGAAGTCCACAGCACTCGTGAAGTAGTACCATGGACAAAATAAATAATGCAGGAATAAGATGGGCGCTCAACAGGCCAGCCACCATCCCTCTGCACCGTCACTCAGCATCCTGCACGTTGTCGCAGGCGGGGCCCGCAGGAGCGTCTTGTCACCGCCGCCGTGTGCCTCAGAGTTCCTACGCTGCCACATCTCTCAGTGTTGCCAGCTGAGCTACGATGATGTTGATGTTGCTAGCCCTGGTAACTTTCTTGGTTTTCCCCGGTGACAACATTTTGTCATAGCTACTCGTGACAAATCTGGCGACCTTCTGGGATGAGTATATTATGCATATTTCGTAGTGATTCCAAATGTGTGTTGAGTATCAGGTTAAAGTGTGCATAATACTGGGCAAATTGTCCAGTGGCATTTTTTATAGCAACGTCTCGCGACTTTTTGAGGTTTGTCATGTGACTCCGCTTCAAGAAGTTTGCAACGCCGCTCTCAGACACGGGATAGGGGGATTTCCATGTTGCGATGTTGCGTCTCAGGCAGATCCCAGGATCGTCTAACGTTATGTCTCAGGCAGGCTTCAGGAGCCCAGGAAGGCCCCGAGAGAGTCGTCACGCTCGCCACGTCGTCCCTCAGACCACAGAAGTCTGCACAGCGATGCAATGCAAAGTCTCCGGCAAATCCTGGTTGAAAGCCCAGAGAAATGGCATAGGGGAAGAAGCGGGGCTGTGAGATTCAGACGAGAACATGCCCTGATGCAAGGGAGACAGATCATTAAATTAAGATCATATTTAATAAGTATGACATCACCATAACATTTAAGGTAAGGGAAATTATAGGGCAGGGAGGAAATGCATTTTAACCGCACATATACTGTGGCGTCGAACGGAGAAAATCAATTGGATCGAGAGAGTGATGAGCAATCCAGGCTCAGGTGGAGAGGATTAAACTTATAAGAATCCAGAGAAGGAAAAATGTGTGGCTTGGGAACATTGTCATGAGGGAAAGCTGAATAGAGGAACTGTGGGGAGTGAATGCTGTTGACAAAAAGGCCAAGAAATACATCGGTGCTGCTTAACGGCTTCAAGGAAGGGAAGGGGTCCATACCGTAAAATATCCTTCCCCCGCACCTCCGATGGGCACGGTTGGCTATGTACGGTGCGAAAGAAGTTCAACGTGCATACGTAAAGGTTGTCAACTGCTCGCAATACCGGACAAGGTCCACTGAGCTATACAGCTTTTTTTTAGAAGCAACCTGGCCACATATGACAGCTCAACGAAGTGGCTTATCACTGTACAGGCCATCTACTACCTGAATAAATATCCATCTCTCTATATTATAGTTTACCTCCCAATACTTACGGTGCGGATGACGTTCAACGTACGTACGTACGAAAGGAAGAAGAAAGCACAAGATCGGACAGGATGGAGAGAGTTGGAGCCAATCAACTGAACATGGGACAGAATACTATATCAGGCGACCTGAGGCAAATGAAAATTGGCAGGCAGGAGGAGCAGAGAGCACGTGGCAGCCAACTCGCTCAGTGTCGACGTGGTTGTGCCTCCAGTGCGGTGCTGTACCAGGTAAATGGGTGGCGTTAATTCCATCACAATAATGCAATTTTAGGTGACAAATGCATGCTGAGCATCACAAGGCCCCAGATTTGAATCTATTAATACATGTGATCGATAGCACTAAATCGTGTTGTATTTCAGTACACTAACTGCGATGAACCAACGAACAAAATCGCCGAATTTGAGAGACAGGCCGCACTCAGTGGGAGACCAAACACAGTGATGGAATGAAGAAATCAAAGCCACGTGTGCGAATTACGCTAATTGGATTACAGCTGGTGGTGCCATTATGGGGGGGGGGTCTTAATTGTGATTGAGAATTGACGATTGATGATGATGACGGCATTTGATAATTATGCTGAGATGTGTACACGATTACCCAAGCCATCACCACGAAGGCGAAAACGTAACTTTGAGACCACCACTCTTGTGCACGAAGTCATTATTGGAAGCAAGCACATTATATTGAAGCCTATGACTCAACTTTACCGTAGGGATTTTTTGTTTTGCATGCGAGTGTGCACAGCACTCGTGGGGATCGGTAGTGGTTAGCACACCGCACTACGAACCTGGCCAACATCAGTGACGATTAACCGAACCGGTCCTGGGCCTCTCCCAGGTCGACTCAGCCTCAAATGAGTGGGTGCGACGTGTAAACTTCGCCACTGGAGAGACCACAATGGCCAGGCGTGTGTTCCGTGTCGGCCTTCATAGGCTGGGGCAGCACTTGGCCCAACATAGTTGGCACATCACTGTGTACTTGTATCCCGAGTGCACTAAAGCACAGTCTATAAAGCCAATTGAGAGATTTTTTTAGTTAAAAAAATTTTAGGACGGCGAACGTGACTTTTTTAAACTAGAGCTCTTGTTTAGCACACCGGCTTGTGAAAGCTTGTGTAATAATCAGCGCTCCTGTGCAGGCCACCCACAAGAGACGTGTTTTTAACTGGTAGGAACCTCCTGGTTTCACCAGCCCACAGGGGATTATTGTGTCCGTCCGTCGTGCAGGGAGGGGCTGGGTGGGGCTGGATGGGGAGGGGCTGGTCACACCGTGGTGCCCTTATCAAACTCAACGTTTAACCTACTCACGCCGGCTTGTGCCCGCCCTCACAGTCGGGCATATATGCGGAATACACCACGCCGCCGTTGACCCTGGCCATTGACCGAGCAACCCAACGTTCCTACCAGCTCCCTCCGCAGGAATGTGTTCAAAGCCACCCAACGGTTCTGAGCTGAGCACCCAGTGCCCGAACTGGGAGATGGAGGTGTGATGGTGTCTCGTCACCATTCGTCAATGAAAGACTTCCATGTTGCCTTCTCGGTGCTCTTCTCGATTTATAACAAAAATATATTTACAAACACACATTCAGATTGCAATTAAGAATAGCCGTTGTATGTTTTGAACGTGCCAGACGCGAACTCCGAATCACCGGCAGCGTTGACAAAATGCAAATAGTTTGGTGTTGTCATCGTCCTGCCCTCTTCTCTAATTGTAATTTGTAACTCACGGCTGCGTGTGGCGGCAAGGCCATTAAAGAGTTGTTTGGCGTGACGTGTCGGCCGCTGTGGCTTAAATGACATCTCCACCAGGCAGCTGCATTGGGGGGAACTGCCGTGGGGTGGTTGGATTGCAGCTTCTATTTTGTACAGCGTTGGCTGTTGCGGTTTCGGCTTAACCCTCTCCCGTTCCGAAGACGCCTGCAAGTCGCAGGGTCGGGTGCGGTGTTCCCGTTCACCGCTGAATCTCGGAACGCGCGAGCAGTTCGGCGTTAGATTTATTTAGAGAGGCGTAGTAGCGCCGTCGTTTCTATAAAAGACGTTGTACTCGCCGCGGAGAACCGTAGCGACACGACCGCCGCACTCTACGATAGCCGGCGCCAAACTGTGCCATGGCCGTGTGGGAGCCTCGCTGCCGATAAAGCGATCTTATTTCAGAAAAACTGACGAGGTACATGAATGTCATCGAATTTGGAGTGGGTTAATTAATCTGTCGGACAGCATGTGCGTTGTGCAAAAATGTTACCTGGAGAGTGAACAAAATTGCTAAAGTTGTTAATGATTTCCAGATATATATTTACAGATGCAATATGCCTTGCGGGGGTGGTGAAGTGGTGGTGCAATGGTTAGTGCACTGCGCTATGAACCCACCCATTCCACAACAGCAAATGAGATAAGAAAGCAAAAAGATTGTGGCAAAACATTTTTTAAGTCGTTATATTCACACGTAATATCTTGTAATTTGAAGCTTGTCAATGTGGAAACAGACAAATAACCAACCTGAATGTGTAAGCAGTGATCTTACATGCCAAGCACATTTGTTGGCATAAGTGCCCGATTAGTGTCCGGTTAGCGCGGTTGGCTGCGTATGGTGCAAAAGAAGTTCAACATGCGTACGTACGTATACTGTAGGAATGTATTTAATTGTCCGAATAATAAGCGTGAAACCAGCGAACACTTGTCGCGTGGGCCAGCAGGGCTATATTGCACCGGTGATTCTTAACAAGGGTTAGACTTTGTACACGGCAGCATCGTTTCCAAAACTTTCGTTTGAAAATCAACACTTTTTTGCTATTTTAATAACAGTGGCTGGCAATCGGGGCTGGTAGGCAGCCCACACCAACACAGCGCCACGCCTGGGAGTGGTGGACTTCACTCTTTCCATTCCAGTGAGGTGTTGCCCGAATGTCTCCCTTAAATTTTGATTTAAAGCTTTCGTGACTGCAGGGATTTATCTTCTTGGTTCTTTCGGTAAAGTCACGTAGAAGGGAAGTAATAAAATAATAAAAATAAAACATAATAAAATTATTCTCACGACGTTTCGGCCACAACGCAAGCAGCCGTCCTCAGGTGAAAACCAGGTCCGTCGAGGCGACAGAGTCTGAATGAAACAGCACACGAACTTGGAGCATATATATAAGCTGGGCGCCTTGACAAAGGAATTTGCATATCAAGAGGAATTTAGCATATTTATGGGAAATGCAGGAATGTGATTAGTACTACATATGCATGTGCATTATGCAGGATTAACAGCATCAAAGGGAGCTGCAGGTACTGCTGCTGCAGTTGCTGCTGCAGCAGCAGCACAGCGCACTGAGCGTAGTTCTCGCGTTAACGCGTGTCCGCGTAAGAAAGCGCAGCCCTGTGCAGCAACCCCCCCCCCCCCCCCGGGTTCCGCACGCTCGCGCGCTCCCAGCGCAAACAGCGCCACCGCGGTGGCGGCAAGTGCATTTTCTACATTGGGATGCTTTGGCCAATCCCGGTTACGTTGAATGATCGTTGAGTTCAGGGAGGAAACTGGAAACACTGGAGGAGGCCCGCGCAGAATAGGCGGATGCCACGCAGAAAGGCGCCTGAGTCTGAAATCGAACCCAGACCATTCTTACAGCGAGGCAACGAGTGTTTGCCAAATTGCTCTGCCGCCCTCGGCGATGTCCGACGTGCTCTCCTGATGTGTGCCTGCAGACCGATGTGTTCCCCGTCAGTGCACGTTCAGAAGCGAAGACTCCACGGGTCGCGTCTCCTGCCAAATCTGTCCCCTCGAGCCCGGGCCCACCGACGCAGCATTCCGAGTCAATCACTTCCTACCCATTCTCTCCCGGGAGGAACGTCTCGGGTTATTCATCCGATTCGGATTGCGGGCGCAGTGGGGATACTCTGAAAGCGAACGGAAGAGCCGGCGTGAAGACGAGGGCGAGGAAAGAGAGCAAAGCGAGGATTTCTAAACCAATGCGGGCAACGGTGCCGATTGGAGGAGGAGTGAGGGGCACGCACGATGCTTTGAGTTCACTGTCGGAAAGCGAGCAGTCGCAAGCGGCCAACGAGACTGCAAAGCAGAGGGGGGACGCCTCGGGCAGAGAGAGGATGGCACAGTTTACGATTAAACCGGCACACATACGGGCTAGAATCAAAAGCCAGCCAGATCCGGAGCAGTTGGAGGGCGACGCTAAATTCAAATCCAAGCGGTTAGTGAAGGACCTGGTCAAAATATATTCTTTGCCAGTGGACAAACAATTGGAGAGCTGGAGCCAAGAAGTCGACGTGGAAGCTCAAGGTGCAGGAGGCGGTAATGGCACGGACGTGACTGAGAGCCAAACGCAATTGCGCACGGACAGCCGAGCGTCACGGGTTAAGGATGAGTCTAAGAGCGCTAGCCAAGCACGTCATTCTTCTTCTTCTTCCTCACTGAATGGAATCAAAGCGTCATTTAATGGCGTGGAACCAAAGGAGATAATGGCAAACATAGGATTCGAGCAATTACCAGAGACGTGGGACACCCAGAGCGGCGGAATAGCCGAGGTACAAGGGACAATTTTGAATAATCACGATGAAGCCGAAGCCATGGAGGCAGATCGGCGAAGCAACTCAGCAGTGCTTCAAGGCCGGGTGTGTGCCGATAAATTAGATTCGTGGGGGACGGCGAGCTCGCCCGCGAGGAGCCAACGTAAATCACCGCGCGGGGGACAGATTGGGAGAAGGCACGTCTTGAGCCACGGAGGGGAAGATAGGCCCAGTGGGGAGGACGAGGCTTTGGAGTCATCTGGCTCGGATTCAGATCGCGGAGAAGTCGGTGGTGCAAATCCATCCGAGCGAAATTCAATCGGCAATCCCCATCGCAATTTGCCTCACGCCACGATGCTTGAAGGCACAGGAACATCCCTGCCACGTTCTGCAAGGAGTGTCCAGGCAAGGCAAAATGTTCACGTTCGGTGCCTTGTTGCACCACACGGCCGTAAACATTTCGCATAGGCGCTTGCACCGTAGAACTTTGTAGCGGCACGCAATTGAGCACATTTTATATTTGCTCCCTTAGCGATTGACTTGATGTAAATGAAATTCTGTACGTCACCACCCAGTCTGATATGCCGCTCTTTCCTGCGTCCCGCGTTTAGTTATTGGACTGCGGAAAGAGGCGTGACGGAGGGCCCACAGGACACCTCGACCAAGGCAGCGGCGCAGAACCACCTGCGGAGCCCTCGCGTGCGGCTCCAGCAGGTGATGCCCGTGTGCGGGCGAATCGTTCAGGATCGCAGTCCAGTTCCAGTTCGTGGGTGCTGCTGCTGTTGCTGCCATGGTGTTGAGGTGCCACGTGCGGTGGTTAGGAGACGTTAACGACCTCGCCTGGTATACAGGAGGTCGTGGGTTCGATCCCGACCCTGACGCCTGCTGCTGTATATTTGGAGTGTACATGTCTCTCTCATCAGCATCACGGTGGCTCGGAGATATTAACGAACTGCCCACCACAAATGATGGCTCAACGAAGTGGCTTATCGTCAAGTGGAAATTTATAGCAGCCAAATTCTCTGTTTGCGGAGGCCGTTGGAGCTCAGGACCTGAGAGCACCCACATCCAACATCTGGCTGCTGCACCCTTTTACGTCTTCGTGTTTTTACTTCATTTGTAACAAAATGTTTCTGTCGCTGCTGTTACCGCTACTTGCGTGGCTGTCCCCCCCCCCCCCCCCCCCCCCAGTGACTCCCCCCGATCCCCTTAATGCCACCATCGCCTTCAATCCTCCGTGTTACAATAACTCCCGCCTCTACGGGCTGGTCACAGATTACCCTGCCTGCGTACACCCAATCTCATCAGATCTCGGAAGCTAAGCCGGTATTTTGAGCCTAGATAGGACTCGCATGGGCAATCGCCATGCGTGTAACAGGTGCTATAGGCTGCAATGCGACTCCCTCGTCAGCAGTACAATAACATACAATGTTGTGTCTGTACTAAGTTCCCAACTTCTTGTGTTCGCCTTGACTAAATCGCACTGACCGGCGTGATGAAGTATCGTTACATCATGTCACTGAACATGCACGCGTGCAAGTAGCATCTATTTATGATAAACGCCTGACCTTAAAAATGTAATCGTTTGCAATCAAGTCCGAGATTTCCAATCCTTCCGAATCAACGGTGCATCACAAGGTGGTGAATTTTATGACAAGAGCCTATACACAAATAAATATGCAAGGAAATACTTCGTGAAAAGCGCTGCGTGCCTAATCGCTCTTTCCAGTTGCGTTATGAAAAATTGATGACCAAATTAGTGCACCTCTCCACTGGCCCGTTGATTTAGTAACATTACAGACTCTTCCACTAATAATACAATCGGACAGCACTTCCCATGAAGTAACCAGATGGTCATGTGAGAGGCCATCCATAATCATTCTCACTGTGGCCAGTCTTGTCACAATTATAAAAAAAACATTATAATGCTGATTGATAAAATGTACACGTGCAACCAGTGGATTTTATTTCCCCACTGCAGAGAAGTTCCATTTGTGTGATGTATGAATGGCTTCCTTATCCTGTGAGCCTTCATATCTCTCCATACAAAAGGGATGTCTGCACACAGCTTTGTCCTGGTTTTGATTCATGTCTGCAATTAGGCCGGATTGACCAACATTCAGTGCAGGGCCCTGTTAAATAAGGCTGAGCACGATCAGCACTCACATTGCCATGCCTCTTCAGCTGAACCTAATTGATGTCGTTCAACCAAACCTAACCGTGTATATTGCATCTTTGCAAACGAAAGACATCTATGATATAGTTTTTTTGGGTTAGATCGCGTAAATATAAATGTGTTGTTAAACCCACCACCACCAGACAAAGCTAATTAGCAAAGTTTTGTTACGTAAACAGGACATGCCATTTCGTTACTAGTACAGCACACAGGTGTGTTGGAGAGCAAATCCACAACATTTATAATCTGAGTACGACGTTTCGCCAATAATTACAACTAGCTTCATCTGGCAATTGCCAGATTTGTGGAGAAATCCGCATACAAAGTCCTCTACACTTTCCAATGCTGTTATGTTTTTCATGTATCCAAAATGCTTATACACCAATTAAATACAGGGGACATGGCTGTGGATACAAAAAAAATTAACCCGTAAAAAAAGTTTTTCACTATAAATCCTTTATATGCGTGGCGGCTAGAGTCCTCTCGTCCTCTGGCTTGAGATGGCTGCTACCTATGGGTCAGATGATTGCCTGCCACCATTAAGCAATTGGTAATTAAATATAAAAAAAAAATTCCTAAAAAGTGTAAAAATTTGGAAAAAAAATTTCACGAAAATTAATTGTCACGCACAACGAGTCTGTGTGCAAAATGTCAGCTCGATTGGATCACGGGAAGTGGGTTAAAAAACGACCGAAAGATTTGCACGGTCGTAAGCGCGCAAGCAAGCAAGTGAACTTAATATAAAGGATTTAATAAAAGTTAGTGAGCATGATCATTGATGTGCCTATCAGTGATGCCACGGATAAGACCATTAACTTATTGTGCAACTCCTTATCCATAAACACATTTTCCGTGCAATCTTTGAAACAAAGGCAGTGATTACCTTTGTGTGCGGAGTGGCCGTGTGTGTGTGTGTCCCTGCCCATACCATGTATGATTAACCTGCACATACAGTGCACTTGCCTGGACACCCATGAGGTGGGCTACCAGTTCAGATATGGGCAGTGCGTGTCGGTACTCTGAGAACATATTCCACGTGTACACACCGCAGCCTGCAGGTTCCACTTTCATGTACGCCTACATCGTCAATCGGAATGCAATAATAAACCGCGCATTCCGGCATTCTCTGCAAAAAATAAAACACTCGGCCTATTTTCTGCCTACCTGCCAGGATGACGCCTTCTTCTTCCTCTTGCCGTCCTCAACTCCCACAATTCCTATCCCCAACAAGAAAGCCAGTGGTATATGTGTGGCAATAATATCCCTCTCTACACTACACAGAGCCCAGTCGAGAAGTTAAAGTGATTCATTTATCATGTCCTCCCTTCGGAAGCCGTCTCCTTCCGCACCGACACATCGCTGCCAGTGATCGTGCAGCCCCTGGCAGCTGCCCTGTGGAAGCCTTCAGCTGAAACGTCTTTCAGTCGCCTCGTCGTATTCGATTTAACGCGCTCGGTGTCTTGACAACGAGATCCTTTCGCAGCGAGTTTCGTGCATTGCGTTCCCCGCACAGGCTGCTGTGACAAGGCGGCGGGAGGTTATTTTTTTTTGGAGCGGCGCCCTAATAAAAGATTATCAAAAAATCCCACAAACATTTTGACCGGAGCTCGCACGAATTCACGTTTCCCTTCGCCACCACTCACTCCCCGCCGGCTCTGATGCTGACGTAGAAGCAGTAATAAAACTTGACATCCTACATCAGGGGTTCTGAAACTTTTTCAACCGTGCGACCTCCTTTTGCGCGGCCAAAAAACAACAACCACATGGGGCCGCAGGAGTGGGGTTGGGGGAGTGGTGGTAGCACCACCACCACCACCGCCACCCACAACTCACAGAGAGCGAGTGGGTGAGGGGGGTATCACTCTGCAGGCATCATAGCCTTGAGATGTGAGAGGTCTGGACGCAAGTCATTCTGACAAACGATGGAGCTAAATATTAATTTGTTTCGGCAATTAAGCGGGCAGGGTACCTATTTATTTAATAATCAATGGACTGGGTCAACAGGAACCTAGGTGACGACCCACAGTTCAGGATACACCTCGCCCCAACGTAATTGATCTGATTGGTCGGATCACTCTGATATGCAAATCACATCGGGACAGATTTCCCTTACCCCCCCCCCCTTATCCCTTACCCCACCACCGCTTCTCTCCATGCACCCTCCCGCCCCCGCCTCCACCCTCCACCCTCATCTGTGCCCAGCCCGGGCAGGTGTGGGTCGAGGGCAGCCTGCCACAGCTGCCACACGTGCAGCCTCGATCTGCTCGATCTGTGCGCGCGTCCAGTGAGCCATGCGCTCGCGCAATGTGAATGGGGATCCTGAGTTAGGGGTTGCCGACCCCGGCGTACAACAACCTCGGCAAATGTCGTGGGAAGAATACACTTTTTTATTTGACTAAGTAATGCCCACTGCGCTCTGTAGCTCTGTTTCAGAAGCGACCTGGTCACAAATGATAGCCCAATTAAGTGGCTTATCACGTAGAAATGTATAGCAGCCAAATACCCTAAACGCGTGACGTTGATTCTAAATGTGGAAGGGGAAACCCGGAGCACCCGGAGAAAAATCCACGCAACCACAGGGAGAGAGACACGCAAACTCCAAATATACAGCAGGTCAAGATCGAATCTATATTCCAGGCGGAGTAGAAGGATGTCTAAGAAGGATGTCTAACACTGGAAGAGGGGAGAACTACACTGTGAATGCGTTGTACTTAGTCGTGTATGATTATAATGATGATTATTTTGCAACTGACAAACAACGGGACTTTTATGTGTCCCTGGAAGGCTTACAAGATTTCCCAGGAAGGCGACGTCAAATAAGATGACCCTGGGCGAACCAGACCAGGGGGCAAACCCATTGTCTTACGTGTCAGAATCGGAATCTTTATTTTGACAGGAGGAATCCGATGAGCTATGAAGCTGTTTTTTTGCAGATGTCCAGGATGGGCGCGTCAGCATTGTCCCCACGGTGAAGAGGTGGGCTCGTCAACTTAAGTTCCTCAGGGACAAATGACAGCAGAAGGCCATGATGGCCAGAAGTGTGTCGATGATTTGAAGCTTTCGTGACTGCAAGGATTCATACTCTTAGTTTTTTCGGTAAAGTCACGTAGGTAAAAAATGAAATAAAAATTAATCAAAATAAAATAATAAAAATCACGACGTTTCGGAGACTTGTGTTGCCTCCGAAACGTCGTGATTTTTATTATTTTATTATTTATTAATTTTTATTTCATTTTTTGCCTACGTGACTTTACCGAAAAGAGTAAGAGTATGTGTCGATGAGTCTGAACAAAGATCATCCCGGTTTACAGTTGCCTGGTTGTACTGCTGGCCAAATACAATGATTGCCACAATCTCAGCGGTGTTGAGCTTCCGGTCAACGCAAGTCTGTGTGCATGATGTCCCCAAGGGATGATGATGATGATGTTATATTAACATGCAAAGCATGCTGGGAATTCCCATTATGTTTTTCTCTTCAAGGCACCTCTTTGAATACCATTTGTTTCCAGTTTAGACACACGCATTTGTCGACGCCTTTGAATTGCGTCCTCAGCCGTGTCTAAAAACACGTCTTAGTTTGACGTTGCAATTGTTAAAACAATTGATCCGTTTATGAGCGCTGTTTTTAAAATAATGATATACTCAATAAAACATTGCACCACTTTATCTCCTGAAATCGACTTCACTCAACAATTGCAGCCATCGACGCTGTCTTAGAGTGTTTGTTGCATTTTGCCCACGGGAGGAAGTCATTGGCAAAGGTGCCGTGCAGAGGTTCGGTCACTCGAACACTCGCCTTGTCGTGAGATCGGGCACGTTGTCAGCAGTGGCGCTGCCGTCAAAGTCGGGCATCCGCGTGTTTCGTGGGCGGAGCGAGAGGATCGATCCTAAAAAAAACCCCACAACGTGAAGGCAATCGATAACCCCAATCGAATTCATGACAATGGCGCCACCTGCAGTTTGACCTGCGATAGCGTGCCGAGGAAGACATTTTCAGAAGTGGACTGTAGTTCAGAGTTATTCGGTAATTTCGACAGTTGTAATATAGTTATTAAGTTAACACTTGTCTCTCCAGAATAGTTTTTTTTTTACCAAAACAAAAGGTGATGCTTCCTTTGGCAGTACGGCACAAGCACAAACAACAAAAACTCATCGCATTCGTCAATAGCAATGCCCTAAAGAGGAACAATTATGTAATGGCAAACGTTTCGGGGCAATGCCCCCTCTTCATCACACACACACACACAGAGAGAGAGGTGATAAGTGCAGGTTAACCTTCACCGAGCCTTAGCACGTATCTCATGCTCATTCATCGGATGGTAAAAAAACCTCGATGACGTTTGGCCACGAGGACATCGACAGCAGTTGGTGACAACCATTTTCGGTCCTCAGGTGAAGACCAGGTCTGTCGGGGAGACTTCATTCAGACGCTGTCTCCCCCCCTGCAGTCACGAAAGCTTTAAATCGAAACATTTTCGGTCCGTTGTGCTGCCACCAGAGTGATTGGCAGCTGAAGGAGAACAAGGCCATGTCGCAGCAGAGGCGGCAGCTGCAGGCAACGGAGGCTGCGATGGAGGCTCAGCGAGCACCGGCCGGGGCGAGCAGACCCAGCACAAGCCACGCCGCAGATGTCCTGCGCACCGAGATCATTCGTCTGAGCGAGAGGGTGGCTGCCCTTGAGGTACGCACACTTTTTTTCTTTGGTCTTAGAAATTGCGCATGTTTTCGGTTTGTTACTCTCACGTGAAACTCGTGTTATTTTACTTGATGATTCTTGAGCGGAATTAGTTTTGACTCATGTTTAACTTTTTATTTTAGCAGGTACGGCCCACTGAGCTACGTAGCCCTTTGTCAGAAGCGACCTGGCTATCACATAGCTCAACGAAGTGGGTTATCAAGTGGAAATTGTATAGAAGCCAAATAATTTAAACGTGTATTGATTCTAAATGTGGAGGGAAAAACCGGTAGGACACGGACAAAAATCCGCGTGACCATGGGGAGAACGTGCAAACTCCAAATATACAGCAGGCGTCAGGGTCGGGATCGAACTTACGAACTCCTGCATAACAGGCGAGGGAAAGGCAACAAGTGTATTGGAAAAATATTGATCTCTGCTCATCTCTTTGGTTCTGGCTAAGGAAATCTCACACCCCTGGTGTGGCCAGGAGAGGTTCTAGTGAGAGCTTGGTTTGTGTGGTGTTGCTGCTTGCAAAATTGTACGTTCGTGATTTGGTACCAGGTGACATGGGAAATGTACAGATCCAACATGCTAATCTAAGTAAATGTCCTTTAACATGCCACGCTATTTATTACCTTTACACGATAATACACCATTAACATTACTTCGGCAACCTTTGTTCTCAAAAACGTATATAAACTCTTGCTGGTAACAGCTTCTCTTCACAAGGCAGCAGACATCGTGCTGCTCACAGCAGACATCGCAGCTGTCGCGATTTTCACCTGAAGACGATGGCTTGTGTTGCTATCGAAACGTCGTGATTTATTTTGCTTTATTTCTACCTACGTGACTTACCGACAGAACCAAAGAGTATGGATTCCTGCAATCACAAAAGCTTCAAATCAAGAATGTACAGATGATTGAAACCTTATCACTTGAGGATATGTTGGCGCCTAAATAATTGTTGTGAGTGATTTAAGTCAGTTGGACACGACATAAGTGATTACCCAATTTGTTTCTGTACAAATAGACTTGAACAAAATAGATATTGTGGGTTTTACACCGGATCTCAGTTGGCATTTAATTAAATGTATATTTTCTTCATCTTATTACTCATTCAAACTATTAAGGCCTGCACAGTGAGATTTAGAGTTAGGATATCGAGGCGTATATTGCTAGTCCCCATCTAAAATAAATATTGATAATTGTGATGATGATGACCATGATCAAAACATGCACATTAAACCACAGCAACAAAATTACCCTTTGCGAATATATGGGACAAAATGCATCGATCTCGTGTGTGTGGCAATGCTGTGTCTGTGAACCAGGGAGAACTGAGACAGGCACATAATGCTCTCAAGCAAGCAGAGAAAGCCGAGAAGTCACTGGTAACAGAGAAGGTCTCCCTTCACAAGGAGCTGGAGGACACTCAGGTAAGTTTGCTCCACCACCCACGCAAAACAATCGCAGAGGAGGGCTTGTGGGCTCACGTAAATGTAATACGGTTGAATGCTCGGGTTGCCAACTCCTGAGTTACAAAATCCCAGACACAGCACGGGAAGACTATCCCACAATACCAGACGAGAGAGAGCTACCCATAAATGAATTGTCTTGAGTGGCGGATTGTTGCTATTCGTATTTTAATGTCCTGGAGAGATTTCCAGCCAGTTAGCTTAAAAACCAAAACAGGACAGTCTTGCCAACACCAGGACAGTCTTGCCAACACCAGGACAGGTGGCAACGCTGTTAAACAGAAGCCACTGATTTATATTTCCACATTTTAACCAACATTTTTCTTCACTGCATCCAACGTTGTCCCACAATGCACACGTCTGGTGATTGGTAAAAATGGAACCTGCTGGTGATGCTAGGTGGAGGATAATCACGGAAGTTTGGAAAGTCATTCGATAGTGTCCTTTGCCTTCTTCCCATCGCCTTTGACTTATTCAAGGGCTACATTTTGCTGAGCTCATTTTGTTATTTTTGTGCTTTTTTGTTATTTTCATTTTCAGTGACCGTGTTTCAGGTGAATATTTTTCAACATTCATTGATTTCTGTTAAGACCGATTCATGTCAATATCATCATAACAGTGTAAACTTACAATCCATATTTGTTTTTGGGGTTAGGCCACGCGGAGTCAGTTTGCCAAATTTTTATGTCATTATCCCTTCACCACCCAACGAGATTGTCATGTTTACAAAAACATATAATTCACGCGTGCCAAACTATCCATCAAATTCTGACCAATCAAGCTCCTCACCCGGTGGTTTAGAGGACTATTCATGACCGAATTCAGCATCCACATGCGACGGCGTTTCGCTCCGACTGCATATTGAGTGAGCTGCCTCATCCGTGTAAAACTAAAACTGACAGCTTATTTGCACTGGCTGTAATTACTGCGAATGAATGGGTCACTTTGTGCGATGTCACCCCGCTGTACGGGGCACAGCGATGTTGCCGCTTGCAGTCGTCATGTCCGTAGTCATCCTGGATTTGTTTTGGTGAGTTAGTTGTTCACGCCAATAGTTAAACGCGTGCAGCCGACATTGACAAGGCGACGTAGTTTTGGTCAAATGAGGAATTTGACATTTTGCAAATCGGACTACGTTCCACATCTGTTTCTTTAACTCCCACACCCCCACGCCCGTCAATGGGTGTCGAGATACCTGACGCAAGGGCAACACGGAATGCACGCTGCTTGAACTGTCAGCCTATTGTTCAAGTCACAAAAAACTCCTACGCGTTCGTTCATGATACTGTGGCCTTAAAAGGGGACGTTTGGGTCAATGGCCCTGCTCTAAAACACATTTTAACAACAGCCATTGCCCACAATGTCACCGAGTAAATGAATCTCCTTCTCCGTCTAAGGCGAGAGAGGGTTATCGACGAACACGTTGAGTTTTGTTGTTGTTATTTGTGCTCGTGCACCACTGTCAACACAGCAGCAGCAGCACCACTAAATATCGTGTTATTGGTCAAGCGATCAGTCGGGGTGTCGCCTGCACAGAGCCAACATCTTTTACGCACCTCTAAGAGCGTGCCTCTGTCTGCCTTCGTGGGGGGAGCGGGCGGTTTTTCCCGCTGTGCTCCCACCTACCCAGGCGCCCTGGGTTCAATTCCTGGTCATGGGTAGCACCAGTGGTGTGTGGAATGGAGACATCCCGAGCCTCATATACATCGGGGGGGGAGGGGGGTTGAACAAAATAAATGGGGGGGGGGGGGGGGTGTGAACAAAATAAATGGGGGGGGGGAGTTGGGGGGATGTAAACAAAATAAATGGGGGGGGGGGAGGTTGGGGGAGTGAACAAAATAAATGGGGGGGGGGGGGGTTGGGGGGTGAACAAAAGAAATGGGGGGGGGGGGGCGTTGGGGGGGTGAACAAAAACATGGAGGGGGGGGGAGGTGGGGCAAAGCGGCTGAGGGTGGTTCCAGCCACTCCACCCCCACGCTTGTCGTGCCAGCCGAGGTAGGAGCCCTACACAGTAACAGCTGACCGCATGGAGTCCTTCAGGCTTAACAGGAGGCCTTTATCTTAGCGCGTGTGTGTGTGAAGAACTTATCGCCATCACTGTCAGGGTAAAAATGTTCTCCTGATGTTTGCTATCGGCACGGTTTGCATGCTAGGGGATTGTTGAAGGTGCGTTTAGAGTATTTGTCTGCTATAAATGTCCTCGTGATGGTGACAAGCCACTTCGTTGAGCTGTCATTTGTGGCCAGGTCGCTTCTGGACAAAAAAAAAGCAACAGAGCTACATAGCTCAGTGGTGGGTCCTTACCTGGTAAAATAGAACAAAATTGTTTAGTTTTAAAATCGTTTAATCAAACTCCAGTGCATCTCACTCGCACTCTACAGGATGGTCCAGATGTCTTGTGACCCCCCCCCCCCCCAATTTAATTCTCTAAAACTTAACGTTTTTTTAAAGTAAGGGTTATTTAAAACATAAATTAATTAATTGGGGGGGGCTGTCACAAGACAACTGGATCACCCTGTCCATCCGACTCGGTTAACGCTACGCGCTAATGCTGCTGTATTGGCTTACTACCGGAATACAGTAAGCCTTTACATACCAGGTAACGCTTGCATTTAATACATTTCCTGGTCTCTTTGAGTTCCCACCTGGTTAACCAAAATAAAACTTCACGAATTCGTGCTCTCCGATCCATCAAAATAATTTCTGCAGGAGGCTGCTCTGAATGAGGAAAACGAACGACTCCCACTCCAGGACTTGTCACCAAGTTCAGCCTAAATCTTGCTGTACGTCCGAGCTCATCACCTGGAATGTTGTTACCGTGTTTGCAAGCGCCCAACCTAGAGTCATAATACACGTGAAATAGGTTACAAACATAGGAACTGTACGTTATTCTACTGTATGGCCCTCTTCTTCCAGACAAAAAAACCCCACCTACCCCCATCATCATCTCTTGAGCTTCTCCCTTCAAGCTCCTGCCAAACCCAATCCCCCCACCCACTCACCCACCCACTCATCCACGCGAGACCCATTCAACCTCTCCCACCAAATAAAAACCTGCCTTTCCCGCTCAGTGTGTCTATTCTTATCCTCCGGCTCAAACTCAACCACCACCACCAACTGCAAAGGAGAGACCTTGGAACGGCGGCGGTCTTCTTTGTCTGTCGGTGGATTCGCTGCATCTCGCTCGCTCGCTGGTCACCTGTCTTATGCTCCTGCGCCTAGGTTCCGTGTTCACCGATTACAGGTATTGTGTATCACGCACACACGTGTGCGTGTGTGTGCGCGTGCGTGTTGTTTTTTGTCATCTTCGCTTCGTTCATAAGTCACGAGCGCCAGGCAGTTTAGTTTTTTTGGAACGCCGAGTCTGCAATTGTGTTTTTTTTGGTCGTACGTTTGTCTCCGGCGTTGAAGACAAAGACGGACGCCAGGTAAGATGGTACAGCCGGCAAAGTGGAGTTGTCAAAATGTAAACCCAGGTGAGCAGAGTCTGCCGTGCGTGTACAAGTAGGGGTGCTGGCGTGTCTGTGAACGTTAGTTCGTGCCAGTGTCAAGGTGCCCGCCAGGAGGGGGGCGGTACAGGAAATTTAGACTCCCAACTCTTCTGGGATCGAGTGTTGCCCCCTCGCATGCGTGAGGTTTTTTTTACCCCCACATATAAATGCTCATTTATTGGCTAAAAA
Organism: Lethenteron reissneri; assembly: GCF_015708825.2. NCBI lineage: Eukaryota > Metazoa > Chordata > Hyperoartia > Petromyzontiformes > Petromyzontidae > Lethenteron > Lethenteron reissneri. The sequence continues at coordinate 13,073,480 of NC_083796.1, forward strand.
CATCTCTTATATGGAGGACTGTAGAGCTTGGGAAATTGTTGGTGCCAGCTCATCGCTCGCACCTCTCACTCGTTCTCTCACTTCGAGAGCGAGAGAACGCTGTGTGCGTTACAAGTTGAAATAGTTTTATTATTATCGCAGGATCGTGAGAGATGGCGGCAGCTTGGAGAGGCTTTTATCCGGTAGTGGCTTGACCTTGGCTGATGATGATGACCTTTAGATTATAAATGTATGATTCCCTTTTGTTACGGTTTTACCAAATTGTAAATGAGCCCTATTGGTGGAAGTTATGTATCACAGTGATGCTTTTGATGGAAATAATCAATGGGCTGTCTTGTCGTGCCCTCTTGTCGAGAATCATACCAGCAGCCTTACGTCACGATAAACAAAGAATGAGTTTTTGGTCACTTAGACTACGATTTACACATACAGTATTACACATGCAACCACAGGAATATTGATGCTGTGATTATACATACCTGCGACCTTTGTTGACATCATTATACTGTATAATAATCAATGAATATGAGCCATGGGAAATTATTGAAGACCTTAAGAAAGAAGGGTGAAAAGTTGGGTTAAAAATGACAATTACGAAACAAGTTAAATCACTAACTCCCCTATTGTTGGAAGGAAATAACTGTAGTGTGACTTGATTTGATCATGAAAAGCAACATGAATATGCCTAAATGTATATTTTGCTATCATTAAATATTTCCATTTTTAACATATGGATCAGAAACATGCGCTAAAAAGTACATAAAGAAGAAGCGTGGAGAGATGCATGCTGAGAATTGCACTCAAAAGATAAATTAGGACCATAGAACAAACACAAAGTACATGTAAGGATTTGTTGTGATTTATTTTATTTTATACCTACGTGACTTTACCGAAAAAACCTCAAAAGAAAGCTGTCTTTGGTGTGGACCAATCAGTTTCAAGGACAATGCATATATTATCAGAGTATGTTTTTTGCTTGCATTCTGACCACAAGCATTGTGGTTAATGCAGACATGATTCCTTGTAAAAGGTTTCAGTTTGGTGTTTTAACATCTTAACAGCTGATGTACATGTAAGGATATCACGCGGTGTTGGGTGTAATGAAAAATAAGTGACCATGAAGGGAAGATGGCCATTGGGTGAGACGTGTGAAAGGATAACAGCCAAAGGAGAGAACATTCCAGAGAGGATAACCACCACAGATATGGAGCGATAGAGATCGGCTCGGGTGGATTACGGCGGCATCGTAACATTGCGAGGGGTGGCAGTGGCGTGGGAAGGCTTATTTTCAGCGTTAGAGTGATCGTGACCGTTGATTTTGTTAGTGGTTATAAATATGCAACTGTCGTGAGTAATTGGTCAAGATTGTAACAATGTTATAATTAGAAAAGTATATGCCTTTAACTAAAACAAATAAACAAACATTTTTGGACCATCTAAAATGTTGGGGGTTGAACTTTAGTATCTTTGATCTTTGGCCTATGCGAGTTTGTATTCAGATGCTTTTAAAGTTTTTGAAATCGAACATGATATAATATTTTCATAGCTCCTACACCAAAAATATTTTAATTTGGCCTCCCAAAGATTACAGCCCCTACACAACTGAGTAAATCGCCTAAAAAGCTAAAGAGTGTCACATGTATTCAGCCTGTGTTTATCACGAGAAAAATCCCCAAATTCACATTTTCAAGTTTAGTCCCCCACTCCCCCAAATTGGGGGGGAGGTAAATATTGTGCACCGTTTTTGTTCTTGAACCTATGACAATTTTTGTACAGTTCTGCCCGTTAATCACTTTGCACGGTGGTGCCGTGACAGTGAGCTGTATTGTGCAGTGTGTTACGTGATAACCCGCATTAATAAGAGATGCTAGCAAATGTGAAAGAGGGCATTTCAACAGGTGCTCAGATCGTGAACATAATACCTTGTACTGCACAGTAAATCCTAGACTGCAATTTCACCTGGCAAGATCAAAGCATGCACTTGTCACCTTGTAAGGGGCAATGCTTGCTACCTTGTTAACAAGCAGTCCAATCCATTGCTGTACTGTACTCTTCTGCAACTTCTATGCTCCACACCTTGATTAACTCCCACTGACCAGCATGGCGATGTCTCGTCACATGCCCCCTACTCTCTGCATGGGCATGGCAAAGGTGGAAACTGATCTGTTAGTGGATGGAGTAATGTGTGTGTGTGTAGAGATATTCTCTAGAATACGCCAGGTCTGCTGACGTTCAAATGCGTTCTGATTCCATTTTCTCGGGTAGTTTTGGCAGTACAGAGTCAGTCGTGGAAAGTCCACATTCCTATGGCAGGGACTAGAGGCTATTTATTTTGTTGTAGGACGACGTTCATCGACTCCAAATGCTGCTGATGTTGATTGACGATTGACGACTTTTGCCAGATGAGAACCCATTGGGACTCCAGGAGGGGAGGGGGGGGTGTCTCTTTCGCGATGGTCACTTGGGTCAACACGAGGGCTGAACGATTTGGGGAAAATATCTAATTGCGATTTTTCTGACAGATATTACGATTGCGATTTGATTTGCGATTATTTTTTTTTAAAGTCACGCTTCAGTTAAATTTTCACTGTGTAATAGATTTAAAACATGTGGTAGAGCATTACCACATGATACCATCAACATATGAACTGCTCTATATATTCAAATGCAAAGATGAGAACTTAAACGATATGAATTGCTTCCAACATGTATTTATTTAAAAAATTAATTCAAATATAACAATCAAACACAGAACAATTGTGAAGTTAAATAAATAAAGTTATAATAATAATAAATAAAACAATCCCAATAAGAAAGTAACAGTACTTTTGAAATCGCAAAAAATCGCAGCCTTTACGATTTGCTAATGGCATTGTTTCAAATTACGATTTCGATTTGAAATCTATTAATCGTTCAGCCCCAGTCAACAAGTAGCCGTAGCGGAACGAAGGGGGGGCTGAGAGTTGACCATCTCCAGGGTTTGAACCCGTACGTTTTTTTGTTGTTGCTGGCGGGGGGGGCAGTGTTTGGTAAAAAGGGCTTCCAGCTACGAATGGTTCCCAGCTGCGATTGCGCCCGCGGGCAGCAGAACGACGCGCTCAGGGACAACTGCGGAATCCTGCGGCGGGTATGCAGTACGCCCTGTACTGTACAACTCGTAGAGCCAAGTGATTGCGAGACCTCCGCTTCGTCCATTGTGCACTTATTGTTTGGTGCTTTGTCTATGATGTGATCATCATTTGCATGATTCACTTGCGTACTCGGTGTTGCATCAGCTGCGTGCACTTTTGTAAAGCAAATAATGTCCGTGACCACAAGCAATAACTTGTTGAGGTGTCTTTAACTGAAGCATGTGGATTTGTTTTCTTTTACCAACACATGAGTCAGGGTTAATAAAAAAAAAATATTTGCACTAATTATATTTTAGACAGTACGGATTGTGGTTTTACATTTACCTTCATTTTCCTGTCGGGAATCAAACCCAGGCCCTTTTCGCTGTGAGGCACGAGTGTTACCCACTTGTGTACACCCCACCACCCTCAGTGCTAGCTAATCCAAGACGAACCCGACTTGGAAGGTCACCGAGGCAGTAATTGCTTCACTATTAACGCTGCTTTCCATCGCTAATGCCCGCTGAAGGTATTTGTCGTGACGGTTGCGAGCCTCGAACTGAGCGTTCGCAAGGGATTACTGCTGCACATTGACCTCCAGCACGATTAACGGGATCCCAGTTTTCTGAAAGGCCACGTGATTTGGGTGCATCCAAGACACTAAAAAGAAAAGGAACCGTCAGACCAGTCCACACCTATCTGGGAAACTTTTGAAATCCCAAGGCGATTCATCCGCCTGGTTGGGAAAGAGTTCGGGGGTTGTACGTGGACGTCCCTTTTGTCAACCCACCACTGAATGAGGGCCTTACCATGCCGCGCGAGTCATTGGGGTAATTTTGTCCATACTTCACCACACCGGTCAGCCTCGGTTGCTGAAGCTGCGGAGCAAAGACCTGGGAGCATAGAAGAATAGTTTAACGAAAGGATGTTACTGCACTACCTCTGCCGACGACTGCCCCATAACCACGGAGCCACCTGTTTGTTCCAGGTGGTCACCTAACCAGGCACTTTCCAAGCTCACCCTGCTTAGCTTGTAACACTGCATTTGTGGATGTACACCACTGCATGATGTGGGGTGCCGGCTCCTAAAAAGGATAAAAACTCGAACCTCGTGATACCTCGGGGGCTCTCGGCAAGCTGCTCGTTTTACCGATGTCTGTTGGTTTCAAAGCTGTACACACTGGCGACTATTAGAAAACATACAAAAAAAATGTACGTGGAAATTCATTTATAATAATTTTTAGTGGCCAGGAGAGAAGAAAAAACTGTTACTGCTGGGACCAAAAGGTTGAACTGGGTTCTTTGTGATGCGGACATTTAATATTAGCGTTCTGATACAACAACAGGAAACAACAACAACAAAAACGTCAGTTGCCAGTGATGATATGAAACGTAGTTGCTAATGGTCTATTTTTCACACTGAACAAATGTGGGCAGGGACCCCAGTGCAAGGCTCCCTTGTGTCCAGAATTGGCTGTCCCTCCTCTCCCAATCTTTCTGCAGAATCAGATACGCCCCCCCCGCCCCCCCCATGATAATTGGACGTGAGAACAATGCCGAACAAGGCCAACGTTGTTTGGACGTGAAATCCAATAACCTTTTGACATTACAGATTCCCAGGACCATTCGTCGGAAGAGACCTCCGGTTGTGTGGCAGTGCCCCGTAAATGACAAATTCATTTTTATTCGAGGAGTGCAGAAGCAACGTGCGCTTGCTGAAACGTCCCGCAAGATAGCCGGGGTTGCTTGCACGTGTCATCTGCAATCGCTCGTTGCATTGTTTTGTCTTTAAACGCCTTCCCCTCCGCGCCCTGTCCACCTCCTGCAAGCGAGGCTCAGTCCTCATTCGCCCGAGCAACGTTGCTGTGTCGAGCACATCTTTTGCAAGCGCCGTTGGAGCAGAGGGATTAAGCGCGTTAATAAATAAAACGGGGTTTTATTAAAATTTTAACAAAGAGAATGTTATACTTAATCAACTTAAGTGGCGTTTGTGGTCTATGGCAGTAACCAGATTATTAGACATGCAACGATACATTGGATAATTGATTAAAATTGATCATCATAATACGCGCAATCGTATTTTGTAAGAATTATATTTTTTATTCGTGTCTTATGCAATAGGTTCGCATTACCTCTGTAAGCACTACAGGCACTAATCACCTCAGTATTCATTAAAAAAATATACATAAATATTCATGAACCGGATTGAGACCAAGTCAATGAATCAGGAAGGGGTGAATCATTCCATGCCCACCGGTTATGAGGCAAGAGCTGTCCACCCACCCTGGGTTACCCGGCTGTGTCGATTTATCATCCTACATCCTGCTCGTGAGACCGAGGTGAAGTTGAAACCACAGAAATCGCATCGATCTGTGAGCGCCCGTTGTCTGAGGAATTCGGTGTTATTAAAATTCACCGATTTACGTACACCCAATATTTGAAATTTACCTTATACACACAAAGACAAAGGTCTCCCATATAGCCTATAATAGACGTTGGAGCAGGTGCTGTTAGCGAGCACCTATGAAGGCCGGCACGGCACACAAGGGGGTGGGTGGCCAGTGGTGATTTTTACACACCGCACCAGAAACTCGTTTTAGGCCGAGTAGACCTAGCGGAGGCCCAGGACCGGTTCAGATAATCGTCACCGGTGTTGCGCGTGAGCGGCGATTCGAACTCGGGTCGCCGGGTTCACAGCGCAGCGTGCTAACCGCTACACCGCCGCTCCCCACACACACACACAAATATTGAACACAGTTGGCTCACACTAACGTTGACCGCTCGTCTGGCGTCGGCGCGTCTGTGCGGTGTGAAGGGAGCGCTGGAGCGGCTGTCTGAGGGCCGCCTCGGCGTGGAGGGGCGGCTCCGCGAAGCCGAGCGGGCCGCCGCCACGCTGCGGCGGGACAAGGAGGAGCTGGAGCAGCGGGGGCGCCAGCAGCAGCACGCCATCGAGCGCCTGCACCGCGAGGTGGGCAGCCGTGAGAGACATTGCTGAGACTCGCCAGCGGGGCGGGGGCCCTCAACGCCAGGGTCCTGAACGCGGGGGGCCCTGAACGCCTGGGCCCTGAACGCCTGGGGCCCTGAACGCATTCGTATGCACATTCGCGTTTGCAGGCGCTTAACCGGGTGAATTCGACCTTAAGTAAGTCCCTGGTGCAGTGTGTAAACATTGGCACTGGGGAGGCAAAGGCAGTTGGGCATATTGTTGGCCACACTTGCCCGCTCATGGTGCAGCCAGTGCAGGCTACGGCGTCATGATATCTGTGCTTGCGCGTGTGCGTGCTTGTAAGCGTGAGCGCGTGCGTGTGTGTAATTCGTGGTTTCTGTTGGCGGCGGTGGCGGCGGTGCGTAGCTGCAGGCAGCGCGGCAGGAGGTGTCTCGAGCCTCGGGCTCGGCGGAGCTCGCGGGGTCGCGCGGCGGGAGCGGGGACGGGCCCGGGTCGGAGATGGAGCGAGCGCTGCAGCAAAAATCCAGGCTCCAGGAGATGGTGAGTGTGCACCACCAAGTGCGCGCGTGGAGGAGAGTGCACCGAGAGCACGTGCCAGTGCCAGGGCTTCGGCCTGTTTGGCCGCTTTGGTTCCGCGGTGGTGGCGGCACTGAGTTTTCTCGATTGAAAACTCATTTCTTTAGAACTGCTTTTTGTGTTCAGTTTGTTGTCTTTCCCCACCACACCTCCGATTAGCATGATTGTCTACGTACGGTACGAAAGCAGTTCAACGTACATACAACTGCTGGGCTGGGAGATCAAACCGGCGACCTCTGGATTGCAAGTCAAGTGTGCCAATCATTATGCCGCGGCAGTGTCCCTGCGTTTGTCAAATCACCGATTTTTATATCCGCTGCTGAATGGGGGCCTCCTCATCCTTTGTGTGACAATGGGGTTATTTTATCAGCTAATAAAACCAGGGGCAAAGGCCCCCCGCCCCCCCCCCCCCCAGAGAACTACAGGAAAGAACGGGAGGGAAACGTCGATTGCGACGGCATCTCCTGCGTTTGTATCTCCTGAACCCTCGAGTTGTAACGTTGTGTGGGGTGGGGGGTGGGGGGGCTGTCCGGTGGGTCCAGGTGGAGAACCTCACCGTGGAGTTGGAGGACCAGACAGCCGAGCGGGAGACGCTGGCGCTGCAGACTCGCCGGCTGGAGCGGCGCGTCGGGGAGCTGGAGGCTGAGCTGGAAACCGCCATGGCGGAGCGTGACGCCACGTTCAAGCAGCACAAGCAGCTGGAGGTGACCCGCCGCCGAGTGAGCGGCCCCTGGGGGCTAGCCGCCCCGGGAGCCTCGCTCCGTGCCCCGTGTTGTTGTTGTTGTTGTTCTTCTTGGTTCTTTCGGTAAAGTCACGTAGAAGGGAAATAATAAAATAATAAAAATAAAACATCATAAAATAATTCTCACGACGTTTCGGCTACAACGCAAGCAGCCGTCCTCACCTGAGGACCTGAGGACGGCTGCTTGCGTTGTAGCCGAAACGTCGTGAGAATTATTTTATTATGTTTTATTTTTATTATTTCCCTTCAACGTGACTTTACCGAAAGAACCAAGAAGATGAAACCATGCAATCACGAAAGCTTTAAATCGAAATTGTTGTTGTTACCGTTATCACCGCCGCGCAGGGTTTCACAGTCGCGCCGTACAACGCCCTCCGAGGCGTTTTTGGGTTGTGTGTCGTGTTGTTCAGTCGGCATGGTGTCCGACGTTCCGGTCCACGTGCTGGGCAGCTTCTTCTGGAGCTGAGTTGAGCAGCTCGTGTTCTCCCTCTCGTGCCGAACAACACGCGGCGCCACCTGAAACTGGAGCGCTTCTTTGATCGTTCACTTTTTCATTCCACCCGCTTAACATTCTTTTTGTGTGTTTTGCACGGTTGATACAGTGAGCAGCGTGCAATATTATATATATACCAAAAAGATTACGTGCCAACCCTACTAATAATGATTGTAATTTACAGCCTTTTGTCAGTCCACTGCTGGATCAAGGCCTCTCCCCATACCTTATCAGCCATGGGTTGTTTTTTTGCCATATTTCACCACGCTGGTTGGGGAATGGCGGGCCCAGTTCGTGTATCACTCGCCACTGATGTTAGCCGTGGCTACGAATCAAACTCGAGCCACCAGGTTGGATAGTGCAGTATGCGGCTTACTGTAGCTCTGTCTCTACCCCCACCTCTCAACCCTCCGAATGTCTGATGCCAATTTGACTTACAATGTTGGCATACAATGACCCGCCCTTGTGAGTGATGCTAATGGGATTTATTGGATCCACAAGTAGAGTAAACAGATGGGAACATTGCGCCCACACTGAAGGCACACGTGGTTGTTGTTGTTCCCGGAGCACATTATCATCGGGGTGTTGATGCTATAGGGTGGCTTTCGGGTCGGCGTGCGGTTGCTTGAAAGTCATCCGTGTACTGAGAAACAACGCGTTGCTTCAATGTTTCAGTCGCCCAAAGTAGTTGGATCAAAATGTTTTTTTTTTCTTCTTCTTCTTCGTATGAATTTGAATCGGCGTTCGACTCGAGGGCTCTCACATTGACTCCTGCCTAATCGCCGATGCAACGTGCACCAAATAGTTGAATCGGAACGCTCACAGTTCACAGCCCCTTGTCAGTGTGCTGCAGAATGAAGGTCCCATCGACTCACCGTCGGTCATGAGGCTTGTACGGCCATACCTCGCCACACTCGTACGGCTGGGTGGGTGAAGGTGGTTGCCCAAGAGCAATGCAGATGTCACTTGCCGCTGGATGTTAGCCTTAGGCAGGAATCGAACTCTCGATCGCCGCGTTCATTAATCCGCGCGCTAACCACCGTACCAGCGCTCCGTGCTGAACAAGTCGTTGCCGACACGCATATGCAGAAATCCTGGTGCAGATTCGGCAACGCAGCACCCACACGTGGCACGAGTTGATTTTTTTTATATCCCGTGAGACAACGTTTGCTCGCACGTTGTTCAACCGATTTTTGACACCCGAAGATCGCATCGCTCTGCGCTGAAACAGAAGGGCGCGTAAGGCGCGCATTTTTTGTGGCACGCAACAGCCGCGTGCATCGCCTTCGACGGAGGAGGTGTCAAAATTTAATTTCGCGGATTGCGCCGGGCAGTTGTATAGAGGCGGTTGTCATGAGGCGGTCATCCCTGGTCAGTCCACTGCTGGAAAAAGGAAAAAAATATTATTGGCAACGTTTCGGGCAATGGGCGTTCTTCATGGCACATTCCGTTTTACGTGCTATGAAAGAGGGGGCCCTAGGCTTCTCCCTGCACTGACCAGTGTGGGGAATAAAAATAAACCCCGTGACCCACACACACGATCGAGCAGTGGACCGACAACAGGGTTGCTTAGTTGCTACAATGATGCTCCTTTTGTAGTTACGTGAAGATATTGCTCCCTCGGCTGTGAAGGGCCCCTGCCACACACATGTAGAAGTTCCACCGACTGGCTCGGGGCTTTAAACAGACATTAGCAACATCCCTCGATTGAGCGCACGGAGCAACGGTGTCTTTTCACGTCGAAATCTTAGACTGAAGCGGCAAAGTCTTGTTAACCCAGTGTTCTACATAAAAGCAAAAGCATTCTGCATTTTTATTGCGCTTTTAAGAACGACTCTGCTCTTGACAGGATCGCAACAAGGAGCTGCAGATGGAGTATGCCGAGCAGTGTGAGAACCTGGACCTCATGATGAAAAAGGTGAATCGCCTTCGTGAGCAGGTAACTCGCCACGGCGCTTCACCAGTGCCGACCGGCGCGCACACACACACACACAGAGGGGAAACCGCTGCACTGCATCGCCAACGGTGACCGAATTGCATTTGCCGGTCAACGAGAAGAGTCCGTTGCACAGTCAAGATCGTAGAGCTACATGGGCTCGCATCGTGGTGCACGGTTATGGTCGATCGGCAGGTCACGCGTGTGGCGGGGTAAAGTTGTGAGCACTGCCGCCTCTTCCGAGAAGTCTAGACAACGTGCAAGAGGAGGCCCGAACACCCGTGAGTTCGTGGGACTACCTCTTGAGGGTTCTGTGGGCAAGCGATTCCAAGCCCGCACTGTTACCTGTCAGAGTGCATGCCTGTGTCTGTAGCGCCGCGGTGGCGAGATGTTAATTACCTCGCCTGGTATACAGGAGGTTGAAGTTTGTATGTTCTCCCCGTGGACGCGAGAATTTTTCTCCGGTTCCTCCGGCTTTTCCCTCCAAATTTAGAAACATGCGTCAAAATTATTTTGATTATTTAGCAACATGCTTTTTGAGTATTTGGCTGCAATTAAATTCCACATGACAAGCCACTTTGTTGAGCTAGCATTTGTTGCCAGATCGCTTCTGAAAAAGAGTTACATAGCACTGTGGGTCTTACGTGGCAAAATAAAATAAAAATTGTTTAGTTTAGGTATCATGCTGCATGCCTATAGACCAACAACTTGGACGTGGTGGTATTGATGGATTGCACAGAGCTCTCAGGCTTACAAGAGACACCCACTGTAATATTAGCTGCGTGAAGGTTTAGCGTTATCACCCTGCGTCAGTGAGCATTCCCTCACGCACTTCAGTTTCATCTTGCTTACAAAAACACTCGAAATTCCCCAAGGTGTTGAGACTCTTGAGCACAAAGAGAGTCACAAGCCTCCTGAGTCTCCTGGGTATGGATCACTTCAAAAACGGGTTGGATCTCCCGCAGCCAGATCTTTTCTGGACCACACATCGATCCATAACTCTCCCACGTGCAGCCAACTCCGTAGTGTTTTAAAGCTCACTCCGTACTGTTCTATAGCAGGGCCCAAAGACATTAATGTAATTTTTAGCAGTCGTCTTCATGAAAAAGACGACCCCTTGTGTTGCGATCAAAACGTCGTAGTTTTTTGTTATTCTCTTTGAATTTATCTTCGTGACTTTACCGAAAGACCCAAGAATATAAATTCCTGCAGTCACGAAAGCTTTAAGGCAAAATTTATGAGGAAATTGTTTCCCTTCCCCTGCACCTCCGATTAGCGCGGTTGGCTACGTGCAGAGCGAAAGAAGTTTCAACATTAACAGTGAAGTCTGGCTCACGCTAAGCAAGGCTTTAACAACTGCTGTTGTCAATCATCAATCAATCTAACATTTATAATGCGTCATTATCAGCAATAAGCTGCTACGGAAGCGCGGATGGCACGGAAGAAAATTAACTGAATTAAACTCAGGCAGCCCAATGTAACATGGCATTTATAACAAACAATTACCGCTCACGAGAAATAGCCCAAAGCATTTGTGTTGGGTTCATCGCTTATGCCGGTGTAATGCTTAATGTTCATCATCACTTAAGCCCCGTGAGAATTAGCGGTCATGTTTATGAGTCAAATAAATTCCGAAATGTTTTTCTTTGACTTATTGTAATTAAAATAAACTATAATTAAAATCACTGAATATGACAGTTGGGTCATTTAAAAATACAACGATGTAGTATGCCGATGGCCATTTTTATAAGGTTTAAAAATGTCAAATAAAAAACGTGGGGAATGATCTGTAGAGCCTAAGAAGCACTGAACCAATGTACAAAGTTGTTAGAACACTGACGGATGATCACTTTATAATAGATTCAATCTCGTTAAACTAAGCATCCGCATCTGAAATCTGTTAAATTAAAATAAATAACCCACTCCCCCCTCCCCGCCATGGTAGCTAGAATAAAATTTATTTTTTTAACTGCACATTTTGTAACTTTACAACCCACTGAGCAATTTACACATGTGTCTTACTTGCAGAGAGTGCCATCGTTCTTAGAGTTGGGTGTGGGTTTTATCCAAAGTACAACTTAAAAAATAATTATCCATGTCTTTTAAGCAAGAAGGTTATATTATCAAACCAGATGTTCACACTTTGCACTTCCTAATGAGGCACAATTGAAAGTGTTAACCGTATTAATTTGGCTTTTTCGTGATGAAGCGGTTATTTTTCATGTGTTATTTTCGCTATTCACCACGCTAGCTTGAGGTTACCATTGGCATTCAAGTTGTCACGCTCATAATCATCATGAACAATATGGTCATCCATAATCCAGACCCACTGCTGCTTGAAGGCCTGCCCAAGCCACCACGGTCTCTCGTGGCCTTCCGACGCAACAATCCAACTAGCAGATACAACACGGGTTCCACCGATTAACACGGTCGGCTAAGTACGGTGTGAAAGAAGTTCAACCTCCATACATGTGTACATACGTGCGAGCTGATTCCCTTGCTCCCATCGCTACGGTGATTGTGCTCTCTCTCAGGTGCGTGTTCACTTTTGGCTGCCACTCCATTACTTGAGCAAACTTGTCCTGGCCAAGCCCACTCGCGTTTGATAACATTCAATATGTTTTGATTTAAAGCTTTCGTGACTGCAGGGATTCATCTTCTTGGTTCTTTCGGTAAAGTCACGTAGAAGTCACGTAGAATCGTGAGAATTATTTTATTATGTTTTATTTTTATTATTTTATTATTTCCATTCTACGTGACTTTACCGAAAGAACCAAGAAGAATATTCAATATGGTCAACACGTAGATTAGATTTTAATCAGAATCAGAAGCTTTATCAGAATATGTATATATCCTGGAGAAATCCGATGCTCTTTTTCACGGATGTCCAGCAGGGGCGAGTCAGAACGTGACAACAACAAATAGTGCAAAAACACGATTAGAAGTTCAAAGTATATAAAAAACATCTACAAATGAAAGTAAACTATTTTTGTCTGACCAGGTATAGCCCACTGAGCTATTAGCTTATTTTTTCAGAAGCAACCTGACCACAAATGATAGCTCAACGAAGTGGCTTATCATGTGGAAATTTATAGCAGCAAATAATCAAAATAATTTTGACGCATGTTTCTAAATTTGGAGGGAAAACCCGGAGGACCTGGAGAAAAACATGCAAACTCCAAATATACAGGCGTCTGGGTCGGGATCGAACCCACGACCTCCTCCATACCAGGCGAGGTAGTTAACATCTGGCCACCCCGGGACTCCACACACATTCTGCCCAGCGAATCGCCACCAAAAAGTCTACACATGAATTGGCAGGAATGAGATTTCCAGAAAACCAAAATGTGTGTACTGCACACATGAATTGGGCTGCACAAAGTTCAAAAGTTCAAATTCCAGCCATAGTCCATAATGCAGCAGGGGTGAGTGAAAACGGCCAACCCACCTGGTTAGGCAGCACCACCTGGTGGGAATCCAACGGTGAGTGTCCTTGCAGGCAAAAGATCTTCGCCACGTTTAATGGTAATTCAGTTTTATATCGGGTCCTTCGTGCCAATTGCATCTCACAACGCTGTACCAGTTAATTATATGGGTTGGCCACATACGGTGCGAAAGAAGTTCAACATACGTACTTACATATGGATAATCACAATTTATGTATGCATGCATGTCGAAATTATCTCGCGCTTTATGTAGCCAACCGGCTAAAACCTATCCAAAAGTTATCACAGCAGAGGTACTGAAAATCACGCCTGGCAAAAAAGGTCCAGCTATCAGCTCCCCCACACCACCAAGAGCCATCAGTCTACCAAGTGATATCACAGAATAATAATATAATATTTACACGATTAGTTCAGAAACTGTTGGCCGTGACCGGAAATCAAATCCAGGTCACTGGATTCAGAATGCAATGCACGGTGGCTAGGAGATGTTAACTACCTCGCCTGATATACAGGAGGTCGTGGGTTCGATCCTGACCCTGACGCCTGCTGCTGTATATTTGGAGTTTGCGTGTCTCTCCCTCTCTCTCATCATCATCACGGTGGCTAGGAGATGTTAACTACCTCGCCTGATATACAAGAGGTCGTGGGTTCGATCCTGACCCTGACGCCTGCTGCTGTATATTTTGAGTTTGCGTGTTCTTCCTCCAGGTCTCCCAGTTTTCCCCTCCACATTTAGAAACATGCGTTTTGGGTATTTGACTGCTATACATTTCCACATGATAAGCCACTTCGTTGAGCTGTCATTTGTGGCCAGGTCGCTTCTGAAAGAGCTACATAGCTCAGTGGGCCTTAGCTGGTAAAATAAAAAAGTTTAGTTTTAGTTTAAATTACTACGCCAGCCCACCACCACATAGATACACGCATTATGAGTAGCATTGTTCTTGCTTTTATGTTTTATTTAATCATTCATCACTCTTGCAGTGTTTGTGGTTCCAATTATCTTGAGTGAACAATAATGTAAAATTATTCACGTCATAATTTTTAATCACAAGGTTGACTTTTAGGGAGCGTAAACATTTATATTTCTCGGCAGCACGTAACTATAATTGCGGTATTATCTTTTGTCTTGAGCATGCTACATTACTACTGCTATTAAATTCTAATTATCATAAATAATTTAAGCCAAATGTGACCCCGGTGGATAGCATTAAAGTATTACTGTTTTTTTTTATTCTTTAAAACCTTTCACGTGCCATCTCCATTCAGCTGTACACAACTCACCTCCTATTAAGGCGAAATATTCATTGAATCATGGGAAGGGATGGACAGCGGGTAACGAAGTTGCCTGGCTGTTGTCTAAAGCGCCACCGCTCTCCGATGTGATTTTAGGCTGTCCTACGTGTTGATGTCCGACATTTTTCCGGGTGAAAACCCTACACAGTAGCCAAAACACTATATCTCAACCCACCCAAAGTTCTCGTAATTACCAATCATTTGAAAATTAGACCGTACGCAACTGACAGTTGCTAATCGCGTGAAGCTATACCGTTGGCGGTGGGGGGGGTTTGCTGAAAACTTCAGAGGTAGAGAAGCACCTGGTCTACAGCTCACCTGTGGTCGTGTCTAATGAGGTGCCCATTTCCTGCGCCGGTGTGTGCGAGCAGAAGGACGAGTTGCGTGCGGAGCTGGAGCAGAAGTGCGTGGACATTGAAAGCCTGAAGAACGACAACGCGGCGCTGGAGAGACAGGTGACTTGTCCCGCTCAGCCGATGCCTCCAGACACACGTCTAGCCCTGGCGAGATCGCTGCAGAGCGTTGCGTTCTCTCTAAACCTACCCTAACCTTGACCCGAACTCTCTAAACCTACCCTAACCTTAACCCGAACTCTCTAAACCTACCCTAACCTTGACCCGAACTCTCTAAACCTACCCTAACCTTGACCCGAACTCTCTAAACCTACCCTAACCTTGACCCGAACTCTCTGAACCTACCCTAACCTTGACCCGAACTCTCTAAACCTACCCTAACCTTGACCCGAACTCTCTAAACCTACCCTAACCTTGACCCGAACTCTCTGAACCTACCCTAACCTTGACCCGAACTCTCTAAACCTACCCTAACCTTGACCCGAACTCTCTAAACCTACCCTAACCTTGACCCGAACTCTCTAAACCTACCCTAACCTTGACCCAAACTCTCTAAACCTACCCTAACCTTGACCCGAACTCTCTAAACCTACCCTAACCTTGACCCGAACTCTCTAAACCTACCCTAACCTTAACCCGAACTCTCTAAACCTACCCTAACCTTGACCCGAACTCTCTAAACCTACCCTAACCTTGACCCGAACTCTCTGAACCTACCCTAACCTTGACCCGAACTCTCTAAACCTACCCTAAACTTGACCCGAACTCTCTAAACCTACCCTAACCTTGACCCGAACTCTCTAAACCTACCCTAACCTTGACCCAAACTCTCTAAACCTACCCTAACCTTGACCCGAACTCTCTAAACCTACCCTAACCTTGACCCGAACTCTCTAAACCTACCCTAACCTCAACCCGAACTATGACCTGCTCCCATTGTTTGATGGTTTGGCTAACCGTCGAAAAAAAGACAGTCACTGTATCGCGCGCTTTCAGATGCACTTCTGCGGCCGTCTGGAACGCTCTTCCTTCTGATATTAGGAAGCCACTGGATTTTTGCACTTTTAAATCTAGATTGAAAACTAATTTCTTTTAGAACTGCTTTTTCTGTTTAGTTTGTTATCCTTCCCCCGCACCTCCGCTTGGCACGGTTGGCTACGTACGGTGCGAAAGAAGTTCAACCTACATACATAAGCATAACAATAACCATAGGGAGATCACTAAAAGCTTCCTAAATCTACCACAACTATTAACAATAAACCTACCATAACCCTAACCGTAACTCGAATCGTAGCTCTAACCCTCGCCCATAACTCTAAACAGATGGTGAGATAGATACACAGCACTGCAAGTCTACTAAGTCTACTGCAACTCTCACGGCAAACATACCGTAACCCAAACCAGAACTCGAACCGGAGCTCTAAACCTACCTGGCTCCACAACTCTAAACATAATACACGCATGTGGCTCCGGGCCAGTACTACAACTTGGCGGACACTCGGAGGGTTGTACTTAGCAGACATTATTAATTAATGAAGATTAAATAATGTATTAATAATGTATGAATTTATGTGTGTATGCATAGTTGATTTAGAGAATTTTTTTAAATAATCTCTGTGCGTTGTGAGTTTGCGTGCGTGCTTGCGTGCGCGCGCGCGTGCGTGATATACACAAGCTTTCACAGGTGCTACTCGCTAACAGCACTTGCCCCAAGAGCCTGTTAAAGGCTACACGAGGGATCTGTCTTTTTGATACACGAGCACTTTTGTGTGCTGGTTTTCCAGTAAGAGGGGGTCAAGTGGAGTTGAGTTGCGCTGCATTATGGGGTTCCCACCACCTAGGTTCAATTCCTGGCCGTGCACATCGCTGGCAGTCCATGTCCGAGCCAGCGCCGTGTATGTTTACAAAGGTTCAAATTAAAAGTAGTCGTGGTGTTTGTAAAGTTTTCTTCTCCGTTGGCAGGCCTGAGCCAGTGGTGGAAATTCCAGAGTCTCTCCGCGAGAGACAGCCAATTTTTGACTCGCACATCAATACATTGTGTCTCAGAAATCGAGATGTGTAAGTAGGTCTTACTGGATAAGACTTTCGAATATTTTAAATTTGCAACCGACGTAGTTCATACTTTGAATGGCAGTCGGCGTGTAACGTACACATGCCGTCAATTTTGTCAGTGCACTGCTGCATAAGAGGCTCCACATGCCCTGTGGGTTGCAAGGGTCATTTCACCATGCTTCACCGTGTTGCACAGTGTGCGTTGGTGAAGGCAAGGAGCATAGACGGGGTCGGAGGGGGGGGGCGGTTATAGTACAGCACAACAATGGATTTTGATGCACCGCCCTCTGCTGCCCACTGCTACCCCCCTGCGGCAGCCTT
Organism: Lethenteron reissneri; assembly: GCF_015708825.2. Classification (NCBI taxonomy): domain Eukaryota; kingdom Metazoa; phylum Chordata; class Hyperoartia; order Petromyzontiformes; family Petromyzontidae; genus Lethenteron; species Lethenteron reissneri. The sequence goes on from NC_083796.1 coordinate 13,090,749, forward strand.
TAACACCCGGTATGCACGGTAGCCAGCCATCCACGCACTGCCCAGGCTCCTGAGACGGGAGCGACGTCGGCCGCCTATGCGAGCGATTCGCTCCGAGGCTTTGATGAAGCACGACGCTTGAGTGGGGGGGCGGTTGTTCGTCTTCACCCCGTCCTCAGAATGATGACCTGCGGGGCCGGGTGTCCGAGCTCGAGAGCCTGGGCAGTCGGGACCAAGGGGCGCTCCTCTCCGAGCTGGAGGGACGCTTGCGTTCCCTGGAGGTTCACCTGGAGGCCACCGAGAGGTACCTCCCTCTCTCTGTCCACGCGCACCTTGAACACGGCGCCATACACACAACAATGATAATTTAGTTTTGTAAAGCGCCCTTAAACAATCGTTCTCAGGGCGCTATGCATGAAATAGTTTAACATCAACTAAGGAGAGAAGAGGTGAGAATGACGTTTAAAAATAAGTCAAGAGATAGAAAGCCATTTGACACGGATACATTTTCAGTCGAGATTTGAGTTTTTGTCAAGTGTCTCTGAAGTCCTCGCCTCGACGTGCAACGAGTTCCAGACTTTAGGTGCCGCAGTTGCAAAGGGACGATCACCCCCAAGTGTGAAGCCGAGAGACCGTGGTGACAGTGAGCAATGCACAATCTGAGGATCTTAATGATCCTGATAGATTATATGGGTGAAGGAGGCAATTAATACAGGGATGAGCAAGTCCATTTAAGGTCTTGAATACCAGCAAGAGAGTCTTCCAAATTAATACAAGGGACAAGAGCACAGGTTTCAAAGTTTATAAAATGGCTAAATTCATATGGAGTTTAGCCACCTCTTAGTGCACGTATCCAGTAAAAAAAAATCCCCATTATTCATCTGCTCTTCCTGTTATCTGTGTCCCTCAATCGATCCAGCGCAAATCCATCCAAATAATCTGTGCTTACGTCCAGATCCTAATCCAACCGATACTTGACCCAGACGTGGACTCCCACAATTATGCCATTCATCCTGTTATCTCAGCAGAAGGAGCAACCCGGAAGTGGTGGCATATCCATCCTATTATCCACGTTCATCTGCGTGTCTGTGCATGGACAAGAGCAGGGAAATACGTGGATAATGGGATCCGCCAATGCTCGCTCCTCGTGTCTGCATAAGATAAGAGCTGCGTGTTCATTGGTGAAATTTAAACAATTAAGTCCTTTTGGGAGATGGAGGCAACGGGGAATTAAAAGCCACTGGCTCCAGCAAATGACGCCATTAGACTACAAGGGGTCTTCTTATCTCGGGGAGAGGTAGTTAACATCTCGCCTATCTGACGAGATGTTAACTACCTCGCCTGGTATGGACGAGGTTGTGGGTTCGATCCCAACCCTAACGCCGGTATATTTGGAGTTTGCATGTCTCTCTCCCCGTGGTCGCGTGGATTTTTCTCGGGGTCCTCTGGGTTTTTTTCCCCCTCCCGATTTAGAATCAACGTGCGTTTAGATTATTTGGCTGCTATACATTTCCACGTGATGATAAGCCACTTTGGTGAGCTATCATTGGTGATAGCCTGGTCACTTCTGAAAAGGAGCTATACAGCTCAGCGGGCCTCACTTGGTAAAATAAATAGGCATTAAAGGCTATAATAATAATAAATAAATATATATAACATCTGCTTGCGCATGAACAGCAAGGAGATTGTCGATGTTGCCCGAGAGTTCCGCTTGTGCCCCACAGGGAGAAGGAGCGGCTGCAAGCGGAGGGCCGCAGGCTGGAGGAGAACGTGGTGGGCGTGACCAGGCGGCTGGAATCGGAGCGCACGCAAACAAACAGCGAGAGGGAACAGGTGTGCGACGGGCAGAGGTCGCAAACGGGTTTTGATTCCTTACCCGTACCCGTACCCGGCCACACCAGGGTCGCAAATGGGTACCCGTACCCGTACCCGGCCAGGTACGGGTAGCCGTTCCCTACCCGAAATGAGTGACAAACGGCTACTCACCAGTGACTCACGGCCTACCCGTACCCGTAACCGGCCGCACCAGGGTCGCAAACGGCTACCCGTACTGGGTATCGGGTACCCGGTTGCGACCTCTGGCGACGGGTGACCGGGACACGCCGTGGCAAGGGGAATCGTCGGCACTCTCGCAAGGGAGGGGTCGCAGTGAGGCGACGTGAATACTGTGGTCAGCACGCTGGGAGGTGCAGTCCAGAGGTCCCGCGGTTCGATTCGATCTTCAGGCGCAACGGTTGGCACAATGGTGGCAGTAATCTTAAAGCTCCCCCCCCCCCGCCTCCTCTCTCCGGGGGCGCCCTCTTCCCACCCAGCAGTATCAATTTGTACACCACAGTGAGTCGATCGGCAGGTTGCGAGTCGTGGGGTAAAGTGTGGGTACTCCGATGGTTTTAATCCAAGAAAACATGGACAGGTGGGCCAAAAATGCCCTCTTGATTGAGGGGCCTGCTAGTTTTCTCGAGTCGAGCCTCTTCCACCAGCACTCGTGTGAACAAGCAATTCCAGGACTGCACCTTAACCATGGATTTCATGTAATTGATGCTTCTGTTCAGTAATCATACAGGGGGTGTTAAGAGAAGGAGATGAATGGATATATTGTCTTGGAAGGCCAGGTTTTTATGGAATATTGAAACTACGTTATAAGAGTAGAGTGAGGGAGGAGGCGTCATGTCTGCGTTTGTTTGGGGTCAGAAAGCTCCTCTTCCACAAATCAACTAGGAGAGACATTTCTATTTGTTGAATGCAGGTGCAAGCAGGGTATAGTAAGCAAAGTCATGGATAGAATTCGGTGGAAATCAGTTGTGAATGTAATCGGCAAGAGGAATTTTAGACGGGTGGGGCAAATGGAGGGCTGGTTCCTGACATTGGCACCGGAGTGGCGCTCAGAGTATCGGCCACTTCGGGGGGAAATACAGCAAGGGCGAAGCTTGCGGGTCGGTTGTCAACTTGGAAAATGTTTTGTAATCGAGCAGCAATGTCGGTGGCGTGCTTCGGTGAGTAGGCCAACACCGTGGCGTCACACCGTTGCGCGTTATCGTTGCCTCCAGGTGAAACAGCAGCTTTGGTCATTGAGGCAGCAGGGCGAGGAGAAGCGAGCGGCAGCTGGAGCACGCGTTGGGCATGAACAAACAGCTGCAGCACGAGCTGAACAAGCAGCGCTCCGCCAACGAGGGACACCTCGTCGAGCTCGGCGCGCTGCGGAAAGATCTGCGGTAGGCCACGCGCTCGTTCTGTGCCCGTCCGCGCACGCCCACCCAACCTGGAGACGACGGGAGATCGTCAACTCGGGCGAAATGACGCGGAACGGAGGTTTGCAAGGGAGGATGGAGAAATGCACGCTGGGAAGAGGGGAGTGCGTGGATCAGAGAATAATTGCAAGTTGGAGACATCGTAGCGACTGTTGAGAAGAACGAGTGGGCTTGGGCAGGACACGTCTCACGATAAGAGATTAAGCAGATGGATAAAATAGATCCCCTGCTCAGAGACTTTTGTACTTTATGCTACTTATATAATCTGTTTAAATCTACAAACCCCCCCGCCCCACCCCGCAAAAACTCTGTAATCCTAAAAAACAACAGTCATATGAAGTGCATTCTATGAACGTCTTTCGCTAAAGAAAACACCGAAGCTGTCACGGGCGCGGTTAACCCGAACCGTTGCTGGGTGACGACGACGAGGACATCGGCGACGATCTCGTAACGTCAAATATCTGTTCCCCAACAGCCAACGGGCAGCCGCGCCGACGACGCGGTCGGGGCCGCCGCTCCGCTCGTCACGTTTCCCGTCGGAGGCTACCGAAGACCCGTACGCAAACGACGACTCCGACCTTCCGGTTGCCGTCTTCTGATTCGCCAGCAATCGAGCGGTCGAGAAGGGGGGTGGGGGCGGCGGGAGGTCAACACTTACGATGGGTGCATTTTGTATAATTCAAGCTTTGCTGGGTGAGGCATTATATTTTATATAAAAATCTGAAAAACTAAAATCAAACGGGTCCGGTGCTGCCAGCTGCTTGACGCGCGTCAACGCTTAGCCACCACATCGCACGCTTCGAAAATAAAATGCGGTCAGACACACAGTGCTAGCGCTTGACCTGCACTTCACTTCGCTGGCGCCGTGCATCAGCATCGCCCATCGTAACACGCACGCATCGCACGTGCGTCCAAAACGTCCCTCCTCCCTTGTCGAGACGCACGACGTTTTTTGCACGTCCGTGTCACACAACTGCCACGAGTTTCGATTTAAAGCTTTCGTGACTGCAGGGATTCATCTTCTTGGTTCTTTCGGTAAAGTCACGTAGAAGGGAAATAATAAAATAATTACAATAAAACATAATAAAATAATTATCAGGATGGCTGCTTGCGTTGTGGCCGAAACGTCGTGGTTATTATTTTATTATGTTTTATTTTATTATTTTATTATTTCCCTTCTACGTGACTTTACCGAAAGAACCAAGAAGATGAACTGGCACGAGGTTCGTCGCCAGGGGTTTGACTGTGCCGCTGGGTAGCGGTCTCGGGAGTTGAACCCCAGAACGTAGCGAGCCCAACTTTTTAATCGTTTTAAGTTGAGATTCTAGGTGGGGCAGAGTGCGTGATGTCCACACTTGCGTGACCAACTTTTCCAGTTGATCGGTCTGACTCTTCCTGGGTATGTGCAGGTTGATTGCGATCATCACAGATGGTTGGGCAGAACGTTTTGTGGACATCACACACGGCTTCAGACTCACAATTATGAATGCATTTTTGTAATATGGTAATGAAATACTAACTCTTTCAAAGCAATGATATTATGACTTAAAGCTTTCGTGACTGCAATGATATTCGTTTTTCTTATGAACAGCACATACACAGTAATTATGAATAAGACTGCCACTGTAATATGTGAAGTGTTTTGAAATTGTACGTGTTATTTAGTTAAACCTTTGACCACAATTTAGGCATTTTATTAACCCATATTTGTTGCACCATCCTCGATAACTCTACAGATTATTTTTTTACGAAAAACAACATTCCTCATTTTACAGTTCAATTTCATTATAATCTGATACAATATCCAGAAATGAAATGTGAAAAGCTATCTTGCATAATATTTTTAATTAACAGTTTTGTAACTGATCTTTCATTTTTTTAATATTATAAATTAAGACTATAAATGAAGAATTTAGATCAGATATAAACACATCACTGTGCAACTATGTAGGTAGAACAAAAATGTAGTACAGTACTGTATTAAACCTAATGAGAGCTTAATGTGTTTTTTTTTATCTTGAATACAAATGCCGATATTATTTTTAATCTGCTTTCTCTGTTTGAAATATATATTTTGATAAAAAAAAGTTTAATTACACATTAAAGCGACAGCTGTCTGATGTTTAAAATAAAGATGTGTGTTCCTAAACTGCTTGTCAAAAACAAACCCCGTCCACATTGTTTAGATTTCAAGTGAAATATATATCTAATTTTAAACTTTCTCCTTGTCAGCCTCCTGCGACGATGTCGAAACCTGATTGGCCGTCGCATTGCTAATGTCATTGTCAGCATTGAGAAAGTCCTGATTTAATTTTTGACCTATATCTTGGCAAGTCCTTCATTGGTGCTGGAGGCGATCGAGGGGTTTGGTGGATCACACAAATGTGAAATTCCCTTCCCATGGCCACCGAGGTGCCATACCCTACCTCACCAGGAGACGTAAGGACAGAAAATATGGACTCCACCTGTATGGGATAGATCAGGGGTCGCCAACTAAAAGAACAAGAAGGGCCATTTTTTTTCGAATTCGGTAAAAAAAACCCCTCAATATTTTAAGAGCCACAATTCACGCGAATAATGTCACGAAGCGGTCCTTAAAGAGCCGCATGCGGCTCCAGCGCCGCAGATTGCCGACCCCTGGGATAGAGCGTTGCCCCCTCGCACGCGCGGGTTTTCTCTGGGTGCTCCTTGTTTCCTTCCTTCCACGTCTAGAACGTCTTAATAGATGGAGGACCACAGAGCTTTGGAAATTGTTGGCACTGGCGCACTGCCTGGCTGCCTTCCAGCTTGCCTGCAGTCCTCTCTCTCTCTCTCTCTGAGAGTGAGAAAATACTGTATACATTTATTTACAGGTTAATTTGCCAGGTCCTCAATTGTGAGTTTGATCTCATCCCAGGCACAAGAAACTGCACAAAAACAATGCAAATTTGCCCCGTCTAAATTTGTCCTAGGCCAGCCATGGGATCTGAAATATATCGTCAACTCAAGCACAAATGGTTTTACTCAGTATTGCTAAACCACATCGCAATCGTGTGTTAAATGTGATTGCTTTGTACTCCCACGGCATAATGTGACTCCTGCCAGGTGGCGCTATGGGAGAGCACTTGACTTAGATCGAGGTGCTCTGATCTAACACCGGTGCGACAAGCCCATAAAATGAGATTATCTCTGATGTAGGCCAATACTTTTAAAAACAATTCATATTATAAGCGCATGTGTATCTTCATGTTTTGCCACGTGCGGTTAATGCAGACCTAATGCCTTGTAATAGGTATCTCTATTTTGTGTTTGAACATCTTCAGACCTGTGTTATTTCCAGAAAGGGTGAAGCCCTATAAACTACAAATCATCCCCTTCGAAGCTGATCAAATGAATGCCATAATGATAAGTCAAGAGTGAGAGTCGTATGGATGTAATGGCCTCGGTCATAGGAATGTAGAATTTCCATCACTGGCTTCGGACCACCACTAAAGATATGCACCGTCCATGAGCATGCAGACGATCAATTCACTGCTAGATGAAGGCTTCCGCATGCCATATTGGTCAAGGAAGTTTAACCATACTTCAGCACACATATCCAGTGAGAACTTGCCCGTTCCGTACACACTGGGGTTGCCAACTGCTCTGGTTTGGGAATTGGCCACGTGTTCGGGTGGCAGAAATCGTTATCTTCCGAGGTCTGGAGGTATTTGCCTTTAACTTTATTACTGGATGCGGCACTTTTGATCGACTTGGTCTGACTTGAGAAATATGATCAGCGGAAAAGGTGGCAACCATCGTTCCAACACTCAACCTATCTTTAGATACCATACAGCATTGGCTAGTGTTAAGTAAATGAAGCCTTTTGAATTAGTATCATCATCAGCCATGATGAATCCACTGATAAAACTAAACTATACGCAAACATTTTTTTTTATTTTACCAGGTAAGGTCCACAGAGCTATACAGCTCTTGTTCAGACGCGACCTGGCCACAATTGATAGGTCAACGAAGTGGCTTATCATATGGAAATGTATAGCAGCCAAATACTCTAAACGCGCGCCGATTCTAAATGTGGAGGGAAAACCCGGAGGACCTGGAGAAAATCCACGCGAGCACGGGGAGAACACGCAAACTCCAAATATACAGCAGGCGTCAGGGTCGGGATCGGGATCGAACCCACGATCTCCTGTATACCAGGCGAGGTAGTTAACATCTCGCAACCGTGGCGCCCTGCTGGACGAAGGCCTCCAATAGAGCTATGCATAAGGTCACTTGGTTTTGTTTTCCTCAAATCAAACCTGTAAAAGTTGATATCCAATTCCCCACACTTTATATTAACTTTGGTTTGTTTTGCTCTCCGGTGACATTTCATTGATTCAGTCACGTTTTCAGCCTGCCTCAACATCTCATGGAGAATGTGTGCATCCTTCAAGGATAATCACTTGCGGATACAATGAAGCCCCAACAACATCGAGGGCAATGTGGATGACTTCATCTCACAGTAGATTAGTAAATCATTAACAAGAAATCCAACGCTCTTGCTACTTTACTATGCATCTAAAGTTCAAAGTTCCAGCTTACTGTTCTTGCTGAAAATATGACATTGCGAAATAAATCAATAAACATAATACTGCATTAAAAATATACAGCTATTGTTTTTTTTCCAATGGCAATTTTTTCTTTGCTGCCGATGTTGCTGTATAGGATGAAGAATAATGCTCAGGTAAATTGTACGTAATTGCTTGTGGTTCTTTACGCTCACGTTGGCAAGGAGAGTTCAGAATCAGACTCGTAATCTTTATTTGTACTGGAGAAATCCGATGAGCTGTGAAGCTCTTTTTCACAGATGTCCAGTAGTCAATTGTTGAGTGACGTGTGGCTTTATTCATATGCACTGAATGTACTGAAAATGTGTTTAAAAAAACAATGGGCTTTCAATTAATAGCCCAGTCGAAGTAGTACAATGGACATATGTTCTGATCAGTGCCGGATTATCCTAGTAGCAAAAATAGCACATGTTACGAGCCCCGCACTTTCAAGGGCCCCACGCTCTATTACTATAGTACTACACTGCCTTCAACCTTTATGAACGATTGGGTGTTTAAGGTGAGCGATTTGTCGTATTATCTGGCTGTATAGCAAATAAACAAAAATACAATGACTTTACTATGCAAGTTAAACATTTGTGTTTTAATCTTTACTTGTTTTTTTATTTAGGGCCCCTTTGTAACATTTGCTACGAGCCTAATCCGGCATTGGTTCTGATATAATCGAAATGCCAAGTCCCATGCGAAGGGCTTAGAAAAAAAAACCAGTTGGGTGAGGTCGGCACAATCCTTGGGCTGACGTATTCTGCTCGGGGCCTGTCACAAAATATGTGTAAATAGGTGCGCGTGACATCATTGTGCATTACGAGCCGGCCCGCCACTGCAGCTGCCACGAGTGCTGATCCAGAGCAACTCTAGAGCAATCTATATATATGTGTGTGTGTGGATATTATTTAAACAATTAATTATCGTTCGGAATTCACTGTTGGCATCATTTGTGTCCAACTCCGTAGCAGTTGCGTGGAGCATATCCCACACGAGTCATGGCAAGTCCTCGACTCGAGTTGAGCTCTCTGTCGAGCGAGTGCCCTCTTCAGAGGTCTGGCTCCACCGACTCGGGGCTCGACAGCCCCACGCAAGACGACACGGAGGGCACCTACGACCCGTTCGCCTCGCCGCCAGCAGACGAGGCAGAGGAGGAGGAAGAGGAGGCGGGGGAGGAAAAGGAGGATCCGTCGTGCTGGAATAACGATGACCTGAGCGGGTGGCACGGGGAGGAGAGGGACATGCAAGGGCTCAGCCTGCCAGCACGGACTTCGGATGGCAGCATTCCACCGGCGGATGAGCAGAGGGGCGATCGTCCAGAAGTGGTGAGGTTCCATATGGACATGAGCTACGGTCGCCCACCTCTGCTGGTTTTCCCAGGATCGTGTTCTTTTTGAGGCAGCTGCTGTCCTGGGAAATCTGTAATAATACACCACGCATGGCGAAGCGTCTTACATGGAGTATCTCTCCCTTGCCGCTATTGTGAGATATTCTTATCGCTACGATGCCTCCTGGTTCTATGACATCTCTGAGGTGAAGTGAAGACTCAAGACCAGGCCGTTAAATGATCAAAGATTGTCCTTCGCCGCACTGCGGATTAGCTGGGTTGGCTAAGTAGGGTGCGAAAGAAGTTCAACATACGCTATCGTTGTTTCTACATACGTACCTTTACACGATCTCGTGTTTGAGATGCTTGTCAAGAGAAGGCGCTCGTTTTAGAACATTACGATGTGAAATGTGTTTGCAGATGTCTCTGCCGAAGGCACGTCTTCAGTATATTGCACAGTATATTATAGTATTATATACATAGCATTTACACGATATTGTCTCCAGTATATTTAATATATTCAGGCGATAATTCTCACTTTACCCTGTGTGCACATATACTCGGGGTTGTGTGACTCCTTAATCCTTATGAGTTGGTCAAAAAATGAGTTAACAGTGTTGCCCAGAAGGTCTGCACGACGTCTACTGAGTCTCACGCCTTAGTGATGTAAAATTAAAACCATTGGCTCAGGACCACCAATTGAGATAAGCACATCTTGCTTAAGCATGGATAATATATTATGGAGACTTTTAGATCATGATGATAACAAACATTGTTCTCAAAATGCCTGGATATTATTATGATTCCATGGATCTTGTTCCAAAGATGCTTGTCGTAGTTTTAAGCGAAAGTCTACACACAGCAAATATCAATTTCTGCTTCAAACTCACAACCCCGGTTTTCCCCTAAGTCTACCGATATATTTCTTACAGTATTAGTTTGCATTCGGCAAAACTCTGCAAAACATGTATTATTGGAACGTCCATTAGATGTATCCCTCGAGATGCCAGACGAACTTCTATCCCTCGTGACATTTCACATCCTCTGACAGCTGCTCACTCTGCCATGCAGCATTATCCTGAGCAGTTCCTTCACGCGAATTTCTCTCACCGCCCCGGCAGCAATGGCAACACGCGCACCACTCCACAGGACATCTCGGCTAGATGGGACGACGCCCATTGGCCAAGACGAATAATGGAGTGGCAGCCAGGGAATAGATGAGCGATGCAATAATCACCCCTCTGCACTTGTTTGGTGAATTATTGCACCTCAGGATCACGAGAGGGGACGGTGGCTTGGGGAGGCCTACATCAACGCGCGCGGATTGAGCATGGCTGATGACAATAACCGCACACTCCTGCCCCTTACCTGTAATTCTCTTACTGTCGTTTTATAAATATCTCTGACTGTAACTCATTTTCCCTATCTCCTCAGTTTCCTCTCTTCGCCGTCTGATATTGCACATTGATTCTGATGAGTCATACCAGTCATCATTGTTCTGGCTAAACTTTGACGGACCTCCAGGGCTTTTTAATTCTTTGAACATCCTGTCCTGCTGGTTTTATCTCTCTGTTCTTCAGATCGCTTTTTCTCGTTATTGTTTACCACAGTCCTTGCAATGACCCTCCATGTTCGCGTCTTCCATTTCATGCCTCCTTCCAATAACCAATTCTACCCTGATTCAGTGTCAGGTTTATTGTCACTGCTTTTTCAGATCCTCCTTCTCTTCGCTGACAGCCATCCCCAGCATCAACAGACTTCGTGCCTTCTTCAGTTGAAACATTTTCAGAAATTCTAGATTTGAAGCTTTCGTGACTGCAAGGATTCATACTCTTAGGTGTTTTTCGATAAAGTCACGTAGGTAAATTTTTTAAAATAAATTATAAAATTATAGAAATAATAAGAGAAATTAAATAATAAATCACGACGTTTCGGAAGCAACACAAGTCTCCGTCATCAGGTGGGCCCGTCACAGCTAAATTTACTGCATCAAGTAAATTTAGCTGTGACGGGCCCACCTGATGACGGAGACTTGTGTTGCCTCCGAAACGTCGTGATTTATTATTTTATTTCTATCATTATTTCTAATCATTTTATTTTTTCGTTTTATTTTTACCTACTTGACTTTACCGAAAACACCTACGAGTATTTTCAGAAATTGTTTTTGTTTTTCACTGTCACGTAAAAAATACAATTATTGCCGCTGTCTCGGGCGCAGCTGTCTTAAATCCTGACCTTTGTCTTTGTCACGTTTAATTGCATGATTTTGTAAATCTTGCAAACACTGCATACCAAGCCACGCACCATCGCTCCATTAGCCACGAGTCACTGAGGACACGATGAGTGAACAGATACCGTCAGGAAACTGACGCGGTTTCACCAATTTATAAATCTACGGTTTTTATTCAAACTGCATCAGTCCTGAGGTGAGTTTGGGATAACAACAACAACATCAACGACGAACAACAACTTCTTGGTTCTTTCGGTAAAGTCATGTAGAAGGGAAGTAATAAAATAATAAAAATAAAACATGATAAAATAATTCTCACGACGTTTCGGCCACAACGCAAGCAGCCGTCCTCAGGTGAAGACCAGGTCTGTCGGGGAGACAGCGTCACCTGAGGACGGCTGCTTGCATTGTGGCCGTAACGTCGTGAGAATTATTTTATTATGTTTTATTTTTATTACTTTATTATTTCCCTTCTACGTGACTTTACTGAAAGCACCAAGAAGATGAATCCCTGCAGTCACGAAAGCTTTAAATCGAAAGACGAACAACAAATTGCTGGCATTCAAACACGACTGCCGAAAATGTCAGAACGACCCAACCGATGGTGCGTAACACGCCGGCTTAACACTGCCTTTGTAGCCTGTCAATCGCTACTGCCGCTGCCGCTGCTGTTGAGGATGTTGTTGATGTTGTTGTTGTTCTTTTCATTTCCCCAAGATCCAGGCGCTATCCCGCGATGCGCGTCTCGGCGTGAGCCGCGTCGCCCAGACTCCGCTATGGGGGGGCCCCGTGACGCGGCCGCACGCAGCTGCCGCTGGCGAGTCGTGGTGCGGCCGAGAGGCACGGAGAGCCCCCATCGCCCTGGGGCCCGACGAGCCCGATCCCACCGCCTCGGATGTCGGTACGGTTCCACGTGTGTGTGTCAAAAATTTTGACATGTAGAAAATAAAATGTTACTTCAAATGTTCAGCCCTGACGTATGTCACAGGGAGCCGGTGAGGTCTTGCGGCGACTGGCCAAGTTCGGGGTTGAAATGATCATCTTCACGTCTTAAAGGTCTTGGAGCTGTGCGCGCACGTGCACAGCGGTCCGCGTGCACGTTTCGTTTGCACGTTTAACTTCTCTCGCACCGTGCGTAGCCAGCCGTGCTAAACGGAGGTGCGGGACATCAGGTCGCAACGCCTGATTGTGCCACGCAGCCGCAGACGACGTTATGTCACGTCATTGTTTCTAGATTTGAAGATTTCGTGACTGCAAGGATTCATACTCTTAGTTCTTTCGGTAAAGTCACGTAGGTAAAAAATGAAATTAAAATTGTTTTATTTTTATTAATTTTAATTTCATTTTTTACCTACGTGACTTTACCAAAAGAACTAAGAGTATACTGCATTGTTTGCCATAGTTCATCGGTGTTCGGAGTGCTCGCCATGGCATTGTACGATGTGGCACAGGATGAGGAGGGGGGGAGAGACTCAGGGATTGTAAGCCCTCAAACTGAAGGCATGACACACGAAGTAGACTCGATTCACACGGTTGTCAAATGATTGTTGGGTGATCTGCTAAGGCATTCCCATAATCTCTTTGGGGATGCTGGGGTGTACGATACAGTACAGTGATTGTTATTCGCCCTGTATATATTGTGCAATGATTGTGGTCGGTCTGGTATTGCTTTAGAGGCGTATATCCGGCATATTAATAATAGAACACATACTTTTTCCATGATCGTAATGGTATGGTCATACAGTGAATGAAAATTAACAACAGTATATTTTATTCCGTATCTATTCTGAATGTATGAAATGTCTCTTTCATCCCTTGTACCCTGCCTGAAACAATATCTCTCCTCTAGCTCTTACATCCCTTCTGAATATTCCTCGTATGTCTTTACCACCTTATCCACCGTTTCTAAATATCTATCTCTTATCTCCCATCTGTATTATGAATACAGCTGCCACATCTTCTGAATACGTCTGAATAGTTTACATGTCTTCTGATATATCTATTAATCTCTGTTGAATATTTTTTTTAAATATCTACACTAAAACTAGACTTTTTATTTTACTAGGTAAGGCCCACTGAGCTATATAGCTCTTTTTTAGAAGCAACCTGGCCACAAATGAAATATGCACAGTATGTTGAACTTCTTTCGCACTGTATGTAGCCAACCGTGGTCATCGGAGGTGCATGATAGCTCAACGAAGTGGGTTATCACGTGGAAATTTATAGCAGCCAAATACTCTGCACGCGTGTTTGTAAATGTGGAGGGAAAAACTTGAGAACCCGGAGAAAAATCCACGAGGACATGGGGAGAACCGTTGCAAACCCATGCAAACATTGTTGCAAGTAATAAACACGTTGAAACTATACCATATGTACAGGACCTGATGCAATATTGGCTATTACATATCTTCTGAATATCATTACTGTCATGATCATCAGTCATGTTTATCCACTGCAGGATGAAAGCCCGCACTCCGTCACCATCCCTCACATTCTCGCGATGCCATAATCCACCTGGTTCCTGCGTACGAGCGAATCTCTTCGCTCTCTGCCTGCGGTGGTCATCCCTCCCCGGGCCGTCATTCTCTCACCAGTCTCGCCCATCGTCCATCATCCCCTTGAGCGACGGCTCCTAATTCTCCGCCCGCCCACGTTGATTAACAGTCGCTGCGCAATGTGTCTCCGATTCGCGCGCACGTTCTTCCGATCCGCACATTCCGCTTGTTGTTTCTCTTTTGAGTGAACATCTTCGGCCGTTGTCCCATGGTCATTGTCAGTGGCCATGATTGCTGGTCTATCTGTCACAGCAGGTGCGTTGTTTTCGTTGAGGCACATTGTTGTCGTGTTGATTTTCATTTCAGAAACTAAATTTTTCCAAAAGCACTCAAACCTGTTCTCGCTCCCCTCTTCATGTCATCCTTTTTCATTCTGGCCCAGGAAATATAATAGAGGCTATATATTTGTTTTTTTTCATTAATTTATGTACTTATTGTGTCTCTAGCCCATGGCTCTTAAGCAATAGAATCGGGCCATCAGTTGCAACTCCCCTGATGTAAGCAAATATTCGGTTACTCGTAACAAACTGTAATTCGATGAGGACAAGGTCCCTTGAAGGTCGGTGCGTGTGTGCATTCGCTCGTGTTATTTTATATTTATATAAGAGCGCCTTGGCTCAAGGCGATTTCCATAGATACAAAAAAAATCGGTAAGACAAATCAAATCAAATTTAGATGACAAGGGGGCATTGCAAGGGACGATGAATGAGTGACCGTAACAGAAGGCACACGTGGCGGGGGTCACGAAAGGGCTTTCGGGGAGGGACGGGAGGGAGTGGAGGGGCGAGGGGAGGGTAAGAGGAAGAGAATGGGCAGTGGAGAAGAGGTGAGAGAGGGAGGTTCAGGAGGGGGGCGCTTCTCGCACGGGGGAAGTCGAGTCCGGTGTGCAATGCTCCAATTACCAATTCCATGTACATTACATTTACACAGCTCGCAGTGTAGTGCCGTGACCGCGAGACTGCGCGTGTATTTTCTGTCAACAGATGGCAATGGTCAGGAGAGCAGAGAGGATGCAGATTCACGCCTGGGATCACCGATTACCAACTCCAACACGGACGTAAGCCACCCAACGCAGTGTACCTTCAGAACACATGTCTTG
Source organism: Lethenteron reissneri (assembly GCF_015708825.2). Classification (NCBI taxonomy): domain Eukaryota; kingdom Metazoa; phylum Chordata; class Hyperoartia; order Petromyzontiformes; family Petromyzontidae; genus Lethenteron; species Lethenteron reissneri. The sequence goes on from NC_083796.1 coordinate 13,105,761, forward strand.
ACATCATCGGCTGTTTTGCATCGTTACCATGTGATTGTCGCACACTTCCTTAACAAGCATTTCACTTATTTTTGAATCACCGCTCAACCAGCCGTGGTGTTGTTTATTTTCCCGAAGGCAATCGCGATAGGATTGTAATACGCCATTGTACGCGTTTAAAGGCTTACACTTGTACAATGCGCTCTTCCAACGAAAGGACAGGCCTTGCCGCTGAGTGGCTGTACCAGATAATGAATATAGCACGAGTAACAAAATCTCCTGACCCTATTACTAGACACTCACCGGTAAACACGGAACGTCGGCCCAACGTCGCACGTTTACTGGGACACGGCTTGACCCATGCATTCACGCGACCGGTTGGCTGTGGAGTTGTCAATGCAGACATCTGTGGCAGTTTCTGGCTCCGGTGTCAGGGGCGAGTGCCTCGGGTGCACGCTCCCACTACCGCAGATTTGGTTGTTGTTGTTGTTCCTGCTCCAAACAAAGTCCTCGTATTTTAGAAATTTTTAAAAATGCGTGTGTAGCTGCTTCTCTCTCGATTTCATTGCTCCAATCTCCCTTGGGCTGCCGCTCCATCACGAATCTCAACCAGCGGTCATCGTCCCCTTCTAGCGACGTGTCTTGCGCAAGACTGCTCGCTAGTAACAGCACGTGTCTTTGACCTGCGTTCGTTCTAAAGTCGACGTTTGCCTTGTTCTGCCGCTGAATGTCATTTGAAGCACGCGTCTCTGCACGCTTCTTTCGCACTTTTAAGATTTGTGTTCAATTGCTTTCGTTAATGTTTCTTTCTGATCTATATGTCATCATCATCATCATCAGCCATGGTCAATCCACTGCTGGATGGAGGGCTCCCCAAGATGTCGCCATCTCTCACGATCCAGCGATGTAATATCTGCCTAGCACCTGCACACGATCTGATTTCATTGCTCCATCTCCACAGTGGATGTTTAGATAAAATAATGATTTTTTACAGTCCTTTATCAATCCACGTTTGGATAAAGGCCTTGCCATGCAGTGTCAATCATGGGGGGTTGTGTGATCATACTTCACTGCGCTGGTCAGCGTGCATTGGTGAAGAAGGTAGTTGCAGGACCAATTCAGATACCGCTCACTACTCTTAAACAAATTACTTTAAGATGGAAAGAACACAACATTGTGAATCTGGTCCAAGACAGTTTTCATCCATACAAACAATGGACATTGTTAAATAATGTCCATTGCACATTGGCATCCGAGGATGGAATGCGCATTATAAAAAATGTTATTATTAATAATGGTTGTAAGTAATAATATGCAATAATGTGCAGGGCAGTTATTGGATGTGTGACTAATTGGTAATTTGTGAGCAGGCTTATTACACAAAAAATAGTTCATTCCCCTTTAGCCACTTATTCTTTCAATGAGATGTCTCACAAACTGAATCTCAAACGTCACACATCTAATACATGTTGACGGTCTTTGCTTCGTGATTGATGTAAATTGTAATGACGTTATAGAGGCCTTAGTAAGATGGCATTTGGGTCAATTTTAATAAAGTCTATGCTTATAAATATGCAAATCCGAAAAACAAATAGTCCCCCCCAAAATATTTTTTCACTTTTGAGTTTTTTAGAGTCTTAATAATGTTTATATCTGGAGCTTTTTAAGGGTGCTGAATCCAAATATGGCATTCATTAAAAAAACAGCTTTTTTATCTTTGGATCCTCTAAAGTTAGGGGGCAATCGTTTGTTATTTTCAAGTAACTTGAGCCTACGATCGTGTGATTGTTAACTTTTTGAAGGATGCTGAATCCCAATGTGAAATCACATTTTAACAACTCACGTTTTTAAGTACCTTTTTTTAAAAGCATGATGCGCGAGCCAATACAGAGTGGGCAAGAGCCACAACTGGTCGCAATTAATACATAAAATAGGTGTATTTGCAAAAGTCACACCTTTTATAATTTTTACGATATGAGGACGACATGCTGCAAGCATCGGTTATTTTTCTACTGACACGCGTCTTTTCTGCCGCAGCTCCTGACTGATAGTGGATTTGTCTCGGCTGTGGATGCGGAGAATTCGGAGGACTCAGTCTCTGAGGACACCAACCGGTCAGTACACGCCTCTGTTATCTTGCTCACGGAGCCGTCCAATTGATTATTGTCACAGTCCATTGTCACAGTCCATTGTCACAGTCTATTGTCACAGTCCATTGTCACAGTCCATTGTCACAGGCTATTGTCACAGGCTATTGTCACAGTCCATTGTCACAGTCTATTGTCACAGTCTATTGTTACAGGCTATTGTCACAGGCTATTGTCACAGTCCATTATCACAGTCCATTGTCACAGTCCATTGTCACAGTCCATTGTAACAGTCGATTGTCACAGGCTATTGTCACATTCTATTGTCACAGTCTATTGTCACAGGCTATTGTCACAGGCTATTGTCACAGGCACAATATTGTCAAATTAAACATTCAGACTCTGTCTATAAAATAACCAACATTGCTACGGAACGTGGTTACGTGTTGCTTCATAACAAAGATACTTCACGATACCTTGATGTATTGCGTCGTGGGCTACCCGCCGATGCCCATCAGTGCCCACTGTGTGGGTCACAGCTGAGTGGTTTTCACGGCTTGCCATTGGCTTGCGGGTCAGGTCATGACGCGAACATGATGCGATGCACATGACCTGACCCACACCAAAGCGTTCATCTGTAAATAATAATAGCTTTGTTCCCACCCAGAGTTAAGGTCACGAGGACTACCGGTCAGCTATTACTCAAATTCAGGTGTTTCCAACCCCCCCCCCCCCCCACCAACAAATAAAGATGCAAGATTTTTTGTTAAAAGTTAAGCATGCCAGGTCTGGCTGATTAAGGCAATTTGATGTTGGGTGTGCGCAAATTTATTGCGTTTAATCGCGGAAGCTGCCAGCTGGCAATATGCAGCAAATACCACACTCTGGAGTGTTGATACGTCCCTGGAATATGACTTTCGCTGGAGGCAGTCAATTTTGGCCAAATTTGTGCATCCCAGCATCGCATTGCTCACCTACTTTTGCAAGGCATCGTCATGGGACGGCCACTGTGAGCCAAGCGAATTATGATGCCATTTAACAAATTCACACGTCAGAAAATTCGAGGTAATTGTTTGATTTTCAAGGCTCAGTCTTTGGAGCCCAATCCATCGGCATAATTTGAACGATGTTGTTTTTTTGCCGTTCATGTTATTTCGGCACGACTAAATAACGCTGAGAGACTGGCAGCAATGTTCGCAAAACCCAATCGGGAAAAAAACTCCTCTAATCCAATTCTGCACTATCCGTGCTTTTACTTTTCACCTGTGCACCCTTACTGATCCGTGTTCCTGCACGGACGAGCATTGAGATGGTGCTCATCTCCTGCTCACGCAGTACTTGAGCCAGTGGGGGAAATCCCACGCTCCTATGGCAGGCGCCGAGTACTGTAGAGGGGAGTTCGCTTCCAGAGATCTGTTCATTTGTCGATTGGTTCGTAAGTCCAACTTTACTCCTGTCGATTCCAAACATGTTGTACGGTGCACACACTAAACATGGGGATTGGCTTTAAATGTTGTATCATCTCCTGCAGATGTAGGTGCCACTGGTTCTTCACATTCTGCAGATGTAGGTGCCACTGGTTCTTCATGCTCTGCAGATGTAGATACCACCACCGTCATCTATTGCACGGCGGTTGAACTTACGACTCTCGGTTCGAACAAACAACTGGACACACGGGACAGGTTTGTTCGTATCTCTGAAAGTTCGTAAGTCGAACGTTCATAAGTCGAGGAGTCCCTGTATATCCAATAGGACGAGGACTGTTAATTGCCCCCCACGAAGTGGTACCCTTTTTAACACAAGGTGCAAGCGTGGGGGGGGGGGGGGGGAGAGATGATAGGCTGACGCAAACTCCGACCAGGGTTGGAACTCTCAACCTTCCGAGGATGAGCCGCTTGCTCTTCTCATCCACACTGTGCTACACTTTGGAATTCTCTCCCCTTCGTCCCTCTCTTCCCAAAGTGCCCTCCTAAGTGTGTTGCGCGTCGTCACTTTAAGATGTTCTTTGTTCATGTTTTGCTTGTTGCGGTTGCACCCGAGTCAAGAGCCTCATGGCTCACAGGGCTTGTACCTAATCAATACAACTGAACCTCGGATCCACTGCTGCCACTTTACGAATCGGAATGTCCCACTGGGAAACTCAGGAGGGCGCCGGCAGGCTTGGCACTCGGTATGGGCAGTACTATTACTTGCTTTAGGGGTGTCCTCTTGGCCCTTGTGTTTTTATTTCGCCCCTTTCCTCCAATGGCTCGCGTTGACCAGTGCCCAGGCTATTCAGAAGCGGTTGCCTAGCCTCCGGCGAAGGACACAAATATTTCCATAGCGTGTGCCTCGCTCCGCACACACACGCGCGCACACACACGCACACACACGCACGCGTATCAGTTTCACTCGCAAACAATGGCAGCTCAAGCTTGGACTTCCCGACTTGTTCATGCGATCCAACCCGCTCCATCGCAATCCTTACACCAGCTTGAGCGAAACCCAGGGCAAGGAGTCGGTTCTTGCTCTCCATTTGTCCAACAGTGGGTATAACAAATAACACTGGACGCACGTGTACACGAGCGTCTCGTGATGCAACGCAGTTTGGATTAACGAGATTTCGAAGTGCAACCGAATCTTCAGAAACATTATGGATGAGCGTCACGGTGTCTTGGTTTACATCCATTGGCTCTTGAAATATTGTTTCATGCGCTCATTGAAAACGTTCTTTTTCAGGCACATGGGTAGGTTGCTTTTCATGATGTTGTTCATTTTTACAAAAGCACTCTGCCCTGCTTTTATCCTGCTCTTAATGTCATCAGTTTGATCCAGATCCAGTCGCGTTCGATCATTACATATTACCCGATATGATAGCGTGGTTGGCTAGGTATGGTGCGATAGAAGTTCAACATACATATACATGATATATGGATTAGTAACGTGGACACTGTTATATTTACACTATAGAACAGAAAATGAAAAGTCAGCGAAGAAGAGGTGCATGCTTGGCATTACACTGAGAGACAGAAAAGAGGCGATCGGGGATAAATGCGAATGGAAGGCATCGTAGAGAATGTTCAGGAAAGTAAGCGGGCTTGGACCGGACACAGCACAAGAAGGACGAGGGCTGGTGAACGAGACTGGTGATGGAATGGCAGCCAAAGGCCGGAAAGCACCCGAGGAGATGACCACCACGGGGATGGAGTGACGAGGGGGTTTGATACGTAGGAGTGAGATTGATTGTGACATCAAAGGTCTATGATGTAATGGTAAGGCCTTCATCGAGCAGTGAATAGACGATGGCTGATGATGATGATGGTGCCTGTATTAGCCCATATAGAATGCTTTCTGAATCTTACAAACAAGTGCTGTGTGATGTCTCAATGGGCTGTCACCTTGTTGCCCTTAACGCTTCGGTTTGATTATTTCCTTGACAGTCGAAAGTGCCTTACCTCATAATGCCGCATCTGAAATGTAGAACGTTTAAATCCACGCCATTGGGAATGCAGCAGGGTGTGCTGGTATTGCGTACTCGTCTTGATCGCCCCGGGGGTCCTGCCATACTTAAGGGGGCCAGGGCCTTTTCAAAGCCACCTTGCTTCACAACATGCGAGACGGGTTGGCGATTCGATGCACAAATCGCTGAGCCGCTCTGCGAGTCAAACCTTTGAGTCGGCGCAAGCCGGGCTTGGTGGCGACCGTGCTGATGCCCGTTGCACTGTGGCACCATCCGCCACGTTCACGGTTTTAGTGGGAATTAAAGTCTGTGTCTCGGTGCTCAGGCGAGCGTGTGGCAGTGCTCATCTGTTCTAGATTTGAAGCTTTCGTGACTGCAAGGATTCATATTCTTAGTTTTTTTCGGTAAAGTCACGTAGGTAAAAAATTAAAATTAATAAAAGTAAAAGAAAATAAAAATCACGACGTTTCGGAGGCAACACATGCTTCCGTCTTCAGGTGGAACTGTCACAGCACGATTGCTGCATCAAGTAAGAGAAATTCCAAGAAAACAGTCCTTGTGTATATACTGGTTGAGGGTGGGAGGAGCCAAGGCAGGCACCTGGATATTATTGTTGTGAGGTTCGGTGCGGCTGAATTTTTATTTTTTTACCTACGTGACTTTACCGAAAAAACCTAAGAATAGTGTTCATCTGCACTGGTGACCCCCCCCCCCCCTCCCCATGCTTTCTGCATAGAACGACTGCTGCCGTGGACTTTTTTCAATCAAAAACCTGGAGGGGTGGACACAGGACTGAGTCTATCCTCAACCTTGATTTGAAACTCCTACAATAGATCAATACACAACAACAACAACCGCCAATCGCCACTAAGTGGCGGTGACGTCACCACGTCGCTTGTGCCAGGCTGTGTGCGCTTTAAGGGCACGTGAAGTGTCGAACGCCCGCTGGCAGGAGGCCACTTGACGGACACAGGTTGACTGACTGAGATGACTGGCAGATGCACTACCAGACACACGCACTCGCACACGTGGATACATAAATACAGACACAAAGTAAAACGTATATTAATCTCCCCCCAACCTTCACCCTCTAACAACTTGAAAAATAGTTTATTTTTCCTGCCAGTACTGTATTATGAACCATATATTCTCATGACTGAATGCTCGTGCGGATTTTTGTTGGCTACGCACAGACGCATCTGACGTTTGGCGTGTGTGGAACAATTATACTGGGCACACCTCTGGGCAGGCCTTGATCGTGTGAGGCTTTGTCATTTCTCCCTCGGCGAAAGTGTAAACGCGGTGCGTTTGCGTCCGCTGCTGGCCCCCCACGCACGATCCGGTGGCCCCGTCACTCGACCGTTGATGGGGAAACTCTGCCCGCTCTAAATAAGTAACGACGCAGCTCGGCTGTCGGGTTATTGTAAGCACAATGATGACGGCGCCACGCTTCATTTCAGCACCGCGGCCGTTCGTGGCGTCTCGAGTCCGAGCTGAGTAGTCATGGTTCTGTTCTACTACGTGCAGTCTTACAGCCCCGCGGAGAACGGCAGCATCGGGAGGTTAGGTTTCGAATTTAATAATGTGACTTTTTGTCCCTTAGAGGTAAAGTAGTAAATATATTTTTAAAATACTACGACGACGTAAAAAGAAAATTTCATAAAAAAATCTAAAAGTCGCCAACGTGTTCAAAGTTTAAACAGAATAAATGTATGCATGCCTGATGAGTGTATCTCGCATGCCAGACTATACTTTTAAAATGTGAATGTGATTTGGATGTAAAGATGTTGCTGGAGAGTTTACGTTTGTGCGCAAATGAGTGCGCAGTGGTCCGGCTTGGTCGTCGGCGCATCGCGCTGGTAACCTTACAGGAATGATCAAATATTCACGATCGACTCCTATACAGCATTACAATACAGTGCCACTGCAAATCGAGTTTTTATATATAATGTATTTTAAAAAATGTTGCTCGGCTAATTGTTTTTTAAACTTGAACCAAGTGTGGCACTTCAACGCAAAGTACGGTCATGCGTTGTTGCTCTTTGAACTTCTTACAAAACCAAAGACAGGACTGAATACAGAGGACATTATCGGTAAATGCTGATTCACCTTTTTTTCTTTTATTTGCTCGCCGCAGGTGTTCGAGAGAAGTGAAGAGACTCTCACTCTACAAGGTCAGTGGTTAGGAAAGAATGCTTCATCATCATCATCGCTATCATCGCCAGCCACTGTACAACCTTCGGGGTGGCTCAGTGGGATTGTGAGCAGCTCCCGATGGGAAGGTTGCGCGTTCAAATCCTAGCTGGAGTTGGCTCAGCCCATCAAACCCTCGGGGGGGTCAATAAAATCACGTAACACTTTGTGGGGAACTCAACAGCGCTTGTCCTACGGATAGCCTCGCCTCCACCGTGGGAATGTGGAATTTCCACCACTGGCTCAGGGCTGTAAACAGAAGTGAGCACTGCCTCAATGCTCATTTGAACAAGAGATCACTTTGGCTTTGTCTATCGGCTGCTGGATAAAGGCCTCCCCACGTGCACTGACTGGCTGCCATTCGTACGCCGGTCCCATCCACCACCGAATCATGTTTTGTGGATTCAGCGGCCTCCCAAAATGTCAGGGTGCTTCCGCTCTCTGCTCAGCACGAGGACCTTACAGTCTCAGCAGGAGACACGACGTAGGCCTCCAGCCGCTGTGGAGAAATCCCCACGCCTCGCTCAGAACGAGGATTGTCTCCATCTGCAAGTGGAACTCAATCCTCCCAGCAAACTGGCACCACCAGGATGCGCTCACGAATTGGGGGGGGGGTAGAATAGGTCACGTGGAACATTACCAGCGGGGTAAGTTTACACAACTCCTCTCGCTCGTGAGTTGAATCCTACGTGTTGTGCAATGTTCATAGGAGTGCATGCCACTCGCTCTGTGCTTCTCCCACAAATGCATTGCGTAATTACGTGGTTCATAAGTAAGTGTTTACTCACGCAGAGTATTTGACAGCTCAAATGCTACGTAATTAATTGAAGTAAATTTGAATGCGGCCTCGTGCAAATGTAAATAAAGGTTTAAAAGAGTGCAACAATATAAACACATTTGCCAACCTCAGTCTATTTGTTCTCCCAAGATAGCCACTTGCATGCATCAGCTGTGCAGCCTTGGCCAAGTTCGACGGGTGTGGTTCAGGAGTCGCGTGAGTTGTATTACCGGAGTCTCACAGGATAAAAAAAAACGAGTTGACTCGATCACAGAGCCGATTTGGCTCCGGGCAGACGAACCAAGAGGGTGATCCAACTGCTGTAGCCCACGAATACTCCCAAGTGGCGCATTAACCCGCAGTGCTCTATTCCGTCTCGGACAACCTCGATCCCACAGCCCACGTGGTGCTTGTGGTGCGTGTGTGTGAGCTACGCCGTTGGCTGTGACGCCTGCCATCAAGAAGTGCAGTTGGCGAGAGATGTGGGTCTTCTTTACAAAGTACATTTCAAGAACGCTCGCACTCAATCAGGAAGGTGTAGACTGTCATTTTTATCTTGTAGCAGTGCACAGGAATAAGCGTGAAGCACAACTTTAATTAAAATGTTATATTTTACCTGCAATCATCCGTTTCCAACGCCATGCCCGATGAACCAACATTAGCAGCGGGTGAAGGACTGAGCCCCATACTTTAGATTCACTCATTAATTCATTCACACGGAAGAATAAGAAAGAAAAAAAACAAGTTTCCATAGTTTTGTATTACATGCAATTGCCTTCATAGCCCTTAATAATTTATTCTCATAATAATAGTAACAATAATCTCACTCTGACAACTGCGCGTTGATAAATGTTGGCACAGCTATCCCGGTACAAATGCGACAAAGAATAGCAAAGACACAAGCACCCAAGACAAAAACGTGCGAGGCAGTTACAGTCAACGATGGTTTTGATTTATAAACGAGTTTTTGCGTAACTCATTTTACAGACACAGTGGTTGAAGTGGAGACATCCAGTTCTTTCCCCTGGGCAAAGTGCAAGCCTTACCAAGTAACCAAACCTGCCACTTGTGTTCGTCTGCATGCCTACGTTGAGATCTGCAGTTAAAAGAAAACAAAATTAATCGAAATGTAAATTCTCGTAAAAAGGATGATTATCCAAATTACTGAATTTCTGTGTTGGTACCTGGATTAAACGGCACGTTATGTCACGAGAAGTATGCTGTGGCACGGAAAGTGTCACGTGGGGAAACGTTGTAAGAATCGCCCACTTCATGAGGGCTTTATTTATGTCAATTCTAAATCCAAGTTGTTCCCCGGCTCCGATAAACATGCAGCAGCAGCAAAAGCAGCACTAGTCTTTGCTGGTAGCCCTAAATCAGTGGTGGAAATGTCACGTGCCATTAGCGTCGTCATTTGTTTTTGTACATTGTGTATATGTTTGTGTATTTGTCTGTGTATATTTTGTGTGTTTGTCTGTGGGGAGCGGTAGTGTAGCGGTTAGCGCGATGCGCTTACAAACCCGGCGGCCCGCGTTCAATTCCCGCTCACGGCCAACACCACCACCAGTGACGATTATCTGAACCGGTCCTGGGCCCTCCCCTAGGTCGACTCAGCCTCAAATGAGTTCCTGGTGCGGTGTGTCAACATCGCCACTGGGGAGACAAAGGCGACCGGGCATGGTGCTGGCAACCCACCCTCTCGTGTGCCATGCCATCGTTCATGGGTGCTCATTAACAGCACTTGCCCCAATAGTCTTTATTTGTTAAGTCGTTCCAAACATCGTTACAGTCTGTCACATAAGTAAATGACGTGCACTGCTATTTTATGTAAATCACACCAAAGCCGATGTTTTCACAGCGGCTACAGACAGGTCATGCATGATTGTTGTTACGTCGAAAATGAGCCGTGAAGTCCGCAGCTCAAGTATGTGCAATGCCCTTGAGGGTTGGGTTGTTCGGCATAGCTGCAATACTTGAGTTGGCTGTCTGTCGTCAAACACCTACACCCTTTTAAATCAAACTCACTGTTGAATTGAAGCAATTAAAGCGTAACACGTCTCGAGACGAATTGCCAAGAAGCGACCTTCCAAACCTCCAAACCAGTTACATGAGCCTATGTATCACTCGAGAGTTATGCATTGTTATTATTATTATTTTACGCTATTTGCCGTGGTGGGATGGGGATGGATTAGTTTTATTTCGATGTGTTTGGGTGGTGCTTTGTTTACTTTGTACTTTGCACGACTGTTATGTTTTTTGTATTATTTGTTGTTGTAACTTTATTACCCGCCCCTACTGGACATCTGTGTACAAAAAGCTTCATAGCTCATCGGATTCTTCCAGTATAAACATTCAGATTCCGATAACGTGCGGCGCGCACGCAGCTGTGGTCCAGACACGTCAAGTGTTGTGCGTTCGTTGCACTTAGAATCTATAAAAACATTTGAAAATTGTCCCACTGATGCTGGGTTTTTTTGGAGAAGCACGTGTGGATCTTGCCGGCTTCGCTTGTACTCAAGCTCAGACTTGCGGCGCAGCGCTGGAGTGTGCGTGGAATGAGCAGCAGTGGGCACATGCCGCACAGTGGTTGCGTATTCCACGCGCTGCTGCGTAGCCGAGCCGCGGTGTTGTTTTCAGACTGTCAACTGGACTCTCTCATCGGCGTTGTCGTCAGACACTCAGCCCACGGGCTGAGTAAGAAACACAGCATTCCCTCGCCAACCGCGGAGGGGTTAGGTTCCTGGAAAAGGTCACGGTAGGAAAATCCGCGGTTGCTATATTGCAGGGCCTATCGGACATTGGGGGTTAGGGGAACGGTCAGAGTCGTCATAGCTTAACTAAGTTGGATGTCATTTTTTGGGGAAAATTTGCCTGTAAACCTCGTGGTTTTTTTATTGTAATAAGTTAAACTAAAATGTGTGCTAAATATATGTATTATTATACTGACTACTCGTAGCATCAGGCCAATGCTTACATCACCTCCTTCATGAATGGAAAATTAAAGACAAGCCACAGCATTCCGACTGTGGCCATGCAACCCAAACTATGGACCGCACAGTAAACCCATGCAACCCAAACTATGGACCGCACAGTAAACCCATGCAACCCAAACTATGGACCGCACAGTAAACCCATGCAACCCAAACTATGGACCGCACAGTAAACCCATGCAACTCAAACTATGGACCGCACAGTAAACCCATGCAACTCAAACTATGGACCGCACAGTAAACCCATGCAACCCAAACTATGGACCGCACAGTAAACCCATGCAACCCAAACTATGGACCGCACAGTAAACCCATGCAACCCAAACTATGGACCGCACAGTAAACCCATGCAACCCAAACTATGGACCGCACAGTAAACCCATGCAACCCAAACTATGGACCGCACAGTAAACCCATGCAACCCAAACTATGGACCGCACAGTAAACCCATGCAACCCAAACTATGGACCGCACAGTAAACCCATGCAACCCAAACTATGGACCGCACAGTAAACCCATGCAACCCAAACTATGGACCGCACAGTAAACCCATGCAACCCAAACTATGGACCGCACAGTAAACCCATGCAACCCAAACTATGGACCGCACAGTAAACCCATGCAACCCAAACTATGGACCGCACAGTAAACCCATGCAACCCAAACTATGGACCGCACAGTAAACCCATGCAACCCAAACTATGGACCGCACAGTAAACCCATGCAACCCAAACTATGGACCGCACAGTAAACCCATGCAACCCAAACTATGGACCGCACAGTAAACCCATGCAACTCAAACTATGGACCGCACAGTAAACCCGCTGTAGTCGTCTGCGCTTCTTCAGCGGAGTAGGAGGGACAGCAAAACGAGACAAACTCTCTTCTGAAGTATTCTTAGGTTTTTTCCGGTAAAGTCACGTAGGTAAAAAATTAAAATTAATAAAAGTAAAATTAAAATAAAATAAAAATCACGACGTTTCGGAGACAACACAAGCTTCCGTCTTCAGGTGGAACCGTCACAACACGATAACTGTATCAAGTGAGAGAAATTCCAAGAAAACAGTCCTTGTATATATACTGGTTCAGGGTGGGAGGAGCCAAGGTAGGCCCTGAATATTATCTCTTCTGAAGCCCTCTCCTTGAGGCCAGCAACAGGACTCGACGTGGGCACTTAGCCCCTGAACGTATCGCTGCCATCACGCGCAATAACAGACTAGTTGGGGTCCGGCAGTGGCACGGTGGGTTAGTCCCGCATCGCGTGACAAACCCAGTGGACTCATTATGATTCCTCGCCACGGCGAACATGAGTGGCGAATGATATCCAAGCCAATTAGAGACAGCCTTTTCAGCAGCCAACGCTAACCAGCATGGTGTATCCTGGTCAAACATGCCCCCGCAACTCAGATTAGCACGGTTGACTACGTACGGTGTGAAATAAATTCAACATACATGCATGCAACTGGCGTGGGGTGGTCATCGATGCATTAATCCAGAAATAGATTTACAAAAGACTGGAAACGCTTATTGTTATTATCAACCCATAGCTATTCTTTTTATTCGGAGCTATTTTTGTGATATGAAGAATGACCATTGCCCCTAAAACGCCACCTGTTATACGTTACCTCTTTATGGGCCGTGTTATGATTCATGTGTTACATTTTTTTAAAAGTATTTGAGCTTTATGCGCCACTGCCAAACGCAGTTTCACAAATAACCCATTGTTGTATCTGTACGGTATATCACGTGTCCTCTGTGTTTAGCACAGTGTTGTGTATACAAGTTTAAAGAACATTCTAGCCTTGCACAGCCACCACGCCCACCCATGTTCGTAGCTTTTCAGCACTTTTCCACCCGCAGGATATATTTAATGGTCAAACAAATTCACAAACTTCCAAGACAAAGTGCGAGCGCTCTCCTCGACATGTAACCAAACACCGTCTCTTTTAGTTGCCTGTAAATATCTAACGAGCAGCAGCAGCAACAATGGGAGACTCATAAATAACGCTCGGCACAAAACCCGGCACGAGCATGTACGTACGGCACGTTGGATTTCTTTCGCACCGTACGTACCCAACCGCACTTATTCGAGGTGTGGCAGAGGGTGGGGAGGGGGGGACAGCAAACAAAACGCAAAAATAAGTTCGAACGAAATGAGTTTTTTTTATCTTGAATTTTTTTTTGGGAGCGCACAAAAAACCTGGCGAAGTTTCACCCGGGACTGCAACAATCGCCCATCGTCAGGAATTCACTTTCCATGCCTCGTACCCCCCACCCCGCCGCCCGACTCCCCGCCTGCCTGTTGCAATTCTCTCAGCGCGTTTTTTTTCGTCGTTTCTTTTTGACTCGTCGATTGGGTTGATCGCCGAGATGGTCGGCCGTCGCTTTTTGGCCGAGACGATTAAACGATTTTGGGGGGCCGCCGTTGTTCGGGTTCGCGCAGAAGTCAACCGCCTCTACTGAGCGGGAGCAGCGGGCCGGGGAGTGTGACCGCAGGGACCCGCTCTCCCTGGGCTCCCATGCAGCAGCAGCAGCAGCATCCTCCCAGGTAACGAGAACTTACTACGCAGAGTGGCGGCCCCTGGGTGCATACATCGGTGCGGGGGTCACCAAAAGTCGGGGGGAGGTGTGGGGGGAAGGGGGAGGGAAGCAGGTGGCTGTTTCCCATGACCGACCCCCACGTGTATCAGTGGGGTTCTTTTTTGACGTTTATATTTTGACTTGTATGTACAGTCTGTTGAACTTCTTTCGCTCCGTACGTAGCCGACTGTGCCAACCACTCCGTGGGGCCTGGCTCATGAGTCGCCACCACTGATGACACGTGACGTAGATATCGAAATAGGGCCCTACATTGATAACCACCCAAACAAAAACGTTCATTATATTTTCTCCGTTAAATGTACATAAAATAACATGTTTTGGGAGTTTCTCTAGGGCAGGGGGTGGGTCGTGGCGGCGATTGCCCCTCATGGACAATTTGCAACCGAGTGGAGCTGTAGGGGCCCAGGTACAGTGGTGGCTGTCGTGTTCGTCCCACAGACTGCGGCGTGCGCCGCTGCCCCGGAGACAGCTGCAGAATCGACCGTGGGATCGACCGTGGGATCGACCGTGGGATCGAGCGTGGGATCGAGCGTGGGATCGAGTGCCGGGAATGGGCAGCAGATGCGCGCACGTCTGGCAGTGTCGCCGCTGCGGACGGATACTCGCTACGACCACGAGGTGGCGCGTCATGTGATGCCCCATCCTTTACCTGTACACGTACAGCCAGTGCTCGCCGTCAAGCCCAATGTCCGTGGAGCAGTGCCGAATTAAGCTAGTGAGGGGCCTGTAGCATATGTTTTCAAGGGGCCCTAAATAAATAAAAAAACACGTAAATATTAAAACACACATTTTTAACTTGCACAGTGAAGTAATTGTATTTTTGCATTTGCTATACAGACAGTTAATACGACAAATCGCTAACCTTAAACACCCAGTCGTTCATAAAAGTTGAAGGCAGTGTAGTACTATAGTAATAGAGCAAGTGCAGAATCACTGAACTGGAATTGATAGCTTGAAAGCATTTAGCGCGGGGCCCTTGAAAGTGCGGGGCCTGTAGCATATGTAGCTACTTTTGCTACGAGGATAATCCGGCACTGACGTGAAGGTATTGGCTGTTGTTGGTGTTATCCTGTCCTAGCGAGCCAACAACAGGCCAATTAAAAGTGTCGTTGTTGTTTGGAAAAAATAGAAGAAACCGGAGAGGAAGACCCAACAGAGAATGGTTTGACAACGACATGAGAGATTGGTGCCAGAAAGATGTGGCCACTACTTGCGCACGTTGGCACTACAAGACAGAGAGGAAAGTGGAAACAAATGACGAAATGTGCAGTGGACACCTCCGGGCTGTCTGCCCATGGATTGTGACGATGAACAAACACCAGGGAAGTGATCATATGGCCCCATCTCATCAGTAATCCTGCTGATGTTCTGATCAGGAGATTTTGCGTGTTGTGGGGTAATGTGTGGGCACTCCCGCTTCTTCCAAAGACATCTGGCGAGCGTAGAATATTAGGGCCCAATTACCCTTTAGAGGAGCTCTCTCTTGACCTCACCCGGGTGGAGAGGGCCTTCCACCAGCGGTGGTGTGAGCAGGACATTGCCGAGCTGCGCCTCTACCCATTGCTATGTTGGAATAGGGAGAGAGAGACATTCAACGTTTGCCGTAACTGCGTGTCTTCTAAATGTTTAAACTGCACGCACTCGTGTGCACAGCATGATGTTTACCAAGGCCGTAATTATAATATATATTGAAGGGGACACATCCCCCCCAATATTCAGATATGATCAAAATGTCCCCCCCTATCTATTGCTATACAATAGATTTCTGTTCACATGATTGTGGTTATGGTTGTACTTTATTCATCCCTAGTCTCTGCCATTACATACAATGAAACAAGAAAAGGTAAAAAAAAGAAAAAAACAGAGCAATGTAATACAATACACTATTTAGACATTGTTGTATAAAATAAATAAAAAGTCCATCCTATGTGCTAGTGTTTTTTTAAATATATATTTTAGGCAGCACGTGGCAAGAAATACGTTTTCAAATTAAGATTTTTTTTTCTGGGGGGTTACCCCCAGACCCCCTGTAAGATTTGGTCCCCCCCCCAATGTTGACTCCATGGCTACGGCCTTTATGTATACACATTCTCTGTAGTCCCGAGTCCACTTTGAATACTTTTGTTATTTGTGGTGGTGGGGGGAGGAATGAATCAACTGAAAGACACACACTGACACCTAGTGAGTGAGCTTGGACATTACATGGCATGCGTGCATCGAGAGAGACACGTGCAGTTTGTTCTGCATTTTGGTTTTAACATAATTTCGTGTTGTCCTTACAGTATTATTTAATTGTACTTTTAAACGAAATCACTTTAAGCACGAGTGAGGAATGCCGGTTGACAATGACCGCTGTGATTCGTCGCGTGAATGCACGTTGACGAATGAATATCCTTGTAAACGTGTTTATCAAGGTTTCCTAAGCTGGGGGGTTATGTCTGTGTCCTTTTGTTAGGCGAGGGCATCGCTTGAGCAAGCAAAGGGACACGTGTCACGCGATTGTGAGCTCATGACTGAGAAAATCACCAAACTATCACATCAGCTCAAGGTACGCTGGCGATTGCACATACACAATTGAGAAAAAAAAAACACATTTAATTTATGTAAAAAAAACAGTACGGTACTGCATTTTCAGCAAAAACAAAATCATTACACACAAAGTGCTTGCAACAAATGAACCGCATGAACCACCATCACGCGACACTCCAGGGGTCATCCTCGTAGCAGCAGCAGCGGCGGGGGCTTTTGGCTGCTGGCCGTCGAACAAAGGCGGCGGTGGTCTTCGCATCGCACGGCGCTTTCAGATGCGCTTCCGCGGCCGTCTGGAACGCTCCTCCCGATATTGGGAAGCCGCTGGAGCAAAGCACTTTTAAATCTGGAGTGAAAACGCATTTCTTTGGAGCTATTTTTTGCGAGTACTTTATTATACTTCTCCTGCACCTCCGATTTGCACGGTTGGCAACGTACGGTGCGAAAGAAGTTCAGCACACATACATACGATCATTGTGTTTGTGTACATGTGTGTCTGTGTGTCTGTGTGTGACTCGCGCCTCTCCAGGTAAACCAAGAGCATCAGCGGGATCTCAGCTCGGAGCTTTCGAAGAAGAACTCGATGATGCACGAGTACGTGAACATCAACTCCACGTTGCAGGAGACCACCATCGACCTGCAGGTGGGGAGCAAGAGCCCACGAGTCTCCGGCACTCCTCAAGCTTTGTGCTTCCATGCATCGTCCGATCACACAGCAGTCCGCACGCGGGAGAGGCCAGCATGGCAGTGGCCACCCTTCTCTAGCAGGCCCGGCTCCAGCTCCTCGCAGATGGTGGTGAGGGGGGGCAGTAGAGATGTCAGGGGGGGGGGCAGTAGAGCTGTCACGTGGGAGGGTGGAAAGTTGAGTTGTTACGTGGGAGGGGGGCAGTAGAGATGTCACGTGGGAGGCGGGGCAGTAGAGTTGTTACGTGGGGGGGGGGGGGGCAGTAGAGATGTCACGTGGGGGGGGGGGCAGTAGAGTTGTCACGTGGGAAGGGGGGCATTAGAGTTGTCACGTGGGAGGGGGGCAGTAGAGTTGTCACGTGGGAGGGGGGTGGGCAGTAGAGCTGTCACGTTGGGTGGGCAGTCGCACCCTGCTAGTGCCGAGCCTTGCCTGTCTTGTTCTTCAGGCAATTGCTGAGCTTTTCAGTTGGTTTCGTCGTGTGCCTGCACGGCAACCGTATTCACGTAGCTCATTGACAGACACCATGGGGGGAAACACGCGCTGCACACAGCTCATTCTCAATCATGAGCGAGGTGGCGACATCCCCCTGATCCAGAGAGATGGATGTAGATGACCACGTACAGGGTCGCCCTTCTATTTATGGACATTGTACAAGTACTTCTTTCGCACCGTACGTAGCCAGCCGTGATAATCGGAGGTACGGGGGTAAGCAAAACGTGTGCGGCATGCGTGCCCCCGCCACCCCCGCCATCTCCTTTTCAGCGAGCGCTCACGGACACCACCCTGGGCAACTGCAGACTGCAGGAGGAGGTGAGGAGCCTCAGCGAGAGCAACGCTCGGCGCTTGCGGGAGCTGCAGGAGTGCGAGGGGCACCTGCGCAGCGCGCAGCGCCGCGGGCAGACCCTGCAGCTGCAGGTGAGAGCGGCACTTCGAGGGCACCCGCTGCACGTGACCGGGGGTCGGTCATGGGCCAAGTTTGGTGGGGGGTGGTGGGGGGGCATGAGGAGGCAACGCCCCCCCCCCCCCCTCACCTCAATTAAGATTAAACTTATATTCGTTACGTGCACCCCTGGGATGCCTAATGTGAGGGACAAAGCGAACCCCTGCCCACTCCATCCCCCAAAAACATCGAAATCAAACTCCGAGCTACGGGGTCGGTGTTTTTACGACGGGCTTCGTGCCCAATGTGCGCAGTGCCCCCATTCAGGCTGGAGCGGCCTTGGTGGGGGCAGAGCAACCTCTGAAGCTTGGACCGTGAACGACTAAAATGATTTAAAGTAACAAAATTATTTCTGTGCTTGGGTTCCATTCTCGATTCGGGGTGCATTTCTGTGCGGTGTTAGTACGCCTCCTGCGGGTTGCGTTTCCTGGCATCGCTAAAATAAACAAACAGTAACCGGTGTTGGCCAAACGTCCCAATGCTGAAAATGTACCTTCAATTTACTCAATTGAGATTACACACAGATGCAGCAGCAGCATTGGGCCTCCTACTGCAAAAATTTGACAGGACCCACCTGAAAAAGAGTCTTGAGACTCGGTGAGGCTTTTTTGGAAAAAAAACACGAAGAAAAAATAATAATGCTAACATACCATTGGAACCTCCTTTGCCAGTAGCAAAATATGATCATTTATTTTTTTACCCTTTTATCTGGCAAGAAAACTGACACCTTTTTAAAAAAAATAATAAACGACTGCTGCTGGTTCTGGAACAAGTTCTGGCCACTGTCATTCTCTTCCCACGTCAGCAACATTTACCGGGAGCTTCTTGCTGTGAGCCACAATGCGGTCCCACTGCGCCAACCCCGCTGCCCAAAGAGGCCAAATGCGGTTGCGTTTTGTCCACGTTCGAGTTTAAGTTTGATTTTTTGTGTAAACCAGGTGAGGCCTCGGGAAACCAGGATGAGTCTCGATAATAAGAGTGAGCAGGTTCACCAAAATGACTTAAAATAAAAAGGTAAAGTACAGCAGTGAAGTAAACAACAATCGCAACAAAAATTTTAAGCAAATACACTCTGTCACGTAAGGAATTGAATATGTTGCACGGATATGAATCATCGTTAAATCAAAAATTGTATCGGGCTGATTACCCCCAGATAATTCGTATTACAATCTATAAAACTGTAGGACTAATATATAAACAAACAAGGAGACGTGTCTAAAGGTATTGCAAGTGAGCTTATTATAAAGAGTGGATAGTTTTAGCATGAGATTGTGATAAAGATATGAGGGACATTTTTGGAGTGATGGAATTCTAGGTATTTCGGGCACTAATAGCATTCATCTAAGAATAATAATCCTCACGGCTACGTGCGGTGCGTCTGTCTCTGTGTGGCCGGTGGGCAGGTGGAAGCGTGCCAGGAAGCCAACGAGAGCGTGATCCGGGAGACTACGCGCCGCCTCTACGGGGAATATTACGCCCAACTGACGCAGCAGGAGAACCAGCACCGGACACAGATGGCCGAATTTCTGGTGCAGTGTTTTAATATTTTGACGCTTTTTTTCGGTGCTTTTGATAACTTGAGAACCACGGTAAACTCTTGATTCACGCAACGGGGCACGTGCCGGCTGTTACGTTCGGTTGAGCCCGTGTTGGCTCAGATATTGCCCCTGTCAGCTGTTAATGTGGTCTTGGCCAACTGTGGCGTTGATATCTAAGGCAGATGAAGGCCCCCGGCAGGTCATCGGCATCAGATGTCATTGGCCCTCGTAACGTTCGCAACGTTCTGGTTATCCTCCCAGTCATCTAGATCTATCCGCAATGTCTTGGATGTGTGATCACAGATAAAGATTTGGCATATTTTTTCATAAAACACAACAAAACCTCCTCTAAGCCACAAATGTAACTGAGACTCTGCCCCCTATTGAGGTGCAGCCCTGCAATTGCGCGCGAATGCCACCGCTGGCAGAATGGTCGGTACCCACTCGATGAAGCGAGCCGCTCAAGAGGGTATTTTTGGCCTACACTTCCACTCTGGCCAGACATAATTATCCATTACTGAATGTCTAGAATAGTACTGCATTGGTATAGTTTCAGAGTTTGCATGGGGCTGCCGATTCCCCCAAACCCCCAATCCATCGATCTCTCTCCCGTGTCGCCGATGAGTCCTGCGCGGGAATTGTGTCCCACTCCTGAACCCCGGCGGCGGCGCCGCTGCTACTACGCAGGCCCGGCAGATGGAGTACGAAGCGCGACTCCAGCGGGCAGACGCGGTGCGTGAGGACACCGAGCGGACGCTGGCTGAGAGCCAGCGGAGATCCCGTGAGCTGGAGAGGCTGCTCTCTGGCCTGCAGGACGTACGTATGTCACCAAACCGCCGCTGTAGTGGTTAGGCACATTGCATTAAGAACACCAAATCTAGAACCAGCAAGCTGAGTTTGATGGCCAACCTCGGATAACTTGTGCGTGTGTGTATATTGAGCTTCTTTCGCACCACCGTACGTAGGCCACCACGCTAATCGGAGGTCCAGGTGAAGGACAAGAAAGTAAACACAAAAAGTATCGAAGTTATTTAAAAGTGCATAGCTCCAGTGGCTTCCAAATATTGTGGGGAAGAGCGTTCTAGACGGCCGCAGAAGCGCATATGAAAGGGTGTGATGCAGTGTTGGCTAGCCAGTGCAGGGACCTCGTGGTTACCGATGGTTTTCCACTGTTAGCCGTGTCAAGCCGGAACCAAACCGTGGCTCCGCTAACTTCGCAAACACCTTAATCTGGCTCAGAGCCAAGCAAGGCCAGGGTCCAGGCTAACGGTACTTCTCATTGCGTGCACGCGGTCAGTCGGCGCACTGTGGTGACGCAGCGTCACCACGTCACACGCACCCATCGCGACCCCGTTCACTGCCTGTGATGTCAGTGGCACGGATCGGCCTCTGCGGTGGAAAAAGAGCCTCGCACTTTCTGATCTTCGGCGGGCTGGCCTGGCACGGCCCTGGCGTGGCCCGGTTGCAGAGTGATTGTGTGCGTGTGTGCCTCCCCTAGGTCTACTCAGTCTCAATTGAGTACCCGGTGCAGTTTGTAAACATCGCCACTGGGGAGACAAAGGACGGCCGGGCGTGGTGTTGGCCACCCACCCCCTCGTGTGCCACAGTGCCGGCCTTCAGAAGTGCTCGCTAACAGCACTTGCTGCAAAACAGTCTGTCAACGCTATGCGGGGCGGGGGGAACCTTTGTTTGTGCGTGCGTGTGTACTCACAGGAGAGGGAGCTGTTTCTCAGGCGGCAGGAGGAGGTGGAGTCTGAGCTGTCATTCATCCAGGCACGGCCGAGTGGCAGCCAGGACGAGCAGAAGAGGTGAGCGCTCGTAACGTGGCAAGCGAGGTACAAGTTGCGGCAAATTCCTCCGATTGTCTGCTTCCGTGAAGCTTTCACCCCATTATCTCCAAATTCAAATTTGTCTGTATTTGACACACGTGTAAAACAACTCCCCGACTCTCGCTTGGCCAATAGCGGCAGCTTGCTCATTCCCACCGGTCGTAGCGTGAACGACGCGCGTCTCGGCCGCTTCCCGTCACGTCACTTTGCGATCGCGCCGGGGTATATCGCCGTTCCCCTCGAATGCCACATGGTCCTCACCTTCACCATTATCATGACGGCATGCTATGCGTTTTACTAACATTTATTTTGTTTTATTAACAGGCGTACGTTTAAAATTTGACCAAACAATTTCAGAAGTAGCCCTGTGAGGTCTGCTTCCGTGGGCTGTTCTCTAACACGAAGGGTCACGCTGGTGCCTAAGAGTTCCGAATGGATTCTCCGTCTCGTGACATGTCACCGGCAGCACACGCGGGATAAATCTAGGGGACAATGACAATGAAAATATTCAACTTAAAGAGCCCTAAATTGGGTCAAATGCAGATGTCCTTGAGGTCCTCTATCCCAATTGGCCTCCTGTCAAACTCCCTGCATGCTGATTGGCCAACCGTCAGAATGCAATGGCGCTGATTGGTCGACTCTCGCCAAACGGCTTTCCCACACGTTAGTCTAGAATCCGTGACAAAAGCCTCCCCACTTAAGGTCACAATGAGTGCCATCGTCCCATTGCTCGTCTTGAGATTGACTTTGCATTCGCTCTTCATTTAGTCCGGCCCTCTGATTGAACGCTCTTGCAGGTACGAGCAGCTGGAAGGCGAGGTGGCCTGCCTGCACGAAAAAATCCGACATCTCAACGGAATCATCATCTCCCAGGATCGTAAAATAAAGGGTGTGTTAGAAAAGGTGAGAGAAATACAGTCCTTGTATTTCACGTGTTTATATTTTTCCTTCTAAATATATATGGTAATCCATGAATAGTTAACACTTATAATAATACTGTATTAATAATATACAAAACACATTTTTAAAGTTTTATTTTTTAGGATGTGTTGCTGGCTTTGTTATGACTTGAATAAAACAAAAATCGATATATTTTAAATCGGTAACAACAGTTGGTATCTTAGACCTCTCACCTGGGTCAATAAACAAAATAAACCCGAACTTGAACCTAGAACCTTGATTATGAAAAATGCAAATCGTGTAACCCCATTATAGAGGTTTTTTTATGTTTAGATCACACCACCACCTGACACAGCCAGTCAGTAAGGCTTGCCACGTAAACAAAACACACCGTTACCTGTACAGCACACCGGTTGTGTGTCGGAGAGTAACCCCACCATATTTACTATTCAAGCACCGTGACGTTTCGCCAGTAATTACAACCAGCATCATCAGGCGACAGCCAGAACTGTGGCAAAATCTTCCTGCTGTTTCGGTCTTAAAATCGAGGTGGGGATAAATGTGATGTCGTCACTTGCGAGCCCGCCAGGTGCCAAGAGCAGGGGGTGGGGTTCAGTGTGACCCCGGGCGACGACGATGTCGCTTTGTCTTTGTGCGCATTGCGACAGGTGGAGCGCTTGCAGTGGGAGCTGCAGCAGAAGGACGCCGTGATTTCGAACCTTCAGCAGAAAGTGGCCACACTGGAGTCTGAGGTAAACATCGATTCACATAGGCATGCACATCGGTGAATCTGCATCCAAAAAACAAAACTTGCATACGCACCATCGTGTTTGTCCCCAGAAGAATTAAATTTGCTTGTTTGTGCTTTTTGTGTCTAGTTTGTTGTCCTCCTCCCCCCCCCCCACCGCACCTTTGATTAGCACTGTTGGCTACGTATGGCACGGATGAAGTTCAACGTACATACACACATTTGCAGTATGGAAGCCGACTGGTAGCTATTAGGGAATATTGCGTTTGAATTCTTGAAACGTGTCCATTTTTGCTCTGGCTTATGTCCCCAAGTATTTTGCCAACCCTTTGATCAATTTGGCTGCTTTTCAATCGGGGTAAGTCCCTAATAGCGACACGACTCTATGCTACGGGTTCGATTGCATTGGATCATCTTAGCAGAATAATTAATAGTGCCCCCCCTCCTCCCCACCCCGTTAAGGATGGATGGACAGGCCTTACCCAAAACAAACGCCTCAACCGTTTTTTGGAGGAAGTGTTAAAAATGCGTCCAAGCCAGCGGCACGCGAAATACAAATTTGTCCTCACAAACAAACAACGAGATCCGGCCCAGGGGGTATGTCCGATGTGGCGCTCGCTCGATGCCCCCCGATGACTCGTTGCAGAACGCCGCGCTGAAGAGGAGGCTGGAGGAGCAGAGCCGCGCGGTGAAGACATCTGAGAGGTCGACGCCCAACGTGTCCATCCCCTCCTACCAGCCCCACCTCCCAGCGTTGACGAGGTGAGGCTTGGCCGCACAGTCCGCCTCACACGACAATGGCAAACACTGTGTTGTGTTGCTCCTGTGGCAAATGCTGTGTTAGTAAGACGGGGCAAATGATCCGCAATCGTGGCTGCCGCCTGATGAGGCCGGTTGTAATTTTACCGGCGAAACATCATACTCCAATCGTAAATGTTGTGGGTTTGCTGAACTAGTAACGAATTGGCACGTTTTGTTGACGTGACAAATTTTACAAATTGGCTGTGTCGGGTGGTGGCGGGTTTAACGACACGTATATTTACGCGATCTAACCCAAATAAAAACTCTTATGGACGACGGTGGTAGTCGTCAAGCGGCACTGATGTGTGTGAGGTGAGAATCTACTCCAGGGAAGGCACGCAACATGCGAAACGGCATCGTGGCAAAGGCTCACTTGTGGTCTCGGAGAAAGACCCATTGTCTTGGATGTCTATGGATGTTTCCCGAAGAAAAATAAATCTCACCTGGTGTAGCAGCGAGCAGCGAATGCAATTAAATGTCTCGTGGCGCCGCGCAATTTGTGTCCGCAGGAGGCAGTGGAGTGTGGAGTCGTCGAGCGAGAACGGCGACTCGCCCCTGGCAAGGCTGAGAAAGCTGAGAGCCAGCAGGGCCCAGCCGGGACCAGGCAGCAAGGAGGCCGAGCGCAACGACTGACTGACGACGACGAAGCTCCTCCTCGTTCACACTTCACGAGCATCGCAGTCTCACCCTCCACCATGCCACAACCACCTCCCCCCGCGACAAACCGCGATGTGACACACTGTGGAGTTAGCGCGCAGAATCGAGCAACCACATGATCCAATCTGCGCCAGGGAAAAACCACGCGGCCAAGCCGAGCAGTAAAGTGCCCAGAGCCAGCAGCGGCAGCAGAGAGGGAAACCTTTAAGAGGGCAGCCGTCCAAGACAAGAGGTTGCTTCGTAGCAGCATGTGACGGGAGGGGATGGTCTGTGGTCGTGCCGCGGACTAGATGATTCTTTAGTCGATATAGGCTGGCTGCTTGACTGGCTATGTATATGGAGTGTCCATTGAGGTGTCATCCATTATCAAAGAAGTGTTATTAGGCAGCTTGAAGTCGGTAGACTACACATACACACGCTTGCTCGTATGCATATTTTATTGTACGAGTCTCAACCCTTCAAACCTTGACATGTGCGCTGTGGTGTTGGTGACGCACTTGGCTTTGAGGCTGGGAGAGATCCCCCATGTTTGTTGCCGATTGTGATTGTTCCCATTATTATTGTTCCCATTATTATTGTTCCCATTGTGATTGTTCCCATTGTTATTGTTCCAATTGTTATTGTTCTCATTGTGATTGTTTCCATTGTTATTGTTCCCATGTGATTGTTCAGATTGTTATTGTTCCAGTTGTGATTGTTCCCATTGTGAATGTTCCGATTGTTATTGTTCCTATTGTTATTGTTCCCATTGTGATTGTTCTCTTTGTAATGATTCCCTTTGTGATTGTTCCGACTACAATTACAATTGTTCCGACTACTATTGTTCTGACTACGATTGTTCCGAATGTTTCTCTCGTGTTGCTGTTGAAGATTACCCCAGCTTTTAATCTGACACCTGGTGGTAACAAATAAAACACGTGTGTAACAAATGATGCCAACATTTAAACTTCCTTCTCATTAATAATATTAGTAATACAATAAATAATTACTTAGTAATTTATTATACATTTATGGATGCTTTGTATAATATGCAAACGTTTTAATGGTCGATCAGATGATTCATGGTCCAGGTTTTCTTTCAAAGTGGCATTTGTTGCAACGGTAGCAGTGCCCTGATTAATATGAAGCCGACAGGTGACTCGAGCGAACAACTTTAGCTTCGTCAAACCCACTCACCAGCCCGCATCATTCAGACTGTACAGCAAAACCTCATGATCGGAACGCGAGGTGAGCACCAGCAGGGCACGTTGTGGACAAACGCATCTTTAAAACCCGACGAGTGCAGGTGGTCGGCAAGAGCACCCGCGTTACCTGCAGGCTCCGAGTAGGCCAGGGGGGCTCTAAACACACCGCCACACGACTCTCTCTCAGAGCGACCGCATCCGCGATGTGCGAGCGACGATGCAAAGCATCTGTCTGGCATTCCTCTAATTTCATTTCGAGCGTGAAATTTGTGGGAAGAGCTTCTCCAACGTACGAGCCTTTTGAAATCTTAGTTTTTTTGTCCTTTTATTTTATGCACCTTGAAGATGTATCCGAGATACAATATACGTGCGAATTTTTTAAAAGTCGGATATTAAGAGACTTTAGGCATTGTGTGTTGCTTCAATATACTATTTGTATATGATATGGTTTTCCCCAGATGCTGCCCAGCCTGCCTACTACTGGCTAAAACAGCAGTTTGTTTCAGGGAAAGTGCAATAGCTGATACCACAGAGCTATTCCGACAGAGTGGGAGGCTATTACAATGGTTTACTCATGGCCTGCCTTTTCCTGCCAGATTTAGAGGTCCAGAATTCAACAACCCCATCCATAAACATGGAGTTCCTGGAGCGCTCTTGAGATATACTAACCTCTTGATTTTTGTCTGGCTATGACAACTATAATACGAGATGATGGTTTTGTTATCATTGTTAATATGTTAAGGCTGGTCTTCGTTCCTAAGTAAGCCTGTGTTCGTTTTTAGCAGTGGCGATTCAATGCTCAACATTGAGAAGACAACACAGTTCACCTCGGGTTTTACAGCGTCACACCCAGGTGGACTAATTGATCATTGAAGCACAAAGGCAGTGTGTAGTGTGTAGTGATGCTGCACCGGTGCTGGTTTTCCCACCAGACCGGTTCTCCTGGGAAGCTACGTGGGCAGTGCGCACCCATCTGCTGAAGAAAGTGCTGAAAATTAAGGCACTGTTGGCGCATTACAGTTTGTCGGTGGTTCTCTTTGTGCATCTGTGGGTCTCTCTGTGAGTATATGGGCCTCTGTGTGAGTGTGGGTCTCTCCGTGAGTCTATGGGCCTCTGTGTGAGTATATGGGCCTCTGTGTGAGTGTAGATCTCTGTGGGTCTATGGGCCTCTGTGTGAGTCTGGATCTCAACGTGAGTCTATGGGCCTCTGTGTGAGTGTGGGTCTCTCTGTGGGTATATGGGCCTCTGTGTGAGGTTGGGTCTCTCTGTGAGTCTATGGGCCTCTCTGTGAGTCTATGGGCCTCTGTGTGAGTCTGGATCTCAACGTGAGTCTATGGGCCTCTGTGTGAGTGTGGGTCTCTCCGTGAGTCTATGGGCCTCTATGTGAGTGTGGGTCTCTCTGTGAGTCTATGGGCCTCTGTGTGAGTGTGGGTCTCTCTGTGGGTATATGGGCCTCTGTGTGAGGTTGGGTCTCTCTGTGAGTCTATGGGCCTCTCTGTGAGTCTATGGGCCTCTGTGTGAGTCTGGATCTCAACGTGAGTCTATGGGCCTCTGTGTGAGTGTGGGTCTCTCCGTGAGTCTATGGGCCTCTGTGTGAGTCTGGATCTCAACGTGAGTCTATGGGCCTCTGTGTGAGTATATGGGCCTCTGTGTGAGTGTAGATCTCTGTGGGTCTATGGGCCTCTGTGTGAGTCTGGATCTCAACGTGAGTCTATGGGCCTCTGTGTGAGTGTGGGTCTCTCTGTGGGTATATGGGCCTCTGTGTGAGGTTGGGTCTCTCTGTGAGTCTATGGGCCTCTCTGTGAGTCTATGGGCCTCTGTGTGAGTCTGGATCTCAACGTGAGTCTATGGGCCTCTGTGTGAGTGTGGGTCTCTCCGTGAGTCTATGGGCCTCTATGTGAGTGTGGGTCTCTCTGTGAGTCTATGGGTCTCTGTGTGAGTGTGGGTCTCTCTGTAAGTCTATGGGTCTCTGTGAGAAAGCACTGATGATGAAGCCATTTGCCAGCACATTCCACATACTCAAATGACTCCACCTGCACACTGTCATCCGCTTAACTTTGTATCATATTTTATGTGTGTATGTTATATCAAAAAATATGTGTGTGATGGTCATGGAGCATCTGAATGGGGTTTCAATCGCTTTTTAAATCTCACAAATTCTCATCATGGAGGAATGGTAATTCTGTCCAAATCGGGTGGAAATTCCAACAATCTGAGCATAAATGAGGAGGGGTTGCTGGTTTGCGTCTCCAGAGATTGGTTGGCTTGTACATATTCGAGGCTTTTAAATTGACTTCAGTAACCATCAAATTACATTAGCGGCAATAATCATAAATAGATCATCAACACGTTTGTTAACATTGTCTTAAAAAGAAAATGTGCATCATGGGTGACATTTTTGGCAGTGATACTTCATAGGGCATCACAATGTGCGGGGTCGTGGGGGTTATTTGACTTTACCACTGATTACTGTTGTGTTCCTTTAAATAGGTTTAACAGCTACAATTGTATTATTTGGTAATATTACACACTTGTTTGTTTTTCAAGATAAAGCATGTTTTTGGTCGAATTTGATTGTTAAAATAACAGTTTTTGTCGTGAAAACAGTTGTTTAATGCCAATCTCCAGCAAACGTTTTTTTGTATTTACCGTTTCCACGTTACTTCTTGAGTTGTAGGGGCAGATAGTACTGCATTTGTATAAAACCAACAGTTCTGGTTACGTTGAAACTCCGGTTTAAGTGCGTTTATTTTCAATTAAATGACACTTTCAATCGGCAATTTAATACAACTGCGCACCTGGTGATGATATCCTAAATAAAAGTTTCCTTTCATGTCCCAGGTCTCTTTCGCCTATGGCCCAGGTCACCACGGATTGATCCCGCATCCTCCTGCACCCCTCTAGCCATGAGTGCTCAGGGTCTCCTTCACATTTGTATCTGTGCAGGCACCTGCCATTGGGAATGTTCCCGTTCTTTTTGTTTTTTTCGGTAAAGTCACGTAGGTAAAAAATAAAATAAATGAAAAATGAAAACAACTCAATTAAATCACGACGTTTCAGGCGCAACACAAGAGATCTCTTAGACATCTCTTAGACATCTCTTAGACACACTTAAGCGGTTGTGCTTTCGCTACGTTGTCCCCACCTGAAGACGGATGTTTGTGTTCCGCCCGAAACGTCGTGATTTAATTTAGTTGTTTTCATTTTTAATTTATTAAATTTTTTACCGACGTGACTTTACCGAAAAAACCAAAGAGTATATGGATCCTTGCAGTCACGAAAACTTCAAATCTAGAATGTCCCCGTTATGAAATCGTCATCGTTTATCATATTGTTATTTCAGATGTACTAAAATCATTTAAAAAACATAATTATTTAAATGTTAACTTCATAGTAATTATTAAAATGTATTAAATATATATAAAGTAAAAAACGAAGAGGAATTTGAACCCTCGACTCCATTCTTGGCAGCCCCACGTGCTCCCCGCTCAGCAATGGTGGTGACGTCACAGGACGCCACGTGGTGTAGTGACTTTCTCTGGTGGTATCTGATTTGTGTAAAAGTCTGACAACTTTTTTTTAAACCGATTCATATTGAGCGTGACGTTTGAAGTAACGTCAATCTTTAAAAATTTGAACATTTTACTAAAAGTGTACGGCCGGCATTCGAACCTATGTCTCCTGCTTCAGAGGCAGCCTCGACACCACGAGGGCCTGGTGGAAGCCGCAAACCGTTCTGGTTTTGAAATCGTCGTTTTTATTATTTATCAATAAAATACCCACGTGAAACACGCACCCTTGGACGATTGTTCTCCGTGCATAAACAACGCCGAACGTAAATCTGTAGTTACTCGAGACTGCGGACTTGAACCCGGCAACACTAAAATTGTTCTTAACTAATTTTCACATTGGAGGGGCACTTTCGCCAAAAAGACATCATCAGCGTGAGGGCCGCCACACATTTGAAACCCATTGGGGGTTTTAATTCTAGATTTGAAGCTTTCGTGACTGCAAGGATTCATATTGTTAGGTTTTTTCGGTAAAGTCACGTAGGTAAAACATTAAAATTAATAAAAGTAAAATAAAATAAAAAATCACGACGTTTCGGAGGCGTGTGTTGCCTCCGAAACGTCGTGATTTTATTTTACTTTTATTAATTTTAATGTTTTACCTACGTGACTTTACCGAAAAAAAATCTAAGAACATTGGGGGTTTGGCAGCAGCCAGTTGGCCCGTGGGCCTTGCAATGAAGAACACTGTGCAAGTGTATGAAGTGTCTTTTACGTGCAGACACTTTCAAATGACTCCCACAGCGGCTTGCAACCGTTGGAAGTGCGTTAAAACTTTGACGACGCTTGGAGTTTGGAACAAAGCTGCTTCAAGGCAATAACTGGTACAGAGGTGCCTCTCGTTCCAAAAGTTATCAGCTGCCTTCCAAGAGTGGTTCGGTATGTATTTAAAGCTAGGATAGTGGACATTAAGGAATGTTACGTTTTGAATTAGAAAAGTTAGTGCGTGCGCTTGGGCAGGACACGTCGCCGATTTTTTTATTATTTTTTTACCAAAGAGAGTTTCATGAAGTAATTTCAGGTCACCTTGACCCCTGGATCTGGGCAGAGTTGGCATGCCAGTCATGGGCGTTGTTTGACCACACTTCACCGTGCCGGTCAGTGCAGGTTCAAAGGGGGAAGGACCCAGGACTGATTAGGATTTCTCTCCCCACTGTCATGAGGTGTGGCCAGGAATCGAACTCCGGGGTTCGTAGTGCAGCGTGCTGACTATTGCGCCATCAGATGACCCCCCTGTAACGATTTATAATAAAATAAACTACAAATTGTTACATCTTATGAAGTGTTTTATTCAACAATTGACAATACAAATGTGCACTTATTTTTTAAAATCTAATAATATTCGATATGCATGCTATAAGAGGTGCCATACATTTGTCATGCTCGTGTTTCTGTAAATAAACGACGATGCATAATAATTTCTCAAATTGCAAATACAAATCACCAATTATAATCTTACGTAGAAACCCTTAGTATGTAACCCAATCGACTACTCTTGGCACGCACACACACGCATGCTGTTATCGGCCAAAAATTTACGGAAGTTTTAAACAAGGCATTGTTAATACTTGTACTCCTTAGCAACTGCACGCATAGAGCGACATGACAATGTATGGCACACAAGGGCGCTAATGTAAATATTGGAATTTTGCATCACTTATTATTTTCCATGTCCATTATTGCCAACATCTGCAAAAAAATATTTAGTACGTTTTTTTTTAAGTAGCAAACTTTCAACACTCAACATGAACCATCCCAAAAGCAGACAACGATTGTATATTCACCCAAAGTTTTAACCACTTTTTTACGAGCAACCAGCATTTGGTTTTGTAAATTGCCTGCATATTAAGACTTTCAGCTACGGATTCTCCAACATTACCTTATTTTTGCTACTGCTGCAAAGCTATCTGGTCCTATTTAATAATGTAGCAGTCACGTTGCACCGCCGCTGAAAGCCTAAGCGCATAGTGGAGAGATGGAAAAGCCAGCATTTCATTAAAGACGCTTGAGAACTGAAACGTTTAAGATCAAAGGTGAAGGTGGAGCTCTGCAAGCTGCTTTCTAATCAAACAAGATTAGTGGATATACAACAATTGTAAAAGTTGCATCTGCACCGGCGTGTACGCGCGTACATCCAGCGGGCTCTGGGGGGGGGGGGGGTTCCCCATCTGCCTGTGTGCGTCTTGCGCAAGCACCACCACAGACGGTGGGAGAAAACATGTTTGGAAAGGGGGGGGAGTGCTGAAATAAATTTGTGGGGGTGGATTTTTTGTTTAAAGTATATACTACAAAATTATTGGTAAGTGAAATATGTGTGTATGTGAATATCAATCTCTGAAACAAAAGAGAACGCAAGGCGATGGACTTGACATCAGTGTTATGTTTGTGTATTTATGTTGAACTTCTTTCGCGCCGTACGTAGCCAACCGTGCTAATTGGAAGTACGGGGGGGGACAACAGCAGCCGTGACCTTGCGCCGCTCTCGCCGGCTCTAGCTCGAAGGAGTTTTCCTGCAGAGGCTGCGTTTGAATGATGCGAGCGAATAAACTGGCACAACGCGGTATGTGGGGTGAGGCGGGGCGGAGGGCCTAAGTCCTGGTTTAGCCGTAGCTACCCGCGGTACCCTTGGGCACCACCAACAACCACAATGGGGCCGCGCTCTCTCGGCGTTCGGCACGCGGTCGCTCTTAGCGGCTGTTCGCCATGTGCACGCGCACAAAGGAGTCGAGGCGCTGGATCCGTTCCATCAGCAGGTCGCTCTCCCGCTCGCAGTGGTCGAATAAGAAATCCAGCGGGGAAACGTCCCAGTCCAGCTCCTGCGGAAGAGGACGGCACATTTAGTCACCGTACGGGACGTGGCGCATGCACGTCGGTGGGTGGGTGGGCGCGTGGGTGGGTGGGCAGGTGCGTGGGTAGGTGCGTGCGTGTAAGTGGGGTTGGCTTGTGGGGCCAGGAACAAATACAGGCACGTCCAAAAAAATGAAAGCTCATTCCCAGTGTTATGTTCGTTTGATGACATCAAGCCCTTGGTAACAAGCCAAACCACTTGGACTCTTTTGGGGGCCTGACAAGTGGGGGACGACACACCTACATTCGTCGCGAGAACAGCCACTACCTCGACCATACCTCCTTGCAGATCACGAGGACGGGCTCCGTGTGGTCAGTTTGAACAGATTTGCTGGAGGAGAGGGCATCGCCGTCCACCTCCAGGGCTTGCTCACTTCCCATCCTCACGTCCGGCGCCACGCTCAGCTCCGCGATGGGCTCCGCGATGGCCTCCTCCGTGAAGGGCAGGCCGGGCAGGCTGGGCAGGCCGGGCTGGCTGTGCAGGCCGGGCAGGCTGGGTTGGCTCGGAACGGCGGCGGTGGCATCTGGGAGAGGTGGAACGACGGGCGTCGCATGCCCGCTGTTGCTCTCTACGCCATCCCACCTGGGCAGAGAGCGGCACAGCGTTGACAAGTGCCCCCAGGGTCAACTGACAAGAGACCAAGATACCCCGTATAGCCTTCACATACTGTTGGGGCAAGTGCTGTTAGCGAGCACCTATGAAGGTCGGCACTGTGGCACACGAGGGGGTGGGTGGCCAACACCACGCCCGGCCGCCTTTGGCTCCCTAGTGGCAATATTTACACACCGCACGAGATACTCATTTGAGGCTGAGTCGACCTAGGGGAGGCCCAGGACCAGTTCAGGATGACGACAATGACGATGATAATGACGATGATAATGACGACGATGATGACGATGCGGGATGCACAGAGTATTGGACCGTCTGGCCCTAAACAACAAGTCCCTCTGCTTTTGACAATCGGCGTGTGCGTAGTTAAAGCACGAACATATTATATGAGGTGGGAGGGGGAATAAACAACAAACCCTGTGGCCAGTTTGCTCTTTTCCAGCTCACGCTCAGACTCCAGAAACTCCACCAGAAACTTCATCTCGTGGATCTGAGGAGCAGAAACTCGTGTTACATTTGCCTAAGTAAAGCGACTCCTCTGCTTACGAACATTCGACTTACGAACATTTAGAGATACGAACAAACCTGTCCGTATGCCCAGCTGCCTGTTCAGACCGAGAGTCGTAAGTTCAACCGTCACGCAACAGATGGCGGTGGTGGCATCTACATCTGCAGAACGTGAAGAACCAGTGGCATCTACATCTACAGGAGATTATACAACTTTTAAAGCCATTCCCCGTGTTTACGATATATGTTTGGAGTAAAGTTGGACTTACGAACAAATCGACTTACGAACAGATCTCTGGAACCGAACTCATTCGTAGTTAGAGGAGTCCCTATAAATTCTAATCTCTTAAGTTCGGAATTATTCAGTGTATAATTTTTTTTTACATTTATAAAATAAAATGCATTGCATGCATACGAGAGTGTTCTTGCCTATGTTATTAAATTATTTTGTATTATAGTCTATCTTATTCCTGATAGACCCTGATTATCCAAAGTGTTGACTTTCCCTATCTTTTAGCAAAATTACTGGCACGAGGTTCAACTGAGTTCTCCTTAACATCAATTGTGATGAATAGCAAAGGGAATGAATCATTATATCGACTGCATGTCAGGAAGTCCACATACCCACTTTGCATTACTATTTTGCAGAGTGATGCTACCCGCACAGCCATATATTTAATCAGTCATCGCCCATTTGAATCCGTGGCCTTTCAGTGGTAGTACATCGCTGTGTTCGGCATGCTGATGAATCCCAATCACGGCAAAACTAATTTACGTCTCCAATAACACAAACTGGCTGCCTTTTGAAAGGACTGTCAGCCACAGCATTGAACTGTATCAGTGAGTAAAAAAGCCATGCTGATATCATTTACAAAATACCAGATTACAGCTGCGCACTGACACGTCACAGTAACAACAATGTAATATAATCCCTAATTTCAATTGTGACATTGCATCCGTCACGTTCGAGCGTTGTCTGACCTCATACTTCAGCTGCGAGATCTCCGTCGTCAGTTGATGATTTGTCATCTTCTCCTCGCCGAGTTTCGACCTCATCCCCTCCATCTGGAGCAAGAAGCCGGACACACCAAAAGAACCGTGGGTTCACATTCACACACGTGGACTCTCTCCTACCAGCACGACCAAGCCACCGCACATCAGGGCTAGTGTCCTCTCGCCCTGATGTCATGAAGGTGGTCAAGATGGAGAGTATATTCCATTGGCTGTGTGGTGGCAAGGCCCCTAAGATCTCCCGTGGGGTCAGTGGATGAAACAAGCCTCTATTCGCGAACGACTAATGCCCACCTTTCACCGCACGCAATTTTACTTTTAATGCCTACCAGACGTTCTGGTTTGGCCACCACGATAGCCCTGTTTATTTAACCGCCTGTCCCAGTTGCCACAAAGCATCTTTTAGAATCAGGATTTTGTCCTGGTTTAACATTTTCTGGCCTCGTGCTCAACTCACGTTATGGGCAAAGGTGGGGTGTGGCGGGGGGGGCGCTATCCAAGCAGTGGGTGGGGTTGGCAGAAGAGTGGGTGGGGTCTTATGAGCAGCAGCGGATGGGGGCCACCTTCGGGAAGTTGGGCGGGGCTAGTAGCGATTTTGTGGGCGTGGTTATGTAAAAGTGGGCGGGGATGACATCTCGTCGCGCGCTCTCGGTTGGGCCTCCCAGCAATTCGGTAGCTTTTATTGATTTGCACGCTGCTCGTGGCCTACCTGGGCCACCAGGTCTCGGATCTTCTTTTGGTGCGAGGACAGCATGTCGTTGAGAAGGTTGATTCGCTTCTCCAGGAGAGCTCTGTCCCAGCCAGGTCCTCTGCAATTCAATTCATGTTAGCCGCAGAGGGCCCTTTCCCCGTTGACGATGGTGCGTTTGAATCGTAACTACTTTGTGTAAGGGACACCGATGAGGCGCTCTCCACAAGTGATAAACAAAGTGACCGGAGGGCCGAAGGATGAGTTACGAGCGCGGGATACACGCGCCAGGTCGTGGGGTCGGGCCGGCAGCACGCAAGGTCAGGAGCCCTGATTGGCCACTCGATGCTCAGTTCAAAAACGTTGACCTTTGTAGCACTGAAATCGTCACACTTAAATGTGAATATTGGTAGGTACTGAACAGTAAGTATAGCTGATGAGTAACAGTAGCCCGAATTATTATTTGCGCAGGAATTGTGGTGTTTATTTGACGAGTCGTTACAATATTTACCTTATAACTCCCTCTGAGTTTATTTGAGTGACAGTCTGCAGGTCTGTTTCCAGAGCTTCACACTCCTTGGCCGATTCCCTCAGCTCCTGAGAATGAAAAAAAGAATCCAAAGAAGTCCAACACCAGTCTGACACCGCCAGCCGTCAGCCCATCCCATCCGATCCAAGCTCAAGTTCATTGGGAGCTTGGACCATTCCTACTGACTAGTGTGAAATGTGTTTTCGGTGGTTGTGTACACAGCATGAGGTGCGCCTTGATACAAACTCGCAGCAGTAATTAAACCTCTGTTCTGTTTAGTTTTCTTTTTTACAACTTAGCTTTGCAAACTAGGCTTGCGGTTTGGGGATATCAAGCTGCGGGACATCTGCAGTTGTTGTCTAATGGCTGGTCTTTTAATGACCATAAGAGCATAACATTGTCACCACCACCTCAGGCTCATTCGTGGAGATTGGCTCCAACCAATTCTCAACGTTCTTTAAACATGACTTGGAGGGATGGAATTATGTTTTTTAATAACGAACTTTTTTACGAACTAAGTATTTGTTTTATAACTTGTTTTGAAACTGAATGTCCAAAATCGAGAGAGTGGAAGGTTCACACTGGCAGAGCTCGACTGACAAGGCCAAGGGAACGAGTCGACCCATTGTCTCAGTCCACCATGAGCTCTGCTGGCAGAGTCCGGCTCCGAGAGATTTGACTTCAGGCTGTGTTTGAACGTGAGCTGGTAAATATAGATTTGAGGTGGCCAATCCCTGTTTGCCCCGACACCATCGTGGCCGATGGCAATTGATGGGTAATGTGCGTTGAGGTACACGGTTAAAATGTAAAATATATATATGATGATGATGATTGACGAGGCTAATGATGATGATGATAATGTACGTGGAACTTCTTTCGTGCTGTACGTAGCTAACCGTGCTAATTGGAGGTGCTGAAAATTATCACGAGGCTAAATTCACGTAGTTAAAAAATGAAATAAAAATAAATGAAAAAACAACTAAATAAAATCACGACTTTCGGAGGCAACACAAGCTTCTGTCTTCAGGTGGAACCGTCACAGCAAAATTACTGCATCAATTATTTTGCTGTGACGGTTCCACCTGAAGACGGAAGCTTGTGTTGCCTCCGAAACAATTAGTTGTTTTTTCATTTATTTTATTTTATTTTTTACCTACATGACTTTACCGAAAAAACCAACGAGTATGAATCCTTGCAGTCAGAAAAACTTCAAATCTAGAATCATGAGGCTGATAATGAATTTGAGGATGATCTACGACTACGACGATGATGATGATGAAGAGGACGATGTTGACGATGATGGCAAGCCGCACCCCGCTGATCTCCAGGATCTCGCTGCTCATCCTCTGAGCCTCGGCCTGCGCTGCGTCAAGCCTGTTCCGCATGTCGCTGCCGCGCTCCTTGGTGGTTTCGATCTCCTTTTCGATTCCGATCACCTCCACCTGAACAACACGAGCACCGGTTCCATGAGAATTCTGCAATTATAGTGAAAAACAACAACAACACAAGTGCACCTGTCAGGTTTGAGTGACAGCCTCGGTTGACCGATGCATTGAGATACGGCTGAAAATGCTGCAGGGTTTGAGTCACTCAACTCTAATATGTATGTGTGTTGAACTTCTTTCGCACCGTACGTGGCCAACTATGCTCATCGGAGGTGCAGGGGAAGGACAACAAACTAAACACATAGATAACAAACTGTGCTGTCAGTGTCACGGCCCATTTTCAAAATGTGAAATTAAATATTCAGATATAGATAATCTTGGAAAATACACATTGCATATCAATGAATGATCACAGTTTTTTTAAACACTTGTTATGGACAAACACTTTATCTTCCATGTTCCCGTTGTTTTTCAATGTGCTGAATAAGGCCTATCACCTAAATTGTTGGCTTGCTACGCATGCTTCAGTTGTACAGCAGTGTGAATCACAATGTATTTTGAGACTCTGCTTCTTTGACCGTTTGGCTGGGGCAGAGTGCGTCAGTCACAAATCAGATGGTCACGGACTAAAATCCCAATTGAGGGTTAACTTGACTCTGTTACCCACACTATCCGAACAATCCGAACCCCGAGCGGTTCGGCCTAGCTTGTCTGTATGTGTGTTGAACTTATTTTGTGCTAATCGGAGGTGCGGGCTAGCTGCAAGGCAGTCTCACCTTGATCTGCTGCAGCCGGGCCAAGGCTTGGTCGTAGCTCCTCTGCAGGCACTCACACTCCAGCCTCTGGGCGACGCTGCTCCGCGAGGCGGTCATCAGCGCAGCCTGCACGGCAACCACCGACGGCGCGTCGACACCGCATCGACACCGCATGAATACCACATCGACACCACATCAACACCACATCGACACCACATGAATACCGCATCAACACCACATCGACACCACATCGACACCACATGAATACCGCATCAACACCACATCGACACCACATCGACACCACATGAATACCGCATCGACACCACATCGACACCACATGAATACCACATCGACACCACATCGACACCACATCGACACCACATGAATACCACATCGACACCACATCGACACCACATCGACACCACATGAATACCACATCGACACCACATCGACACCACATCGACACCACATGAATACCACATCGACACCACATGAATACCACATCGACACCACATGAATACCACATCGACACCACATCGACACCACATCGACACCACATGAATACCACATCGACACCACATCGACACCACATCAACACCACATGAATACCACATCGACACCACATCGACACCACATCAACACCACATCAACACCACATCGACACCACATGAATACCACATCGACACCACATCGACACCACATCAACACCACATGAATACCACATCGACACCACATCGACACCACATCAACACCACATGAATACCACATCGACACCACATCGACACCACATGAATACCACATCGACACCACATCGACACCACATCAACACCACATGAATACCACATCGACACCACATCGACACCACATCAACACCACATGAATACCACATCGACACCACATCGACACCACATCAACACCACATGAATACCACATCGACACCACATCGACACCACATCAACACCACATGAATACCACATCGACACCACATCGACACCACATCAACACCACATGAATACCACATCGACACCACATCGACACCACATCAACACCACATGAATACCACATCGACACCACATCGACACCACATCAACACCACATGAATACCACATCGACACCACATCGACACCGCATCAACACCGCATGAATACCACATCGACACCGCATCAACACCGCATGAATACCGCATTGACACTGCATCAACACCGCATGAATACCACATCGACACCACATCGACACCGCATCAACACCACATGAATACCACATCGACACCACATCGACACCGCATCAACACCACATGAATACCACATCGACACCGCATCAACACCGCATGAATACCGCATTGACACTGCATCAACACCGCATGAATACCGCATCAACACCGCATGAATACCACATCGACACCACATAGACACCACATCAACACCACATGAATACCGCATCGACACCGCATCAATACTACGTCGACACCGCATAAAGACCGCATGAACACCGACTCCACGGCCGTTTCCCCAGCATCGCCCCCCCCCCCTCCGGCCGTGCTACCAGCGTCGCGTCGTCGGGCTGCGGCGTCGAGCTGGCCACGTGCGGCGTCACGGGCAGGGGGGCCCGGCGTCGGTGACCCCACTCGCGCTCGACCCTCGTGGGGCACGACGAGGCTGCCGTTGTGAGGGAGCCTCCATCGGTGCCTCTGGGGAGCTTCTTCAGCTACGGGGGCTGCGCGTGGACGGCTCGTAGCTGGAGGGAGGCGTCGCTCATCTGGCCACGGGCCGCGGCTACCGTCGCCGGGCAGCCGAGTTGCAACGCCGCGGCCCTTCATATGAAGCGCGGCCCTTCATATTCAGAGACTGGCCCGTGGAATTGGATACCAAAGAACTACCCCTGAGATCCCTTTCTAGTGACCCTCATGTGAATGCGAGCAGTCAAACATTGCACACTACACACAGTCACTTGATGGCCATAGCCATCGCTTATCCAATCCAATGGGCACATTACCAATTGAAATGGGATGTATTCAATTAAAGCGTTGCAAACCCCCACTCTATCTGATCCTGAGCTCCACGCTATACTCCCCATGTCTTAAATCCACCGTGAGCCTGAATTCCAGTCCACGTGACCCCAGGACAACCTTAGCGCGCCCCACGTCAGGTGACAGGTACCTGTGCGTGCAGGTAGGACTCCAGCAGCTTGGCAATGGAGTGCGTGTAGTGCTCTATCAGCTCCGTGCCAAGCTGCGGCAAGGGCACGCCCGTGATGGCTTCCTTTCATCCGGGACAGACGAAACACAGCGCGTGTGCGCGTGAGGCTTCGGCAAAGAGAGCGACGGGCGGCAGTGGCCGGCAACGCAGAGGAGTTCGCGACGGCGTGGCCGTTGCTCGTTACCTTTCCGCTGGCCATGCCCGCAGCGTTCTGGCGAGTGGCTTTCAAGTGACGCTTTATCGTTTTGCTCAGGTTCTCCAAGTAACTTTTAACCTGATGAGGATACCACGAATGCCCACACACACACACACCAGAGGCTGAGGTTGTTGTTGGGTTTTTTTTCTTTCAAAAACACTTCACAAGTCAAGACACAAAACTAATTTGTCTACTAGCAGTGCGAGAGGTGGGAATTGGAATAAGGTGAAAGGTGAAGTTTAAGGAGCGAGCTACCTCCGAACATGTTTCTTTCTCCTCCACGATCAGCTCTCCCAGTTCACAGTCTCCTCCACTTGCCTCGACCAACCTACGGGGTTCAGAAGTCATCGGAACGTTCAGCGTCAGTCATTGCGAAATGATGTTAATCTCTGCACTGATATGGTCGTATTATTACTTTTTTACTCCGTTCATTTTGGTGCGATTGCCTAAGAATTTTTTGTTTACTGGTAGTAGGGTTTTCATTCGCTTGGTAGTGACTGTATATGGGATTTAGTGCTTTAATATAATTAATGTACAGCGTTGTGTGATGCTATCTTCTTTTTCTTTCGTATTGCATGAAAGCAACAGTTTGTATCGATGATGTCCTAGTTGAATGTTAAGGTCCTTCAACCAATCCAAGGCGGCAGTAGACGCTGAGTGGATTCCAGCAATGCCGCCAAGGTGTGAATGGGTGGCGCACTCATCGGTGATGCATTGGATGGTTTGGGCTTTACCACAGTCGTAGGCTGGTGAGTCTTGAATTGTACATTCATGGAACAACGTGTACGCACATCCACAGTGTGGACTACAGCCGTCAAGAGAGAGATCATCATCATGGCTTGGCTTCGCGAACGAAGATCTAGGAAGGACATCCACGTCTTCTGCAGGCACGCTGGTGGCTGAAGAGGCCTATGCGGGACAAGCAGGTCCTGCCACAACAGCTGCAAGTATAGGTCTCATCTGGGATGGGTGCTGAGGGATCATGGTTCTTCCTCCTTCTCCTTCTGTCCTCCATACGGGCCCTGCGGGTATCTTCGAAGAAGGAGGTGGCCTGGTGGACTGTGTGCCGCCAGGAGTTGCGATCAGCTAAGAGAGATAATCACGGCACATCCACGGTCGGGTCCTCAACGATGTTTTTGTTTGCCACGATTGTAGCCGCCCACCCTTCAGACCAGGGGTGAGGAACGCGGGCCGTATGAGGCCCGCGAAATCATTTAATGTGGCCCTGCCAAGGCAACCGCAGGCGGGACTCGAAATTCAATAAATCTAGTAGCAAACCTGGAAAAGCAGTTGCGAGTAGCAAACATCATCAATACCAGCTAACATCACGCGCCTTACCAAAGAGAAGCAGTTCCAGCCATCACACTAGGGGTAGTTAATTAAATGTTTGGCCAAATATAACGGGCTAATTTTAAAGTTGATAATTTTGTATGGCCCGCGAATGATGTTATAAATATCCAAATGGCCCTTGGCAGACAAAAAGGTTCCCCACCCCTGCTTCAGACATGTGCCGGTGGCTTTATTGTCGGCTGCCAGAGCCGAGGCGCTTATCCAGAGAGGCTTCCTGAATGTAAGCCTCGGGCGCGTGGGGTGCCATTAGCACGACCGACGCCGCTGCACGTGTATCAAACGCCTTTACCCAGGCTGCTGCAGGCCCACACCGGTGCCCTCCTCTAGTCCCTGGCCCAGCGACGGGATGTGTCTGTCCAGAGTGAGGACGAGCTCCTCCAAGCAGCCAACCACCTTCCACAGCCTCGCACACTCCTCCTGTCCACACGGAGGTCGCACAGAATTAGGTTGCCCTCCGTGCAAAATCAGTTAAACAAAAAAGGTGAATGTGCAGCCCTGCAATTGCTTCCTAATGCCACTGCTGGTAGAAAGGCCCTCCACTACCGGGGGGTACTGTACCCCATCCCGTGTTGGTAATAAGGGGTTGTCTTACCGGCTAGGAGATGGTAACTACCTCGCCTGGTATACAGGAGGTCGTGGGTTTCGATCCCCGTGGATTTTTCTCCGGGTCTTCCAGTTTTTTCCCTCCCATTTAGAATCAACGTCACGCGTTTAGACTATTTGTCTGCTGTAGATTTCCACACGACAAGCAACTTTGTTGACCGATCATTTGTGGCCAGGTCGTTTCTGCAAATGAGCTACACAGCTCAGCGGGTCTTACCTGGTAAAATAAAAAACATAGTTCAATAGTTCAAATCGTAGTTCCCTTTACCAAGCTGGTCAGGTCAGATTGGTGATGGGATGGATGCAGAGCTTGAGTCGTGTTAGCGATGACGGGGAATTGAAACGAGGTGACAGGGTTCAGAGTGGAGTGCGCTGGCCATTTCACTAGAGCACCTCCCCCACGTATTTGTATTGGACATCTAAATCTATGCTTGCATCGCGGTGACACATTTATCATGTTAATCGTAAATTTAAAGACAAAAATATTGCATTTATTTGGAAACGCATTCTACATACCTCATCTGGAAAGTGTAAGGCTTGTCCAACTAATCTATTTCCTCCGTGTTCTTCCACAGAACTCACGTTCCTCAGATCCATCACTTCGCTCGGTCCACGTTGCACTTGCCAACTCGTGCGATCCTTGAACCTCCCAGCATCCTCAATCTCCAAATCAACTTCCGATCTCAAGTCTCTATTTTGTCTTCTCACATCCTCTTGCATCTCTAACTCAACTTGCATTCTGGACATTCCAAAGCTTTTCAATGCACCGCTGTCCCGTTGGTCTGCGCTCAACTTGTGAAACATTTGTAAATGCATATCTTCTGCGTCTCTCCTGAACTCACTCTCTTCCATACATGACACGTACGTTTGCCTTTCACACTTCCCTGAACGTGGCGTTTTCAGCAGCAGTCTGTCGGCTGCGTCCGAATAAACTGTGGAAACGCTTGACTTTAATTCGCCACCTTTTAGCGATTTTCCCATTTGCGTTGACTCGTCCGTAAAAGCTGAACTCATCGAAGCGGCTACATCACCGAGCCACATCGGCTGCGACCGGTGCAGCGCGTGGCTACAATCCGGCCCCGCACTCTCAGCCTCGTTCACAGCGACTGCGGCCTCCGTTTGGAAGT
Source organism: Lethenteron reissneri (assembly GCF_015708825.2). Lineage (NCBI taxonomy): Eukaryota > Metazoa > Chordata > Hyperoartia > Petromyzontiformes > Petromyzontidae > Lethenteron > Lethenteron reissneri. The sequence goes on from NC_083796.1 coordinate 13,149,011, forward strand.
CTGCTCGGTCTCGCGACGACGCTTTGCTCGCAGTCAACTGAGCCTCAGCACGATATTCTCGTGACACCGATAACCGACCGCGTTGCTCTTTTACGACTTGAGCCGCCAGCCTTGGCGACGGCTCGGAGCTGGCCCCTGCATCCCGCTGCGGCCCTCTCTCCGTTTGCTGTCTCGCGCTCCGCTGATGTTCCGCGTGACCTTGCTTCGTCCGGGCGCCTGCTTCCGCTTTTCCCGACTCAAATATTTTGGGAGACAGGCCGCGTTCACGAGGCACCTTCAATTGCTCCTTAGTGCCATGCTGCAAATATTCTCGGCCACATTGTGGTGCCTTTTTTGTGGATGTTTGAATTGTTTTAACCGTTGCTTCATCCGATCCCTGTATCAGGAGCAGTCCCCCTTTCCACGTCAGTCGCTCTGCTCCACTCTGCTCCCAACGCTCCGTCGCGCTGTCTTCGGCAAGGAAATCATCGGCAGACAGATACGGCTCATCGTCGTGGGAGTCCATGCTCTCTCTGGCTTCTTCGATATCGTTGCCGGAGTTTCCCTTTGTGTACCACTGGCACGGCTGTCTGCCTAATGCTCGCGGCAGTCTTTGCTTGTTTCCATTTCGCCCATCCTGCAAAACAATTCGCCTCATTAAAACTAAATACAGGTGCAGCCCTATCGTTGCTTGGTCACACAACTGCTGAAGGACCTAAACTAGTGGGAGCTTTTCCACGCTGACTTGATGCCTAGGAAGAGGTGGGAGCGCTCAATCTTTGTCTGACCACACACGACCTACCCATCGACTGTCACGAAAACCATCTCCACGGCTTCGTGGACAGAGGTGAGGACATTTAGAAAACCTAACCCCCCACCGTGTCAACTGCCGTGCCGAGAGATCGAACCGGTGATATGTGGGTTGCAAGTCCAGTGTGCTCACCATCACACCATGGTAGCATCTCTACCTTTTTGAAAGTTTGTGTCTTACTACCGTACATCCATATTCTGTCAAAAGGTAGCTCAACAATTGTGTATCGACATTGCGGTTTGCCTTGACAGCAGAGGAGTGATTTAGACTCTGAGATTAGAATAATTTTCTAACTATTTAATGAAGGAATATACTGTAATGCTATAAAATTGAGTTTGGAAAAAGCAGTGGTGCAGTGGTTATTGGACTGCACTATGAACCCGGTAACCTGAGTTCGATACCTGGCCACAGCTAACCAGCAGTGAGTGACATCGCGAACTTATCCTTCACCAGCCAGCACTGACCAGCAGCGTGGTGAAGTATGGTCAAACGACCCCCACGACCGACCCGGAGAGGGGAGGCCTTCATCCAGCAGTGCATTAATGACCGCAAAATCTATTTATTAAATCCTCAAATAACATTAAAATAATTTTTTTACGTTCCTCCCAAATTTATATTAATCCTGCCACAGCTCATACACACACACATATATTCACATTGTCAGAAGTATCTCACGCTTAATGAACTACATCAAGTGTTTGTTGTTACTCAACTTGTCGAGGACTCACCACATGCGAGAAACGAGCCTCCTGGACACCACTACTGCCCACAAGCGCCTCCTCTCCCCTCCCGCGAGCAACCCCCGGTACGGTCTGCGTCGCGACAGACGCAGACGGCCTTTCGTCCGTGCACTCCTCGTTATCCGAAGACTCGCTCTTCGTGCCGTACGCATCTAGCTCGGGGTAAGTCTGCGTGGATGCAGACAAGCTTGTTCTGCTGCCACGCACATCGCCGGGATGCCTCTGGATCGCTGCTGTTGCTGCTGATGATGATGTCGATTTTGATGGAGCGCTATTGCCTAGGGTCCTCCTTAGTTTGGTTCTACCTTCGTGTTCATCCTTATGTCTCCCCTTCAAAATAGAATGACGTTGAAATGAATTAACTGCCGTTTTATATCTCGCCGCAGAGTTTACGGGTGACGTTTCAAAAATAAAATGTATCCACATTGCGTTAACGATGAATAGGGAAAAAATGCTTCTGTGTGTAATATTAACTAACCAATGGATTAAAAGGTTAGGAATAGGCTGTTTATGAATCGTAATTAATCTGTTCGTGTTTATTAGTGTATAATCGGTGTTTATTTTACGTACAAAGCACACGGATTCTTTGTGTTTCGCTCTTATGTTGCGGTACATTACTAGATTATAATTATTAGTAGTATTAGTATTATCACCTCTCGTTTTTGAATTCCTCTGTGCAGTGCCTCAAGACACTTTGTATTGATAAAGTTATATATAAAGTCAAATAATTATCATAACTTTTACTGTTTCGTTACTGAAACACCATGCTTGGTTATTTAACAGCCAGTAAATAAAATATTTAATCCTATGCTGGTATTTGTCATCTATATTTTGTATTTTTAGATATTACTGCTATAGATGTGTGTGTTGAATTTGTGAAGATACTGTTGCTTCTTCGGATATGCTGTGATATTAGCAGCTGTATGTGTGCGTCAGTGTAAATATACTATTCTCTTGTCATCGTTTTAGAGTTCGTATATACACACACATCATGTACCGCACTAAATTATTTTACCTTATCGTGTTTTGTTACCGTTGAAGCGTTATCTACGTGACAAAAAAATACAAAATGATTTTAAACGATGCGGAGGGGGAACAGGCAAAGGCAGTTTGCATTTTAGCTAAAAAAAATCCCTTTATCTGGAACAGATAAAAACATAATTTTAAGCCAAAATATCAACCGCATTGCAACGTGTCTCCCCCGCATCGCTTCAATCCGTGTGCGCTTTTGCCGGTCTCAACCTCACCTGTTTGTTTCTAGAGCGGTTTGGTCTTTTTATAACAACGTTCACGATGGTCGTTTGGGGAACGTGATGCGATGGGAGTGTCGGCTGCACGGCCGCTGCTCCAGCGGAGCCCGCGCAGCCGTGCCCCGAGACGCAGCCTCCACCGTGCTCGTCCGTCGGTGGCCGTGCCCGCGCTTGGCTCCCCTCCGATGGGGGACGCGTCTCGACGGATGAAAACCCTGCGGTGGCGCCTTCTGTAAAGCGGTGCTCCTTGGAGCCCGAGTCGCTGTCCGAGCCGTCTGGCGCATACAAGGATCCCCTCTTGTACTTCACCGGTCCGATAATTATCGTCGATGGCAGTCTGCCCGGGTGTTCCGCGTCGATGTCGGATCCTTGATGGCCGGTTTTGGGCTGCGCCGCTCGAAGGCTCCCCGACACGTCTGGCTCGCGGCCTCTCGTGTCCGTGGCCATCGGGCCCCAAGGTCGTGGCTCCGGCTCCGCTTCGCCGTGTGGCGGAGGTGAGCCCTCTCGTCCCGGGAGGTCCGCTCGCTTCGCGCCGGACCCCGGTTCGGGTCGCGTCTCCAGCCACTCGCCACCCCCACGATGCATCTGCTCGGCATGCGGAGGAGGACCGCGCTGCGTCATGAGTTCGTGTTGTCCTTGTTGTTGTTGTTGTTCTTGTTGTTTTTGTCGCCGTTGTCCTTGTTGTTCTTGTTGTCCTTGTTGTCGCTGTTGTCCTTGCTGTCGTTCTTGTTCTTGCTGTGTGTGGTATTCTTGTTGTCGCTGTTGTTCCTGTTGCCCTTGTTGTCGTTGTTGTTCTTGTTGCCGTTCTTGTTCTTGTTGTCGCTGTTGTTCTTGTTGTCGCCGTTGTTCTTGTTGTGCTTGTTGTTGTTCTTGTTGCCGTTGTCGTTCTTGTTGTTCTTGTTGTCGTTGTTGTTCTTGTTGCCCTTGTTGTCGTTGTTGTTCTTGTTGTCGCTGTTGTTCTTGTTGTCGCCGTTGTTCTTGTTGTTGTTGTTCTTGTTGTCGTTGTTGCCGTTGTTGTTCTTGTTGCCGTTCTTGTTCTTGCTGTCGTTGTTGTTCTTGTTGCCGTTGTTGTTCCTGTTGCCCTTGTTGCCGTTGTTGTTCTTGTTGTCGCTGTTGTTCTTGTTGTTCTTGTCGTTGTTGTTCTTGTTGCCGTTGTCGTTCTTGTTGTTCTTGTTGTCGCTGTTGTTCTTGTTGTCGCCGTTGTTCTTGTTGTCGTTGTTGTTCTTGTTGTCGCTGTTGTTCTTGTTGTCGTTGTTGTTCTTGTTGTCGTTGTTGTTCTTGTTGTCGCTGTTGTTCTTGTTGTCGTTGTTGTTCTTGTTGTCGTTGTTGTTCTTGTTGCCGTTGTTGTTCTTGTTGCCGTTGTTGTTCTTGTTGCCGTTGTTGTTCTTGTTGTTGTTCTTGTTGTCGTTGTTGTCTTTGTTGTTCTTGTTGTTGTTGTTCTTGTTGTCGTTGTTGTTGTTCTTGTTGTCGTTGTTGTTCTTGTCGTAATTGCGGGTGCAGTGGCTGAATCAGAGCCTCGTCTCTTCTCGGTGTATATTCCGCAGGCCTTGCGTCTCTCTCGCCCTTGGTGTCATAGTACGGCATCTGCGGTGACTCAGCCACTGCCTGAGGCATCAGGGATCTCCCTTCATCGTCGTCGTCTTCCCCTCTCTCTCTCAACGCCCTCGGCTCATTTGAAGTCGCCGGTGGACGCTTCTTCTCAGGCAACTCGTAAGCCCCGGGTGGAACTGCACGGCTATATGTCACGTCTTTGCCACTCTGACCATTTTTCCTCGATGGCTCGCGTTGCATTTCATCTTTTCTTTCGGGTTCACGACTTTTCCAGCCAGGGTCCATCCGTCGCTTTTCCCCCGGCCGAGCCTTGAAGGGAGAACAACACGCGTGGCCGATGTGAAACCTTCCCGTGGAATTTGGAAGGGGAACGCGTGAACGAGTTGCTGTGACTGGCTTGAGAATTGTGTTCCTCTATAGCAGGTGACCTGTACGCTGTATGATCAGACTCAGAATCTTTATTTAGACTCCAGGAGGAATCCGATGAGCTATGAAGCTCTTTCGCACAGATGTCCAGTATGGGCGGATCAGCGAGTTAGAACAGCAAACGATGCAAACACACACGACAGGGGTGCCAAATAGAGAAAAAGGTAAGTAAGTCACGAAATATAAATAAATAGATAATTTTTTTTTATATAAGTCCGATTTAAATTGCGATTTAAAGCTTTCGTGACTGTAGGGATTCATATTCTTGGTTATTTCGGTAAAGTCACGTAGAAGGGAAATAATAAAGTAATATTAAAAATTTACATATAGAAATAATAAAATAACCCATAATAAAAAAAAAAATCATGTTTTAGATTTTATTCTTTTATTATTTCCCTTCTACGTACTTTACCGAAAGAACCAATAATATAAGTCCGATTTATCAAGCTTTGGAAAGACAGCAAAAGCAAGAACAAAACAGCCCCAGACCACACCAAGACAACACCACACAGCACATCAACATTGAACTATCGACACTACGCAGGTGAGGATCGAAGTTGCAAATCACATTTTGCAAATGTGGCTGCATCCGGCACTATCCTCCTGCTTCAGGACACTGAGGGCTATTGCAGCCCGTGCTGAGTGACCGCTTCTTCTAACCCACACCGCGTTCCGCACACCAAACTTTGCGCGTCCAAATACTTTATCGCTCTCATTCATTCCATGCACTGCTCAGCTTTTTTCCTGAGTTCTCACGACCTTTCTCAATCTAAGAAACATTTTGTCTCTTGACTCTTTATACCAGTGCTGTTTGTTGCTGGTCGCTTGCCATGTTGCACCTTTGGGCCATGTGCTCAGCACCCGTTATTTAGATTATATTCCCACAATGCCCTCACTCCAGCACACCACTTGTCACCTCAAGATTTTTGTTTACAGATTGCAAGAGTCGCATGGCACATTCATGCACGCAGGAGCCATAATCCGTGCCCTTTGCCGCGGATAAAATGAGTGAATTTATTAGATGGTCGGATGAAAGCTCCTCATTTCCATGAATTTCCTCATGCCAGGATGTCCCTAATGTCCTGCCAGATCGTGCAGATGTAACGTCCTTACCCAGTGCCCCGACTGGACATCTGTGAAAAAGAGCTTTATAGCTTATCGGATTCCTCCTCCAGTATAAATACATATTCTGAATCTGATGTACAAGGTGCTTTTAAAAAATGTTAACACTTATATGGGACTATCGTTTTTAATTGGAAAAGAACGGATAAAACACTGTAACATGATAACACTGTAACATGATAAAACACTGTAACATGATAACAAACGTATGTTAGTAGCTTCAAAACGTGAAAGAGTCTCTACTTGTTCGCCATCATTGTCCACACGTGCCTGGAATTTTTCCCAGGTGGTCTCCAGAGCCCGGAGGCACATTTCCCGTGCTATTGCTGCAAATTCTCGTAAGTGTCAACATTTTTTTTAAGCACCCCCTGCATGTACGTTGAACTTCTCTCGCACCGTACGCAGCCAACCGCGCTGATCGGAGCCGCGACGGCGGGCGAATGTGGGTCGGTGTGCGAGCACCTCGGCGTCCGTGACGACGTCGACGGAGGAGCGGTCCCGTGGGGGCCGCCGGTTCTCGTCTCCGGCAACGGCGGCGAAGGGCGCTGGTACCTCGTCCAGGGACTGCACGCGGGGCGACCGCCACTCGTCGTGCCCGGAGTCGCTCTCCGAGAGCGTCACCAAGCCCGCCGGCACGGCAGGGGAGCCAGCGCCTCCAGGTCCTCCACCCTCCACTGGAACACACAAAGACAAAGATCCCCCACCCCTCCGTGTAGCCTTTAACAGACCGTTGGGGCAAGTGCTGTTAGCGAGAATTTATGATGGCCGGCACGGCACACGAGGGGGTGGGTGGCCAGCACCACGCCCGGCCGACTTTGTCTCCCCGGTGGCGATGACGGATGCACGTACCAGCACGCACAAAAAAAAGGCAAAGATCCCCGCCCCCCGTGTAGTCTTAACAGTGCTGTTAGCATAGTCACAAAATACATGCATGCAATGAAAACTCATTCTAAATTGAAAACTAATTTCTTTAGAACTGCTTGTTGTGTTAGTGTTGATGTCCTTCCCACGCACCTCAGATTAGTACGGTTGGCTACGTACGGTGCGCAAAAGATGTTCAACATACATACATGCATACTCAGAAATACACAAACAATATTACACACATCAATTTCCTTATGAATGTATGGGAGTTTTTTCAGAGTTCCTGCAAAAAAATACTCAAGATAGACAATGGCCAACAGGCTAAGCAAGACACCACTAGAAAAAAAAAGTGTTGAGACTCTCAGGGGCCTTCGTTCCTTCACCAGTTCTGACTAGAGGTGCGTTCCTGTCCATCGGTCTCGATGGCCTGTGGGCATCCCCTGCAGACTGCGAGGAGTTGGTCTTCTCAGGCCAAGGCTCTGTGTGAGTACCTGTGCACGTATGCATGCACGCAGAGAGGCACACACAAGCAACGTTACACAAATGCATTCACGCATGAACTGTAAGATAAATGTGTATGCGTCTATGTATGTATGTATGTTCGCACACATCCATGTGTTTGTAGACAAAGTTTAAAAACCACAAATAGAACGGATATCATCATCATCATCAAAAGAGTTATAGAATCCCTGGATTGTAGCAATGTACCCAACCTACCTTAGACTGAGATTTTGACTAAAATGTCCACACTAACGTTGATCGCGATGGCCAAAAATACCAAAAGCGGGCCTCTGGGAAAAGTCTTAAGGTTCGGTAAGACTTCCCGAGTCAAGCAATAATTATTGTAAAGATTCCTCAATTCTCGAAACTAAACTATCTTTATTTTACCAGGTAAGGCCCACTGAGCTATGTAGCTCTTTTTCAGAAGTAACTTGGCCACAAATGATGTCTCAACGAAGTGGCTAAACGTTTGGAAATTGAGCTCAACCAAATACTCTCAACGCATGTTTCTAAATGTGGAGGGAAAAACTGGAGGACCCGGAGAAAAATCCACAGGACCACGGGGAGAGAGACACGCAAACTCCAAATAGACAAGTTTCAAGGTTGGGATTGAACCCACGACCCTGTCACCAGGTCTAGCTGAAGGTTCATTCCTGTCCATCAATCTCGATGGCCTCTGCGTATCCCCTGGAGACTGGACGTAGCTGGTCTTCTCAGGCCAAGCCTCTGCTTTTAGAGACTGCTTTGGGGATGCCGTGATGTCGTCTGCAAGGATACAAGAAGGCATTGTTGCCTGCACTGTTGGTGTGTGTGACAATTGCCAGTGCAAGCGATACTTCTGTGCCCATGATGAAGTGGAGATGGGAAAGCCCCATCGACGATGAACACATTTGTGCAATTATATCATAAAATCACTCGTTTGTTCTGTAACAGCAGTCACGGATTATCGTGCATAATAGGAGTTGCATTTGACATTCAACTCCTATTATCTTTAAAAACAAACAATGGATAACAAAATGAGATGACCAGCGGTGAGTGCAGTGGACAGTGGAGTAACTTACGGCTGCAGTGTCATCTGTTGTGTATGTGCAAGTCAAAGATAAATATTCCCCGTATAGCCTTAACATACTTTTGGGGCAAGTGCTGTTAGCTATCACTTATGAAGGGCCGGTACAGTACACGAGGGGGTGGTTGCCAGTGCCACGCCCGGCCGCCTTTGTCTCTCCCAATGCTAATATTTGTGCATCCACACGCACACACAAGAATCTCCGTGTTAGATGGTAATCGTTGCGTTTCGCCGTTTGTAAGGATCCTCAATTGCCTCACCAGCTCTGCTTGGAGGTTCGTTCCTCTCCGTCGATCTCGAAGGCCTCTGGGTGTCCCCGGCAGGCTGCAAGTAGCCGGTTTTCTCAGGCCACGGCTCTTCCACAGGCCTTCTTGGGCCGCCTGCCCTGACATCGTCTGCAAGGGGACACGACATTGTTGGAATTTGCAATAGCGTAGTCATTCTGTTATCCGTGACGAAGTGGGGATGGGGAACACCCATCGAGGTATAGCATCCAAGATTCTGAGAAAAAACACTAATTTTATGAATACAAAATGTATCGGTAAAGATGAGATGAGGTGAGAAGGGGGGTTGCGGTGCAGTGGGCAGTTTTGTAGCATCCAGTTGCGGTGTCGATGGCTGTGCGTGTGTGTGTGTACGTATGCATGCACACACACGCGTCTATGCACACGTGTCTATGCACAAGCAGGGTTGTACATATGCATGCAGGGTGCATGCCCACAGACTTGCACATACACAACAAAGTATATTACACAAATCCCAACACACACACACATACAGAAGAGGCGTTAAACAAACGCACGTATGCATGCACACAAGCGCGCACGTACACAAGCAACGTTACACAAATGCACGCATGACGCACACAGACAAACGTGTACACAGTCACGTGACCGCATGTATCTTTGTAGACATGCACACAGACAGGTTCACGTTCACCGTTTTGTAAATGCATTTATGAATGAACAGATTGCAATGATTTCAAGGTTTAAAGGCGCACATAGTCAGACGAGTGTATCACCACCATCGTCTGACTTTGATATAATGTCCACATGAATGTTGAGTTCACATGCACGAGCTTTCTTCAGGCGCAAGGTTTCCTCCGCACCCAACGCTACCTCGAAACGAGAGAATGGCCAATATCCTCAGCTGGCTTCTTGAAAATGTCTTGAGACTTGTCGAGACTCTTTTTTCGAAGTTAAATTGTAATACAATCGCGCAAGTCATTTTATAAAGCAGAGCCCTGGTTCGCTCACCAGTTCTGGTGGTTGGAAGGGATGTCCTCCTGACATCCCCTGCAGACTGCAAGTAGGAGAGGGTCTTCTCAGGCCAAGGCTCTTGTAGAGACCTCCTTGGGCCTGCCGTGACATCGTCTGTAAGAACACAGGGCAGCATTAAGGGCCGTCCATAAATGACGTCACGCGATGTTGGACGATTTTCTTACCCCCCCCCCCCTCGTCACACGGCGTCACAAAAAGTCAGACCCCCTCTCAGATATGACGTCACAAAGCTCTGCCCCCCCCCCCCCCCCAAATAAAACATGCTTCAAATCGCTTTAAACTATTGTCATTGTAGTGAACATTTAATGTGGCGCTGCACTCTGATGTTGTAGGAGAAACATTTATTAAAAAGTAAATTTAATTAAGTAGTCAGCCTATTCGCTTTCGAGACCAATATTATCATGCAGCATTTGTTTAAGTGAGCAAACTCGGCATGTATTTACGTTGAACTTCTTTCGCACCGTACGTAGCCAACCATGCTAATCTGAGGTGCCGCGTGGGGGGGGGGCGGAGCAGGTCAACAAACTTAGCACAAAACGCAGTTCCCAAGAAATTCGTTTGAAATTTCGACCTCCCGGCGGCTTGTCAATCAGCGGAGCCAGAGTCGCCAAACAAAATTGCCGACGGATTCGCAGAACGTCAGCCGGCGGGAGCCACTCGGCGCGCATCTCACCGAGGGATTTGCCTGTCGCGACGTCCGCCGCCGTGCCGCCCCGAGCAGCATCCTCCCGCTTGTCGCGAGAGGATGAGTCCAGCCGGCGGTCTCCGCTCCACGCCGAACCCCGCTGTAGCCCGTAGGTGGCACCGCCCGGCACCTCGCTCTGCCTCCCGGCTGCGCTGCCATCTCCTCGGCGCCCCTCCTCCGAGACCTCCGGCTGCTGCTGCTGCTGCTGCCCTCGGTCAGCCGGGACCACCACCGCTTCGCCTTCGCGCTTTGCCCGAGGTGGCGACTCCGGCAGCGGCGCGGGTTCCGAGGTGGTGGCACCATCGCGGGCGGGGAAGGTGGCGTCGGGGGGCGCAAGCTGCAACACGTCCAGAGTGCCGTCGCGTAGACGCTTCAGCCTCTCCGTAGACGACTCGTTGCCCGTCCGACGGCGCACGTGGATCATGACCATGGCGCGCAGGTAGTTCCTGTTCTTGGGGTTGTTGTCCGGATCGTCGGTCACCGAGAAGCGATCCCGGAGCTTCGGGGAGCCCTTGGCAGCCGTCCTCTCGAGCATCGGCGAGAATTTTTTGCCCATCATGGGTGACATCTTGCCGCTGTTGCGCCTGATTCCCAGCTTGGGGCTGGGTTTGGGCGATGCCCTCTTGGGCAGCTTTGGAGAGGATCTATCCTTGTCACCTTTGGGTTTATTTTTGTCACTGTCTGCTTCGCGGACGTCCTAAAACAACAACAACAACAACACAACGCGTGTGCAATTCACATCGAATGTGCCATCATGTTTTTTATTTTGTTGCCATCTGGTGCATTTTTTTTGTTCAATGCAACTCGGCTGAATTTACAAAAACAATGGAGAGTAAAAAAAAAAACGTATTCATCAAATTAGAAAATCTTAAAGCGGCGACAGCTATAAATGTGATTTGCACGTTAAGTGAGGGGCTGAACGGCGTGATGGTCGTTGCACTTAGCACAGCTAGATTGCATGGGTCGGCAGGACAACGTCTGCAACCCGCAGTCATTTCTACGGTGGACATCAAGGACGTGAAGAATTTCCCATTTGCAAGAGAAGGCCACTGTCTGCAATAATCAATGCTGAAATCCCACACTTCTCAACAACCGGATGTGAATTTTCAATATTGTCCCCTTCGCAGCTGTTCCTATTTTTGTTTAATGCTTCTGGCAAAACACTTAATGAATCTCAACGAGTGACCGTACACAGAAGGAGTATCATTACCTCAATGCCTTACAGCAAGAGTGAGTGAACAAGGCATTTTAGGGCATCTCCCAAAGCCTGCTCATCACGCTTCAAGCCCAGGGGTCGGCAACCAAATTAAAAAAACGCAATATTCAAGAGCCGCAGCGCACTGTGTGGTGAATACGAGAAGGTGGTCCTTCTTAATAAATGACCTCACGAAGCTGTCGGAGCCGCATGCGGCTGTGGAGCCGCAGGTTGCCGAGCCCTGTTCATGCCGGACCCGTGACATGCAGAGAGCAGCATAATGTACTTCTGATCAACAACTTCAAAATGTTCATCGTGTAGTCGGGTTTTTTCTTCTATGCAGCTATTTTTAACTGAGATAAGAGCAAACTTTTTTTGTTGCAATTCACAATCCTTCCGGATCACTTTAGACACTTGGGAAATTTGAATTCAGGCTTTTATAATAATTATGATGGATGAAGGCCTCCTCAAGTCATGAACATCTCTGACGGACCAGCAATGGACATTTAGAACCTGGAAACTCTCATCGCTCTATCTCCAGATTGAAAACTAATGTCTCTAGAACGTATTTTCTGTGTTTAGTTTGTTGTCCTTCCGCCGCACCTCCGATTTGCACGGTTGGCTACGTACGGTGCGAAAGAAGTGTAACACACTCGGTGTACATCTCTGCTGTGGTCATCACCTCCGGTGTGCTCCCTCCTTTGGCTACCATTCCGTCATTATTCCTGACCACCATCCCTTATGGCGACGTGTCCTGTCCAAGCCCATTTACTTTCCTTGACAGTCTCTAACTCTGCGCATGTTTTGTAATCCACGTGTTCCCCATTACGTCTCTCGGGTGTCATTCCAATCATGCACCTTTGTTTCTTTGTGAAGTTTTCAACCTTTTGTTCAATTTCATTGTCAATGTCCATGTTTCTCATTCATGTCACAGCAGGTGTGCATTGATTTAAAAAAAAACCCGGATAAGCATATTGGTCCCCTGAAATTATAAGTTATTTTTTACAACATTACTCCAACCTGTTATTGGCTACAATTGTTTTTTACCATTTTGATCTCGCCCCAACTTAAGTAACTGTCTTAGGTATATATTCTGGTGTTGTTTTTATTAAAAGTTATTTATCCCATTTTATTCACTTTGGAATTTGAAATCAGAATGCAGCGATATGCTCATGCGACACAATGACCTTCTACTCGCACCGTGTTTAAATTGAGTCCATGGCAGTTGAGGCCAATAACAGGACCAGGAAGGCCGCTTGCCACTGCATCAGCTTAAAATCTACAGAGCCAATTGATCCCGAAGAGCATGCATAGTACAATCACCCAGCTTACCGTCACATCAGGGAATTCTCTCTCTCTGGAATCCGGTTGCCTCTGAGCTTTGCCCACATCAGCATCGTGGAGATGGAGCGATGTTTGGTCACCAACTTTCCGTGTCGCTATCAGGGCGTCAGTGAGCTCGCTGAAGGACGTGGGCCTGCGAGTGAAGGCAGCGTGTTTAATGTCTTGCAGCTTGTTGGCCAGTTGCTTGAATGGCGACGGCATCCGCTGCGGCTTGTTTGCTTGCATTATGACCGCATAGGGAGCCTCTGGAGTCGATACTTGCGCACCCATCGCACCAGCCGGTCGAGAACCAACGCTCGGAAGGTCTGAATTGTCTCCGCCTGGTGGCAAAGTGTCCCTGTCCGGTGGTAGGGTTTTAGTGCTTTTTGGGCCAGGTGTAACTACTTTTGTTGACTGTGTGCTGTGTACAGGGTATGCAATCTCTTCTTGGCTCGGACTTTTTGATTTGGCGTATGCATTTTTTTGTGTCCCGGGGGCTTGAGTCATCTGAGCTTTCTGACCATCTTCTGGAGTTATTTTGCTCGCAGAGGGTGAGGATGTGTTGAGATTCGTCCCTGGCAGTGCCTCGGACCGTGGGTTACGGAATTGTGGAGCCTCACGAGGGGAGAACGACCTCGCCAACTCGACACCGTCGCTCTCTGCTGGCGGTCTCGTGGGTTGGGTCAGCTGAGGTCTCTGGCGATCTGCTGGTGTTGTTTCGCTTGCACGAGGCGAGGATGTGCCGACAGTTGTTCTTGGCATTGAGGAGGCTCGACGTAGGTTCTCTGACATGAGGTCTTGGTATTGTGGAACTTCATGAGGGCTGTATGGGTTTACCAAATCAACAGCAGCAGCTTGAGGTTTTTGCCCGTCTTTTGGAGTGGTCTTCATTGCAGACGGAGTGGTTACGTTTTGATCAGGTTTTGCTCTTGGCATTGAGGAGGCCTGATGCATTGTCTCTGATCCTAGACCGTGAAATTGTGGAGTCTCAGGAGAGGCAAACGACCTTGCCAACGCGACACCTGCACCGTGAGCTGGTATCCTGGGTGCTTGAGTGGCCTGCGGTTTCTGCCCATCTTCTGGAGAACTTTTGCCTGCACGAGGTGAGGACGTGTCAACAGTTGTTCTTGGCATTGAGGAGGCTTGACGCAGGTTCTCCAACATGGGGTCTTCGCCACGAGGAGCCTCGCGCGGGGTTAATGACCTTGCCAAATCAACGCCGGCACCGTGTGCTGGTGTTCTGGTGGGTTGGGTAGTCTGAGCCATTTGCCGCTTTTCTGGAGTGCTGTTGCTTGCAGATGGTGAGGATCTGTCGAGGCTTGTTGGTGGCAGTGAAGAGGCTTGGTGCGGTGTCTCTGGCCTTGGGTCTTGGAGGTGGAGGGTCTCCCAAGGGGTATACGGCATTGCAAACTCAACACCGCTGCCGTGATGGAACCTGCTCAACATAGACTCGCTGGCGGGAGCAGTTTCCTGGAGGAAGCTGTAGGGGTTTGCCTCTGCCATTTGAGGCTGGTACAAATGGTCCCGTAACGGTGAGAGTTGCCGGTAAAGCCCATAAAACCCGGGATCCTGGACCCGTGCATCCTGATTGTAAAAGCCATACATGGTCGGGTCACGAAGGGCCAAGTGTTCTGGATAAGGGCCGACTTGCAGTGCGTTTTGGAGGCCCGGCCCTTCTCTGTAAAATCCGGCCATCGCAGTGTCGCGAATCGGCGACACGTTCCTAAAGATGCCGTACGCACCGTCGTCCGGAACGGGAGACCCCTCTCGATAGAGTGCCGCCAGGGGTGGGCTCGGAATGGGCGAGGCCTCCCTGTAGAAGCCCACGAGATTCTGTCCCGACATTCGCGAGGCGTCTTGGTGGTAGAAGCCGACGAGCGCGGGGTCGGGAATGGGAGACGCATCTTGGCCGAGGAGCCGCCCCCTGAGCTTCTCTCGAGTCCTGTAGCGCAGTCGAGACCTGAACCGCTCCATGCTGCTGCTTGAGTCCCCCGCTGCACTGCTGCTGCTGCTGCCGCTGCGACGCTAACGACGACGGGGCAGAGGGGTGCCTGGGTGCTCTCGGGTTGTCGTCTCACATCTTCCTTTGCCTCGCCGCTGCTCCCCAGGGTTACAGAGTCGTAATTCGCACCGTCGGTTGTGTGCACGCGCGTGCGTGTGCGCACGTGTTTTTTAGGCATCCACAAAAAAAGTTTTTGTTGGAGCGATCAATTTAATTGGGGTTTGTTTCTGAATTTATCTCTTTAAGGTTTATATATATTATTACAGTAATGGTTTAAAAAACAAGCATGACAAAGCGAAGCAATAATGCACTGCACTAAGGGATGCAAACACACACTACACACTACCTACCGTAGACAACAATCATGTCCACCTTTCTCCCATTATTAACTGGCATGTAAATTAAATCGTGAAATATTACATGTTCTGGTTGATCAGGCACACATTATGATGTTGGCTTGTATTCACAAACCTTGTTAAAGATCACTCCGAGTAATTCACAGCAATTTTCCAAACAGGGTTTTAAAACTCTCCATGCTGGCCTCAGAGGTCAGAGCGCTGAGCTTATCACTGCTGATATCCTGGCTCCAAATCCAGTATAGTGAGTTGCTGGTCTCAATTACCAATGATTGCACACACGAAAAAAACCCATCGCATTAAATCTGTTATTGCACTGAACTTGGCTAAATTCCAACTCTATAAATAAAAATGTACCATTATAATTGTTTTTTTACCCTTCTATCTGGCAACAAAAAAATTACCAGTTTGACTGTTGGGCAACAGAAACTTGACACTGTCGCCGGATGGGTGTAAAAAAAGGCTGCCCCCGAGATTTGGTAGGGTGTCACTGCAAGGGATCTCAGTCGTACTTCTGTGATATCTGCTTCTGAAGACTGTTCTCGAACAGACTGCTGTGTGAGATGTACACGCACATATGTAGGCTTTCACGGCCAATATTACGATTCAGAATTTGTTTCTTTTGGGTTAGATGGCCGTGTAGATATGATGTATTTTTTTTTCAACAATAAGTCTCCACCACCTGACAGAGCCAATGAAATAAAGTTGTCACGTGGGGTCAAATTTGCCAATCGATTTGGTTTTTTCCAGTAGACTGGAATGTTGAAAAACAAGAGAAATGTGAGAACTTCGTGTGACATTTCACTGGAGATTACATCCAGCATCATCAGGTGTTGACAACAGCTGAGCTTTCGCGTGCCCCTTGACAGTTGTCAATGGATTATCTGTCTCACAAATTGATGCCGATAACACAATCAGGGTAAAACAAATAGTTAAACTGCTGTGCTTTAAGTTATTTAAGAGTTTAAATGTCACATTGCAAATACGTGTCCGTTACTAACATATTTCCGTGCATACTAAGAGCTGACATTTTATACATGAACTATATATTTTTTCATAATAATTCATAATAAAGTTTTTAGGTTAGATCGCGTTATTTATAAATGTAGCGTAACCGTCCACCGCCCGACACGGCCAATCAGTAAAAAAGTGTCACGTTGACAAAAGACAAATAGTTCACTACTTTAGCCCACCGGTGTGTTGAAGAGTGAATCCACAACATTTACGATTTTTGAGTACGAGGTTTCGCTGATAATTACATCCAGCATCATCGGGCAATTTGCCAGAATGGTGAAGCCCTCACTTGCTCCCGGTCTTACCTTTTTTAAACTAGAATAACTTATAAATCTCACCATTCAAAAATCATGTAATGACTTTACAAACACTTGAACATAATTTCAAGATATTGCGTTGTGAAGCAATAACTTTGATATTACAGTCTCAATTTGATGATGTAATTCAAGTATTTTCTCTTTAAACTGTGGTTTCAAAGTGGCTCTATGCCCCAATGAGCACCAAACGCCTCTTACAATGTTAGAAGTCTTGTGCCAGTGGTGGACATTCCACATTCCTATGGCAGCAGTGGCCAATTTCTCCATACTCGTGGTGGACTTCGTCCAAAGTGGCAGGGCTACATATTCGCGCCAGGAGGCACTGGGGGAATAGGTGGCCGATCGGTTGACTCACAACAAGAAGTGTGCGAGTTCACACCTTAATTTGGGGTCAAGTCGACGAAATCACCCCTCCCATGCCGCACGCGTTCGCAACAAACACTCATCGTCACCCAGCCGGCCATGTCAAAACACGGACTTGCTCGCGCGTAGCCATGCGCATTCGAACATACTTTGCGCTGTTTCGAATGCATGCGCTGGTGCTATGGGTGTCCGATGCAGACTTCGACATTGCCTCAGCCGCATTGACATGTGATGGTGTCAGTGCGTCGGAGCGCTCTGCTGAACGAGTCTCATCAGGTCTCGGTTCGCCAGGAATGCACGCGCAGCGAGCTTCTCGCTCGAGGAAGAACTCCGCGCGCCAAAACGTGCTTCCCAAAAAAATCACAACGTCGGCGAAAGCCGATTGTATTTCTTCGCGTGCAAATTACGGCGGGTCGCAAATTATCAGAAGGGATAAAATTAGCGAGATTGGGAAGAAAAAAATACTATTTGTTGCTAGTTAAAATTGGTGGATGTTGTATTTTGAGACAGTAATTACACGTGAATGCAGTATTGATGAAGCGAGAAATATTGACAGCATATATTTAGTTGTTAAGATTTTTTTTTGCCACAATTAAAATAGATAATAATTTACCTGTTGTGTACTGAAAAGAGCCCAGAGCTCCCTGGACTCTTGCCTAGAACACGTGGAAGTCTACACGCTCTTGTCGCAACAAGTCCAACTGAACTCATGACAAATCAAAACTGGTCCACAAAGTGCCTCCTTAAACAAAATTCTGCTGGGTGAACATTTCTCGAGAAGGCTCACAGACTGTTGCACTGAAATGTTATCTTATTTCTGAATGGAGAGATAGATGCTTGCATGTTAATTAATTGTATCGTTAGTTAATATATACAAGCAATGACCGGAATAGTTACCCGATGGGAAACTGTTGATTTTACAAAAAAAAGTTACGCTTTCTCGAAAATTCTCTTGTCCTCTATTTGAATCACAAATTGTAACTCAGAGTGACATTCAAGCTTCCGTGTTACCAAGGTAAAAACAAACCTTTGTGTACATCACCTATGTCTACATCACCTACGTGTGCATCTACCGTGCCTATCTTCACTTGCAGGCTGTCTAGAGGACCACCTTTGAAAAAAGCATTGGGCTTTTTAATCCTGAATTATATACTTTTTTCTTAACGTGTACGTTAAATAAATATGCCTTTATGTTCATTATTTCAGTACATTTAGATTGTACACATTTTACTCTTCAAATAATTAAGCAAATTATACAATTGGGGCAAAAAAATATTTAATTCATTTGTTATTTTACATTTTCAAAAACAGACCAGCTTAATTTTAGGTTTTCATTATAAAATATTGGCAAGTTATATTAATACCATACGATTAAATAATTAGATTAAGCTCAAGAGGTCCTCATAGCAAACGTCACCAATGCCATCATACGAGGGCTGCTGCCCAGCCAACATCAAAGCTTTAAGATCTGCAATGATGGTGTCGCACCATCGCTTATTCCGCCTGTTTAAATAAATATATATTGCCATGGCCTCTAGTTACCTATTCTTGGTTCTTTCGGTAAAGTCACGTCAGTATATTTGGCCCCTTCCATCCTGCCAATCACAATCGTTTTTGTCACCATCATCAGCAAAGCCTTCGATATTTTCTCGATTGTTTTTATACAAAGTTCAATTCTAAACTTCCAAATTGCCGACTATATTTTTTCCATTATTCTATTCATTTTCCACATATGCTGGTACTCAAAGCTAGAAGTGTATTTCTGGTCGTTTTGTTAAAGTTCCGCATCTCTTACCAATACACGAACAGATGTCCATCCTGCCAAAAATTCACTATTTTAACAAAAAAAGCCGATTTTTGTCATCTTAACAATGTTGGAAAAACCAACCGTCTTAAATAAACACATCTCTTCCCACAACGCCCTGCTCCGCAATTTGCACATTTACATCTATATACACTCAGCCCGTTTTTGCCTCTACATGTCCTTATTAACGATGTACTGATTATTGTTATTCTTTGGGTCTTTCGGAAAAGTCACGAAGATAGTTTCAAAGAAAATAACAACAAAATAACAAAAACCTACGACGTTTCGATCACAACACACGCGATCGTCATCCTGATCGCGATCGTCATCCTGATGACGATCGCTTGTGTTGTGATCGAAACGTCGTAGTTTTTTGTTATTTTCTTTGAACCTATCTGCGTGCCTTTACCGAAAGACCCAAAAAATATGAATTCCAGCAGTCACGAAAGCTTTAAGTCATGATTATTATTGTTATTTACAGATCCTCGTAATATAAAATAATGTGATACAAAATACATCAAGCTCTGGCATACCCATCCCATCACTCAATATCTGCTGTGGGTGTCCTTTTGGGAGTGTTATTTCATTCGGCTTACACTGTCATTAGTCTCAGCCACCGGCGACCATCCATCCGAGCAAAGTATCTTAACCAAGCCCCCATACTTTTCTTAAGGCAATACTGTATGACGTCTACAACCTGCATATGTATTCAAATCCACGTTTTCCCTCTTTTTTTTGTCCGTCAGCGGAATTCCCAGCATGCACCTCTCCATGCTTTTTGTGTGCACTCGTTACATTGCAGGACTCAGAGATGGCGACGCTTTGAGGAGGCCTTCATCCAGCAGTGGATCGATCATGGCTGATGATGATCACACACAATAATTGCAAGACTACAATACTTCAATGGGCCCTATGGCACCATAGGAGGCCTCATGATGTATATCCTTTTCCAGCACCAAAATATAAGAATAGGTTGTCCCCTTTTTTATGGCAACAAAACTGAAACCTTTTTACAAGGAATCATGTCTGCATTAACCACAATACTTGTGGTCAGAATGCACACAGAAAAACCACTCTGATAATGTATGCATTGTCCTTGAAACTAAAAGCTGTCTCTGGTGTAGACCAATCAGTTTCAAGGACAATGCACATATTATCAGTTTTTTTGCATTCTGACCACAAGTATTGTGGTGAATGCAGACATGATCCCTTATAAAAAGGTTTCTGTTTTGTTGCCAGAAAAAGGAGGGAAACCTATTGTTATACTGTGTTGATGGTATTGCTATACAATTATAGAAGAGGATTTACTTAAAAATGAAATTTCGACGTGTTGAGTCACTTCGTTGAGCTATCATGTGGCCAGGTCGCATCTGAAAAATAATCTAATAGCTGAGTGGGCTTTACCTAATAATATATATTTTAAAAAGTTGTATTTGTATGTTTTCGTGGTTTACCTTCCCTATACTTTGCACTCCTGTCGTGTTTTTGCGTTGTTTGTTGTTGTAACATTCTTACCCATCCCTACTCATCGGATTCCTCCAGTATATTCTGATTTAACGAGGGCAATTCTGAATGTGCCAGTTTGTGTGCTGTTGTATTGTGGTTGCCAATGTTTTTTTCTTCCCCTTGTGTTACCCATAACAGGTTTTGTTTTCTTTACGTGGGCTGTACTCTAGCATGTGACGAACCGTTGATTATTGAGGATCTTTACCGTTTGACTAAATATTGGGTGCATTCCTAATACGTGTTTTTTACACATTAACATGAGCACAGGGGTTCGACTCACCTTGTCTTCCTCACCAGGGATGGGAGGGGGGAATTGTGTTGGTCCCTTAATAGACTGGAATTGTGGGTCGCATGGTTTAGCTTTTGGTCCAGTCTTGGGGAAATCACGCCAGGAATTGCGGCTCTCTCATCTGCCCGCTGGACCTGGAATTTGGATAGATCTTTTTTGAAATTGCACCGAATCTCGCCTTTCAAATACATATCGCGGTTATCGTAACCTGCGCGATTAGCACGGTTGGCTACATACATACAAAATGCATACAGCTCTGTAGGCAGATCAGCCAGCGATATCGCAGAGCCGAACATTCGCAGTAAATTTGTTTTAAGTGTAGTAGGAAATATTGTGCCCAAATTCCAAATCTTTAAATGACGAGAAAACCCATCACAAGATAAATGTTAGCGCAGACAAGATAATTAAGATTTAACAGCACGCACAGTGATGCGGACTGCATGTGAAGCCTCTCATTAACCTGATCAATCAGTATTTTTAACATCCGTTTTTAATGCATTCATAGAATATATTTTCTCAACGGTTATCATTCTTTTTTGTATGTTGAACTTCTTTCGCATCGTACGTAGCCAAACCGTGCTCATCCGAGGTGTACGAAATCAATTACTGCTCACCACGGCCATTCGCATTCATAGAAGAAAATGCAGACTTGAAGTGACATCAATTCATGTCACATCCAAACTTGAGCAAGCCCCGAGTTATTTGCTTGTTACTGACCTTAGTTCCCCTCTTCAAGAGCGTCTCCTCCTCCACACACACTGCATCCCGGCATCACCGCGATGCCAAAGCGAGGTCTCTTCTCTTCTCACCAGCCTCATTTAACTTAACCCACCTTTATGTACTCGTTATGCCGAGATCTGAAGCCACCCCCTCCCCAATTTGTGACCGACACGAATAATCGTTCTTGCAAGTCTCAACAATGGTCTCGCATGCCTCTCGCCATCACTCACCGGGCATGCAACTGTGTTTACCGCTTTGATTTTACTCGTGGTGACTCGTGGGCATATTTTCACCTCTTTGCATAAACTCAGCTCACCTTGCAGGCATTTGTAAGAAAGGTTCTTCTGTTCTCCCGACAGCGATTGCCCACCCAAGCAGTACAAATACACCAGTCGAACAGCCCAGGTGTGGCGAGGTAAAGCGTGGGTGTTCCCATTTTGTCCAAGACGTCTTGCCAGCAAGGAATATTCCAGAATACTCTCGGTCATTCAAATCGACCCTTTCGTCAACAGTGACGCGAGCAATTGTAGGGCCGTGCCTCTAAATGTTTTACCTACTCCCGGAACACTATATTCTTAGGTATCCCTCTGGATGCGTACACCGCTTTTGTGGTCATATAATTGGGGTGAAACGATGCCTATTTTAAGGATATAGCAACATTATACATACTAGATTCGAAGCTTTCGTGACTGCAGGAATTACTCTTTGGTTCTTTCGGTAAAGTCAGGTAGGAAATAAAATCAAATAGAATACGACCTTTCTATCGAAACAAGCAACCATCAGGTAAGAATAAATTAGAAAAATTACCAGAGTAATTCCTGCAGTCACGAAAGCTTCGAATATAGTTTGAACCACCTCTACGGAGTTTCCTCACAACTCACTTAACTTCATATTTAGCAATCTTTGGGAGAACGTAATCAACCAGGCTATGCGTTAACTGCTAGCCGACTCTGTGTTGCATTGCATTACTGTAATTTTACTAAATTTGTCAAACTTCCTATTTCTCGACATTTTTCCTCGCTTGTCTGTTTCACACTTAACTTATAATGTAGCAATCTTTGGAAGAACGTAATCAACCAGGCTGTGTTGCGTGTTAAACGACTCTGTTGCATGCATTACTTCCTAATTTTACTTTCTCAAACTTCCGATTTTATTTCTCCAAATAATGCCGTGCTGGTTTGTTTATAGTCCATTCTCTCCTCCGGGCACTATGGTCCGGAATTCCACACAACTCTGTCCTCTACCCCAACCCCTCCTCCGCCTAGTTAAGGCCTCGACAGTGGTGCCGTAATTCTTTGGAAGAGCGTAATCAACTAGGTGGGGTGTTGGCTTGTTAGCCGACTGTTGCATTACATTATATTTCTAAGTTTACCGTTTGGTTTGTTTTATCGAATTCATTCTTACCTGATGGTTGTTACAATCGAAACGTCGTATTCTATTATTTTTTTCTACGTGACTTTACCGAAAGAACCAAAGTAGTATTATACATGTACAGTATTGAACCGTTTAAGAGTTTGTTTAATGTAATTTTTATTTATTTCACCTTTAACCAGGTGCAAAACTCTTCAGGGGTTATACACCCCTTGTGAGGTTATAAACCTCTTGCTTTTGGGGACGCGACATTAATGCAACTGGTGACGCCAAATCACAATTCATTGAATTGGGGGGGGGGGGGGGAGGGAGCTATATAACACATTACATCCCGGTTTAATTTCTAGGCCAATTCAAGGGTTCTCAAAACGAACTCCCGTGTTCGCACACTGGCCTGCGTACACAAGGAAACTGCATACATATTGCAGCTGGGAAATCAAGCAAAATCTTAAATGCATGTTTAAAAGAACACACTGCCGCATGAATGTACATCCAACGAGCCGATGCAAATGTCGGCAACGTTGTGCATCGGCCACAGTTAAATGTAGCTCACGCACAACACTGGGAGAGGGGGGGCATTCACACAGCGATTGTTCGTAAATGTCAAATTTTGGCAGATGACAAGTTTGTAGATAGGACCCTTTTCTGCATTCTTCAATTCGCACGTTTTCTGGAATTCTCTCAAAAGCATGAAATCAACTTATCCGTTGCAGCCTGTGTTGACATGGCAGTCCATTTGGATATGGCAGATATTAGCATTTAATCAGGTTTGCAGAATATAGAGCAGGCATGCCCAATGAACGAATGTCAGAAGCATCCAGCAATAAGTGAAACAAGTTCATTCATAATAAAGGTTGTTGGGTTAGATCGTGCAAGTATGTCGTAACCCTCCACCACCCGACAGCCAATTAGTAAGAGATTTTCACGTAAACAAAACGCCTATTAGTTACTTCAGCCCAACGGTGTGTTGTTTATACTTATGCGATCGAACCCAAAAACCTTTATATTGGTCACGAAAGCCTACTTATTTAATTATTCGTTGGACATTTTACTATTGTAACGTTAACCCGGTTTTCAACAATAGGCTAGATTCATGCATTTGTTCATGATTTTGAATATTGGCCATTAGCCTCAGCCACTGCTATATATGAAAAGTATGACAAAAAGCCACCAATAAAACAGAAACTGTATATCTGCGTTTAATATAAAAGTACATATGTGCAGAGCTCACATTTAAACTATGAGAATGACATATAAATGGCCCAACAAGGCACACATAAATAACTCAGCTCCTCCAGCCTAAATTTGTAGATAACAAAAAAATTACATTTATCTTCTGAACTTACACCAATTATTGCTGGGTTCATTTTACATTTATGTAAAAAAGGTTTTTTTACCCAAACGTAATTAAGCTAGTATGTTATTTACATGATCCGAAAAAAAATCTGAACTGGTATTTCATAGCTTGAATAAATAGAATGGCAAAAGCTTCATTTCACGACAAGCAGTGTTAAAAATAGCTTTTGTCACCGGCTAAATAAAGGAATCTGGGGCAAAAAAAACCCAGCAGCAAAGGCTATTTTGTGACATAACACTGATGCAAAATACAGAAACAAGGAAGGTAATCCATCTAACCAGACCAAGCACCATCATGTAAAAGACAAAACATGTTACTGTCAGGAATTCCAATAAAAATGGACCACACTTGTAACCCTAAAATGCCTCTGTGTGACAAGGTGTGGGTGTCCATTAGCGAGTCGTGGCTTCACATCATCTGCTCAGGTCTCTCGGAGTGTCTCGCCGCACAGCTGAGCGCTGATCCTGTGCGAGCAGGTCAAAAAAAGGGTGCTTAAGAGCTTCCCCCAGCGTGATGCGCTTTGACGGCTCATACTGCAGCATCTTCTCAATCAGGTCAAAGAGCTGGTGGTGCTGGGCATCATCGCACACTACGTATCTCTGCGGGAATAGAAGAGACAAACCCATTAAATAACATGGCAGTTTTAGTTAAGATTATATATTTTTTAAACACTAAATGCAATATTGTACAGCATTGTGCGAGTAACAAATAAAATAAAAAGCCCATCTTCTCTTTCAATGCACAAAAAAAACATCCATCAAGCCGAGGACCTTCAACCAGGATTGTTAGGTTTATCAAGTCAAAATCTACACTCAAAGTAACATTGTTTTATAAATATGGTTATTTACGTAAAAGCCTGTTTCAAACCTTTTTTCAAACAGTGCCAACAGCTATATGAAAAACGTATGAATAACCTAAGTTTCTTAATAACCTTAGACATTTCGGGTACTTTGTATTGATTGCTTAACGAAAACACGTTAATTTTATGACAACCAAAAGGGAAAAAAGATCAGCTCTTGTAAATATTGTAACTAAAATCATGTTCCAATTACATAAAGCTATACAATATTCCCATGATTATAGAAATCATGTTTATTTGCATTCACTGGTAATTAGAATATTAATCCAAGCACAAATAGACTTACCCTCAGTGGTTTGCAATTTTCCCGCACGTATTTTCCAGCAGAACTGTTTTCATCCCAATCCAGATGACCATGGTGGAAGTACTTCTGCTTCCTGTAGTAACAGTCATTAGAGTCAATAGAGCACAAATTTTGTTCCAAGTATTAGAAATGAAAACTCACTTCCAACTGAATCCCAGGATGTATTGCATTCTCGGGTAAAACATTAAGTGACAACTAGTGATGTCTCCACAACTCTAAAGAATTTGCAGTGCATACATTAAGTGACAACTAGTGATGTCTCCACAACTCTAAACAATTTGCAGTGCACATCTAATAATTTGATGTGACCAAGCTATAATTTTGTTTGAATCGTGTCAAATGCTAGTCTACAAAAAGGTGCTATCACGACTGGTGGCTTTTTTTCCCATTAGTAACAAACATTTCTAAGAACACGGTCATCTCATTAACACAGTAATATGCATCGCATATGCGATGCTTGCGCGTTTTCCACAAACTACACGTGATAAAAGTGGTGAAGAAAATTACCTTGTCCTTCTGACCATGCGAGAAGGAATCAGACCCAAGGTCCTCTCCATCATGGCCAAGTGCTCTCTGTTGTCATGAGTCTGCAGAATAAGATAAATTCACATGGTATTGCAATGCATGTAGACACGCAGGCCATGCTCATATGCAACGTGTAATTGTATTTATGTCGCACCTGGAACAAGGTGAACCCCAAATAGAACTCAAAAACAATGCATCCGATGCTCCAGACATCACAAGGCTGCGACCATCCAAGCTCTGTTAATAAAAGACAAAATAACAGTCCTTCATTATAACGCAGAATTAAATCAGCGAGATAAGAGTTGATGTTTGTGCACTACAATAATCAATGTTGACATAAAATATTTACCGGACAACTGAACTCACCCAAGAGGACCTCTGGCGCTCTGTAATGTCTTGTCGACACAATAGTGCTGTGATGTTCATAATCAAAGGTTGCACTTCCAAAGTCCACCACCCGAATGTCTGCATTTCTCACAGTTCTCTCATCCCGCTTCTGTAAATATAAAA
Organism: Lethenteron reissneri; assembly: GCF_015708825.2. Classification (NCBI taxonomy): domain Eukaryota; kingdom Metazoa; phylum Chordata; class Hyperoartia; order Petromyzontiformes; family Petromyzontidae; genus Lethenteron; species Lethenteron reissneri. The sequence continues at coordinate 13,175,101 of NC_083796.1, forward strand.
ACACATTCAAATAAGTGTATAGGTTTAAAAAATGCACACGCTAATCTCATAAGTAATGCACCCATGATGTTAATGTCTCAAAGTGCAGAACGATAAATGTGGTTAGACCGATGTTCAGCAGTTTTATATGCCCCTGCCATGATATAATCATTTTGTTGAATGGTTGTCATGTGTTTCTCGTTATCCACGTCATCAATTACCCATTAATGGTCCTGCATTACTCAGCACCGACTAACAGTGTTTACTGTGTAAAAATGTGCTCGCACTCTTATGTTTAACGTTAACAAATGCACAAATTGCTTAACATACATACTTTTTGTGGGTTGTATTTGATGTCATATTCTGAATCCACAAACAGAATGTTTTCCGGTTTCAGGTCTGTGTGGGTCAATTTGTTGTCGTGTAAAACTGCAAAGGCAAAGAGAACACATTAAAGTATTTTGCAAACTAAATATTTATGGGTCAACCTTCCCGGGATAAGTATTTACAAAGTTTGTATCAATATATTAATTATTTTTAATCTGTCCCCCCCATACTCAAAATGGTGCTCAATGTTACTAATCTCGTTCACATTTACAGAGCAACTTCACAAGATATGTCCAACACGCCATCTACCACTGTAGATGGGCAACACTGAATTTACCACTCAAGTTGGGTAATTTAGCACTCAACCGAAAGGTTCATTTCTACACGATCACAATGCCATCATGCTATATAAACATCCAGATCACTACATCTTTTTCAGCACCTTTGGCAAGTGTTTCTACGTTCAGAAAGTCATTACTTACTCACCGATTGCATAAAAAATACAAATCAAAGCAACCTCGTGTTGACAAACAAATAACACTTGTTTGCCTCAAAGCACGAACGCTCATATATTTACATTTGATAGCGTAGCAGAGTTGGAAGGCCATGAGCCTGACTTGGTGCAGTGGGTATGGCAGGTAGTTGTTCTCCTTGAGGAAATCAAATGTACTCAGGCCGAGCAGCTCAAAAGCAATGCACATGTGCCCATGGTAGTCAAACCAGTCGTACATCTGTACGCACAGACTGCAAAGCACACAAAAGGATTCCGTTTTCAGAAGTGTTTGGCAACAAAAAAGACAGAAAGTTTTGAATAACTAAAAAATTACAAAATATCCGAATGCTTATTTACATTAAAATAGTTAAGCACTTATTGTGCTTTAACATTTAAAAAACGGGCACATAAAAAAAACTATTTTCAAACCTTCATACGAAACGTAAATGAATCACTTACTATTTATTTCGTGGATCCTTCTCATTGATTTTCTCCAAAACATTGATCTCCAGCCGTGCAGCTTCTCTGTATTTGTCTACATTTTTTATTATTTTAAGTGCAATTTTTGCTTTCCCCCTGTAATACAAAACAGAGCACAACTAAGCCATGTGGCACTCTCTTACTCCAGTGAAAAATACAATAAAGTTATTGGTTATACAAACCAAGCTTACCGGTCATGATCGATGCAATGGACCACTTTTCCAAAGGTACCCTCACCTAAGGTACTGATGATCTCATCTAAAAAAAAAAAAACATTTATTTTATGTTTCACATCAAATCATCTGAAAGAAGCATGACGTAACTTATTTTATGCTTGATTTTCTCTTTCAATAAATAACAAATACTGTAAAAATTGCAAACATTCGCGAGGTTCCAGCCAACCGTAATCTGTTAATCGAATAAGATTACTCACTACTGTGCACATTTGGCCAATATGTGCAAATCTGTTGTCATGTCATGCATTTGATACAAGCCAACAACCTTCCCATCATTTCATGCAACTATATAACTATGAAAAAATGTCAAATACGGTGGTTGCTGGATATAAGCACGCCCCTTTTGAGAGCAAAGTCGGATGTGCTTACATCAGAAGTGTCCTTATTCTTAGGTTTTTTCGGTAAAGTCACGTAGGTAAAACATTAAATTTAATAAAAGTAAAATAAAATAAAAATCACGACGTTTCGGAGGCAACACAAGCTTCCAATGTACTTGATACAGCTATCGTGCTGTGACGGTTCCACCTGAAGACGGAAGCTTGTGTTGCCTCCGAAACGTCGTGATTTTTATTTTACTTTTATTAATTTTAATGTTTTACCTACGTGACTTTACCGAAAAAACCTAAGAATATGAATCCTTGCAGTCACGAAAGCTTCAAATCTAGAAGTGTCCTTGTTTCAGAAGTTTCCCACTGCCTCCCCCCCCCCCCCAAGTGTAAGGATGTTGTATACATCAGAGCTGCGCTTCTCTAAGATGCGCTTATATCCAGCAACTACCGTACCTTGATGCAGTGGACTCGTATTAATAAGGGGTAATGGGTTATTAAAGGAAGATATTACATATCCAAGTTTATCACTTGTGAGTAATAAACATCAATGTGGCATTAATATTATATGCCCATTGTCCTGAGGGTGTAATTAATTAATAATAAAAATCTCCCATTAAATAATTTTTATATCTTGGCCAATTTTTGTCACAGGGACCTAAAATAATGGGCGTGTTAATATGTTCATGAATATGCTTTTATCTCAGATGTTCAGGTGTGGACCTTTAGTCGAGTTGACATGGAATGGCTCTGATAAGTGTATTGGACATTGCATTCCTATGATTGTCGCATATATAATCAAGCTTCATTTATCTACCAGATAGCACATATTGTATATTAACTTTAACAGCATATTTAAAGACAGAAGACAACAACTTTTTTGTACATTGGGATCATTATGCAACTAAAGAGCACTAAATGTTACGAAAAACGCTGTACATCTCGCTTGTAGCCAGTCGCCGATCCGATAGATCAGATGGCCATCTTCATCATCTTCCACACTCTTTGCCCTCCTGGTGCTCTGCTTGCTCCGCTGAACCAGGCCGTGCAACATCCAACCCATTCCCGAGGCCACACAATCGGCAGCACGTACGGCCCGGTGTTGGCATCAAAGCACATTTTCAAGGGTGGGTAGCCCGCGAGTTTCCGGTTTGCCAATCATTCGATGTCATATGGTACATGGGATGTAACAATAAGGATATTGCAAGGCACATGTGAAGAAACATCACTATTCCATACACCATTACATACCTTACGTGCTTACAATTAACAGAACAGTGAAATAAATAGCAATCATTAACCAAGATCTTCCATATTACAAAAATTGTATAAGTGTAAAAGCAAATAAAAACAAATAACTGACTAAATAAACAATGTATTTTGTTAATAGTTATAATACATAAAACACCCTCATCTCAGTTTTTTTTTATTCAAAGCTGTTTCATGATTTTATGCCAAAACCTAAGATTGCTTGTTAATGAGTATAAAACATTTGTATGAACCAAATTGAATTGCTTAAGGTCCGTGTGGAACGAATTAAAACATTTTAAAAGGCAGAAATTCCTTAAAGCAGTGGTTCTCAACGTTGGCAGTGTACATTTGTCAAACATATTGATCAAACTGCAAGTGGGCACGATCGCTCCTTCGACTGCCCACTCCAGCAGCGGTCTCAACCATTGGCCATCATTACTTTTAGCGATGTGCGTCCTGCCCAAGCTCACCACTTACTTTCCTTTGGATTCAACAATAAGCATCCCTTTATTGTCCACCACCCTAGCTTAAAAAAAAACACAAAACCATTCTTGGATAGTAGCTTTTATCTTTTGGAAGGAGGCACCTTTGTACCCGTTATTGCCAGGAGGCAGTTTTGGCCAAGTCAACCATCATAGATTAGACGGAGCAGATGCTGCGGATGTTGTTCCAAAGTCAAAAAAATAGAGTGACACTGGCTGTTGGGATGTCCCTCTTCAATGCATAGAGTTTATAACACTCGGTTGAGCGTAGGAAGTAGTGGCCCATTAAACAATGAATTAGGATTTTTTCCTGTACGGTATATCTATGCAAGCAGCCTGTGCCACCCCAGATCTATGGGTTGCGAACCGCTGCCTTAAAGCTTTCAACCTAAAATGGCCAGTTTTTATTACACACCATAAGTGGCCATTGCATAATTGAACATGTTAACTACTATAATTTTATCAATTGGGTTCCGTTGAGTTACATCTTGCAGGCATCTCAATTAGAGCTATTCCCTCCACCACATGAGAAAGTCAAACAAATCGCGTTGTCACACGTGCAAATGTGCTTACAAATAGTTTTGCAAACTAATGATGCTGGTTGTAATCTCGAGTGAACCATCATTGCATACAACTGACAAATTGTTGCTATCTTTTTCAACATGGATGGTTGTTGAAAAACAACATCAACTGACTTTGGCAGGTGGTTCAGGGTTATAGATCTATTTGACATATGCCTACATGACTGAACCCAAAAGAAACCAATTATGAATAGTATTAGTCGTGAAAGCCTTAGTATGGAATTTACTGCAATTTTATAGTTGAATATAGATAAAGTAGTTATGAAAACTGAGTAAGGGTGCAAAGTCCACATATACAAGTTATTTTACCTTACAAATTTAGAATAAGTTACAAAAAATTACGAATTATTTTTCAAATAACAAAATTTACCAAAACAGACAAGATAACTAATGTCTTCAAATTACTTCCAGTTTTTTTTTTAATTAAGGGTTCATTCACAAAAAAACAATTGTAGCAAGCTACATTTCAATGTACATAGAGTCCTAAAGTTGTCAATCCAATGAAGGATGATAGAGCCTTCTTCTTACTGTGCGGTCAATATAATAAGTTATTTGACCATACTTCACCATGTTTGGTCAATGCAGGTTGAAGGCAGGAGCATTGATATGGCAACATAGAAGTATAGTGCAACAACTGGTTTTGCTGCACCTATTCTGCCCACCATTGAGCCCCACATCCTGTAACAACCTGTCATGCATGGTGGTCACCCATCCAAGCATTCTTTAGTCCAATACCTGGTTTTGCTTCCAAGATCTGATGAGATCGGGCACATTCCAGGTGATTTGATCAAAGGCATAATTTTGCCAATACTTTAAGAGCAAACAAACACATTTCACTCGACTATTTCGAGGTAATTAAATGTGACTAAAATAGAACGCAAAGCCACCATGAGCTGCACACTTGAAGGCCACAGTGGAAATTAAAAACATCCCTCTTCATTAAATCTATATAAAAAACACACTAGTTTCGCTTTTTCATTGTGTTCGTGTCTGTAACAAGAGAACAAGCAGTCGAACTCACATCGACTGAACCCTCGTGAAAAAATATCTAAGGCATGCTACCTGAACAAAGCGAGCATCTACATTGAACATAGCAAAGACGGTTCGAGAAAGTACTCACCGAGGAGGAGCGACTGTACGAGCGTGTGCGATGTCTTCTCCTCCTCAGCCGTCGCCGGCTGCTGCGGTAGCTCTCGTCGTGATCGTAATCACGAGAGCGGTGACGATAATCGAATGACTGAGGGGGTAAATTGAAGGCCTCTTCGTAGAAACCCTCACCTCTATCCCTTACATAGTCCCCTCTGTAGTCAGCGTAGTATCTGTCGTCATACATTCTCTGCTCGCATGAACGAACATAGCTGAAAGAGAAGAATTGTGTCACTTATATAAAGTCACCCAGCGGTGGCACTTTGCTTCAAGAACTCAGTTCACAATCAGAAGGTTGTGAATTAGAATTGTTATTAATCCTTCCAGATAAAATAGCGCTTTGCAGGAAGTCAAGAGCAGATGACATATGAACATGCTGGGAATGTATAATGTTTACTGCTTCAGGTATCCAAATGAAAACCACTAATAGAATTATTGCCCATGATAGAAACATGGTATAACATAACATTCCTGCAGGAATCACCCAGCACTAACGTTTACGAAAAGGAACGTGACTGGAGAGCACAACATTCATACAATCGCCACTATATTAGGACTCTGAGAAATTGTGAAAGTTGCTACACAAACTGGTTAAGACAGCAAAATGTTTTACCTGAAAGAACGCTGCGATTTTGTGTAGCAGCTGTCATTACGATTGCGTCTTGGAGAATGCTCCCTGCTACTGGATTTCCTCCGATGCCTCTTGCGGCTGCTGTAATCGTCTCTGTATCTGTAACTGTCTCTGCTGCCTCGGTCCGATGACCGAAACCTTTTCGGGTGAGGCATCTTAAACAAATAAAAAAAACACATCATTAGCCATATACAGTACAGCCCACATTCCACATCGCTTGTCAAGTGTTCATCAGAGCGCAACCTGCCAGGGACAAGTTAGCCTATGGTACCTATGAAATCAACACTGCTTAACTGATGAAGACTGGCATATGGTACCAATGAAATCAACATTTCTTAACTGATGAAGACTGCCACCCACGAATGTATATTTAGATTGTCCAGCACTGGCTCAGGGATGCAAACAGAAACGAGCACCATGCGACACATTTGCGCGCACAAGGACATCGTTAATGCATCATCTGTATTTAGAGTGTATTGGAACATTTTTTTTTAAGCGTACAACTTTTGAAAATTAGTGGAATGTACAAGACAAACTTTCCAAGGTAAAAGAAAAACAGTTTTTCTTTACCGGTATTACTTTAGTTTCAATGAGTGGCGGCAAGGTCTATTACGCAGGATTCTAAAAAGGAAAGCCTCGTAATCAGAAGCACGTGATCTTGCAAGAAAAACAGAGGTCATGACGTGGCTTCTAGTAGAGACTTTAAGATACCCTTGTATTTAGTTACATCATAAATCACAAGTTCGTGTAAAACTGTGTAAACAACAACTGCCTTTATGCAGCATGCTATTCAAAAGCAGTTGTATGTCACTCAAAGCTCCACGAAGGTGGTGAAATCATCACACGTAGGCGTCAGTGAAAATGTAATAAAAAAAGAAAACCATTAGGAGTTCTTGCATAAGGTTGTACATGGCCGATGAGTAGACTTGAATGCATATGTATAAGCAATGTTAAAAAAAATAAGGATGGAGATATGGGCAACGCTGATCAGCATATAACTGCACAGACCAGAAGAGCTGAATAGGGCCAAATGTCCTGAACGGCAACTCAGTATTTAGCAGCGGGTGCGGTGTAGATTGGCCACGATGCTATTCAGAACATGTTCTCTTTGGGAAACCGCAAGCTGCGAGAACATTTGATACCCGAGGTATGAATCAAGGTTGGACATGCCAAAACAGTTCTACAATGCATGCAATTTAAAGTAGGGCCCTTAGAATGGCTGGGGAAGCAGATTGAGTTTGTTGTTGAGGTTAGCAAAACAGGCGAGGCAAAGTGATGCCAGTAAAGTGGGGACAACTATGGCAGAAGTGTGGATAATTTGAATTTTAAGTGTAGAAGTGATATAAGATCCTATCAATGTTCAGATATGTCCACACTGAACTAGTACGCGGTTCCCACTAACCATAGAAAAAAACCCTTGGAAGTAAATTCAAAGCGCTTCCCCGCTCAAATTAGCATGTCATGCTAATTAATATACGCCAACAGCTGGAATTCAGCAGATTTCACATTTATGAGATGCAACATCTCCATCAGACAACCAGTTTAATTCCCACAGCGTGGCACTCACTTTATCGACCCCAGGAAGATGATTATGATGGGTTGCATCAACCCACAATTCGGCTTTACGTTTTTCTCAACATTCCCAGTGTGCGGCTTTGCCTTCAAGCACCACGTGGGCAAATGGCGGCATACAAAAGTTGGGCATTTAAACAAAACTCCCCCCCCTACACCAGCATTGCAAGTTTGGTATAATAGGAGGGTGTTTTGGGTTAGATCTCGTAAATGTGTTGTTAAACCCGTCACCACCCATTTATAATTAAGCGACATAAGCCAAAAAAATCCCCTCTATTGTGGATATTGGTCGCGAAAGCCTACGTGTTAAATTAAGTTTCGCATGTTGTGTGGTTATCGTGCCACATCTAACCCAGTACAATGACACCGATAAGGCAATGGAATATTCGAGAACTTCAGAGTACCACTGATTTGACGGGCCAACTTGTGAAGGCGACAAACAATTGATATGTAAACAATTCTGGAGTAAATATAATTACGTTGTGTTTTTACTGACGAGCGAGAAGTTTCCCGAGTTACACAACAGCTCTCAGTGCTTCCTCTTCATACCCCCAACAATCCTCTGCCATATTTGCCCCAATTAAGTGACAAGCGACGTCAACACGGTGCTTGTGCCAAGCTAGGTGCACCTCGAGGCCACTTGGGCAAAGTGTTATGAGATTAATGTTCGAGATGATTGGCAGATGGACAAACCAATGCTGTGTTTGGTGGCGAGAGACCATTGGCAGTTGTGAGCCTCGCTCCTTTACCAACGGACCACTACGAATTACAACCACCACCATCCACGCCACGACCACCACCAACCACCTCATCATCACCACCATCAACCATAATTATCACATCAACCATAATTATCACATCAACCACAGCCATCGCCACCCTCCCCAAAAGACGTCGTGTGCCATGGCGCGCTAAGCAAAACGGCCATAACGTGAACCAACTACAGCAGGACACGGATGAGAGGGGAGAGAGGATGCCGTGGCGAGGGCCTTCACCCAGCAGGCTTCACCCAGGAGGGTATCGACCGCGACCCGATGGATGACCGCGACCGGCCCCACAACAGTTCCATCATCACAGCAGCAGCAGCAATCCGCCCTCCTTTCTACAACCGCAGTTTAAACGGGGAGCGGCAGCAGCCTTGCCAAAACCATGGCGACGGCCGTTTTAGTTAATGGTTTATAAAAAAAATGTTTCCGTTGAGGTTTAAGAATTTAACATTTAAATTTTCGGGCGGCGGAGAAGGGCGACAGGGCGAGGAGATCCCGCCCGCTACAACCGCCGCCATCTTTTAGTTCTAAGGGCGCTGCGACGTCTCTCGGTTTTTATTTAAAATAAAATTCCCTCCTCCTCATACGCATTGAATTAAAGACATCGGCGCGCAGCGCACGATAGGCCGTCGTCTACGGGTAACCTCAGCGGCCGCTCACCTTGTGCGCCGCAACGCCCGTGTGCTTGTCCCAAAGGAAGTCCGTCGTGGTGGTGGTGGTGGAGGTGGCCGCCGCTGCCGCGAACGTCGCCGTTGATCGTCAGAGCCGTTCGAGAAAATGGCGGCGGCGCGTGACGTCACGAGCCGCGCGCGCGTGACGTCACCGCTCGCGGGGAGGGGGGTTGGAGGGGGCGGTTGGAGGGAGGGGGGGGTTGGAGGGAGGGGGGGGTTGGAGGGAGGGGGGGGGTTGGAGGGAGGGGGGGGGGTTGGAGGGAGGGGGGGGGTTGGAGGGAGGGGGTTGGAGGGAGGGGGGGTTGGAGGGAGGGGGCGGTTGGAGGGAGGGGGGTTGGAGGGAGGGGGGGTGTTGGAGGGAGGGGGGGTTGGAGGGAGGGGGCGGTTGGAGGGAGGGGGGTTGGAGGGAGGGGGAGGTTGGAGGGAGGGGAGCTTGGAGGGGGGGTTGGAGGGAGGGGGGGGTTGGAGGGAGGGGGGGGTTGGAGGGAGGGGGGTTGTTGGAGGGATGGGGGGTTGGAGGGAGGGGGAGGTTGGATGGAGGGGGGCTTGGAGGGGGGGTTGGAGGGAGGGGGGGTTGGAGGGAGGGGGCGGTTGGAGGGAGGGGGGTTGGAGGGAGGGGGGTTGGAGGGAGGGGGGGTGTTGGAGGGATGGAGGGTTGGAGGGAGGGGGGGTTGGAGGGAGGGGTTGGAGGGAGGGGTTGGAGGGGGAGGTTGGAGGGAGGGGGGCTTGGAGGGGGGGGTTGGAGGGAGGGGGGGGTTGGAGGGAGGGGGGGGGTTGGAGGGGGGGGTTGGAGGAGGGGGGGGTTGGAGGGAGGGGGGGTTGGAGGGAGGGGGGGTTGGAGGGAGGGGGGGTTGGAGGGAGGGGGGGGTGGAGGGGAGGGGGGGTGGGAGGGAGGGGGGGGTTGGAGGGAGGGGAGGTTGGAGGGAGGGGGGGGTTGGAGGGAGGGGGGGTTGGAGGGAGGGGGGGTTGGAGGGAGGGGGGTGGAGGGAGGGGGGGTTGGAGGGAGGGGGGGGTTGGAGGGAGGGGGGGTTGGGGGGAAGGGGAGGGGGTTTGGAGTGAGGGGGGGTTGGGTAGGTTGGAGGGAGGGGGGGGTTGGAGGGATGGGGGGTTGGAGGGAGGGGGGGTGTTGGAGGGAGGGGGGGGTTGGAGGGAGGGGGGGTTGGAGGGATGGGGGGTTGGAGGGAGGGGGGGTGTTGGAGGGACGGGGGGGTTGGAGGGAGGGGGGGTTGGAGGGAGGGGGGGTTGGAGGGAGGGGGTTGGAGGGAGGGGGGGTTGGAGGGAGGGGGGTTGGAGGGATGGGGGGTTGGAGGGAGGGGGGGTGTTGGAGGGAGGGGGGGGTTGGAGGGAGGGGGGTTGGAGGGAGGGGGGTTGGAGGGAGGGGGGGTTGGAGGAAGGGGGGGGGGGTTGGAGGGAGGGGGTTGGTGGGAGGGGGTGAAGCTGTGATAGCGCCAAAATAATAAACAACAACAAAGTTATTCTTGGTTATTTCGTTAAAGTCACGTAGAAGAGAAACAATTAAATAATAAAAATATAAAACAATAAAATTCTCACGACGTTTAGACTGAAACACAAGCAATCGTCATCAGGTGTGAACAACACAGCAAGAAAATTAGAAAAAAGTGGCGGTTTTTCAAATGTTCTTGCTGTTTTTTTCACACCTGATGATGATTGCTTGTGTTGCAGTCGAAACGTCGTGATCATTTTATTGTTTTATATTTTTATTATTTAATTGTTTCCCTTCTACGTGACTTTACCGAAAGAACCAAGAATATGAATCCCTGCAGTCACACAAGCTTTAAATCAAAAGAACAAAGTTATTTAATCTTGATTTGAAGCTTTCGTGACTGCAGGAATCCATACTCTTTGGTTCTTTCGCTAAAGTCACGTAGGTAGAAATACAATAAAATAAATCACGACGTTTCGGGCGCAACACAAGCGTCCGCCAACAGGTGGGACAACCACAGCAAGAAACAATTGCTGAAGTGGGCAAAAGGGCTGCTGTAACAAGAGGCCATATAGGTAAGAGAGGGGGCAAGGAGCCAGGGAGGAGAGATAGAGAGGGGGGAGTGGACTGCTGCAAGCTAGAGGGATTACAGGGCGAGCAAGAGCACGACAAAGTGATGCTAATGTGAGAAAATCAGCATGTCAATGGTACGGGATGCTGCAATGAAGGTTGATCTTCATTCATATTCTTAGGTTTTTTCGGTAAAGTCACGTAGGTAAAACATCAAAATTTATGAAAATAAAATAAAACAAAAATCACGACGTTTCGGAGGCAACACAAGTCTCCGTCATCAGGTGGGACCGTCACAGCCGAATTAGCTGCATCACTTGATGCAGCTAATTCGGTCCCACCTGATGACGGAGACTTGTGTTGCCTCCGAAACGTCGTGATTTTTGTTTTATTTTATTTTATTTTCGTTAATTTTGATGTTTTACCTACGTGACTTTACCGAAAAAACCTAAGAATATGAATCCTTGCAGTCACGAAAGCTTCAAATCTAGAATTGATCTTCATTGGCCGTGCGAAATCGTGATCGCCAATCGTCATTGCGCACCGCGGGCAGTAGGTGGCAGCAATGGCGGACAGCGCCAGTCCACGCGGGGTGGTTTGGCAGCAGGAAGCCTCCAGTGGGCAGCAGACGCTGAGTTGGTGGCAACGCGACCACTCAGCTTCAGAGTCGGTGCCGGATTATCCCAGTAGCAAAAATTAACCCGTAAAAACAAAGTTTTTCACTATAAATCCTTTATATGCGTGGCGGCTAGAGTTCTCTCGTCCTCTGGCTTGAGATGGCTGCCACCTATGGGTCAGATGATTGCCTGCCACCATTAAGCAATTGGTAATTAAATATAATTATTTTTTCCTAAAAAGTGTAAAATTTTGGAAATAAAGTTTCACGAAAATAAATTGTCACGCACAACGAGTCTGTGTGCAAAATGTCAGCTCGATTGGATCACGGAAAGTGGGTTAAAAAACGACCGAAAGATTTGCACGGTCGTAAGCGCGCAAGCAAGCAAGCAAGTGAACTTAATATAAAGGATTAAAAAATAGCCACATATGTAGTAGCTACGGGCCCCGCACTTTCAAGGGCCCCGCAATAAATGTTTTCAAGCTATCAATTCCGGTTCAGTGATTCTGCACTTGCTCTATTACCATAGTACTACACTACCTTGAACTTTTTTTTAGGAACGACTGGGTGTTAAAAGTTAGCGATTTGTAGTTTTATCTGGCTGTATAGCAAATGAAAAAATACAATTACTTTACTGTGCAAGTAAAACATATGTGTTTTAATATTTACGTGTTTTTTATTTAGAGCCCCTTTATAACATATGCTACAGGCCCCGCACTAGCTTAATCCGGCACTGCTCAGAGTGAAGGTCATCAACATCAGCAGCAGCGACAAACAAAAGCAACAGAAATATGGAAAATTAGTTGATGAAAATGCGTTGTCAGCGGTAAACAAACACAAATAGCACTAACTGAAGACTTTTGTCAAGAATACCGCCTTTAGAGAAAAAAATAATTACTATAGACGACGTTCCGGGCAATGGCTTTTGAGATAGGGCCATTGCCCAAAACGTCGGCTGCTTACTCAAGAACCCCATTGTGGGGCAGGCGGTTGACAACACGTCTCGTGCAGTACAACACAATTTGAAAACACGATCTAAGTATAACCTCTGTACACATAGAGGCAGGCAGGCAGTCGTGGATTTGAGCCCGGATTTAAACAAGGGCAGGGAATCTACATCATACGCACGACTGTTAGAAGAGAATTCCAAACCATAGGGGCAACAGAGGTTACTTATAGAGCTCCGCATGCAATACCAGCATCTAATAATATTATATACTCTTGATACATATTTGCTCGTCTATAAAGTAACTTGCATGCATAACTCAAGAGTCCGTGTCTCGTCGCTACCCTTATCCTCATTCTTCCCCTTTCTGGATGATCCCCGACCTGACAGTGTTCTTCATTTTAACACGTAGGCTTTCGCGACCAGTATCATTCATAATAAAAATTTTTGGGTTAGATCGCGTTATTATAAATGTGTCACAACCCTCCACCACCCAACATGGCCATCGGAAGCAGGTGGATGGCTTCACTATTCTGGCAAATCGGCCGAATATGCTGGATGTAATTAGCAGCGAAACGTCGTGCTCAAATTCTAAATGTTGTGGACTCACTCTTCAAACACACCGGTGGGCTGAAGAAGTAACTAACTGGCGTTCTCATCTTGATGTATAGCTAACTAACTGGCGTTTTGTTAACGCGACATATTTTTTACTGATTGGTCGTGTCGGGTAGTGGAAGGTTGCAACACATTTATAATAACGCGATCTAACCCAAAAACCTTTATTATGAGTAGTAATAGATTTTTACCCTTTCAACTGGTACAAAAACTGACACCTTTATACAAGGCATCATGTTTGCAATAACCACAACACAAGCAGTCAAAATGTAAACAAAAAGAAACAACTCTGATAATGATATGCACTGTCCTTGAAGTTGATTGGTCCACACCCGAGACAGCTTTTCTTAGAGCCTAGTCTCCATTGGTGTTGGGCTATGAGTGTTCTTCATAGTGCGGCCCCGACAATACACAACATGTGAAAACACCCCCCATCATCATCGTGCTGTCAAACCCCAACGGTTTCAAATGTGTGGCAGCCCTCACACTGACGATGTCTTATCGGTGAAAGTGGCCCCCTGTCTGAAAATCAGTGAAGAACCACTACCCTACCCACCAGTGACATAGCAGCTCCACTCTCAGCTCAGGGGGTTGTTGGTGCGGCAATATTTGATTTTGTCTCGCATGATCGCCAACACGTTAGCGCTCTAAATAAATTCAAATAACACGTGTAACGTAAATTAAAGTGATTTTAAGCTTTCGTGACTGCAGGAATCCATACTCTTTGGTTCTTTCGGTAAAGTCACGTAGTTAGAAATATAATTATTTTAAATAAAATAATTGTATTTAAAATAATTTTATTGAAAATAATTGTATTTAAAATAATTGTATTTTATTTCTAACTACGTGACTTTACCGAAAGAACCAAAGAGTATGTAAATTAAAGTATTACCATGAAGAACATTTTAAGCCGCGTTTTAATTCAGTGTTGTTGTTCTTTTACACTGCTGTTGAAAACAACTCACAGTGGATTTTAAGGGGGCCCCAACTCGTATCTTTGGCCATCAGGGGGGCCAAGGCACCCTCCTTGCATGCCCCACGCTCGTGTCGCCACTGCCAGGGCTGCTTCGTGACCTTGTGTATGAAGAATCACCTCCCGTCTCGTATTTCTACATTGCGGCTCTCGAAATACTGAATTGTTAATCGTCTTTTACCCAATTCGAACAACAACAAAATTTAGCTCGTATTGTTATTCCCTCTTGGTGACCCCTTGCGCAGCCACCAGTGACCCCTTGACCCACGGGCGCCTTCTGCCCCAAGACCCCCACGGGACTCCACCGGGCAGCCCCCCGCGTGTCCCCCCGCATCCCTCCACCCGAGCCCGGCTGGGATTTCAACGTCACGCGTCCGCATTCCTGGGTGGCTTCCAACGTTGGTTCGAGCCACATTTTTATTCGTCAGCGACTTGGTGTTCTTTTCTTTTGTATTGCTGGTGTGCGCTGCGGGTTATAATACATCTCTAGCGGCAGACGTAACTTCTAAAGCGACGGGCTACAACTTATAGCTGCAACAAACACAATGATGTAGGCCAGGGAGCGAACACACCGGCTGGATACGCGCTGAAGGAAAGCGCGTCAGTGTTGGCGATGCGCGTGTGTCGTGGCGATGATGATAACCCGTGGTCAGTTGTCAAAAGTACTGTCCTTTTGACGGCTTGGGTAGTCCTTTATCCAGCAGTGGATCAAGCAAGCTGCTAGCTATCGCTGGTGATGAGATTGAGAGAGGAATGGGCTATCTAGCGACCTTTCTTTTCAGTTTCTTTTGGTGACTTTACGATTCGTATCTAACGAGGGAGTTGGCAATCGCAGGAGGAGGATCAGAAGCGACCCCAGCTGCCCGGGGCTGAGGCTGCCTCGCCCGGCCAGGAGGAGGAGAGGGCCATACCCCCCCACGGCCCCACGTCTCCAGACGCCAGCCATGGGCTCACAACGCTCGGCCAGAAGTCGGGGGGGTCTTCTTCTCGCTCTCGCCGTGGTCACCGCGCTGAGCCAGAGCGACCCTGCGCTGGGCGGTGAGTGTTGGGGTGAAGCTGGTGGTGGTGGTGTTGTGGTCACATTTGCTGGTTCGCATTGTTGGTTCGGGTGATGGTGGTGTTGTGGTCACATTTGCTGGTTCGCGTTGGTGGTTCGGGTGGTGCTGATGGTGGTGGTGTTGTGGTCACATTTGCTGGTTCGGGTGGTGCTGATGGTGGTGGTGGTGTTGTGGTCACATTTGCTGGTTCGCGTTGTTGGTTTCGGGTGGTGCTGATGGTGGTGGTGGTGTTGTGGTCACATTTGCTGGTCCGCGTTGGTGGTTTCGGGTGGTGCTGATGGTGGTGGTGGTGTTGTGGTCACATTTGCTGGTTCGCGTTGGTGGTTTCGGGTGGTGCTGATGGTGGTGGTGGTGTTGTGGTCACATTTACTGGTTCGCGTTGGTGGTTCGGGTGGGGCTGATGGTGGTGGTGGTGTGGTCACATTTGCTGGTTCGGGTGTGATGATGTGGTGGTGGTGTTGTGGTCACATTTGCTGGTTCGCGTTGGTGGTTTGGGTGGTGCTGATGATGGTGGTGGTGGTGTTGTGGTCACATTTGCTGGTTCGCGTTGGTGGTTTGGGTGGTGCTGATGATGGTGGTGGTGGTGTTTGGTTACATTTGCTGGTTCGCATTGGTGTTTCGGGAGGTGCTGATGGTGGTGTTGTTGTGGTCACATTTGCTGGTTCGCGTTGTTGGTTCGGGTGGTGCTGGTGGTGGTGGTGTTGTGGTCACATTTGCTGGTTCGCATTGGTGTTTCGGGAGGTGCTGATGGTGGTGTTGTTGTGGTCACATTTGCTGGTTCGCGTTGTTGGTTCGGGTGGTGCTGATGGTGGTGTTGTGGTCACATTTGCTGGTTCGCGTTGTTGGTTCGGGTGATGCTGATGGTGGTGTTGTGGTCACATTTGCTGGTTCGCGTTGTTGGTTCGGGTGATGCTGATGGTGGTGTTGTGGTCACATTTGCTGGTTCGCGTTGTTGGTTCGGGTGGTGCTGATGGTGGTGTTGTGGTCACATTTGCTGGTTCGCGTTGTTGGTTCGGGTGATGCTGATGGTGGTGTTGTGGTCACATTTGCTGCATCGTGTTGGTGGTTTGGGTGGTGCTGATGGTGGTGGTGCTGTCGGGGGGAGCGGTGGTGTAGTGGTTAGCGCACTGCGCTACGAACCCAGCCGCCCGAGTTCGGTTCCCGCTCACGGCCAACATCAGTGACCGGTCATGGGCCTCCCCTGGGTCGACTCAGCCTCAAATGAGTACCTGGTGCGTTGTGTATACATCCGACAAGTGAGACAAAGGCGGCCGTGCGTGGTGCTGGCCACCCACCTCCTCGTGTGTCGACCTTAATAGGTGCTCGCTAACAGCACTTGCCCCAACAGTCTGATGAGGCTATGGGGGGGGGGGGGAGGAAATCTTTGTCTCTGGTGTTGTGGTCACCTCTGCTGACAAACGACTGCCCTAGATTGTCGCGGTTTTGCAGAATATCAGCCGGGATTGTGTTTTCGTGTTGGTCGGCGCGATGTCGGCCTTTTCAATTCTTGAAGAAGCTCCCAGTAACGCGGAGTGGAGCATCTTGCCCAACAACACGGGTGGCAACCTTAGAACCAACCTGTCGAGAGATGGAGGTCATTCACAGACGTTGCAGTCAACTTGTCTGGTTGTCGAGTTAGAATTGAGGACATTTTGGGCACCTCTGTACGTGCACATACACACACACACACATGCCCTTTTTGTCAATCCACTGCTGGATGAGGGGCCTCTCCAAGCCGTGCGGTTTGTGTGGGGGTTTATCGACCATACTTCACCACGCTGGTCAGTGCGGGTTAGTGAAGCCTGTCAATATAGACACGAGAGCGTAGCAGTATAGCAACAGCAATGGATTTGCCTTCACCGATCTACTGCTCACAACGAATTCTTCGTCGGAGCCTATCACAAACCGTGTGTGCATGGTGGTCACACATCCAAGCACTATCCAGGCCAAAATCCAGCTTCTATTTGTGAGCTCTAACAAGACCGGGTGCATTCCGTGTGATTCGGTCAGAGGCTTAGGTCATCTTTGCTGGCTGATAAACCGAAAACTAAACACTCAGATATGGGCCTTGTATATCGTGACTGTTGTTGTTGTTGCATGCCAGCAATTTAATATTCTTTTTAATTATTCACACTGCTCTCTAGCAACTTAATCTGACATTGGTGGTGATGGTTGAGCGAGTAGGAAGCTGACACGTGCTAAGTTTAGCAGCACTCTCTTCTCCTGCAATACTTTGGTGTCAGTTAAAACCATGATATGTGTTACAAAGAGCGTACGAGGTAGGGCAAGCATGTTCCTGAATCCATCTGTGCAAAGCTTGAGTGTGGATGTGGAATTTCAAACAACTGACCAATTGAGGGTTGCCAAGAGGAATGAAGATTGTCCGTTCCATTTTATAGTTTCTACAAACTATGTTCTGGCATGTACAGTGTATGGTAAACATGTCAACGTTTGTGCGACATTGGCCCAATGTCAACCAATGTTTGCAGTATGGAAACAAAGGGTTTGTGAATCCATCTGTGCGGAACTTTTAGTTTTATCCCAGAGAATGTGCAGGTATTCTCGAATGCAAGTCTCGAGTGCCAGTGAGGCTTTTCTGGATTAACAAATGCAAAGATGAAAAAGCACTAATGGAGACGTGTCATCAAGCATACAAGGTTCCACTTTATCAACTGCACTTGCCAAAACCTGGCATTTGATTTCCGTCGGTTTTCACCCCTTCTTCTCCTTTGCCACAGCAGTCTCCAACAATTCTGCAAAAAATAATTTCCGCTAAAATATGATGGATGAGTCTGGGTCCGTGATTTTTTTTTTACGCAAAGGATAAAAAAAATTGCCGATTACGTTGCATTACGCTCGTGTTATGAAGGCCAGATTTATAACTTACCAACTGTGGTTTCATTCTAATCATCGCACGAAGCAACTTGAGCCTCGCTGTACTGTCTGAGTACAGTATAACACATTCCAGAGTTTGTGGTTCCTAACGTCATACCAGGTGTTGTGCTTAACATGTTTACTCCAGAACATTCGTCAGTTCTGAATCGGCTCTTCGAGCTCTCATGCTGCAGACATATTGCACCAACAATCTGGAAGTTATCTCAATTCTTGCCAACTAAAAAAAAGGGCGATCCACTTCCTGTGATTCCAAATTGTCTTGCCCCTGAATCTGTCAACAATAAAGAGATTATTTATCACCTGGAGTCATTATTATCAATTGTGAATGACCATCAGTAAAATCTCCAACGAGCATGCTCTCGATGTAAGTATGTTAGCCAATGGAACTCATATCTGGACCTCTTGTGTTGTGAGCATGTTGGAGAATCCGTGTTTATCTCTTTTGACTTTTCCAAAGCGTGTCATCGTGTCTGGCATCAGGCGTTCCTTGCCGAGCTGCTGCCGTGCGGTGTCTGCCCTCATCTGCAAGGATAGGGCCTCTGGCTTTCTTACACACTGAAAAATATGTTTCTATAACTTTGCTCAACAAAAAAAAGTTTCTACTTTTATACTACTCTATGTTAAACCGGAATACTCTTCATTCGCTGGCCACTTTGCCTTGAATGCATCCGGCTCCGTGCCCAGCAGCTGGTGATAAATATCATGCCAAGTATGACACCCCACTCGAACAAAAATCGAAGATATATGTCTTCGAAGATATATATTCCTATCACCGAACCTCTCCACACCGGTTTGTGACGCTCGCCTTCTTCATTCGCGATGCATTTCCTGAAGCTCGCCGAGATGTTCACGCAGCACCATTTCGTTCGGCAAATCGGGAGAGGGGGTCAAGGACGAGGATCGCGTGACCTTCCCTTTGTGTCCAGCTTTGTCGCTTCATGTTTGGGGAAACGGAACTTTGGAAAGCCACAGCGGCAGCATTCCTGGGGCCCACGGAGGCACAGGTGTGAACTGTGAATGGGAGGAATGCGTTAACCACAGATCTCTCCACCTTCCACCCTGTAAACACTCTCACACACACCCCATGCCTTCCTGGCATGCAACACAAGATCGGCGGTTTTACCTTTCGCTCTCGAGCCGTTTTTGCTCAGGAGCAGTGGTTCTTAACCTTTACTGCAGCCTTGCGCCACTTTGGTTCTCAATCGCTAAAAACATGCATCATGTGAATAAATACAGAGGGTTTGTGGAAACAAAGTAGTTGCACTTACGTGCTTAATTTGTTGTTTCGATTATTTGCCTTCTAAAAAAAAATCTGCACGTGTCTCGCACCCCCAGAAAGGGCATCTCGCACCTGTGCACCCCAGGGTAAGAACCGATTGCTCCAGAGCCTCGGCTGTGATAGTTCTTGCAACAACTCCGTGGCTAAATTTGTAGGCGAATGAGTCATTCCGCAAGTAAACCCATGAATTAATGACATTTCTAATCGCAGTTGAAACGCTCATTGGCCTGCTACATTGCAGTTGTATTCAACCATATATTGCCGAATAGGTGTCGGAGCAGAAACTGATTTTCAGAAGCTTTTCAGAAGAGCATAAAGGGTGCTGTACTCATTCACACGTATCGGTGTAATGCGATTACCGTAAGGCTTTCCAATCTGACAAAAAAAATGTAAAATGTCACTGCAATTATCTTTCGAGGTGTATCTATTTTAACAAAGCATCTTCAATTGAATTGGCATGTCCACTGTGACCTCGCTAATGCACTGTGCCAGAGCTGTGTGAGAGACGTGTGTGAAGCAGCTGGTGTGCACACAATGATGGGTTTGTCTAGAAGAGACGTGGTGTCCCGTGACGGACTGCTGATTACATGTGAAAGTTCCACTTCAAACTTTGGCAAAACAACAAAAGGGCTAAAGTATGCTGCAGAGAGACATATCACCCAGGGATCTTGTTATGATAAGCAGATGCCTGCAGATAAATATACTGTGCATGAATATAGTAGATGTACTATATTAATATACAGTGTGTTCCAGATATCCCCTTTCACATTTGGAAGAAAGCCCAATACGCATAAATGGCGAAAAAATGTGTTGTAATGAATGTCATTATTCATTGTGACGGTTACTATTTTATTCTCCAATCAGATTTCTAGAAGAAAAATATATAATGTCATTACAGAATAATATTAGCGTCATGCATTACATATTTTTGTTCATTATTACACATGCCCCCTTTACGAATGAAATAGTGAATCTTATTGGCCTTTAACTTTTGAAAATGCTACTAAAAGGATACATACAGCCGGGTGCCCCCCCCCCCCCGTGTGTTGTTCAAGCCACTCTCGTGCGTTGTTCAAGTCACTTTCATACGTTGTTCAAGCCACTCTCGTGCGTTGTTCAAGCCACTTTCATGCGTTGTTCAAGTCACTTTCATACGTTGTTCAAGCCACTTTCATACGTTGTTCAAGCCACTCTCGTGCGTTGTTCAAGCCACTTTCATACGTTGTTCAAGCCACTCTCGTGCGTTGTTCAAGCCACTTTCATACGTTGTTCAAGCCACTCTCGTGCGTTGTTCAAGCCACTCTCGTGTGTTGTTCAAGCCCATCTCGTGCGTTGTTCAAGCCACTCTCGTGCATTGTTCAAGCCACTCTCGTGCATTGTTCAAGCCACTCTCGTGTGTTGTTCAAGCCACTCTCGTGCATTGTTCAAGCCACTCTCGTGTGTTGTTCAAGCCACTCTCGTGCATTGTTCAAGCCACTCTCGTGCATTGTTCAAGCCACTCTCGTGCATTGTTCAAGACACTCTCGTGTGTTGTTCAAGCCACTCTCGTGCATTGTTCAAGCCACTCTCGTGCATTGTTCAAGCCACTCTCGTGCATTGTTCAAGCCACTCTCGTGCATTGTTCAAGCCACTCTCGTGCATTGTTCAAGCCACTCTCGTGCGTTGTTCAAGCCACTCTCGTGCGTTGTTCAAGCCACTCTCGTGCGTTGTTCAAGCCACTCCCGTGCGTTGCGTGCACGCAGCTTCGTTCTTCGGAGACAGCTACGTGGAGCTTCTGCTGACCGAGGCGTCTGACCAAACGGAGCTGAGTCTGCGCTTCCGTACGCACCAGCGGAACGCGCTGCTCTTCCTGGCCGCAGGCAGCAGCGACTACTGCCTGCTGGAGCTACGCGCCGGGCGCTTGCAGGTGGGCGCCTGGGAGAGTACTTTTGTTTCACAGGAAAATAAACAAATTTGTACGTTGCTGTTGTTGTTCTTGCAACATTCAGAATAAGCTGGGATTACACTGGTCAACACACTTTTTCTGGCATAAGGTATTCCAACGATTTTAAGGTAATTTTGGGGTGCTGCTGATTCCAAATCTGGCATCAGTTTTTGTCTATCACATCAGGTTTTTGAGATATCAAATATTGCATTTTCAATAAAAACTGCAGAAGAAAAATATTAAATAAATGTGGATATCTACATAAAATGATATTATAAACACACTATCCTAAAAATACAGCACCATATTTTAACACTAAAGCAGTCACTGACTCGCAACAACTTGCAATCATAAGTGACAGAGTTAATTTCGGGTAAAATCAATGAAAATGGGGTATGCCGATAGCATAAAAATGAGATGTGATAGAGCAAATCTGAGATCAGATTTGGAATCACCACCCTGAAATTAGTCTAAAACAGCTGCAAAAGTCCAGGCCAAAATTTTTTGTTGACCAGTGTTATTTTGTACTTTTTGCTTCAGACTTTTATAATGTACGTAATATTTTCGGCCACGTTAAATTACAAAATCTAGGGGAGTAATCTTTATTACATGTGTAGTGAGCAAATGAGTTAGCCCACCCACAGCAGGGGATCATCTTTGTTTCTGCAGCACAGCACGATATGATGAACTTATCTAGCACAAACATCTGGGCTGACCTAATGCACTGGAAAGCTGTGAGTACCGGATGACAGGTGAAACCTTGTAAGCGATCGAGGGATCACTGCACGCCTTAAACCACTTGTTTTAACAACTGATAGTGCTTTGTTTATCGTTCGTCAATCACTCTCTTCATACTGTTTTAAAACACACACCTTGAAATACGATTCAAAAACGGCATTTCAAGCATTCAGCTTTGCATTGTCCACCATCTGATCTCTCACGAATAGATCGTTCAGATCCCAGAAAATGGGTTGTCTTTCATCTCTGTATTCACAGTTTCTCTTTGAGGGAGAATAACATGCTTAATGAAGATTAATTGTCCTTTAAAATAAGAATGTTTAGATATTTGCAAAGGCCTTCCCGTACCGTATTTGTCATAGAGAGTGTTTGACCGTACTTTACCACGCTGATCAACGTGGACAGGTGATGCGGTTGCACAAGACTGCTTAAAATATCACCATTGATGTTAGCCATGGCCTAGACTCGAACTTAGCTCGCTAGATTCATAGGATAGTGCGCTAACAATCCAATTACCAACATTAACATGTGAAGGTGAATCTACAGTGGTGTTTAGTGGCAAAGGCGTTCCATCCTTACACTCGCAGAAATTAACATCTTTAATCGATGGAATAGCAATCCACAGTCGAAGGAGAGTCGGTGAAAAATAGGCCTCCATAACATTGACATTGTTGAACCTTTGCGGCGAACTCCCGCTGATCTGCAACTGTATTTTTAGACAGTGAGTTAAAAATAACCTATGCACACTTATTGGCAGGGACACATGTTCGCTGTCCACTTTTCAAAGGCGTATGCCAAGTCCAGGGGGTCTGGGATACAACGGTGACAAACTGCATTACTGTAAAGTAAAATTACAGTATTGTAGATATTGTTAATTTGAAACAGCAACGAAAACACACACCTCTGCAGTATTAGGGATTGGATCGTTGAACTGCCATAAAATCTTTGATCAAATTACTACACTGATGCTCTTAACGTTTTTTTTTTTGTTGCAATCTACGTTTAATGTTTTTTTCCCCATTTCCTCGTATGTTTTGCACGGATGCAGCTGCGAATGGAGCTGGGCTCCGGAGAGGGCGTGCTACGGACCGAGCCTGGCGTGCGCATGAATGACCTGGAGTGGCACCGCGTGAGAGTTCAGCGCAAGGGGGAGGCGGTTACCATGACGGTGGACGGCCGCGCACCCAGCTCAGCGCGCCTCCCAGGTCAGCTGCAGGAGCTGAACATCCAGCACGGCCTTCTGCTTGGCGGGATCGGCAGCCTGGAGCGGCCCTACCTCACCGGCCGCGGAGGCGTGCAGTCCTTCAGGGGCTGCGTGGAGGAAGTGGTCTTCAATGGGCACGACATTCTGGCGTCCCTGCGGTCGTACGCCGGTCACAAGACGGTGCACGAGGTCTCGGCAGGCTGCAGCCCTGAGTTCGAGGCCAACCCCGATGATGCCGTCAGCTTCTTCAGCCCGTGGTCATACTTGGCGTTCCCACCTGTCTGGGGGGACAGCGGCAAGGCGGTCTTTGAGTTCCAGGTGCGCGTGGGTGTCAAGAGCGGCATCTTGCTCTACCACTTCCGGGCGGGCAAAAATCCTCCGTTTGCAGCGCTCGAAATACGCGAGGGCCGCTTGTGGTCACTCCTCAACGTCGGCGAAAGAACCGTGGTCATAAGTCCCAAGACCATGGTGAACGACAGCCGCTGGCACCACGTCCATTTCGCTTTCACCGCCCGGCACGTCACGTTGAGGGTGGATAACAATACCGTGACAGAGAGCTTCGTAGTGGTTGACACCCGCAAGTTCCTGGAGCTGCGGCGCAGCGGCGAGCCCCTGTTCGTCGGCGGCGTGGACTCCAGCACGAGAGCCGAGGCGCGGAGGAACGGCCTGGCCTCGCTGAGGGGCGGCAGCAGCCGAGGAACGGGCGGGTCACTGCGCGGCTGCTTACGCGACCTGAGGGTGGACGGGGAGCAGCGGAACCTGCAGGACGTGCTGGTGTCCAAGGACATCGCCGTGGGCTGTCGGGATGACGTGGCGACAGTCGCCCCGACCGCCAAACTCAAGGCGCCCATCACGCCGACAGCCAAACCGCGGAGAGTTAAGGGCACCACGAAGCCGACTGCACCGCCGACAAAGGCGCCAACGACCACTGTTGCCACCACGGCTGCCGCTACCTCCACCACCATTAAGCCCACGGAGCCTCCTCTTCTGCTCCTGCACGAGCTGGAGTTGCCGGAAGGGGGGAAAGCAAACTTGAATTACAAAAATATCAGAACGAACGTGAACCTCCAGGCACTGGGAAATCGACCATCGCAGTTGTTCTTCAGAGTTTTGAGCGGGCCTTGGCACGGCAAAATTAAGGTCGGCGGTGCCGTGCCGGAGTCAGATGCACCGAGCGCAGGGCACGTGGTGTTCAACCTCCTCGACGTGTCTCAGGAGCGGGTGGTGTACGTGCACGACGGCTCCGAGGCCCCGGGTGACACGTTCACCTTCGAGCTCTACGTGACCGGCAAGAGGAATAAAATGCCCGATGTCCTCCTCAATGGACTGAAGGAGCGGTACGTCTTTAACATAACCGTGTTGCCGGTAAACGATCCTCCGGAGTTGGTGCTTCCAACCGGGAACCTGTTCACGCTTGTGGAACAGAGTAGGAAAAAGCTCACCCCGGACGTACTGCAAGCCATCGACGCGGACACAGACGCCGCCGAGCTGAAGATCTCCGTCCTGGGCAACTTGAACGCGGGAGCCGGTCACCTGGAGAGCACACGGGAACCGGGCAAGGTCATCACGTACTTTTCATACGCGGACATGCGGGCGGGGGACGTGTACTTTGTGCACCACGGCTTGATCAGGAACTCGCGGATCGCTTTGCGCGTGAGCGACGGGGAAAAGGTGAGCAACACCGTGGTGCTCCGGCTCCTCGCTATCCCCGGTGAGTTTGGCGTGGAGAACAACACCGGGATATCCGTGTCGGCGCTGGAAGGATCAGCGCTGATTCTCACCGCAAACCTCTCGGTGCGCACCAACGCAGCGGACCAGGACGTGGAGATACAGTACAGCGTCACGGAGCTGCCCAAGCACGGGGAAATCCAGCGGCTGTACGAATCCAACGGGAGGTGGAGGAGGGCCGAGTCGTTCACGCAGCGCGCGATGGAGAGGAAGCACGTGAGCTACGCCCTCAGCGATGGCGCCAACATCGCCGCCGGCGTCACCGATCGCTTCCGATTCAAGGTGTCCGTTTTCGGAAAGGTTTTGGAGGAGCCGCAGGAATTCGTGATCCGTGTCAGTCCGGCGAAGCTCAAGGTCGTGAACAACAGGTCCTTGGAGCTTGACAAGGTCGAGCGAGCGCACTTGACGCAGAAGAACCTGCAGACGCGAGTGGAGGGGGCCAAAGTGAGCGACGCAGACATTAAGTACAACATCATTACCCTGCCCGCTAAAGGTCATTTGTACCTGGGAGACGTGAAGTTGACGGCCAACGCGTCGTTTACGCAGCGCGACGTGAGGAATGGAAGCGTTTCCTACTTGCTGAAGGAAAGAGCCAAATTCGACATGGAAGACACCGTATGGTTTCACGTTGTGGCCCAGCGTCTCAAGTCCAAATTGCACAGTTTTTGTTTCACGATAAAAGCCGATTCCGAGGCAATTGAGGTTACTAACAATGGGCTTAGCATCGTAGAAGGCGAGGGAAAACTGATTACGAAGAACGATCTGTTTTTGGAAACCCTAAACACACAAAACTTTCGCTACCGAGATTAAACAAAGCCCAAGGCATGGAAAACTCAAGAAAATCAACCTCTCCGACTCTGCAGATAGCAACGACAACGTAACAACCTTCACAAACGAGGACATAGTGAACAAACGGCTCATGTACATTCATGACGATTCCGAGACCGCCGAAGACCGGTTCACTTTCTCCGCCACTCCCACGGACCTGAATTTCTCATCAGCGTTCAACGACAGCCTTCAACGTCACGGTGCAGCTTCGGAACGACGAGAAGCCCGCCCGCACGGTGGACCGCGTGCTCCGGGTGGTACGGAACGGCCACAAGCTGCTCACCCTCTCCGACCTGGCTTACCACGACGCCGACGTCGACTCGGACGACGCCGCGCTCGTGTACACGAGGCGCGGCATCCCCAACGGCGAGCTGGTGGCGGCGGACGACCCCGGCAAGAAGCTCTACCAGTTCCGCCAGGGAGATCTAGCGGAGCGCCGGGTGCTCTTCGCGCACCGGGGCATGGACCAGGGTCGCTTTGTCCTGTGGGTGTCGGACGGGAAGCACCAGGTGACCGCGCTGTTGGAGGTCGCGGCGAGCGAGCCATACGTCCGGGTCAACAACGGCACGGGCCTGCTCGTGCGCAGGGGACACTCGCGGGCCATCGCCGCGGCGAACCTGAGCGTCGACACCAACGTGGACGTGCGTGACGACGGCGACGTCGTGTTTCGGGTGACCGAGTCGCCGAGGCACGGGCGGCTGCTGCTGGACGGCCACCCGGCCGAGTCGTTCACGCGGCACGACCTGCGGACGGGTCGAGCTACGTACCGGCACGACGGCAGCCGCGGCGGGCTGCACGATCGCTTTCGATTCGTCGTGGAGCTGCGAGGGCACGGCGAGGGAGCGGAGATGCGGGTGGAGGGCTCCCTGTCCGTTCGCATATTCCTGGAGAGCCACGAGAAGCCACCTGCCGTCGTGCGCAACGCGAGCCTCGTCGTGGGAGAGGAGGAGCCCGTGTCCATCGGCAGCGCCAGCCTTCAGGTGCGGCGGCGGTGGCGATTGCTGCAGCGATACTCGTGCAAAGTTCAGCACGAGCGTCGGTGCAGGGCGCAGAGATGAGAAAGTGTGTGTGATATTCATCGAGGGCTGATGACGAAGCGGTAGCGCGTTTTCCACTTGTTGCAGAGATTCACAGATCGATGCCAGCAGCCGTCCTGGTCAATTTTGTGGTTTTATGAACCATAAATACCACGCTGTCTGCTTCACAGGGTGGAAAGAGAGTCAGCCATGTGCCAAATTAGGAAAATTGCCCACTAAATCCAACCCCCACCCCCTCTCCTCCCAGCAGTATAAACGGGTACACCACAGTCGGCCAGCAGCTCGCATGTGGTGAGATAGATTGTGGGCCAGCGTGGAAGAGTTGCCAAAATTTCTCCCTCTAGTGGAGGCCCTCCTGCCAGCGGTGGCTTGAGGAGAGACATCTGAGGGCCGCGCCCCCTTACCTTTCCCTTCCACGCTTGGTCAGCGCGAGTTACACGCGTCTGTTGTCGCTGCGTTCCCGCGGTGCGACAGGTCATGCACGAAGTGAGCCCGCCGGCCGAGTTGGTGTTCACGGTGAGGGAGCCGCCCCGGCACGGCTTCCTGCGTTGTCTGGTGGCGCACGGGGAGGAGGAGCAGTACGAGGGCTCGCTAGCGCAGCAACTGGAGGCTTTCACGCAGCTGGACGTCAACTTGAACCGCGTGCAGTACGTCCACACCTCGCCTGGACAGGTAGGCGCTCGCTCGCACCATTTTGAGTGACGTTTTCCATTTCGAGGGCAAGGCGGCATTTCCACCTGCAGTAAGTCTTGACTCCCACCAAACCACGAGGTTCGCAGATTTTAGCTTTCCTGACTTTGGCATTCGATGGCTTTCTCGTGGTCTCGCGCGAGCAGAAATACATGGCAACATTTCTAGGTTGGATCAATCACTCCATGGTACGTGTACGAGCGTTGTGATATACAGCCGATATATTTAATATTCCGATGTCAAGCATCCAGTGATTGGTGACTGGTATCGGGTGAGTGGTGAGGGTCAGCTGGGTTGATGACTGGTGAGTGGTGAATTTCAAGTGAGCGGCGTGTGAGTGTTACGTGTCCACAAAATGGGGTGCCCTCGAGTGTCATATTTTATGAGGCTTCCCCATACCGTATGCCATAATTTCACCATCAGGAACCGGTGGCTTTTCACTTCATTTGACAAAATTCCAGCTCTGGGAATTAAAATATCAGTTTTACTGTCGTTCGACAGTCACCATTCCCATGGCAGGAGAGTCCGACGCGTTACTGTAACGTCCTTCAATGAAAATAATTGAAAGTCACAACCCAGTCGGTCGGGGATCACCGCTATAGCACCCTCTAGTGGCGTCACAGGCAGCCAGCCTTGGACTCTCCTCAATCTCCTCTTGCCCAGGGAGCTGGGCAACCTCGCGACCGCACACGTAGTAATGCTACGGTCATTCTCCGAAGTTAAACACATTAACCACGTGTTTCATTAGCCACTATCAATCGGTAGCGTCACGGTGGCGAGATGTTAACTACCTCACCTGGTATACAGGAGGTCGTGGGTTCGATCCCGAACCTGACGCCTTCTGTATATTTGGAGTTTGCGTGTCTCCCCATGGTTGCATGGATTTTTCTCCGGGTCCTCCGGTTTTTCCCTCGACATTTAGAAACGTTTTGATTTAAAGCTTTCGTGACTGCAGGGATTCATATTCTTGGTTCTTTCGGTAAAGTCACGTATAAGGGAAATAATAAAATAATAATATAAAACAATAAAAAAAATCTCATGACGTTTCGACTGCAACACAAGCAATCATCATCAGGTTCTTGCTTTGGATTTCACACCTGATGATTGCTTGTGTTGCAGTCGAAACGTCGTGAGAATTTTTTATTGTTTTATATTTGTATTATTTTATTATTTCTCTTTTACGTGACTTTACCGAAAGAACCAAGAATATTTAGAAACGTGTGTAGAGTATTTGGCTGCTATAAATTTCCACGTGATAAGCCACTTTGTTGAGCTATCATTTGTGACCAGGTCGCTTCTGACAAAATAGCTATATAGCTCGGTGGGCCTTACGTGGTAAAAAATAGTTTTATACCGGGGTTTATAAAACCGCAAACAACCGTCCGGCAACAGAATGATCAACATTAAAGACATTGGCGATATATTTTCAAAAATTCGTGTTTTTTCCCCCTCCCCTCCCCGCCCTACCCACCTACCTACCGACCTCTTTAACGGCCCCGCAGCTTAACGACAGCTTCTCCCTGGACGTGGGCAACGGCGTGTCGGCGCCACTGCCGGCACTGCTGGTGGCCGTCGACGTCCTGCCGCGTCTCATCCCCCTGCGGCTGCCGGGCGGCGGCGTGCTGGCGGTGCGCGAGGGCGGCTCCGCGGCCTTGCTCGTCACCGCCGACAGCCCCCACTTTGCGAGGCGTCAACTCGAGTTCCGGGTGTCCGAGCCGCCCAAGCACGGGCGCGTGGAGGGCGTCGACCAACCTGGAGTGGCCCTCGCCGCCTTCACCAGTCGGCAGGTG
This sequence comes from Lethenteron reissneri, assembly GCF_015708825.2. Lineage (NCBI taxonomy): Eukaryota > Metazoa > Chordata > Hyperoartia > Petromyzontiformes > Petromyzontidae > Lethenteron > Lethenteron reissneri. The sequence continues at coordinate 13,204,378 of NC_083796.1, forward strand.
CGGGGGCCGTTCCTCGGCGTCGAACCTCTCGCCGTGATGAGGCCGAGGTCGTCGAGGCGGAAAGCTCTCGGACGATTGGGCGCCTCGGTAGCTGGGAGATGTTAACCACCTCACCTGGTATGCAGGAGAAGTATTTGGCTGATATAATTATGCACGTGATGATAAGCCACTTCGTTGAGCTATCATTCGTGGCCAGGTCGCTTCTGAAAAATAGAGCCACATAGCTGGTAAATAAAAAAAATAGTCAATAGTAACTTCACAACGGCGCGGTGCGCTAACCACCGCTCCATCGCCGCTCCCCTAGTTTGTATCGGGAACGGTTGTCAGCACCGTCGGCCTCTGCGATGATGACCACGGCCACCCCACCCCCCTCCACCCCCCCCCCCCCCGCGGCCGCTGCGTCTGCGCAGGTGGAGCGAGAGCTGGTGTACTACGTGCACGACGGCAGCGAGACCCGCGATGACAACTTCACGCTGGTGGCCGTCGATGACGAACTGCACAAGCGCAGCAAGCCGACGGTCGTGCCGGTCGCCATTTCCGCCGTCAACGACGAGCCTCCCGTCGTCACCGCCAACCAGGTCCTGAAGGTGAGGAGGCGTCGTCGCGCGGAGCCTCGCGGGGGAGCTGGCCAGCTACGTGAGTTCGCGGTGGCGTAGCCGCATGCTACTTGCTGCCGTGCCACTCGCTGGTGCTTTACGCGGCTACATTGTGCGGGATGTTCCCGAGAGCTGTGGATACCTGTTAGTGCTGTGAGGATTTCATTCGTGTCCTTTGATTGAGCAGATGAGAGGAGGATGAGTCATCGAGTATTTTGGTTTCGTTTTATGGGTCAATTTAGCATCAATTAACGGGTCAAATTAATTGAATGGTTAATGAATGTCGTGCAAACGTAATGCATCACACTTAAGTAAAAAACTAAGCGTCAAATTGTCAGGCGATTCTACCATCGAAACACCTCGGGTTCTGCTTACCGAGCCCCCAGCTGCAGAGAGAGAGAGATGGTGGCATGCCCCAAAAAGAGTCGTCTGCCAGCTGTGGCTGAATAAACATTGTCTCGTGTTCTTTCTGTACGAATCGGTTTACTTTCTATAGAGCTTGGATTTTTTAGCGGTTTGGCTAGCACACCAGACTTGCTCACCACAGAGGTCACCGGGTCAATCACCTGGCATGGCATTTGAAACAGCGGTGCAAGTTTCTTCATTCCTCCCGCCTGCTACCCAGCAGTGTAAATGGGTGCACCAAAGTGAGTCGATCGGCAGGTTACGTGTGGTGGGGTAAAGTGTGGGTACTCCTACTTTCTCCAAGACGTCTGGCCAGCGTGTAAGGTTAAGCCGGAACACTCTCAACACAGGGGTCACTAGAGCTCCCTCCAATGGAAGTCCTTCCACCAACGGTGGCAGCATGTAGCAAGCAATTTCAGGGCAGTCCCTTCTCTTTTTGTGGAAATTTGTTCTGGTTTTTCCAGCGCTTGGACAATGGCGAACTAACCGGAGGTATTCGTGAGTGCGTAAAGTAAAAGTAAAAACATAAGCGCATCCAAATGCGTTGGCAGGTGTGGGTAGGCTCCGTGACGGAGATCACGTCAGCCGACCTGAGGGCGGAGGACAAAGACACCACCCCGGAAGAGTTGGCGTACTCCATCTCCCCTCCCAGCAACGGCCTGGTTGCCCTGCGAGAGCGGCCGAACCAGCCGGTGCTCAACTTCACGCAGGCGGACGTCGACTCGGGCTCGCTCGTCTTCGCGCACCGCGGTGAGGCCTCCGCGTCACGGAACTCTGCGTCGCTCGCTCGCAGTGGCGGCATTATTGACTATAAATCGCTCCCAAGGCAAATTTGGAAACACACCTGGGCCCGAATTGTCGTGGGATCTCGTTCGCCCATTTGGGACTGGGTCCAAAAATACATATGGGGGGGCTGGTGAGGAAGATGTTTTGCGGCTGCTGACTATACGGGGACTTCATGTGAACTGAGAGTGTAAAATAAGCAATGAGGCATACACATTAGAGGTAATACAATATTTTAATTTTTTATGTTTTTTATTAGTCTGATCACATTTGCAATTTTCCCACACAGTCTGGTCCACTGGCCCTCAGAATGGACTGAACCTCCAGCCATTTGCTCGATGGACTGCTTCCCTATTGCCAGTGCGGGCCTGTTTGCCCTTTGTAATAATACTATTATGATGTGATTCCTGCAGAAATTCGCGTTCGATTCATATGAATCCAGCCTGGATGATTCCCACAGGAGTTGCGATTCCTCTCCAGGTGATTGCTACGTTAAAATCTGCATTGAATTGAATGGGATTCTGACAGGGATTCTGTCACAGAGGAGTCTTGTGCTACAAAGAGATGCTATTGCCAATGTGGTTGAGCTGAGCTTCGGCTATACTTAGATAAACATATGCCTTATTCCAGCTGGCCACTCCAGCTGGCTATGTTATATGTACTGTACCCACGTGCTTTAATTAAAGCTTACATCGTTTTTTTATTTGATTTCATATCCTCACCTCTGCCATTAGGAGCGACCTCTGGAGGATTCAACTTCCAGGTCACGGATGGAGTGAACTTTGCTGCTCGTCAGATCTTCAGCATCACAGCCAAGCCGCTCGTCCTCAGTGTGGAGGTCAACAACGGACTCAGCGTCTACCCTGGTGAGGGCCCTGGCACGCTCTCAGTTCCCTCTTGCCCTTAGTGTCGCCCCATCTCGTGCCCTTGTGGACACGCGCGTCGCGCTAACGGTTGATGGCGACAGAAAATGATACGTTTTGTTTCGTTTATTTTCACACGTATAGCAAAGTTCATCCGGCAGCAGCAGCAGCAGCTTGATATTCGTGAGCAAATCAGGATTAAACAAATATTCGTCACATATGTATCGAAAATGCTTCAGTAAAATAAATTGTGGTATATATAAATTGCCTGCCATTTATATCCCCCCGTTGAGCTGCATATGAATGTTGACACTTTGCTGCCTTCGAATGTATTTTTGGGAAAAAAAAAGAAATGAGGAAGTTATCTAGATTTTACTTTGCTTGTGGTGCGACAACTCATTGAATCAAACAAGGCGGAAAGGAAATGTGTTGGCAGCGATGCACAAGTACAAATAAGAAAAATGATAAGTACTCGCTATGTTCACAATTAAAACTTAATATTAATTGGAGATTTATGTAATGGTCGAACATTTTAGACAATGGCTCTTCTTCCTCGATAGAGAGAGGGCAGATACATTGACATATCACTGAAGGTCACACTTTACACTAATGTCTGTAAAGTGCAACCCCCAACTATAGCTCGATCAACATGTCCACTCTCTCTGTTCCCAAGAAGAGCCTTTGACCATAACAAACAGCTAGCCTGAAATACAAAACAAGTCTTATGTTTTGATTTAAAGCTTTCATGACTGCAGGGATTCATATTCTTGGTTCTTTCGTGACTTTACCGAAAGAACCAAGAATATATAAGTCTTCTGTTCTTATTTTCAATGAGATTAGAGGAACACATCAGAATCAGAATATTTATGTATCCTAGAGGAATCCGATGAGCTATAAAGCTCTTTTCACAGATGTCCAGTCGGGACACGGGGTCAGAACGTTACAACAAATAGTACAAAAACACGATAGGAGCGCAAAGTATGCCTTTTAGCGTCCTCTGGTCTAACACCGTTTGAGACGAGGCTCAAAAAAAAGCTGTCTCTGGTGTGGACCAATCAGTTTCAAGGACAATGCATATATTATCAGTGTTTTTTGTTTGCATTCTGACCACAAGCATTGTGGTTAATGCAGACATAAATTTCGATTTAAAGCTTTCGTGACTGCAGGGATTCATCTTCTTGGTTCTTTCGGTAAAGTCACGTAGGAGGGAAGTAATAAAATAATAAAAATAAAACATAATAAAACAATTCTCACGACGTTTCGGCCACAACGCAAGCAGCCGTCCTCAGGTGAAAACCAGGTCCGTCGAGGCGACAGAGTCTGAATGAAACAGCACACGAGCTTGGAGCATATATATAAGCTGGGCGCATTGACAAAGGAATTTGCATATCAAAAGGAATTTAGCATATTTATGGGAAATGCAGGAATGTGATTAGTCCTGCATATGCATGTGCATTATGCAGGATTAACAGCATCAAAGGGAGCTGCAGTTACTGCTGCTGCTGAAATTACTGCTGCTGCTGCAGTTTCTGCTGCTGCTGCAACTGCAGCAGCAGCAGCAACTGCAGCAGCAGCAGAAACTGCAGCAGCAGCAGTAATTTCAGCAGCAGCAGTAACTGCAGCTCCCTTTGATGCTGTTAATCCTGCATAATGCACATGCATATGCAGGACTAATCACATTCCTGCATTTCCCATAAATATGCTAAATTCCTTTTGATATGCAAATTCCTTTGTCAATGCGCCCAGCTTATATATATGCTCCAAGCTCGTGTGCTGTTTCATTCAGACTCTGTCGCCTCGACGGACCTGGTTTTCACCTGAGGACGGCTGCTTGCGTTGTGGCCGAAACGTCGTGAGAATTGTTTTATTATGTTTTATTTTTATTATTTTATTACTTCCCTCCTACGTGACTTTACCGAAAGAACCAAGAAAATGCAGACATAATTCCTTGTAAAAGGTTTCAGTTTGGTGTTTTAACATCTTAACACCTGTTGCCAGAAAAAAGTGGAAAAACCTATTATCACACAATTTTTTCATCTTATCAGGTAAAGCCCACACAGCAAAGCTATCGAGCTGCACGTTCCAGGGAATTGTAAACTCAAGTCACGAGACGCTCTGTGCGTGCCTCTGCTTCTCTGTGTGTGCGACACTCCCCGTCCAGGGTCCCTGCACGCTATCACTGAGCAGGACCTCAAGGTGGTCACCAACGACGACAAGTTCCCCAGCAACCGCTCCGTCGTCTACTCCGTGATCGACAAGCCCGGGTTGGGCCGCATCGTGCGGACTGGAGCCAACAACAACGCCACGGCCGCCGTAGACAGCTTCACCCAAGCGGAGGTGCGGGCGGCTGCAGCACTCCACTGCAGTTTGACAAAAGCGCAAACCCGAAGCCATTTCTGCTTGGGCCTTTCGGGGCATAATTACTGGCCATTCAATGTGTCTCTTTAAATTATGGGGATGCTGCATGAGGGCATTTAGGCACTCCCCCTCCTTCCCCCACCCTCCCTTTTTTCTTCTTCTTCTACAGAAGTATTGGAGCTTCGGAAGACACCACGGGGTTGTAGAGTTTATTGAAGCAGTTTATTGAAACATGTGGGTCAGACCGGTCTCCATTGCACTGTAATCCGAAATCTGTTTGGTGCTGGTGTCAACCCCCCCTTCATATCCTCTGTCTTGTGTACCTGATATCGTTTTGTTCATAAAATACTTTTGGAAAAAAATAATACGGGGATGCTGCCGCCGGTGCATCGGGTTAGCACACCGAACTCTAATCCAGAGGTGATGTCGCCGGCTCGATCTCCCACTGAAACAATGGGGAGGTTTCTTAAATGCCCACCCCCCCACCCGCATACACACATACATCCATATCAATGGGTGCGCAAACAGTCGTGTCACGTGTGGCGAGTTAAAGCGTGGGTGCTGCCACCACCTTCCTCAAAGGTGTCTGACGAGGTCAAAGAGTAGGTCAGCAAACGCTCTATCGGGGGCCCTCTAGAGCCTCGCTATCTTGGAGGTCCTTCTGCCCGCAGTGGCGTGAGCAAAGACATTGCAGGGCTGCACCTTTAGTTCGTTGTGGGTGAAATGTCTCGTAACCACGTGACAGTTTGTTCAGATTTCATTCTGCGAAAAGGCAACAGTACCGGTGTGATAACGCCCCGATCCATCTAGCGGTAGCCAAAGTGCAACTTATGTATGCATGTATGTTCAACTTCTTTCGCACCGTGCGTAGCCAACCGCGCTGATCGGAGCGGCGTTTGTGATTGGCCAGGTGGCGGAGGGACTGATTGCGTACGAACATCGGGGAGGCGACATGGGGCAGTGGAGCACCACAGACTCCTTCGTCTTCCAGGCTTCGTCAACGCCCTCCAAGCTGCCCGCACAGACCTTCCACATCAGCGTGTCCTTTGACAACGCGGCCGGGAGGAGCGGCGTGCTGCTCGCCAACACAGGTGACCGTCAGTTTAACACGTAGGCTTTCGCGACCAATATTATTAATAATCAACGTTTTTGGGTTTAGATCGCGTTATTTATAAATGTGTCGTAACCCTCCACCACCCGACACGGCCAATCAGTCTTTCGTCAACGTGCCACTTTTTTACTGATTGGTCGTGTCGGGTGGTGGAGGGTTACGGCACATTTATAAATAACGCGATCTAAACCCAAAAACTTGATTATGAACAGGTGACTGTGCGCGAAGATCGCAGCGCGTTCATGCGAACACATGCCGACCACTGAACGATCCACCGCCCTCGTGTCTCAGTAGCGGGGGCATATTTCGGTATCGTCGGAGCAATAAATCATATTCAGTTTTATCTCTATGGGACCTTTTCGCCAATGTCAAAGTATGAAAAATAATAATAGGTTTTACCCTATACAGCAATAAGGCAGGTGTTAAGATGCTCAAACACCACTTTGATACCTTTTGCAAGGCATCAAGTCTACAGTAACCACACGCAGTACTTGTGGTGAACATGCACACAAACATGCTCTGATAATATATGCACCAGATTTTCACTTTCTACCATCATCAGTCTTCTTTAGCCATGGTCAATCGACTGCTTTGTCAAGGCCTCCCCTTTCCTTAAGCTGTCATTTTATTTTCTGCAAATCCCATTGTAGACCGGGGCCAGAGGCTTGTAAAATGTTCCCTCTGTGGAGCCCCGAGGATTAACAAAAACAAATATTGGGTGAAGAATAGAGAGAAATTTTCAAACATCGTCAGTGAAGCCTCTGCAACACAGAAACGCCCTCTGTAAAGTATGTACAATTCACACTAGAGGTTCTATGGGTTGGATCGCGTAAATATATAAATGCGTCGTTAAAACCTGCCACCACCCGACACAGCCAACTAGTATTGGTTGGCACATAAACAGAACATGCCGATTAATTACATCACGTCCATCCATTTGAATCCTTGTAAGGACACATCTAGCTCTACTTGTTTATCTCTCCAGAGAGGGCAGGTCCTTGTCATCGTTGATTTTTGCTCACGAGACGCTACGACAGAAAGTGTGCGGGACAGCTTTTGCATCGTGCTTGTTTTTGTCGGGACACTTTGTGCCGAGCGTCGCCTTTGTCACGCAGACCGCATTGTGTTCTGCATCCGGTGTTATTTTCCTCGTCTATGCACGTTGGCAAAAAATTCTACTTGCACGTAAAAAAACTACCACGCCGTAGTGTGTTAAACGGTGTAGAGCGCAGGCGACGGGGACATAAACACGTGACTTTACCGAAAGAACCAAGAAGATAAACACAGTCGCAAGATGTGGAACTGTCATCAGAGATCTTAATGTGCGGTTGTGATCACTAACTCTTCAGCAAAGGAAGCCATGACAAGTGGCTTGGGACATTTCTCCAACTACTCTTTGGATCCTTGACACATTGCTTTTGCTTTGGCTGTTGGGGCATTTTGCACTTACACCGATTCGTAAACAAGGTCAAATGTGACTTAGGCCAGGGATTTTTGTTTTTACTAATTATGTATAATCAGTAGCAGTATTGTTGCGAATAATAAGAGCAATTACTTAGCCATGGCACGAGCATTTGAGTAATAATAGTAATGCTATTACTCGTAATTAATTTTACAATTATTATTATACTGTATGTAATGGGCAAAGACCCCGGGGCCGGCCCAGGACACGCTCGGCTGGTCTGGGAACGTCTGGGGATTCCCCAGGAAGAGCAAGAGTCGGTGTATAGTAGTGTAGTGTATAGTGTAGTAGTGTATAGTGTAGTAGGGTGTAGTGTAGTAGTGTATAGTGTAGTAGTGTATAGTAGTGTATAGTGTAGTAGTGTGTAGTGTAGTAGTGTATAGTGTAGTAGTATATAGTAGTGTATAGTGTAGTAGTGTATAGTGTAGTAGGGAGGTGTGGACCGCCACTACTCAACGCGGTGCTGTAGTGTATAGTGTAGTAGTGTATAGTGTATAGTAGTGTATAGTGTAGTGTATAGTGTAGTGTATAGTGTAGTGTATAGTGTAGTAGTGTATAGTGTAGTAGTGTATAGTGTAGTAGTGTATAGTAGTGTATAGTGTAGTGTATAGTAGTGTATAGTGTAGTAGTGTATAGTGTAGTGTATAGTGTAGTGTATAGTGTAGTGTATAGTGTAGTGTATAGTGTAGTGTATAGTGTAGTAGGGAGGTGTGGACCGCCACTACTCAACACGCTGCCGCCGCGACCCTCACCAGACAAACGGACTGAGACACGAGCGAACGAGCGATAGTTTTTGGCAGTAATTTCAGGATTGGCTATCCGCTCAATGCGTCTCGCAGCAATCACTTCCCGAGATCCAGCACTGTGTGGCGCTGTCCCACAGCAAATACTCAGAGATTTTTGTTATGTTCATGACGGAAATTGGGAATTTATTTGATCTCAGTTTCGTTAAAACTGCATGTGCTCGCGAATTTAACTTCTGCACGTCACCACATACAACAACTAAGTCACAGCTACAACTTGCTTTTATTTGATTATTATAAACAACTATCCATATTGTTTTCTCTCTTTCACTGTATGGAATTGTCTATTGTTATGTTTATGGGTACTGTTGTGATGGCGCTTTTGGTTGGCAGATTTGTGCCAGAAGGCACCACGTGTTTATATAAAAAAAATATTACTTGACCTGATTAAAGGTCCGGAGATTTTCATTTCATTCAAATACTATTTAGAAATATATCCTTGCACAATAATAATTTTAATTACGAATAAAATGATTAGCTTTGGTGTGCGCTCACAGGCATGAGAAATGCAGAACGGTAGTAAGATGTTAACTACCTCGCCTGGTATACAGGAGGTCGTGGGTTCGATCCCAACTCTGTTTGCATGTTTTCCCCGTGACCACGTGGATTTTTCTCTGGGTCCTCCGGTTTTTCCTTCCACCTTTAGAAACATGCGTTTTGAGTATTTGGCTGCTATAAATTTCCACATGATAAACCACTTCATTGAGCTGTCATTTGTGGCCAGGTCGCTTCTGAAAAAGAGCTACATAGCTCAGTGGGCCTAATCTGGTAAAATAAAGTTTTTTCTTTAATAGTTCGAACGTTCATCGCTTAAACCCATATGCGTCGAGAAGTAAGCCAACGCAAAACCACACGCGCTAGACTTCTGCTCCATGCTCTCTTGCACTCATCACTTCCTGTGCCGGGCATGAAATGCGCTGTCACGTGCCACCGTTATGTAACTGGAACATTTTCCCCTTTTTTGCTCAAGAGCAAAATGTGAGTTTTTTGTATCCCGATTTTGTCAAAACTACAGCTATTTGGATTTTTACATATTGCATCTGCACGTCAAGAGCATCTTGACAAAATGGGTCGCGATCGATATGTATAAAATCCAAATAAATAATTAGATACATCTTTGCAAGAGAAATTGAAAAAACGGATTTCGAATTAGCCCCAGGTTATGGCATGATTAATTTGCCAATGTTGGGTTTAATCTCGTTAATTTGTAAAAATTTTTTATGTATTTTGGATGGGTTTTGTTGTTGTAAAACGCACACGTAATAAATTGCAAACGCATAACTTTAAAAAAACGTACATGTAAATCGGCTGTTCTTCTGCAAGACCTCCCCACGTGTTACCACTGCTTTGACGTCACACCAAGAAGACATGTGGAAATGCGACACTGCCCACTTGTGGCACAGGATCTCCAATGGAAAGGAGCATGGCACCAATGCTCGTTTGAGGATGGTGGCACTCTGAAAAGTTTACTCGGTTTTTGCCTCGTCACTTCACGCTCGCACGCGAACTCGGTGTCCTGCGCTCGTTAATTTATGTGCGACACGGTAAATATTATGAACGAGGTCGTCAGTCACGAGAGTAACGCCAATGCCAAATGAAGGCAAAGAAAAAAACGGACCTTCGTGCGCAGAAAATTGTTGGGCCTATTTGAAGAGACCTTGACCAGGAGCAGTAGTGGCAGTGGGTAAATGAGGGATACTATCGAAGATAATTACGCGGGTTGTGGGCCCTGAACCATGGGGGTTGCAGGCGATTGGTCATCGCCGTAATGTGGGATGATCGCTGGGCATTCGAGGAGCCTGCCAATGCACGAATGCTGTAGATGTCTGCCAGCAGTGGGCTCCCTTTCAGCAATGGGTTGTTGAGCCAACCGTGAGCGGCTGAAAGAAATACCAAACCTCCTCTCGGAGGCCAAAAATTACCAGATAGGTGTGAGACCATTCAGTGCGGATCCCTTTATGGAGGCGGAGAACGAGGTTCATGAAATAGCTAGCAGGGGTGGGGGAGAGAATGGCAGCAGAGTTTATTTCATTGCGTCAGTTGTTGTGATTTAATAAGTTCACCAGAAAGAGGGTTTCTTTTGCAGCGCACAATTCAACCGATATTGTAGCCAAGAAGCAAGATCGTGGATCGCGAATAGCATCCTCAACCAGCATTCTCTGCCGATTGAGAATATCTCCTGCCTGTCGTGGTTTACAAAGGCAGAGATGAGGCAGCGACGAATTCTACGAAGCGCTGGACCACCGGGCAGTGTCGTTCCTTGCGGGAGGGTAGCCGACCTTTATCCAGACGATTGAGGGTCCTGTTACACCTTCTGCTGCAACCGCTAAATTATGTACGCTGTCCCAAACTGCCCTAAGCACGGCATCCGACCTTAACACGTGCAGCATGCGATGGTGCGCTTCCTTAGGGAACATTTTTAAACGTGTAAAGACACTAGTCGCCTCACTCCTCGTGTTCATTTTTCTCTAATCCACCAACGACGTGTTTGCACGAGGTCGGGTGGAAATAAAACACGTATATGTTTAGGTTTAAATGTAATGTACATTGAAATGTTAGAAAAATTATTAGTAATATAGCTGTACGTCCGCAGTGTACAGAGAATGTATGTGAGTATCATTGTAATGTAAGATACGGGATTCATAATAGATTTTTGGGTGACGCCACGTATGAAACTGTACTTCACTTTGCACGTGTTTACACAGGGCAGGACCATATTTGTGACGGAGTACAGGCACATGTTACGTGCACTTTTATTACTTGGACAATGGCGAGTGACTACAACCATCCATATATAACCCGTTAATTTATACACAAAACAGCTCCCCTGTTGAGCCTTGTAGACTGGAGGGCAATTGCGAGTAACTCGCAGCTATTACTGCCTGTCTGACGGTGCAGTCTACAATGTGCCAGCTTCCTTCGTCTCCCCAGTGCTGTTTAGACACCGTTTAATCGTTTAAGACTGAGTCAACCTAGGGGAGTCCCAGACACTACTTTACCCACTGACATTTGCCCTAGCCAGGAGTTTTAACGTAGGCGTCCAAATACGTGGCGTAGTGCGTTGGCACTATAAACGCATGCCGTGAACACACGCACACATACATCCACGTACTCCCAACGTAAAACCTGTAAGCGGTGTAACGCTCCAGAGCCAACACAGTCGTGCTGCCTGTGACGAAGGTGTCACGTCCGCCACTCTTGAGCTACGTAACGTTCACGTAAACCATCGAGGGACACTTGTCGGAGCAACCGTGACTGCTCAAGTGCTCTATCGGGGTGTTTCTCTGCGGAAATGTGTTTCCCAATTCAGCCGCGTGTTCTTACGCTCCCTTTGACATCACGTCCCTCGTTGTCCACGTGTTGACAGGAGCGACGGTGGTGGAGGGCCAAGAAGTGGCGATAAACAAGTCGAACCTGGACGCCTCGAACCTGCTGGCCAAGCTCGCGAAGGAACAGCGCGGCTCGCACGAGGTGTACCTGCAGGTCACCGTCCTGCCCCGACACGGCTTCCTCTGGCTCGGCAGCTTCAACGTGACCAAGGAGAAGCCGTACGTCTCCCAGGCGAACCTCGACCGCCACGGCTTGCGCTATCGGCACGACGGCTCGGAGGACGCCCGCGACAACTTCACCTTCGTCGCGTTTCCCAACCCCAAAAACAAACGCGCCGGCCGACCGGATGGCAGCAGTGACGTCGGCGACTCGCTCGTCGTCGAGGAGGTCTTCCTCATCGACGTGCTGCCGGTCAACGACCAGGCGCCGGAGCTCAAGACCAAGACGCCGGGCTTGAGCGTCGTGCAGGGCTTCACCGCCACGATATCCGAACGCAACCTGAAAGTCGTCGACCTGGATAATCCGGCGCCCGAATTAAAGTTTACAATCATCAGCAGACCGAACAACGGGCGCGTCGCGTTCAACGACAGCCCGAGCGTCGCCGTGAGCGAGTTCACGCAGGCGGACGTGGACGCGGGCCGCGTGGTGTTCGTGCAGGACGGGAGTCCCGCGTCCGGCGTCTTTTACTTCCGCGTGACGGACGGCGTCCACCGCCCGCTCTTCACCCTCTTTAACCTGGCGGTGGAGCCGCTGTCCATCCGGCTGGTGAACCACAGCGTGGTGGAGCTCGTGCAGGGCCAAGCGACGATCGTGGTGACGCGCGGCCACCTCGCGGGCGAGACCAACGGGCAGAGCGCCGAGATTACGTACCTGGTCACGCGCGGGCCGCAAGCCGGCCTCTTGCTGCTCAACGGCAGCAGGGTGGACACCTTCCCGCAAACCGAAATCGACGCGGGCTCGCTGGCCTACCGCATGACCAACATGTCGGCATCCGAGGACGACTTCGAGTTCAGTGCCCTCACCACCGAGAGCAACGTCACGGGCTTGGTTGCCAAGATTGCGGTGATGCCCCTGGTTAAGATTCCCGCGGACCTGGCACTACCCGCTGGAGCGGCCACCCCCGTGAGTCTGGACATGCTGGACGCGCGAGAGCTGGCGAACCTGACGGGTCACATGCCGCACTACGAGGTGCTACGGCCGCCGCGGCACGGCCGGCTCGCGCGCCGCTCGCTCCGCGGAAAGCGGGACGCACGGGGGGTGACGCGTTTCACCCAGAGCGACGTCGAGATGGGGCTCGTCCTCCTGGAAGTCGACGACGTAAACCTAACGGATGCGCGTCAAGCAAACGATTCCTTTAGGTTTGTGCTGGGAGCAGAGGGGGTCCAGCCAGCGGCGGGTGAGTTTGCGTACAGCATAGTGCCTCTAGATCCTTCCGCGTTGCCCAATATAACGTCGCACCTCGAAGCACTTTCAGAACACGATTCGTCGGTGACCCCCCCTGTCACGGGAGGCGCTACTGCCGTGGACTCGAACGTGGCCACGGAGGAGGCGGCGTCGCCATTCAATGCGACCGTGTCCCCGTACAGCGAGGCTCCGGCCAGAAGGCCTGCACCCCGATGGAGGAACAAAATTTCGGATCGCTGGGGCAATCGCAACAAAAACAGCAGTGCCGACCCCGACGACGCCTTAGATCCCAGCCCGTCGTCGTCGTTGCCCGATCTGGACTGGGCGGCGGCGGAGTCGGTGGACGAGGGCAGCGGCGGAAACCTGAACGTCATCGTCCCCGTCGTCGTCGCCGCCGTCGCGCTCGCGATCATCGCGGCTCTGGCCTTGCTGGCGATCGCCAGGAGGAGGAGCCGCGACGTCGCGAAGGGCTTCCGGGCTCTCAAGCCCAACAACCTGGGCCCGAGCCGCCTGCTCACAGTGGGCCACACGGAGAGGAGCCCCACGGTGCCCACCGTCACCGTGACGGCGCTCGGCGGCGGAGGATCGCCGTCCGCGGAGGCCGACATCGTGGCGGCCATGGTGGCGGATGCCCGGGCAAACCCGTCACCACCCCCAAGTCCCACCGCCCTCCCGTACACCTGGTGCCACTTCAACGCCGACATGCTGCAGTACTGCCGAGCCACAAGTCCCTCGCTGCGCAAGAACCAGTACTGGGTGTGACGCGGGAAGGCGGAGCGTTCCGTTTCGGGGGGGCGGAATGCGGGGTCGCCACGTTCACCCCCGTATGCCCCCCTCTCTGGTGCGGCTCGGCCGAGGTGGTCCCGTGGAGGTCGCTCACCCCCACCCCACCCCCCCGATCGCCCGCCGTGTTTTCACGCGGGTCGTTGAGAATGGGCGATTGCGTCTGCTCCTAAAAAAGGTGTCAGTTTTGTTGCCAGATAGAAGGGTAAAAAACTAATTATCATATTTTTTACTGGCAAATGAGGTTCCAATGGTGCGTCTGCTCCGTTTGTTTTTTCTAGTGTAAATTGACCTGAACACATGCCGGTGGGCCTTCTGCCTAAAGGACTGCTGCTGCTGCCGCGTGTTGCGGTTAGCTGGAGCCAACCAGGCCAGCGGCATTACGACGGCCGCATATTAGAACGAAGCCTGTGTTTGTGCTTTTTTTTTGGTGTGTCTACGTTCATATCTCGTTGGTACCATTTCTCTTTTGTTTTTACATATATATATAAACGTTGTGCAAAGAGCGTTTTGCCAAAAATACGGCCGTCAAAAAGGGCAGGAAAGAAAGAAAAGCGTTATAATTTGACCGGTGTTATCAGTGGCTGAATACAGAGAGTTTGTACTTTTTTTATGAATGGTGCCACGTTTTGATTTTGTGACAAACGTAATTACCGATATGAAGCAACATGTGTTCAACGAAACAAAGCTCCTTACGGATCAATGTTATCCCAGTAAAATTAGTGTTGTTCGGGCCGACCTTCACAAGGATTCGCTTTACTGAGTATCATCAGCAGGGTGTTGCCTGTTAAATGCTACCGGATAGTATAAGAATATACAGCAAATACCGAGTAGCGTTTGTGAGCATTTTACAATACATTTGGAATCGTTTTTAGCATCACTGCGCATCAATATTGTCCCAACATTGGATTGCTTATCATCGTTATTGTTGACCTAGTGTTGTAGAAGAGAAGCGGAAACATAAACTTGGAATTCTTGTTGTTATTTTGGTCTGCCAGTCAACGTGGTCTTGGGCTAACCGACCGCATCCCATGTGAAAGCGTAATTTTTTATTACTATTTTTGTATGTGGATTTTAATCGTCAAGGTTAAGAGGTCACGACGAGCGGGGGTGACCGGATTGCTTAGAGGTCAGAGCACTGAGCTGGCAACCACTGAGGCCGTGGGTTCAACTCCAGGCCTATGATTAAATCAGCTTCTCAAGTGTAGAGAGTTGATGGTTCATGAGCATTACTCTCAGTTGAAGACAGGTGGGAAAATGCTGCTTCCTACCGTATGGACGATAGGTCACTTGAAGACATATCAGAGGTAGCTCTGTGGTAGCCACTTCCATGGGGCCGTTGTTGCACTGCTCTGCAAGAGATACAAATTGATGCCTTAATTAAAAAAAGAGTTTATCATGGCCAATGCTGTTGATACCACCACGACTTGCCATTGCTTCTCTCCACAAGATCCCACTTCCCTTGCAGTGGTTATACACAAAGTATGCCACGATCTGGCTTGAGACCGTATGCTTTGTCTCCAGCCTTTGGGTGCTCACTCTCATACCTGTCTCAGTAATCTGCCCTCCAAAGATGTTTCTTTAATAATTGAATGCACAATACAATTTTATGGTACTATACAATTTTAATGTTTAATGCAGCAATATAATGCCAATAAACATTTAGTGGGCAAGTAGAATTAGGTGGGATATCAGAAAGGTACTTTGACAAGCATATCCACATAGTGTAGAAAATAAGTGTTAAATATTTAATCTGGATTTGTATGTTTTCTACCAACATTTTGAGAATTTTTTTTGAAACTCCACAGACGAAAACATGAATAGGCGTATACATTTCTGTCTTTGTTTATGCCAATACATATTTCAAATTATACTCTACGTTCCAAAAAAAAACCTCTGAAAAGGTAGTGAGTGAGTCAATGTTTATCCATTAGGCGCTCACTGTATATATACACGAATATAATTCTCAGGTGATGTATACAATCCAGCAGTGGCTAACGTGTGGCCGCGTGTGCTCTGGTAAACTATTGAATCG
Organism: Lethenteron reissneri; assembly: GCF_015708825.2. NCBI lineage: Eukaryota > Metazoa > Chordata > Hyperoartia > Petromyzontiformes > Petromyzontidae > Lethenteron > Lethenteron reissneri. Next base: position 13,220,311 of record NC_083796.1, read on the forward strand.
AACTACAGCTGAGCTATCCCGATTATGTCAATGATCGACTACTCCAACGATTATCGTGCGACTACTCGACGAATCGGATTACGTGAAAATATTTGGTTGGAAAAACACTGTGGAAAGTAGGGTAAGTGACGGACTCATCATCAGCTGGGGGTTTCCTGCCTTCATTAGGCTGGGTGTTTGGCGGGCGGTCAACTTTTTTAAGGGGCCCGAGTGTAGTCGCCTGCAAAAAAGGGGCCGATGACAAATTGTTTTGTCGTTGATGAACCAACTTTTGTGGCCTCATCGTCCCTAGCCACAAATCAAACCCAGCCAAAAGCCCCCTTGATTCTGACCCGCAGATACACCTGTGGTTGGCCAGGCAATACCACGTTCCCACGGAATTGAAGCGGGACGCAATTTTTTTCTCTTAGCGGAAATGTTTAGTTCGGTGCAGAATTATTTCAAGGGTTATAAAAACCAGGCTCTCTTCAACCGCTTACGTTCCACTCGGAATGCCTTGAGAGTTTCCTTTGTTACACCAGTGTTTTTATTATTATGTAAGATGTCTTTCAATAATACCACTAGTTGTTCCCTACGAAGGGAGAGAGCACGGCTATGCACGGATCTGTATTGCATATGCAGTGGTAGGATGCTCAATGCACGAATTGGCGGTGTCGTCTGTCGTTACATGCTGCGTTGTGCTTGTAACGTTCGGGCTTTAGTTAACCCCGGGGTGTCTCTGCCACGACTTGTATAGGCTTCAAAATGTGGTTTCAACAGCCATTGTCGACACGCTTGGTTTGTTTTCTTTTTTTTTCTCACGCACGGCTGCCAGATACTCAAATTCAGGTCGAGTCGGCCCAAGGAAACGGCCCCACGCCAGCTGCCAATTGCCGCTCGTTCGCTAGGGGCCGGTGTGAGGTCGTAGTTCAGCGATTAGAACTGCCGCTTCACACTCGCCGGTTCACTCACCCCAGTCTGTTGGCATTGGTGGTAGCGGGAAGCTATGGGGTAATACGTTTGCAGCCAGTTTCCAGTGGTGCTCAATTGAAGTGACTCTTTCGTCGTCGAAATCAGTGTTCCTTTATAACTGTCCGCCAAGAAGGGAGGTTACCTACCGGCTGCTGTTAACGACAGAGAAGGGTTCACGGGCTGCACAAAGTCCCATTCATTGGCAACCGTCACAGCCAAGTTTCCAAATGTGTGCGTTACCCCATTGACGCGTGTGCCACGTTATTGTACGCGAAAAATAAGAGCATGCTCATTTGACACCGACACTGTATACAGAACGAGGCAGTTCCATTTGGGAACCAGAGTTCAATCGCTAAGTTTTTTTCACTCGGTTACAATGATCGTACCGACGTGTATTCACGGCATACGCGCGGCCCGCTGTATAGTGTCCACACGTGGCTAGATGGGAGGCCCTTCACACGGCTTGAGACTGTGGAGATTGTTTGATCGTACGTCGCGCGGGCACATCAGCTCGGGTTGATGAGAGGCGGTGTCCGGCCAGGAATTCGAACTCGGGGGTCATGCGCTTCAGGATTCAGTGCGCCAATCACTGCACCACCGCCCAGTCTCGATGAAGGCATTTGTGTGATTCCGATAACCGGTGCCGTATTATGCAATCGTTATGCAATGCAGAGATTGTCTTTTAAACATTTTAGGGAAACTAAATATTTATAAAAAGTCGTATCCACATATTGTTCGGGTTATTTTTTTTACAATCATATAATATCCGGCCAGGGGGTTCTGTGACAAGGTGGTCTACTCACAATAGAAAGGTCAAGAGTTGAAGTCCCACTCGGTGGTCATCGACTCCACCCTTCAGTCTTTCAAGGTGTGTAAAATAAACACCACTTTGTGGCTATTTAGCATTGGTTGTTCTATGTAGAGACTTTTCTTCACCAAAGGAATGTGGAATTTCCACCCTCGGTTTCAGGGCTGCTATAGGAGATGACCCCCCCCCCCCCCATATACACACATTGTTGAATAAAGACACTTGGTTTGAAGAAACATGTATTGTGGATGAGTGCGTTGGAGCGTGATGAGCCGAGGTAATCCTTGGACTTGTAATTGTGAGGCACGATCCCACATTGCCATCTGCGCGGGTGTTGTGGATTCTGACATGGAACAAAAAATTACTTAACAATCACATCTGCTAAAGTGTTTTAATATCAATTGTCACCACTGTCTTGAAATTATCAAAGCAAATTATTAACTTTTTTGTCTATTTTCTTATACAATGTGCAAGCACAGTATGCGCTATGGAAAGTCCATAATGCTGATAAAATTGCCTGTTGCATACAGCGGTGTCAAATAATGTCACCTGTGGAGGTGGTCCAGTGGTCGTGAGTGGATATGCTCGGACAGAAATCTGCGCCCGAAGTTACAGTGATCGTTGGCATTTAAGGCTGCTGAGGTTTATCGGAGCTTGTGTCTTGGATACAAGGACGACGACTTCGCGTGTGAGAGTGGGCCAAGCGATTCAAGGGCAGCAAGACAGACACTGCTGATAGTTCTCTGAGAAGCAGACCCATTAGGCGAGTGATCCCAACGGAAGCTTGGAGAGCGGAGAACCGCGTGACCGAGCTGGAGTCAGGGACATCACGGAGGCATTGCAGATTGGCCATGAAGCTGCACAATAAATGTCTGAAGTGGAGTAATCGTTCGGTGCGCATGGTGTGTGTGATGGGTACCAACATTATTAACACGTGTCCAAAATCTGACCGATCTGCGGATGTTACTGCAGTAAACGTGTGTTGTACCGCAGATGCTGTGTTAAGGTTGGTGTCCCGATAGCAGAAGTTCATCGATCCTCGATCATGCTGTGGGTTACCTGTAGAAGTGGCAGTGCCGTGATGCTCTGTTGGGTCAGTGTCTTCTGTAAGTAATGAGGATCTGATTTGTTCACTGTGTTCCTCATGTTAAGGCATAACTATACCATCACGTTCTGAATATAAAGTAAAATGATTATATCAAAATATTTATCGTTTAAAAAAACATGTACGTGTCCTTAATATAATCTCACTTTTACTACTGAATACAAAGCTATACATTTAATGATGCATTGATTGATTGAAATCTATTTCTTATGCTCACAGTAGATGCATCTAATTGTGCACGCAATAATCGAATACCTCTGTACAGGTGTATGCAAGTTAGATGCCGTGTTACACTCGGGATTATGGAGTGAATAGGAAAAAAAACTGAACAAACGAGGCAATACAAACAAAACGGTACGAGACAATGCAAAGTGGTACAAATGTCGAGGCATTAATGGGCATTCTCCATCCTGTTAGCGGGTAGCTGCCCGTTCTCGTCAACAGGAGGCGGCAGCGCTGCCACGCCAGAGTTAGTGACCGTGGCCCAAAGGGGTCAACTACAATCCCTGGGAAGCCGATCCTGGGACACAATCCCCGGACCCCGGGAGGGGGGACCGGGGGATGATGTCACCTTCCAGAAAGTTCTGGAAGGGAGGCGTGGCTAGGGCGGAGCAAGCCACGAACCGGTATATAAGCCGGACCTCTCAAGGGTCCGGCTCAGTCATACCAGCGCGAAGACCGGAGAAGGGGCTAGAATAGGACCTGGACCACAAACTCCGCTGCCCTTTCTCAGGGCCGGAGCTGAGTGTGGCCAGTGGTGAAACCCTGGGGCTCCCCTCTCCCGATGTCCTTCTCAGGGCCGGGTCTGAGCGGACCAGAGGTCAGGACCCGTACACATTGGCACGGTCGGGTCGGGATAGCCTCCCCTAGAGCCCCCTAGAGCCCCCTAGCCGGAGGGATACAAAGACGTGCAGGGTGGTCCCCGTGTTAGGCAGTCGTGTAGCCCGGAGGCCATTCACCTCCTTAGCTATCGGGTGGAAGGGGCCGTTACCCCTTCGTGTTAGGGACCTGTACCCAGATTGCGAATAAATATCGTGTTGCCTCGCAAGAAGTTCTCCAATTATTTACCCACTACAAAAATTGTACGAAAAGGAAGTTTATCGAATTATTTCCCTGAATCGTAACAACTTGTCCACACCGCGGCCGAATCGCTGCGTGATTCGGCCGCGGGCATGTTCGTTTAACACGTGGTAGGCTTTCACGACCAATATTATCCATAAGAGAGGTGTTTGGGTTAGATCGCGTAAATATTTAAATGTGCTGTTAAACCCGCCACCACCCGACACAGCCAATTAGTAAGGTTTGTCACGTAAATACAAACGTGGTAATTCACTACTAGTTCAGCACTACACCGGTGTGTTGGAGAGTAACCCCACAACATTTACAATTGAAGTACTGTGACGTTTCGCCGATAATTACCACCAGCATCATCAGGCGGCAGCCAGAGTTGTGGATAAATCCTCGCTCTACTGAGGAGGCACGTGTTAAAGATATCCAGCTTCTCACGATTACGTAAAAAAGGAACGCGTCATAATCATTGTAAAACACTGCATCTTAAAACAATATGCAGAAACACAACTAAATCGTTACCGTCAGTTAAGATTTTAGTTATCCCCAACGGTACCGCCGTAAGTTCACGTGCTTCACTGCATATAAACGGTTACGTGTTTTATCAGCTGTGAAACAGGTGACTTCATTCTGGTGGTCACCTGGTAAAAAAATGTTGCAAGTGTGCCTTTTTAACGCTTTGCAAGTGATGGGTCTGCAGGTGTTGTGAACTGTGTGTTGGTGCTGTGACGTTTGTGTTTGTGCTGTGACCAAACATCAAGAAGGGACAGGCAAGCATCTGCAGCTGTTATTCTCCCTGCCTTTCGAGCCCCATCCCAAGAATGCATGCACAGTCGAATATTTTCAGTCAAAACTTAAAGGACATTTACTCATCCCTGAGTTGGAGTGGTGGCCATTCGGGGTTTTCTGTATTGTCAAGAGTCGTGATGCATCCTGGGATGCTCTGCATGAAGAGCACCTATATACAAGCGAAACTGTGTTCCGTTTTTTTAATAAATACCACATTACCTTGAATTAAACGACAAAACCTACCACTCGTGTCACAAAAATATTGCCTGTGAGTCCCCTCTCATCCTGGGTGGATGATAGAAAGTGAGAAGATGTTTCTCGAGAGGCTTTCCTTTGAAAATTGATGGGGCTCTGGTTTAGCGAGCTTTAGATTTTTTTTTAAAGCCACGTTCACGACTGCATCTGCCGCCTCTGGTACGCAGCTGTTACATTATTGGAAATGTTTCACAGAATCTCTAGAGTTTCTCCCATGGGATTCCACTCCCAAGCGGTCACTTCCCCAGGCAGACAGCGTATTGATTTTGAACGTCACATTCAAAGCTAGTGACCAGAATATTCGGGTGTACTGTTAGCGGAAAAGAAAAACAACTCAGAAGACATTTTCTGTTGTAAATATAACAAAAATTAACCTCGGTTCAAAATCAATCGGGTGAACTTTCTTTGTGTAGGATCGCTATGTGTCTGCATTGCGTGGCGTTTAAGCTGCGTGGAAGCTGAATGACCAAATAAATCTGAATTAGTTGAGAATTAAAAACACACGTCACATCGCAAACAACGCGATTGGTTGGGTGGCTGCATTCGTGGAATATGTTGAGCTGTTGGCAATGCACGGCCAGTTCACAAGTTCTGCCCAGTTCTGTATCTTAAGAGCCTTGCTGTGTAACTGCTGTGTTTATTACAAACGCGTGCTCTGCTGTTAAGGCGTTTTCATTGCTGGCTGTACAGAAATGCAATAAAATGCAGCTGTGGCCCCTGCTACCACATGACTGGTTCAGACATCGCTCGCCACTGATGGAGGGTGCTCGTGGTGGTCACGAATCAAACTCGGGAGGATCACTTGCAGGTTTCTTACGTAATACTCTGTGATGAAGATTCTTAAGGTTCAGTGTAAATTCACTTGGTATTTCCGCTAAAACAGCCAAACTTTTGGCTCGCCATCGAACAAAGAGGGTCACCGCATCGCGCGCTTTCAAATGTGCTTCTGCGACCGTCTGGAACGCTCTTTCTTGCGATATTAAGAAGCCACGGTGAGCTATGCACTTTTAAATCATCCAGTTTGAAAACGTATTTATCTTTAACTGTTTTTTGTGTATTAGTCTGTCGTCCTTCTCCCGCATCTCCGATTAGCGCGGCTGGCAACGTACGGTGTGAAAGAAGTTCAACATACACACTAAAGCAACTCCATCAAACTACAGTAGCAGGGACTCCAGGATGTCTATAGCATGGCAGCTTTGTTTCGTTTCACATGAACACTGTACTACAGTTTCACGCGAGTGTTTCCGTCGAAACTATTACATTAAACCCGTTTATTTTCTCGAGTTTTTTTGTTAAATTATTGTCTTTCAGGGCTACTGACCACATGAGTAGTGACTAGGGGCCAGACGTCTTCAGCAAACTCAAGCATAAACTCGCCCCGATGATGCCACACTAAGTCTGATAACCACTGTTACCTTAAAGAGAAGTGCCGGTGATATATGGTTATTATTATTTTTCTCTCAGGGATTTTTGTTTCGTAACAAGACGCAGCAGGAAAGCGGCAAGATTTCTCAGAAATGTGGCTGATTTCTCTGCGGCGTCTAGACTCCACGTCGCTAAGGCTGCAACAACAATGGAGCTGCGTTTGTCTCCAAACGAAATATGACTTTGCCTTAACCCGATTGTCTCGTCTTTCCCTCCCAACACACCAGTGGTGTGGAATCTAGGTTTGATTTTAATCCCAAGTAATTATAGCGTCATTTATTTTGCTTCACGGCTTCACATTGGGAAGTAACGGATCTGCCTGCACTGGTTGTGAGAAACTCGAATCAAGTGGCCAACCCCCTCTCAACGCTGAGTGGAAGCCCTGGGCTCATGGGGAGAAAGGGACAGACACAGATAGAGACAGAGACACGGAGCGAGACACACGGTGAGAGAGAGAGAGACAGAGTAGAAAGACACGGAGGACAAAGACAGTGAGATGCACATATCGGAGAGAGGGTTGGAGACGATTCGACACAGAGACGGAGGAAGACCATGAGACAGACCTGGCAATCCACAACTGTGATCAACAGTGACAGGCGCCGAGACGGGGAAAGGCACAGCGAGAGAGAGAGATGAAGACGCCTAGATAGATTCATTGCTAGAGACTCACAAAGTTGTAGAGAAAGATGTCGACGATAGAGACAGAGACACTGACAAGAGACACACACCGTGTTCGCCTACATTGAGACAAACAACGTGAAACACGGATATGGGGAGAGCTTAGTGTCGGATTAAGCTAGTGCGGGGCCTGGAGCATATGTTATAAAGGGGCGCTAAATACATAAAAAGATACATCAATATGAAAGCACACTTTTTTTTGCTTGCATAGTATAGTAATTTTATTTTTTCATTTGCTATACAGCCAGATAATACGACAAATCTCTAACCTTAAACACCCAGTCGTTCATAAAAGTTTAAGGCGGTATAGTACTATAGTAATAAAGCAAGTGCAGAATCACTGAACCGGAATTGATAGCTTGAAAGCATTTAGCGCGGGGCCCTTCAATAGTGCGGGGCCCGTAGCTACTACATATGTAGTAGCTACTTTTGCTCCTGGGATAATCCGGCACTGGGAGAGCTACAGACATGGGAGGCATCCAACCGGCGAGATCGAGAGATTGACACAGAGACAACGGACATGGAGACGGACGCATACATTGAGAGAGAGAGAGAGGTTGGGGAGAGCAAAACGACCATGGGGCGGGTAGAATGATCCATCGCTGCTGCTTCTTTCGTCCGGACTCGCAACATCTGCATCTTCGAACGCGAGCGTGACTGTGAGTGGCGCGCCCGATGCAGCCCGATGCTCTGAGGATCCAACTCCCTCCGCTGCCCTTCCCTGCCGGCTTAGAGTACAATGGTCACAAAGCTCAAACCCTTTTGGTTGTCGCCATAGCAGCAGCAGCAGCAAGAGGAAGCTGTGCGACGAGAGTGGTGGCCGCCGCCTCCTCCTCCTCCCCATCATACAAGTGGAGCCCTACAACGACGCTCAGAGCGGCTCAAACAAACAAACAAAAAACCCAACAACAACAACCACGGGAAAATGAATGCAGCGGTGTCGGCTTGGGATTATTGTTGCCAGAATTCGCGTGACGGAAAACCGGTGAGCATGACTCACTGCCGTTTCCCCCCCCCCCCCCCCGCGTGGCTAAACAGTTACTTTTGAACAACGTGACATACTTGAGTGGCCCTGGTCAAGAATAACAACCGCGGTGAGCGCCGGGCTGACTTGCCTAGGAATGGAACGCGTCTTGGAGGAGGACGTCCAGCGGACGGAGACGGAACGATTAAACCAGTGCGCGTGGCGAGGTTGATCGTTCCAAATGGATCGTTACATTTTTCGTTGGGGTGGGATGGGATGCTGTGCTGTAGTTTCGTGGTTCGCTACGAAGTCTGCCACCCGGGTTCGATTCCTGCTCAGGGTCACCACCGCCCATTGACTGATTCTGTGAACCGGTCGCAAGATTACTGATCCCTCCCCAGTCATAACTGCAATGAATTACGCAGAGTGCACCAATCTAATTAACGTTGACGTTCAGAAACCCATTAAATGAAGCAGTTGGATGGTTGGATTAGTCAACTGCTCGCAGCTTCACGAGTCCTGATGTATTTATTAAACGAGGGGTTTGAAAATATTTCCACAGCTGGAGCCGCACGTGCCTAGAACGACTCGTCAGCCGTATGGGGGTGATGTATTTTACTCGACAATACCAAAAATAGCTGCAGCTCCAGCTTTTTTTGTTAAACAAGTTTACAAAATCATCAGCAAAAAAAAATCTCACAAGCCCTTTCAACGAACAACGAATGATTTCAAAGCATTGGGGGAATCGGTAGCACGGTGGTTTGTGCACAGCACTATGAAACCTGGATCTTATCGGTTCAATTCCCGGCCATGGCTGGTAACATCACCATGCTGAGCCGTGCTGGGCATGCTGGCCCGTGACCAGCATGGTGCAGTGTGGTCACAGCATGTCAGAGGCCTCATCACAAAGGGCTGTAGAATATTGTAAACAATTACAACCAAAGAATGTAAACTCTCAAAAAGTTGAAAACAATCGTTCTTTTACACTCAAGGCAGACATGGTATTTGCATGTGGGAGATGTTTTCATAACTACAGTAGAAACGTTTTATTTAGACAATTATTTTTACAGGCATAAAAAAATGCGTGACGTTCGTTACAAGTTTACATAACTTGTCATCCTTGCATGCTTCGCTTTAATGAGAAGGATTCTAAAATAGCTGTTCCCATCTTGTATCCAACTCGCACCAATATAACAAAGTGGCTCGGGGAATGACGGTCACGTGCACTGGGCCCAACTACGGCTGACAGCTGTAGGAGGCGTTTCGCTGCTGCTGCTGTTGCCAGGCTCAGGATACAACTGCTCGAGTCGAAATTCCGAGACACCGCGACACTCGGATGCCGAAGCTGCTCTTTATCACAAACAGCTGTGTGCTTGCACGCTCGGTCCGCAGACACGGTGACCATTGCCCCTGGCGTGACAAGAGACGGCTCGTGTCGGATGCACGGACGTGAATTCGAGTCACCTTATGCCCCCTTGGGAGCACTGGGGATTGTCGCATTACAGTAATCGTTCATGTGTTAGGGTAATCGGATTACCAGAGGTGGCACCAGTGAAGATATAGAATTGTGTGATCTGGTTATTGTTTCTTGGTTCCTATGAATGTATTACTTGTTTTTTTGTAGGGAAGGGACATCAGTAATCAGAATATGTATTTGGACTGGAGGAATACGATGAGCTATAACGCTCGTCTTCACATGTCCAGACATTAATTATGATTGATGCAAAGGCAGTAACAGCCAAAAGGTAGAGGTGACACTGTAATATTTAATCGCAGCGTTGCTGCTTCCAGTGATAAAGCAGCCGAATGTTTGTTAAATATTAATACAGTTGTCATAAAAGTCTTGGAGTCAGGGTTACTGCAGTGTACTTTTAAAATATTAAATTACTCTACAGAATTGTACGCCGTTTATTGAGAAGTAATACGTTTTGATTATTAAGGCTTTGGTCACTCAAGAGCTACTGTTAGGTAACTATTCATATGGAAATTTAAAAAAAACTGGTCATCATTAAAACATTTATTTTAGATCAGGACCCCATGGTGTAAAGTGTAGTCTCCAACTCTAAGTATCCTCTCTGTCTCTCTGGTCTCAATTTCCTCTGCAGGCCACTTGTTATTGACGAATGTGTCGACGAGTTTGTTTTATCCCCTTGAACGAGACATAATTAACAACGTTGCGTGTCTCATTGTAACAAGTGTCCCACGTGACTGAATGCAGTGTAACGTGTTAAATACAACGCAGTACCCTCATGCGTAGACAAACCCAGGGATGTACGCACACACAGGTCCTCGTCTTTGCGGCTAAAGTCGTGCTGTGTTATTTAAGTAGAGACACTGACGCGGCCACATTTCCCGTCGGTCAGAGCACTGAGCAGGCGCCGCTGAGAGCCTGGGGTTGAGAGTCGCGCATTCAGCAGCCGTCAGTCATTCAGCGGCGAGCGGAATTTCTCACACCGGTCATCAGTGACCGCACACAACAACAACAATAATTATCTTTTATAAAAGCCCAGCGTTCCGTTTGTCCGTTTTTGTCCGCCAACTAGATTATAAGAGAGCCTTTCAGACACTGGCGGAGCCAGTGGGGGGTGGGGTGGTATGTGCCCCCCCCCCCCAATTATCCGATCGAAATTAGGGATTTTGGGGTGTATTAGTAATAAATCGGCATTTTGACAGGACAATAGTCTGAGTCCATAATTGGCAAACAGTAACGGCAAAGCATATATACGTGACTCAGAATTGTGCGCAGTTGCGTCTACAGGACACGACTTCGCTGAAGTCATTCACCTTCAGCGAGCCGCGATGCTGATCACACAACGCGGTTCGAATTCGATCCTCGATCGATGGCTGCGCCATCGCCGCACACGCGTCGAATAAAAAGCAAGGGACAAGTCCTCACTTACTAACAACTCCTCTATCATTTCTCATTGCTGGAGGGGTTGCCCCCCCCCCTACCTGAAAATCCTGGCGCCGCCATTGCTTTCGGAAGGCCTGAATCAAATATTATAGAAAGTGGACCCCCACTTCCCTCCAGATGTGGGGGTAAAATGTTGATCCAAAAGGGTCACAACAATTTTCGATCCCCCCCCCCCCCAAATAAAAAAAATTCACCATCCTCCCAAAAAAAAGTAATCTCTTTTGTAGGCACATATATATACCAACACACCCTACATACAATCGTCAGTAGTATCTGCACACATTGGGGGGGGGGGGGCAGAAGAGGACATCAGTGGGGGCGTGGCACGACGCGGCTAGAATCCAGAATAAGGCGGCCGCCGAATTTCTGGTAATAAAACAAATCCTATTGTGGCTTTTCACCGAAATTGGCTGCATTCGAGCTCTGAAACTTGATTCGTTTTTGTTCGCTTGATTGACATTCATTAAAAACAACTTTTTTGTCAGGGCTCCTAAACGCGCGCACACTTAATGTGGATGAAGATGTCTTTAGAGGAGTGTCTGCGGAAGGAGTTACGTGGTATTGTCATCTGCATCCATCCTCTGACACGGGGTGATGCACTGTTAGCTGCACATGTCAGACTGCAACGTGTCTTCGTCTCGGGACGTAACATTAGGCGGAAAGTCAAATGAATTGTTTGAAATTAAGCCTAAAATGATTTTGTATGCGCTCTCGAGTGACTGCTTATCCCCACGTCTGGCCTTGAGCCAGCGTTGTTGGACATGGCACATTCTTGTGGTAGGAACTCGCATAGCAAAACCATCGTTAGTATCCCATCAGGCAATGGGGCAGCTTTACAGGCTAAGTCTTGCACGGTGTTCTGGGTCGACAGTGGCCAGGGATTGGATGGCGATTGTAAACTGGGGCTTCGTGCGATGTTGTTGCCATAAAAAAATACGTAAATGAGACTGGAGATCTTAATCATAGATGAAGAGACTGCGCTTAACGCATTGTATCCTCGTTTTATTGTCATGAGATCAGGGTGGAAGCCCTACAATTTCCTCTAGAGAGCCCTTCTAGAGGGTGTCATTGGCCTACTCTTCCACGCTGGCCGGACGTCTCGAAAGAGGGGTTCTATTTACATTTTAAGAAAGACAAAAATAAAATTTTTATTTCGATGTGATTTCTCAAAGTCTGCAAATGTATCCAGAATTAGTTCCTAAAAATATCTACTCGTGCAAAGCATTTGCCAGCGCTGGCGGGGCAGACAGTCTTTCCCCATCCTCCACATGTTCAGGCACTTAGGGGTAGTGGTGTGGGGGCAGACCCACAACAGTTCATTACCTCCCAGGCTGGGGGCAGCAGGCCATGGGAGGGGGATGGGTGCTGTGCTCACTTTCCTGCCAATGGTTGGATTGAGCGGCACTCAAGACCTGACAGCGGCGTGTGATATCTACCATCGAGCGCTGAAAGCTTACTCGCTCGCCCACTGTAGTCGACTTTAACAGCTACCGCAGGGAGGCATTTGCCGCTTCGCGAAGCCATCACACTAACGCATGAGATGATCACGTGGCTGTACGTTGGGCAGCACTGCACACTATGAACCCAACCATCCGAGTTTGATTCCTGGCCACGGTTAAGTGATACACTGATACTTGAAACAGGTCCCGGGCCCTCTCACCAACGCACACAGTCAAACAACATCCATGACTGATACTGCACGGGAGAGGGCCTCTATTTATCAGTGGATTGATAAGGAACTGTACGTTTTCTTTTACATGTTCTGATTAAATGCAATGCTCGGCTGACTGATATGGTTTGAAAATAATTAAGCATTCCAGGAGCACAATTGGCAAGTGATGTGGTATACTGTACGTTGTTTGATGAGTCACTAAGAGACGTCCATCGATTTCAATTTGGTGGCTGGATAAAAGGGTTGCCACCTCTGATGTACAAACAAATCAGGACATACCATGGACAGAATAAACGAATTTCTTTTAAACGGTCTTTTTGTGTTTAGTTTGTTGGGCCCTACCCCGCACCTCCGATTAGCACGTTTGGCTACGTACTGTGCGAAAGAAGTTCAACATACCGGAAGAGTGGTGAACTTAGATATACGTGCATTGTCTTGAGTGGTGTATACTTTTATTTTTTTACACAACCGACAGAAACCAGGAATGTTAATGTCTTCCCGGGGAGACTGAGCGAAAGATTTCCCGTGGCAGCAGCTAACTGCTGTCACCGTGTTTCACAGTGCACACGTTATTCTCACAGTCTACAGATTTCAGCCACAGCTTAGTAATGTCCATGACGCAGCATTACCTAAGTTCTGTATGCCATACAGTGGTTGTGTAACACCCTGTGTAACCATGCACAACACTTGGTCACTCTGTTTCATTGGCCAAATAAATAAATACAAATTACGTCCCAAAAAACGATGAGGTTTACTCTAATTTCACTGCAGTGGTTCCATAAAGTATCGGCCCTTTAGCATAAGGTTTCTGCAATCGCCTGGCTCAATTCGATCCACACACCACGATCCTGTCGATTTTAAGCCATTCTGAAAGTGCAGACTTGGGAGTGGCAGAAAATATGCTTTAAATTGAATAATTTTATGTCAGTGTTGTTGGAATTGCAGAAAGGCGCCGATTTTTCCACAAAAACTGCCATCGTTCCACTAAAACGAAGCACAATGATTGCCAAAAACTCCACACGAATGGGGCCCAGAGTGTCTTACAGACCAGCTCTGCAGATGCCGCTCTGAGTCTATAATTAAACATATTTATCACAGCAGAAAGTCAAAATATATTCCTGCTGTTCTCAAACAAAAGGAAAGGAAATGGAACAGAGCGAATAGCGGTCTTTGAGGTTTGGGCGAGAGGAGGGAGGAAGAGGTTTTGGGTACACGATGACTCATCGGCACCATTGTATCAAGACTATTATTCGTAATCATTGGTTGTTGAGTGTGTGTGTAGGACATACTTTTTACATTCGTCAACACTTCACTGTTACATCCATTGTGGTTTCAAAAATTCTTAAGTGTCTGTTGCAGTGTGTGACCATTCCGAGTGTCTTCCGGCTCAAATGACCATGTAGGTGTTGTTCATCTCTTGTTTACAGCCCGGAGCCAGCGGTGAAATTTCCACTTTTCTATGGCAGGGACAGGTCTATCCATAGGACAGCCACTGTTGACTTCCCCATTATGTGGTGTCTCAACGTGTGCCCATTATCTCCAAAAATGAATGTACGTATGTAGAACTTCTTTCACACGATACGTAGCCAAGCGTGCTCATCGGGGGTGCGAATGAAGGATCTGCGATCGTGCATTTGTGTAAGGCAAGCCAGTTCTCTCCTTGGCATGTTTGCAGATGCTGTCGTGACAGTGCAGAAGCATAGTTTTGTATTTTAGTGGCAGTGGTTCCATTTCTAGACCACTATCATAATCTTGCGTATGTAGATATGTTCGGGAGCTAAATACCGGCGTCGCGGTCTGTTAGCCACAATGAGAGGGCTACAGGAGAGTGGTTGTGTTGTTTAGTTATTCCTCCCCAGTTGAAGGAGCCCAGGCGATGGTAGTTTAGTTTTTGGCTCATAGATTGGAATGCATGGCCACAATCGCACTGTGGGTTATCTTGAATTTTCCATTTAGACCACTACTGTTTAATCATTACTATTTCTACGTTGACTCACATTTTAATCACACCGGGGGTTCTTTTCATTCTCGAGACCCAGGTATCACTTTAAAATTAAGCGTACGTCTCAACACAGACAAAATATGACATTAAACAAATATAACATCCATCAGAAAGGGCACGGCAAAGAATTAACATACACGTGCTATTTATTTGGTTGAATATTTTTATGACAAACTGTATTCAGCCAAATCAACCATTGCCACATTCGGTATTCACGCAAACGTTTTAGTGCAAGGCTATATCGTGAATGCGCTACGCTTCACAAACGAGTACAGTCGGCAGGAGCTTCACAATAAGGAGGTGAAATGTTGCTGGGTGGTTTTACTCAAGTAGGTAATTTCATGAGTAGTTTTCGAATTTAGACAGTTTGGACCACGACTCTGGCACAGATGGTCTACTCTTTTTTGGAATAACCTCTCGGAATCTTTTTTTTTTCGAGTCAATCCTCCGATTTAGCACGGTTGACTACATGTTTTTTTTTTGGTTGACGCTCCTGCTTTGTTAACCGGGTTTGGTTTCCTGGCTCGAACCGCAAGCCTCTACTGCCTAATGGAAAAAGGCACTACCGTTCGGCCACGTCACCGCCCCAAACGCCCTCGATTGACTGAGTGCAACATATGGCAGTGTGTGCAAAAGGTTATTGGAGAAAGCTTTCGAATTGCATCATCTCGAGTGCCCTGGGTCCACATTACAGTTTGTGCTGCTCACCTATTTCATTGTTTCAGATTGCTTTAAATGGATCAAAATAATCCTTGTAAATGCCAGGACGGGAAATCAACTGGGTATTAATTTTCATCACGAGTTGTGTCATTTGAAAAGTAGCGTTACACTGGAAGCCTTCTGATGATTCCTCAATGACCTCTTGGATTTATCATTAACTTTTAGTAGAAACCAATGCTGCTTGGTATGTTAGCACACTTTCACAATCGACGTGACGAAGACAGACACTTAACGCATTCCTGCGGAGGGAGCTGGTAGGAACGTTGGGTTGCTCGGTCAATGGCCAGGGTCAACGGCGGCGTGGTGTATTCCGCAAATATGCCCGACTGTGAGGGCGGGCACAAGCCGGCGTGAGTAGGTTAAACGTTGAGTTTTATAAGGGCACCACAGGGTGACCAGCCCCTCCCCACCCAGCCCCCCACCCAGCCCCTCCCCACCCTCCCCTCCCTCCCCACGCAGCCCCTCCCTGCACGACGGACACAATAATCCCCTGTGGACTGGTGTAACCAGGAGGTTCCTACCAGTATTAAAGTACTATCTGAAATGAGCAGCCAAACTTAAGGAACTGCCCCAGGGTGAGGCGGTGTTGGGCTGTGTGCGATGACCTGGACCAGAAGTTGGCAATCTGCGGCTATTTCAGGACTGCTGCTTCATGACGTCGTTTATGAAGGAGGACCACCATCTTATATTCACACGCATTGCGGCTCCTGAAATATTGGGATGGGTTTTTTTTCTTCTACCGAATTCGAAACAAAAGTACTCTTCTTGTTATTTTGATTGCCCACTCCTGGCTTAGACTTCTACAGTCTGCACTGTAAGGTTCGCCTTTGGACGACGTGCTCTGAAGGAGATCGGTTCTTCACCTGCTGATGATCAACACTTTGGAATTTCTGAAGTTGTAAATATTATTCAGTCCAGTCATGCGATTTCCTATGTGCTTACAAGATGGTGCATGGCTGCTCTTGCATAAACAGCATTCTCCTCCTCAAACAGTTATGTCAGTATGTTGAACTTCTTTCGCACCGTACGTAGCCAACCGTGCTAATCGGAGATGCGGGGGAAGGACAACAGACGAAACACAACAACAAGCAGTTCTAAAGAAATGAAAACAGAAATTGCGGCAGCTCGATACCTCCTCAGGCCTCATCCCACACTTCCCACCCCTCTCTCCCACCCATAACACCACCGTGGCACTCACACGGGTTGTTTTCAAATAATTCACAGCCCTTTGTCAATGGAATGCTACGTGAAGGCCTCCCAACATCATCTTTTACGCCGCGTGGCTTTTTTTGGCCATATGTCCCCACGCTGGCCTGCGTGGCTCGGTGAAGAAGGCCCGGCCACCTGGGTCAGATTTCGCCCTAGCTGGGAATTCAATTGAGATCATTGAGTTCATGACGCAGTGTTGCTAACTGCACCACCACTACCGCCCCCCATCATTACACTGCAAAATAACTTAGCCTAATCTTTTCAGCACACTTCGGTGTAAAAAAAAAAACACACTAACTTCATGGATAATTTATATGCAGCATTTCCAACATCAGGCTGCAGATCCTGAATGATGCTGGTCCTTACGTTGCGCCGTCAATGTGATTTAATCATCATCATCAGCCGTGATCCTTCCCACTGCTGGGAAAAAAAGATCTCCCCGAGGTGTCACCATCCCTCGCGGCACCAGCACACGAGCCCCTCTCGTCCCGTGGTTTGTCTGCCGCTCGCTCGCTAGTGACTCTCTCGTGACGTGTCCTGTCCGAACGAGGTCAGCTTACTCCCCCCCCCCCCCCCACGGTCAACGCGATGTCTAACATATTCCTGCGGAGGGAGCTGGTAGGAACGTTGGGTTGCTCGGTCAATGGCCAGAGTCAACGGCGGTGTGGTGTATTCCGCAAATATGGCCGACTGTGAGGGCGGGCACAAGCCGGCGTGAGTAGGTTCAACGTTGAGTTTTATAAGGGCACCACGGAGTGACCAGCCCCTCCCCACCCAGCCCAACCCCTCCCACCCCCCACCCAGCCCCACCCTCCTCACCCAGCCCCACCAAGCCCCTCCCCACCCTCCCCACCCAGCCCCTTCCTCCCCACGCAGCCCCTCCCTGCACGACGGACGGACGGACACAATAATCCCCTGTGGGCTGGTGTAACCAGGAGGTTCCTACCAGTATCCCATGGTGTATGAAGAGAAGTACTGTAAATATAAATGCCTTCCCCGGCCTGTTTTGCAAACCCTTACATAGTTTTCTCGTGGCACATTGGCTCACGCTCGGTTCGTTTTCATGCTTTTTTTTGCTTCAGCTACAAATAATCTCAGGGATGACAAATTTACTCCCCTGTGCGATGCAATGCAAGCAAAGCTCTTGCCTGCAGCCCTTCACTTGGACGCTTCTTGGCAATGGGAATGTGACCGCTGGTTGGGGCGCATCCATGTAAAACCAGGAAACTCGCCAGCTCTACACTCACCCGAATGGAAACCTCCTTTCCCCAATAGGCATTCATCACATGAGCAAAACATATATCACCGGCCAGAGGTTTATTTTTTTTATTAAGAAGCAAAAATTGTGGCTTGTATTTAGCTTACAACACGTGATTAATTTATGGGACTGTACGGCTTTATTTTCAGCATTAAAGTATCTCACAAAAACAATACCATTCTTCACTAGTTTCTGTTGTAAATCTGGATGCTTGCAATAGTTTAATACAATGGTGGATATATGTGCATCAGGAAACAAAGAACCACGTACATTTTGACTTAAAACTTTCGTAACTGCAGGAATTCATATTTTTGGTTCTTTGGGTAAAGTCACGGAGATAGAAAATAAAACGAAAATAAAAATTCAAAAAAATAGATTTTTTATTTTATTTATGAAATTTTATAAATACTTTGTTTACAAATCTCATTTTATTTTATTTTCTATCTACGTGACTTTACCGAAAGAACCAAGAATATAAAAGAACCACATCTTTCGACTTGTCCTTTTCAGTGTAAATTCTATTTGTCGTGCACACATAGAACCAACACTTCTATAGAAACCTGCATGGGCATCAAAGGAAAGAAGCACATCTTTGAACACAGCCACATGCACGCCAGTAACTGAGATCATGTTTTATCGAAGTCAAATGTGAGTTCTGCATGCCTCGTATACATTTACATCTGTGACCAAGTGGCAAAGACAAACGATCCCCCGTATAGCCTTCACAGACTCTTGGGAAAAGTGTTGTTAGCGAGCACCTCCGAATTCCGGAAAGGCACACGAGAGGGTGGGTGGCCAACACCACGCCCGGCCGCCTTTGTCTCCCGAGTGGCGATGTTTACACACCGCTCCAGGTACTCATTTGAGGCTGATTTCCCAGGACCGGTTCAAATAATCGTCACTGGTGTTGGCCGGGCTCGTGGTGAAGCGCACGAACTGTGACAGCACCACTCCCCAGCGTGGGAGACCACATTCGCTTTGATCTGCTCACTCCTTTTGGCCCGAATGCTGCGTTATCAGCTTGACCGTGAGCTCCACGTTTATTGTGTTTCTGCAGCAGCTGGGAAACAAGATGGTTTGACTTTCAACGCAAACGTGATTTGTAACGTTGAAATGTACCCGTGTATCGATTGTTAAATTGTAATGTGCAATGTAATTGAGGGAGTGTTGGCTTGGTGTGGTCTTAGACTGTTGTTGTTGTTGTTGTTTTGCTGCCTTGCCCCAAGCTTGCATTTGGTGTTGACATATCGGCGGGAATTGATGTACGTTGTCAAATTTGTACAACTATACTTGATTTATATTCATTCATTAAAATAAATTCCGACGTTACCTTTTCTCTATCTTGCGAGTGCAGATATTACTGTAAGGGAAGTACACGTGTTTTTTTCAAGCAAAGGGAACGGAGATAACAGAATGCGCCAATCCCTCCCAGGAATGCCACACTCTCAAGAGGGCAAACCAAGGTAGACATTCCTTGCAAAGTTTCATTCACTTTGGAGTGGGTTGTGCTGCTGGGTGGCACCCTGAAAACAGTGTAAAATTCCAACCACTTCCAATTACCTCTCCCCACTTGGCTGTCAATTCAAATGCGGAATGTGGAACATGATTTGCAGGTGTAATTGCGCCTCTCTCTTGACGTTTCCCCGGCTGAGCCCTCGTCCCACCCACCTTAGATCTCATTCCACGGTGTGGAATGCAAGCGGAGACAGAATGCATTCCACATATGGCAGAAGGCGTTTGGGCGAATCCTGTGGTGGAAAACTGTTGCACAGCTACTTTCTTGCAATTGCAGATATTCCGTTTACCAATATTCACTATTCACGTCCAAATGAAGGAACTAAACACGACGTACTTTTTTTTACCACGGTTGCCAAATAGAAGGGCCTATCAACCGCGGCACAAGGCAGGAGGAGGGCACACACGACGACAACACAGCCGATAAGAATGTTTATTCAGAGGAAGTGGAGGAAAGTAGTTCCAACATCCATCAATTCGAGGACAGCAGGGAAGGGATATTTTGCTCCCTACAAATATGGTAGTTGAACACAGTACTGTACGAGCAAGACGAAACGGCCAAAAGGGATGCTGGTATAGCATAGTCAAATCACTCAGTTTCAGGAAAGACAAATGTTGCAGCTTACAATGAGGTGCAATAGTTAAACACAGTACGGACCAGAGGAAACAGTCAAAGTGAGTCCTTCACGTAGAGTTCATTTGACGATGACTGGTGGTCGAAGCGATAAGAGTGATACATTACTGAATGAGAATGAGAGGAATTGTAGTGGATCAGCGAGCACAGCATCAACCCATCAACCGATACGGTGCCGCCCGCGATGGCAAGATGTTAACTCCCTCGTCCTGGTATGCAAGGCAGGGCCTGGGTTCGGATCCTGACCCTGATGCCTGCTGTATATTTGGAGTTTTTCACGTCTCTTTCCCCGTGGTCGCGTGGATTTTTTATATACGGGTTTTCCCTCCACCATTTAGAATCAACGTGCGTTTAGAGTATTGGGCTGTTATACATTTCCACACTACGATAAACCACTTCGTTGAGCTATCATTTGCTATCGCCAGGTCGCTTCTGAAGAAAGATCGATTGAGCTCAGTGGGCCTTACCTGGTAAAATAATAAGCAGCAGTAAGTCCTTGATAATTACCTTCCTATTTTCCTAGCATAAGATTTCATCCTCATCCAGTGTTCTTGTGGCACTGTTACCATATTTTCATCTTTGTAGCATAATCTATCCTCGTTCTCATCGTTGTATTTCACCTTTTTCCCTCCCAGGTCTCTACACAACATCCCAAGACGTTTCAGCTTTTTTTTTACAGACTTTATTCGCCTTCGATCTTTTTTGCATGAAGCAAAATGACATGTTCGGGAAAAACACATCAACAATTATTGTACACGTGCACATCAGGCACATAATGCAGAGTTAAAATATGCACGCGTGGTATACACATCTCTTTATTTCAACTCATTGAAACAGCATGCAGTTACACAACCCTGTGTCAAAAAAAAATCACATAAGTAGGAAATTGTAACATGATTATATATTTATAGAAATGGTTTTAATATTAACAAAAGAAAAAAATATCCATTGTGACTTGCACAATGCAATAAAAAATTGCACTTTTATCTTTTTAAAAATTCTAAATATGTAATACGAGAAAAAAAACCCGGACAAAAAGGCATTAACAGAATCGGTTACTTGAAAAGACATATTCTGAAAGGCAGACAGTTTATCTTATTCCGATAACACGAGATTACTGTTAAGTTCTCCACTTAATTCATGTGACAGTCATACAAACAACTCTCCTGCAAACTCCGAGAAGACTTATTTACAACTTGCCTAGGTTCTGACCACAAAACCACAACTGGCAATGTCTCACGATACCAGGACGACAAGCGCACTTGGCAACGACTTCCGCGTGGATTTTTTCGGATTGTACCGCGTGTTATTCCGCGTGATGTCCGACGTTTCGCTCCACAGTGCCGGGAACTTATCCAAGAAGTGAAATATTACATTTTCATAAAAATAGAGAGAAGAACTGAATGGAGCTCCCCTCCCGAACAAGCTTAGAGGCACGTGGAAAAAATATGCCAGGCGTCTTGCTCAACGGCAGGCGGTACAATTTTACAAACGCGTTGGAGAGCTATAACGCACAAACGCCGTGGTATAGTGTTTGCAAGTGCCCACTCAAATTCAAGAACTGATGTAACAGTGACAGCATTTGTAACAACACACCAGGTGGGGTTACTTTAAATACAATCACCATGGCCACAAGAGGCTTACTGATGGATCTAATGGTATAGCAATGTGTTAGTTGGGGGGTGGGGGGGGGAAAGAACCTAAACTGGATAGGTCTTTAATATAAACCGTATTTTTTCTAACCTAATGAACAAATCTGAATAGTCTTCCTTGTGAGTACCACCAAGGGCCCAGGGCAGCGACATCCAATGAGTTGACGACATCCGTTACACGTCTACTCTTACTCCCGATAGGAACGCACGTTTTAACTAATGAGATTATTCTGCTGCTATAAATGTCCAACTGACAAGGCCACCTCGTTCAGCTATCATTTGTGGACAGGTCTACTTTTGAAAAGTAAGTTAATACCTCGTTGGGCTTTATCTGGTAGGATAGGGATAGTTTAGTGTTGTGTTTGTATGTGTTTGGGTGATTTTTTCCCTTTCTTGTATTTTCCACGCCTATCATGTTTTGTATTGGTGTTGTGACGTTCTTACCTGCCCCCACTAGATATCAGTATGAATACATTCTGATTTGACTCTGAATATAAATTGGATGTGTGTGTCTGTGTAAATGCCCACAATGCAAGGGCCACATCTCCACTCGAGTTCGAATGGCGATTCGATGGCGTCAAATGTCCTAAAATAGGGATGGCGCAAGTCCCAATTGAGCGTTAAGACGTCCCTCATGCGATGATATAAAACATTGTTGTTGGTCTTAGCCAGGGCTGAACATTCCCAGGGAATATTTTCCAGGGCGCCAGATTATCCCCCCCCCCCCCCCCCACAATAGGCAGCCAAATAGTCAAAATAACGAGTCAAGGAATGGCTCACGCAGCTTGTACCACTGTAACTTGCTGAATATCTTCACTGCAACCCCCCCCCCCCCCAATTGCATCCAGAAAAATACGAATCGAAATATTTAACTGCGCTCATGATAGTATAACACTCTCGTGCTCAGGGCGCAATAAAAGCCACCAACCTATGTTGCCTTGTAGGCAATAACTTGAGAATGGGAGAACTTGTTTCAAAATCTGCAAGCGTGCAAGCAATGCATCACAGAGCGGGCTTAACGGGGAAATAATGTACACAGGACAAGCATTGGACAAAAGGGTACAGTATACCGAGAAAAGGGGTCCCACTTCAAATCCCATTGCACACACTCCGACTGCAGCATCTGCAATAGTAAAGCCACCGTGTTCGCTCATCCTAGCAGCAGGCATGCACACAGCGTTGTACTACTACTACACGTAATGTAAATATACAATTGTATGAATCATACAGAACTGTACAGTACAGTAATGTTTGTAATAAACTGTACAATGGCCTGTATCAAAGAACAGTAATACTGTATACAGTAAACCACAATGCATAGATTTGTTTACTTAATTAAACAAACTTGGAGCCCTCCTCCACCATCCCACTGCTGGCCAACTCACATGGACTCCCCACGGACACATCAGTCGTGATGGTTGTTCGACCATACTTCACCACGGTCGTCAGTGTGAATCGGTGAAGGAGTAGACGGACCCAGGACTGGTTCAGATATTACTCGCCAAATGTTCGCCACATTCCAGAACGTTTTCTGCCAATATACTCGTTGAACCTGTTAACGACACGTCCCAAACTATCGCATTCTCACAACAGAGTGTTGGGTCCTTCGTCACTTTGCTAAAACCTTCCAAACCACCGTAACAAAAACGTGTTAACTCCATTACACGTTGACCGACATTTAGTTTCGATTATTAGCCGCTCTGTGTCTTGCCCTCACTGCCAGCCTGCTGGGATGGGTGGCATTTCCACAACAGAAATGGGGGTTCAGGATGGCAATGAAATCCGGTGGCGACCTCAAAGAGCGGACCCCACGAGGGCTTTCTGTTCACACACACACACATAGCAATTGTGCAAAATGCAGATGATGGTGTAGCCGCTTTGCGAAGGGGGGCCGATTGGGAGCCGTTGCCAAACGTGATGATGCACGAACAATCACAAGCAGGCCAAGGAGAGGGGCAGGGTGGGGGGGGAGACCACGGAGAGCTTGAGCCAATGTACGGCGAGAACCACTTTAGGGGGCAAGCAAGTTCATTTGGAAAGGTGCCGAAAGCACCAACAGGAGCTTCTTGGCCACCGACAATATTTTCGTGACGTCTTGAATGTTGTTCCCTTGTTTGATTATTCCACCCCATATTTACTGCATTCCTTATTATTTACAATTACAAGCAAACTCGTATTTGGCCAATCATCAAAAACCATGACTCCTGAGCCAGGTGCATCGGTGAGGCTTTCTCAGAGTAATGAATCGCTGCCGCTCTCATAACAGTAGAGGTGTGCATCGAGTTCGAGCTTACACCTTCCAAGAAGGACCCCGACAGGACCTGGGGGGCTTGATCAGCCATACAAAGCTTACCTTCTGCGACTGCCAAACACACACCGAGACTTCCGTTTCCAAAAGCTCGTACAATAACGACGCGGGCTGCGTGACACGCCTGGCTGAGAGACGACAGCTCCTCGCTGATGGACCCACGCAGCACAGTCAATACATTTTTTTCCTTCCGCAAAAAACCCTGGTTCCCTGACGGTCAGCCAGCCGTCACGCGATCCCCGGCACCCTCGCGCACAGCAATCCTCTGTAACCACGAAGACGACGGCAAGTTGGCTGCCAAGGTCACATTCACTTCCACCTCCACAACAGCACAGCGATGTTCAACAAGACGGCTCATTGGGGGGGGGGGCACGGGGGGGGCACGGGGGGGGGGGGGCTTGGGGGGGGGGGCTACGGTGAGCCCCACTGCCCCATCTTTGACAACGCCAAGCAATGAATGTTGAAACCACCGGCTGATACCGACCTTGAGCTGGGCCCCGGAGGTCATCGAGGAGACGTGCACAAGTGCGCGGCACATTTCTATGCCGTGCATGATGAACTCAACACGCTCGTCACAAAAGAGACCGCTTCGGACACTGCGAGGGGAAGAAGGACGATGCATGGACATATTTTCCAGCGGAGACTTGAGGGCGTTGCTGGGGGTACGGGGCTCACCGAGCAATCCCTGTGGGAAGAATGCGCTCAGCCACCAGCTGGAAGGACATCGGAGCAATCGGCAGGAATTGGGTTACCTGCCAGCCAACCTCAGCTGCCATGTCTGCTTGCCTGGGCTGCTGACCTGCCTGTCTGCCTGCCTGCCTGTCTGTCTGTCTATCTGCCTGCCTGTCCTGCCTGCCTGCTTGGTTGCCTGCCTGCTTGCCTGTCTGTCTATCTGCCTGCCTGTCTGCCTGCCTGCTTGGTTGCCTGCCTGCTTGCCTGTCTGTCTATCTGCCTGCCTGCTTGGTTGCCTGTGCTCTCCGCGTGCCTATCTGGGCTGCTCGCCTGACTGTTTGTCTGCCGCAGCTGCCCCGCCTGCCTGCGTGCCCGAGCTGCTGGCCAGCCGACCTGCTTGCTTGCTTAAGGTGGAATTGTTCATCAGCGACAAAGACCAAACTCTCTATTGTTGTGAACTCTTGTCAATGCTCGCTGTCAAGCATTATAGAATTATGGTTCTTGGCGAGTTCAATGTGCATATTGACGTGGACGGAGATCCCCTTGGAAAGGATTTCATGAGTTTTTTTTTAAGCACTGTTGGTTTTGTTGAACACGTATCAAGCCCCCGATACACATTCACGGTCGCCCACTTGATCTAATTATCACCCGTGGTCTTGACACCCAGAATTTGTCTTATCAGCGATTCTTGCAACCATAGTCTATTTTGTTATTACTTTCGAATAATACCTCCCCTAAATACACCCCCAAGACTATTGTATGAAAACACAAGTCCCAATTCTTCCACTGCTGGGAAATTCTTGGAAGCTTTCTCCACTTCAGTTCCTATTTAATGTAGTGTACTCGCAGACATTTCAACAGCTCCACCCTAAGTACTATTTTGGATATCGAGGCACCCCTTACAAGAACAAAACATAAATTCAAAAGGTCATCCCGGTGGTTTCATGATACAGCTCGGGAGCTTAACCGTGCGGGGGCTGTAAGCTCGAACGTGAATGGGGGAAAATGACTCAATTACAGTTCTTATATCTCACCTGAAAAAAAAATCTGATTAAATATAAAGCTGCTCTGTCTTCAGATAGATCATCAACTATTGTATAAACAAATAAGAATCATCCTTGTGTTCTATTTAAAACGATCGCTAAACTAATAAGCTGAAGTTCTACATAAATACACAATTACAAGCAGGTTGTGATGACTTTATATTCATATTAGAAATCATATCAGATAATAGACTCTACCTAGATGATAAGTTCTGTAATAGCCATAAAGCTACTCAGGCCACGTAAAAGCAGATCATGTCTTTTAAGCTTTTGCTTCTATTAGCCAGCTTGATCCGATCTATTTAGTTGTTGGGACAAAATTAACTACATGTGCTTCATACCGTTCCCACTAAACTGTGTCAAGACGTATTTTCTACGTGAGATTTTTCTATGCTTTCTTTCCATGGAATATGCAGAGAGCTTGACGCCTTCATAACATCCAATGCTTGCTTATAGCAATGCTTTGTTTTCTGGTATTCACGAAAATGTGCGAAACTCAACTGCGGCTTGTGAAAAACTCCACTCCTGGGGTTTTAACAGGAAGACATGATTACATCACGCCGGTATTGGCAGCCCGAAGTTTGCTTCCTGTGAGATTTAGGATAGATTTTCAGGTCACACTTATTACCTAGCATTAAACGGCTTGGCCCCTTCATATGTAAATATTTTAACTCCGTATATATACCAACGCGACCAGGATGCAGGATTGCTCACTTACCCTAAGGGTTTAAAAAAACACAAAAGTGGTGGTGCATTTAGCTATTCGCCCCCCCCCCCCCCCCAAATGATGAACTCTGCTGCTGCCTGTTTCCGTATGGGAGTTGCCAAAGGTTTCGGTTTTTAAAGCTCGATTAAGACACTTACGCGAGCTATCGTTCACTTGTTTTACACTCTACAGCATTGCATTTTAATTGATCTCTGTGATGAATGTTTTCATCACTTATTACTGCCGCATAGTTATCGACGGAATTTGATTGCCGTTATGCTGTGGGTTTTTGTTCGTGAAGTGCGCTATACTGAATTAAAACATGTCTTGATTGTGTAAGAGCAAAGAAGGCATCAATGTAGTAATAGTGTGGCCGCTAACGGCGATCTAAAGGTGTTTAGTACAGCAACAAAGATATATGACGAGGCTCAGGTTATATAAGGCTTTAGAACGTGTTTTAAAAGTCATATTTTTGTAACTGTCATCAGCTATTTTGGTTTATCAGTGAAAAAACTTGCAGTTTTACAACAAGATGCCAAAGTTACCCGCATGAGAACACGCAGAGTTGGTGTGTTGTCTCTGTGTTACCCTGGCAACGAGACTGCACATTGCCAGGGGCGAACACGGAGCCCCCTTTAAATCTGAAGCGTCTTAGGAATTACATGGAATCGTCACTTTAATGGGTGGGTGGGAGTATGTGTGGAGTCACGTGCACTAGACGAGTATTAAAATAAGTACAGCACAGCATGTTGAGAGAGGAAAAAAAAATTATAACTCGTATGCACATTCCGTTATAATATTTCAGTATCTGAGAGTTTGTATTTTCAATCTACTGCGAACACTCAAGTCATTTGAAATTCATTGCCTGTAAGTGGGCGGAGGGGGGGGGGGTCGATATTTGAACATCGCAGACTCCACCGTGACGCAGGCCAGCTCGAACGCACACCGTGTATTCCTCACCTCTTCTTTCCAAGGAAAAGCCGAGGAGGGGGTCAAAGACTGCAAACGTCCCGTGACACGCGGAGCGATTAAAATCGCCTCCCTCTTACATTCTTTGCGGTCACCGTGACCTGAGCAACACAGGCGGACCGAAGAAGCAGCCTCGACTTGTGCTAAGACATTACTTTCATTTTTTTTAAAAGGCGCAAAACGGCTGCAATTTTCCACATTGACTGAAAACTCTGAAATACCGTAACATGTTCCCTGGGTCATCTGCTGTTTGAGGAGGGTGGGTGGAGGGACAGCTTAGTATGCAACAGCTGACTTATCCTTCTACAAAGAGCCATTTCACAAATACGTCTGCGTATTTCATAACCCGTGATAAATGTACGATGCGACACTAAATATGGCATTAAATACTTCCATAATACATGCTTTTGCTTAACTGTTTCATGCATCATTCGTCACTCGCAACAGGGGTCAGGAAACCCTAACTACATGCTTGATTTCTACTACTTCATTGATTTTTCTTTCTGGCTTTAATCTTCCGTTGGCAAACAACAGCTTTGAAAATCTCGCCTACGAAACACTCAACTCGAAGGCTTTCAGGTCCTACAATAGGCACAAAAGTACGTGTCGGTGCGTGTCCACGTTTAAACCTGTTTTCAGGACACCTTGTCCACAAAGGCACCGCAGAAAATTCGAAACGGAAGTCCGCAGCGTTCGTCACAAACCTCCACTGTGAGCAGGGTCCTCGCGCCAACAATGCTCCGTCACAGATTTTTGTACTTCTGTAAGGAATCATCCAGGCGACCGGCGATGGCCTGGTAGAACGCAATCTGTTGCTGGAGGTAGAGCTGCATGATCTGCCCAAAGTCCTTCACGCGCGTGCAGTGAAAGTGGTTGAACTCCGCAAGGGTCGCGTGCGACACCGTGTTGGTCCGCGTTTGAACCTCCGTCAGCTGACCGGCGTCCATCTTGCCCTCGTCGGCTGCCCGCTGGCTCTCCTTGACCTTAGCCACAGCACCTGTTGGCCACACGGACAAACGATTGCGGCGCTGAATTATAAAATATCTTTAATTATTATCCATTTCACATGTTGATATTTTTAAGTGAAAAGGACATTGTTTTTTGTCAAATGTCATCCGGTTGCTGTGGTTATGATGAACTGCAATGTTAACTTTTTTGTAGTTTTAGCATTTAGTGACTAAAACGCCCTTGTTGAGTCGTGAGCTACGTATGTTATAGGTGCTTTAAGAGGGTCAGATAACTTTTACAACAAATGTGTGGTACAGTGCACCTTTCATGTCAATAAATCATTAAATAGTCATGCCTTGTTTTAAAATCATAAAGTGAACGAAAAAAACAATAAAAATATGTAAAATGTTGCTATATAGAATACATTTGGAATTTTCTACCACTGGCTAGAACTTATATAATGGGCTTCAAGGAGAGGAAACTAAACTGTAGTCCAGTGTTTATTAATTGTAGGCCTCTTGCAAGTTGCACCATCGGGGGCATGATGCAACTTCCGCCAATGCTGTGAGGTTCCTGCAGTGTGCAGTGGCATCATTTGCATGTGAATATAAATAATTGGTATTCACAGACGAGTAGCCAGTGAGGGATAAACGAGGACTGGAGTGGAGAAATACTGCTCAAGCTGGTAGAAATCTCAACTATGATGTGCTGTTATGCCTGACGAAATATATTATAACTCCTAAAATGGTGTTTATAAAATACTTTCGTTTATACATATTTAGGCAAGATTTTCATTGTAACTATTACAATATAGTTATTTGAGTTAGGCCTCACATGAAGTTTAAGATTCAAACTATATAGGCAAATGTAGTCCCTTTGTTCCAAGTGTCTGCCTAGCAATAGCACATGGTAGATTAGACGACAGTTCTCACATTACACGTGACAATGACGAACACTGCTATACTGGGACAACGCAGTACCAATTTGACAGGGTTCTAAAATTAATGGCACCTAAACAATAGAAAAATATCACAGCAGCATTTCAGGTTATTCTCTTCACGCCAACGCCAGCTACTGTATATGAAAAGATTTGACGTAAACAATCTACACCTTTTTGTATGTGAATGATGTCTGGGAAATTGGCGAGCAGTCCTTGGTAGAGGCACGTCACGTCCATCAGGGGCTGGAGGTCCTGCTGTGGCTGTTGTGCAAATAGCTCCCCGATTGCCACGTAGGTGTTGCCTGTGTGGGCGATTGCTTTGGTGAGGTTGTCCGAATAGTGCTGATCATCCTGCTCAAACGACTGTCCCAGATTCTCGAACACCTGGCCCATCTTCTGAAAGTCGCGCTTGTAGTCAATGCAATGTTTGCGTGCCATCTCCCCAGCCGTGCCATTGAGCAGGACCACACTTTCATCCATTCTTTTGGAGAAGCTTCTGAAAGATTCGGTCCGTGCCTCGACGTCCTGCAGGTCCAGCTGTGACGTTGGCGGTGCACTGATGGTCAGGTAGAACTTGGCTCCCACGGCATCATCTTTCTCAGCCCTTCGCTTGCCCTGCTTCCACGCTTTCTCGTCGGTGCACGTGAGAAAGTGCTGGAAGGCGTCGCACTGCGCGAGCACCGGATGGCCCGTCATATGATTCATCCAGAGGATGAGGCCCCGCCTGCGCTTCTGAACAAAGTCCTCCACAAAGCGCCCGGTCGCCTGCTTCTCGGGCAGGTGGGGCACCGACACCACGGGAAACTTCTGCACGAGGCGACCATACAACCAGTCGAAGTGCTTATAACGACGGCTCACCGCCCTCCCCGTAAACGTGGGCGTCAGGCGGTAGGAGATGAAGCTCTTCATGCCTTTGAACTTGGTCTGCTTGGTGGGGTCCTCGATGGAGCAGGTGAATGGGAACGGGTTGTCGGGCCACGCCGGCCCGCGCTCTGCGATGTCGACGCGGACGCGGTCACCCACGTTGACGGTGCAGCCCGTCACGTCGCCCGAGATGAACGCCTCGCCGCCGGCCTTCACGTAGCGAGACAGCGACGAGACGCCCAGGGCGGAGGTGACCGTGCCGTTGGCCCCGAACTGGCCGTGGGTGCTGCTGCTGTCCACGGTGGACGAGTTGTCGTCCCAGTCTGCATCCCAGTCGTCCTGGTCCTGCTCTGCGGGCTGCTGGGGCCACGTGCCTGCTGGAGTTTGTTGCTGATGATATGCACAACAGCACGGCGATGGCGGTTTGGATACGTCATCTACTTTTACGGTCGAAAAACTTTAAACATGTTGCCATCATAACATTAATGAATACCACGAAATGTGTGTTTATGATTAAAATATCAGCTGTTCTCTTCAAAGTAAAATCCACAAATTTAATGTCTAAAATATGTTATTTTTGTACAAGTCTACCAATCTCGTGACCCTCTAAATTTTGCTAATGAAAATGTGTCAATGGCATCTCATCTGGTTGCAGTGCAAAGACATTACATTGAGTATCTTTAACAAGGTTCCCTCCATGTTAAAACCAATTTCATTACAGTACCCCAACTAGAAATTGCCCATGAAATGTCACGAGTGAATTCCCCTCCCCCCTCATATAGCAACATTCTGTGGTAGTGAAACTCCCAGCCCTCACACACAGACCAAAATCACAAATATCCCCCACGTGGCCTTTAACAAACTTTCGGGGCAGGTCCTGATATCGCCAGCGCCACTCACGGCCACCTTTGTATCCCCAATGCTGAGCAATTTTTTTATACACCAGGGACTCAATTCAAGTTACAATGATTGACGATACTGAATGGGCAGTGGTGCACGAGCACAAATAACAAAAAAAATTCAACACGTTCGTAAATAACCCTGCCTCAAAAGAACATATAAAGTTTTGCGCCATTAGCCCTCTTTTCACAGCACGTTATTTAACGCTGAGTCGACCTATAGGAGGAAAATAAATGGTATAGACACACGGCACTTTCGCATCGGCGGTGCGCAAACCACAGCACCACCACTCCCAAAACCACTGCACCACCACTCCCCAAACCACTGCACCACCACTCCCCAAACCACAGCACCACCACTCCCCAAACCACAGCAACACCACTCCCCAAACCACTGCACCACCACTCCCCAAACCACTGCACCACCACTCCCCAAACCACTGCACCACCACTCCCCGAACCACTGCACCACCACTCCCCGAACCACTGCACCATCACTCCCCGAACCACAGCACCACCACTCCCCAAACCACTGCACCACCACTCCCCAAACCACTGCACCACCACTCCCCAAACCACAGCACCACCACTCCCCAAGCCACTGCACCACCACTCCCCAAACCACTGCACCATCACTCCCCAAATCACTGCACCACCACTCCCCAAACCACAGCACCACCACTCCCCAAACCACTGCACCACCACTCCCCAAACCACAGCACCACCACTCCCCAAACCACAGCACCACCACTCCCAAAACCACTGCACCACCACTCCCCAAACCACTGCACCACCACTCCCCAAACCACTGCACCACCACTCCCCAAACCACTGCACCACCACTCCGCAAACCACTGCACCACCACTCCCCAAACCACTGCACCACCACTCCCCAAACCACTGCACCACCACTCCGCAAACCACTGCACCACCACTCCCCAAACCACTGCACCACCACTCCCCAAACCACTGCACCACCACTCCGCAAACCACTGCACCACCACTCCCCGCACAGAGACAACAAAGACAACGGTACCTCTGAAGCCTAGCGTTGTTTTTGGGGCATACAGTATTCTGCGAGATGGAAACAGTTAAGTCAGCACACACACACAAAGACACTGAAACACAAACATTTTAGACTAAAACAAACGTATGGATTAAGTTTTACTGCATCCAGATTTTTTTTAAACGCTTCCCAGCAGCTTCTCAACTCAAAAGACGGGGTAGAGAGGGTTCTTGAAAGAGTTTCAGACATTTAAAAAATATATATCCAGTTAAGATCAGCACGGTGAGAATATTCGTTCACGGCTTTACCGATGACAACTCTCGGTCATAAATGCCGGAGTTAGTTACACAACTCCGTTAGTGACTCAACTCCGTTAGTGACTCAACTCCGTTAGTGACTCAACTCCGTTAGTGACTCAACTCCGTTAGTGACTCAACTCCGTTAGTTACTCAACTCGGGACGCCGTGAGACGATGGGTGCACAACGCGAATGGCGAAGATCCTTA
The DNA here is from genome assembly GCF_015708825.2 of Lethenteron reissneri. Taxonomy (NCBI): domain Eukaryota; kingdom Metazoa; phylum Chordata; class Hyperoartia; order Petromyzontiformes; family Petromyzontidae; genus Lethenteron; species Lethenteron reissneri. The sequence continues at coordinate 13,252,790 of NC_083796.1, forward strand.
CACTGCACGTACACAGTCCTGTTTAAGTACTGCCATGATGTAGGCACCGTGGTGCTGGTGCTTGCCGCCTTATCTGCCGACGAACACTTTACCCGGACAGTGCCCGGGTGTTGTAAGAATCTAAGCAGGGTTTTCAGCCTGGATATTCCTTTTTAGATTTGCAATCACCACGTTCGTAAACACGCAGAGCTGCGATAGGCGTTGTGGACAGAAGAGGACGCGGCTAACAGCCATCGCTATGCACCAAACCTTCACAAATCCACACTGACCAGTTTGGTGAAGTATGGTCCAGGCCCACACCCGGCAGTGTATTGACAAAACTGCCGGCGTGTGCACTTGACTGCCCCACGTGTTTGCGTGTTCTAACCCATTGCATGGCAACACCATTGAGCCGGTGTCTATCCACTGCTGGGTTGAAGATCTTCGCCACTGAACTCAGCGCTGCTGCTGCTGCTGCCACCGCCAATCTCATCAATTCAAACATCGGAGTTGATCATTTAAACAAACAAAAAAAGACCCGAAAGAAAAAAAATCCACATCCAACGTCGCAAATCCCAAACACATTATTATCATTATCTCTCGGTATCTCTCTGTATCTCACCTGGTTGTAAAAAGTCTTGAAATTGTGCGACTGCTGCTGGTTGCTGGCGCTCCAGGCTGCAGCGGTGGCGGTCTGCGCCAGGCTCCCATCGCGAGCAGCTGACGCCACTCGCTGGCTCCCGGCCACATCCCTGACACCGCCACCACCACCGTCACCTTCGTCGTTCTCGTCGGGCAAAAACTCCACGTACGTGGCCGGGAAGAGACCTCTCTCGCCTCGCATGTTGGTGCCCTCGAACCATCCGTCGCCGACGCCCTCGTTGAAAACGGTGAGGATCTCTCGCTCCCTGATGGAGATCTCGCCCTCGTTCTCGCTCTGGAAGTCGTACAAGGCGCGGGCCCGGCGCGACACCATGGTTCAACGGCGGTGCAGGACGATGAAGACGATGGTGATGATGGTGGTGGTTGAATAAGGATGGAGGGGAGGAAGAACCACCGTTTTTGTTTCTGAAGCCGAGCAACGGTGGAGTTTGGTGTGTGAGCGAGAAGGCGGGGCGTGTGGAGCGTGATGGGTCCGGTCTGTGTGTGTGTGCGGGAGAGAGGAGGGAAGAGAGAGAGCGAGAGTAGCACGCCCTCTCTGTCGCGGCGACGTCACTAATGCTAATACACAAACAACAACAAGAAGAAGAAGAAGCAAAAGAGAGGAAAATCCCACGAATAGCCTCTAACCACGCCAGGCTGTTTGGGGCTAATGCCGTTTGCGAAAGTGTTGTGAGCCCGGCTGCCTTTGTCTCCCCAGTGGCGATGTTTGCGCACAGCAACAGGTACTGGTCATCCAAAGGCTGAGCAAACTATACCGTGGCTTTTTGTTTGTACATCTTGAGAATAATAGCAGGGAAACGAACAACGCGAGCGTGGAGATGGAGCCATGGAATCGTTCGTCTGGTGTGCTTTTGGCGGATGATCGCATTGCAGGATTGCGAGTGGCCTTCATCCAGCAGTGGAATGACAATGGCTGATGATGATGATGATGCTTCAGTACAGATTGGGAGGAGAGGGAGAGCCAGTGTTTGGGAATCAAAGTCAAAAGAGTTGTGTCCGATTGTGTCCGCAAACCGCTCCCCATAAAACTGGTGTTCGATATTAGAAAGCCACTGGTAGCTATGCACTTTGAAATCTAAATTTTTTTTAAATGAATTTCTTTAGAACTGCTTTTGTGTGTTTAGTTGTGACCCTCCCCCACACCCTCCGATCAGCCACGGTTGGGTACGTACGGTGCGAAAGAAGTCCAGCGAATTTGCTGTACCCCGTGCGAACCTTTGACAATGTGTTAAGAATGTCAATGTGTTCAGTAAAAGATACAAGATGGCTTGAAGCAACCACAATTGACAATGATTAACTGTACAATGGTACAGGGAGAAAGTTAAAGGTGCAGCCCTGAAATTGCTTCCTCGGGCTACTGCTGGCGGAAGGGCCTCCGCCATCGAGGGGAGCTCGCCTTTCATATCCCCTTTCATGGGGCTTTTGGCCTACTCTTCCACGCTCGAAGTGGATCGACATCCAGCGGCGGATCAAGCATGTTCGCACGGGACGTGTCCCTGTGTTGCAACGCATTTCACACAGTGACTATCTCCTGCTGGATGAATGGCCTTCCAACCACAGTCCATCGGAATTGATCTCTCATCCATGCACATCCTGGCGGTATCGATGAAGTCCTCACACTGCGTCGACCACGAGGAACTTTTGCATTTACTACAATGTGCCGTACGACAGAAGAAGAAGAACTGATCGCATCGTCCCATCTCCGCTGATGGTCGTTCCCACAAATCGTCGCCAAGTTACTCAGCGTCGCCCATTGCGCGTTAAAGCCTCGCGAAGAGTTAACGGACGCACACAGCAAAAGACGCGGCGTGGATTTGCGGATCGGAGGATCGGGATTGTGTTTGGCAAAGCAATCGCCGCTCCGTGATCCGCAACTCCGCTCCGAGATCCGTGATTCCGCGGTTTCACGCGAGCCCTGGAGCGGAAGCGCCGCCGCTGATGAGCTGGCGTCTCAGACTGCTCCAGAACAGACAAAGGATCGAGATTTGAAGCTTTCGTGACTGCAAGGATTCATACTCTTAGGTTTTTTCGGTAAAGTCACGTAGGTAAAATAATAAAAATAATAGAAATAATAATAGAAATAAATAATTATTTTATCATTATTTAATAGAAATAAAATTAATATTTGATACTTATTTTATTTCTATTATTATTTTTATTATTTGTATTATATTTTTTTTACCTACGTGACTTTACCGAAAAAACCTAAGAGTATAGACAAAGGATCCCCTCCTACGGGTGTAGCGTACACAGGCCGATGGGGCAAGTGCTGTTAACGAGGCACCTATCATTAGAATGTATATTTGTGTACTGGAGGAATCCGATGCGCTATTAGGCAATTTTTTTCACAGATGCCCAGTAGGGGCGGGTCAGAACGTTAAAACGATAAACAATATTTTAAAAAACACACGGCAGGACTGCAAAGTACAGGAAAGACAAACAGATCACTCAAAACAATGTACAAGTAAAACTAAACCAGTGTTTCTATATTACCAGGTAAAGCCCACTGAGGTACTAACTTATTTTTCAGAAGCGATTTGGCCACAAATGACAGCTGAACAAAGTCACTTATTGTATATGGAGAGGTGTAGCAGCAAAACAATCTAAATGTACGCTTCTGGTGGTTACGTAACGAGGTGATTGGTGTGTTCAGAACTCCACCCGGCCGCATCTGTCTCTCTCCACGACTATTATTTTAGACACCGTGCCGACTACTCATTTAAGACTGAGTCAACCTAGGGGAGGACCCATGACGGACCAGTCTCGATTACAATATCACTCGCTGCCACACCGATGTTATCCGTTGGAACTCAGGTGGGTCGGTTCTAATCACTGCGCCACCGCTCCCCAACCACGAACAACGCGGGCGTTCTGAATAAAAAAAACACCTCATTTAGAACCCAAACATCACAAATTGACATTCCTCCTCAAATACACTGATCTATGTATGTATGCTGCACTTCTTTAGCACTGTACGTAGCCAACCGTGCTAATCGGAGGTGCGGGGGAAGGACGACACACTGAAACACTAAAAGCAGTATTAAAGACAGATCACTCAGTTCTAAAGAGATGCGTTTTCAAGCTAGATGAGTTCAAAGTGCATAACCCGTAGTGGCTTCCATATATGTCGGAAGAAGAGCGTTCCAGACGGCCAACATCAACACCTCGATGCGGACATCTTAAACGGAAGATTAAATTTCGATTTAAAGCTTTCGTGACTGCAGGGATTCATCTTGTTGTTTTTTTCCGGTAAAGTCACGTAGAATGGAAATAATACAATAATAAAAAATTAAACATTATAAAATAATTCTCACGACGTTTCGGCCACAACGCAAGCAGCCGTCCTCAGGTGAAGAACAGGTATGTCAAGGAGACAGAGTCTGAATTAAAGACAAGCTACAGTAGTGCGATTGTGGCCTCTGCAACCCAAACTATGGACCGTTTAACAAACCACTGTAGTATAGCCTGCGCTCCGTCAACAGAGGTGGAGGAATAGCAAAACTCCACGAACTCTCCCGCCCCGAAGCCCCTTTCGTCGTGGCCAGCAGCAGACCTCGACAGTAGCTCCTGCACACATTGCCATGGGCAAGGGGGTGGAACCAGTGTGTCGGCACAAGGGGACACTGTTGGGTTTGTGTGAACAATTCAGGAATCTCCTCCCTTTCACTGCCGGTCACCAGGGTGGTCGATCCACTGCTGGATTAGGGCCTCCCTGCATGCCCTGTGCGTTTTTTGGCCATGCCAAGCCACGCCGGCCAATGCCGGTTTGGTGCAGGCGGGAGGAGGGAAGTCAACAAGTCCCGTGCACTGAGCACAGTGGATTTTGCTGCACTGCCATCTGCCGATGGCGGGAGCTCAGTGGCAGTCGATAACGACCTGCTGCTACTGTTAATCGTGGTGGTCGTCCATCCGAGCACACTCCCTACCAACATCGCTTCGGGCAATTTTGCCGATTTTGCCCGCTAGATTTAGTGACTTTATAGCAACAGCGCAGCAGTACTTGTCAAAGCAATCACAAATAAATACATCTCAGAATATATTGGGCCGAGGGCGTTGTACAGAAGTAGGAGTGGTCCCAGGTCTACATTTAAAGGGTCATGTAACTGTTTACCGAGTTAAAGTTTAAGTGTCCTACGTAATTTACTAATTTTCAAATACGAAAACGCCCAACACCGTCGCACGACCGATTGGGCCTCATGACATTGGCTGGCTAAGAATAACGCGATGATGTCATTCAACCAAGATCGCATGGCTGTAAGATGACTAAACGAGTTGGCGGTTTCCGAGATAGCGCCCCGTCCATCTGGTTTGGTTTTATGATGACCTCCCATTCCTGACCCACATCCTCAACGGAGATCAAAGTGGCTTTTACTGGCTGCTCCTGACTGACGTGGCCATCAATCCCCAACCATTCAGAAACAATTATCAAGCAAAAAAGATGGGATGAAAGAAAAAGAAACCGACGAAAAACGTCGTTTACAACAAGTATAAACATTTCAGTGGGTGCGGTGTTCGTGCAGCAGTGGATTGACTGAGTGTTGTAAAACGACGCGAGCAGCACTTTCTGCAGTGTTGCTAGAAATGCGCATGCCCTCCATCAGAGGGTGTTTTCACGGGAAGACGCTGACTTTGATATATTAAATATCGCACATTATTTATGGAAAGTCCATCCGACCTTGTTTAGATGTTATAACATATCTAATTTTATAACTTGACTTTACACGTAGGTGACACGCGAAATGTTAACCATTTCCCTGCATTTTGGAATTCCCAGTCGTTATAGTGTTTCAAGACACGACGCAAATTAATGTACGGTCCGCAGGTGATGTATAAGTCACCAATGCCAGCTGTCCTCACAGCACCGAAATAGGACGGTTTCCCTGGCATTAATAGCTATCTATTGTTCCGTTACAATGCAGTGCGAATGACATAAGATGATGGAACATATGAAAGGTACAGCCCTGCAATTCCATGTTTACACCACTGCTGACAGAAAACCATCTGCTAGGAGACGTTCTAGAGAGCCCCTCTACAGAGTATTTGGCCTACTTTTCCATCCTGGCCCATACGTCTTGGAAGACCTGGGAGTGGACCAACACTTTACACCACCACACGTAACCTGCCGACAAACCTGTGTAGCACGCATTTAGACGGCCGGGTGGACGGTACCAAAAGGGTATTTCTGCGCGCATTTCCACCACGTTTGGCTACGGAACTTGTTTGACCTTTAGCAGGAATTACCAACAACAACAAAAAATGCTTGAGGTTGCAAAGAAATATGCTGACCGATCTCTGTTTGTGCGGTAGCCTCACTCCTCGCCGAGCTGAACGCTGCAGCTTGATCAGCACTTGTCTCGCAGCGGGGGTTAAAACAACACACGTGTTTACAACTATGGACCATCGATTCACTTGCTTCTAGCATGGACGGCCGCCATGCCGATCACCGGCGTGGCTTGTTTTGTAGGATGTTGGGAGGCGTGCTGCATTATTAAAGCCACGGTGGAAACATTTCAGGTCGCCGTTTCTCCTTGGCTTGTGCGTGTCCGATTCCGTTATTTTCCACGAGGGTGTTGTTACCTTTTCAGGAAACGTGCACAGAACAATTGGAACCTGGCACCATTGTATAAAGAGCTAAAGTAAAAGTAATATTTACGGTGCATATATAAAAACGATCATGAAGCAAAACATAGGCAGATATATCTACAGTACAAACTAAGTAAAATATTAAATATAATAAGCAGTTACTGTACATTGAATGGTGACCTGGTTGGTCTAACATTTTCAAATCATATATTTTTTTAAATATTCATGTGTATTTTTATATATCTATAACGCCTCTTATCTCGAATTTGTTGAGACCGGGATGCATTTATTGTGCGCCTCCTCTTTCGTGCGAACAAAACTATCACAACAGGATGCCACTTACAGTTTTATCCGTCCGTGTTTATGTTCTGCTCGGTTAACACACGCCGGGCAATGCACAAGAACACCAGCAAAGTGCACACGCGCAGTGCACGTGCCCAGCATTTTCCAGGAATCGCCTGACATTGCGCGCCCACTGAAATACAAAGCTCGGCAATTTGTTCCGATTTCCAAAAACGGTTGTAAAACGACACCGAGCCGTGCCGATCTGGCCCGGGCACGAACCCCATTCCTTGTCCCGTCTCTCCAGGTAGCTGCGCGGCTCCACAAGGATCGGCTCCTTCCCTTCCAGGACTTTACTGCATCAAGAAAGGGAGAAATAACAAAAACTAACAGAGCTACGTCTGGCAGAAAATCACAGAGTAAAACACAAAAACACAGTAATTACAAATATTAAACGGCAAATAAATACGTGACAAAAATAGTTGCTTCAAGAAATTACAAATGCCAAACCGAACTAAAACAGCAAAACAATTAACGCAGTACCATTTTATTTAATACTGCAATTAAATGCAACCGCATTTCATGACGCCGTATAGAAATTTGGTGTATTCATAGAGTGCGCGAATTGGAGTAGAGTGAGACGAGAGGGGAGAGTTAGGAGAGTGCGTGGGGGGGGGGGGTAGGAGAGTGTGTGAAGGGATGGAGTGAGATGATAGTGATAGCAGGAGAGTGCGTGGTGGGAGTAAGTGAGATGATAGGGGAGAGTTGGAAGTGCGTGGGGGGGAGGGTAGAGTGATGATGAAGGGAGAGGCAGGAGAGTGCGGTGGGGGGTGGGGGGTGAGATGAAGGGGAGGGTTTGGACGTGTGTGGGGGGGGGGTAGAGTGCAATGAGAGGGGAGAGGTATGAGAGTGCGTGGGGGGGGGTGAGAGGGGAGAGATTGGAGAGTGCGTGGGGTGAGTGGAGTGAGATGAGAGGGGAGAGGCAGGAGAGAGTGTGTGGGGGGAGGGGGGTAGAGTGCCATGAGAGGGGGAAGTTGGGCAGTCGTGGCTGCCACCTTGAAATCGACCCGGGACCGGGTTGGGAGCAAGCCGAGCAATCGCGAAACTGCGGTCACGTGGTCTCGTTTATCCACGGACGCTTTGAATCTGCAGCAGTCGGCAGCACGGCGCGTGCCAAACGCTGACCTCTGCTACGCGTGTCAACGTATGTCGCTGAGCTCACATGCACACGAAGCTAGACAACCAAATACACATATATATCGGCAGGGCATGTCTGCGTGGCGGGGTGCGCTGTCACGAGACGCATCTCCCGTGCTACAACAGCAGTGACACCGGCCAAACGGGAGCATCAGCGTGGCGAATTAAACATAAACGTACCGCTTGGGGTATGCCCCTAGAAGCGGGTTGTATGTCATCCCGTTTGCGAAATACAATGACAACTTTAACGTCAAAACCTTTCGATGCCGTCGACTCTTCAACCATCGGCCACTGGGTGGCGCCCTCGCATCGTGCACCGCTCTTCGCGTACTACATCCAATTTTGACTTAAAACTTTTCGTGACTGCAGGAATTCATACTCTTTGGTTCTTTCGGTAAAGTCACGTAGATAGAAAATAATAATTTTAATTTAATTAAAATTAATTAATTAAAATTAAATTAAAATAAAAGCAAAAAACCCACGACGTTTCGATCGCAACACAAGCGGTCTTCTCCGCCTGATAATTTTATTTTCATTTTATTTTAATTTTCTACCTACGTGACTTTAGCGAAAGAACCAACGAATATGACGTCCATCAAACGCTGCTTTCATTTCCCAAAAAATAAACTGCTCGTCTCCGTCATGGAGACACTGCCCTGAACGCTCCGAAGAAGGCCCATTGCTTAGAACATTATTTTTACCCTTTGGTTCTTTGGGTAAAGTCACGTACGTAGAATTTTTTTTTTATATATAAATGTAAAGTGACGTAGGTAGAAAAATTAAATAAAACAAAAAATACTTTTTTTATTTTAAAACCTACGTGACTTTACCGAAAGAACCAAAGAGTATGGATCCCTGCAGTCACGAAAGCTTCACATCAAGATTGACATTACCTTTGCATTCTAAGGAGGGGATGTGGTACGTTGTTTCATACTCTGGAAATATAATTCCATAGCTGTCAACCCTTTATCAGTGCCTACCATGATACAGAACAATTCAGACCTTATTGATCACCCCGTGCCCCTTATCAGTCTCAACGTTAATCCTACAAAGCCACATCACGAGAGAGAAACACAAACACTTTTTTGTGCCCGTATTGAAACGGCTGTACGCCGTATGGACCAGAAAACTCGCTTGACAAGATTGCGGGGTAACCCGTAATGGGTTGACACGACATGTGATTTCCCTGCTTTGGGAACGAAATGTGGGTTTCAAATTGTGGACGACGACGAATACCACAACGATAGCGTAGACACGTGGTGTCGCCCTTCTCCTGTCCTCCTTCCACTCCACCGGCGTCTCGTCTCCTGACATCGCTGTCTTTTCAAACACCGACTCTCGTCTTTAAATCGCTCCATGGCCTTGCCCCAAATCAGTGTGACAATCTCGTCTCCTTCTATGCCTTGTCTTGCCGTCTTCATTCCCAACCCTCTCTCTCTCTGTGTGTGTCTCTCTCCTCTCTCTCTGTCACTGTTTCATTGCTTTCATGGCTTTATTTTCGTGATTTCGAAAAGTGTATTGGTTTAGCCATGTTTGTTTGTTGTAGTACAGAGTTAGACTGATGGCCTTAATCTAAGTTGTCTTGTGGTTGTTGTTGTTTGACTTGCATCCCACTGGGATTTGTGCACACAGCGTTGGTGTACGGTGATTTTTTTTCTGCAATATTTTGCTGTCTTTTCTTGGATTTTCTGTTAGCACTTAGTCACATAGTCACTTTAAGATGTTTTTTGTTCGTGTTTTAGTTTTTTGTTTGTTTCGGTTGCACCCGATTCAAGAGCCGAATGGCTCACAGGGCTATACCTAATAAATGAACTTGAACTGTCTCTTCTTCTGCGTGTGCTCAATCTCGTCTCCAGTCCTCCCTCCTTGCACCCCTCCACTGGAATGAACTTGTAATGGGTGGTCCAGATGTCTTGCGACCCCCTCCCCCCCCCCCCCAATTGATTTAACCCGAACATGTTTTTCTTTTGCATATTCACTTCTGTTTTATATAAACCTTACTTCTAAACAAATGACGTTTTAGATAATTAAATGGGGGTCACAAGACCTCGTTCCGCCCCTCTCTTAAAGCCTCCACCTCTTCTCTATCGGCCATTCTCTACCTCTTCTCTCTTCCCGCCCCTCCATTTCTCCTCTCCCCTCACCCCCACGCACCCCTCTATCGTGACCACCCATTCCCTCATCCCATGCACGGCCCTGCCATCTCAATAATTACTTTGTTCATACAGTTTTTTTTACTATTATGTTAAGCGCCGTGATCAAAGGCGCTTTATAAATATAAATTGAGATACGATTCCAACGGTCAATATTGCCATACTCATTGCAGAAAACTTAGATTTCATGAACACGCCGCGTATGGCTGAACATTGTAGGAGGCCCCTCTAGCAATTCGATACAAACAGATGAAGTAACTTTTTTTAACCAGGTAAGGCCCAAGGTCAGAGTCGGGATCGAACCCACGACCTCCTTGCATCTCGCCACCGCGGCGCCCAAATGTAAAGTCCTTTGTCAAAGCACTGCTGGATGAAAGTCTCTCTACACCCTGTCGCTCGTGGGGGTTTATTGGCCATAACTTTACCGGGCTGATTTGTTCGAGTTGACGAAGGAAGAGCCCAGAACCGGTTCAGATAATATTCACCGCTCAAGATTATCCGTGGCCGGAATAGAACTCCGGTGACTTCAGACAGCAGTGTGCTAACATTGCAAATTTCTGGCATGTTCTAGAAGTGCGTCTGTTGCTCATCTCCGTCAATACCGTGGGACGGCTGTCCACACATTTCCGTTGCGTGATACACGGATCGCAAATTTAGGGGAAATTCTAAAGAGCGCCTTGTGTGCTTCAACTCTGCCCTCGTGCCGGCTAGCGAGCGGCGTGACTCCACGTGGAATGCGTGGACTCGACACGTTGCAATTCAGGTTTCGGGTAAATAAGTGTGGAATGTTTTGTGCCACTATTTCCTGCGATGCAGCATTTTTTTTTCCCTTTCCACTGACCGGCAATAGAATTACAGCTTCCGCCATGATTCCCGTTGCGTGACATTTTTCTCAGCGGGCTCCTTGCTGTGCTTGAGTCACATTTTGCGTAAGTTTTCTGATCATACCCTCGTCATTTCTTTCCGTGTCATAAAATGACACGCTCAACAGCACTATTGATGCTCGTGAAATTTCTCAAACAGACATTTCATATCAATCGCAAGACGAGAGGTGTGTTTTTTTGTATTTCCGGCTTGTGTTTAATTAAAAACTATTGTTCGCTTTCCTCCAAAAGGTTTGGATGACTACTGTCCTGCATTCCTGATGTGCGTCCATCATTGTGTTTCGTTTATTGTCCTTCCCCCCGCACTTCCGATCAGCACAGTCTGGCTACGTACGGTGCGCAGGAAGTTCAACACACATACAGAGTGTCTGTGAGCGCTGGAGGTCACGACAGTTGACCCTGGGACGTGCTGTTCACTGGCCCACCGGGTGTGCCACTCTCACGAGGAGCGTCCGAGCGTGCGGGGCGAGCTGTAGGATCGTAGACGCCGGCTCCTCGATCGATAGCTTCACAAACAACTCCGAGCGGTGGGACAAAGCGGCGCTCCATCCTAACGGTGCCCGGGTGAGCGAATTCCATCCCAGACGTCGGCACTCACAGGGCTCGAGGCGGGAAATTCAAAAAAACTCAGGCATTGCAGTTCGTTACCAACTTTTTTGTTGGTTGCCACAAGTTGCACAACGAATACGCCGATGCGAGGATTGTAGTTTATTGTTAAATAAATCTCCGTTGTAAACGAGCTCGCAGCAAGCTACAGCCATACGGAATCTTTGTAAGTTGGGGGGGGTAAGACCTCGTGACCTGGTTGCTATTTGCGGTCGTGGCTAATGGGAAGCTGTCAGTGGTAGCAGAGTGATTAAGTCGGAATTTGAAACTCCCCGGGCTCTTGTATACGCGCTGTCGATGCATTTCATTTTAATGTACAACTCGGACTCAGTCTCGTTTCGTTTTGTGAAGACTGTGGGGGGGGCTGACGGACAAGCCCCGGAACTCTGTATTTTGAGGAATGTAAATAAACCCTTCTGTTCCGTAACCCATTCTGCATCCCGGCGAGTTATTTTACGGTTGCTGATGGGAAGGGTTCACTTCCGCTATTCGTCTATGTTGTTTGCGGTTATTGTGCAAGCAACATCGATGTATTGGCTCCCTCCAGTTGTTTATAAGTCGATTCGTATTTCATTATCGCGTCTTCTCGAGTTGATACAGCTGCCCGTGGGTTTCAGTTTACGCTGCGCCCTTCATCCATACTGCTCTTATTGTGGTGGTGATGATGTTGGCTCGATACAGTTATTCGATCCGACTGCATATTATTTAGTCTTAGCGCAGCTGCATGTCGATCCCATTCTTTGAATCCCGCCTTTCAAATTCTGTCGCGTCCAATTTCAGCGCCGCTGGGGTTTTTTGTTGTTGTTGTTGTTGTTGTGTACTCAGTTTATTTATTTATTTTGCGTTCCTTGCCCAGTAAGCGATGAGTTCCACTCCATGACGGTTTTTCATCTCGTTGTTTCCTCCGGTTCGATCGTCTGCCGGGCCTTCGCTAAAGCTTCTCCGCCAAGTCTCATCCTCGCCCCGAGTTGCCGCAGTCGTCCTGTCAGCCTCACGCGACCAAGCACGACTCAAACCTTGAGAAACTGTTGGATCACTCTGTGCATTGCAACAATCTTCCAAGTGTGCCGATACTCTGTGTTTTTTTTATTCGGTGGAATGAGAAATGAGGTGCCCTGAGCCTGTGGTGGAAATTCCACATTGCTATGGCAGGGATCAGTTTTTTTGTAGAATAAACACCGTTGGTTTTATGCAAAGTGCAATTAATTTTATCAGCCCCATAATTATGACAACAGGCTAGGTTAATATATAAAACAGATTCTGTGATCTTCTTGGTTCTTTCGGTAAAGTCACGTAGAATGGAAATAATAAAATAATAAAAATAAAACATAATACAATTATTCTCACGACGTTTCGGCCACAACACAAGCAGCCGTCCTCAGGTGGAGAACAGGTCTGTCGAGAAGACAGAGTCTAAATCGAAATCAGATTATGTGAATTACATATTTATAATTTACAGCACTTTTACAATCCACTGATGGATTAAGGCCTCCTCACGCCGTGTCAGTCACGGGGGTTTGTTTGACCATACTTCACCACACTGGTCAGCGTAGGTCAGTGAAGAGGTGAGGAGCCCAGAATAGATTAAGATGTCGCTCGTCACTGATGTTCGCCTTGGCCAGGAGTCGAACTCAAGGGGCCGGATCCATCGCCTATTCAACGTGCAATATCCAGATTGTGAATTAAGCGCCCAAACCACAACTCCACCCAACCGGTTACATAAGCTCTACTACATATCTCCATAAGAAGACAAGGACAACGATCCCCCGTATAGCCTTAACAGACTGTTGGGGCAAGTGCTGTTCGTGAGTAGCACCTATGAAGGCAGGCACGGCCCACGTAGGGGGTTGGTGGCCAGCCCCACGCCCGGCCGCCTTTTTCTCCCTAGTACTGATGTTTACACACCGCACCAGGTACTCATTTTGGGCTGAGTCAACCTACGGGAGGTCCCAGGAGCGGTTCTAATAATCATCACAGGTGTTGGACGTGAGCCGGATATCGAACTCAGGTCACCGGGTTTGTAGCGCAGCACAGTAACCGCTAAAACTACCACTCTGCGCATACACACACACAAAAGAATAATTGAATTGAACAATCGGTGAAACTGACCATTCACTATTGTAATAACATTTCTTTTTTACTACATTTCTCATTGTAGCAAAGTAGACTTTCGGTATTTAATATAACTCATGCCCTTCATTAGCATAACATGTTGGCATTGATATGTTTGGCCGTACATTCAACTCAGGACGCAATGACCTCTCCTTTTGAAATGCATTACTAACGCCTTGTTCTGAGTAAGGAGACAGGAAGAACGCACGACATGGGAAACATACCGTGTGCTCCTGTTGCAACATCATTTTCTGTAGAGACAGAGAAATACCATTGAACTACAAAAGACTTTACCGATAGCTTAAAGCATGCATTCATCATGTGCGTGTATACCAATAAATTAAGAGTTCGTCATCTATTTTGCCATATTATGTATCTGATCTCCCACTTGTTTTCCGATTGTGCTCTCAGCTGCAAGTCAAGGGGCCACAATCACCATTTGGATCGTTCACACTTCGTCAGAGCAGAGTGCAAGCCCACGTGCTCGAGAACGTCCCACGGAGCTGGACATCACAGAGCTTCTTCCGAGATCCCTTCAATTGACATTCTGCACGACACGGAAGGGGGCAGCACTTCCTTGCCCACTCTGCCAATGAGATGTCTGCAATGTCCATCACGTGACAGTGAAAACCCGAAATGTTTCATTTTCGGACCTGGAATTTAGTCAGGTTAAGATTGTTGGTGTGCGTTAAATGGTGACTGGCTTGGGACCATCAACTCACTACACGTGAGAACCCAGTTTAATCGCTGTCTGGATTCGAACCTTGCTATATAAGACATCTTTTTTTTTTAAACCACACTATATTAGGCATGCAAGAGTCCCGGCTCTCACACCTACGCCTCCCCTGTGTGCAGCGTCACGGCATTGCGCCACACTGCTCAGCATTCCCACTTTTCTTTGCCAAGTTTATCCCTTCTCGACAAGGCGGCGGTGTCCACTTTATCGCTCGGGCGCATGCCCCAACAACGCCCTTTATCTCAAGCCCAAGGCCCCCGCAATCTCTCTTTGCTCACACTGGAATCGTTCCCATCACCCCCACGCGTGCCCGTTCGATTCCTGGGTAATTACGGGGTGCACAGCGCTTGTTGAATTTCCCATGATCCGCGCTTGGCGCTGGGGGAACCCAGCTTGGCGCGGCCGCTGTGCCCGAGCAACGGAGTGGCGAAGGGATGATTGTTGGCTGTCCCCGTGCCGTAGGCGTGCTTGCCACTCAACACTGGAAGGGCTTGCCGCGCCTTCTTGTGTGTCGTGCTGGCAGAACGCGATGACAAACGTGTCACCTTAGCAATAAGTACATATTTGCCTTTTAGTGGCGTCAAAAACTCTCGTGTTGAAAAAAAAGGAGCGTGTGTGTGAGTGCGTGTTGAATGTTATACACGCTGGCATGTTAAAGTGTTTCCCATGCTAAAAACAAGCGTCGAATTGTGCCCATCTCTATCAGTGAGCCTGAGACAGTGGCTAACATCTCATTCTCTGTACATGCGCATGTTACCACGTGTGCCCCTCGTGCCCGTGTAGACACAATGTGAACATGCACATGCAAAGCCCCTTACCCTTTGTCGTGGGGGCTCTTTGACCGAACCACACCACGTTGGTTACTGATGGCTGGTGAAGGCTGGGACGCATATAAACGGGAGCATAGTACAGCACAATATTGTATTTGACTGCGCTGCCGTCAGCTGCCCACAATGTAGCCTTGCAGCTGCCGATGACAGAAATGCATAATTAATACAGCCCTAAAGGGGAAAATGTATTTTTGTTTTGCTAAGGGCAATGATATTGAATATTGTGTCGAGTTTGTTGATGTGTTGTTGATATTTTGTGCAATGGTGGTCACACATCCGAGCATTCTGCCAGATCAATCCTGCTTAGCTTCCGATGATTGACGGGATGGGGTACATTCTGTGCGATTTGGCCGTACGAGACGTGTCACGTGTACGTATGCGATGTTTGTTTATGTTATACTATCATGGTGTGAGTCTGCCAGTCAGCTGTCTGAAGTGCTCCAGAAAATATATTTATACAATGACAGAGGCATTAACCGACTCGAGCTGCTTTCTGGGAGAGATTAAAAAAACCTCTGCAAAGAATAAATGTTCTGATGTAAAAGTGTGGGGAATGCCATGCATATCATTATCACCCGGAATATTTATTGTGTCAAATGTCAGCACTATTTCTATTGCTCCTCGGTAACAATTCATATTTTAAAAAAAAATTCTCGTGTTTTTCATGTAAATAACAGTGAATAGGCATGGACCAAAAACATCAAGGCTACTGGGTCAGATCACGTACAATAAACTTCAATATCTCGGACACGTGACCGTGGTGAAGGGTGACCGGATTCAAAGAATGGTGATGATGGTAGCTTTGGGAAGAGAAAGACCACACGATCTGACTGGGCGTCGAACATCGAACACTGGGCAGGATGGAAGACGTCTCAGTTGAAATACGCAGCGATGGACAGTGAAAAAGTGGAGAGTCACTGAAAGGACATATCGGCGAAGGACACAGTCATGCCCCAGCGGCCCGAAGAGCCAAAGAACGAGACGACAGAGAAGACATCCAGGTATACAACTGTTGAATTTGTATTCATCAAAAGAGACAGTGGTGATGTCCCCTGTGTGCGTGTGTGTGTGTGGTTGTCTGCGACTTTCGTATAATTAATCTTGTGAATCATGCGACTGAGTAACAAGATACAACGACTCAACAAATGGCTAGACCGAATGTGGTGAAAATTTTAATGAGTAATTCAAGCTGACAATAACAGAACAGGGCTGGAGTCTTGGAATTGGACTCCGTTTATGAACGTTACTGGAGAGATTCAGAATCTGGGCAGCTATTGAAAACGTGTGGTTTTGTACAGCCAGGTGCCTTCGTCAAACATTGAGCCTTCGTGTAATAATAAAAATATATATTTTTATTAATAAAAAAATATATATATGTATTATTTTATTTTTTCCCTTCTACGTGACTTTAACGAAAGAACCAAGAATATCTTAACACCTGTTTTGTTGCCAAAAAAAGTGAAAACCCTATTATCATATTTTGGTACTGGAAAAGGAGATCCCATGATTTTAATTTTACCAGGCAAGGCCCACTGAGCTATGTAGCTCTTTTTCAGAAGCGATCTGGCCAAAAATGATAGCTCAACGAAGTGGCTTATCACGTGGAAATGTATCGCAGCCAAATACTCTGAAATGCATGTTTCTATATGATGGAGGGAAACAGCGGAGAATCCGGAGAAAAATCCACGCGATGACGGGTAAAACATCCAAATATACAGCAGGCGTCAGGGTCAGGATCTAACCCACGACCTCTTGTATACCAGGCGAGATAGTTAACATCTCCGAGCCACAGTGGTGCCCCTACCGCACAATGACCACGACGCAAGGCTCGCAGAGCAAGCAAAGCGAACGTGCCAAGATGAATGACTGCGATTGGCTATTGACACATGAGTGTGATGGCTGGCCTCTGCGTGTGTCTCTTGATGCGAATGATGGGGCAGTGTGAGTCCACACTTGTTTGCAGTTTGTGGAACACACCTAACCTCTGTGCTTTACCATCCCATGCAATGCGGTCACATGATTCATAGCTGCACAGTGGTGCAGTTAGTTAACACTTTAATGTGACCTGAGTGCATATGAATAAAACAATAAAATGTGAATAGTTTGGATTGGCTCCTCTTTCCCATTTCTGTTTTACCATTCTCGTTGCAATCTCAAAGTAGCGGTGCCCGCTTTGAAAATGGTTTAGGTAATGTTTCATTATAGATTTTAAGTTTTCGTGACTGCAAGGATCCATATACTCTTTGGTTCTTTCGGTTAAGTCACGTAGGTGAATTTTTTTTTTATTAATTTACGACGTTTCGGGCGCAACACAAGCGCCAGTCATCAGGTGGGATAGAGAGCAGCTCTCTTGACAATTTCAGCAATTGTTTTCTTGCTGTGGTTGTCCCACCTGATGACGGGCACTCGTGTTGTGCCCGAAACGTCGTGATTTTTTAATTATTATTTTTTCACCTACGTGACTTTTACCGAAAGAACCAAAGAGTTTGGGTAATGTTTGTATATCTTTATGAAGGATGATGACGACGATGATGATGTGATGACTGGACGGTTCACCTGTTTAATTCCTATATTATACTGGTTGGAACCTCCTGGTTACACCAGCCCACAGGGGATTATTGTGTCCGTCGTGCATGGGAGGGGTGGGGCTGGGTGGAGAGGGGAGGGTGGGGGGCTGGGTGGGGAATGGAGTGTGGGGAGGGGCTGGGTGGGGAGGGCGGGGCTGGGTGGAGAGGGGAGGGTGGGGAGGGGCTGGATGGGGAGGGTAGGTAGAGTCTGGGTGGGGAGGGTGGGGCTGGGTGGGGGGAGGGGTGGGGCTGGGTGGGGAGGGGCTGGTCACCCCGTGGTGCCCTTATAAAACTCAACGTTTAACCTACTCACGCCGGCTTGTGCCCGCCCTTACAGTCGGACATATTTGCGGAATACACCACGCCGCCGTTGACCCAGCCCATTGACCGAGCAACCCAACGTGTTCCTACCAGCTCCCTCTGCAGGAATGTGTTAATCAGAGCACTGAGCCCACACTGCTGAGAACCTGCGTTGGAATTTGGGCAGCCACTCATTAATTTGGAGAGATGCCCATGATTAAACCGGGCACTCAAGTGTAACGAGTTTGATAGTCTCAGCACGATAACCATTGTCTTTGTAACGAACAAAACATTCGGTTTAAATTTAAGCATACACTTTTGATTTTACAGAATTCTGGGATTGGTTTGGTTATTTGGCAAGATATTCACAGAGTGGATAATTGACCTCTTTGCACAGTAAAACAAATATACAATCCACGGATTACACTCTGTCACACAATTTTTGTTCCTGGGTAGTAAGTTTTATTTCGTAATCGCTTATGCCTAAAACGTATAGAAAATGGCTATTATTCCCCACAAACTTTTCTATTGTAACCAAGACAGTGATATTTTGAAATTTACGTATTTTCAATGAGAAAACGGGCGATTTTGTGTCTTTTCGTTCACATAAAGTCAGAAAAAAACATATGAATCAAAATTAACATGTATTTATCCTAAAGTAATACAAAAATTATTACAAAAGATTTAGAAGTGAGTCGTTTTTCGAGATTTACGATTATACTGGAAATCACTTTCACGAATCAGCCCCCAAATGTAGTCTCCCATCATGTGCTCGTTATACTGTCCTTGTTAGCGGCGTTCAAAGTCCAGTATATCCTGGTGGAAGCGCTCACCTTGCTCCTCCGAGTACGCTCCCATGTTCTCTTTGAATTTATCAAGATGACCATCAAGGATATGGACTTTGAGGGACATCCTACAGCGCATTGTGCCGTAGTTCTTCAACAGAGTCTCAACCAGCTCCACATAATTTTCGACCTTGTGGTTGCCCAGGAAGCGACGAACCACTGCGACAAAGCTGTTCCAAGCCGCTTTCTCCTTACGAGTGAGCTTGTTGGGGAATTCATTGCACTCCAGGATCTTCTTTATCTGTGGTTCGACAAAGACACCGGCTTTGACCTTTGCCTCAGACAGCTTAGGGAAGAAGTCTTGAAGGTACTTGAAGGCTGCCGACTCCTTATCTACAGCTCTGACAAATTGTTTCATGCCGAAATAGGCCTCACACATCTTAGCAGATGCTTCCACGGAGTACTTTTTCGCTCTTGTCTTGATAAATTGGCCGCAGACATACCAAAATGCGTCTGCCGGATGCTTGCAGCCTCTTGATGCCATCTCAGAAAAATGCAGATATGTATCCACTTAGGTAGCTGGAAGTAAACTGAACTAATGGGCTTAAGGCCCCTGTATTTATACTACTATTTATATTACTGGAAAATTCTAGAATTTTCTCGAAGTTGCTCCAAGTTTACTCAGCACTGAATCTATCTGGAATGTTCTGGAAAATAGGTAAATATCAAAATATCAATGTCCTGGTAACAAAAGCAAAGTTTGTGGGCAATAATAGCCATTTTCTGTACTTTTGAGACTTAAGCAATGAGGAAATAACACTTACTACAATTATTACACAGTGTTATAATAAAATGTGACCGTTGGAGCAAGTCAGACAATGGATTCGGTCAATTTTCACATTCCCAAACTTCATCCACAGTGCTAAACGTCCGAGAACATGACAGAAAAAACAAACGATTCCTTCTCCGCATAGATGTTTAACCACGCATAGATGTTTAACCACGCGGTAGACGAGCCCCCAAAACACGAAGATAACAATATGCGAGCAACACTCACGTCATTGCATTGCCGCATGATATTGTAAACACAGCGTTAGAGAGTACTGCGCCTTTCGTGCCACAATGGTAGGAACAAGTGCTTCCTTCATTTCGTGGGGCACATTTTCACGTTCCCTCGTGCGTGAACACCGCTCGCCTCTTTTGCTTGACGCGCCCTCCGCATGTTCTCAATTTTTTCTGGCAGAGCGTTTTGTGCGCGGCTCCACAGGGTTACACGGTGGAATTCGCTTCATGCGCCCCCCCACCACCACCACCCCCAGAATGTTCCCTCTCTCTTTTAACTATTTTTAGGCTTTTCAACCGACATCGTTCGCCCCCGCCTCACGCCACACCACCACCACCACCCCCCCTGGTCTCCGTCCCCATGTGCTGTGCACACTGTACACATTCTGGAGAGTTCAGCTAATAAATACAAGCCACATGGCTGACCTGCGAAACTTGTGGCACGAGGAGCAGAAACTCGACTGAAGTTTTGCGATTCAATGGGGGTAGAAGTCAGCGGCGTGAAGTGAGCGTGGCAGCTCAAATGTCTGCCTCCGTTTGTCAGCGTTTTATCGTAAAATTATTTTGGTAATGCACCATTGTGGCTCAGCGTTAGAGAGTTTTTTTTCTGAAAACCTTCTTTTCATTGAAACGTTGAAATGAAACAAACATTAAACATCAAACACGTTGAGCAGCTTGATATAATAATAATTGGTTCTTTACCCTTCTATCTGGCAACAAAACTGACACCTTTTTGCAAGGAGTCATGTTTGCATAGACCGCAATACCTGCAGTCATAATACAAACAAAAGAACATAACTCTGATAATGTGCACTGTCCTTGAAGTTGATTGGTCAGTGCACATTATCAGTGCACATTATCAGAGTTATGTTCTTTTGTTTGTATTATGACTGCAGGTATTGCGGTCTATGCAAACATGACTCCTTGCAAAAAGGTGTCAGTTTTGTTGCCAGATAGAAGGGTAAAGAACCAATTATCATATTTTTACTGGCAAATGAGGTCCCCATAGTACAGCTTGATATATTTAAAATATGAAAATGTAGTTTCATGAAAGAGCCAGATCGATGAACATGATTTTTATTCCAACACGGTCAACGAGGAGGGAATTGTTTGATGTTTGCTTTAATGAGGCTATTAATAACGGCAGTGACAGATTTTGTCCTGCCTTTTTGTACCCTCTCATTCGTACTGTATTTTGTCTTTGGTTCGTCAGTGACGCATTTTATTTTGCCCTACGTCTGCCTCTGTCAGATCGCTCATCAGTTTGTGCTCGTCAATATGGATATTGATGTAAAATCAACAAACAAATTATTCATTCTCTGCCCAAAGGCCGGTTCTTGGCCCACGCTTTCTCCACCCAGGATAACCTTGTGCTCTCTTTTTTAATTTCCAATATTCCTCTCTCTCTTCCCAAATAATTTAGTTGCTGCTTCATTTTATATCTCTCGGTCTCTTTCTCAGAATCCTCCCCTCTCGACAGCTTCCTTCGGCAAGCCTTGAACTGCTCGTTTGTTTAGAACAGATTTTTGTGTGTATTAGTTGTCCTTCCCCGCACATCCGATGAGCACGGTTGGCTACGTACGGTGCGAAAGAAGTTCAACATACATAAATGTACATACTTCCCTACTGACAATGCGCCCTATACAGTTGTAGCTGCCAACGTGATCACATCCAATCCCTGCCGAACCAGTTGATTTCTAATTCAATGCCAAAACCACGTTTCTAAACTCTCCAATCTTCTAATGATCTATTTCCTTTATCAATATCCATATTCTTTTTAGCAACAACCACACCACCACCATCACATTTCACACCAGACGTTTGACTCTCATCTCCCTCTGGTCTCTCTCAATACTTGCGACAAGGAGCACTTTGTTCTGATTGAACACTGATTGGCCCAAGGCAATCAATCCCTGGTTGTAATTTCACTTCAGCTTTTGCCATCTCCTGTTGTCATGTTTCCTACAATATTTAACCCGTTGACCCGTTCCAGCTGGTTTCCTTTAACGGTCACGTTCAATTTGTGTCCACTCTTCCGTAATATTTTGTAACTTTGTATTTCATCAGATTTATTCTCATTTCGATCTGTTAACCTACCAAACTCGAAACATCAACAAGCTTTTTAAAATATTGATTTAAAATTTCGTGACTGCAGGGATTTATATTATTGGTTCTTTCAGTAAAGTCACGTAGAAAGGAAATAATAAAATAATACAAATATAAAAAAGACACTTTTCACGACGTTTCGACTGCAGCACAAGCAATCATCATCACCATCATCACCTGATGATGATTGCTTGTGTTGCAGTCGAAACGTCGTGAGAATTTATTTGTTTGATGTTTTTATTATTTTATTATTTCCCTTCTACGTGACTTTACCGAAAGAACCAAAACATCAACAAGCTTCTATAGCCCTTCCTTAGAATCGGCCAAAATATATTTTTCATCAGCAACTCCAACTGATTTAAGTATTTGGCCAACCAACTTTCATTCCTTCATCAATGTTTATACCAGCTTCCCTTATCATTGCCTGCGCATAAACGTATCGTACCGTATAAACATATCCGTGTCAGTACGCAAACCTGTCTACTCCCTCTTTTACGATCCTGCCTCTTACCTCATATCTGCGATATTGCCCACTGTCGCGTCGAGCTTGGGTGATGGAAAGTAATCGATTATCGGGTGAGTCATTTATTGCACGTATCGTTTGAGTCAAGAATCGGAGCATTGTTCTGGCCCTACTTTAAATATATATATACACCAAATATATATTTTTTTAGATAAAATACTTTCCTGCAAAAATATTTAACATTCAAAAGAACTTCATATTAAACGTACATTTTGAGTTACACCCTTTCATTCCCCAGTAAAGCCTGGCTCAGTCCTCAAAACCACGGTTCAGGAATGCGCTGCTTTAGATGTTACGTCCGCACTTCTCGTTTCACCAACATCACCGTAATTCATGGTGCCTAAAGCAAATGGCATTACATCAGTCGAGCGAACATGCAAGGAAATGCTTTAGAAAAATAATTGCCTCAAAGTATGTAAACCAAGTTGGGCTCAGAAAGAGAGCACCCTTTGTGCACACAAGATGCTTTCCACTCACCACTTCACTCTGGAACTCCCATCATCTATTTTCCAAAGTTATTATGATTATTACTGTGCTTGTTTATACAGGAATGCCTCCCCCCGAGTCTCATCGCTCTTTTTCAAGAGAGCCCTGCCACATTTTGTCGCAGTAAGGGGCCGATGATTGAAATGTTATTTCCGATGGAGTAATTTGTGATATTAACCATTGCAATGGTTAATATAATGGTAGTAGCCACTGTAATGGTTAATACCATTACCATACACCATTACAATACACAGTGGTATTAACCACACAGTGGTATTAACCAGGGTGCCCGCTGGATTAAAACCGTGAATCCTTGCAACGAGCAGTGAACGCGCTACCGCTGAGTCAAGTCACTGCCCGTATAAGGTTATAGCGGGGAATGTGTTAACATTTACCTCATGTGACTTTAAGAATGCTTACTCTTTGGTTCTTTCGGTAAAGTCACGTAGGTATAAAATAAAATATTTAAATATTTAAAATATGTATTTACTTTATACCTAGGTGACTTTACCGAGAGAACCAACGAGTATGGATTCCTGCAGTCACGAAAGCTTCAAATCTAGATTTAAGAATGCTGTTTGTTGATAACCGCTTGGCATTTTGGGCCTTTGGGACGTGCTCAGTAAATCTTTTTTTTTAATATCAACATATGCTGCTCGTTGATATGTTAGTATCAGAATTTCCTTTGTTGCACCTGCATGATGGCATCACCTCTCTCCAACCCGTGACCCTGTCGCTCATGACCGTTTGTTGTCAAATTGTCCGCGCGTCACAACCTCCGTGCAGACACTGACCCTTG
The DNA here is from genome assembly GCF_015708825.2 of Lethenteron reissneri. NCBI lineage: Eukaryota > Metazoa > Chordata > Hyperoartia > Petromyzontiformes > Petromyzontidae > Lethenteron > Lethenteron reissneri. The sequence goes on from NC_083796.1 coordinate 13,276,443, forward strand.
AACTCCTCTGGCTGTAGTCCTGACGACGATTGAGCCTGCCATAAGGCTAGCCGTGTAAATGCTCTAACTCACCGCGTGGGTTAGTCTGCGAGTGTGTTTTTTGGTGTTGTCGATGTTTTAATGATTGTTAGCTTTAGGTTGGGAGGTGTGGGTAAAACATTGCTCACTCTGTCCCACCTGGTGTCTCACCATTGTTCCAACCGCTCTGAATTTTATTTCTAAATAACTTTTCTGTTTCCCCTGGCCAGATGATTGCATCATTTTAAGTGACTTCCACAGTTTACCGTCATTCCTTTTTGGATTTTCTCACCGTGCGGTTTTAGAAAGTGAGAAAATGTGCAAGCTAGGTCACGGCAATGTGAGGTTACTTTGTGAGAAATTCGTTTATCTCTGAATCTATTACCATTTTCTCTGATTGCTTTACCGCCGAATTACCTCCATTCGTAAGAAAAAAAGTCAAAATAACTCCGAACTTTAATGAACATTAGGTGGTGCTCATTTCTCCTGGTAGCTGTGAGCCAGGAGTGGAAATTCCACTTCAAACAAGGGCCCCTTCATCCATGGAGAGAACCCAATGTTGACTGCCCACACAGCTGCAGTTGCCTTGCGCCAACATTTTTGCAAGAGGGCTTTGACCCCCGAGTTGGATTCGAACTCAGGTGACAACGATCCCAGTGGCATTATCATTATTGGACATCTGTGAAAAAGAGGATCATAGCTGGTGGGATTCCTCCAGCATACATATTCTGATTCTGATTAATAATGAGTAGTTTGTGAAACAAAACTATGCGTTCTTCAAGGCAGGAATTTTCTTAGCAAAATAACTATTACTCAACGCGATGCATTGCTTCCTTTATGTCTATGGACTTTGCAATTGCCTCCCCCCCCCCCCCCGTATGAATTCCTATGCGTAGCACGTGCATGCACACTTAGGTGTGGTGTATCCCACACTGTTGCTACTGCACGTGTAGCATATGTTTAAACATGTGAAGCATGATCTGTCTGCAAACTTGTGGAACGGTCTCGTTCTGGTCAGGAGGGCAAGGCCACATTTCTGAAAGGCGGTCCAAAACGGATGTGATGTCACGTCTGTTATCAAGCCACTGTCGGATAAACTATTTTTATATTTTACCAGGTGAGGCCCACTGAGCTACGGAGCTCTTTTATCAGAGGCGACCTGGCCACAAATGATAGCTCAACGAAGTGGCTTTTCAAGCGTACATTTATAGCAACCAAATCCTCATCTAAATGTTTGGGGGGGTGGGGGGCAGATGACCCAGAGAAAAATTCACGTGACCACGGGGAGAATAAGCACACTCCAAATATACAGGCATCAACGTCGGGGTAGAAACCACGACTTCCTGTATACCAGGCGAGGTAGTTAACATCTAGCCATCGTGGCCATCCCAAGCCATATCAGTTGTGGGAATTGTTAGTGCGAGTTGGGGGCAAGAGTGGTGCAGATATCGCCACGCATGTTTGCTGTTGCAAGGAGTTGAACTGGGTTCACAGAGGAACTCAATAACCACTGCTCCACAGCTCTATGCATTCATTCATCACCATTATCATCATCACAATTAAGATGAGAAGTTTTTTTGCGAAACGCCATCCCAAAACAACGACCAAAAACAATGCTTGACACATGATAAATTATATTTAATTTACAATAATATCCATATACAAAGAAGCAAGATAAAAACAAAGAGAAGTTATCCATAACTGTATTAATGTCTATGCAAAACGTTTATAACTAATGCATTGTAAACACAAAAAACTGGTTTAACACTGTAAACAGTATAACCATATTATCGATGTTAATATAAATCAAACATTTCTTAATGCACCCATTAAGAAACCAAATAGAAATATAAAACGTACACGTAGCATATATCACGCATTTTGCCACACGCAATACACGAATAAAGGAATCTTGTCCGTTTAAATACATCTTATCATTTAAATTTAACTTAGCTAACAAAATATATTATTTCCGTAAAAAATATCGAATCGATCACAGAAAAATCTATATACTGTTTGTTAAGTATGTGAACTGTGCTGTTACCGTATTGTCTGGAGGAGAAAGGTTGCTCTGTCCCCCTGTATTTAAAAGCAATATTTTGGGGTGCGTCTCATAATCCGCTAGGGCTCCGTGCGTGTGACCAGATTCGTATAGAAAGGCGGCCGAGTGTGGTGCTGGCCACCCACCTCCTCATGTGCCGTGCCGGCCTTCATAGGTGCTCGCTAACGGCACTTGCGCCCCCCCCCCACTCCCCAAAAAAACCCCTTTATTAGGGGAGTCTGTTCAGGCTATCCGGAGGATCTTTGTCTTTGTATAACTTTACGGACAAAGGACACACATGCGTCTCATAGCCCCGGAGTGTCCACCGATTGTGTTTGTCGAATGATGTGGGTAAAACACTCTTAAGCACGAGAATCGGTCAACAGGTGAATGTTATTACATCCATTCAAGGGCACTGTGTCTGCTTTCGACTTACATTTTTGCAATACACTAAAACCAAAAGCCCTGTTTCTTACAATGATAAAAATAATAACATATTAAATATATATTTTTTAAGAAACATTTGTACAAAAATACATCTTAATTTCTGCATGGGTGCCCACATATGAAGCACATATGTTGTTATCCTAATAGCTGAATTCCCGTGTCACTAAACTATGAGCCTGAAACCACACAATCGATGAACAGCCTTGGAGAGATTGGTAGGAAGTTCACCGAGTCGTGTTAGATTTATGAGCTTGTGATGACCTAAAATAAAGTGTTGCAGTAAGGAGACTTTTAATATTTCTCTGACATATATCAGAACTATTTTAGCATTGTGTAGTGAATGGCACTTGACTGTGTACAATATAATATATACAGGCAGTCCCCGGGTTGCAGAAGACCCAACTTACGGAAATTCGACTTTCAGGAAATGCTCCCGTAAATCGTTTTTTATTTTTTTTTATATACTGACTTTTTTTGCGTTAGTTACGATTGCGCGAATAGTGCAGCGCGGTTAGGATGCGATTGAATACTGCGGAGCGAGGCGTAAGGCGACCCACCTTACACCTCACGCCACAAAAACGCTGCCTTCACCAAGCCCGAGCTTCATTAGGTTTAAGGTAAGTAGATTCTTCTTCGTAGCATTACCTAATTCTTTTCCAGTACTGAGAGAAAACGAACTAGCAATCGAGTAGGGGAGGCACAACGATTTCCGACATACGGAAAATTCGGGTTATGGATCGTTTCTGGGGAACCTAACCGTTCTGCAACACCGGGGACTGCCTGCATTTGTTTTGTTCTCATATTTTGTCACTGAACATTGGAAGAGCCACGAGCTGTTATTCGTTTTTGCTCCCCTGAGAGTCTCAAAGACAAATGCCATTCATCAAAAATAAGGCTGCAATATGATGACAACTATATGAATCAAGACAATGTTTATCGAAGGGTGGACCTGCTACACTGAGAGAAATGCCAGCACTGGGAAATCTGGCCGATAATGCAAGAGAAATGTGAATAATTTTGTTGTTTTTGTTTTCCAATAAAATTTGTCACACAATTGTTAACCGAATTAGCCGTTTCCACACTCAAACCCTATGACTGCTGATTGTGTGCTGAATTCCCACTTGCCTGTCATTCAAAATCAACCTCTCAACACACCCAACATCGGGAAAGTGGAAGTATCAACTGGCTTTGGGCTTCTCTGGTCATCACAAACACGCCCATGTCCAAACTGCATCCCTTCTACAGAAATTATAAATGGTGCCATGATGCTTTGGTATAGGTTACAGAATTCCAGTTTAAACAGGGTCAATGGTTAATTTCCCCACGACTGTTGATCTTTGCAAAATGGATTTTAAAAACCGGCTGCCTGCTATAAATATCTTAAAGGCTAAGTTGTATTCTTACTTGCAAGAAATAAATGTTTCTGCCTCACTACAATAAAGGGTATTTTAATTTATTGAATACTATACTTAATACATATGCTCAAAAGATGTGCCCCCAAAGACCCAAAGACTGATCCTGCTGTCTCTGCTTCATTTGGGGGAAGTCTTCTCTCTCTCTCTCTCTCTCTTATCCAGTTCTGTGCCAGCGATCTGTAAATGAAAACAAAAAAACAGACACACATGTTAAACAGCTGTCACTCTACACCTCGTATTAGCACGTCTGGCTACATACGATGCGAAAGAAGTTCAACATATATACAAACGTACTTCCCAGCACAACGTTTCCACGCAGCTATCATTAACGGAGTAGTGGTGAGTGTTCTAAACATGCACATCATGTTACTTATTTCCAATTTGGTAAAAGATAAAGGTGCATGGTGGCGAGACGTTAACTACCTCGCCTGGTATACAAAAGGTCATGGGTTCGATCCCGACCCTAACACCTGTATATTTGGAGTTTGCATGTTTTCCCTGTGGTCGTGTGGATATTTGTCCAGGTCCTCTGGCTTTTCGTTCCACATTTAGAAACATGAGTTTAGAGTATTTGGCTGCTAGAAATTTCCACGTGATAAGCCACTTCGTTGAGCTATCATTTGTGGCCAGGTCACTTCTAAAAAAGAGCGATGTAGCTCAGTGGGGTTTACCTGGTAAAAGAAAAAAAGATTTTTTTTTTACTGGTGGAAGGGCCTCCCTAGAGGGTATTTGCCCTCCTGTTCCTGGCTGGCCAGACCTTTCGTAAGCGGTGGAAGTAAACACACTTTACTCCACCACATGCGACCTACCGATCGAATCTCTAGGTATTGTTCTCCCACTAAAGAAATACGTGCACTCGTGCGTTTATATGACTCCACAGAGGCGTTTTATCTGTAGATATGGGCGAGTACAACTACTATACTGAAATTTTACATCTCCAATACTTCATTAGCATGATTATGCGCTTGGAATTAGAGTTCATACAATATATTTTCAACAATTACTACTCATTTGTGAGTCGGGATCGTGCGTGGATGGTCGACAGTGCGTAAAACAGGTGTTATAGGATGTGGGACTCTGCTGTGGGCAGCAAAAAGCAGTGTATAAATATCCACAGTTGTACTGTACTTCTATATTCTCATGTCTATGCTCCCTGCCTTCACCAACCTGTGCTGACCAGCGTGGTGAAGTATGGTCAGATAAACCAAACAGTGCAAGGAGACCATCATATAGTATTGGGTTGACAAAGGTTGCACATGGTCCAATGTAATAAAGCAGAAACAAAGTTAAATTCATTGAGCAAACTAAATTTCCTTGGTAAGTAAGATGTATACTTTATGTCTCCCTGGCTGGATGTGGTGATGCAAACCACTGCAATGTGACATTGGTGAACGGTACGGAAGTGGCATGTGAGAGCCACAAGCAGGTCAATGAGGTGTTTGAGTGAAGCTGAGGGTCAGATGAGATGAGGTCATGGGCAGTGTTTGGCTCATGGGCTGTCATTTGGACAGCCCTCATTTTAAATCACCTATAAACTGTGAAAACATTCCGTGGGACTCAAATGGGACACAGTTAACCAATGTTTACTTGTGAACTGCATGAGATGTATTTACTCGCAAAATCAAACTTGGCAAAAAAATGTAGGGCCCCCAAGCAACCTATGACAAAAATAGAGGTCCTACTTTTGGAAGTCAAGCAAATATCATTTAAAATTCCAATCCTGCTATTAAAATAAGCTCATAACTTCAACAACACTATCAATATAATTTTAAAAGCCACTAGTCTACCAACTTAATTATTTCACACAAGTGGAATTTATTAAAGGTACATAGCGTATCCAACATATAATGTTTGTTATGAATTAATTTATTTTATTTTTACCTTGCTTTCAGATGTTGCTGATCCTGTTTGTAAATTCGCCGTATTTATTTGTCATTTGTATTTTTAATGACAATAATATTACATTCCCTCATTTTCGAGTCACAACACGGCAGGTTTTCCTATTATTTTTCCGTGCGCCACATTGACGTAAGTTTGTTGTATATAATTTTTTTGATTGATTTACAGTCACTACGACGGACGCATTCAACAAAATTAACTTGTTTCCTAGCACGCCCCAAATGGACTACCGCCGCTTTTCCTGAGCGGCTCGAGACGTACAGCAGCAGCACGCGGTCGCTCGCGGGAACAACTCACAGTTCGTGTGCGAGGCGGCCAGGCGCTTCTTGGGCGGCGTGCGGGCGGCGTTCTGCACGAACGGCAGACGGTGGCACTTGCCGCTCTCCGGCTCGCAGCGGCCCGACAGGCAGTTGCACACGCCCGAGCAGCCCAACCCGTACGTGCCTGCGGGGCAGTCTGCAGCCCGGAAAAGTGGGAGGGAGGGTAAGGAGTGACACGAGATTGTCAATGTGTGTATGTATTTATGTCTTTCGCACCGTACGTAGCCGACCGTGCTAATCGGAGGCGCGTGGATCGACAGCGATCGGTGCATTCGCGTCGACCGTGTCCCAGCGGTAATGTCACGCGTCTGCCCGCTTGTTGCAGAGGTTTACGGTTCAGATTGGCAGGCTGCCCTGGTTAGTGCCAAAACTGAATTAACTGTCAAATACGCAAGGGTCTGCTTCAAAGTGGACACTAAAGATCCCGTGACATCGTTGGGCGTGACAGTCGAAATACGTCAAAATTTGAAAATGTGCCCGCAAAATATTCGATGGGGATTACACATTGCAACATTTCCACCATACTGCGAAGCTGCTGCAAACTGTGTCCGTGAAACATAGCACCTTCGTGATAGCCTCGTGCTATATGAACGGCACGAATACCAAAATGTAGCAATTTGATCTATGTACATTTACGTACGAACCTTGCAGCTTTTCACATCAGCGGCCATAGTGTGGCTCAACACACATTCGTGTTTCATGAGCATATAATAATATTCATACATCGTAAATAATTTATTCTTGCACACGTGAACGTAATCATCTATTTAAAACAATGAATTGATTCATTGTTGGCTCCACGAGTCAAATGGCTGCAATATAAAAACAAATATTTCACCGGAGGTGTGGACAGAAGACTTTCCCACACTTTTGCTGAGGAATTTACAAAATCCAGCGTGGCACAGATCCACAACTAACACCGTGTCCTGCCAAAATCTGAAAGTCTGGCTCTTGTATTAATATGTAATTTCACGCATATGCTAATGGTACATACATACGTATATGTACATATCAAGTCCACCTCAAACATCCCTGAACTCAGGCAATGGCCGTTTGTCAGTTATCTGGAGAAAAAAATCCTAAAAAATATTTATGAGTCTGATATGTCTATTCATGACGTTAATAGTCTGTATAACCCATAAAGTATAAGTGTGTGTAACAAAGTGATTCTTGCAACAACTGGCTGTAATATAGGCACATACACGAGTGAATGTAGAACGAATGGATGTGTAGTTAATCCATACGAATGTTTTAATGTTAGGTATCAAAGTCAATCCAAAATAACTCTGCACCAAAAGAAAAATGGGGTGGCACTCTTCCATTTACAGCCATGAATCTGATAGAAATTACACATTCCTAAGAACCAGTCTCGTTCAATGATACAATCCACGTGTTCCCCATTTTACATTTAATGTACAGGTTGAGTGCCACAGCTGCCCTCGAGTATGTACCTAGGCATGGACCAAAACGGTTCATATATCATTTGTCACCGATTGTTGGCTGTGGCTGGGAATCGAACTCTGGTTGCCTGGTTCTTAGCTCAGAGGACAACAGCTCCACCCCAAAGCACATCAACAGCCGCCAGTCGCCACTGAATGACGGTGACGTGATCCCTGGTGCTTGCGTCAGACTAGGTGCACATTGAGGCCAAGTGAAGTGTCAAAGGCTTGCTAGCAGGAGGTCACGAGGTCAGACCCAGGCATTAAGATTCAACTGACTGACTAGGTCCATCTAAGTGTATGTATGGATGTTTAACTTCCTTTGCACCGTACATAGCCAACCGTGCCAATCGGAGGTGCGGGGGAAGAACAACACACTAACACGCAAAAAGCAGTTCTAAAGAAATGAGTTTTCAATTTAGATTAAAAAGTGCATAGCTCCCAGTGGCCTCCTGACATGGGACAGCCTATTATGTGATACGTGCCGCGAACAAAACTCTTTGGAGATTGATTCCCAAGCACGGCTCTCCGCAAGGAATAGCAGGCGTGGTGTCGGCTACAGTGAAGACAGTGAATATCTTGTAATGTTCCTGTATGAGAGTCGGTCATATTGATTATACTAAAATTAGTAACTGCTCTATGTAAACAACATTATTTAGGTCTTTCTCACGTCTCTCCATTGGAGAGACTGGTCCCCAGACATGGGAATGTGAAATCTCCACCGAAGACTCAGGCTGTGTACAACCATTGTAAATTAATTCGAGGAAATTGAAAATTTCCACTGAGATTGATGCAAAGGTTGGCTTAAGATAAATTAGTCATATTCCACAGGTTTGATATACATGTGGAACATGAGGTGACCTCGCTTAACACGGCAAAGGATTATACTACTCTGCATGCCAATGGCTACTAAATACAAATGCAATGTTGTTGTAACTTGAAAAACTCCGTAACCTGAGGCAAGGGCTCGAACCCAAATTCTTTGTGCGTTTTACTCCACTTCCTATTGGTCTACCCCCCTCGGTTACAGCTCCTTCACATAGTAAAAGCTGCTTTTTCAGCCTGAGAAACGCATGCCATTTGGCCCTCACATCGTCCAGTGCACTGGTTCCCAAATGTTTTAGACCCATGATTGTTAAGGAAGTCACAGAGGTCCACTGTCACCACCTAAAAAAATACATTCTAATTTTTGCAGACCTGAACCAATCCAATTGTTTTTATTGTCAAATTTATAAATTGAAACCACTCTGAATCAGAGTACAATCTGCCACACGTCCACTTGTCATGGCCAGCGGGCACACAAGTTGAGAACCGCTGCTCCAGCAGAAGGCTGACCTGAATGCAAGTTCATCATACACATGCGATCGTCATCCCAGGAAAGGTGAAATCCATAGCTAAACATTTCTCAAGTACAGACAGGCGTTAAAGATTTTTAAAAAACCATTGTTTTCGATACAGTGCCTTTCATGCCAGGGCATGTGAGAGCACTTTGCACGCGACTAAAGCAAATAATTGGAAGGACTTTTCGGTGGATTATTCTCCTACAGCATCATAAATTGAGCACTCGTTGGCGTATCCTCTCCACTTAAGCTCCCTGCCGTGGCGCGCCTTCGCTGAAACTTGATGCCTTCGGTGTAACGCCACGCATCAGAACAGCGTGAGGAACTTCATTCAGTATTTACAAGGCATGCTACAACAACAACAACGACCGCCATTATCAACTAAGTGGCGGTGACGTGACCGCAGACTGTTTGGGCAAGACAATTTGCACTAATTGGCTCGTTTTGTTTCTGTGACAAATCTTAATAATTGTCTGTGATCGGTGGTGGTGGGTTAACGACACATTTATATTTACGCGAGCTCACCCATAAACGTTTATTATGAGCACCTACGAAGACCGGCACGGCACGCGAGAAGAGGTGGTTGGCCAGTAACCACGCCCGACCGCCTTTGTCTCCCCAGTGGCGATATTTTTACGCACCGGGCACTCATTTGAGACCGAGTCGACCTCGGGAGAACTTCCCAGGCATCGGTCCCCGTCTCACGAAAACCACGATCTCACAAACTCAGTGCGCCCACCACCCCACCCCAACAAAAACCACAACAAACAAACAAACAACCGCGGAACTCACCCTCGCAGAGTCCGTACGTGTCGCCGAACTCGTCCTCGCCCGCCGGGCGGCAGCGCAGCCCCTTTGCGCACTTGAGCCAATTGAGCCCCACCACGGCCGGGTAGCAGCGCTCCCCGCGACCCGCGGCGCACACGGAACAGCAGCCGCAGTCGTCGGGTACCGCGCGGCGGCACCAGCGGCGCGCGGGCAAGCGCGGGGCACGAGAAGGCTTCGCAGCCCGGGCAGTCAACCGCGTAGCCCTTCCACTCGAAGGGCTCCAATGGCTGGTTCTGCACTTGCTGTTGTTGTTCTTCTTCTTTTTGCTGCTGCTGCTGCTTGTTGTGTTGTTGTTGCTGCTGCTGCTGTGACTCTTTGCCGGGGTAGGGAGGCGACACTCGGGTCGCGTGAGTCAACTGCAGTTGTAGGAGAATTGTCATCACCGTCACCGTCGTTAGCGTCAACATTTTCATCTTCTTCTTATTGCTGTTATCGGCTGGAGTGAGAACGAGGGCGCTGGAATGAATTCGGTGGGGGGAAAAGAAAGGGTCTATTTGTTTATGTCAAATCGGTCCCGGTCAATTTTAGAAATAATAAATATCTGATGCACAGTCGATGCTTGCCGCAATTAGCGCGGTCTGAGTGCGGTGTTGACAGAGCGCTGCACTTTATAAGCGCGTGTTCAGCCTGCTGATGCGACTGCCGCTATCGATTGCTGTGCTGCTGCTGCTGGTGGTGATGTTGGATGGTGATGTTGGATGGTGATGTTGGATGGAGGAAAGAGTGACCCACGCTGGTGCTGGGTTCGTGTGTCGGTCGGTCGGTATGAGACGGGACACGGCGAGACTGGCTTATATGAAGGGTCCTGCAAAAGGGGCGTGTGTTGGATCAGACGCACACACCATCACCAACACAATACGGCAATACGCGTCTCGCAACCTCTTTTTCCGGATGTTTGAATAATGTCTGGATTTTTGCTCTTCTTCCAAATGGTTATTTAAGGAATGAAATGTCAATGTCCACAACGCGCACAGGAAATGTGTGGGCAAGAGGCGTGCGGCGTCGCCTATTGAAGAGAGACACCCAGTCCAGCTGAGATGCGTAACGCGTGGTGTTTGCACCCAGAGGGGGTGGCTGGCAGCGAGAGAAGGGTGGGGGGGGTGGTGTCTCCCACCTCTGTGTATGTACATGACGCACGCGTTCTGCTGAACATTTTCCGCGGCGTTAGGAGCTAGACGTTCCGCGGCCAGACGCAGCGACGCCCGCTGGCTTGTTACGTCTCCCGTTCATTCCTTTCGGAGCGATGTTTGCGGTGGTGTCCGCAGAAATTCCTGAGAATTGACGCCAACGCCCCCTGGTTCCGTGGGCTCCGCGATGTGACCAAGCGATGACTACACGCGAGATCCTCGTTGTGCGGAACTTTTGAGTGATTATCCGCCGTTGTTACGCGTCGGACTTTCTCCCTGCCACACACACACACCACCAAGAAAGAAAACAAACAACTCCATAAATGGGCTTTGCCAAATTTACCGCAATACGTCCAAAAGTTCATCACGGCACCCTGGACACACGGGTCGTGCCCCCATTGTGTGTTCTCCAACATCTCGGCTGTGATGGTTACAAATGCTTCTGCTATGCGCTGTTGAAGATTACTCTAGATTTTTGGTTAAAAAAAAACCCTTCAAGTATATCATAAATATGTTCCCGGTTTTGTTCCCGGACACAGACTTGGCAGCAGTGAGCATTGGTGACTACTATAATGCTAAGTCCTAATAAGGCACACCAAGTCTATAACTGTGTCTGTCTCACTGCTGCCTGTCCTGTTGGTCACAGTTGCTCAATGTATTCAGGGTGACTCGTGAAAATATTACCATAATGTGTAGTTCTTCCGGAATTGGTGTTTTTTTTTGCCCCATGCACGCAACTTTTGTGCATACGTGCGATGCACGTGTTGTGGAATCCGCTCCGTGCTCTCCAGCCTGTACTTTTATTTTCTGCTACGGTAAATGTTCTCGTCATTTACGGATTTTAATTGAAGGAATATGTTGCAAGCATTTAAAGCAAGCCGTTCAAATTGCTATTCCATGAAATTGCTCAGTTACTTTATCATGCCACTTCTGGCGGGTGCTGATTTTTGATGCATTTTTATGACGGATGATGCCTCTATGGACACTCGATATATTTCGCACCTTTGCATGATGCACATCCAGTATGCAGCGATGTATCGAGTATATGTACTGGTACAGAAATATAAAAATGAACACAACATTTATGCAGAATGGCATTGCCATCTTTACACTTTCTCCTGCAGGAAGTACTATAGCCTCCTGCATTCAGTTGTACATATACATTATGTAACGATTTATTATATACTGTATCCCTGGGAGGCTCCCAGAATCAATTGGGGGGAGGCCCCCGGCCGGGTTCAATTGATTCTGGGAGAAGACCCCCCCAGAATCAATTGAATTTGCCCGCTTTCCATCGGCCTTAGCGTCGCACTCGTGCGGGATACCAATTACACTGCGGACACGTACGGTGGGTACTTCATGCCACTCACGATTGGGATCGTATACTTTTAAAAAGTGTTTATTACGAGACTTCGAACACATTAAAGCGCTTAAGCTGGCTCTGCGCTGTGAGTAAGATTTTAGGGGTACAATTAGATTTGTTTTGTTTCCCTGGCTATTTGCCGAATTTAATAATCAGCGGGACTGTTATGGCTGATTAAATTATTTATGTGTCTATGATGAACTTCTTTCGCACCGTAAGTAACCAGCCGTACTGATCGGAGGTGCGGAACCGTACCTCATGATGCCTCTTCATAGAATGGGATTAATGAATGGCACCATTTTTTACACGCTTTTATTTAACTCACTCTGTTGTTGTTGTCGTCGTTGTATCCTCAAATCTTGAAACTCAATTTTGTTGTTGTTGATGTTCTGATGTGGTTGATCGTTCCACCGGTGTCTGCCAAGAGGAATGTCAAAGCCATGCCGACCTGCAGTGTGGATGTTACGTTCTATACAGCACTGAACATCGGTTAATGCATTTAAAAGTTCCCTTGTATGTTAAGCTAAGATAAAGCTGTAGATACCATCATGGCCATGACAGTTGATGGCAACTACCACACTTCGCCCAAAATAGCGAAATATAAAATAAGCACGACATTTGTCCAAGATCTTTTTTCATTTGACTTCCTCAAAAAATGTTACTCCCCCTTGCGCGTTTAAATATTTGCGGTATACTGCAGATACATGCAGGTTTTGTGGCTAGAATATTTGCTAGGCTTCTGTAGTTTGTTTTTATATCACACGAGTAGAAAACCAGTTGCTCTGCAACGGAACATATGGTATACATTTCATACACACTCTTCTCACAATCCTTCCGTACTCAGACAACTAAAAGTAACCAGATTTTTTTTTTAATATATAATGGAATGGAATGCCAAGATATGTATGATGCATGTTTTTATATCCTCCAGGATTTAAAGAATGCTGGACAATATTATGGTGAAATAATGATATGGAGGACACATTTAAAAGTTAGAGCAATTTCAAATGAACCATGTCAGTCTTCGGAGCTGTTATCGATCATACGTTTTCTGAACTTCCGGCGGTTCAATTCAATCCAACGTTTAATCCCGTTTAGCCAGTTACCCAGCTAGCTTCGGTGGCGACGGCCGGCAGCAGCCACTAACAACAGAGTTATTGTTGGGGTGGAAAGGAGCCCGACCAGCAGCAAGCCAAGAAACTCGAAGCATAGATTTTTTTTTAAATCGTATGATTTGGGTAGTTAAGACTGAACGCAGGATAATGATGAATACTCCTAAAACTAATGTGATGCCCACGCAGCCGTCGCGATTGGTGGCGTTTCCTGCATGTTTACTGGTGGCATCACAGGCGATATGATCGGTTGATCTTGGTACAAACATGTTATTATATCTTTCTATTTGACTATTACAATACTTTGCCGAAAATTTCATGCACGCGATAATGTAAATCTGGTTGAAAAATCTCACCACCGCCGTTTTATCATCGCCACTTTCGACACCATTGCCAACACAGTCCCTTTTTAACATTACATGGATTTACGTCATGTAAATATATAGAATTTAGTTTATGATAATAACTAATGAGTAGGTCATAGGTACAACATTTTTGTTGCATTATTCGTAAGACTGACTCATGGTGTCACAGACAAGGCAGCCATGACTGCAGACAACTGACCCATATGCATATTTTGGTTAAGAGCTGGCTAATCTGTCTCTGGAAGGAATGCCCACGACTGGTTAAACCGTTCCGGAAAGAGAGCCCTGCCCTACCTTGTAGTCATACAATTATGAGTTTTAGGTATTTTTAATGCCAAATTTGGTGGAATGATTGTGTGGTGGCTGTGAGTGTGAGGAGGCAGCAGGGTCATGAGGGCCGTGCCTGTCTGGGTGATCACAATCCATTGGGAGCGGCCAGGAAAAATTCCCACTCTAAAATAATAACAAGATAAACAATGCACGGCTAATTACACAAGGTTTACTTATTCGCAAAAGTTGACCTCTATAATCTTTCCCAGGGTGCAGCCCTTTGTATGTTCCGTAAGTTGAACCTCTTTCACACCCTACGTAGCCAACCATGTCAATCCAGGGTTAGTTTGACCATACTTCACCACTCACCAGGTTGCATGGTGAGTGCGGGTTGGTAAGTCTTTAATAACGTAGCTAAAGTATCTTAATCTGCATCCTCGTTCCATCCACTTGATTTCAATTGTTCATAGCCGCTTGCATTTTTAGCGTTGATGGCTTAAGTGGTTGTGATCACCCTCACGATTAATTTTCATCCCACTCATTGTCATATTTGACCAAAACAAAAAAAATACGACACTGTTGACAAATACTATCAACACTAATTTTGTTAACAAAGTTAACACTGACTGGGAGCAATGTTAAGTGATACCCAGTTCTTATATAGATACAACATTGTGTTTTTTTTACTGTAATGCGGGTAGTTTGGTTTCTTGTAGGTGGATTTCCAAGTATTGCAATGTGAGTGGTACCGTTTTTTGTTGGTTCAATGGTTGTTGGTGAGTTTTTCAGTGTACGGTGAGTGTTGTTGGTGGATCTTGTGTGGGCTGCTGCTGCTGCTGATCAGGCTCAATATAACCACATCTGGGAGACAAAACTCCATAACTGGAGGTTTTTTTCAACGGTTTTACTTAACTTTATTCCTCTGTTTTCCGTAGTCAAATCTTGTAATCAAAATTTCATCCACTTCCCGTTGTCCAATCAATTCCACATTTTGCAAACGTACTCAGATCCGGTGACAATGCATGCCTGTATCAAAATCAATTAATCAATTAATCAATTAATTCGCCACTTTAAAGCAATTAATCAATTAACATTTTGTATGGACGCTTTATTATTTATATATATATATTTGCGTGTAGGTCAAAATCGCCGCGGTCCCTAACCTGTGGCATCGGCTCGCACACAACGCAGGCGCCACGTGGCTCTCAGGCGCCATTGACGTCCTTCTCGACCGTGAGTTAAACGAAATAAAACCGTGTTTTTTTATTTAAAGCTTTCGTGACTACAGGGATTCATATTCTTGGTTCTTTCGGTAAAGTCACGTAGAAGGGAAATAATAAAATAATACAAATATAAAACATCGTGAGAATGTTTTAGTTTTATATTTGTATTATTTTATTATTTCCCTTCTACGTGACTTTACCGAAAGAACCAAGAATATGAAAATCGTGTTTAAAAAAAAAACTTTTAAAAAGGAGTGTATTGTACACGTTGTTTTGGTCAGTTTAACACGTAGACTTTCGCGACGAATATCCTCAAGAGGTTTTTTTTTGTTAGATCGCGTAAATGTGTCGTTAAAACTGCCACGACACGACAGCCAAATTAGTTTGTCACAAACAAAACATGCAAATTCGTTACTAGTTCAGCACACCGGTGTGTTGGAGAGTAAACCCACAACATAAACAATTGTTGGTGTTACTCTATGGTTCTTTCGGTAAAGTCACGTAGAAATAAATTAAATAATAGAGTACGACGTTTCGATTACAACACAAGCAACCGTCATCAGGTGGAACTAAATTTGAGAGAAATAGACAAAACACAGACACGGAGACACACAAGCAGAGAGAGAGAGACAACACAAAGACACACAACATAGACACAGTTCAAATCAAGTTGTATTTTGCTGTTGTTTGAAACCACTGGTTAGGCTGTTGGTGTTATTGTTGTCTCTGTTCAGAGCACGGGGTCTCTCCCTCAGCCACAGAGGGGTCAATCTCCCTCAGACATTGCTGGGTCTCTCCTGCCACAGAGGGGTCAATCCCTCAGACATTGCTGTGTCTCTCCCTCAGCCTCAGAGGGGTCAATCTCTCACAGACATTGCTGGGTCTCTCCTTCAGCGTCAGAGGGATTCTCTCCCTCTGACATGGCGCCTCGCGCGCCACTCAATTCTGTAGCCGAGATAGGGCACCGCGCTCTGATTGGCCGCTAGCGGGGCACGTGACGTCGCGGCGTCCAATAGCGCGCGTCAGCTCGCTGGCTTTTAATCTCCCGCCATTTCCCCGTCTTCTCTCTCTCGCTCCCGGCCAGGAGCGAGCGAGCGAGAGAGAGAAGATTGCTTCCCCCTCAACGTTCCCACTATTTCTCTCTCTCTCACACACACCACACAGGAGGTACTCAAATACACGCGAGACCTTGCGCCGAGTGTGAGTTTCGTGCCACGTTCGTTCCCTCACGCGTGTGTGGAGTTTCGCCGCCGCCTCGAGAAGTGATGAACTCGTCCTGTCGGGCGTTTGCAGGATTCACGATCAGGCGGCAGCTCGGCTCCCTGCCGTGATGATGTTAAATGCGTGGCCGTCGGAGAGTAAAGCGGAGTCATTCGTTGGGTTAACGATTCACCCCCCCTTAACACTACAGTACAGTATAGCGATTGCATCTAAAAAGGTGGCTAGGAGATGTTGACTACCTCGCCTGGTCTACAGGAGGTCGTGGGTCCGACCCTGACACCTGCTGCTGTATATTTGTAGTTTTACTGCGTCTCCTCGTGATCGCGTGGATGTTTCTCCGGCTCCACAGGCTTCCCTCGTGCGTTTAAAGAGCATTTGGCTGCTATGAATGTCCACACGATGAAGCCAATTCGTTGAGCTATCATTTGTGGCCAGGTCGCTTTTGAAAAGCGCTACATAGCTCAGTGGGCCCTACCTTGTAAAATAAAAAATTGTAGTTTAATTGAATTGACGTTTTAAACATTTAAAGTAAATGTAGAGACCTCTAGTGGCTGTTGTGGTGCACATGAAGCCATGGCTACTAATGCACAATGGTGGTGCTACTTTCTACCTCTTTCTGACTTGTAGGGGCAAACCTCATTAAGGCGATGTCGTGATGATGGGTGGTGGTTGTTTTATATTCACTTGAACGTAGAGGTTAGATGACACGATGTATAATTATGCATCTAAACGTGGTTACATCGTGGTAGAGTATGTGACATGTGAAGCACATTACTTATTAACCATGCAGTTCATAAACTAAACAAAGGTTTGGTGGGTAGAGAAATGCGAGTTATGTGACATTGTCATCTCGTGGAAAATCAGGATAACATTCGCAAAAAGACAAAAAAACATCAATACTTTAAGCTCAAAATCAAACCAGAAAAGTTAGGAAACATTTTCTACACTGGTGTTCCCTGGCCCCTTGCTCTTTTAAGTATCTGAAACTTTAAATATTTGCCACAGAAAGGCTGCCAATTATGGGCCTTTTTCAACGGTTTTACTTAATTTGACTCCTAATATTCTTGGTTCTTTCGGTAAAGTCACGTAGAAGGGAAATAATAAAATAATAAAAATATAAACCAATAAAAATTCTCACAAAATATGGAACGCTTCACGAATTTGTTTTATATTTGTATTATTTTATTATTTCCCCTCTACGTTACTTTACTGAAAGAACCAAGAATATGAATCCCTGCAGTCACGAAAGCTTTAAATCAAAATTTGGCTCCTAATCTTTGTTGTGGTCAAATCTTGTAATAAAATTTTTGTATAATTCCTGTTGTCCAATCAATTAAAAATGTTGCACACGTACTCAGATCCGGTGACAATGCATGCCTGTATCGGCATCAATTAATTGTCTCTTTCAAAGCAATTAACATTTGTATGGACGGCGCATTATTTAAATATTTATTTGGGTACGACAAAAACGCCGCGGTCCCTAAACTCTGGAATTGCCTTGCCCAAGAAGAAGACGCCACGTGTCTCTTGTAATCAAGATGTCGTCCACTTCCCGTTGTCCAATCGAGTTATTTACTTGTTAGAGCAATTTAAAATAAACCGTTGTTTAAAAAAAACTTTTTTAAAGGAGTTTATTATTCAATTTAGCACCTGCCATTAGGAATTGACATTAATTGTGACTTGCCTTGTAATTATTTGAGTGGCTTGACAGGGCACAGATTTCAAGGCCGCCACCAATGATTCAAGACTGCAATTTCATTACCTGAGTGGTAAACACGGCAACGATAACGATGGCTTCGGGGAACATAGGGTTGGCTTCTTTGGTGCCAGCACTTGACGAGGTGGCAAGGTGAGAGCACCGCGCGCACTTACGAACGCCACATTTTATCCAATCGAATTATCAAGTGGATCGCCGTTCTCAGTGCAACGTTTTCAATAAGCACAAGTGGATTGTCGACCTGGAAGCATAGGTGACGACATCACGTAGGAAAGACAATTTTAACTCCCATTAAAATCTGAATGTAAAGTAAGGTAAACGTAAGTATTCGTGTTATGAACACAGGGTTTAAATGTTAAAGTAAATCTAAGACTAAAGTTCTATATTTTGTTTATGAAAATATGTCGCCAAGGAAGTTGAGATACGAGGGAGTGACTACATGGGAAGGATATAGATTCCGTCTACTCATAACAGTCAAAAGACTTATTGGTGTATTGTCTCTGTGTAATGCTGTCACGCTCTGACATCTGTAAGGGAGGCGTGTGCAGCTTGGGTGAGGCTTATCCTTCAAGCATCAGTTTTGACTTAAAGCTTTCGTGACTGCAGGAATTCATATTCTGTGGGTCTTTCGGTAAAGCCACGTAGAGAGAAAATGTCCAAGTTTTGGGCAGCATTTTATCAGTTTGGCATGTTTTCAATTCCCTAACAGCAATGCAACTTTATACTAAGATTTAACTGCTACTGGATCATATTTGTAAGGGTTATCATGACCCCTGGACGGAACTAATGCAATTCATGCTTTTAACCTGAGTGGAAAAAGAATGAAAAAAGAGAAATGATAAGTAATTATTTTTTGACCACTTGTAGATTCATGGGTGAGCACAACCTACTTTCCTATACATTCAGGTTTTTTTGCAGTTTTTTTAATTGATCAAGATATTTGGGGATAAAATTAACCTTGGTTGCCAGATTACATCTTTGCAATCAATTGGCATAGAATTCAGTGCAAATTTTTAAAAACTCAAGCAAACAGATGCAATTTATCGTAATGGTAGAAATGTCCTGGTATGGCATGGCTGGTTTGTCTTAAAATGTTCTCTGCTGTTCTGTTATTGAGTTGTGTTTCTTTGCCATGGCCAGGGCTACCCAGGAGGAGTATCCCACATTGGTCCAAAAACCCAGACGCATTCTTTGTCGATTTATAGAACAGTATTTAACAAACATCAATGTCGGTAAGTCTTTTTCAGCATTTTTTTCTCCACTTTCAGACATCTATTTTGACGTTGTTTTCTGCTATCCCCTTTGACTTTTATGCTGCATGTCACCAAGTGGCTATTTGGGGACAGTTGGTCATGTCTAATTTGCTGTTCATAAGAATATCTTGGTATTCAGATCTGTTCTTTGTTGTTATAATATAATGTCAATAAGGCTTCAACAACAGACTTGCACATCGGTGGTAGTTTATGCCTAAGGGAAGAAACGCTTGACAAGCCCGAGAGAATGACCCCCATGCAGATGAAGCGATGAGTTCAGCTCATGTGCATGAACGAGATGATTCTGGTATCACAGGACTGGGGGTGGAAACTGCATGGGGTGGCCTTCATGCAGACGTATTTAAATTTTGACAGTGTTGCATTACTAACTTTATTGATATTTTCTTTTCTTTTTTGAACAGTTGCACATGAACTTGGGGAGAATATTGGGAGTCAACAGTGTGCTATGCTTGTGAAATTCATCAAGCACATAGTCCAGTCCTCCCCACACATGTTTGTGAACCCAGGTCTTCCTGCATTGGCCTCCACCGACCTCGGGAATGAAATGACTTCAGGTTCTAAAGGTATGATTGTCGTTAAGTATCTGAAAATCAACAGTTTTTTCTCGGAACACTGATTTTCCTCCATGCCTTGTGATTAATAATGTTAAGTGGCCTCAAATGAAGTGAAACCATTACAATTAAACACTTTTTTAAAATAGTCATCCATCATTGATACATAGAAACACTGTAAATAATACAGGGTGACCCAAAAAAAACGGGCCCCAACTCTAATAGGCCCCGTGTGCACGGGGCCCGTTTTTTTGGGTCACCCTGTATTTAATAAAAGAAATGTGATTGAATGAGTCCCATAATATTGCTGCACTTTATATTGAGTTTGATCAAGCTGAGAATCCTGTGCAGGAAACGCATGTAAAGCACAGTAAGTTGATCTGGGAAAATGAATTCAGGCCGAAAAGTAGTATACTTGTATAATTGATCTCGCACCCGAAACAGGAATATTGAAGAATGAGAAAGGCTTTAATGGACAATTATTGCAGCTTTCAAATATTTTTGTAATATATATCTTAACAATAATCAAAAACAATCTTCCAAAAGCTATTTGTATTGATTTTAACTAAATATTAGTAAAAAGGTTATTTTACCTCTAGTTATATCTTCATCAAAACAATATACATTCAAATTATACCTGCAGAAATAAATTAATTCGTACGTGCAGTAAATTTGGTCATTTTTACCATTTACCAAAATGTAGTTCATCAAGAGTATACCTTGTCATGTTGTTTGGCTGGTAGAGTCGTGCATTGTAACCTGCGTGAGTGTTGTGCAGACTTCTGCAGCTGGATTGTACTGCGGCTTCTGCGCATTCTGGCATCGGGCGCGTGCAGCGTGCTACATGGCAGTGTGATGGAGGCGGTAGCGTTGCTGCTGCATGTTAGCCGACTGCCAGCCGTGACACTTTTCGCACAACTCTGCCTCGACTTTCTTGGCCTCATGAGAGACCTTGCGTGCATTTCACGTCAGCAGCTCGACTCACCGGTACATAGTGCCTGGAAGCCCTCATTGTACCCACACACTGCTTTGGTTTCAGATTACGTTTCCCCTCTTAGCTTCTGTTGAAAAGAGTAAATATCTGCAGTAGATTTTAAATATTATATACTGGATCTTGTTTGTAAAATTTCACGCTTCATTCCTCGACAAAATGTCACTTGACCTTAAGGAAATCCTATGACTGGCTCAGGTAAGGGGCCAACCGTTTAGTATGCACGCATTGAGAGGGGAGGGGGGGGGTTAACCCAAATGCGTACGCTTGCCTATGGGGGTTCTACTGACTGTACGTACGCATAGGAAAGGGGGGGGGGGCGTGGACTATCTGTTTGCTTAAACACGTTAATATTATTAATCCTTGATCGTTTCTGCGTGGATTAAATATCGGCCGTTCTATAGGATTCGGGGGGTACGTCAAGCGTACGTACGAAGGTGGGGGGGGGGGGTGTAAAAAGTACGCATGCGTACAGAGAGGGGGGGAGGGGTCAGGTTTTGAAAGATTTTTGCGTACGTACTAAATGGATGGTCCCCAAGTGCTAGAACTTAAAAATTATAGTTTTACCTTCATTATAAATGAAGTTTTCATTTATTAACTGACCTTGTCCTTGGCATACATCAATATTCATTTATTCCATGCTTGTCGCTGCATTTCTGTCAATTATATTGAATATGTAAAAAACAAAAATAGCATGATGAAAATGTCAAATCCACAATTTTATTTAATCATATGCGAGATACAATGGACAGAAGTCCAACAAAAATACAATAAATATTATTAGAGTTGGATAAATGGCTCTTGTGGCATATTTTGCATATCAGGGCACTGAGCAGGCAAAGCTAATATCTTGGGTGCAATGTCTGGCTGAGTTACTAAAGCGTACAGTGTTAAGCTGACGAAACATTTAAATTTTCTTAACGTTAATTTGGCCCACCCAAATTGATTGGCGCAAATGTATTAATACACTTATTAGATGACCAATATGTGGTGTGCTATTGTTTCCAATGCATGACAGAGCTAGAATTAGTTCTGTGGTGTCATTTTATTGCCATTTTCTCACATGTAGAACTCTTGATAAATAAGGGATTCTGTATTGTGTGTTTTTCAGGTAATGTTTTTTTAAAAATAAAAATGCTATTTCACCCTGGATTTTACCTACTCTTTACCAAATTGTATTTTTTTTCCAAAAAGTAACCTGATATCTTGAGTTATGGAAAATATGATGTCATTTTGATTCGACACCCTTAAAAAGATTTAAACTTTATTTTGAGTTAAGTAAAAACTACTTTTTAAATTTTTGTTGCATGTCTATTTCACCAAGTTTTTAAATCTCAGAAGTAGAATAAATCTAAGTGACTAAAAAGTTTAATACGATGCTTTTGTTGCTGTCATTTGTGACCATGCTGAGACCATCAACTCGGTGCACATGAGAACCATGTTTAATCACAGGTACTGCTTGGATTCTAATAATAGATTCCAGAAGTGCTGGGGCAGTACTATGACATGACATTAACCCTCTAAGCAACCTGGCCATTTTATATATGGCATATCTTAATTTGGTGATTGCTTTAATGCCACATCGAATTACTTTTGTAACCCATAGATGGATGTCACACCTTGGCCCGTGACGCTCGTCGGGAGGTTTGCAGTGGTCCCAACGGACTTCCTGCAGGAGGCGTCACTGCAAGTTGACTCCCACAGCAGTCTGGAGCTTTTTCAGATATCTCTTACCAAGCTGGTGCTGCCCATTCTTCCGGACATTGCCCATCTGCTAGATGGTCATCTGCCTGAGCTGTGGGCTGTAGCATGCTGCCAGCTGCAGATGGGCCGACCGCAACTGAAAGCAATTTCCATGACAATTCTCGCTCAGCTGACAGAGATGGAAGGGCCTTCGCATGACCACCTGAAGGACTTTTTAGTGGAGATGCTGGTAGGCGTGATGGAAATCCTTGCTGACAGGAAGGTGGAAGAACGGGATGAAGATGCATCCGTAATGGAAGGAGCCGTTCATGCAGCTGATGGCAGCCATCTTCCCATCGCAACGCGAGAGCGAGCGAGAGCCGTATTGCCCCCCCGAGTGCCTGGACTGGCTCATTGATAAGTTGAGGGACTTTGTAAGTAGGAGGCCTCTGCTGCAGGTGAAAAGCTTGGCGGTTCAGGCAGCATTGTGTGGCGTGGTCCAGCACGTGCTTTGTTGTCCTCCGGCCGAATACGAATGTGCTGACCGCATAAGGCGTGAAAGAGTGGTGGTCATCTGCGCACACCTGATTGGAGTGCTTGGTACTTTTACATCACAGAAGGTACGTTTATATCGACACTGTAAAGAGTAAACTCGAGTAAAGTTTGATGTGCAATGTAATGTTTAAAAAGGTATTTCTAGGGACAATAGAACCTTGACAAGATGCAATGGTAATTTATTCAAGTTAGGAAGACTCAACCCTGGTATATACGCAGATGCAGGGTATGTACATTCAAATATATCTCGGCTTGGCTGTATACTAACGCATTTTGGAAAGTAGTTTTTTTTTTAAATATGCATGTATATTAAATACACAAGCAGGATTGGTAAGACCAGAAGTTATTGCGATATCAGCATCATGGTAGTATCTGGAGGGTTTACTGGCAATGCTGTTGATGTCAACAAGCCCATTTCTGCCAGATCTAACAGCTGTTCTGCTGTGGCACAGCTGACCTCCAAAGTCTGCTCTAATAGTATTCCATCATCTGGCTTAAAGGTTTTTTCCTTTGCTTGCTAACCTCAAGGTTGTCAGTGCAATGCCTGCCTTGGTAACCTACCTGTCTCTTCGGCACATACTCTCCAACCCACACCATAACATATTTTAAAGCATAAGAATGTGTAAGTGACAGCTCTTTCCCAGATTGCTGAATGTGGTTTGCACTTCACAGCATTTTATCAGGTGCTTGGTCATGGCCATAATGCATGAACTTGGTGTCTTGAGCGAAGAAAACGTGTGGCAGGACACAGACCACAGTACCGAGCCAAGATCAGAAGTTCTTGGAGAAGAGATAAATTGCAATGATCAGCTGGAATCTGGCCCCGCAAAGAAGAGGCCTTGCCTAGACAGGTATGTGAGTTGACGTTAATCTACTAAAATAAGCATGGTCCCACTTTGCTGCAGGTGAGCTTGCCATCAGATAGGTGCTGTATTACTATGGTTTAACAAAATGTATTTATTGTGTCTAAATGTTTAGTAGCACTGCTACAGCACACATTTTGTCTAAAGTCGACACTTTAAGAAGAGTGCAATTATGTATGTCATAAAAAACATGTATTTATAAAATGTAACTTGCACGATACAATTTTTTCACTCTTTTGTAAGTATAACAGTTATTATAGAAGATTAAAATACAATGCACAGAGAGCAGACGGGCATGAAATGTATCCTTTCTGTTTATTGCAAAATAAAGTGTCATACTCTGAAGACAATGTAAGGTGTATGGCCACTACAAGTGATTAATGGGACGGACGTGGATGTTGATACTTCTACATAGAATACAAACGTTCTCTGAACCGTGGCTTGGTTTTTGCCATCAGCAAGCAGACAGGCAACGGTGAGGTACAGAGCGGCCTGCTGCACAAGTTGCAGGAGCGTCTGGGGGTACTGCTCACTCAGCTGAAGGACAAGTCACTCCCAAACACCTTGGATCAGCTGGAAGGAGTGGCCACCATTGTGCATGTCATTGCACTGGTCTGTGCTGGTGTTGCCCGCTTGGTGCCAAATGTCAGGTACCTATTAATGTTCTAAAACTCTTGTAGTCTATCAGGGATGTTCAAATACTGGCAAGTATTATGAATAACACTTGACATATGTATTGAGAAGCCCAATGACAATGTGTACTTCCTCCTAGAACGGTTTGTAAACTGTTTAGACCTTTGAATTGTTGGAGCTATATTTGAAGTGTATTTCAGTAGATAAAAAAGGTGCACTGCAACATGATATTTTTTGTTAAACACTCAAGCGAATCTGGCAATACATGTAGCCCACTTTATAGCAGTCAACCCTTTAGCAGGAATATTTAGCTGTGTGAAGTCTGTTATATAATTGGAACCTTATGGCGGTACCCCCGGGGTACCATAGTACCCCGGCTCTCACATAATGTCTGTGATGGAGTCATTTTTAGTCTGTTGACGGTCGGCGGTGTGGCAATCGACTCATCTCGACGAGCTGTACACGATGCACTATGGTGCATACGCGAGCGTTCAGGGTTTCAGCGCAATCGTCCTCGCTGCGTTTCGACATCGAGGAGTAGCACCGATTTTAGGATTGATTGGTACCCCAGTCGCGGAGTTAAGTACACCCCTAGAAAAAAAATAGTGTCCCAAAAATAAAATATTTAATTGCCTCAGCCATTTTGTATTATTTGGTACCCCGGGGTACCGCCATAAGGATCAATTGTAGTAGTTTCAGAACAGCATTGAGTCTTTGAAAAATTAAAAAGTTGTTCACAATACCAAAATGTAAACTATACTTATATTAATTATTATAACAACATTTTGGAATATATCTTCATCCAGTTTCCAACCACTACCCCTATAAGCTTATTTTCTGTATTTACTTGAGGAAAAATGTGCACCTTCAAGTCACTAAATGGATAGGAGTAAGAAGAGGGTAGGAGCATGTAGTGGGACATTTAGGTGGTGAGGAAATGGGAGTGGCATATATGTTATAGAGAAATGTTTTTTTTCCTGGCTATGGATTAATTCTTGTTGAACTTCTTTTACACCGTACGTAGCCATCCGTGCCAATCGGAGGTCCGGGGGAAGGACAACAAACTAAACACAAAATTAAAACCGGCACCGATCTAGCCTGTTTGGAACATATAGTGAAACAAAGTTCGAGTCTTGTCTGGTTTTGCCTTACAGGGAGCCTCTCAAGGAGGTGCCACGGTCAGTCGTGGATAGGACCTGGATCCCATGTACGGAGATCCTCAAACAGGTGGTGCAAGTGCTGATGGCTTACTTGGAGGGACTGGCTATGGGTCCCTTGACTGAGCAATCACTTGCAAGGGTTATCTCCATCATCGATGGGTTATTGCTCATGCATGGTATGAATAGCCTTCCTACCATATTCCACTTTGTGTCATGGCCAAGTGAATGTTTTTGCAAGTCTTATCAATTGTGGTACTTAGTTGCAGTGGGAGAGGCAGATTTCTTTACCTTATAATTGAGTGAGGGTCCATTTGGACAGTATGAATTCACTGTGAGGAGACCTGATTTCCTTGCATTCACAGATTGATAATATTCATGGCTGATGATGGCTTATTCTTGAACACAATGCATAATGTATCCACACTGCCTTGCTCCTTCCGACTGAATTTCAGTTCACTGTACAGGTCTTTTCTACTGATACCCTGGAGCACTTCTGCTGGGTCCTGTCCCTGCCGTGGGTGCACAAACGCAAGGAGAAAACTGAGGTCGCCATGAAGAGTATACAGGAGATGACATCTATTGGGCAGCGACTGGAGGCTGCCTTCAGTGAGTTCAGCCCACAAGATTCACTCGTCGCAGATTTTAGCTTCGCCGTGAAATATGCTGTCCTCCACAGCTGCCAGTGAAAGCTTGTGGCTCATATTTGAGGAAGCTAGTAAATTATGCCTTGGATTTTCTCAGCTCCAGATCCCTCTTGGCACAAGTGTTTTTTAGTTTAAGAATTGTAATTCAATGACATTGACACTTTCAGACAATCATACCAATGGAATCATACCAGAATTCTTTGCAGTTCTTCGTGAACTTGTGTGTTTTAGAGTCCGGTATTTGAGCTCATAATTGTTTTACATGACCGAATGATTCACATTGTCATCATTGCACATTTTAACTGAAACTGGCAAAACCTGACATTTCAGCCTTAGGCCAGATCTGTCACTGAATGGCAGTTTCTTATTGATCTTGTTAAAGATCTTTTTTTTATTCATGTAGCTGTAGTGATATAAAGGTAGCTGTTAACATTACAAAAACTTATAGAAAGCAAAGTAGTATTTTTACATTAAAATAACAAATCACTGGCATGTTTTAATAATAGTTTGTGGTTCCTCGCCCATCCTGAGTTCTCTCTTCGAGAGGGAGTGAATACTGTCCGCATCACAAGTTGAAATTTGTATTTGTACTTGTACACTTTCAGATTTGCTTATAATTGACATTTTGATTTATGCATGTGCTCTACAATTTTCTATAGTATATTTTGGCAGGGAAATTAGCACAAAGTTGGTCACGAATTCTTGTCTTCCGAATGTTTAAGTATCTGTAGTGATAAGTCATTACATTCCATTTTTTTATTCAGTAACTTAAGCTTATTGGTAGTGTGCTTGCCATTGTTCATATATGCATATAGTTGACTCTTTGATTCATGCATGTGCTCAGTACTTTTTTATAAAGCTCATATGGCAGTGAAACGACCACACAAAGTGGGTAATGTTGGCTGCAAGATTTTCTATTTTAAACTGGATGAAAATAAGTAAAAAAAAGTTTGACAAATGGGTGGTAGAAATTGAGTACTGTTTTGATCTTGTTTGTGTATCCCCAGCACCATGCTTGCGAGCACGCTGCTTGTGCCTGCTTGCAGCTGCTGCCCATTGACATAAGCTCAAGCTGGCGCATGGTGGTGCTGCAGTTGGCAGTCGGAGAGCTGCGCAGAGGAGGAGCGGGCAGCCGCAGTGTGGGCTGGCCCAGTGCTCCTGCGGCAGCTGCTGAGCCTCAACGCTGCATCTGGTCTCGTCCGCAGTGTGTTACAGTGGGTAACAACAAGATTGCTCACTTTTTCTGAATTTTACATTTTTATACTTTAATAAACTCTGAACTACAAAGTTTTCACAATGTGGCATCTGATAGTGACCAGTTTTAACTCTGAGAAAAATCAAATAACTGGCCAGAGTTTCTAACAAATCAAGGGAAATAGATCATCATGGAAAATGCCAATGATAATATACCTTGCCTTCATTTTTATTGTCTACTAGCCTTTTGCCCGTCCAAGGACGGGTGTATTGCAGTAAATCTCAAACTTACAAGCGAAAAGCAGACCGCGACGTGATATTCATTGCATCAATGCGTGTGCAATTTGTAAGGGCGCGGTGACACAGACCTATTTCATTTTAAGGTTATAATCCCTTGTTCATCATGACGTCCTTTTCACTTTGATGTCTCAAAAGCGTTACGGAGTTCGCGTGACGTGAGGGTTCTGCCTTTGTAGTGAGGGTTGTAAGTTCACGCCGAGGAGGGGGCAGGAGGCGCCTCGGCCCCCCATGTGCAGTGACGTCAGCCGCTGATTATTATTTGGAGAACGTCACCTGCTTATGATTATTAATGAAGGGGGGTGTTCGATGTGGAGTTGCGTCACTTGCGCATTATTGTTAGTGAGAGGGGGGGGAGTACTCCATATTGAGTGACTGTCACCTGCTCATGATTATTAATGAGGGGTGGGGGGGTTGTCCATTTGGAGGATGTCAACTGCTCATGAATATGAATGAGGGGGGGGGGCTGGTCGATGTGGAGTGACGTCACGAGCGTTAAGGACAAGCATTCCTGGGTGATTAGAGTAGGTATTCCACAGCTATTGCAGTGACTCATTATATTGATTTAGGTCTTCTCCTTGATCACTGATTTCTCAGAACCCATATAAACCTTTAAGTAGCCAGTCCTTTTCCATTCTAACCACTTCTACCCACCCAATGCAATATCATTATCCTAATTACTTAAACTTTCTTTCCACTTTATCATTCACTTTTTATTTTCTCTCCCTATCATTCCTTGATATTCCTAGATATTTTCCATGCATCTATGTTCAAAGCCTTTCGACTTATTCTTGATTGGTTAAGCTCAAAACAACACGAAGCTGACATGTTTTTATAGAATGGTATATTAAGTAATGCACAACACAAATTGCAATTCCTTACAGGTGAGTCACATGCTAAATGGCTGATTACTGATCTATTACATATTTTCATACACCCCCACCTCTGCCTCTGATCTCGAATCCTGATGGGGTTAAACAATGATGACATCATCCTACACCATTTAAGACTGGAAGCAGGTGGATGGCTTCGCTATTTTGGCAAATCGCCCAAAGATGCTGGATGTAATTTCCAGCGAAACGTACTCAAATTGTAAATGTTGTGGATCCACTCTTCAACACACCGGTGGGCTAAAGTAGTTAATTATTTGTTGTTAACGTGACACATTTTTTATTGATTGGCCGTGTCGGGTGGTGGAGGGTTGCGACACATTTATAAATAACGCGATCTAACCCAAAAAAACCTTTATTATGGAGAAATATATCTAATCAACAAGGCATGTTCAATGCACATGTTGCATTAGCAGCATACATTTTGATGGACTTTAGAAACCACTATGAAAGACTAGACTGGTTAACTTTAAGGT
Organism: Lethenteron reissneri; assembly: GCF_015708825.2. Lineage (NCBI taxonomy): Eukaryota > Metazoa > Chordata > Hyperoartia > Petromyzontiformes > Petromyzontidae > Lethenteron > Lethenteron reissneri. Next base: position 13,305,799 of record NC_083796.1, read on the forward strand.
TAAGACATGTTTGAGGAAGGATTAATGTGTACATTGCTGCACAGGTCACAAAGCTAACTTTAAGAAGGCAACTAGAAAAAAAAACATATCTCACCCTGAAATATAGATAGATGTGGAGGGTGATTGGAAGTTATTGGCAGTATCGGAGAAGTTACTTTGAAGTCTAAAATAGAAAATGTCAATAAAGCATTACCTCATCAAGAAGAGGTTCTGATGAGTGGAGCGTTACATAAAATGCCGCATTCAAATTGCATATTTTCCATAAAATATTGGTCCTCAGAGTAAAATTGTAAAAAAGTTTGCAAGATTTGATATTTTTTCTACACGAATTAAGCCATTAAGAGACATCCGTGCCAACTTAGTTGTGCCTACAGGTACACTTAAAGTTCTCGCTCTGAAGAATGGTAACATAAAAAAAATACTTGCATTTCTCCATTGTTGCTTTGACAGGGAAAGACTGACCGACTCGTCAGATGCAGTGCAGAAGAAATTGGCAGCTGCCATTGGCCCTCTGGCCTGTGTGCTGGCTGGCTGTTCGAGTCTGCTGTGTCGACCGTTCACTGCTGCCCTTAAGAGCACAAGTGAATCGGCCATTGGTGATGAGCTGCTGTGCCACAATTTTACACTTGGCTGTGGTGGTGGTGGCAGCTATGGTAGTGGAAATGGTGGGGCGCAGCCCAAATGCAGTGGAAGGATATGCTTACCAGCTTCTACCTTAACGCCGTTTCTACTTTTGCTTCAACCCAACACTGCTCCCGAGGTCAAGCTTGGTGCGTATGAAAAGGGTGTATAAAAAAAAGTCATAAATATTAAAGGCGTTTTAATGTTTCAGTGAAAACTGATTTTTAATGATGGCATGGAAAGTGATGGTAGTTAATTTTCATGAATTCTCAATTCACCGATGTCAATATATTCCTACAATGTTTAGTGATGTGTTTTATGATAATCAGGCCTTGTACTTTGGAACACCACAGGTATTTAATTTCTAAATTTAGTTTGTTTCAAGATATGGATTATATTTAGACTCATTTGATGCTCAAAAGTAGCTTGGTGGTTCAGGGCTCGGAATACTGAGCCAGCGTCGCAGAGGTCTTTGGTTCAATTCTGGGTGAGTGTGGTCAAATAAGGCCTCCATTACCCGGACAGCGTGGGGAGTCCCTCATTCAGCAGTGAATTAACAAAGGGCTGTACATAATTTGTTAACACCTTGACCATGCTGTCTCCAGCATTCATTGGCAGCCTGCCTGAGCTGCTAGTGCACATTAATATGCGTGGCGGCGATGGCAACGGTGGAGGCAACTCGGATGTACTAGACATCATGGACTCCTGTCTTGGTCTAATGGAAGACAAGGATCTGGGGGTGAGGATGAGCTTCAGCCTGGCTGTGCGACACCTCATTGCTGTGCTCGGACCTGAGGACAAAGCGGAGCCCAGCCCCTGCAGTGAGGTGAATAGGCGTGCATGTACTAATGAGACCAAACTTGGCTGGGTGTGTCGAGTGGTCACAATGCTGGACCTGTAATTGACTGGACAAGGATGTAATTTTGTTGGCGTGTGCAGATGGAGCCGATATGACACTCATTAACTGAGTATTTAGGAGTAGGTTTATTATTGGCTTTGAGAGAGCGGATAGAGGGAGTACATGTAACAATAATAATTTTTTAATTATTAATGCAACAAAATGTAACTTACCTGACATGGTGGTGTTGCTTCTTGTGGTTGGGTGGGTTTGAGTAACAATGAGGGTATGCCGGGACTGTATAATTCCACACGCATACCCATAATTCCCAAACCGCTCAGCCGCGCAGCCCAAGGAATTACTTTGCGGTCAACCACTCAGAAACCTCGTTAGAACGGTTGCTCTCCACGTTCTGCGACAAGTCAGGATCAGATTCTTGGTTTAGACTGGAGGAATCTGAGTTATTAAGCTCTTTTTCACAGATGCTCAGTAGGGTGGAGTTTTCCCTAATAGAATAACCGTGTTATAACAAAAACGCTTTGCGTGAAAAAACTTTAAGCGAGGACTTACTATATTTTAAAATAAAAGGATACCTCCTTAACAATAGAATAAATATGTAAATAAGGGAGATTTGAGAAGAAAGCAAGTTAATGCAAAAAAAAGCAAAAATACATTTATATCATCTGAAAGTGTTTGTAAAAGTGTATTATGCCAAAAAAAGAATATGCATTATCACTTGTAGTTGTGCACAGTTACTTCATTTGTTTTTTAAGCAGAATACTCTTGATAGCATATCTTTTAGAAAGAAGGTGATACTTTTTTAAGCCAGCTGATCAGTGGTATTTAGTGATATGTGAATGCTGCTTCTCTGTGAAGTTGCTGATCTCCAAGCTGAAAATGGCCTATAAGAAGGCCAAGTTGGCACGAGATGAGAGTCTGCGCACCACCCTGGCGCTCACCACGGGGCAAATCAGCAGGTGAGTACCACAGCTGACAAAGTACCAGATAGTAAGTGAGAAATGTGGTGTGATAATAAAGCATGCTTGTATTTCGGTGGCTTTAAGCTGCAATGTGGATCATGTCAAATGTATGTTGACTGCAGGACAATGAGGTGGTTCAGAAAGTGTGTGTTTTATAAGACTGAAGCAGGGCGTTTTAAATTGCTCCCTTACATGCCTGCATTTTCTCTGTATCCCTTCTACCTCCCAAATTCAAAAGTAATGGGAAGAATTTACTCTGTACGTAAAGCAGGACTCTTAAAATGTGAAACTGAGTGATGGACAATAAAGGATTTGCAAATGAAGGAGTCAATTACAGTATTGTATTGATTAAATTACCTAATCGATGTATTGTCCCCAGCTTTATACAAAATACAATGAGGCTTGTGTTTACAAAACAATGCACTTTACATAACATTTAAATGTAACCGCATCTCAAGACGCTGTACGTGTCTGTAAATACAGAATAAAAAACACAGCGAGCCGTGTGTGCATATCTTGCGTGCATTTCAGCATTCGGACGTGAATGCTACTCAAACGTGAGATGGCCTTTTTTTTACATCGTTGGCTTTGGTGCTAAAAATAGTTATGTTAAAGTGCAATGAGGAAGGGGCAGACCAGGGTATATAGTGAGAGTAGCTTGCGTGTGGAATACACAATGCATATTACACCCACTATGCATACAAACAAACATTAAACAGTACATAATGAACAAAGACAATGTTAAATATAACACTTAACCACTAAATAATCCACATAACATGTTATTCTTCATATGAACATAATGATTACTGCATAAACACAACACGGTACAAATGACAAAAGTCTAAATCATTTTGAATATCAAATGAGCATTGAGGCAGTGCTCATCTACTGTTTACAGTCAAACAATCATGCAAATTCCATATTCGTATGGGGGAGGTGAGTCTCAATAGATCAACCACTGTTGAGTGTACAACTACATCAATACAATTAACGCTACATAAAAAATATAGTTCACAAAAAATACCACGCATAAAACAATACAATACTGACTTTACCCAATAATAACAATACATAATAACGCATGATATTTAATACATGTAATCCACAATAAACTCAAATCAAAATATCCAAATAGATTTTCAACAACTCCATTTGTAGCTTGCTTATTTGAAGAGTGATACCCATCGGGATCATAATACCACTGATAATAAAGATGGTAGTGATTTTGATGATGGTATTGATGTTCGTCGATTGTCATGATGCAACTGCTGATGTGGATGTGTTGCAGGGTTGCTCAAGGGCACAGTGTTTTGCTGTGCATGGTGCTGAGCCTGGTGCACAGCGTCACATCCAAGTGGCCCCTGGTGGCTGCCACAGCACATGGCCAAATCCGCCAGCTGGCCAGTGTGCGAGGCATCTCCCCGCAGGCTTTGTTCAGCCAGTTCAAGAAGCCCATATGTCAGGTGAACATACTCCCAGCCCTCGAGACTGGTGATAACCTGTGAGCGCGTGAGTTCGTTTTTATGGGAAGAGTAGTATCGCTGAATTACTATATAAAAATGTTAGGTAATGGTCCAAGTTAAACCAGATTCTGAGTCCGTGCCATACATTGACTTTGAGGTTAGGTCACTTCAGTGGATCACATGTAGATGATGCCATTAGGTGCATGAAATAATAGTCATATGTAGGATAACACTTTTTCTGTAAGAGGCAGTAAACCAAGTAGTTTTTATGCCTCATGATAGTCATTATCTGGGTATTCCTCTTTCCTGCAAATGACTCAAAATGTAATTGGCCAAATAACATGGTTTTAGTGCCCATACATAATCCATCAACAATGTTCGTATTATTTGTAATTAATGTAAAATCTCTAACGGGAAGCGTTACAAACCAGGCCTGTCCGCACAGATATTCCTTGATATAATGGCTGCAGATAATAGGTGTTTTTAATATAATCTAAGTACTTTGAAGGCATAATTAGTATTCTTTGGGTTTCATAGAAATAGACATTCCAAGAGGAAAGCTAGAATTTTTAAGATGTATGGTTTGATAGAAATGCGTGAGACTCGACCAGCCGAAGCCAAGGCTTAGTGCCAATTTTTGGATTGGGTTAAAATGGCCTAAGGCTCAAAGGGCAAAATGAGATACAGTTGTGATTTTTCAGATTCAGTAGATTCTTTCAATTGAGGAGCATGACATTTAGTGGAATAGCACACAGCATGTTAAAGTAAAATTGCCATTTGAATGTTTAAAACAGCTGGAGAAATATCACACTGGCTTGAATAGCTGTCTTATTTGGATATTGTTATTGACCATCCCTGGCCCTGGCTAAATACATTACCAGGTTCAGATGGCTTTGTTTAGCCGCATAGCTTCAATAAGGAATGGATACATCTGCTACCTTTTCATGTTATTAATAATGTGTTTGCTTTGTTCTGTACATTTATATCCCTTTTGTGGAAAAAATAGAAAAAATGCACATGCAAATTGACAACACTAAAACCCACAAATATAGTCTGTCATAAATATGCTGTTCATACTGCCTCCTACAGGCACACATCACAATCCTGCAGGTGGATGTCAAAACACAAATCATGCATAATTTTCCAACACTGCCTCCAGGAATTCATCATTGCTAAATACAACCCTGGCTAAATAGATTACAATTTGTGTTAACTTAAGCTGCAAACTTTTGTGATGTGTTTTTTTATTGATAAAATCCATGTCATTTAAAATCTATGTATGTTGTGAAAATGAAATGAACAGCCTCTAAAAATGTTATCAGCCTGTCACCCGCCCCCCACGATTATGCGATGGCACAAAGGTGAGTATTCTTGTCTGCCAGTTGCTCTGCCCATGCTACTCTGCCACTACTCCTAAAAGAGAGGCTTCCTTTCTTCTGCCCTCACCTCCCGGTTGTGGCGTGTGCAGTTTCTGGCCAAGTCGATGCACGACTCTCAGCAAACTGCCAGCTCGGAGCCCTTGCCCGAAGAACGAGAAGCCTCCCCAGATGTCTTGTCTGAAGTGGCCAGCGTGTTTGACTTTCCTGATCTCACCCACTTCCTAAACGTAAGGGGAATCTGTCGTGTGGTCTTAAGAAGTTTCTTGAGCAGCAGCCCATTGCGCTGAGGACTTTGACACGTTTTGGTTAAACAGTGAAATTGCTGAGTGTCATTTTTTCTTTTAAACCTTTACTTGCAATAAAAATACCATGGTGATGTTATGTCTATATAAATAAGCTATGTAGTATTATTTGTATTGCTGTTGGAGCATAAAGAAAAGAATGTGTTGTACAAAGATTGTGTAAACGTGTGTGGTGTGGTTAAAATTAAGTCAGTCATATTAGATCATAATGTAACAATAGTACATAAGGATTTGGCATTTCATATTCAAAACGCATTTGGAGTCAGTTGATGGATGTAAAAATGTGAGAAATAAAATAGGTTTTCATGAAGAAGGAGAGAACTTATTTTAATAAAATTCGTAGAAGACCTTACAGTCTGCTCTAATGTACACTAATTTTGTAAGTATTTTCTCATAAGCAATTGCATTAATTTTATTAACTATGTTTTATATAAATAGTACATTTTAAACCCAGAAATATACTAGAAACCCAGAAAGACTAGGATAAGGGGTTGGGGGTTATGTGAGATTAAGTCAGAGATATAAGAAATGCAAGACCACTTAACATCTTAAACATAACTTCAACTTTGCATTCAATAAATCAGAAGATCTTAGAATTTGTGTCATCGCATATTATACAGGTTCCAGCAAAGGTAGCCAACTTATACTAATACTATCCTGACATTGTTGCTTCCGTTGCAGAAGACGTTGCGTTATCTGCTCACGTTCCTGGTCGCGAAGGCGACGCCTGCATCCGCCACGCTCATGGGTCTGTTGGCACAACAGCTTCACTTAGGCTCTCGTGAGGCTCTGCTCACCAACTTCAAGTATATTTTCTCTCACCTGGTGTGCTGCTGCTCCAAGACTGAGCTGGAGGCTGCTCTGCTGTTCGTGCAGGTCGGTGTTCTTCATTGCAAGGCCTGCGAGCCACTGGCGGCCCCTGGTGGCCTTTAGTGCGGCCCCTGACGTGCGGCCCCCAACAATACGCAAATGTGAAAACACCCCATGATGCTGTCAAACTCAGTGGGTTTCAAATGTGTGGTGGCCTTCATACTGAAAATTAGTGAAAAACACTTGTCCAGGTGTAACCCACGTCACCCCCTACTCTCATACTGTCCAGTGGCTGGGTTTATGATTTACGCTATCCAACTAAGATTGACAGTATTTATGCATTACTACTGACTGTCCATCTGTCTGTCCTGTTTATTTATTAAGGAGGCAAAATTTGAAGGTGATTCAGTACAAACTAAGCTTTATCATAGCATTGCATTGCTATTAGGGACTCATCCTGGCAAAAAACAGTCAACTTGATCTAAAGGATGATCCATAATTCACCAATATAACACATTTTAAATGATTTGGCATCTTTTGCCATTGCGTGACATCATAACTTGAGGCTAATAACGTTGCTGAAGAGTGAATCTGGTCTGCCCTGATTGCCTTACACAGGGAGGTGCAATGGCCCAGGCAAGGCAATAAAGAAATGCATCCCTGACCCTGGAGCCCTGTGTAAAGTTTATACATTATTTATGAACAAGATGCCGTTATCTTATGTGTGATGTAATCTCATTTAAAATTAACTACAGCAATTACATTTAAATGCTTTCGAGGCCGAGTTCCCTCCATGACTAGGCCTGTCTCGCCTGGTTTCCCTGCCTTTGTGTTTACGTCCTTTCCGGGGAAGGGAATCATAGACCCAAGTCAATATCTATCATCATCATAAACCATGATCTATCCACTTCTGGATGAAGCGTCCAAGATCTTAAGTGATGGGGTGCATTTCAGGTGATTTAGTCATATGCTTTCTATATTAATTATTACTGCAATTTGCACACCATCTTGTCCACTCATTGGCTGAGCAGAAGGAGACAGAAATTGAGCTTGGCAGCCTCCTGCGGCAGGACTTCCAGAGCCTCCACAATGAGCTGCTGCTGCGGCTGGGCGAGAGTTACCGGCAGGTGTTCAACGGACTGGCCATGCTGGCCTCTTTCTCGTCCTCGGAAGCTGCTCAGCACGTGTGTGGTGATATCTCCTCATCTCAGCAAATGGTGCGCTTGTACGAATGCATGTGTGCATGCTCGCATACATGCATGCGTTCACATATAACCTATACCCATATGCATGTAGGCACACAGGCGTGTGCAACTAAGCATGCATTCACGGACTTCCTTAGTGTAATTTGATGAAAAATAAACACATGCATACACGTGCACACACAATCTTGTACATTTAAAGATTCATTGTGAACAGAGAAAGGAATTCAAGTCTTTGCAGTGCTTGATTTAGTTTGAGTAAGGAATGGCCAATAATCTAAATTGTTAAATAGCTTTCTTTCTTTTTAAGTAAACACAAGAACTGAGTTGGCTCTAAGACAGATGTATGGAGAGATGCAAAGCAGAGAGATTTACACAGGGTCAGAGACGATGAGCATTGCCTCCCCCGCCTTCCACTCTACCCACACTGCTAGACACTACATGGAGTGTCGAACATTTTTTTTGCCAAGGATGCTATGTATTTTAGGGCATACCCGAACGTTACTGATACAATAACAATCTGAAATATATAATGGCCGAAGCCATTGATTTAATTACACCCTTTGCCAAATCCCATAGCTGTTGCCAGATCACCACATGTGACTTATTTGCTCCTAGTGATGACAATTAAAAATGTATTGTATTGAAAAAGAGAATAGCTACCAAAACCATAACTACAGCATAAGTTAGAGACGTAGATATCAACTCTCCATATTTAAGAACCACATGTATCAATAACTTAAGATTATTGTCGATGGAAGTATAGATCATATAACTACTTCTGAGACTCCTTAAAGTAATTTCTTTTAGCCACAGAGGTGTTGCATTTTTCTACACATCGTGCTATATCGACACTCATTGTATGGTAGTCAAGCCAGAATTTTTAATACCAAATTAAGTTAACGATGAAATGTATTGATATTATTTTGAAGGTATTGTTAATCAGGTACTATGACCATCAGCTGAATACACTTGATCATTTTAGTATGGGTGGCTACCCCGATTTAAACCCAGGATCTTAGTTGTGCTGGTCCAATGGTCTGACTCACGCCACCACCTGTCCACATTCCATCCGCAGCTGTTTTATACAGTCATGAACATTTCCAATTTTTCACAAATTAATTGTGTATGATCCTATATTTACATAGTCATTTGACCTCATTCAGCTACTCCTTCACACTTCAGCGATTGATATTTTAATCCTAACATTCATTATGACCTTTACGTTTCCACATGATGCAAAGTTTACACTAATTCTTATTATTTTCACTCAGATGTAAATATTGTTTGTATATTACCACTTTTGCCAAGGGGTGCCTGTTGAGAGTTCTGTGTGTTTTGCACCTGGGCATGCAGGCAGAGTACTTACAACCCCGGCTGCTCGGAATTCTGGCGTTTTTCAACCTTCAGCTCCTGAGTTCTGGAACCAGCATGGAGGACAAGAAAAAGGCGAGTGGAGCTATAGCCTGCTTCAATGCTTAACAGCAATCCAATGAAATGAAGGCCAGATGCGAAGGAACTCTGACATTTTTAGCAAAGATGAAATCTAAATAAATATTTAACAATTACTAAAACTATTTTTGTGTCAAATGACCTTTGTCACAAATTACATAACCTGTGACACCCTCAATATTAATCCCTATAAAATTACCACTTTAAAGGAAAATGCAAGCTGCTAAACAAATTGGTGCTTTGTCTTAAACATAAACACCATGAGTTTGCCGTGCGATAAGTAAATATTGAATAAAACAACTATCTAGGATTTTTGCAACTCTGGCTATGGTGGTTGTCACAGATCCCTGATGGGTTTCATGACTTTTAACAGGGCAGGGAAGTTGAGATGCCTGTGACAGCGTGAAGGAAGGAATAAGGGTTGGGACAGGCTCAATCGCATAGTCGCAGGGAAGTAGGAGGAAACAAGAACGAGCGGTGACTACACCACATGGGAATGTGTTTATATGGGCTTGTGTGCATATCTAATTAATACAAATAATTATTTGTATTTCTGAATGTGGTTGTGTGTGATTGCAAAAAATATGTCTGGTGATGTATGTTTGCGGAGCGGTATTGCAGTGAAACCCAGTGACCCGAGTTCGGTTCCCGCTCAAGACCAATACCAGTGACGATTATCTGAACCAGTCCTGGGCCTCTCCTAGGTCGACTCGGCCTCAAATTCCTGGTGCGGTGTGTAAACATCGCAACTAGTTATACAAAGGTGAACAGGCATAGTGCTGGCCACCCACCCCCTCGTGTGCCATGCCGGCCTTCATAGGTGCTTGCTAACAGCACTTGCCCCTACAGTCTGTTAAGGCTATACGGGGGAATCTTTGTCTTTGTTTATTTATATAAAACTTGCTTCCCACAACTGCAGTGTTGGAGTTAACTGCAATGTGTGACTTGGCAGACGCTTAACAGCCTGGTGTCCCTGATGGAGCTCATGGGCTCCAAACACGTGACGTCCGTACGGGTCAAGATGATGACAACCCTACGAACAGGGCTGCGCTACCAGGACGAATTTCCCAGGCTCTGCTGCAAGTTAGTGGTGCACAGTTGTTGCTTTATATATTTTATTCACAATGATAAGCAGGGCTTCATGTAATTTATTTTATTAAATGTTATGTCTTAATTATGTTATTGGACAATTTTCATATTTGGAGAGATATGCTTTGCCAAACTAATTTAAAAACTAGGTTTATGATTTATTTTTTGGCAGGCGCTAAGACCATCAGGTTATCCATGACAACCTGAATGTATCTCAGTCTTTCCAAGTGATATATGTATGTGGACCAATCGCACATAAGTGTTAAATAGCCTAAAAAGACTTCCCATTGTCGTCCTGCAAACATATGGCGCTGTGGATAAAATCCAGTGCCGTAAGTACGGCGACCTAAGTTGATATAAAAAGCGGTCCTGGCCCCCCACCCCAAGCAGATGTGGAGTCATACCAATACGCATTGGTCAGTGTGGTGAAATATAACCAAACAACCCCCTTGGCTGAAAAGGTGTCGGCACGTCTTTATCCAGCAGTGGAGTGACAAAGGGCTGTACATCATTTGTTAACACCTTGACCATGCTCTCTCCAGCATTCATTGGCAGCTTGCCAGAGCTGTTGGTGCACATATATATACGTGGCGGAGATGGTGGAAACAACTCAGATGTACTGGGTTCTAGCTGAACTCGGCACAATCTTCTGTGTGCCATACCATCTGTAAAAGTGTTCGCCAGTTGTACCTACTCCACTGGTATAATCAAACTCACAAGTGGGAATGTAAGTGTACATGACTTGTGGTTGTATTGCAGGGCATGGGACTGCTTTGTCCGTTGCCTGGAACTGACATGCCTAGGCCCCCTGCTGAGCCAGATCAGTGTGGCCCTGCTCCCTCTCATGACACGAGAGCCCAAGAACGTGGCCTGCATTTTCCACTACATGATTGTGGAGAACAAGTAAGGACCGCTGTTTTGGAACGGCTTTGCAAAACTCTCGTGTGTTATTTGACCATCTTGGGTAGGTATCGCACCTCCAGTGAGCATGGTTGGCTATGTACGGTGCAAAATAAGTTCTATATACATGCATAGGTATAGTGTGTGATGCAGTGTTGGAGATAATGTTTATTCAATGAACTATAAAGTTTGGAAGAATATTAGATTGAGGTGGGAGTAGTCAGGCTTGAAAGTGTCAGAATCTCTGTTATGAAAGCTGGAAATAGGGAATGAGAACAAAGTAAGATTATTTTAGTTCACTTGTCAATACCAATATGGGAATAAATTTGATCCCCCATTTGTAAATTTGATAGCAAACATCTCTTAAGCTCTACAACAGAAGAGATTTGATGTGAAAATAATGAGGAAGAGAAGTAAAAGAGAGTAATTGGGCGAAGACGATGTGAAAAAGGAGAGATTTAAAAAAAGCCATTCAAACATGATAACAGTGTTGTATGGCTCAAAGTAAAGTGCTATTGACATAGATTGTACCCCGTTCCGAAGGTATGACATGCTGTTCAAATGTCTTAACAATGTTGGATCAAGCCTATTTCATGCTGACATAGAATCCAGTGTCCATTTTGCATCTTCCAGAACCCTTTGGTAATGCTACCACAATATTACTCTGGTTTGGCATTCAGACTGTCTTTCCCATTCATTCTGGCTTTAGGCAGATCGCTATAAAATCTGGTTCCACTTGTTAGGATGTACTGTTGTTCGTGTGTGGAGTGAATGTTTACAGCGTCGTTTGTTTATTTCATGGCTAACAGGAATGCAGTGCAGGATTATCTGCATGAGGTGTACTTCATGCCAGACCATCCTGACTTAGGCCCTATCCTGGATGTGCTGAATGCATACAGTAAGGTGGGATACACAAAAATAAACACTCCTTTTTATTAGCTTTTAATACTACTGTTACATATGCTGTGATTGAACATACATGTCCTGTAATTTATTGACTCCTTAATAACACCTGAGGTAGTGGGGCTGATAATATCACCAACTAAGGTGGTCTTAAGTGCTAATGCTGATAGTTGCACGTGAAATTTATTTAGGCTGGGGGAGTCCCAAGCCTTATTAAAATTATATTTGCCACTACGTAAGTGGTTGGCTAGGAAATGACCAGGCTGAAACCATCAACCTCTCTACACCTGGGATCCTGGTTTTATCATGAATAGCTGCCCAAGTTTTAACCCACACCCTTCCTCCACAGCCTCTGCCTATCCTTCCTGTTGTGTATAGCTGCTCAAGTCCATGGCTCTGGATCTGAATGAGCATAACAAAGTCCAGATTTGCAGTGAAAGCAGATGTGGATTAATACATATCGTATCCATAATCTTTACTGATGCATACCACTAGCTATTAATACATAAGCTTGGCCTTGGCTTTTTAATGGTAGACTCCACCTAAAATACCATCTTAGGCTGCAAGTCAATGTTAGCACTGGAGGGGGGGGGGGGGGGTATGCTTCTTATCTGGTTCCAGCACTGTCATGCGGCATGTCTACTTTAAGTAGGTGGTTGTAAACTACACTTACCCTAGTGGTGTATTTTGGCTAAAAACGACATCTGTGTGCATTACAGGAGCAGTCTCGCTCAGCAGACCTGGTCGCGGAACTGCAGCGGTTGATGCGTTCCGTGCAGCATGAGAACCTGCAGATCCGCATCCATGCACTGTCCCGCCTGCGCCACACCCTCTACCAGAACCAGGTCCGCCACCCAGACGCTTGTTGTTTTAAACAATACACATTATCCTCGAGAGCTTCAGTGCATGCTGTTATAACTACTGACATTTGCATCCTACCAAAATGGTTAAACTCGATCACAATTAAATATTCAAATATACAATAGGATTTATCATAGGTTTATATAAGTTCTTGTCTATGACATATAACTTGGAATGTTTTTAGATCCTGTTAGATCTCAGATGCTAAGCAGGTTTGAGCCTGAATATTGCTTGAATGGGCAATGAGCAAGTACTACAGAATGTTATAGGCTGCATGTCTGTGTTGTGGGCAGCAGAGGGGAGTACAGAACAATAATTTTTTTTACTGTTTTAAGCTTTGCCATCTATGTTTCTCGCCGTCACAAAACCCCATCACTCATAATGCATGCAAAATATATTTTGACACAATAGGAAGGTTTTTTTTCAATCATTTCCTCTTAATGTCGAGGCTACATGTGGCAGCAGGTTTCCCTGTCCCTCCCTCTGGCCTTTGTTTTTCCACATTGGCCTTATTTGTTCTCCCAACTTGCCTCATCTGTGGTCATTTACTTGTCTGGCCTAGCCCTCTGTTCCTCTCAACCTTCACTTTCCCCACCTCGCTGTTTCCTTCTTTCCTTGGCTTTGGCATTGCCTGGTTTTCAAATGTCTCACTCAATCTTCACCTGTCTAACTGAGCCTTTGTTTTTGTCAGCTCGCCTTTCCAAGGGCATTGCAACTCAGGCTTGGTTAGCACTAAGTGTGTTTTTTGTTTTTGCCTGTAATCAGGGCAAGCTGATGAAGTACGCTTGGGAGAGTGAGACAGTAGAACCCGTGATCTCGCATCTGGTCACTGTCCTGTTGGAGGGTTGCCATGATGCCGACCTATCTGCACGCCTGCTCTTTGGCGAATGCTTGGGCGAGCTGGGAGCGATCGACCCTGGCCGTCTTGACCTGTCTGCCAGTTGTCAACCAAACAGAACTACTACATTCCTGGTAAGAAATCTATTACACTCCTCTGAGTAATTAGAATAACTGGTTTCTCCATTTACATCATGATTATTATAGATATTCCAGATGGAGTGCAGACATACGGTGTTGAATAAGACATGATTTTTTTAAATATGAAAGAGTACGTATACATGTACAGGATGCTCACATGATACGTAAATTGGACTTGCAGTCCAAGGATCGCTGATTCGATTGCCTGCTTAGTTGATTGGCAGGTCGCGTGTGGTGGGCTTCTTCTTTCGTATTGCATTGTGAAAAGCAACAGTTTTTATTTTTTCTTAATGATCGTCGTAAATGAATGCTCATCCAGTCCAATGATGTGGCTGACTTAGTGTGGATTTCAGCAATACCATCAGGATGTGCATGGATGGAGCATTCATCGGTAATGTGCTTGATGGTTTGGACTTCTCCACAGTCGCAGTTTGGCGATCCTTTGATCTTACATTTATGGAATGTGTACGCGCATCTGCCGTGTTGTGTTCGAGCGCGGTTCAGTGTGGTCCATAGTCGTCGTGGAAGAGAGAATCCCGGTACTTCCACCGTCGGATCGTGAATTATGTTTTTGTTTGCCACGTCCATAGCCGCCCACGATTCAGAGCACCGAGTGGCGGTGTCTTTATTGTCGGCTGCTAGAGCGGAGGCGCTTATCCAGAACGGTTTCCTGGATTTTAGCCTTGGGCGGCGTGGGAGTTCCTTTAGATCTTGATGGAGCGGCAGAGTGAAGTTTTTCATTATCTTGTTGATGTATTCCCGTGTCGTCGCATCATCGCGTCGGATGTTGGCCGGAGCGATATTCGCCAGCACAGGAAGCCACGGGAGTGGAGTAGACTTTAGGGAACCGCTAATGATATGAAGTGTGTTGTTAATTTCGACATCGACATGGTTCGTGTGAGGGCTTTCACCCCACACACCGGGGCACAGTACTCCGCAGTGGATTGAACAAGGGCCTGCGTCGATAATCTTCAATGTGCTGGCATCGCTTCCCCAGGTTGTTCCTGCAAGTTTCTGAATAATATTCACTCGTGCTTTCGTTTTACTTTTCGCTTATTTGAGGTGGTGATGGTAGTTAAGCGTCCGATTCAAGGTAACTCCTAGATACCGAGTGTGTTCATCATGCCTTAGCTTCACCCTGCAGAAGTTAACGTTAAAGTGTGGATACTATTGGATACTATTGCATCTTCCAAGACATCTGATCAGCCTCGAACAGTAGACTAAATACCCTCTAGAGAGACCCTCTAGTGCCATGTATGGATGGGGCCTCGATCATAATGTAGTTTTTAAGTATGTGTCACGAGCAATGTCACAGTCCACGACTAAAGATGATGATGGGTAAAAGGAGTTGTTAATCTCATCACCTTATCAATTTAACTTTAGTACTACCACTACTTTGTAACTGAAAAAAATAATTGAAGAAGAACCATTGTTTGAATGGTCATGACATCGGAGGTACTGTTTCGTTCTTGTTAATAAGAGTTGGTGCACATTTGCCAAACAGGCTGCAGTGGAGGAGCCTGAATTTGCTCGGGAACTGCTCACGGAGCTCACTCGTGCCTTCTTGGCCACGGCCGACAATGTGCGAGCACAGGATTGTGCTGCCTATGCAATGCAGGTCAGCCCACTGCTCACACAAGTTCCCCATCGTGACACCCCTTCCCTATCCTTTGATCAGATGCATACGCTCAATTGGAGTTTTATTTATTTATTATGCTTTTGCTTCACGTTGAAATTTTGTACACCTATACATTTTTACCATCAATTTAGCCTGCTGATAAAGTTTGAACTGGTAATGCATTTTCCTAAACAATGTTCCTTTAATATATTGATCTGGAAGGCCGATTAGCTGATAGATTAAGTGTTCATTTTATTTCCCTCCTCAACTTACTTACATACCTAAATCGCATTTTGGTACAGCCTTTTGTCAATGCACTTTTGAATGAAGGCACCCCTAAACTGTCGGTTATGGATGTTGTTTAGGCATACTTCACACTGAGCTGTGTGAGTTGGTACCATTTCTAAACGTTGTTTTTGGTGGCCTTAATTGAGCAGGAGCTTCTGCAGATCTACGCCTGCAAGGAGGGCACTGAGAGCACTCCGGGGCGCTGCCTCTGGAGATCCTTTCCTGACAATGTGCAGGAGATTCTGGAGCCACACCTGCACACGAGGTTAGCACGGTTTTAAATAACAGAGTTTTTAAGTTTGACATTTATTGGTCTATAATGTAGTATCAAGAAGTGGTATTTTACTATGACAAGCGTAAATGCCAATAATATATCCGTCATAATAAATAAGATAATGGAAGATCACAAGTTTATAAGGGCATTACCATACAATTTGTGAAATGTACTAAAACCTTAATCTGAAGACCAGTAACCCTGATTCTCAGATTATCCCAAAATATTGACAAACCCCCTCGGTTCCACAATTTGTAGAACAAGATAAGTCGTTATATACCCTTTTCTTAAAAGCCTTTGTTACCAGTGGACTTCCACTCAAACTTTATATAACCCCGTATATTCATAAATGTTAATGCAAACTATGGAATGAAATACATTTATGAACTGTACAGTTAAATCTAAACCCTCTATAATTCATTCAAAACGCTAAGTAAAAACTGTAATCAACCACTTGATATGTGCTGTCATGCATTACTGGAGGTAATAAATGTACAAGGGTCTGTTAAATCACTTCAAAATCAAATACAATCTTTATCAGCGTATTAATCTTCTGGACCCATATATCCTAAGTCTCATCAACATAGTGTTGACCTGTTCAACCCATGCTGATAAGCTTCCTATCATAGGAAAGAAAACATACATTCAGTGGAATATGTTCAACATGGTGTTGTGCAGTAGACCACGCGGAGACTGGATTTACTATAAGGGCTGTTGCCGTTTATTTACACTGTTTCACACAACACTGGAACTCACACCAGAGGTAGGTGCTCTATTTTTGGTCCTTACCCTGGACCCCCAAACTCTACATTGTCCTACCCTCGGCTATCCCTTGGGGCTCTCTCACTCGTCTGACCAGAGCGGGGGTTCATCCAACACTGCCCGGCGACGAGGAGGGGGAGAGACCCCTTCCAGCAGATTCTTGCCCTGGCTCCCCACAACGACCACACCTTCGTCACGGGGGTCCCCCTTAAGTATCCCTTTGGCGGCTCCTCCCCCTAGCTCGGACCCGCCTTTGTTGCCGAAGGTGTACCCCCTTACAGCCCCCGTGACATGCCGTCATCCTTGGCTGTCAACTCGCTCGCACCTCCCTCTGTTCACTCCCTCATGGTTGCTCACACTACTCCTCTACAATGGTGCAGAAAACATGAAAAAATTATGCATTGCTGATATGTCGGATTGTAAGTAGTAGAGTATTTTTTGTGTAAGTGGTGGATTTTTTCCAGAGCCAAAACTCTACTGCATATTGCCATATGTATCTTTTTTTGTGATTTGGGCATTGAGATGTTAAAGGCTTATTCATGTTTCACCACAGGTACATTAATTCATCACCCATGTTCAATTGGGCAAAACTGTGGAAGCCGATTTATGTCATGAATGTGAGGAAGACATTCCAAGATTGGGCATGCACATGGGCAGGCTACCTCCTCACCAAGGTAAACACACCATTTATGCAAACAAAATTAAAGCCCCATTTTAATAGATATCCCTGAATATATTATGTTCAGCCCTTTGTCAATCCAAGACCTTGCCACACCGTGTTGGTCATGAAGGTTGTTTGACTACTCTTGAGCATGCTGGTCAGTGTGGATTGATTGAAAAAGGAGGTGGGGAGGGGGGGGGCTTGGACCTGTTTAAATGTATTGCATTTCTTATTGAAGCTTTTTTTTGCCATTGTGGTGCCATGTGCATTTCCCTGCTACCTGTGAATTGTGTGGTGGTAGTCCCTCCAGTTTCAATAAATTTATCTGCTGCTGCAGGTGCGGCAGGAGCCAGCACGCAGGGTGTTCACGTCGTGCAGCATGATCATCAAGCACGATATCAAGGTGACGCTCTTCCTGTTGCCGCACATCCTCGTTTATGTGCTGCTGGATGGTGACGTATCCGAAGAACAGGAGGTAATAGCAGTCGCAGTTGGCATTATCGTCATTTTTTTAATATTCAAAACAACAACTACAGCAGCTTCTTTTCTTTCCTACAATTATAATTCTTGATAGGTTTCTCCAGTTTAGTTTTTTCAGATTTTAGGCATGTACACTAAATCTCAAAACGTACATACAAGTACTTTAGAATCTGAGTGTGTAATTATACTGCAAGAATCATGAGCTTCGAAGCTCTCTTTTACAGATATCCAGTTGGGGCGGGTCAGAAAGTTTCAACAACAAATCATACAAAGACAAGATTGGGGTGCAAGGTATAGGAAAGCTAAGCAAGTCACTAAATAAATATCAAAGTAAATAAAGTAGACAAGTACAAATTGCACAAGGACATAAATTCCCTCCAATATTTCAATACCAAATGCAATCTTGGGCAAGGCAGCAAAAAACCAGCAGGCTAATGTATAAGCACATTTGCCAGTCGCACACTGTTGTCTTCACATGTGCAAGTTTTGATGATGAAAATGTCATCTTTTTGTTTTGAACACTTCAATGATGCTTGTCCTCCACTTTCTGCCTCCTAAAGGTACTTCCAAGCATACACTTGTACTTGCATGTAAACTCATATGATATACATACCTGTATGTATTTATTTACGTGTATATCCGTTCTTTTCTATGGCAGGTTTTTGATGAGATGTTGGCAGTACTACAGCATGATGTGGGCCAGGAGGGGTCTGAACGTGCTGATGCGTCAGACCTCAGTCAGATGAGTGCCCAGACCATATTTTCGGTGCTTGACCACTTGACCCTGTGGTCTAGGCATAAGTTGAAGTCGCTCAAGAAGCCAAATGGAATCAAGTCCAAAAGCAAAGCTGGTAGGCCATTCCTTTGCACCCTAAGGCTTTTCTGACATTGCTGTTGGGTGGCCAGCAGTTCGCAAATCATTGTGCAGACTCTGATGTGTTAATTTTCTAAAATATAATATAAACCAAAATGACACTATATTATGTAATCCAAAATGTCAAATAGTCGCATTTTCATTGCTAGAAAAAAATACAGATTAATATAATTTTAACGTACAAAATATTTCTTAATATTACTCATGAGGCCATAATTTAAACAAAGAGAGCACCTAATTAACTTGTGGTTTTGATGTGCCCAGGGCACACACTGAGCAAGAGCCTTGCTCGAGTCCAGTACACATTCTGCAAATTCATAGACCTCGTGGTAATAATGTGAAGACCTTATTCTTTGGTTTTTTCGGTAAAGTCACGTATAAAAATAAAATAATAAATTAAATAATATTATTTTATTTTTATACGTGACTTTACCGAAAAAACCAAAGAATAATTCCTGCAGTCACGAAAGCTCCAAAATTAAGAATGTGAAGACCACTCCCCAAAGTGAGAATTTTTTGTAGTTGTTATTTAGTTACCTGTTGAAGTTTCATTAGAACTTGAGAAAGTGAAATTAAGTAGATTAGTTTGTGTTGTTAGAGTAGTATTATGGGTGACACTTGGTTTGTGTGGTGGAGATGAAGAGATATTGCTTTAGTAGAGCAGTTTTTTAGATGTACGCTTTTAAAGAGTCAAGATGCGTACTTCATTGTTTAGATTGGTGTTTGAGGTATGAATGCTCTATTAACTAAACAATACAAAAGCAAGCAAGCCTCAGACCTTTGAGTTTAGGAAGTACATATGAAAAATGTGACATGCAGTTCCCGCTCTTATTTTTGTGTTTCTCTCCTTGGTTGGGCAGGCACGACGAGCAGTGCAGTGGTCACATACACCTTAGGAGACGAGCAGTACCAGCGAGTGCAGAGCTTCCTAAAGCGCATTCCTCAGAGCGTGCTCTCCTCATCCTCATTCCGCTGCAAAGCTTACACACGTTCCCTCATGCATTTTGAGGCACACATCGGAGAGAGCAAGCAAGACATACAGAAGCACCTGGCATTCCTGCAGGTGAGAGCTAGTTTGGATATCTGCAATTGTGAAGGGTTGTATAGGAGCTAAAACACTCATGAGCACCATGACCCAGGTTATATTCCTGGCCATACAAACAACCAGTAAATGTTGCTATCTTTTTCTGACCTTGGCCTTCTTAGGTCAACTTAGTTGGAAAGGATAATCTGGTATGGTTAACCAAGATCAGCTAAATAAGCAGACAATGGCAGTTACGAAGTGGTACTAACGCCACTACAAAACATGAGACATCTTTAATTGGGGTATTTCATGTCATGTCAAAACAACAGGTTATAATAAATAGCCTGACTCCCCACTTGTTTTCATCATATTTTTAGAGTGGTAGTAACCCTAAATATGCAGATTTTTTTAACCAAAATGAAAAGTTACGCCTGGAAGGCTCACACTTAAGTAACTGTAACGTCTGATACAATGCAAGTACAAATTGAAGAAATGTAAACCTGGATTATATTCATTGGAATGTATTAATTGCCTGCTATTTCAAATTGCCAACCAAAAGGTCTTTGACCAATGAAACGATCAAAAATATATCGAATCGTGCTGTAAGAGCATACCTTGGATGTTGAGTGTCAGTGGTGCAAGAGTTGTGGAATGTGGCGCAAGAAGGTAATGGCAAGATGTCATGATGGCAACATAATTGGAAGTGATGATCTTTTGTCGTTGTGTGTGTGCTCAATTATTCTTGTGGATATGTCTGCGTGAATACCTATCTGTAACACACAACCACATTTATGTGTTTTTTGTGTGTGTGGTGTGCGTGTGTTTGGGGACTTGTGGCGGTTGTGGGGCCCAGACATTGTATGTAGCCATGGATGAACCAGATGGCGTGGCGGGTGTGACGGCACTTCGCAAGGAAGAGCCATCGCTTCACGAGCAAACGCTGGAGCACGAGAGCATCGGACAATTGCGTGATGCTACCGCGTGTTACGAGAAAGCCATCCAGGGCGAGCCACACAAGGTGAAACGTCTTGCTTGGATGGTCATTTGGGTTGGTCTGGGCTAGGGTTGCTTTTGGCTAGGTTTGGCTTGGATGGGCTAGATTTTGACCAAACCTTTCAGGGCCAGGGATGACCTCGCTTAGGACTTCGGCTTTCCTAAAGCTACACTGGAATTTCATGGGCGGGAGGTGGCGGCTGATTCTGCGTATTCACGCCCAATTTCATTTAAGCTTGGTAAGCTCAGGGACAGTCCATTTACCATTACAGGCTTAACCTGCACTGCTCCAATCCATTTGCCTATTCTTAATATGCCATGAAGCACTGGGGGCTTGGCCTCTCCAGGTTCTTTCATTCTGCCCCTCTAGTCATCCTTTCCATGGCCAGCGGGAATGCATAAAAAAATGGTGTATCTTATAACACATTTTTGGATTAGTTTAAACTCTCTCAAGATAAAATCTAAATTTTAAAAAATGCGCTTTTGAACAAAAATACATGTTTGAAACCGGCCTGATCCTGCAAACCTGGTTGGTGAACTGAGCCTTCTCACTGGTCGTGAAAACGTTACGTGATTTGGAATTGGTTGTGGCTACAATGGGTTAGGCTTTTTTGGGCTAGGGCCTACCTGGGCTATAACTGGTGAGGTATATATACTGGGTTAGTCAGCAAGTACCTTTTGAGTCCTGAAGCATGATACAAATATCCCAGGTGGGAAAAGACTTAATACTATGTTGTACTGTTGTTGGATGAATGAAGGTTTCCTGTTTTGGTATTGTTGCCTCTCGCGGTGTTCGGCAATGCAGATTTCATACCGTCACGGGTTGCTGCGATCACTGCTTGGCCTTGGGGAGCTCTCCACTGCCTACTCTATGGTGAACGGCATACTCTCCCAAAGGTAGTGCTTTCCCTAGCTGCAGGACATGAAAATATAAGTATTGCTTGTCAAGAGATCACCTGCTGTCGTGTCACTGGATTAGCTTTGTGAAGTAACTCGTGAACTTTTATATAGCTGACATTTATGGTTCAGTTATAATCTCCTATCAGCTGGCAAAAAATGTGTTTCTGCCAACACAGTATAATTTGTAATTTATACATTTTTTATAAAAATGTTTCCTAAAAATCTGTAAAGTAAATTATTCCAAAGTGAATTAATATTTAGAGTCCAAATACTGGCAAATGCCCTTTAACAACTCCCATAACATAGCTATGGTCAATGGTTACTCAAGCTGACCTGTACTTTGAACGATCATTGTAACCACACAGGCCTGAGTGGACAAACGAACTCAACGTGTACCGGGTGGAGGCTGCTTGGAAGCTTACCCAGTGGGGTGACCTGGAGACTTGTCTCACCAATGGTATGCATGGCTATGCATTTAATTGTGTAACGATCTCATTGGTCTGTTCTATTGATCAATCATTCGTCCATTAATCCACTCCAATCCCACCATGCCACTTGCATCTTCTCGCAAATGATTCTACCATCTTGCTCACTCACCAACTTATGTACTCCATCACTATGCCAATCGTTTCACCTACCCACAATGTTAGCATACCACCTCCTGATCCACCCCGAGTCCACCCATTAAGTGATGGATGACATCACCACAGAATCTGTGCTAGATTGGGTGAACTTTAAGACCACTTGAATTGGTGCAGAAAGTATTGAAATTCCTTAGCACTATCCTGCGATCGCAACCAACATCCAGTCCTCCAAATCCACTTACCATTTGACTTACCCACCTACCGATCCACTCATCATGATTTAGGTTCATCTACTTACATACCAACTCACCCACATACCAACTCACTGCTATACTTATCCAGATACTCACATACCACCCACCTTTTCATCAATTCTCTTACATTGGAATGTTTCAGTACATTTTCAGTAAGATCATAAATACTTCAAGATGGTGGACCTAACACACCTCAGGTTTTCACAGGAGTTGCATTATGATTTCATTCCAGGACTGATATTCTAAGGTACGACGTCTAGGTAAATCCCTTTTCCAAAATATGAATGATATTGGTTTTGTTGGTCTTTCCATTACATGTGCGGTATTCGCTCAGAGACATCTGGCTCCTGGAGCATTGGACTGGGCAAATTGCTCCTAGCGGCCAAACAGGGTGACCGCGTAACGCTCGAACGCCAGCTCAAGGTGGTACGTGCCGAGCAGATGGTGCCCCTCTCTGCTGCCAGCCTGGAGCGTGGATCATACCAGCGTGGATACGAGTACATCATCCGGTGCGTCTGCGCGGGATACAGGATGGTTGTGGGTCATGGTTTGTAGAAGGCATCGCACAACTGCTTGGTGGGGGGGGGGGTGTGTTTGGGGGAGGGGCAACTTTTCTAAATACTCATGCCGGTTGAGGTGGCACACCCACCACATGCCTCAAGTTGGTGACTCATACTCAAATGTGGGGGAAGGCAAAGCATATATATCTGTATGTATGTTGAACTTCTTTCGTACCGTACGTAGCCAACCATGCTAATCGGAGGTGTTAGACTAGGTGGGGGAGGGTGTTGGACCCATTCTGGGAGGTTGATGGCCAAGACTGTAATACCTACTTTAATCACCAAGGAATGTCCTTAATGCTCGTGACGTCATTCCACATCGACCAGCCCCCCCTAATTAATATTCATGAGCAGGTGACATATTCCAAATGGACACCCTCCACCCCTCATTAATAATCATGAGCGGGTGACATCACTCAACATAAAACAGCCCCCCTCATTAATAATCATGAACAGGTTACATCTTCCACATTGACCCCCCCCCCCTCATTAATAATCATGAGCAGATGACGTAACTCCACATCGAACAGCCCCCCTCATTAATAATCATAAGATGACGTCCTCCAAATGGACTCCCCCCCCCCCCCCCCCCCATTAACAATAATTAGCGGCTGACATCGCTCCACATGGGGGGCCGAGGCGCCTCCTCTCCCCATCCTCGGCGTCAACTTACAACCCTCACTACAAAGGCAGAACCCTCAGGTCACGCCATCTCCGTAACGCTATTGAGATCTCAAAGTAAAAATAACGTCGTGATGAACAAGGGATTATAACCTTAAAATTAAATAGCTCTGTGTCACCGCGCCCTTACAAATTGCACACGAATTGATGCAATGAATATCACGTCGCGGTCTGCTTTTCGCTTGCAAGTTTCAAATTTACTGCAATACACCCGTCCTTGGACGGGCAAAAGGCTAGTATAAACAGATTAAGGTTAGCGCGTTGAAGAGCCTGGGAGAATTGGAAGCTCTCAACAATGCGACTTTTCTTTGAAATGTGAAATCCACGATCTAGATTGTTGATATGATAATCACAGTGCAGAAAATATTTAACAAGGCTTAAGGCGTCATGCATAAAACATCTTTGGTCAATTTGTGACAATGTGGCAAATACAGTTGGAGTACATGTAGGAGTCAGGTGATATTTTTATTATGGGTGTGGCCACTTGTATTGTTGCTTACTGTTGTTTCCAACTAAGGCTGAACATGTTTTGACATCAGCTCTGACAGTCCTTAATAGGGGGGGCACTATAACTCATAAGGATGATCCTATATGAACCAACGTGTAGTATAAAGTTATGTTGGTATTAGAGACTTGCCAATGAAACCTGGCAAATTGATAAAAGTTTTTCTCAAAACATGGAGACAAAGCATAGCAAAAAGGGATATATACCAATATGTAAAAACCCTTCCCCCTGACAACTACCCATTGGCTTCCATTCTGCTAAATACATATAATCTATGTGCATGTATTGTGTTTCCAAACTTGAAGTTGTTATTGTTTCTTAGCTTTGTCATTTTCTGTTTTGACGTTGGTAATGGTGGTGTAGGCTGCACATGCTGAGTGAACTGGAACACAGCGTGAGCCGCCTGTCGGCCGGTGAAAACTTAGAGAATCGGAGCGTTTGGTCCTCGGCGTGGCAGGCGCGGCTTGAAGTGACGCAAAATTCATTCCGTGCCAAGGAGCCGATCCTGGAGCTGCGCCGGGCCCTGCTCTGCCTCGCTGGCGATTCGTGAGGACTGGGAATTGCACCGCACGCTTAGCATCGACCCAGTATCACCTTAATTGACACAGCGATGTGGCTGCTAACACTAATGGAGAGTTGTGTATGATGCGCACAGGACAGAAATTAATCCAGATGATCCAATTAAAATCATCTAATCTGTGATTATTTTATACTTGGCTAATATTATTAATGGTCTGGAATCGATTTGTGAAAATGTACATTATTTGCAGGTTGATGTTACATATTCGTTTTTTTCCCACGGATAAGAGGAGTCTTGCTTCAAATGTTTCCGATTATGCACGATCTTTTTGTGATAAGAGGAGTCGTGGTAACATTCATACTTTTTGCAGTTTTGTGTGGATAATTTTACGGATAAAATTATGTATTTTCATGGATGTAATGATGCACCAACAGTGTTCCCTACATCAGAGCAGATCGGAGGAGTTTGGTTTTGCTCATTACTGCATACATACCTCAGCCCTACTCTAACTGTATGGATTTTGCTCATAACCTGAACCAAAACTCATTAGTTCTAACCCAGTCCTGCCATCTAAACTTCTAGTATTTATTCTTAGCATGAACCTAAATCTCTAACCCTAAACTAAAACGACCTCCACCAGCCTTGATCACTAACCCTGTGATGCTGTGTGTGCAGGGATGCACTGGTCGGGGAGTGCTGGCTTCAGAGTGCAAGGGTGGCACGGAAGGCAGGGCATTACCAGACGGCGTACAACGCCCTGCTGAACGCACGTGCCGTGCACCCCCCAGACCTGTGCGTGGAGAGGGCCAGGTGGCTCTGGATCCAGGTAGCCCCAGCTCTCTACATGACCGGTCTGACACACCCTTGTCTTTTGCTCTCAAATATTCGGAATTGGCAGTTCCAAAACTTTTTTTTGCTTGTGTATCCCTCTTTTCAAATTTTACGTATGCATGTATGTTGAACTTCTTTCACGCCATACGTAGCCAAACGTGCTTTCATGTGATTTATCACCGAGCATTATTTTTTGACGTCACTGCAAAAGAGGCCCCCCCCACCCCCCTTTATTAATATTCATGCCCGCGTGGAAATTCACACGAACGCACAAGAAGGTCGCGCACTCCACATGCCGCACCCCTCCACAATAACCATGAGGGGGTGACGTCACTCCACGTGGGGCAACCCCCCCCCCCCCCATTAATAATCATGAGCTGAACAATTTTTCTACTGCAATATACACCCGTCCTTGGACAGGCAAACAAGCTAGTCATTAATAATGAGACAAGTCATGGGTTGGCTACCACCCATGACTTTTATTTCATATGGCTTGCGGACACAAAAGGCCTACCTACCACTTGTAAACGGCCTGTAAACGATGTCCATCCATCACTTTAGGCATCTTAGGAGCACTTACCGCATACATGAGAAAATGTTTGAGCTTGTATGTAATTTTAGCACACTGCCACATTGTTTTCAGTAGTTCTGATTATACAATTCATTCGGACCTTTCATGATCAAAGCTTATGTCAACTGATGTGTGTCCTGCCTTTAGGGAAAGGTGCACCAGGCACTGCTGCAGTTACAGAGGAGCGTGGAGCAGCACGTTGGGGGAGAGGGCTGCCGACCTTCTGACCCGCGCCAAACGGCTGTGCTGGCACGTGCCTTCCTCCTTATTGGCCGCCTCATGGAGGAGACGGCTAACTTTGAGAGCAACGCCATCGTCAAGCAGTACAAGGTGTGGGCAAGGAGGGGATGGGAAGGGGAAAGAGGGGCATTCAATTATTAGTTATGTCCCCAGCACTTGTTTCTGAAGCGGCTGTAAGATGAGGTAAGATAGGATTGACGTATCAGAGTGGGTTGATTTTAACAGGGTTTGTATTATGAAATTAAAATATGGAATATCTAAGATGTTACTTTAAAAAAAACATTACAAATATTAATATGAATTATCAATTGGTTAATAACCTATCTTTGCCAACCGTGCAATCTACATATCGGCATTGGCAAAATTTAATTGAATCCCTCCAGGTAACAGTTGAATTGGATCTTCCCTCCTAGTTTTCATCACGAATTTTATTCTTCCATAAGTGTCTTATAAATCAACGATTACTCATGTCGACGTAAAAGGGCTAACGTCAAGGGTGTTTTCAGTTTACATTGGCAAAGACAAATTGACCACTTTGGTATTTTATTTCGATGCCATTGGATATTTGGTTGAAAATTCCCAATTGACATTGATGACATTTAAAGGAACATTCTTACAATATTCATGTGCTCGTTTCAATGTACATGGCCTCTCTATATCTTGATCACCAGGATGTGACCTCCCTCCTTCCTGATTGGGAGGATGGGCATTTTCATCTGGCCAAGTACTATGACAAGCTGATGCCAACAATGACCGACAACCGCATGGAGAAGCAAGGCGACATCATCTACCGCATTGTCTATCACTTTGGGCGGTAACTGCAGCTACCTGACTTTTCAATCTTACTTACTTTCCTCTTTTTATTTAGCCAAGTCAAATATTCTACTAGTGCAATAACACAGGCTTTTAAAATTGTGTTAATCAGTCGTGGCCATGTAGCACCTCCGATTAGCAGGGTTGGCTACGTACAGTGCGAAAGAAATGCAACATACGTACATAAATATACAGCTCATACATGTGCTAAGTCATGCCAGAAATGAACTGTCAACTGAAAACCTGATTTTGAACAGCCACCTAAGAATAAGCCAGATTTTCACATATAGTGATATGGTCTCAGCCTGATTACCAATATTTGACAAAATGTGGTATTTAATTTGTGTCTAAGGACCTCAATTTGATACTGGCCCACCTACAAAGTTCTCAGGAAAACATTAAATGAATCGCCATTTGGTGGCCGGTAAGAGAGAATTATTTGGCAAGAGATCAGAAATGGTTCTATTCATTGTCAAGTGATCTGACTATTACGCTAAATTTGGGATCAATTTTATTTGGCAAACCCTGAATCAAATCAAAAGCCCCCTGGTATATTTTGACTTAAAACTTTTGTGAGTGCAGGAATTAATATTCTATGGTTTTTTCGGTAAAGTCATGTAGATTCATCTTCTTGGTTCTTTCGGTAAAGTCACGTAGAATGGAAGTAATAAAATAATAAAAATAAAACATAATAAAATAAAATAATTCTCACGACGTTTCGGCTACAACGCAAGCAGCCGTCTTCAGGTGAAGAATGAGACACTACCAAGCTAGGAGCTTATATATAAGCTGGATTGGAGGTGGAAGAGCACCTTAACAAAAAGAATGTGCATATGAAGAGGAATTTAGCATATTCATGGGAAATGCGTAGGAGGTGGGTGGGGGGGTTTCATAGTCATATTATGCCCATGCATTATGCAGGATCAACAGCACCAAGGGGGGGTGCAAGGGAGTAGCATTAACAAAGGAAATGAATGTTAATAGTATGTAGCTGCAGTTACTAAACAACCACGTAGAAAACTAAAGTATAAACTACATGAAAAACTAAAGTATAAACTGCATAGCACCATCAGTATACTTACTATACTCTACAATAAGCTGAGTTACTAACAGCAAGTAATACATTACAATTCTACGTCGTAAAAATTATATAATATGCTTCCATCTAAACTTTATTCTCTTACATCACACGAGCATACACCGTACTATATACTGCCATAGATAAACCCAACATTAAATTATATACTGCATTGCTATAAACCACCCTATACCTTATACATTTTAATATAACACTATGTATTATTCTACTCGCCCTAATGTGTATCACACTGCTATATGTTTACTATACAATTACAATACTATATATTACTTTTTACATTGTATTAAGCATATAAATGTTATACTATTTGTTATTATACGCTGTACCATTGACCGTCGTGTCAATGGGTGAGTCGTGGGGGGAAAACTTGCAGCGGAGCAAAGAATCCATTCCCTGCGGAGAATACAATGCCAGTGAGTGGAACGCGGTCTGAAAGTCACCGTAAACGTGAACACAATCAGTTAAGATCCGAAATGGTTTATTACGTCCTTCCAATGATTGCTAAGCCAGAATCCATCTTCTCGGTTAAAATTGTCTCTGTGTTTGTATATGTGGATCGCCTCATGAACGAATCTCTCATGATAGCCAGATGGCTTGCAGAGAACCTCTGTCTTGGAGAAGTCAATGTCATGTGAGCCCACTGAGTTGTAACAGTGATCTGCCACGGCTGAGGTGTTTGTCCTACCGTGTTTCAGGTCTGCTTTATGTTCACGGATGCGGTCCGAGACATGTCGTAGATTATTGTTCTATCTATGTGACTTTACTGAAAGAACCATATAATATGACCTCCTCTGATAAGTTCCTATTTCAAATATAAGTACACATCTTTTTTTATAATGAAAGATAAAAAAGAAACACCTGAACAAACTTCCAAAATTGATTATTACTAAACATTTCTCGAGACAGAAGCATTTGATTATGCTGATGCTGGTTGCTATGAAATGCTATTTAACGCATTTATTTGTATTTTTTGCAGGTCCCTTATGTTTGGTAACCAATTCATATACCAGAGCATGCCCAGGCTTCTTTCACTCTGGTTGGATTTTGGAGCCAAGGTCTTCGAGCTTGAGAGAGGTGCAATGCGCAATTCCTTACCAAAAAGTCTCTGCTTGGATATGGGAATTACTTTGATTGATTTTCATCCATCATCAGTGGGAATGTGAGATGTACTAAAACTAACCATCTTCTGAAATATGGAATTAAAGACCCTTTGACATAATTCTCAGAAATAGTTGGTACCTTGCCTATATTTTCCCCGAAATCCAAAATGTAATAAAAAAAAATCAGTCTCCTTTCTCAATGAAGCAATGGCCTGTGTGCATCTGCCCTGACAACTCTGAGTCGGTGAGAGAAATCTTATCTCAAATTTGCAGTCCAGTCTTTCTATAACAGTCATGCTTTATCTAGAGGATATTTAAATATATTTAATTCATTTATTTTTGTGCAGGTATCTGACACATCTTCATGACCTCATAAAAATAAAATCGTCATTAAAAAACACATGCAGACACATGCATACGTGCAGAAAGAAATTACCTCCCTCATTTAGTCTTTCTTGGAGCAAGTACTCAACGAGATATACGAGAGAGTGGTGTGGTTGACACCATGCTCCGCTCATTGATTGGTGACCAAGCTGTACTCGGCAGCTCAAATGTGCAGTTTCTCATCTGTCACTTCTCTCTTCGCCAACCCATACCATTTCACACATTTTTACCTCCAGGCAACCGCTCAGAGCGTCAGCATCTGCCTGTTGCAGCCGACCTGGCCAGGATCATCAAGATCATGACGGAACACACACAACAGCTGGCCCCCTACCAGTTCTTCACTGCCTTCTCCCAGCTCATCTCACGCATCTGCCACCCGCACGCAGCCGTTTGTGCTGCTTTACAGGCTATCATTGTTAAGGTGCTGACACGCTACCCACAGCAAGCCTTATGGATGATGATGGCTGTCTCAAAGGTGAGGATCTATTCCTTCCATTGTCCTCGCCTTCATACTACATCATTCTCTTTTATTATGCTTTCATTCCCGCCATCTATCAACTTTATAAAGTAATAATGATAATGATTTGGTTCAATTGTTTTATAATCATGTGATAGCATGTGTAAGGAAATCGAGTGTTTGGGGTAGTAATGGTATAACACAGAAAATTGAGATGTCACAAGCTACTTCGAAACAATAGAGACGTCAACTTGAGTGTTGAGAGGGGTAATATATGTGTTACTGTATGGGCCAAAATTAACAAGAAAAACTGCAATACTCTTAGTTCTTTCGGTAAAGTCACGTAGGTAAAAAATGAGATTAAAATTAATAAAAATAAAATCACGACGTTCCGGAGGCAACCCAAGCTTCCGTTTTCAGGTGAAAAAAAAACCTGCAATGTGAGGGAGCATCTTGAACGTTCAAAATAAATTGTGGCAAGCACAGTAGATATAATTAGGAAGAAGTTGCAATGGGTGGGCCATTTTTATGGAAGATTACATGTCATGTTACTACGACAGGCATTGGGTTTGGAACTCGGCGACTTAAAGAAAGACTCAACGCCAGACAGTGAGATGCTGTAACAATGGACTTTTGAAGGACGTGTGTTCACTTTACAGCGGTAGCAAAATGAAGTAAGCTATGGTATTGTGTGGTGGCATTAACCAACATGTGCCGTTGTCATTGATATTGCTTCCAAGACTATTTCCCCACAGTTCCCACGTGTTATAATTGTGGCCGCATCCTTCTTTGTCCCCCTTATTAAATGTTCCCAGTCGTCACATACCACACGTGCCGAGCGCTGCAAGGCCATCTTCAGCAAGGCGGTGCAGGTGGATGGCTCCCTGAGAAAGTTCATCCGAGATGGCACAGTGCTGACCGACCTCCTGCTTGAGCTCTGCAACAAGCCAGTCAGTACTCTTTGGTTTTTTTCGGTAAAGTCACGTAGGTAAAACAATCAATGAAATAAATGAAAACAACTAAATTAAATCACGACGTTTCGGAGGCAACACAAGCTTCCTTCATCAGGTGTAAAAAAGGCAGAGCAAAATAACTGTAGCGAGAGTTATTTGTGATGAGACATTGTTACATAGGGTAAGAGGAGGGGGAGGAGCCAAGGAGGACGGGCACAGGATGGGGGGGATTGGGGTGTTGGTGCAGCCAGGAAGGTGAAGGTGGTACTACACGATGGAGCCACGGAGGGGGGGAGGGGGAACGCAGAGCGGGGGAGAGTAGCGGTTGAGGTTTAACATGGTTAATCACATCTTTCCAGTCAGTATCACCAAAGAAACTTCATGATTATTTAAGGCCTCAATACAGGCAGACCTCGCTTAGCGTGGCCCCATAGAACGCCGTTTTGTTACGGTGCTCTTTGTCCTGGAGAACATTTTTTCTTTAAAGAAATATAAAGAAAAACATCTACAAAGTGCGAGCGAGAACACGCAGCAGTGCTGGCCGAGGAAATGTAGAAATAACGTCAGGAATGCATTCCCATATATACTATGGAATAATTACCGCTTTTAGCGCCGATTTGATAGGCACTCCTCTAGGAATGCATCTTGAGTGCTAAGCAAGGTCTACCAATAACAGGGCTAGAGTGGAGCCGGAGTAGGTGATAGATGGACTATATTCGGAAGGGGTATGAGTTGAAAGAGAATTCGGATAAATATATAGAGACAGCATGTGTGTAATGTACTCACCGCAAAGGTCTCACCCACCGGTCCCCCCCCCCCCCCAACTTCTACGTCACATTATACAAAGGATACATGGTGAGCAAGATTGTTACATTGATTAATTTTATTTAAAAGTAGTCAATTACCACTTTTAATAATAATCCTCAATGATGTGGCAGGCTGAATTTAAATTAGCTCATAGCTTGTATTAGTCCAAAGGCCCGGCTCTAATGGAAACCTCATCCCTGATTTAGGTTTGGCTACCATTTATACAGGAAATATTAACCCAATGGAATGATATAAACATTTCATGATGAGCTCGGCCAAATTAGTTTTTGGGAATATTTTCACTGCTGGAACTTTTTGTGGTGACACATTCCATCCTACTCATGAATTGCTTGTTTTTAGTAAGAGTTTGCATCACAGCCATTGCTGTTGAGGGGCACCACCTCACCATCAATCCCTTTCGCTGCAAGAGCCCGTAGCAATTGTCAGAGTCAACTGAACTCATTTTCTATTGATGTCAATAAATGTATTGTCACGTGATGAGCCTATACCACCACACCTGATAGGCATTTGTTGTTATTTCACCACCATTCTAGGACTGCGATCAATGATGAGAACCACTCGGAGCTAGTTTGAGCATGATTTGCCGTCATACATTCATTGGCACACTTGGTTCTGCATAATTGCAGTGGTTCTGATCCTTAATGAAAATGTTAATTTGCTTTACATCTGTCACCCTCGCTGTAATGAGAATTACTGAACAGTGCTACCACCCACCATCCTTGTTCTAATTGTCACCGTCTCCCTCTGCCTTCTCTCATTGTTCAGTCAAAGGACAAGAACACCATGATGACCATGAGTGTAAACTTCCGTGGGCTGAAGCGCTTGGTCGAAGACCCCAGCTTCAGCAATGTGCTCATCCCGCTTCAGGCTGTCATGACGCCCACGCTGCCATCGACACCTGGGGGCCACGCCGACCATGACCCTTTCCCTGGCAACATGGCCTATATCGTGGGCTTCAATGACCCGGTGCTCAAAAACTTTTTTGTGGATATATTTGTTTTGCTAAGACATTTCTGAACTGGTTAATTCGACTATAAATAGCAGTAATAGCATACCAGCCTTTTGCAGCATGTTTCAAGTGCAAATATAGTATTGCCATCTAGTCATTAATTACATTATACTGGTAGGAACCTCCTGGTTACAGGAGGTGGGGAGGGGCTGGGTGGGGAGGGGCTGGGTGGGGAGGGTGGGTTTGGGTGGGGGGTTGGAGGGGTGGGGCTGGTTGGGGAGGGGCTGGTCACCCCATGGTGCCCTTATAAAACTCAACGTTTAACCTACTCACGCCGGCTTGTGCCCGTCCTCACAGTCGGGCATATTTGCGGAATACACCACGCCGCCATTGACCCTGGCCATTGACCGAGCAACCCAACGTTCCTACCAGCTCCCTCCGCAGGAATGTGTTATGTTATATATATTATGACAGGATAATTTTGAGTAACAGTATATTTTACAATACACCTGCGGTTAATCAATAAGCTTACAGGATACAGCTTATATATAATGTAGATTTAATGGCAATGCTTCATTGATACATGATTATCTACAACGCGGTTAATTAATAACACCCTTAGAAAGATTGGAAAACGTTATTCGAGTACACTTATTTGACGAATGCACTAAGGATGTTAAACACACTTTAAAATGATGAACATGAATTTTCATAGAATCTTTTTAAATGCATTCGAGTCTGCAAATACACTAGAATATTAAATAAACTGGACAATATATTGCACCACCAATTAGCATGGTTGGCTATGTACAGTGCGAAAGAAGTTAAACATTAATAATTTTTCATTTAGTTTCAGTCAAAATCTTAAGGGCATGACAATGCTTAACAATACACTTTCATAATAGTAATAATGCTAGTTGTAATAGAGTTTTAGATCAACTACCATGACACTTGAATGGAACTATGACTGCCTTTTCTGTGCAAGTGCTTTGTTAACGGAGATGTCATTCCGTTGTTAACAATCAGGTGGAGGTGTTGCATTCGCTGCAGCAACCCAAGAAGATCTGCATTCGTGGCAGTGATGGCCGGTCCTATACGATGATGTGCAAGCCCAAGGATGACCTACGCAAGGATTGCCGCCTTATGGAGTTTAACTCGCTCATTAACAAGGTGACCTTCATAAATTAATAACAAGAGTGGAAGGGTTGTACATCAACCCATACATACATAACACAAACAAATATTCCCGTGTAGCCTTAACACACTGTTAGGGCAAGTGCTATTCGCGAGCACCTATGAAGACCGGCGCAGTACATGAGGGGGTGGGTGGTTTGCACCACGCCAGACCGCCTTTGTGTCCCCAGATGTTTTTACGCCCTGCACCAGATACTCATTTTGAGGCTTTGTCGACCTCGGGGAGGCCCATCACTGGTTAAAATAATTTTCACTGGTATCGGCCATGAGTGGGTATCGAATTCGGGTCGCCCACACATAAACATATGCACAAAACTGTAACGCACATTTTTTTCTGCCTTGAAATTGCACTTTTATTTTCAGTTCGTGAAAGATGTCTGATTGTTCAAGTAATTTTTACCCAACTTTTGCATTTGGTGACCATCGTTTTTAAGCACACTTTTATTCTGATACTGTGGTGGATCGGCATCATGTGATGTGGCTTAATGACATCATCAAATAGTTGTCTATATTGGAGCATCCTGATGCAGGTTTGAAATTATTTTCATTGTTCTCAACAGCAGGCTAAACTGTGTTCTTCAAGGGTTTTTTTAATGCTTGCTTTTTGCAAGATTTGGTTATTTATCAGTTTGACCAGTTTACTCTCGCGTAGGTCTGTAAGAGCCATACAACTTTATACCAACCCTTTATTTACATTAGATACTTTTCTAGAGTTTGTTTGATCCCCTGCTACAGGCATACGGACAGGCAAATGGTGATATGGAAAGATATATAACATTAACGCTATAAACCTGAGTTGGAATGGGTTACAAATGGGCGAAAAGTGGATAGGAGGTAATTTGTGTGTGCTTGTGTGCGTACCGTCCCCGGTAGCGTTTAGCGCGCTCCGCTACGAACCCGGCAGGCTCACGGCCGACACCAATGACGATTATCTGAATCTATCCTGGGGCTCCCCTCGGTCGGCTTAGCCTCAAATGAGTACATGGTGCGGTGTGTAAACGTTGCCACTAGGG
This sequence comes from Lethenteron reissneri, assembly GCF_015708825.2. Taxonomy (NCBI): domain Eukaryota; kingdom Metazoa; phylum Chordata; class Hyperoartia; order Petromyzontiformes; family Petromyzontidae; genus Lethenteron; species Lethenteron reissneri. Next base: position 13,340,990 of record NC_083796.1, read on the forward strand.
AAATAAGGCGACCGGGCGTGGTGGTAGACATCCACCCCCCTCGTGTGCCACAGTGCCGGCCTTCATAGGTGCTCTGGTAACAGCACTTGCCCCAACAGTCCATTAAGGCTATACTGGGGGGATCTTTGTCTTTGACAGTGCCTGCGCAAGGATGCCGAGTCCCGGCGACGTGATCTTCGTATTTGCACTTACTGTTGTGATTCCCCTGAACGAGGAGTGCGGCCTGGTAGAGTGGGTCAACAACACCGAGGGCTTCAGCAACATCGTCAAAAACCTCTACATTGAGAAGGGTGAGTGTCCTCTTAAAAACACACAGGCTTGATGCTAGTACTTGGGTGAGTTCTTAAAGTTTTGATTTTTAAAATCGCCTTTTGGTTCAATTGTGCGAACATTTTGCTTAAACAAAAGCTCAGTTTTTACTTGCACCCTGTATACTGAATACAAGTCGTGTTTCTTTGAAGAGGCTGAAACGTTTGGGTTAAAGTTTATTGTGTAATTATTTTAATATTCTAGTTAATGCGCATATTATTAATTTTCATAGACATTAAACATTTAATGGCTGAACCACATTTAATGTAGCCTTAATTTAGACTAATGAGTAGTGATTAGCATTTACAAAATACCCTACCCCTTCCTGATTGGTAAATTTAATTTTACAGCACTAGCTTCGCCCATTGCAGAAAACATTACTTGGACTTATACTACAACTTATTCAAAAATAATAAGTCGTATATTTGTATTACCAAATGGTATCAGTCTTTTACCAGACGTGTTTTTAAATCCCCTAAAAAGGAATTGTACATACATTTTACTAAATTCAAGCTGGCACCTCTCAATCAAGGCAAGGCTATTGAAATGTACAGAAAACACGTTCCACATCTCAGGGGAGACATTTCTAATGATGCTGTTATCATATAAAAAAATATCTCTAACATTATGACAGGGTCCTTGAATAATATGCTTTTGGTATTTTGAAATTGGAAGGAAATCCAAGTGGCCAAATACTCAAACTAATGTGGTGACGCGCAGTCCTACTACTTAAACCACTTCTTGTGGATGTTCACCACCACATAATATGTAATACTTTTGTAATAAAAAAAATAATAGTGATGGTGTATAACTGTGCTGAAGAACAACATATTTGGGTCTACACATCACACACAGCCACTAGTTTCTGGAAACTATAAAACTGTATAGAGGGATTGGGTGGCTTTCGTGACAAAGTAGAGAGGGTTGGGGTATTGGGGGTGGGCATAACCAATATCAAAACCCTTTCTACGTGCACCGTTACGTGTCTCTGCGCTTGTGCAGGTATTGGCCTTACCATGGCCGAGGTTAAGAAATTCGTCTTGCCGAAGGAAGCACCGCTGGAACAGAAGCTGCGCATGTACCATGAGAAGCTGCTGCCACCTCACCCGCCTATCTTCCATGAGTGGTTCCTGCGCACCTTCCCAGACCCCACCAGCTGGTGACTATACAAACTCCTCATACATAAATACAAATTCACCTCTCTGTACATAACTAGAAGTACATAAAACAGGTTTGCACTACCATGCAATTGTTAAAAAGATGAGTTCCTGGTGCAGTGGTATGGTGATCTCTGGGGTGATAAAAGCACCAGTTCATGTGTTGTCCCCGGTGATACCACCCCCTCGTGTACTATATCAGACTTCATAAGTTTGTTAAGATTTTGTCATTCCAATGATATATGCAGGGCAAAACACTATGTTTTGTATATCATGGTGTTCATCATACCTGTCAAACCCTTATCAGAGTGCTTACCTTATTGCAGAAAAATTCAGACCTTATTGGTTACCCCGTGCCCTTATAAATCTCAGCGTTCATCCTACAAAGTCCCATCACAAGGGAGAAAAACAAATAGACAAAAAAGTGCCTGTTTTGAAACAGCTGTATGCTGTATGGACCTGGAAAACTCAATATCCCTGTACAAGAATACAGGTAAACCGTATGGGTTGACAGGTATGGTTCATGTGCATATGCAGGTGTGCATATGACACAGTGTGCAGATACTGTGATGTGTGTGTGTGCGCACCCTATGTGCATGTGTGCATAACAGGTACAGTAGCCGCCTGGGCTACACCCGCTCCACAGCTGTCATGTCCATGGTGGGCTACGTGCTGGGGCTGGGTGACCGCCATGGCGAAAACATCCTCTTTGACTCTCTGACTGGCGAGTGCGTGCACGTCGACTTCAACTGCCTCTTCAACAAGGTGCTTCTGGGTGTTGGTGGCACACGGGCTAAATTGGGTGGTATCTTTGTATTTTCTGTTTTGGTTATGCTTGTGGAGTGTTATTACATGGTGGGTACAGGAGGTGCTATGGTCCTGGTGATCCAGGTTCAGTTTTTTTTTACTTGAACTTCACCAGTAGCACTTGGTATTTGATAATTTTTTGGACCTACCCTATGTTGAGTTCTTAATTTTTGTGTGCCAACAGTACCAGTAAGAAAATAAGGTGGCCAGTTTTGGTGTTGTTTAGTTTTAATTGTATTGTATTGCAGGGGTTGGCTCTTGTGGTGTTGTGGTTGTTATGTTGGGGTAGTAGTTATAATAGTGGTGGGCTGCCGCCTCCGCTTGCGGGGGTCCGCGCGGGCGGCATTCAGCGCCGCGCTCGACCTCGCGCCGCGTCCTTCGCCTGCGCGCGGTTTTTCTTTGCGTCCGCGTCAACTCGGGACGGTTTTTCCCGTGATGGAGTGGAGAATGCCGCGATGGCATAGAGAAGGCCGCGATGGCGTGGAGGAGGCCGCGATGGCGGGGGGAGGATGCCGTACTACACTTATCTTACACCGACTCGCTCACACATCCTTCACTCACTCACACAACCACTGACCCATTCACTCATCATACACTAATTCACTCATCATACACTCACTCATCATACGCTGACTCACACATCATACAGTCACACTACCACTGACTCACACATCATACACTGGGAGTGTCATGCTGCCAGCTGTGGCTGCAAGTTTGGTCGTACGTGTTATGTATATCGTTTATTGTTCAATTTGAATCACAGTTCCTATGATTACTGTTGTTACATTGTTTTTATAGCCTTGTTTTGGCGATTTCGAAAACATGTGGTTAAGCCATGTTTCTTGCGGATGTGCGGAGTTGGCCTTGATAACTTTAATCTAAATTGTCTTGTGGTTGTTATTCTTTGACTTGCATCACATTGGGATTTTTGCACACAGATTTGTAATACGGTGGGGTTTTTTTTCTGGAAGATTTGCTGGTTTGTCCAGGATGTTTATGTTGCGCGTCATCGCTTTAAGATGTTCTCTGTTCATATTTTGTTTGTTGCGGTTGCACCCGACTCAAGAGCCGCATGGCTCACAGGGCTATACCTAATAAATTAAACTTGAAACTAATAGTGAGAGTTGTGGCTATGTTAGAGTTGGTGGTAATGTTTGTGGTGGCATTTGTCGTTTTTGTGGTAGTGGCTAATTGTTGTGATAGAATATATTGTGTTCGTGCTCATAGTAATGGCAGTGGTAGCATAGACAGAATCACAAGAGGATAGGGTGACCGATGACCCGTGATCTGGCAGACAGTGTGCGAAAAATAGACTTTGACCCAGTCACAAAAGTTGTATGGGTGACCACTGGTGGGTGGGCAGTAGCTAGGGCATTGTACATATTTACAATTTAATGATAACATCCATACTGCATTTAAAATGTATTGTACTTTAGATTGTTCAAGTAAAAAAAACAGTGTTGCTCAATCGAGAGATGCCGTAGTCAAGGGGTGGATCACTGGGGGGGTACCAAGTTACTCTATTAGTAACGTGCATCGCTACGGCAAATAACAATCATCAAAACTACCATCATGTGTCCATGGCTCACAACTGACCTCTTCGCCCCCCACCCCCACTTTTTAATCATCCCACCTTTTCCATGTCATCATCCTGAATTCTTTAATGGTGTGCGGAAAACGTGTTGGCGCGCAGGGCCTGACGTTTGGTTATCCGGAATTGGTCCCAGTTCCGGCTCACTCACAACATGGTGCATGCCATGGGCCCCATGGGGCTGGAGGGGCTCTTCCGGCGTGCCTGCGAAGTTACCATGCGGGTTATGTGCGACCAGAGGGAGTCCCTCATCAGGTACATTTCCTCTTAGAATGTGGTGGAATTTTGGTGCTTCTCTGGATTTTGACTTGCCTTCCTCGCACCCCCAACCTGATTACTGGGTTCACAAGTATTGAATTTAATTTTTTTAACATAAAAGTATGATTTTTCATTATTTTTCAAACAAAGATTATTTTATACGTATCTTTATTGTTACTGCAAAACTATATTCTTTCAATATTCAATAAAACCATAATACTGTAGTGGGTGATAAACGGGAGGAAGCTTTCTCTGAGGCAACATGTTTATTACAACTTGGCAACTACAATACAAGGCGTAACGGCCACTTCACCCGATGTGCTACGTAGCCGGCTAGCTCTCCTCTTGGCTATCCCTACGGCTACCCTGCCGGGGGGAGGCTTGAGTCTTCTCTAATGTCTTCACTGGTTATAAGCTCGGAGCTTCACTGGTACAATTCCAGCCTCACCCTAACCAGGGGTTCGGCTTTGCCCAGAGGGCTCTTCTCTTCAGGGCTCCAGGTTGGTCTTCAGCCGGACGATACTGAGCCGAGCCGTTCAGGACCCTGGCTTATATACAGGGTCCCGGCTCACTCCGCACCTGGCCACCACGCCTCCCTTCCAGAACCTTCTCGAAGGCCCTGGAGAATGGCCTCATCCCCCAGGCCCCCTTCCCGGGGGCCTGGGGTCCCAACCGTTGGTCCTGATGCTTCCCCCCAGGGATTGCCTCGGGCCAACTGCCCCTCATCATCATCACTCTTGGGCAGGTCCCGCCTCCCTTCTGCTCTCTACTGGCCTGAGCTCGTACTGCCGGCCATGAGTCGTGGCGATCGTGGCCAACCATGCCACTACAATGCTTTAGTTTTTATCCAATTTTAACGCAAGATGCAATGATTAATGGGATGTATATATTTTATTTTAAAGTATAACTCTTCACATGCCATCCTATCTGGGATTCTTTCCATTTTTGGCAGATCCAGAAGGATTTCCTGATAAAACAGACGATGAATAAGAATTAATTTTAGCCTTGGGAACACCAAGATGAAAATGTGCAATGCACCACACCTTCCTCTTGTGTACAATAGGTTTAGGACCATAAACACAAATTGAAAACAGACCACAGGAGTGTTTAAGACAAAGTTGAAGTGACCTCAGCATTAATACAATTATTTGTAATAAATACAAAAATAAAAGTTCTACGTAAAGATGTGATCACCACCATTGGCATTATGTCACCCCCATGGAAATGAGCATTGCACGTATATGTGTATATTTTCCATGGGTGCCAGTGTGCTGAAGACCTTCATCCATGACCCGCTGGTGGAATGGAGCCGGCCGTTACATGGGTCTTGGAGTGGTTCGGCCAACGAGGCTGGGGAAGTGGTCAACGAGAAGGTGTGAATGCACACACACAGTTTAACACACAGTAGTTAGTAGTACTAGGCTTTTGCGACCACTATCATCCATTAGAGGGGCTTAAACCCGCCATCACCACAAAACGTGCCAATTAGTTACTACTTCAGCACACCGGTGTGTTGGAGAGTAAACCCACAACATTTACACACAAACATTTATATTGTTACACTTGCACACCAGCATGTTGGCAGTAGGCTATTCACCCAGGGAGGTACAAAAGCCCCCATCCTAAGATGTTACTTATAATATGGAGGAATCCGATAAGCTACAAACCTCTTTTCCACAGATGTCCACTGATTTTGCGTTGATTTGGTTATGCCTATTCCAATGTATTGTCTATTCACTGTGTAATGCACTAAGGAAGAAGATGATGCCTGTATCATGGGACCTCCTTTACCAGTACCAAAATATGAGAATAGGTTTTCCTCTTTTTTTCTGGCAGCAAAACAGGTTAATGCAGACATTATTCCTTGTAAAAGGATTCAGTTTGGTGTTTTAACATCTAAACACCTAGATTTGAAGCGTTCTTCACTGCAAGGATTCATACTCTTAGGTTTTTTAGGTAAAGTCACGTAGGTGAAAATACTAAATTATAGAAATAATAATAGAAATAAAATAATAAATCACTTATTTTATTTCTATTATTTTATTATTATTTATTTTCACCTATGTGACTTTACCGAAAATACCTAAGAGTATCTAAACACCTGTTTTGTTGCCAGAAACAAGGGGAAACCTATTCTCGTGATGCCTGTACTGATGTGTCTTACACTCGGCGTACCTGGGTCAAACAGTTATGCATTTTATTTCCGAGGCCTGCACACATAATAAACCACTGGGAGGCTGTATCATCGGCATGTACAACATTTGGGGTTGCTGCATTAGCATCTAGACACTTTTACATTACATCTGAACAGAGATTGTGGTTTTAAATAAATTGTTATAGATATCAGATCTTGGACAGGCTGATCCCTTTTCTGACTTGGCTGTTTTTTTGTACATGTATTCCGTATGTTTTCTGAGATAGTTTATTTTTCTTAATGTGACAGTGAAGAGCTTGCCAGGATTGCAAGCTGGGTGTTTTCCATTGTTAGGCGTTTGCACAAACATATTAGCCATGCAACTATTTGACCCCCACCCCCCAATTTGATTCGAGAATACATTTGTAATGACTCATTTTATTTTCTGCTTCATGTTGTTCTGTCTGTGAACTGTCTTATTGTTTTACTAGCCTCAATGTAATGTTTGAACATCATTTGCATGAAAATGTTTTTCTAAGATGCAATGAATTGATGAATCGTAATATGACTTGTACATTCAATTATAGAAATATTAAAGCACCTCCTGTTAGTCTGACTAGAATGTTGGGCAAGTACTCTTAGTAAGACATGCACTGACCCTTGAACGCAACAATAAGTATGTACTCTTTGGTTCTTTCGGTAAAGTCACGTAGATATAAAAATAACTATTAAATTTCGACGTTTCGATAGCAACACAAGCCATCATCTTCAGGTGAAACAACACAGCAGGCGGACTGCTGAGGCAGGAGGAAATGTAGCGAGAGCCACCACAACCAGAGGCCACATACGCCTGTGGTGGGCACAACACAAGGGCAAGTGAGCGGGGCTAGGGATGGAATTTGCAAGTAAATGCAAGATCCTGATTTATTAGTTATTTTTTATATCTACGTGACTTTACCGAAAGAACCAAAGAGTGAATTCCTGCAGTTACGAAAGCTTCAAATCAAGAATAAGTATGTAATTATTCACTTTTATATGCCCCAAACAACTGTGCACCAATTGGTTGAGAGGTGGAGTGTGTGTGGAGTCACGAGTTGTATCTTAATATTTTCATGGCACTTAATGTAATATTACACCTCGAAGTGATTGCAAAATGGTTTAACATATTAACCAAATAGCTGCAAAATCTATAACCCTGACAAAAACACATTACAATGAAGTAAACATTCAGTGTATTTTCTCATACAATACACACATCTGTTGTCTGTGGGGCCGTGACTGTAGGCCAAACAGATTGTGCAGGACATCGAGCAGCGCTTGCACGGCGTGATCAAGAACCCCAACAACAAAGTGCGTGGCTTGCCGCTATCCATCGAGGGCCACGTGCATTACCTCATCCAGGAGGCCACCAATGAGAAGCTGCTCTGTCAAATGTACCTCGGTTGGACTCCTTTCCATTAGGACGGTGATCCTCCAACCAACATGGACCATCTACCATCCATCATGACTTGCCTACCGTCCAAAATGAGCCGACTTAAACAACTTGTCCTTGAACTTTTAAAATGGCCGTTTTGTCATGGACCACCTGCTTTCTGGTATGAACCACATTATGCTCATTTTTGAGCTCCTCAACAATGTCACTCAAACATTTTATATGTCCAATCTGTCCCACTCATCACCAAATCTGTAATATGAAGTACCTTTCTCCAACACAGGCTGACTACTGAATAAAATAACCTCGCAACTGGAAATTCAAGCAATTGTCTCAATTTGAGGTCACATTTAAATACATTTCAAATACATGAGTAAGAATTATGTTGTCATTACAACTATACAGGCAGACTTTGCTTGGCGTGATCCCGTAGAATGCTGATTTGGTATATCCCTGTTTGTCTTGAAGACATTTTTTTTTACTAAAAAGAGTGTAAGAATTGTTTTTGTAAAAATCATCTACAGGACAAAGTGTTTACGAGTGAGAACATGCACCAGCGCTGGCTGAGAAAATGTACCCGCCCCCATGAATCGCTCAGCCAATGAGTTAATAGCTTATGATGGTGGTGAGGAAGGGAAGGAGGAGGAGATGATATTTTTTGGAAGGAGAGTCCCCTCCCATTTAAACTTCAGGAAGCTGAAATTCTGGGGGTTTTTTCTTTCTCTTTTCTGTCTTTTTTTTTTACTTGGACCTGATTGAGGCGCACCAGGTTTGAGTTTTACTAAAAAAGCCTGTTTGTTTTTGCCTTCTAAGAATGTTCCTGAAGTGTGACATTGTCTGGTCATTCCACACACTACTGTTACGGCGGTGACTCATCCCGACCCATACAAGTTCTAGCAAGCGCGTCGTATCCCAAGACATTTTTTCTCTCGTCAAAACACGACGTATACCAAATTCGACATACTGTATTCCAAAGCGGTTGTATACCGAGGTACGACTGTATAGCCTGTGGTATAATGACCCCTTTTCGCGCTGATTCGATTGGCACTCACTTCTCCAGGAAAGCACCTTCAGTGTGCTCGGCGAGGTCTGCCTGCAACATGTTACGTATCTTTTGATTTAAAGCTTTCATGACTGCAGGGATTCATCTTCTTGGTTCTTTCGGTAAAGTCACGTAAAAGGGAAGTAATAAAATAATAAAAATAAATTTAGCTGTGACGGTTTCACCTGAAGACGGAAGCTTGTGTTGCCTCCGAAACGTCGTGAGAATTATTTTATTATGTTTTATTTTTATTATTTTATTACTTCCCTTCTACGTGACTTTACCGAAAGAACCAAGAAGATGTTACGTATCATTTCATGTTTGAGGTTGCCACTGCATTTGACCCATTCCAAAGTTGGTATTTAAATAGAGAAATACATTGGAGAATGTTTCATTAATGTATTTTTAATTCACTTGAATATGCTTATTATTTGGAAAGAATACATTTTGTATATATGCTTTCATCACTACAACTGTACATCTGATGAAAATAAACATTTGACAACCTTTTGTTTGCCCCTCATAACAAAGGTTATAATCATAACTTTTTGCATACTTTTTGCCAAGAATGTGTGAAGTGAGAAATGCATTAAAAGGCATTACGGTCATTAAGTGTTTTGAAATGCCTGCACCATAGCTACGTCGTCCTCCAGCCCCCACACTCCTTCAAATGGGATCAGGGTGAAGCTGGAGAGTTGTAGGGAAAATCCAGGCACCATCATCTTCTCGTGAGTACGAGTGGCAGCCCACGAACAAAATGATGGCTGCCCGAGTTGAAGTTCATGCACCTTGACGCAAAACAGATGCCTGACTGTGAGGGCGGGCACAAGCCGGCGTGAGTAGGTTAAACGTTGAGTTGTATAAGGGCACCATGGGGTGACCAGCCCCTCCCCTCCCAGCCCAACCCTCCCCACCCAGCCCCTCAGCACCCTCCCCTCTACCCAGCCCCTCCCCACCCAGCCCGACCCCTCCCACCCCCCACCCAGCCCCTCCCTGCCCCTCCTTGTACGACGGACACAATAATCCCCTGTGGGCTGGTGTAACCAGGGAGGTTCCACCAGTATGATCCACTGCTCAGGTTCATCTTACCTGGGTTGTGTGCATGCAACCTATGATCGCGTATCGATCACTGACCAAATTGGGATAGATCGTGGGAGTCGAAGTGCCAGATGATGCCCACACAAAACAGTGGGACTGCTTCTGGGCATAGGTGTACACAAAATAGTTGTTTCCAAGGAAGAGATGCAGGATTTGGGATCTCAGGACAACCGGTAAGCTCACAGCAAACTGCAGCTGCACAGATCCTTCCATTTTTTTAATACACGTGTGTTGGCAGCATCAATTGTTCGAACCAGATGCCACATGAGGGTGTGTTCAATGGAACTGTGGTAATTGCAATACCAGGAATACCATAACCAGGATCGTTTATTGGGAACCATAGTTCAACGGATATTAGTAAATAAATGCCAACAGGTGGAGCTGGGTAATTCCTAATGGATGGGGATGTAGTTGAATGGGCACCATCTTTTGTTAAGCAGGAGGGACAATTATTTGGGTCCAGTGTGCCCCCCTGCATGTTAAATGTGTAGTGACTGTGCTTGTCACTATGGTGCCGGGGCTTGCGCAGCCACGGCCGGTAATGTGTTGTCATTACGGGCAGCCCGAGTTACGGGGTGTAGTACCACCAGCCCCAGTGGGGCTTGGGTGCGTGCTGGTTAGCGTAGAGGCACCGCGAGCAGTGTGCGGTGCGGGCTCCCGGTGAGGGAGCGAGAGGAAGCGTCAGCCAGCCAGGGTTACCTTGGGGCATGATACGCTGGTTGACCTGCTGTCACGTGACCGGACGATATTGGAGAGGGGGGGGCACCGGTGGACGGGGGCCGTGGGGCGGTCACGTGGTCCAAAGCTCTCGGGAACCTTTGAGGAGGAGCTCGAGAGGCCTGGAATGTGGGCGGGGTGAAGGGTGGAGCTAGCCCTGGGGGCATATAAGGAGGGCTCCGTGAGGAGCACGGGGTTCTTCCTGTGCTGGTGTTATGAAGATCCACGTCGGTGAGAAGAAGCCTCTCGCCACGCGCTCTGGGAACCAGCTTGGTGGTCCGGACTGGGATAGCGAACCGTGCTTCTCGGGTGTAGATCGTGTTGTGTTACGTGTCAATGCGGAATAAATAGTGTTGCTCCCAAGATAACGTCTGCGACTCCGTTGGACTCACTACAAATGCAAACATTTCTAAATATCCTGAGTTCATTATCCAAACATGCCTTTGTCCTGGGAGGTACAGAATTTAATAGAATATTCAGAACCAATGGAAATAACCCCACCGATCTTAGCTGTGGTCAGGTATTTAACCCTTGGTCACTTGTATTTGTAGCAGTGCACAAACCATTATACCACCAATACACTGCCCTATCATGGGGTGAAGTATGGTCAAATAACCCCACAACCAACATGGGACAGCATAGGGATGCTTTCAACGGTATATTAACAAAGGGCTGTGTTATTATAACGTTATCTTCTGAGTCGCAAAACGAGATGTCGCCCTAACAGGCATGCAGATGGACACTACGAACACGTTCAACCAAATTTGGAAACATTCAACCTTTGTTGCAAGGTGTTAAATCAGGACTGAAAACAAAATGAACACTGCCCACATTAGAATGACATCCTTTATTCTAGCGTGATCTTATTTTTAATAAGGCCTTGGTGTGTGAGAGCATCAGTTTCCAACCAATCAAATGCCTTTTCGTATAGTCTACAAAAGTTAATCTACTTTGCAGCCTTCGTCGTGAATGTTTTCACTTGTAGGTATTTCATAGCAAATGACGTGTGGTAGGTTTCGTGGAAATGTAGGTTTTTGTCGCTCTGGTGGAAACAAAACGAGGTGATTATGGACAGATGTAGAGGCTTTCCTGGTGGTTGTGGTCAAATGGATGTCTTAAAAATATTTGACAAGTTGGCAAAAAAAAAGCAGAAAAACATGATAATTATACCTCATTATTTATTACTCAAAAGATACCAATCCTTTAAATGTATAAATGTGCAATAAATTATTATGGAATGTTGTATTTACAATCTGATATTACTTTTAGCTCTTTGGCATTAAAACATGCTTGTTTGCCTTCAGTATGTACTGTGCTTCCATTTGCTGCACCAGGAGCAAACGGTCAACAGTAATCATTACAATGTATAAACAGCAAAGGCAGGTGACAGCTTAACTGAAAGCAACAGTCCCAGTTGCTACATTGACATTTCGTAACAAATGACAAAAACAAACTCAAAGTAAAAACATGTTAAGGAGGAACGAATCAGTGTTTTGGTCAATAGAAGTTACTTGCCTGAACTCGTTACCAATTCTGAAGGGTATACTTGGCCCATTATATACTATTCTGCATTGTTTTATTTTCAGAAAAATGATAGTCGTTGCCAAAAAGAAAAACAATGCACAACTAGGGTCTATAAAATCCACACCTTCATATTTAAACTTTAATAAACAGAATGTGGTATAAAAATAAACAGCTTTAAACACCCTTGCTCAAATCTGAAGCACTGCAGTTTTGAAATATGAAACAAACATTTGGGTTTTATTAATATAGTTATTTTGCTAAATTTTTTATGTTTTTTTTACAAAAGAAATGTACATTTGTAACATGTAATTAACTTTGCAAACAATTTTAACTAAAACCGTAATGTACACCGTCAGCTACAGAAATATGCTACAAAGGCAACTGACGTTCTGGTGTTCAAGGTACACTTTTTTACAAATGCACGTACATGTGTTTAGAAAATACACACAGCTAACACCGCACTTCCACTACAAAATGCTTTCCCCAACAGAAGCATCTCCATGTAGTTGTAAAAATGAACAAAAAGGCACAACATTGAATAGACGGCTCATGTCGGTGAGAAATAAAGTCTACAAATACGTCTTTCTGCAGTGTTTAAAGCTGGTCGGCAGATGTTTTCGTATACACCAATCGGAGTAAAACTACCTTACCATTAATTTTCAACTAATGCCAATATGTAAAAATGTGAACTAGAAGCTCTGCATTGTGGAAACTTTAAACCAAATGTAAGAAGGCAATATGAGAAATTCTGAACTGGTAGCAGACAGTGCAAAATAAGTGTCCCAGTCATCTGCAATAATTTGGGAATCAACGGGTGCCCCCTCATTCCCCTGTTCCTGCTGAACTCGTTGCTTTGCCTCGCCAGCAGAAAACTGCGGCCTGGCAGGGATTTGCTGAATGGTGCTTCACTTCACCCATTTGCGTGAGCACAAGTGTGTCACAACGGTTCTCACAGTGTGCAAAAGGCCTCGTTCAGTCATTGTGTTGTTGAAAGAAATCACTGGATCTCGGTGTCGTTGAAAGTGGCAGTTCTTTCTGGTGTCGATGCCAGCTCTGTTGTTGATGCCAGCTCCTCCAGTGTTACCGCCAACTCCGGCGTCGACCCCGGCTCCGGTGTCGACACCGGCTCCGGCGTCGACCCCGGCTCCGGTGTCGACACAAGCTCCGGTGATGCGCATAACAGTAATGAAGCTTCCACCGCTGGTACAGCTGCCTCTTCTCCCAGCTCCTGCTCGATATCCTGTTCTTCTTGCTGCTCGCTGGCAGCGTTGGCTGGTGTCGTATCGCCACCCACCTTGGGCTGCTGTGAGGTCGGGTCGCCTGCTCGTCGCTTGCCCAGCGACTCGAACCAGCTCGCGCTGCCGTGTGCGGCCCGTGTGAGCAGCGCCGTAGCAGAATGGAAGCCGCGCATGTTTTTGCCGGACGTGATGAGCTCGCCGAAGCCCTCCTGGTGCGCAAATGCATAGCCCGAGCGGCGCGAGCCTGTGCGGTGCACGCGGTGCAGCCTCAGCGTCTGCGGCTTCTGCTTGCGTCGCTGTCGCTGCATGTAGCGCTCCTGTGTCGGTAAGAGAATGGAATTGCAGGTGCATTCGTTAAAGAAAATAATCCTTTTGTCATTTTATTTATTGAGCACTTATTGACATGTCTTGTTTTTAGTAGTGCCTTCAGATACAATTGCAAATACATTTTGATTTTTTTATGGTTAATTAGGGAACACATTTTCTTATAAGTTTAATGTTTCGCAAATGCGTTATTAAAAACAAAATGCTCAATAAATGTTGGCACAATTTTTTAACTAGGAATGCACGTGGTGAAAATGTACATCTGTGATGTTAAAAAGTACATTAAGTTTACAAAAATACATATATGTTAATGACATTTAGTCACATTTCTTTTCTATAAATATAAGCTAAAACATTTTAGCATTATGTTTATGGGTAATTAGAGTTTGCTTGAAGTAGAATTTCCCAGGAATGCATCCCTTCTGTATAGCAAGGTTCCAGTATCCCAAACCAATCCCAACTTAGAGCTCTGCGTCCCGTGTGTGCGCGTGAGATGGACTCGTCACCTTGTCGCTGAGCGTGGGCCGCAAGTCGGTCTTCAAGAAGCGGAATGCGGCGATAGGCATGATGCATACAATGGTGGTCAGCGCAATCACCAGCCACACAGATGGCTGGTTTAGCGTGTTCCGTGCTGTGCCTGCAGTGACAATGCATATTCAACACATCAGTCATTGTTTCTAGCTTTCTTGGGTACGGGACGCCTACCAGAACATGCATTGGCAAGAAAATATTACAATAATTACATCCTGGAGTTTGCTGGTACAGCCCCTAAGTGACATTTTAGTGCTGGTGCAATGGAGGTTAATGCAAGTTAATTTGTATGAATGTACCACACTTTGAATTTCAGGTCATGTAGATGCTTGTGTCTTTGGGACCCCAAGTTAACTACTTGGCTGCTCCTTATCTCAGAGCCACTAAACGGCACTTAACACTTGTTAAAACTAAACATGGGAAATGCAGCTACCTCCTCCATTAGTGGCGATTTACAGAGTCGTCCAATTGTAATGGCGGTGATGTGCAATCCATCGATGACTTCGTCGATCATCGCATACCCTTTTGCAGGAGTTACAAATTAAATCTATCTGATAACCCTAGATGCCATTGAATGTCTTCTCCAAATCCAACATAGTTTTAAAAAATGTCCGTTGTCTTTTAAATGCCATGTGAAAGAATTACCCCAACTTTAAACTGCCAATTATTTTATCTGTGCTGGCAAAAGTGTTAAGTTTAAACAGAAATGTTTGCACTGCTTGATCTATACATTGACAAATACTTGTTTTCAAAGATCAGACGCTTGAACTAGATTTCCTCAGCCTGCAATAGGTCACTTACGCACCCTTCCTCGTGCCACCCCACTGTAAAGTGAATATCAAGTTAAGGGTCAAAACTCACCCACCTTAGTAAAAAGATAAAGACAATATACTCAATCTTGATGCACCGCAAAGAACAAATATTCCCAATAAATAATGGTCCTCAGTGTCCCTGATGCCGCCGCCACCACCACCATTATAATTAGGATGGCGTCTGCATCATCACCGCACCTATGAAGCGAAACTGGGACGGGAAGATGCTGTAGAGGCCGGCGCTGTACATGGCGAACATGATCGCAAAGTAGACAGCCACGCTGCCCCAGATGAAAAAGTGGTTGATGGCCGTCCAGTAGGCTGTGTCCAGACCCATCTGGAATGAAAATGCATACACAGTGCATGGCTAAGAGTCAAACCCTTTCCCCAGGATGGATAATCACTTTCCAGTTAATATAAAGGGGTGTCCTGGAATAACTTGCTAATTCATATTTAGTTAAGATAACCCTTGGCAGCTTACTTGTAACTTTTACAATCCACTTTGGACCATTTTTATTGTATCTCTCAACAGATGCTTGTGCAATTACTATTTTAATTTATCAAGTCTTTTACCAGGACACCCCTCGTTTATTATTATTTTTTCTGGACAATAAAACGCACTTTTCCCACCCGCAAAGTTCAGAATCCATTATATAATCTGACAGGCATGTGATGAGATTTAAATACCTTTATTGATGCTTGGCACACGTTTGTGGCACCAAAGCAAATGTCAACAAGATGCCAAAAAAATTGTTCAAACCAGACAGTGGACTTGCAAACACTCTCCAGATGCCCCGTGTTCCCCAGGCCCTCGCAGTTACCCACAAAGGAAGGGGGCAGGGGGAAAAGAAGAGCAGCTGTGGAGTCGGTCACCTGCAGGCTGACGACGATGATGAGCGACGTGGAGACGGCCACAGCCAGGGACTGGTGGTCGGACAGTCCGGTTCCGTCATCGCGCACCGCCTCCACAAAGGCAGCGTACGGCACAAAGAAGAGCACGACTGACGTGTAGATGCCCTGCCCGATGCAGATGAAGAATTCGCGCTTGTTGAACAGCAGGTTAAGCTGCCCCGGCTCGTAGAGCTTTGGGCAGTCGATGCTCCATTGGTCGTTGATGTCCTGCGAGCGAAAGAATGGGATTTCATCGTAGGAGCTTTGTTCTGGGTCGCAACCGTTACGTCCTAGGTTCAAATCCATGGTAGGCTCTCGTATATGGCCAGTTGGTAATCTCAAATCTCGTGATGAGTGGATTCTTAATAAAAAAAATAGCTCCTACTGTACAAACTTGGTTTTGAATTAATAGCCCAGCGTAGCTACATAGACAGGTTCAGAATTTAGGTAAAGAGACAACCAATCACCAGTGCAACGAATATAAATAGAGTCTACAGTTTTGTGTAGGATAGAACCATGAATGCATTGAGGAGATCATTTCAACGTGCTCTTTTATAACAAGCAGACTCTAACATGAATTACTCATTGCGTTGCGCTAAAATGTCTAAAGCACATTTGGGATACAACGGCGGCGTGGAGGAAGAAAAAAAAACACTGACGCAAACTCAACATAATAGTGGCCTGCAGTGCTGTTGAAGCTGTTCCTAATTCCGTGCTGGTTTGATTAAGTGTTACAGTTCCTCCAGCATGTTGGCCTCTTTCATTATCCCTACGGCAATACTACTGCTTACATTTTTTTCTGTCTTGACTACAGCACCTCTGTTGATGCAAGAATAAAGTATTGGTATTCAATTTTATTTTCACTCTCCATATTTTTTCACATTAAACAGCTTTTAAAAAAATTCAATAGAGTTAAAGACTTGATTTGTCAAACCTTCCTTGAATTATGTGCATGGAATAATATTGCACTCAAACAGTCAGTGCTGGCAAGAGCAGGTTCAGTGTGAACCAAGAAGGGTCTCTCCTCTCTGGTGGAGACCAATCAGTTTCAATTACAATGCATATATTACCAGAGCATGTTTTTGTTTGTTTATTCACTACAAGTATGTGTGGTTAATGCAGACATGATTCCTTGCAAAAGTTATTTTGGTGTTTTAACATCTTAACACCTGTTTTATTGCCACAAAGGGTAAAACCTATTCCTACACTTTGATACTGCAAAATAAGTTCTACATACACACAACTTGATGAGAGGGAGTACAGCTCGCCTCACTGTGGCTACGGTGCATCTGACACGTGCTTACCTGATCGAACACCCCCATCGCCAATACCGGCAAGGATGTGTAAACAATGTTGAAAAGCGTAATGAACCACTGGTCATACACCGTCTGAAAAGATAGAACGGCATAAGATGGGGGGGGACGTTGAGCATTATTGGACAAAATAAAATGGAGGTAGGGCAGGAAAATAAAAAAAACATTGTTTGGGATGCGAGATTGTAAATTGGAAAGTAAATAGTAGAAGCACCATGAAAGGAAGGCGAGAGGACGTGGTAAGACGCATCAACATTAAAAGGGGAAGAGTTTTCCTGAAATGAGGGATTATAATAACGATTGTAAAATAGTAAAGTATTAAGGTAGTGTTAGGGCAAGATGAGAAAGCAGATGGAAGGGATTGAAAGTGTAAACCAGCTGTGTTCACTTCTTGCAAATGTGTTTATTTGCCAGTTCTTATGGCGCTTAAAGCACACCCTTGTGGAAATTCCAAAACAGTCTCAAGGCCAACACATACTTAAAAACACAGCATTCCACTCACATGCAATAATATGCATGTTTCTCTACAAGCAATGGAATAACGGCTTACCTGAGAATGCTTTATGTAGCTCAAGAATGCAGGTTTCAATCATGTGTTCATGGTTGGTTTTAAATAGGTTTTTAAATACATTGGTCCAAAACGGTTTGAATTTTTATGATAAGAATCAATCTTATGTTTATAATTTAATCAATTCTTGTTATGTGCATTCATTGCGTGAAGAAACATGGATGAAGGCTTTAAACCTCACCACTTATATTATAATGCGCGAGGTCAACCGTAGGCAGGACAAATCATTCGAGTTTAACAGGCGATTTAATTACTTCATTCAATCGCGTCTTCTGACTTTCGTGTTTCCTTTTGGGTGGAAAGTGTTTTGGTGAGAGTGAAATTTCTTCCTGACAACCTAACACTACTTTGGGTATGCAAATAAAATAATGTCAGTGCAACGCAGCACACTTTGGCTATTAATGAGTACCAATTTAGTTTCGATTTAAAGCTTTCGTGACTGCAGGGATTCATCTTCTTGGTTCTTTCGCTAAAGTCACGTAGAAGGGAAATAATAAAATAATAAAAATAAAACATTATAAAATAATTCTCACGACGTTTCGGCCACAACGCAAGCAGCCGTCCTCAGGTGAAGAGCAGGTCTGTCGGAAAGACAGTGTTGCTAGTTGGCCTGCGGGGTTTATTCTGCCTGGTGCACTTGTTTGATTCGCTTTCCCATTTCCTTGAAGCTATGGATGGTCACAGTTGAAGCACTAAGCTATATGCCTAATTGGGATGGAGGAAAATGCATTCCTAATGCAGGACCCTCCTGAAATAATGAGTTTCGATTCTACGTGGCTTTCCTGGATCAATAAGTTATTATTAAATGCACCTGTGTAGGCAAGCCAGCGACCCGTGATGCTTTCTCACCTGGGCGGAGAAGCCGCAGAAGAATCCGAACCAGAAGTGAACGAGCGTGAAGGCAAAGTTCTTGTAGAAGAAGTAGCACAGGAACTTGCACATGCGCAGGTAGGACCAGCGGCCGTGCACGAGTAGCAGACGCTGCAAGAAGCGGAACTGAGCGAAGGAGTAGTCGCTGGACAGGACGGCCTGCATGCCCTCCTGCCCGCTGATGCCCACGCCGATGTGAGCCGCTGCAATGACAACGCGGGGGGGGGGGGGGGGGGGTCACAGCACGGTGAGTTATCGCCGGCGGCTGGTTCGCTCCACGGGACCTTGCTGCATGGTCAGCGAGGGTCACTAACCAGGGCAACCAGCCGAGTGCTGTGGGACACGGATAATACCCACCGCTCCGGCAATTGTAATCCGAGCTTATTTTCAATCACGATACAATTATGACTCAGTCTCCCATCATTCAAACCAATCCACTGTTTGGCCAAAAATCTGGTATTTTCAGATTCTGAACTAAAGTTACATTATGCCCCTACTCACAAGCATGCATTGTAACACAGGATAATATCACATATGGGCATGTCAGCATGTGGCCTTCGGCAAATAACTCTTGACTTGTTGCACAACATATTTTGCCATTAAGCGCACAGAGCTACCCGGCCCTCTCATACATTCTCCTCTGCCAGCCCACGAGCTCGCCTACCTACCCGCTTGCTCACCCGCCCACCCGCTCGCCCGCGCACACTCGGTCGCTGGCTCGCCGGCGGCACACTCACTCTTGATCATGCTGACATCGTTGGCTCCGTCCCCGATGGCGAGCGTCACGGCCTTGCGGTACGTCTTCACCAACTCCACCACCTGCGCCTTTTGAAGCGGCGTCACACGGCAGCAGATCACCGCCTTGCACATGCAGGCCACCTCCAGGAACTCCATCTCCATGTCGGCCTCCAGGGCGTGCGCCTGCGGTGGAAGCCACGCACACCCGCCCACGTGTCACGGGCAAATCGGAACGCGGGAGAGGTCTGGGGTGCGCCTACCTCTCCACCAACCATCGATGTTTTTCACCAATGCGTGGTGTCCACAGAGCACATGGGACACACGTTTGTGACAGGAAAATTAAGAATAGCCCACAGTGCGGACTGCTAGCACCATTCTCAATACCGTGGACCACATGGTAACACCACTGCCTTCTTATATCATTCACCGGCAGCGTTTCAGATATTCAACAGGCTAATCCTGAAGCTGCCCAATGGCTCGGCATGGACATAAAAACGTTTCTGCTATACGAACACCACCCAGCGGCATGCTGCACCCATCCGTACCAGGCTGTGCCCATTGATGATGATGGCGTACTCCCCCTCCACAGTCGTCTCGATGGATGGGCAGGCCTTGGAAGGATCCTTCACCGACGAATAGAGGAAGCCATTTGCAGCCGAGCCCTTGCTCAGTCCAAGCATCTTGGACTTTGCGCGTCTGTCGCAGACAACGCAGGAAGACGCGGGCAATGCACGCGACTCATCCTCAACAACAACCTTCAATAGCTCGGCCACCTGCATGTTGTCCAATTGGGCTGTGGGGACATTCGAATGCATCCACTTTACAATTATTGAACGGATTTATCAAAAACGACGTTTTATCTCAAGATGTTGGACAACAGTGGGCAGATGTATGGAAGCTAACGAGGAAAACCGAGGAGGTCATTTCAAGTATTACACACGTCGCAAAAACATGGGAAGCCTGTGAATGGTGATTATGCATACGTAGCTGTAGTAAAATGTCAAAAATAGACGATATTAAGAGTACCATTAGCAATGGCATTTCACAAAATTGCAGGTCGGGGTCGGCATTTAAAATGATGGTCCTAAATTAAATGCAGCACTCTGATTCGAGCGTCCGCCTTGATTGAACGATGCCCCTCATCCTCCCCTCCAGGATCAATACAATGAGTCCCCTTTTATGGAAGGCCAATGCTAGTTTTATAATGGATGAGACTAGCCATCCTCGTCAAGGGAATGAGGAATTTCCACCAATGGATCATGGCCACCAAAGGCTATAAATTCCCCATTGCTTGCTAGAGTTGGGATAATGCAGTGTTTTATTAAATAAAGCATGTGCACTATAATTAGGATGACTATATTCCCATAAAATGTAGTCTTATGTAATGTAGTGTCAAAATTCAAATGTAGCACTCGAAGCTGATGTTTTAATGAACTTTCCATCTGAATTAAATTAAATTACGACAGCAAAGGAACACTTTTGGCAGCCATAGAAAAAGATATCTGTTAACACTGGCAGCAGAAAATTATTAAGTTACATAGGGCATCATTCATGTTGGTAGAGATGCAGCTTCCATCAATACTCAGGGTTAAAACAACCAAACCACCGCAAATTGTTCCACTGAGAGGAAAATTTTCCAAAAAACACGACAAGAAAAATATCTTATTAAAATAATCAAAAGCTAAAGAGCAACTCTCTTCTGCTGCTATGCGCTTGGTACAAAGAAGTATGGCTTTCGGATAAACTACATCTCTCTTATGCAAGAGCAGCGCAAACATCAAGATGTGTCGTCACTGCGAATGCCATTTCCACGTGATCATGGCACAGCATCCGGCTGCATGCCTTGTATACCTCACGAAATGCTCTCGTGGAAAATAAAATAAAAATACTCAACCAGCTGCAAATGCTTTACTCACTGCCAAACCTAACACATGGATTGAAATCAATAGATGAGACGAAACAAAGCTGGGGCGTTATTTAATAAGAAGCGGCAAAGTTCTCCCGATGGTTTGAATTTCAACAAGATGTTAAAAGTGCTCCACAGCCCGGGATGATCTGGGACTTCATTCCTCGTTGTACCGCGCGTGGCAATGCAGACTCGTCGTTAGAATGAAGGGCAAGTGAAAAAGTGAGCCTCTCAAAACGAAGTGGATTGCCACGTGCCAGTTGATGGTCGATTCAGCATTTCGTCCCTCCAGAGGTTGGTATTGGATGAGTGGACCTCACCAAAGGAATGTGAAATTTCGACCACTAGTTTAGGCCCTTCAGTAGTAGATTAACCACCAGCTCATTCTTCATCATGAAGATCACCAGCCCTGACTATTCCACCGCATGATGGTCTCCTCAAAGCCATCGCTTTTGCTCGCGATCCTGCGACCTAATGATCCACCGAGCACCTGCATACGAGCGGATTCCATCGCTCCATCTCCACAGTGGCCGTTAGCTGATGTCCACAGACAAGACAAGAAAAACCCGAGTTGCTTTATATTTGCAGGGAAGCAATACCTAATGCCAGTAGCTGTCTTTTCGTAATACAGGGACTCCTCTACTTACAAACGAGTTAGGTTCCAGAGGTTCGTAACTCAATTTGTTCTTAATTTCAACTACTCCTGTCGATTCCAAACATGTTGTACAGCATGTACACTAAACACGGGGAATGACTTTAAACGTTGTATCATCTCCTATAGATGTAGATGCCACTGGTTCTTCACGTTCTGCAGATGGAGATGCCACCACCGCCATCTATTGCGCGGCGGTCGAACTTACGACTCTCGGTCCGAACAGGCAACTGGACATAGGGACAGGTTGGTTCGTATCTCTGAAAGATTCGCACGTAGAGGAGTCCCTGTACAGTGGAAGTGGATGAGCATTGCAGGGTGAATGAAGCCCATTATGATAGAGGCAGACGACGCGTGCTCACCCCAGCTCCTCGCGAACCTCCTGGACCGTGTGCCCCGACACCACAAACACCTCGTTCATGTCGTCTGTTAGCATGTTGCACGAGTAGCCGATATTCACCGCCGTTTCTGCAGCAACACAAATGCAAACAGCTCACACGGTTATTTCCAAATACTTTCCTACCTCCAGGAGACAAAAATAAATGGCTGTAGTCGTCACTGTGAATGTGGTACATGTATGTGCAATAACGTATCAACTGCAGATGAACCGTGTGTTGCATGCATGAGCGAATATTTTCCATGCATATTTGGGTACGATCTGCAGGTCACATTTGGTGCGGAAAAGTGTAGGTACTTCCACCTCTTCCATGAAGTCTGCCCAGAGTGGAAGAGATAAATACTCCGTGGAAGGGATCTACAGATGTCTCTCCACCGGAAGCTTTCCGCCGTCAGTGGCGTAAGCAAGGCATTGCAGGATGCACCTTTTTCTTTGTGTATGTACAACTGCATATATACAAGCAATTTGCTGTTAGTGGAAGAGTCCAACGACACTGCACCAAGGCACCGCAATTTACGAAATAGTTTTGTCAGACACGGCAGTCTACGCGTGTGCATCAAGACAAATGAGGGCCTGATTGGGCAGCCCCTGGCTGCCGTCCGCAAGAGTGATTAAAAGCCCTTCCCATATTCCCTGATGGAAATGAACAATGATTGCCTAATAAATTGAGCAGAATGTGTCTCGTGGAAATAAATTTGCTTCAAACCTTTGCAACTTAGTCAATTCCATTCGGATTGTGAATTTGGCCATGGGTATGTTTAGCACGCATTTATTGGATTAAATAAAGCAAAGCACTGTAAGCAAACTCTACATCAGAATTAATTGAACATTTTTGCGCACAATGCTTATAAGAGTTAAATGGTAGAAAGCCGCACGTGTGGCTGCTGTTAACAATTATGCGTGCACAGCGTGCGCAACGTACACGCGCCGCACCTTTCAAAATGTGTGCATAAATTTTTATTTAAAGCTTTCGTGACTGCAGGGATTCATATTCTTGGTTCTTTCGGTTTAGTCACGTAGAAGGGAAATAATAAAATAATATAAATATAAAACAATAAAAATACTCACGACGTTTCGACTGCAACACAAGAAATCATCATCAGGTGTGAAATCCACAGCAAGAAAGGTTTAAAAAATATAAATAATATATATCTATATTATTTTATTATTTCCCTTCTACGTGACTTTACCAAAAGAACCGAGAATATGTGTGTATAAGTTCCGTCATGTGCCTGCCATGTATGTGTCCGGCTGACACTGTGGACACCCTTGCGAATGAGACGCTCCACCTCGGGCGGAATTTCCAGGTGAAGTAGTTTAAAATGTTAAATGAAAACCTTGTTTGTCGCCCGTGAGAACCCAGATCTTGATGTTAGCCAGGGCCAGCTTCGCAATGGTCTCCGGCACACCCTCCTGCAGCTTGTCCTCGATCGCGGTGGCTCCCAGCAACTGTCCGCATTCAGAACACCGACACGCACCCACGGGCACCCAGACGCACGGCCAGGTTAAACACGAAAGCGGGCGTCATTCGCCGCGAGGCCACGGCGATGTTGTCACCGCGGCGCTTAGTACCAGGCGAGGTGAACTTTGAGGTCAAGTAAAGTGTTGGAAGGCTCGCTGGCGGGGAGGTTGCAGGACAGACCCAGATCTTATGGGTTAACCGAGATGATTGGCTGAAACCAAAACAATCCAACCACCTCGCGGTAACATTGCGGAGCGTGGCGATGTTAAATCAATTTCAATCAACCCATGCAGGTGAAAATGCGGGATTAAAATGTGCGTTCTTGCCAGTGAGCACAGAACAGCTGATTCAAACTCATCTGAGACGCATTTTTTTTAAGTTGAACACGCTCGGTGTCACACAACTCATGCGGTCAATGTCAGAAACTCCTGCCAAGTTAGAATGCATTAAAACACCAGAGCCGTGAGACAATACTGCGGCAAGAAAATAGGAACAGGCCCTTGGAGAAATCTGGGGAATTGCCACTGCAGTTATAAATTCTGCAGTGTCACTATACTTACGTTTCTGATTCGATCAATTCACTCTAGGAATACATACAAAAACAGCTAATGTATCATATCTGCTTTACTCTAAAAAAAAGATAAATGAGAAGTCCAAAAAATATTTTTTTCTACTTATTATTGTCCTTGTTGAATGGGTAAAACACACGATAATAAAGCAACAGTGACCACAAGAAAATAAACATAAACTCTACAGATTCTCCCGTCAGACATATCTGGCTTCCCTGAAAGAGACACTGTACTATCCAACATTGGCTCTGGCAGGATACCTAATGATAATGGATAATGGTCGGCAATAGCCAATGTGATATCAGTGGCTATCTCATACCAGTTTGGTTGATCAGTGCAATATAATCCCACTGGTCTATCAACCCCATAACACATTTCTGGAAACTCTTAATTACTTAAGCTGTATGACGAATGGGTACGGCTTGTACATGGCCGTGGACACAATGGGGAGGCATTATTCAGAATTTTTGGCTTATGTGTATAATTTCAGATAAAGCCACAATGACCGGGTACCAAGAATATGAATGCCAGAAAAGAGCTCTGGGTCGCACCAATCTCTGTTGTTGATTATGAACCAGAGGTGTCAACTGAATGTTGCTGTGAAAGAGATGTTCTATTCTAAACATAACTACCATTGACTGTTCACTACAAATTACTGTAATGTTCATTTTACTGATGTTGAATTAACGAAATATAGGCTAAATGGACTCAAACCAGGGCTTTCATGCAAAACCCCGAAAACCGTGAGATCAATGGTCTACCCAACATGGTCCTCTTACATCACAAAACGCAAGATAAGGAGGGCGTTAGATCAAGTGACACCGACGCCACTGGCCAGCGGTGGACCGGCAAAGGGCTGCAAAATGACACGCTTTGTATACGAATGTAACCGGTGGCATTGTAATTTCCCCTTAGTTTAAAACTTAAAAGGTCTTTGCACAGAGGTGAGAATCTCACCCATCGATGTCCCCTCCCCAACCCCCCCCCCCCCCCCAGTGTAAAGGGCACGGTGCGAGGAAGCGGCCTGTGCCAGGCGCTGCGCACCATCATGTTTTGCTCGATCTCGTCGTAGACGGCGGCGAGCAGCTCCTCGCGGCCCTGCAAGGACGTGTTTGCCTCGTGGTGCCGCTCCTGCCACTCCTCGAAGGAGGCCTCGTCCAGGTCGCGGTACGCCAGGCACAGCGTGCGCAGGCCCTCGCCCGCAAACGCCTGCGGGAAGCGCGGCACGGGGAAACGGGACGTTAAACGCAGATAGCGGAACGGGTAAACGGTTCGGTCCTCCTCTGTCTATAGTGCGCTCTGGCCTCTCGCGCGCCCCGAGTGCACGAGGGGAAAGGCCGTGACGATTTTTTTCATTTTGTATATTAAAAAGGGACCCTGCGAATAACATTTTTAAAATAATATAATGATACCGCAGCAGATCGGTCAATGTGTGTGTGTGGCAGCAGTCGTTACCACATTACGTAGGGGAGCTCAGCCCCCACTACATCGTCAACCCCGCCCCAAGCGTAACTCTGGGACTGCCAAATAGAGGGCGGCATTTGGTTGCACAGGAAGGTCTTTAGGCCGCATGTTTAGCAACTAGAACAGATATGAAGCCAAATTAATGTACACTGGTGATCACGGAGGCTATGTGCGGCGACACTGGGGCATTGTCGAGGGGGGATCCTAAGCCACGCAGAGGAGGCTTTAAGGTTTCGTAACGATTGCTCAACTCAATGTGTAAGGCTCGTTCCATCCGAGCTCGGTGCACGAGTGAAGAGTTAATGAGACGCAAAAATCTCTTGGCGAGACATCCCTGAAGAACGGAGATGGAAATGACGGCGGTGGGGACGAGCGGCAGCAAGGCGTTGCGCTGCGGGGGAATATCACTAAAAATAAAACGTGCGTTGTTGAGTGTCGCACACGTACAACGCTCAACGCACAAGCAGGCCGCCTGGCTCAAAGCGAAGATGAAATTCAGTTGTTTGATAAACATAAGAACCAAAGAGTATGGATCACTGTATAATTAAGGTCGCTGCACTCTCTGCCACGTTAATTCAGCCACAGTGACATCGAGATGTATCCGCACACAGACTGGTACACCGTTGTAATGATGCACATCGCCGTCCTAATTTGTCTGCTTGCCAATGCGTTCCATTACATGTTCCTACATATTAAAGGTGTAAGAAGCTTGTAATTCAAGTGCATGCCCATGTTATAGCAAAAATGTAATTAACTTTTACGTTCTACTTTCTGACTGTATTCTCTGGATCTTATAATCAGGAGAATATGCTAAGTACCATCCTATAGGAGTTGGGGCGACGGCAAGGATTGGCCAAGTGCAAACATTACACGAGAGGAAGGCATCAAACGTAACACAGAGAGAGGTGAGCAAGGGTAACGGGTCCTCCCGGAAAATAACATGGGCACACAAATTCCCTGAATGCATACTCATAAGATGTGAAGGAGTCCCTGAAATTCAACTGCTTTAAGTTGACAGCAATACATGACTGGATGATGATGATGAGCAAAGAAGTGGGGGGGGAGGCGTGGGTTACGCCACAGGGGGCAGCCTGGGACGGAGGGAAAGAGAAGCCCCCTCAACGTGGCCGCCTCACGCTGCAGAGACGTCACCCCACGTCAAAGCAGGCGACGTAGGGGGCGCGATTTGGTCGTGTAACTGATGGCTCGGGTGTGGAGGACCTGCCGCCTTCAGGGCAGGGGGCGGCGGCGGGGGGGCAACGGAAGGGAAGATATAACCCGGCTCCGTAGCGTCGGAAAGAGGGGAGTAACAGACGGAATCCAAACACGGGCACACGCTTTTGTGCCGTAAATAACACGAGTGGCCAGTAGGGGGGGGTAAGACCCCTTAGCAGTGGTGTGAGACCTGTGGGAGAGTGGGGGGAGGGTGACGGGAGAGGAAAGGATGATAGGAGGCATGTTTGGAGGAGGAGTAGGAGATTCGTGTTTTAGGCTTAAATGTAATACAACCGGCTGTGAAGTGTAGATAGTGCACGTGTGTGTATTTTTGTTTTTATTAGAAATGGATACGCTTAGGTTATACAGACTACCAATACCATATAAATTGCCTACAATTCTGTATACTTTGGGTTTTGACTCCCTCCAGTGCATATATTTTTGTTTGATGCACTTATTTGAGTAACATATAATTGTAGATAACACGACTGCATAGGTTTTCGCAACTTAAAGATCTATATCCGAGTTTGACAGCAACGTGTAATGGCTCGAGGTGAGGCCGAATGAGCTGCTGCTACTGCTGCACTCCATTGAAATTCCGAAGTTGGTCGTGATTCACAATGTGCCCTACGGTTTGGTCAAATGCATTGACGGTTGGGAGAAAGTATTTTGTTAGGATTGAATTATGCTGATGGAATTCAAGGCGAGACAAATAAACTTGTTGACAGTTTTAAGACGACAAATCCACTGGTGACATGTCCCTGAAAAATGATAACAGTTTAGCTAGTGGCAGTGCATCTTGTGGAACCTCCATTAAAATAACACGTTGGCATAGGTAACGTGCTGCATGTAACATGCCAAGCGGAAGTCAGCAACAAAAACCCTGGATCCACTTAAACGGCATTTTATTTGCAAGGTCTCATAGTAATTGGTTGCCATTTATTTTAATTCGCATTTTGAGAAAATATTAAACAAACCGTGGCATGTATTTAAGCGGTAAGGGTCGCCCACATTGCGAAATTGCCAAAAAGCCCTCTGTGACAGACTCACTACGGAGTTAGTGACCGCACCCAAAGCACAACGCGTTATTACAGGATGGCCTAGAAAACAACGGGGAAACTACCGACAAAATCAAATGATGCAGAGCAACAATTCCTAACATGTGGGCATGTGTACCCCTGTGGGGGACCTCGTGACATCTATGAGGAAGGGCGGGCACACATAATGGTAGTGGTCACATGGCAGTATGGTCATGTGGTGGTCACTAAACAGTGCTGCATTCATGTGTGCACTAGCAATTATGATTTTATATATATTTATAATAAAATAACACATTCAAATAAAGGCCCTGTTAACAGTTTTTTTTCTGGACTGGTTTGAACTTTTGAGTTGTACTCATGAGACCCAGAAGGTCGAATCTGGTGCAGAGTTTTATTTGCAAAGGCAAATGTTGCTCGATAAAATATTGGACCGGAGAGCCAATAGGGACTGACTAATAACGCGTCCGTATTTCTAGATGTTTCGAGACACAGCCCCGGTGTCCTTGCTTGACTACGCAATGGCCATCTGGGTGCAGACGTGGTGGGAAACTCACACTCAGGTGGTCTGCGGTGATGTTCACGAGCTGCTGGTTGCAGGGGTGAAGCCTCTCAAATATCACCGAGTCGGCGCCTTTGCAGTACAGCTTCAGCCGACCTTCAGCATTCCGCACTACCAACAAAAACACGCACACACACACACGCGCGTTCGGTCCGGTTATAAAACGTCCGCTAAAAATAATGTGATACTGCGTTCGCGCTGGCGCACAAGTAACAAAAACTCACATTCGTCAATGTCGCTGTCCTCAGACAGCACACAATGGCCCGTCTTCATATGAGATCATTTTTATACATTTTTCTTCCAATTTAGGGCACTTGTTTTTTTTTTGCAGCATTTCAGCAAAGCGATATCATGAGACCTTTTTGCCAGTATCAAAGTATGAAAAATAAGAATAGGCTTTACCCTTTCTGGCAATAAAACTGGTGTTAAGATGTTCAAACACCAAATATAAACCTTTTGCAAGAAATCAAGTCTGCATTAACCACCCGTACTTGTGGTGAACATGCAAAGAAACTCTGAGAGGATATGCATTGTCTTTGAAACTGATTGGCCTACACCAGAGGAATCAAGTCTGCAGCAGAATCAAGATAATGCATATATTATCAGAGAATGTTTGTTTGCATGTTCACCGCAAGTACGTGTGGTTAATGCAGACTTGATTCCTTGCAAAAGGTTTCTATTTGATGTTTGAACATCTTAACACCGGTTTTATTGCCAGAAAGGGGAAAACCTATTTTTTTTAATACTTTGATATGAAAAGAGAACTGTTTTTTCCCCGTCACCATAACACGGCATTATTTAGAACAATAACAACAAACGTCTCCGCAAAAGTGGGGAAGCGAGCACTCGCTGAAAAACCCAAACGTTTAGCAAGAACCAAAGCGGAATTGTACCACCTCCCAGAATTCACTGCGCTCACAGCGACGGCCAACAGACGTGGGGGCAGGGGGGGACAAGCGACTGACCGATGACGGACA
This sequence comes from Lethenteron reissneri, assembly GCF_015708825.2. Lineage (NCBI taxonomy): Eukaryota > Metazoa > Chordata > Hyperoartia > Petromyzontiformes > Petromyzontidae > Lethenteron > Lethenteron reissneri. Next base: position 13,370,585 of record NC_083796.1, read on the forward strand.
TGCGCTTGCGGAAGTTGTTGAAGTCAAGGATAGCGAGCAGCTGGTAGGTGCGTGGTTCTCCCAGCTCGTGCAGCGTGATGGTCTCGGGCGTGCGCGAGCGGAAAACAAAGCCAAAGTTGCGTGCGGCCGTCACCAAGGCACCCTCGTCGGGGGACTGGGCCTGGTAAGCCAGCTCCCCTGGGGGGCCGCGAGGGGTGGTGGAAGCAGGGGGGGGCGGAGGGGGGAGACAAGAAATTACGTGAAAACACACGGAGCAATTATGATGAGTCATGCGTGCCCCTGATGACCTTCACAGGTAAGATAATGACAGTGAACAAAGCCAAGATGTCGCCAAGAACAAATAAATGTCGGGCAAGGTCAAGTCTACTGAATGCCCTCAGCCAGCAGTGGAAATTCCACATTCCAATTAAAGCCAGTCTGTTATATGAGTTCAGCAGAGGGCAGTGCAACTTAATATTCTGTTGTATTGTACTTCTACGGTCCCATACCTATGCTCCTCACCTTCACAAACCCTCTCTGTGACTGGTGCGGTCAAAAAACCATTGTGGCCTGCAGGCTGTGGGAAGGCCCTCACCCAGCAGTGTATTGACAAAATGGGTTGCAAAAGTGCCATGTGGTGAGGGCGAGGGATGCAGGGGATCGGCGGGGGACGCAAGGATCTCCATGTACCCTCAGTCTTCTCCTCGGGCATCACGGTGTGGCAGAGTGCGAGCAAACGGAAGAACTCGTGCACTCCCCACTCGCCCAGCCGTATGGCCTCCAGCATGGTCTGATCGTAGAAGAGGAACCGCCGGTCGGCCAGCAGGTTCCGTGAGAAATCCACTGGCACCGACCTCTGCGATGGGAACGTACGGGAGAGCGAGAAAAGAATGACAGCATGAGCTTAGTAAACTTTTTTATTTTACCTGGTAAGCCCACCGAGCTATAGAGCTCTTTTTTCAGAAGAGACCTGGCCACAAATGATAGCCCAACGAAGTGGCTGATTGTGTGGAAATGTATCGCAGCCAATTATTCTAAACGCACGTTTCTAAATGTAGTGGGGAAAAAACGCAGGACCTGGAGAAAAATCCACACGATCAAGGGGAGAGAGAACATGCGAACTCCAAATATACAGCAGGCGTCAGGGTCGTAATCTAACCCATGGCCTCCTGTATACCAGGCGAGGTAGTAGTTAACGTCTCACCACCGTTGGCGCAGAAGACTTCTCCTGCCGGAGCAAGGCAGCACAGGCAATCATGCCTCAATTCCAGCACCACATGTGAGCAGAGCCAGCGCAACACACTCTGCCAAATAACCACTTTAAATGCCATGTACCAAGCTCCAAACACGAATAAATAAAACTGCTTCGATTTATTTCTTTAAAACGTAGCACCTAACCGGAAGCGTTATGAATCTCATTCTGTTGTGAAGTTAAACACAGGCAAGCCAAAGTGGTGAACAAAGTCTATTTTATACCACGAAAAGATATGACGTAATATTCAACATGGTACAACACAGCCGTTTAATGCAGACTGTCTACTCATTACGTACAATTATTGTGCCGTACTTTGTTATAAATTTTCCAAAATGCACATTCGCTAAAATGAGAGGATAGCGCAGCTCTTGCTTCAGTACAAAATGTCAGTGGAGCGTCATTGGTTATAAAGTAAAGTCGACTTTCTGTACCTTTACAATGATCATAAGAAATGTCTTCATCTATCGGCCTATTGGTATTTTAGATGTACCCAGCAACAACTGTTTGGCAAAAAAATTTGCATCATATTTCAGCTCATGGTTCTCATCAGCAGTCTAGTTTGGGAAACAAACACCGCTCGTTTACCAAATGTTATTGGTAAGAGGACTCCCTCCAAATGACGGAGGGCCTTGGTACCAACAAAAAAGATTGCACAAAAGCGCGTTATTTGCCATAGTGGAGAATGGCCCAATGATGCAGAAAGAGGCGATTTAAGATCACTGGTTAAGCAGCTACAGCAGTATACAGTGGCGTGTATTCAAACATCAGCAACAGGTTTAAGTTACCTCATTGATTTCCACTTTGTGACCCGAAACATCATATGCTCCTCCTGCAAAGCAAGGGAATGCAATTAGTCTTGGCAATGACATTTTAACACGATTTAAAACTTATCTTAAGTATAGTGCCCAGGACATGGTAAAGCAACTAATGAGCACACATCCACACTAAAATCAACAAACGTGGACACAATGCAACTGGCTGTAATAATTTAAGAAATCCAATCAAGTTATAAGTGTATAGCATCTTTAACAATATAACATAAACATGTTTATTTTAACACCATAACATGAGCATAAAGCATACATCAGTGAACACTCTTCCACAAAAAAACTGATACAAGATAGCACCCAAAGTTTGTTCTTATATTTAGAAATCGTAGGCGATTTAGACCCAAACGAATGCTGTCAACAACAACAACCACAGCAACAATAATCAACAACAACTACGGTGCATATAGTAATAGCAAATTAGATTTCATGCAATTCAGTCATGGGTAATAATTTCAGTGCAAAACATTAAGACATTGGTAGTTTTTGCCTCCGGGTAGTATTACCATATGACACATTACAAGAGCAAGTGTGCATTGATAAAAGGTCAGAGTTCATTTTGGTCTAATTTAAATATCCACGAAAGGCAATCTATTCATGAGTGCTTCATTAACGGCACAGTGGCTCCGTGATGTCTTCAGTCAACTCGCCCCAAAGCGAGCACTGTGCTCTGCAATCTGCCCGACCATCACAATTTGCAAAGACGTTCACATTTTCCCCTTTCGAGTAGCACAAGGGACATCACACAATGTCCATGTATATAACCTACATGTCACGATGCACACGCACATATGCACCTCCGCTTAGCACGGTTGGCTACGTACAGCGCAAAAGAAGTTCAACATACATACAATACATTTCTGTTGTGTTTTAATAATTTTTACGCGCATTTACTCGCCTATCAAGAAAAGTGGACAAACTATATCTGTCTGAATTACAGTTCTAATAGGTTGACATGCGATGCCCAACTGTAAAGCCAATTCGTGATACCACGAATGATTATCCACCACCTTTAAATGGTGAAGTATGGTCAAATACCCCCCACAACGCACAAGCTGCGGGTGGGGAAGGACTTCATCCAGCAGTGGATTGACAAAACGCCTGGACATGCACCGTCAGCAAGCCATCGCGTGACAAATCCGACGAGAGTCAAGGTTGTCCGATTAATGATTTTTGCGGTTGTAATTTTTCCCACTCGCGTCAAAAAGTCAACCAAAAGCTCAATGCCACGTTACGCTCGACCCTAACAGGATATGCTTCACGAGTAACGCATGCAATGCGTGCACACGTAGGGGCCGGGGAGGCAGCAATACAATGCTACATTTTCCATCTGATGAGATGAATTGAAAACAGCACGATAAATAATGAAATGAATGCACTCTGCTCATCCGGTGAAGCGCATCGCGTTGAAAACATCCACGATTAATAATGAATCTCTACTGTCCCGCCGAGTCCGTGCGCGGCGACAGAAAGTTTCGCCTCAACAAGGGGAGGGACGAGGAAGGCCGTGAACGACTGCAGCAGCAACGCCACGAAAACTCGCGTAAACGATACAACCGTTGGCGTGAGACATTACCCATCTTCGTGTTACACTCGTAAAGCGGTGCATCTTTGTTTGCTTGTAATACTGTTGAAAGTCTTAGACTGGCAACAGAGGCAAGGTGAAGCAGTGGAAATGTCTTGCCGTTGTTTTCGAATTACAATTGCGCATTACGGAGCCTTTTCCGGCAGACGTCATCACGTCTTGTGAATCATTGATAGGGCACGTGACAGGATAAGCGTGTGTGTTTGTGTGACCCTCCACCTGGCTTGCAAGACACTTAACCACATCGGGGAGGGTATCGGTCACTGGGAATGAAATATGGAGGTGATCTCCTCCTTGGCGAGTGCAGAAAAGCTGCGTGCGAGGGCACACGTGTCTGTGTGCACTTTTGCACTTGTGTGTTCGGGTGTGCTCATTGACAGCCCTTGCCCCAACAGTCAGTTCAGGTCTACATGAGGGGACATTTGCCTTTGTGGAAAAGTACATATATATATGATTCATATTTAATATTGTTTGGTAAGGCCAACAGGAAAGTTTCGCGACTAACCCACAGCGCACAGCAATAACGCAAGGCGGTGCTGCCTCCATGCGTACCGTAAACGCGGCCGTTGATGGAGCACTTGTTGAAGGTCATGATGTTCTGCGTGAGCGTGCCCGTCTTGTCGGAGAAGATGTACTCGATTTGCCCGAGCTCCTCGTTGAGCGTGGTGGTGCGCACCTCAGCCGGCGTGTCCCGCTTGCCGTAGTACATCTTGCGGTCCCAGTTGATGAAGTAGCTGTGGCCTAACCGTATAACCTCCACACTGCGCAGCGAGGGGGGGGGGGGGGGAGGCACAGACGTCATGCGGGCGGCGAGACCTCAACGGTGCTCGTTATTGCGACGACCGGCCGAGGCCATCGCAGGTTATACCCACGGCTGTAGGTACTGTACTCAATACCTATGGCGCCGAGACTATCGATATCTCCTGTGTGTCGTGATCCCGCGGGTGCTACTGAAACACAGTAGAGATGGAACGATTGCTTGATTGATCGACTGAAAATAACGCAGTTATACTTTGGTGTGGTCGATCACTTGGAACAATTAAAAAAATGGCGGCCGCCCCCACATCCTGCCTCCATACTTTGTCAACCCCTTATCAGCGCCTACCTTATCACAGACCAATTCAGGCCGTATTGGTCACCCTGTGCCCCTTATAAATCTCAACGTTCAACCTACAAAGTCCCACCACAAGGAAGAAACACAAATAAATAGACCAAAAAATAAATATATTTTTTGCTCGTATTGAAACGGCTGTACGCTGTATGGACGTAAAAACTAAATTTCCCTGTACAAGAATACGGCTAAACCACATGGGATGACAGGGTATGTGCCTCCCCGAAGACGGGAAACCCCCGTCAAGCAATGCCCCAGTGTGATGCGGCCGACGATGCCAATGACATCAACGAGCCCAGCCCATCACCTCCTGTCCAGCGGCACACATGGGAATAGAAGTGAGACTTTCTGTTTTCGTTTTGTCCGATTATGTTGAGTGATCGTACCGATAATCGGCAGAGTAATCGATTACTTATATTAACCAGATAGTACAGGTCTGCAGTAAAGTATTTTCGTGGTAACTTCAGAGTACACACATGATACCGTACGACAACATATGGTATTGCTATTCTTAGGTTTTTTCAGGTAAAGTCAAGTGACTTTACCGAAAAAAAAACAAAAAAAAAACCTAAGAATATGAATCCTTGCAGTCACGAAATCTAGAAATATGGTATTGCTTAATATAGACAGCAACCTGGAATTGTTTTTACCAAATTTCGGTTCCAGGCAATGCCTGGGTACTAATTATATGGGAAATGATTTGGTCCGGTGCTAAGCCAACTCGTCTATTTAGAGAAAACGAAGTATAACTTAAGGATCGTGGCAATACCGTGGAGTGTATATTGACCTGATTTCGGGATTTCCAGTAACTCAACATGAAAAATTAGCTAGCGTTACTACCACATCATAATAATACCAAGATTAAAATGCTCACTGGGACTCACTACGGGTGGAGTCTCAGGATATATTTAGTCGTGTTTAAAGTTTAGCGGATGTGTTAAGCATATCCTGTACACACACACACACACCTATAGCCCTATCATCGAGGCATCATAGTGCACAGAATCATGGCCTGTGTTTTCATAAAACTGCTGAAACTATCGTTACGTACGATGCGAATGTATACAGAGTTAGACGCAAGCGCTTGACCACATTCCTTGGTCTTGTCAGATCTCGGGAAGCTAAGCAGGATTGATGACCCGCTGTGAACAAGTGCCAGTCGCCTGAACAACACAGACGAAAGCGTCTTGCATTTATAAAGGAAATATGGCAAATGATTTTATAATAATCTAAGACACGGGTCACCTATAATAGTGGTCGCCACGGGTGCTAGACTCATCCCGTTGTCCGCAGGTGGTGAAATCTTATTCCCAATATCTGGGCTTTTCCACAAAGGACGAGTCATCTGGAAATGGTCTCCCGCAAGTGCCAAGTTTACCCTATTATCTGCAGCTTTCCCCCCGGATAATAGTAACGTGGACAAAAGGAGCAAATCGTCCTGAAGATGAGTGTGGATAAGATAATCCACGTGATAGGGAAAGTGCCTCTTAAACCAGAGAACACAAGAGATGAGACGTTTAAACAACTATGTTTCCAAAGACAATACGGAAATTAAGCTATTGCTTTTATGGATCTCTCATGCCCCGACTTTGCATAACTCGCTGGTCTGTGCCAACATTTTCGCAGCTGTTGTCGTTTGTCTCCTTGTATCTTGAATGTACCCACGGAGTCTCTTGATTAGGAATCTCACTGTCTCAGCAGGGTCCTCATTGGGTGTTTGGTTACACGATTTAGCGCCTGCTGGTGTTGTTGAAACAAAGTTAACTGCCAAACAGTTGAGCAATAGCAAAAGCTAGTAAAATGTAAAAGGGACATCCAACAATGCATTGCAATTATTCTTTGGTTCTTTTGGTTAAGTCACGTCTAAAGATAAAACAATACGTAATCAACCGGGCTATGCGTTAATTGTATGTTGACCGACTCTCTGTGTTGCATTACATTACATTTCGATATTTTACTAGGTTATTTAATTTTAGTGTGCCTTTCTCCTAATTTTCAAGCTTGCGTACCGTACCACGTCGTCATCTTACTTGCAGCATCACGTTGTCGTCAACTCATTGATATGCTAATTTTTTCTCTGCCCCCTCCCTCTCTCCGCCGCCGCCCCCCTCTCTATATTTAAGGCCCCTTCACAGAAACGACCTCTCTCTTTGTGCCGATATGTGTTCTCTCTCTGTGTGTCCTTGTGATGTCTGTCTGCTTGTATGTCTGTCTATAGTTTTCTAGTTAGATTTTTGTTGCTATTTCTTTTATGCCTGATGATGATTGCTTGTGTTGCAATCGAAACGTCGTAATATGCTATTATTTAATTTATTATTTTATCTTTAGACGTGACTTAACCGAAAGAACCAAAGAATAATTCCTGCAGTCACGAAAGCTCCAAAATTAAGAATGCATTGCAACTTTACATTAAAGGCCCCCTAATGGTCTAGAAGTGGGAGGAACAGTGGTTAGCGCATTGCACTATAAACCCAGCAGCCTGAGTTTGATTCTAAGCCACAGCCGCCATCTGTGGCGAATTACATCTAAACTGATGCTGGGCAACCCCCCTTCACCAACCTGCGCTTCCCAGCATGGTGAAGTATGGTCACATCACCCCAATGAGCAACAAGGCATAGGGAGAGCCCTTTGTCTATCAGCCGATTGACTAAGGATTGTAATTAAATACACGTGTATACGTGCAGTCAACAGTGTTCACGAAGCCAATCAGCACATGGCCATGTAACACAACGAGTGGTTTCATTACAAATGCAAACACCTTTAATCACATGGCTGTTTATTTAGCTTAAATAGCATGAATCCACTTTAAGACCCTGTAAAGTTTACCGGAGGAATGTTCCGTCTCTGAGTCATGCTCACCAAGCTGATGCAAACACCACAGCCACTGGCGAACGCAAATATTCCACTTGGCTGAAACAAATGTGTACATGGCAAGCGAAGCGAAGATCCCCCGCGTAGCCTATAGCAGCGGACTGTTGGAGCAAGTGCTGTCAGCGAGCACCTATGGAAGCCGTCACGGCACACGACGGGGAGGGTGGCCAGCACCACGCCCGGTCGACTTTGTCTCCCCAGTGGCAATGTTTACACATCGCACCAGGTACTCATTTGAGGCTGAGTCGACCTAGGGGGCTGCCCAGGACTGGTTCAGATAATCGTCACCGGTAACCGGCCGTGGGCGGGAATTGAACTCGTGCCGCCGGGTTTGTAGCGCTGGGTGCTAACCGCAACACCTTCGCTCACCGTACACCTAATGAGACAAACACAAGTAAGCAGGGTAATGGCAGGGGTTTTGTTGGCCAAAAGGGAGCGGAGGAATTACAATAATATCTCGCACCTCCGATTATAATCGGAGGTGTGAGATATTATTAGCACAGTTGGCTACGAACGGCACGAAAGAAATTCAACATACAAAGATTCATGGTGCAGCATTTGTAATACGGACCAACACAGTGGCGGCCTACTGTTCCAAGTGGTGTCAGGATCATTAAAATCCAGATTTGCCATGAGTTGGTTTTATGTTTTGCAGCATTATAAAATAAGGGCCTATCGCTATCTAAAGATATTGTGTGCCAGTGGGGGTACACGCACACACACTCATTATGAGGCCTTGATGATGTTCTGCATCATTTCTGGGCACGGGCGATATTACAACGGCCAATCGGCTGCAATGTCTTGTGTGGCAATGTACTAGCAGAGCCAATTTCAACGCATGCCAATTGGCATTTCCTTCAGCCACCATACAATAACACGACGCATTTGGCTAAACCAATCTACATTCCCAACGGTAAAATAAATAATCGAATCTCGACCCTGACTCACGACCGTGTATGGCATTTACAATATGCTGAATCGGCAAACCCTCACGATACGCGATACGCGATACGTCTAGAGCAGTGGTTCTCAACGGGGGGTATGCGGACCCCTGGGGGTGTGTGGCGATGTCCCAGGGGGTACGCGACGTGATTTATAAAGGTGCGAGAAATTATGTCATACATGAGAGTCATGGGTGAATAATCACGTATGAATCTGCCAATAGAAAATAAGTATGATAGAATGTAAATCCATACGGTAATCTAGAACCATGTTGGGTCAGGCAAGGGGCTACTCGGTTGAAACAAAACTCAACAAGGGTTACAAGCATCCAAAAAAAGTTGAAGAACCACTGATCTCGACCGTAATTCTGCTTCACCCATCACAACCAGATACGTTACAAAGTGACGGCAGTTCCAAGCAATGGAAACAACTCCAGGAAAACGAGCTACGCGACGGACTGACGGTACCTGCTATTTAGTTTTCCTCGGCACCACAAACAACACCATGGGAATATCTGCTTAAAGGACGCGGCGTTCTCAAGCGCTCGACCGTCAGCGGGTAAAAGTTGCCCAAGCTGAGACACAATCGCCGTGAAACACCTCGGCTTTTGTCAGCGCTCGCTCGCAGCGCTGACAAAAGGGGGCGCAAACTCCTTCGGCGGCGTGGCTCTTTGCAGCTCGCGTGCGAGTGGGCGGGCGGGCGGGCGAGCGAGCGGCAACGGGTTCCACGCGGCACAGGATACCAACCGCAAACCTTCAACTTAACCGTCTTCATCACAACAATACTCAAATAACATTTGCGAACGTAAATAAGCAGTCTAGGATGGGATTTTTTTCAATGATGGCTTGTGTTTTTTTGCTTTGCGCAAACGTCTGTTCTACGTAATACGTCATTATCCGTGCTCTGCGCGTACACTCAAATGCATTCAGTCCCTTCCTTTGTAAAAGTAAACGTGTCATCTCCATTGGCATTCACTGCAATGTGTTTTCAGGTGTGGGCATGTTAAGAGTGGAGCTTCTCAGTGCGGGGTTTCTACTTGCTGGATGACCAAAATCAAGGCTGCAAATGCGAATTCATTGCGTGCGCATATCATGTTTCAAACATTGCATATCCCCCACATTGCAAGTACATGCTGACAGTATCCAAGCATATGCTGACACGACACTGACATATTAGACTATATTTATTTATTTTTAAACACATCAGACATAAATGCGTTCCGGAGAGGAACTTGAAACCAAAGTAAAACTACACAAAAGGTGACACATTCTCAGGGATCCTAAGGGCAGAGGGGAGGAGGAGAGGTAATCTAAAGCCATCAAAACAAGCACGCACTCACACTCATCTCCCCTTAGCCGAGATGCACCAGTGCTGAAGTGCTGTTGGTTGGCATCAGAATGACACACAAGGCGATTGCGCAGGTCTGCACCATGCCCAGCCACCTTTGTCTCTCCAAATACCAAATGTCAATCATGGCTGTTATCCAGGTAGCAGGGATCACAACATAGTATGCTCACCACTACAGCCACATCTCACAAAAGCTCTCACACACACACAGGCACAGAAGCAGAGTTGCCAATGCACGCAAATGTGTGCATGCACAGACAGCTGCGTGCGTGTGCGCGTGCCTTGAAGTGCGCATGAGGACATGCGCGCGCGCGGGACGGCATCGCGATAGCGCCGTGCCTTGGGGACGGCAACCGGCGCCACCGCCGCTGCCGCTCTACTACTTGGGAGCGCGCCGACTCGGGGTGCTACGCTAAACCCGGTGGCGGGTGCACAAACACAGCTGCTCTTACCTCGCTGCAACAGAGTGAAGGACGAGAGAGAAAGAAAGAAAAGAGAAAAAGGTCTGGGCGGAATTAAACACACGGCCAGGCTCGCTGTACGCAGAGAAACCACTGACAAAAAAAATTGAAGAGATCAACAACACAAATTTTGCGAATGGAAGATAATAAGCCACGTTCTTTTAAACGTACGGGTACTTGATTGAGGGTATACGTCGGGGAGGGAACACAGAACTGCTCACGACAAACGATTTTAAGTGGAAAGTTGAGTTGTTGGAAATGTGAAAATAATTGTAACAAACACATGTTCCAAGCTTTTATGTTTAACATTAACTTATATTTGCCAATTAATGTTATAGGAATTATTTTAAAATTTACGAGCTTGTATATTACAGACACATTCACTTTAGTTCTGCATCACAAATTAGCAAGTTGGTCGGTGTTTTGTAGCAATGTCAATAATCCAAATAGCTTTGTCGAATCATATGCCATACCCTCATATCACCTCCCGTCCAGCGGCACATGTGGGCACAGAGGCGAGACACTTTTGTTCCAACTATTATCGTATTATCTGATTAGTCGAGCAACATGAACCAAATCAGCTAGCCCGGTTCTAAATGTAATTATTAAAATTATAATTGCATTTGTAACACGTCATGTGGTGTCCTGGCCATGGCACCTGAGTCAGTCAGAATTTTCTGACTTCATATCACACTCCGGACACGGACTCAGGTCTTCAACCCCTCCACGGGTCTATAATTTAACTACACCTTTGTGGGCGGTTAACAGTGATTGTCTTATGGCACGACTGCGGAGAATTTACACGCGGAAAGAGAGCACGGTTTTTTTTGTAAGGCGTGCCCTTAAGCAACACATAAACAATGTGATGGCTTCAAGACAAGAAAGATTAGGAGGGGGCCAATGATATAATGGTGAGAAAGAGGAACAGCTTGCAAAGATACCGGCGACGGTTTTTGTGCCGGCTTGGCAGAGACGAATTAAAGTTTGGGTCACAGAATGAGCGAGAGGTGAGAAGGGAGCGAGTCACTCGAACCCATTCCGGTCTGCTGCAGCTTTTTTTGTGCGACCGGCCTGCATATTAAATGTGGAACTCTAATGATGCGTATTATCATCATCGTCGACATACGAGTTGGATTGGGTTGCTTGCTCGTGAAATAAGATCATTAATAAATTAGAGAAAAAGGGCGAGGGGGGGCAAAAATGAGCCCAGTCGTGTGGCATTGTTAATAGGAAACAGGTAGGCGCCCGCACTGCGCCAACAACGGCAGGGATGAAACAACCGCATTAAAAGTTGGCGATTCATGCGGTATCGCAGATAAGCAATCTCGGGTTTCTGGCGTAAGACGACACCGGGCAGGCGCGGGTTTCTATCGCTGGCCAGAGATTCCATGGATCGGCTGCGAGATATGTTGATATATAGATATCCATTACGCATCATCTCTCTCGTCGACACACCCACACGAGAGGCGCAAGTGCCCGTGGCTTGGGCATGATGGGGGCCCTCGCCTGAGGATTTAGTTACAGTTATCGTGGCAGGTGGGCATATGGTAGACACAACACTCCGTGCCATCGCAGGACCGCAGCCTTTACTGCGTAATAATAACAACAATAATAGTTAACACCGACCTTTGTGAATCCACTGTGTCGACAATAGAGGGATGTTTGACCATACTTCGCCACCATAGTCGGTGTGGGCTGGTGAAAGGGTGGAGATCCAAGATATGTCAAGATGTCAGGACATTTCTAGTTGATGGACGAAATCCGAATCAAACACAAGGCAGCCAAACAAACGTGTCTCCTGCCATGTTTACCTTACTTTGCCTCCTCATTTTGTAAAATGCGAGTGAACCACGGGAAGCTTCGGTGAAGAAGAAAGCAGCGTGCTATATGCGACAATCCCATTGACATTCACGAGCGAGCGTGTGGTGACTTGAGGCACATGTGGCCGGTGCTTTGTGTGTGATGTCACCAGTGGCGGATCCAAATGGGGAGGGGGTATGAGGCCACCGCACGGAGGTTCATATTTAGGAGAGAAAATACATTGACATCCCTGGCCTACAAGGCCAATATAGAATGACACAAAAAAACAAAGATCCCTCATATGGCCTCAACAGACTGCTGGGGCAAGTGCTGTTAGCCGGCACCTACGATGCCAGCACGGCACACGGGATTGTGGGGGTGGCCAGCACCACACCCGGTTTCCTTCGTCTCCCTTGGTGGCGATGTGTACGCACCGCACCAGGTACTCATTAAAGGTCGAGTCGACCCAGCGGACCGGTCCCAGGACCGGTTCAGATAATCGTCACCGGTGTTGGTGGCCGTGAGCGTGAATCGGGGTCGCAGGGTTCAGTGAGCTGCGCCACCGCCGCGAACCGCTGCGCCACCGCTCGCCACGATAGAATGGCAGACACGCACACTCATGCATATTGATGAGCTCATGGGTGGAGTCCAAATGCTGAAGCCTGGGACTCAACCGCCGTCTCGTGCCGCTCCAACCTCTTCCCACCTCCCACCACCCTCCCAACAAATGAACGACAGCGCAAACTCATCCAGCGCGCCACATTCATTATTTATTTTCCTCGCACGCACTGCGGACATGATCCCTGCAGCCATGGCACGTGGTTAATGTGGTTATTCGGTGTGGTGTGTCAAGCCGGTTAATGTGGTTAAGATGGCATTTTGGTGAATAAATGTTTTCAAATTCTTAAGCAATTATTCCCCCACCCCAACTGCTGTCACCCCCCCCACCCCCGATTATTATTTCTGTGTGGTCTGAAGTCAAGAATGGAGGTTTCTACGCAGCGAGCGGCCAAGAATCGCCTCGCACGAGAGAAGCGCTTCGGGTATTCACGTGATGCAAATACTTCTGCAGTCGCTTCTAGAGGCCACACCAGGCAGTGCGCACACCAGAGCATAATGCTCTGCAAGGAGTTGCTAGTTGCATGTTAAACAGACGTTAACTTTCGAAGCTGGAATAGGAAAGTTAGGATCCCGAATAAAATAGGTGTGGCGCTTTCCCCTGAGCACACGAAAGCAGCGTCATCTCATTAACAGAGACGGGGCATTGCTATATGTCCTGCACTCACTGAGACAGAGTAAGCTGTAATTATATTCGAGAGAAATTTCTCCACAGACGTGGACTCGACAAGGATTTTACATTCATAGGCCGCCTGCTTAAATGCCACGACAACTCAAAACCAGCGGTGGAATTTGGCAACCGGCTCACCGAGTGGATGCCCGCTCCGCCCGTCTGCGGTTTAACGGTCTCCCTCTTCCAGAGCGCGCGAATACCGTGCGCGGCGCGCGTTGCAAGGTTAAATTATTAATATTACTCCTGTAACAAGGCGGCTTACAGCTCATCTCAGTCATCTCAAAGCCCTGCAGGCGGTCGAGCCGAGGGGGGTCTCTTGGCGGCAGCTGCCCCCATGCGGCACTGCGCGCGTGTACGCGCAATGCGTGTATACGCAGAGTGTGTGTGTGTGTGTACGCGCAGTGTGCGGTATGCATATGCGCAGCGCGTGTAAACGCGGCGCCGGCCTGCAAACGGCCCTCGGAGCCTGCGAGCAGAGGGCGAGCGTGGACGGGCGTACCTGACGTAGAGCGAGATGGGCACGACGGTGTTGAGGATGATGATGTACGACCAGAAGGTGAGGAACCCTGAAAAGATTGCGCTGTCCACCGCGCTCTCCCACGGCAGGTACGGCTGGAAGTAGTAGCCGATGGCGCTCTCCCAGATGGTGTTTCCGAGCCCCAGGATGGACCCCATGCACACGAGGAAGCCAAAAATCTGCGCACGGTCAAAGACACACGTCGTCGTCGTCATCATCATCACGATCTATGGGCTGATGGCTCGCAGGTGTGCACATTTCCTCATTTGCTTCCATTTTCCTCTCTGCCTTGTAGTGCCAATATGCTCAAGTAGTGGCCACATCTCGCTAGCATCAATCTCTCACGTCGTCGACAAGCCATTCTCTTTCTGGCTCCTTACATTTTCTGAGTGATATACGAACCCCGACCCGCTGCTTCACCAACTAACCTGCGCTGACAGGCGAGGTCAAGTTATGGTCAAATAACTTATATGATCAACACAGTGTGGGGGAGGCCTTCAACCAGCAGTGGATAAACAAAGAGCTGTACATCGATCAATAAAATCAGTGCTGGGCGAGGACCCAATAACAACATCACCCACTCCCTAGTTTCATCCTTGCTTGCTTATCTGCTGTACTCAGCCATGGCTCTCTCGGCCCATGTGTCACGCTGACCGCAGCAGGGTCGTCGTCCCCACGTACGTGGCTTACACTCTGCCGTCTATTGCTTCAGCTTGTGAACCTGTGGTGCTACTTATTTGTATTTCATCGTCATTCCGTGCACCGCCTAAAACAGCACCGCAAGCTGCAGCTCCACGTGGTTCTTTCTTTTTTATGTTATCAGGTAAGGGTCCACCGAGCTATGTAGCTCTTTGTCAGACAAGCGACCTGGCTATTACCAATGATAGCTCAACGAAGTGGCTTATCGCGAGGAAATTTATAGAGAGAAACACAAACTCCAAATATACAGGAGCCGTCAAGATCGGGATCGAACCCACGACCCTCCGCATACCAGGCGAGGTAGTCAATATCTCCTCGCCACCGTGGCGCCCTGTTGCTCAAGAGGGAGCAGAGTGTGTGGCGGTGGCGGGTCACCGCAATAAGGAGAGGTAATTAACAGGGATGGGGGGGGGGGGGCGAAGGGGCCGGGGCATGGGAGTGAGAATTGCACGGCTACATTGCAGCAATTCTCCAGCAGAGTGCCCCCCCTTTGAATGAGACACTCCCAATAAAACGGCATTTAACCACATTGAGCCGTAAAAACGAGCTTCACAATTGAAAAGGAAACATTGAAAGGCACGCAGCCTTTTACAATGTGACGCGCACACGTGTAATGGTATTGAAACGGAATGGTGAAGAGGTTCAGGTTCCCAGCTTCGACTCGACGCAGAAGAATTGAGAGTGCTACGCCGCGGGCGCTACGACGAAAATAAAAAAACACCGAAAAACGATAACCAATCGCCGTCGTATTTGGGGCGATGGCGAATTGATGAAAAGACATCGCCGCTCGTTTCAGAAATACAAATGATCACTTGATTACCCGAGACTGGAAATCGGTTACATTATGCATGACCATCTGCCCGATGCACGCGGCACACACACACGGACAATCTGCACGTGCATTCACCACGCAGCAACGCTGGCCTTTGCGAGAGCAGTACATGGGTTAAGGACATCTTTTCATTGACGTTTGTGGAAAACGCAAAGAAATAAACAAAGGGAAGTGTGATTTCACAACACTGGCAAACGCATCTCTTGTACGTATGTACGTTGAACTTCTTTCGCAGCGTACGTAGCCAACCGTGCTAATCGTAGGTGCCCCGTCATGGACTATTTTACTAAGAAACTGCATGCAGGGAAACACTACGCACGATTAATATGCATTACATTTTGGTTTTACTCGGTTTCCGCCGCAATATTAAATAAAGATTTTTCGTCCCGTGTCAATCCACTGCGGGATGAAGGTCTCTCTATGCGGTGTCACTCATGGGGACGGTTTGACCATACTTCACTGCGCTGGCCGGTGGTAGGTTAGCTATGAGGGTTACCCCGTGCCGGTTCAGATATCGCTCGCCGCTCGCGTTAGCCACGGCTGGGAATCGAACACAAGTCGCTCGGGTTTACAGTGCACTTCGCTAAGCACTGTGCCACCGCTCCACCCATAGGCACTGCAGAACAATGTAAAAGACTATTACCAAAGATGTGCAGACATAAGGGACGGAGGGGGGGAGGAGTTGCCTCTCAAAACCTTGGGAAATCGAGGGAGGAAGCAATATGCTCTTCCTCCTCAATGAACTGCCCTCAACAACCCCCTTGGGTACCCGCGCCCTCGGCCCAATCTCAAGACCACCCCATTACCCTGCAATATGGACAGCAAAGTTAAGACGTTGCAGCCCATGTTGCACCTCAAGGTGGACTACGTAATCCTCAAACTGTCGATTGCAAGGCAGCGTCTTCGGTGGAGCATTTAGCATTTAGGGGTAACATGCTCTCAACCAGGTTTGTCAATTTCCCCTCTGTCAATAACTCTCCTTTGCCGGCCATCCGGGATCAATTCCTTCCGCTTTCTCTGCGTGTTTGGGCCCATCGCTGCCGGGATCTTGGTCTGCCACCTCCAGTGTTGTCAGCAGTGTTTGTTTTGCCACCCTCGAATGACTCGACCCACTGCCTGACATTGCTTTTTACACATGCAGGCATCTTCACACGCAGCATCCTCTCTGCCGTCAATTTCAGCAGCCTTAACACCTCTCACTGGAAATTCGATCGCCGCTTTCTGCTCAAATGATGCGTCCGCTTTGGCCAAGTTGTTTACGACTACTCTAGAGTGCCTTGTGCAAGTACAACCCTCTTGGCAATCTACTGCTGGATGAAGACCTTCGAAAAAATGGCAGCGATGAAGATGGGGACGACAGCTGATGGGCCGCTATTAACAGCGCGGGAGGATGGAGTAGCATCCCGCAGGCGTTACACCGCAAGAGCGGCGGGTGATGGCACCAGACCGTGAGAAGTGGGGGCGCTGGGTTTACGGGTTTATTATTGACACAGAACGTAAAAATGCCAAGTTAGCCAACAAGCTGTATTTGATTAGCACACTCGACTGCTAATGAGCCGCAGAAGGGTGAAACCAGTCCAGTGGTTTACCACTTTAACAAATGCTGTTGGTCTGGAAGACCAATAGACTAAAAAAAATTAATGTTTTACGGGGAGATACAGAGCAAGTAATTTATTAACTAAATTATGCAGCGCAATGTGAAATTAATGCTGCAAACAAGTAAAAGTGTATTGACATTGGAGAAAAAATATAATAATGACGAAATATCTACCCAAGCGATTACAAATAACATCTGAACGTTAGCAGAGAAGCTGCGTGGCAAAATCTTTTCAGCTCACACACACAACCGCACGAAAGGCTGCAAGGACACGATAGCCGCCGCCCCCCACACACACAAGACACTGACGCAACAGGACACGGTAACTTCAGCAACATTTCGCCCGATGCCAGTGACACGCGTTCAACGATTAACACACAAGCGACGGCAGTGACAAGGTAGAGGCCGTGTCATCATGGTGCACTTTGACCAAGGAAGAGGCTTAGAACGTCGTGTGGCTACTTCCGTCGGCTGGACGCGCGAGAAGGTGACAACCGCCGCTGCAACGAGATTCTCCGCAGGAAAAGCAAAGCGCAGAAACGTGCGTGTCATCACCCGGCAAAAGCAATTAAACTCACGCTCAATTAAGCAAGCCGCCTCGCGTGAACCGGGGACCACTTAAGCCGCGATCCCTCCTCGCAAGCACACGTGTGGTGACGTTACCAAAGTGAGAGGTCCGCCGGGGATGAATGCGTCTCTTGTGCCGTGAACTTTCTCCTGCCCCGTGGCAGTTCCCGCGATGTGAACATTTTTTTAATATTTATATAGAATAAAAATGTGTTTGCGAGCTCCCCGGCTAAAACAAATTATAAAATGTTACATGCAAATGTGAAATGTGTTCCCATCATGCGGCGGCACGGGAAAAACTGCAATGTCAGGGTGTCACAAATGAAGCCCCACTTAAGCGCTATACACTGTGGGTGTTCGTACAGTATATGTGCATGCGCGTTCCTTTCCTCAATCGACTGCTGGATGAAGACCCCTACGTGCACTCCACGTCATGGGGGTTTATTTTATCATATTTCATCATGCCGGTCAGTGAACGCAGGGAATAGAAACGTATGAATGTTGGATTTCTTTCGTGCCGTACATAGCCAACCGTGCGAATCGGAGAGACACGGAAGCATGAAAGTACAGCGCTACTCTGAATGGTGCCGCACTACCCCTCTCTACTGACCAACACGTATTTCCTGTGGCCCTAAGACAGCCTGTTTGTTATGCGTGGTGGTCACCCCCCACCCCCCTCCAAAACCACTGTCCTGGCTCCACCCTCCAGAGCGTCCCATGAGTTGTCGTCGGCTTGAAGAAGCTCCCTGCACGTGCAGAGACACTGCTAGCATCCCACCGATCCACCATGCGCGCGGCACAACCCAAAAACGCATCGGCGAGCTACGCAGCACGACCGCAATCACCCACGTGGGTACTGAAATGATGCGCTCCCAGAAGGCTATGTGACTTGGGGGTGCACCCACACCACTCAGTGTCAGTAGATCTCGTGGATCTAGTGGACTGTGGGAGCCATGGATTCGAATCGAATCTGGATTCAGATAACTGTCCTTCGTATCCCGTTTAAATACACAGAGTACTGAACGCTCTGCTGTCTCTGCCGATGAGACACTGCATGTCAAAAAACCGGTGCAGAGGTTTGCCTGTGTTGCTCGTGTGGCCGAAGGGACGTGTAGCGAAAAAACGACTCATGTCACATGGAGGGACAGATTGGTGAAGGAGGCGAATTGTCTTGCTTATTTATTTTGTTAGGCAACAGTGAGACCGCTATAATGGTTTAAGCTGATTTTCATCAGACATGTGTGACAGCAGACCTGGAATGGATATCACGATGGGTGTGAGAACACAGAGGGAACTGTCTTTCTAATGTTTGGATCGCGGCTCAAGCCAAACATGTCTTTCATCAGCTAATAGCTTTCATTGGCCCTCAATACGAGCACCCGTGGCTCCCCATATTCATAACCATTCCCACACGCACGGATATCAAGTGGCCAAGTGCCGTCCGCTGGTGACCCGTTACGCCGCACGTCCACGGAAATGCATCCTTCGGAGCTGCTACGACCAAAGCCACCAGACGTGCGCAGAAGCGCAAACATCTTTCAATCGATATTTTCGTGTAACGTGCGGAAAAAAAAGATATCCCCACCGGTTAATCAGCTGTGCGTTACACCGATTGACTTGAGTAAATTTGGTAGGCAAAGTACTCATAAAATCACCACAGCGTGCTGCCGACGTATCAATGTTCGCGAGGGTTTAGACTATCCGGTAGCACGTGACCGAGAGAGATCCCTGTATCTGCGGCCTCTCATGAAGATTTAACCGGGACGGAGACCAGCGATGGAAATCCACACCTCGTGAGAAACAGCAACACTCATTCATAATGTACGCGCTGCCATTGCGGAACTTGTTAACAGACGGTCCAAAAATAGTGGCGCATTATTGTAAAAGGCAGAAAACTTGGTACTCGTGAACTACCGACTGCCTTGTTGTTCTGTTATTATCAACGGTGGGCGAATGAGCAAATCGCTTGGAAGCTAAGCAGTGTTGAGCCTAGATAGTGCTTGGATGGGTGACCACCATGCACTAAACAGGTTGGGAGAGGCTGCTGCGGGGCTGCGTGGTGGTGGGCGGCAGTGGAAAGTGCAGCAAAATGCATCGTTCTACCGTACTTCTATACTCCCGCTTCTGTGCTTCGAAGCTGCAAGCCAGCACGGTCACCCTGCTAAGGGAACGAGCCAAACGAGCAGTGGTGAGTCCGTCTCACGCACGAACAAACACACAGTGTGGAAACACTGGGGAACTTTATACAACTTGACATATTAATTATTTTGTATTCAGATATGATAATTTTGTCCGTTACATGATACGCCAGCGTAAACTGTAATTTTGAACCAATTTCTGTAAAAAAAATTTACAAAACCGAAATACTTTCATTTAATTTCCAGCAGCAATTGTGTCACCATCTAGGAAGGGTGAACATCGCTCCCTCTCGTAACCTCTGCTTTGTTCACCACCCACGCGACGGGCTTGGGTACGAGAGCCTAAAATCCTAAAATCCTCGAGATACTCCAGCTGCTAACGCAGAGGCCGCGACCAACGCCGGGGCCGTGGAGATTCGACAAACGCTGTTGCCATGGCGACGCCTCGACGCGTCCGGGCCACTCACCCACAGCACGAGGGTGTTCATGAGGCGGTCGATGCTGGTTCTTTTTAACTTCGTCCGTCCGCTGTTCTGCATCAGCTTGGTGTCGGGGCCTGCGGGAGAGGCAACGCTGGTGAGCGTGCGATCCGTCCTCCGACGACGACAACAACAACAACAGGCAACTGGGGCGCATCCGGGTTATGTCACCGCACAGATGGAAATGTGTTTTTAACCCTTTCCCATTTCGAAATGTCTGCAAGTTGCAGGATGTGGTGGTCCCGGTCACCGCTGAATTTCGGAACGCGCGAGCAGTTCGGCATTCATTTTATTGTGAGAGACGTAGCGCCGTTGTTTTTATAACGTTGTACTCACCGCAGAGAACCATAGCGACATGGCCGCCGCACTCTAGGATAGCTGGCGCCAAACTCTGGCACACGTCCTCCCGCATGGCCTTTTACTTTCGGGAACAGGTTAAGCTGGCAGAGCCATGAGCGAGGACCTCTCGGGCCGCAGGTCTAGTGGACGTTGGCGCGCCTCTGGGGCGGCCCGTTAGGAGTGGCGGCTCTCACCTGCGAAGACCACGAGGCCGTAGCACCACTCAGTGTTGCGCAAAACGCAGCCGCGCAGCAACATTTTGTCGTTGTCCAGCGCGTACGTGTTGCCCCGCCAGTACAGCGTGCCGGTGAACCTGTCCAGCTTGTTGTTGGGCGGTTCGCAAATCACCTCGCCTGTGCGCGTGCCACACACGAGAGACAACGGTCGCGGCTCAGCGAGTCCAGCGACAACGCCGGACGAATTGTGTTCAGCTGCCTTGCTTTAGACCACGCACTCGATAACATGCACAACTGCCGTCAGCCCCAGGACGATGTTACAACCCTATCCCGGCCTCATCCTTGTTCGGTAATCATCAGTACAGCCAGTATGCGGTGTACTTTTCAGTGTGATGAATCTCACCGTTTTTTTGCAGAAAGCGATAGGATAAGAATGTCTTGCAGATGTCGTGAGGAATAAGAGGTTGCAATGGGAGAGGTGTGTCCAAGACGGAGGGGGGCAGATCACCGAGTTGGGCACTGGAGATGGCACTCGGGGTTCCGTGACCAAGGGAATGCGTAAATCCACACGGCGGCGGTGGGGAGTAAATTATTGATGGACTATAACCCACCCCAGTGCCAGAAAGGGAGAAAACAATGGCCAAGTATGGGTGGCATTAGCAGCACTGCTCATGGTGATGACCTCTTTTGATGCTGATCATGTAAATAATGTCAATACGTTTATAGCGGGACGTCTTCTGACAATAAATGCCAGAGCAATTTCCGAGAGAAGCTTTCCAACTACGAATACCAAAAGGCAACATTTATAAACAGCCAACAAGTAACAGAATAATATCGACCCAACATGGCATAGGTCACCCATAGACAGGCAGCAGTGACACAAGAGGAGGACGGATATCCACATGGTTTGGATATATATATTTTTTTAAACAGAGTTGATGACAATAGGCCCAAATGCCTAAAACGCCAAGCGGCCATTAATAGAGAGCGCTATACAAATTAAATTGGTTTCTTGAACTGAGAAACGCCATAAGAGACCTGGCGAGAGAGACGATGGGAGGGAATTTCAGAGTGCAGCTGTGCGAGGGAAGAAGCGGAAAGCGAAGCGCCGCGTGACCTGCCGCGTGGTGGCCAAACGCCCAGCGTGGAGACGAGGCGACGCTGTCCGGTCGGGGCAGGAGGTGACCGGGAAAGCGGGAGAAAACTTACCGTCAAAGTGCGCCAGCTTGTCAATGTCGTCGGCAATCTGGGAGGTCACGGGAAGAGCCTGCCGCACCTTTAAGTTCGTCTCGCTGCAAGGCGCCGATAAAACAAAGACAAACATCCCCCCTATAGCTTGTAATAGACTGTTGGGGCAAGTGCTGTTAGCGAGCAGCACCAAGGAAGGCCGGCACAGCATACAAGGGGTTGGGGAGTAGTCAACACCATGCCCGGCCGCCTTTGTCTCCCTCGTGGCGATGTTTACACATCGCACCAGGTACTCGAGGTCGAGTCGACACACACAGAGCTCGTCGTCGTCACTGTTGTCATTGTTACGCTGCTGCCTTCACTTCCCCCAACGAAAACGTGAATGCTGCTACAGCTTTGCACCTCCGATTAGCACGGTTGACTACGTAGAGCGCGAAAGAAGCTTTAAACCCTTTAATTTTCAAACAAAGACTTCTCGGCACACATCGACATTCATTGTGAACGCAGAGAGATTATTTGAGAACAGTGCACACTGCAGGCGTTTCAAAACATCAAAACTGTTCGCAACTTAATAAAAGTTCAATGTGGGCATCTTTAAAATTGCTCGTACAATGTATAACCTACGTTATTTTGTATATACTTTCTATGCGCCGAATGATAGGCCATGTTTTTATAGGTATGTGAGCATCTTTCCTCCTGAACTGACGGAGTTCGATGTTGAACAGTCGATTCAAAATAACTATACATCTTAACACCTATATACTTTTTGGTTTTTTCGGTAAAGTCAAGTAGGTAAAAAATTAAATTAAATAAAAACAACTAAATTAAATCACGACGTTTCGGGACACTTGTGTTGCGCCCGAAACGTCGTGATTTAATTTAGTTGTTTTAATTTATTTTATTTTTTACCTGCGTGACTTTACCGAAAAAACCAAAGAGTATAAATCCTTGCAGTCACGAAAGCTGAATCAGAATCTTAACACCTCCGACTTACTCTTGGGCAATAAACCAAAACATTTTTACGCAGCAAATTAACAAGACACTCGGGATTTTTACCCGCATTCAGCTGCTTTTGCCAGTTTATAACCCTCGATAAAGATGATCTACGACTGCGCATTTCTATAAAGTATGTATGCAAAGCGGCTTTTACCAGCTCGCGTTTCTGAAGGCGGTGCGTGCGTGCGTGGTCTGCTTCGACAGTGTCGAGCATCGCGTGGCAGAGGACGTGCTTGAGAAGCAGGAGGGCCCCGTTACTGGAGCCCTCAAGGGCAACTTACCCATCAAGCTCCGCCGTCTCGATGTAGCACAGGCTGTGGGGTTCGCTGCTGGACAGCAGCATGAGGTCGGCCTGCGAGACACGTCACGCACTCCGGTAAAGCCACGGAGAGAAAATGCCGAATTTGAGACGGGCGCTTTTTGCACGAGCGGCAAAAGCTGCTTGGGAGAAACGTCGTCAGCGCGGCGGTCCACTCTACTCGCTCGCGGCCACGAGCATTGCAACGGCGTCAACGTGGCTGACTGTCCATGGGAAGGAATTCCACCTCGAGGATCTACTAAGTTAAACAACCGTTCATTTGTTTACTGAAGAGACAAATACCAAAGTGCCCCAATGCTTTTTTTCGTTTTGCTCTGTCAAGCGATGGGTCCCTGTATCTCCATTTTGGGTTCTGACCCGGTGGTGTATAATCAATGTTTCTGTCTCTCACACAGCACAACCAATGTCCACCTTCAACATCTAGTGCTGATCAGCTGCTACTGATCTTAATCGGATGACAGTGATGCGCTGGGTCAGCGCGGAACTGAATTTGAACTCATGACCAGGGCTATCAGGTCCTAATATGGACATGATTTTTTACCTTTTTTTAAATGTATTAATTACAAATTAAATGTATGGGCCACAAGACAAGTCCCGTTAGTCCAAAGCCTGAAAAGTGATTTTTTTTTTTAATCCGACAATACACCTTCACAAATCTGTCCCACATTAATAGAATTTTTTTTTTTACACATCCCTCAGCCACCACAGCCTTCTGGGAGTTCACAATTTTTGCAGCATTGGATCAACACAAGCAAACTCTGGACCGGGTTTTGACATTCAGTGTCTCATTGAATGTCAGCAGAGCATTCAGTACTCTGTGTATTTAAACGGGTATATGAAGGACGGTTATCTGAATCCAGATTTGATCAAAATCCATGGCTCAAAGTCCACCGGCTCTACCAACACGGTGCGTGTGCAGCCCCATTCACACTGTAAATGGAGGAAGAGGAGGGGGGTGGAGGGGTAGTGACAAGGTGGGAGCCACAGGGAATAGCAAGAGAGAGCGCGAGAGATGCCATGGGAGAAGTGAAAGGGAGAGTGGCGATGGCAACAGCTGCCTGTGCTGTTATGGTGGGATCTACATGCGTAGGGGTGTATGTACGTGTGTATGTATGTATGTGTGTACGTCCCACGCTGTGATGCTGTGAATCGCGCTTCGCACCTCCTTGGCACGGCACGTTGTCAGTCAGCCGCTCAGTGTGGTGTCTTCTCCCTAACACTTAAGGCTCTGAAGCCCCCCCATAGTACATTTTTGGGTCTGGAGAATCCCCATCACACCGTAGCAAAACATAACAAATCTGTGACCTGACCGTGGGGATCAGGGATTCGACCCACTTTCTTCCATTTTGTTAAGATAACAGGAGCGGTGCTGTGAGTGACCTTTTTTGATGGCGTTAAATATTATTTTGTGATCGCGAGCAGCCGGCCGAGGAACTTTCCAGGTCCTCACTAACCCGTAAACGCCACTAGGCCTTACAATGCCAAACAGTTCTCCTGACCTTCGAGTGAAGGTTGGGGTGGGGGGTAAGCCTTCTCCTTGGGGGTGATTATTTGCAGCTGATGTGAACAGACTTTGCCTCCTCTCCCCTCAGATAGATGACACGCACGCACACCTCTGTGAGCCAGCGTTTCTGGGAGGGTTCTGCATCTGTGGCCCGTTGCAGCTGCTTTGGCCACCGTTTCAGGCCATAGCCCTGAACCAATCTCCCCACCCACCCACCCACCCCCCAAGCGAGAGGCGTAAGAAACAATCTGGTGGGAAGCAGAGCGGGCGAGTTTGCGAGCGAACATCTACGCGCAGTGCAAGGCTGCCAATGTGCCGGTGAGCAGGTGCATGCGCGTGTGTGCGCGTGTGTGCGCGTGTGTGTGCGTGTGGGCGTCTGTGAATGTGTGTGGGGAGCATTAGTATAGCGGTTAGCGTGCTACTCTACGAACCCAGTGACCCGAGTTCGATTCCCGCTCACGGCCAACACCAGCCGACTCGGCGTCAAAATGAGTACCTGGTGCGGTATGTAAATATTGCCGCTGGGGAGACAAAGGTGGCCGGGCGTGGTGCTGGCCACCCAACCCCTCGTGTGCTGTGCCGGCGTTCATAGGTGCTCATCGCTAACAGCACTTGCCCCAACAGTCCGGGGATCTTTGTGTGCGTGTGTGCGCGCGTGTTCATCAAGCGCTGTGCCAAGAACACATGCGCCGGGGCGAGGTGAACAGGGGGATGCCCGGTTGGGCGAGTGACGCATTTCTCACGGCAACAAATTGGTTGTTCTCCATTTTGATGATGTCCCCAACGCGCACGTTCATCCATTTTTCATTCTGCAGTCTTCCGGACCAAAAACGGAAAATGATCAAATACACAAAAAAAAAAACCCTTGGGGTAAATGGAACACATAAAGAAAATAACACTTGGTGAAGATTTACTTTTTTTTCCCTTTTCCACCAACCGCACATGTGTTACGACCCCGTTTACATTTCATAGCCTCGAGAGAAATAAACACGGCACCTGATTTGTTTGTTTGCGGAAGTCTCATTTTGTACCGGGATGTTGGGTGAAAATCAGCGAAATTGATGGAAAGTGCATTCCAGGAAACATAGCAGCCTCGACACTGCGGATGTTTTCCAATCTGTAGCAACCTACCGTGAAGCTACACCTGCTGCTACCGGCTACCCAGAACGGAAAATCGTCGTCCATGTGCTGCATAAATCTATTATGCGCATATACACTGTGTGTTTCGTATATATTGGATTTATTACAGGGCGGATAGAAATAAACTATTTCCATTTCCCTTCACGAGCATTGTTATCACAACTTGTAAAATAGAGGGGCTACAGCAGACTTCCCTCCTACACACTGCAATGATAACCAACGTCAACAATGAAGGTGCGCTATGATTATCACACCAAGATAATTCCCATATCCTTACACTCCTCGTGACCAAGTGCTCCCACAAAGCAGGTGTGTGCGTGTGTATACACTTCACGTGGCCTCAACGTGCACATAGCCTGGCACAAGCGCCGTGGCGACGTCACCGCCACTTAGTGGCAAATGGCGGTTGTTATTATACATACAGGGCTGCCCAAACGTTAGTAGTAGTAACGACACATTTATATATTTTTATGGCTTAATGACACATTTATTTATTAACGCGATCTAACCCAAAAAAAACTATTGTGGAGTAGTAGTTTATTTTGAATTGTCCTGTGAGCTAAGAGGCTCTTCAATTGTGTTTCATCAACAAACGACAACAACAACGCCACCGCCGCTTCTCCGACACTCGGGACAAGTCACAGTGAAATCAATTAATGATGAACTGTAACAGATAAGCGAAATAAAAAAAATTGATCGCAAATCATTATCGCAATATAAAAATGTAACTTTTTAAAGCAATAACAAGTTAAATATAGCTTATTATCAAATAGCGCGCTGTACAACATAGGGTTATTTAATTTATTTTAACAAACGTTCAAACTGACTTTCATTAACATTAATGAAATGCATGAATTCTCCTTTGAATTGAAATGAGGACTTTTTTTTAAGATTACAGCTCTGTGCGTGATCTTTGAACACTCATCAAATGGTGTTTCATCTCAAGCCATGCATGGTTGGTTCTTGGTCGAGTTTTGCCAACAATTGATTGTAGGCGACTTCACAGGAAGAAGATGAAGAAAATTTGAAAATAATAGATACAATAATCAAATAAAGAATTAACAATTAAAATGTTTTAATGCCAGTGTTTAAATAAATTAAATAACCCTGTGTGTCCTGACTTTTGGGCCATATATATGTACGTATGTTGAGCTGCTTTCGCACTGTACGTAGCCAACCGTGATAATCGGAGGTGCGGGGGAAGAACAACAAACTAAACCCTGTATATGTATATATATATAAAATGTAGAGGGAAATAGCATTTGCCTCCACCCTCACACCTCCCAAACGGCCACGGCAACGCTCGACCACCCTGCAGGTTCGACAAAAAGGCCACACACGCACATCAGCAACATTCACAAAGGCCAAAAAAGTGACCGAAGCAAAGGGCAGAGAGTGGTGGTGGTGGTGGTGGACTTACTTTCCGTTGATGTGAACCTGAGACTGTCTGTTGTTGACCTGGTTGTCACTCCTGTGACGGAACTGAAAGCAAAAACGAGGAACACAACATCAACGGATCAAGAGAAGCGTAACAACCGCAGCATTTCCGAGTGGATGGAGACCGCTGAAAACGAAGCGTTAAATGTCCCTCGTGGTACGAACATGGCAATACAACACCTCTCACTTGTGGCCCTCTTATCTGCAAACTCCCATTATCCGGATTGGCCTTTAGTATTGTTCGCAATTTGTCGGGTTACACGACACTTACGGAGGGAACTGTGGACCACAAGGTTGCGATTAGCGAGCCTTCTATGAGGAGATAAGAGGAGAAGTCTGCGGCTTTACACGGCAAGCGATGGGCTGGCTTTGATGAAACTGCGTCAACTTCGAATAAAAATTTGCGCCTGTTGAAGCGAAAGTCACTTGGTCGACGAATGTTAAGGGTTTTAACAACAACAACACTTTTTGTCTTGCATCTGAAATCACTCATCCGCAGCACACACCACTTGTCACCACGTCAAATGTTTTTCCCCTCCCAAGGTGAATGTTAACGATGGAACACACGCGGAAGTCGTGGCAAGGCAGGTCTGGTTAATATATGGGGTGTGGGGGTGAGATCCAACTATTTTATTTCATAAGTTGCCCCATCTCCCATGAAGACTGGCAACTTGGATGCAGGAAGGTGTTGGCGCAAAATGTGAAAAAAATGTTGGTAAATAAATGGAACGTTGGTCAAACTACCAGGCTACTCCCTCCTATACTAAAGGCTTCAAACAGTGACTGAAATGCAGATTCTATGAGCCTTGGGTGCAACACGTGATTTGAAATGTTCCACTGCATACCACAGGACAAGGATGGTAACTGGTACAAAAGGGCAAAGGTTACGGAGGTTAACCAAGCTGATCTGTTTAATGTGCCCTCCACAAAGTTCCTTCATGAATATAAAACATCTGCAATTATATGGTAATTGATTTAACTTAATTAGATTGCAAATTACATTTGCAATCTGCGTCATTGCAGCATGGGCTTGTCTTAACGAGATGCATTCCTCGAGCGGTGGCAGTTGAAACTTCTTAACTTCAAATTTGGTCAATAATGCAATAACCTCATCGACTTCATAATCAACATCATTGTTGTTAGCATTAAGCAAAACTATATTTGGTAGTTTATTGACGTTGTAATTGCAAGCGCATCGTTACATAACCTAAATCGTGTTGGACAGGAACGGTTACCGTATTCTCCGTTATACAAGGCGCACTTTTTTTATCCTTTCGTAACTTTAACGGAGCGCCGGGAGCAAGTTTGGGTTGCCTCTTACTTTTCAGAGAGCACCTCATAGTCCAGAGAACACGGTACCTCATGCTGTTAGAGAGGGGTCCCGCCGAGGGAGGGGCACTCGTGCGAGGAGTCCAAACGGTACTCACCAGAATGGGACATTTTTGCCAGTGTCAAAGGATGAAAAAATAAGAATAGGGTTTTACACTTTCTGGCAATAAAAGGGGAGGTGTTAAGATGTTCAAACACCAAATAGAAACCTTTTGCAAGGAATCATGTACTGCATTAACCACAATTCTACTTGTCGTGAACATGCAAACAAGCATGCTCTGATAACATATTTGCAATGTCTTTGAAGCTGAGCGGCCTACACCAGAGATAGCCTTCTTTAGGGCCTAATCTCACCAGTGTCAGACCAGGGTAAAACCGCTTCTCATATTTTTTGTTGGTACTCACCAGGTCGTCGGAGGCATCCTTGACAGCGGTGATGGTCAACACCAACACCAAAGGCACGATGGTGGTAAACCAAGACAGGGATGAAATCTGAGGAATCAGCTATCAGAACAGAAGGGGGGGGGGGGCACAAAAAAACACACACACACACAAGGGGTGGGGGAAAAAAACCCAGAATCACTTCCTGCTCATTTCAACTGAGCCAAAGGCAACGCCGCCCACTGTGGGCTGTGACGGTTCGGGTGATATTGTTACCGTTTGCTTCACTTCACTTTTGAGCACCGTTACATTTTGCTGTGTTCCGGAAAGATTTTTCACGGGCAATTTGTAGATGCCAAATACATTAAGGCAATAAAATCTCAATTAGCCAAACTAACAGCAATTGGCTGTGCAGATTCAAATTAATTGAAAAACCCTAGTGACCAGTTTGGCTGACTGCTTCATTAATAATGCAATGAACAACTTGGCTTGATTGATAATTAAACACGTGTAGGCACAAAGCTCTCGCGGCACCCTGCATGAATGAAGTCCAAAGCTCCATTTACTCTCCGGAGATTACAAGCAATGAATGACACGGACATGGATTTGTAAGTTCTGGGTGAAAATTTGGCCCGAGCTAGCCTAATATTCCTTGCAGCTCCGGCTAAATATCGCTCCGAGAACACGAAAAAGAAAATCTGAGCAATTGTTCAGAAAACGTTTGGCGCGAAGGTGATGTAGGTGGAGGGGTCACGAGGGTGGGATTCCTGCAGCCTGTCTGTAATAATTAAACACTAATTAAGTATCATGAACTTCAGTGGCCACCCTGCACTCAAACCCAAGCTCGCTTTTGTTCTGAGCCCAAACGACCCCATGTTTATCGTGCAAACAATTATTCGTAGGCATAACAAAAATTACGCTATTTTGTCACGGAGAATAACCTGTGGTCAAAATGCAAATGTACAAGTCCTGGCATGAAACCAGTTTCCCCTGCGCGAAAACATCGTGGTACGGGAATAGCAAACCATTGTGACAAGTTCGCGCCCCTCCAATGAGCAGGGTGGACTACGTAGGGCGATAAAGAAGTTCAACGCACGCACGTACACACGCGTGCGTACGTGCGTACACACGCGTGGCGTGCCGAGACGTGCTAACGTGGCGTAACTTCGTACACCGTCACAATTGGGTGTGACAGTTGAATTATACATTATGGTACTTTAAAGTCCATAAAAGGTTTTTTTGGGATAGATCGCATCAATATAAATGTGTCGTTAAACCTGCCACCACCCAACACAGCCAATTAGTAAGGTTTGTCACGTAAACAAAACACGCCAATTCGTTACTTGTACAACACACATTTATATTTACGTGAGCCAACCCAAAAGCCTCTACTATGGATCATATTACTATGTGTGAAACTTAAAGTCGGTTAATAAACTCGTGGAAATTAATCTGACGAGTTCACAATGAATTTTGGCGATCCCAAAAAAAAAAACCCCGCAAGCCAATATGGCTCGAGGTTTACCTCTGTCACTCGTCGTGAAAACACACCGGGCGTAAACACTCCTGCACAAGGCAATGAACATTCCACTGTTTAATGAGCACATGGAAAATGTTTAAAAATTGAGTCTCAACGCACATTGTTCCCTTTGCCCACTAAAGCTCGGCTCGGCAAGCAAATGTAAGTTTCATACATGTATAATTTAGACCGACAAGTCCCGGTGGGTTAAGGAAAATGAGAACACTTTCCTGCGAGCCGTTACAAAGAGATAGTACAAAGAAACCACCGGCAGTTGTCTTGTCACGCAGGAGGCCGGGTTAAAATTGCACTTATCCCGTGACAAGTGTCCACTGTGGTACGCGCCCCCTTCCTCAACAAAGGAGGTGTTGTTGATTCACAAAAGACAAGGATCCGCCATATAGCATTACCAGAGTGCGGGGCAAGTGCTGTTAGCGAGCACTTATGAAGGCCGGAACGGCACACGAGGGGGTGGGTGGCCAACATCACGCCTGACTGCCTGTCTCCCTAGTGGTAATGCTTTTACACATCGCACAAGGTACTAATTTGAGACTGAGTCGACCTAGAGGAGGCCCAGGTACCAATTCAGATAATCGTCACCGGTGTTGGCTGCGAGCGGAAATTGAACCCGGGCCGCCGGGTTCATAGCGCAGCACGCTAACCGCTACACCACCAACTCAAACACACACACACGTGTTATGAGGTGACCTCCTCTCTGCCAAATACGAAACCCCCGTCGACTGCAACCACAGCGAGTGCTGCCTACCGCGAATGATACACGCACGAGTGAAAAATGTTCGTACCAGAAATCCACCAACGGTTTGCAAAACAAATCCACCTGCAGAGTCTGACACATGGATTTGCGTGCCTAAAATCAAAGGTCCATTGCGGCTTCTCAAACTTCATGGCAGTAAAGCAAGCACGCACTGAAGAGCAGCAAGCACGCTTCCACAGCGTTCACAATCCTTTGCTCTGACATCGCTCAAGGGCTCATTCTTGCTACGTACGTAGTTAAAAGGTTTACGCATGTAATCATCGTCAGCCACGCGATATCCACTGCTGGATGAAGGCCTGCACAATTCGTCACCATCCCTCACAATCACGGAGATGGACAAACGACAGCAGCTTGCGTGAAGGTGCTGGATGGATTATTACGTCACGCAACTGTGAGTATTATATGTGTGTATGTTTAACTTATTTCGCACCGTACGTAGCCAACCATGCGAACCGGAGGTGCAGGGGAAGGACAACTAAACACAAAAAGCAGTTCTAGAGAAATGGATTTTCAATCCAGATTTAAAAGTGCATAACTCCAGTGGCTTCCTGTGGTCAAAATGCCTCCACGCCGCCATCATCAGACATGGTGGCGGCTTGGGGAGGCCTTCATCCAGCAGTGGATTAATCACGGCTGATGATGATCATGATGACGATGTAGACGAGGCAGGAGGAGCTATACTATTACTCTTTACTATTTTTATTTCACCAGGTAAGGCCCACTGAGCTATATAGCTCTTTTTCAGAAGTAACCTGGCCACAAATGATAGCTCAATGAAATAGCTTATCATGTGAAAATTTATAGCAGCCAAATACTCTAAACCCATAATTGTAAACGTGGAGTGAAAAAACGGATGACCGAGAGAAAAATCCACGCGACCACGGGGAGAGAGAGAGAGACATGCAAACTCCAAATATGCACAGCAGGCGTCAGGGTCGGGATCGAACCCATGACCTTCCGTATACCAGGCGGATATGGCAGGGTTCAGAGCAGGTGGACAGGGTGTGTTGTACACAGGGCACAGATCAGCGTGACCGAGCTGGGAAAGTGCAGGGGATGTTCCGGACAGCGTCGGGAAAACTCAGCGTGTGTATCCCTCACCCGCCCCCTCCGCTCCCCACTAACACGCAGCAAAAAAAAAACAACTTCACACACGCGTGGTTGATCATTATAGGAGCATCTGCTCAATTCCACTGCTTATCAGCGTGCGTCACCACAGAAGTGATTGAAAAGAACCTCACCTGCAGGATGAGCAAGAACAGGAAGTAGGCATTGGCCACTCTTTGGAACTGCTCAAACAGATTGACGGGCAGGAAGGTCACCACATTGTACTTGGAGGTCTTTATCCGGTTGGTCTGGGAGGTGCAAAAAAGGGCAGAGGGTAGATGTTACAATCATAAAAAGACTCGCACAGCAGGAGCAGCCCACTCGGCGACTTGGCAGCAGAGCACGCAGACGCCCTGTCACAGTGAGGCAGCTGCTTGAGGCGCGCGCCGAACGGGAACGCCGAGGTACTGCAGAGCACTCGATGTTACTTCACGTGAATAGTTGTTCACACTGGATATCGCAACGATAGCAAAACTCCTCTCACCTTCGACCCCATCCACCTCGACTCCTATATTCTTGTGATCCACATTCATCCACTGGAAATTGAATCACAGGGCAACCGATGGCAATTCCCCTACAAAGAGTGGTACGAATTTTATCAACCCCCAAAAGGATGATGGGCCCGAGTCAACCCCCAACTCAGCATATGAACTCCTTCAAACTGCGAGTCGCTAACTCTATCACCCAGCCACCTGGAAATTAAAATAAAATCAGTTCTTGTATCTTCGTCTAGTCGAACGCTGCATTTGCCAGAATCTTCCTTTAACCAACAGATGGCGGCAATCAGCATGGGGAAATGCCACGAGTCATGTTCTAGTGGGGTGCGTCGCCCGTCTTGATGCGCAAACTCCGGCAAACTGCGCTCACTTCAGTTGGCGGTCGACGTTCGAAGTGAGGACTGCGACCCCCCTCAAAAGGAATGACGCCGCCCCTGTGGCCACCCCCCCCCCTCCCGACCCCTGACCCCCCCCGCCCACCATGATCCGTGGATCAAACAAGTCGCTCGAGACACCGGTGTACGGCAGCAAGAGCAGTGTACGCGAACGCTGTCGCAAGAGGTCACACGAGATCACACGACGTTAGGAGCAACGGTCCTTTGCTGACCAGGCTTGACGAATGAATTAAATGATGCTGGCACGTTACTGGGTACGGACTCTGAACATGAACCTCCGGTCTCTCCGCTGCCACTCGGACGGCCTGTCGTCCCTGTGCTGCCGATCGGCATGCGGACCGTCGCAGCGCAGGTTCCGCGCGGTTCACGCTTAGACAGGGGTGCACTCCCACCTGCCCTGCGGATGAAACCTGGGCGGGGGGGGGGGGGGTCTAGGGTGGCTCGACACCGAAGTGTGGGGGCTGCCACCACCACCACTGCCACCACTGCCCGCCATCAAACTCGGCCCTCTATCCTTGCCTGCGTGGTGCGTCAGGGCAGCTCGCAAGCACGGCGGTCAGAAAAATCTTTAGAGACAAAAAAGGTCTTTGTCAGAGGCGTTACGGGCCGCGATTTGTCGTTATCTTACAATTTGGCAGGGATCCAAACAACGTACAACATTACGCTCGCTCTCCCCCTCTGTAGACGGAATGCTAACAGGCACTCTTCTCTAAGCAGATGGCACAGCACTCGATCTTAAATATTGTTCATAACCACAAACTTCAACAGTTCTTTAGTTAACCCTTTGGAAGTTGCATCAAAACGACTGCTAATATAAGACTTTCAATTCGATCAATACTCTCCATTAGCATGCCCATCTACTAGCTGCACGAACGAAATTAAATTAAATGTGTATGGCAATTGTTAATTTACCAATGTAAAAAATGTAACTGTACTCCTACATGTACTCATAATGTTTAGAAGATGTGAAATTCTAAGTTCTATCCATAAAGTGAGTGAAGCGAACTTAATGAGTGCTAAGTAACAAGAAATGCTTCTGTTTAAAAAACGTGATTTAAAGAAAAATATATATGCAGTGAAAAATCCTATCATTCTAATAAACGCTGAACATCCCGGTTATCTACTGACACTTTCACACAACACGTCCTTTCCAACAAGATAAATAGATTTAAATTGTTAAGGTATTAAGCGTAATTTTTATTTGATCGTGGGATCATGAGGTTTAATTTAGGGATTGGGGTAAACTGGAGCCTTCGACCACCCAATGTGAGGGGTTGCATCATTTAGTTAGACAAGGGACACGAGGTAAAGACAGACACAGAAAGAGACAGGGAGAGAGAGAGACACAGACAGAGTGAGAGACACGCAGAAAGACAGACAGAGAGAGAGATGGAGAGACACACAGAAGCACACAAAGCAAGGTACGGGAGGGAAAGCGATGCAGGAAACGTCAGATGTGGATATATAGTGACAGACAGACATATGTACACAGAGAGAGAGATAAATATACGAGAATGGATAGCAGACAGAGTTAGGGCCACAGAGAGATTGATATTCACGGTCACGCACAAAATAATATGGACAGGGCAAAGAGAAATGTAGAGACACACACGAGAACAGAGCACAATGAGGCACACAAACTGGTACCGTATTCCCTCGGTATTCACGGACTGGCTTATTCGCGATTCGCAACTGGAACTTTACACAACACCACTGGGAGAGAGAAAAAGAAAGGGATGAGATGAAGAGATGGAAGAGAATGTGATGCGAGAAAGTGATGAGATAACGTTACGAGAGATAAAGTGATGCGGTAAGGCACGTTAATTTATAAACTATAATTTAATACTTTAATATCTCTTTGTATTGACTTCATGTTTATTATAATACATTTTCATGCATTAAATAGCTTATTTACGTATTTAAGGTAATTAATTACAAAGATAGGATTTTGTAACCCATTATCATTATCCGCGAAATTGGCTCTTCACGAGCGTCTCAGGAACGTGTCCCTCGTCGCGAATAACGAGGGAATGCCGGATACAACGGGAGACACAGATGCCGAGACGGGACACAGCGACCGAGGCCGAGAGAGAGGAACCAAGACGGGGGGAGCGAACCGCAGAGGCCGGACGCGAGAGAAGCGAAAGGGACGATGCAGAAAGACGACGAGGTGTCGTCAGATGCCTCCGAGTGTCGTGCACAATTATATTGCAACAATGTCAACCAGTTTAAACAAAAAAAATCATAAAATCATCGATTCTTAAAATGTATTTATAAAATAATTATGTTTTTGCTGAGTGTCTACTGCTGCTGTTTTCTGTACAGCACTTCGAGATTCTTGATGAAAAGTGATATATACATGGAAATATTATTATTAATATTAATGTTCCATTAGTTTGAAAATGGATAGCAGATAGAGTTAGAGCCACAGAGAGATTGATATTAATAATGTTTCCATTATTATTAATAAGAGGGGTGGGGAAATGTCTTTAAATGTATAACGTCAACGACCTGCCACATTGCTAGACAATTCTACCTTAATAGGTGCTTAATTAATCCCAAGCACACTCGTCTGCACGGAGACCAAGAGATGGCAGTAAAGCAAGTGGGATCATGAACCTGTCTGTGTGGCTTTCCCCAGACACTCGGGTTCCCTCGCACACGCCAGCTCACGTCCACACCGGCTCAATTTTCCCCACAAAAAGTAAATGGCTCCGCAAGCTCTACTTTGTTAATAAGTTATTGTGCATTGGACCCTGATTAAAGCACAGGAAAGGGGCGCCGACTTGCATGCATAGATAAGTAGGAACAATGCCAAACGTTGCGGTCGGAAGTGAGTTTTGTGTGCACGCGTGCGTGAGTTAATTTCAAGGAACTTAATGCTAGAGAGAGAGAGGGAACCGTGTCCCAGCGGAGGGTGCCGGGGTGTGCGTGCGATCGCCGTTATTTCTCAACGGCAAGCGCCGCTGCCGCAGTTGCATATTGTGGAATCATTGGACAAATGTGTGAACAAGGAATTGGTGTATGATAATTCACACATTTTTTTCCATATACTAATAAAATGCGAAACTGTCACCAAAGGTTATATTGCCTTTCATAAGACACTTAAGTAAGATAAATATAAACAAACAGTGCTTGCGATGACTCATTAGGATAACACTCAGCCTTTTTTTTATTCAACTGTTGCTCCAGTTTTAGAATAACTTGTGAAGCGCAATGTTCCATAACGATGTTTGTTTACGCAAACACACTATTTAGCCCCTACAAAAGAACGCCGCTGCCCAGCCCAAAGAATCACAACCCCGAAGCACCTGGGTCACGCAGGCCAGCGGCGGCAGATAAAATACAAACGCGTGCAGTCGATACGTTTCAACCACTCCGAAGCTGTCATTTATGTATTAAACGTGACACTAATCTAGAGCTGCTCTGTTGTCACATTCACTCGACGAATTGAGAACGTGCGACGTGTCGAGTGACTTGGCAGACTTAAGCGCGTAAACATGGGGTGGTGTTTCAAAGGCGTAATATGTAAAACGTTCAGATGTTGCATTCGCCTGCACAAAAAGCAAATAAGCGGGTGGCTGCGTAAATGGGATTGGTTACCGTCAAACTGGCAACAACAACTGGAAAAATGTCAAGGAGCACACTTGTCGGTCACTTGCATTGAACATCGTTCGTTATTCTCCTCCCTCGTATGCAACAGTGGCTTCATGCTGCTGAGGGCCAAACAGCCAGAAAACGTTGAAACCGTCCACCGAATGTCCGTCTTGAGCCAAATTCCCTCCGCACATTCCCATCGCCAGAGCGAGGGAGCGCACACGGGGCGTGCCGCCGCCGCATGTCCGAGCAAGCTCGGCCGCCTCCGCTTAAACAAACGCCGGCCAATATCCTCCTGGCCACGCGCCAACCCGCACGCATCCCGAGCATCTGCGTTATGGCACAGAAAGTAAAACTAAACGGTGACGGTGAGCGAGCGAGCAAGCGAGCGAGCGCGCGTGTGCGTGCAAGCTACGCTTTCAAGGTTTCTCCATCAAAGGCCACAATGCCGAGAAAGAAAACGACCGCCTGTGTGCCGAGAGGAGACGTGCAGTGCCTAGCAGATACGCACAGTGCCTAGCGGATACACACAGTGCCTAGCAGATACGCACAGTGCCTAGCAGATACGCGCAGTGCCTAGCAGATACGTGCAGTGCCTAGCAGATACGCACAGTGCCTAGCAGATACGCGCAGTGCCTAGCGGATACGCACAGTGCCTAGCAAATACGCACAGTGCCTAGCAGATACGCACAGTGCCTAGCAGATACGCACAGTGCCTAGCAGATACGCACAGTGCCTAGCAGATACGCGCAGTGCCTAGCAGATACGCACAGTGCCTAGCAGATACGCGCAGTGCCTAGCGGATACGCACAGTGCCTAGCGGATACGCACAGTGCCTAGCAGATACGCACAGTGCCTAGCAGATACGCGCAGTGCCTAGCGGATACGCACAGTGCCTAGCGGATACGCACAGTGCCTAGCGGATACGCACAGTGCCTAGCGGATACGCACAGTGCCTAGCGGATACGCACAGTGCCTAGCAGATACGCACAGTGCCTAGCGGATACGCACAGTGCCTAGCGGATACGCACAGTGCCTAGCGGATACACACAGTGCCTAGCGGATACGCACAGTGCCTAGCGGATATGCGCAGTGCCTAGCGGATACGCACAGTGCCGAGCGGATACGCAGTGCCGAGCGGATACGCACAGTGCCTAGTGGATACGCACAGTGCCTAGCGGATACGCACAGTGCCTAGCAGATACGCACAGTGCCTAGCAGATACGCACAGTGCCGAGCGGATACGCACAGTGCCGAGCGGATACGCGCAGTGCCTAGCAGATACGCACAGTGCCTAGCAGATACGCGCAGTGCCTAGCAGATACGCGCAGTGCCTAGCAGATACGCACAGTTCCTAGCAGATACGCACAGTTCCTAGCGGATACACACAGTGCCTAGCGGATACGCGCCGACGATGAATGGACATCATAATGGTACGGTATTAAAAAAAGTTTCCTGGAATTTCACAGGGCTTGACCTCTTACACGTGCAGAAAACAGAGATCAACACACCTATTGTGCACACACTGGCGGAGACAGTGTGGGGGGGGGGGGGGTGGCACGTGCCCTCCCCAATGATCCAATCCAAACCCCCAGTGATTCAATCGAAATCCCGAATTTCAACCGGATCATTTGAGTTTATTAGTAATAAATCGTCAATTTGCGACCCCCACTGCCACTGTGTAGCATATTATTACGTGCCAGGAACTCTATGAGATGATAGGACAATAGTCTGAGTCCATAATTGGCAATAAGTAACGGCAAAGCAGTATGAGTGACTCGCAGAATTGTGCGCAGTTGCGTATACAGTCCACGACTTCCCTGAAGGCATTCACCTTCAGCGAGCGCGATGCCGATCACACAACGCAGTTCGAATTCGACCCTCGATCGATGGCTGCGCCATCGCCGCACACGCGTCGAATAAAAAGCAAGGGACAAGTCCTTACTTACTAATAACTCCTCTATCATTTTTCATTGCTGGAGGGGTTGCTCCCTCTACCTGAAAATCCTGGCTCCGCCAGTGTGCACAGCTCATCTGGTTTCTAATATGCGAGTTCACATCCACGGAGCCCTGCTCACTACCACGGGTTTAATTAAACCATCGCATCGAGCCCATTGTCAACCTACAGCGTGCTTAAGCATGCCCCTGAATTCTGAAGAGGTGCAACAATTAAGTGAGACCACCTGCCCCCTTGACAATCTCCGGAAAGACTATACATTTCCTTAAAATAAACTCATCGTATTTCAGCGAGACTGATCTCTCCACCATGCCGAACATCGAACCCACCGCTCTACCGATTGGCGCTCTATGAACACCACGACTCCAACCTCTCTTAACCTACCCTATTTATTTATTTAAGACTCTTCTTTAAATAGAGAAATAATCTACCACACGAACAGAGAAAGCGGCTCGGCAGTGCGAACAGTCAGGAGCAGAGAGCTCCAGACCGCATGGGCAGCAAAGGAGAAGGGGGCGACCTCCTATAGAACAGAGACCTTGGTTGCCAGAGCAGAGGGCAGTGGAGATGAAGGGTGAGAGTCAGGTGCGGGTAAGCCTATTGATCGTGCATTATAATAAATGGAGGGGCCTGAGAATGTTGAATTGTTTGTGGGTGTGGCCAAGGACCCGGGGTGCTGAGGTTGGAGGCGAGCGGGTTAGGGGAGGGCCGCAGATGAGAACGTTACGCAAGTCCACGGGCCACGAGCAAAGGATGTGGCCAACAGCTTTTGGTTAGTCGCCGCATCACACGGTTTCAGATGCGCTTCTAGATGCGCTTCTGCGGCTGTCTGGAACGCTCTTCCTCTCGATATTAGGAAACCATTGGAGCTGTGCACTTTTAAATCTCGACCGAAAATTCATTTCTCTCGAACTGCTTTTTGTGTTCGGTTTGTTGTCCTTCCCACGCACCTCCGGTTAGCATGGCTGGCTATGTACGGTGCGAAAGAAGTTCAACAAAGATACAAGAATTTGCACCCTCGGTAATATTGGCAGCCTTAGTGAACGCCATTGAAAGTGTGCACATTTTTCCAAACATCGTTACGTAAAATGCCATGCTAGAATAGCTCGGGCTCGATTCACTTCCCATGAGGCATGCCTTGGGGGTATAAAATTCTCCTCTTAATAGGCACGTAATAAGATTTGTAAAATTCTGCAAAAGACACAGAGCTTTTGAGTCTCGTGATTAGGGGGGAAATCGAATTATGATTAAAGTTTAATAGACTACATTTCCAGTCTAATTGTTTATTTCAGCAAGACGTGATTAGATTTTCAATAGAGCTATCATCAGCTATTTTTCTATTCAATACCGGAATGAAAGCCTCTCCGTGTCGGAAGGAGTGCTGTGTAGCTGTAATTATTTCGTACATACGCCATCGTTTCATTACGCATTCTCTTCCGAAGCCATCCCTTGCATAACCGTCAAGAGACTAATTTTGCGCAACGCTTTTGCGCGTGCCAAAGGACAACGTTTCAAACGACCAAGCACACACACACACGCGCGCGTTGCCATTATCCCACTATCCCGTTATCGTAAAAAAAAGCCATGCGGACATAATGAGACCGAATGGAAGCATTAGGTCTCGTTAGGGAGGAAGAGAGGCATGGGAGAAGAAACGCGACAAAACGCACCCTGGCCGAGCCACGCCGATGGTCAGGCTCCACCTGCAACTTCCCCCGCGGGGAGGAGACGGAGTGTGTGCGTGTGTGTGGCGGTGAGGAGTCTGTCACATTCCACGGCCATACACGTCACTAACGAATGCCCAACTGTTCAGGCTGCTATCCGCTATTTCTTTTTTTTGCATTCGTTGTGTTTTTGTGCATTCCCACTGATGTAGTGCGATCGGCATCGCGCCGTGAGATAAATGTCCATTTGGCATTCTGGAAAAGCGGTGCATGATCACGAGCTACAGAACAACCCATGGAAGGAGAAAACGCAGTGCCAATGCAATCCTTCAAAGTGACCTCTCGTATCCACACTTGGGGCTCCCTCCATACTTTCCCATGGGCGCTCCCCGACACGGAAATGCCTCGCAAGCAGGTCATGTGACCCGCCGGATGGGATGGTC
This sequence comes from Lethenteron reissneri, assembly GCF_015708825.2. Classification (NCBI taxonomy): domain Eukaryota; kingdom Metazoa; phylum Chordata; class Hyperoartia; order Petromyzontiformes; family Petromyzontidae; genus Lethenteron; species Lethenteron reissneri. The sequence continues at coordinate 13,411,646 of NC_083796.1, forward strand.
ACAATTTAAACTCTCATCGAGTCGTTGGCCTAAACGATCCTACGGCCACGTGTTCAGCTCTATCGAGCTCGTGATACAAACTAGACTGAGAGCATTGTATGTGCTGTGTACAATGCATGTTCATTGCCCGTGTACAATGCATGTTCAACGCATGGGTACACAGCTGCAAAATACATTTTCTGCTGGAGGATAGACAGTGCGGGTTAGGACGTCAAGGAGGAAATAAGATGAATCCAGAAAATATAGTGACGTCCCATTTACATTGGTAATTGAAAGTATTTTTAGTAGCCGTGTTTCCTTTTGGGAGGGCAAGAATAATCAGTTACAAATTGGCCAATATATATACACACACACACTGAAAACACGCATGAATGCATTTGCTACGATTGTATGTTTGCGAATCGAAACCTGTTTCCGCAAATAAAACACAATTAATTCAAATGCCCATTGGGGTTATCAGTGCAAACAATTTGCTTGCTTTTTTTTATTCATTCCGAATTCCCAAATGTGCAACGAAAGGAAACCGCAAGTCGCCTATATCCTCGGATCAAAACTGGGCCGCAAGGTTACACGCGCACACCAAGAAACTCATCACAATGTGAACAATATTAGGCCTCCTTTAGCCCACTGCAACACGCCACCTGCCAATTTGGCCCACAAAAGCCGGTGGGTAAACAAGATCCTGGATTGTCAAAGGAATGCTCGACGCGTATATTGCTCCCAAACACGCGACCACAAGCAACTGCTTATTTTGGTTCGAGCAGGTCGACACACGCGGAGGAATGCAGGTGGCCGAACGCAGAACCTGTAGGTGTGTGCCTACATACATATATAAAAGACAAAGATTGCCCCGTAGAGCCTTAACAGACTATTGGGGCAAGCGCTGTTAGCGAGTAGCACCTATGTAGACTGGCATGGCACACGAGGGGGTGGGTGGCCAGAGCAAAGCCGGGCCGCCTTTCTCTCCCTCGTGGAGATGTTTTCACACCGCACCAGGTACTCATTTGAGGCTGAGTTGACATAGGGGAGGCCTAGTACTGGTTTCAGATAATCGTTACTGGTGTTGGCCACGAGCGGGAATTGATCTCCGGTCGCCGGGTTCATAGTGCAGTGCGTAACCACTACAAAACTAACACCGTTTTCACACCACCTCCACCATCACCTCCAACAACAACTGCCAATCGCCACTAAGTGGTGGTCACATCACCATGGCGCTTGTGCCAGGCTATGTGCACTTTAAGGCCACGTGAAGTGCTGAGCGATTGCTGGCATGGGACCCAGGTCCCATGTATTGACTAAGATGACCGGCAGTTGCACCACCTGTGCCCCCTACTGTGCCAACTCGATGTGTTTTAGCCGCCCGGAGCTCCGCTGGTTGTTGTGAGCGTCGCTCCTCTGCCCTCCGTTGTTGCTGGAGGGCGACTGCCTGCCATCTGCTCAGTAGCGTCCTTAACGATCTTGACACCACTGGTATTGTCTCCACCTCTACCATAACCGTCCTCACCCCCCCACTCAGCTGGACAGGGTGAAAGCCAACACAGTTGTGAAGAATACATGAAGTCCGCCGATATTCAAACAGAGGAGGAGTTAAGACTCTTACCGCGTACTGGAATTTCTCGTTGAATTCTCTGTCGTTTGCCTTCAAATGTCGCTGTTCCTCTGCAAGGAGACAGATGTAAACAGTACACACAGGTTGTTATTAAGACGGAAAAACAAACATTTTACCTGTCTTGAGGTAAAGAGAAACATTATTTAGTGAGACAAGAACTCCAACGTGCTGGGATAGAATTCTGAACAAAAAAGATAGAATCTTTCATCAGGTGCAGTTTAGCTAGCTCGTTACAAACACATCTCAAAATGTAAATACAGACTCGAGAAGCACGACGCAAATAAAACAACAACAATCATTTCACGTTATCATTCTTCAATACGTAAAACGAACAAGCCTACATTTAACTGCACACTCCCAGGTGCCTTGAAAGGCAACTTTATCTCATCTGCTAGTACAGAAGCAGGGACGCAAAAATGTCAACCACGCGGTGGTCGTAATTAAGTATGCGGAACATGACAATCTTAGCAGCACAACAAATAGCATGATTTATGCCCCGTGGGTTTTACACATCACGCAAGACAAATTCGCGAAAGGCCCTCTCGTCAACACCGTCATTACATTTTCATTTCAAACCATGGATATTTTAAAAAAGACAGTGAAAAATTGTTCCAGCGCACATTAAGCTTCGAACAAAATAGTATCTGGGGCTTTTTTTTGTTACTTACTGCCAAAGATGCATGGGAAAATGTCATATCCCAGAAGAAATGTCAATAATAAACTGGCATTGCTGAACATTCAGCTATGCCAGTTTATTATAGACATTGTTGAATACAGCAATACCCAGCAATGCCATTTCCCTGCGAGCTTTTCCCTAAACACAGTCGCTGAGCACGGGCCTCGAGATCCAAAATGCCCAGCGGCCAGTAACAACAGCACTATTTGAAAGTCTAACAGAGCTCTTGAGTTAATAATGGTTTCTTGAACTGAACACATGGTTACGTGTACTTGGGAAAAGCGCCGATGGCGAAAACGCCAAAGTCAAGCACCGAGAGGGGAGCAGCAGAACGGGAAGTGCTGTGTCCTGCGGTGTGGTGGTGGTTGAACACAGCGTGACGGATGTGACAGAGCAGACTAGGAGACCGAGTCCTCAACACGAGTGGGGGGAATCAACAAGTGGCGGGAACGGTCATCCCATCCACAGGGTACAGATGACATCAGCTTCGTACTTTGCTGTACCGCTCTTCCTAGGAACCGGGTGCTTCCACCCCCAGATACGACGACAGCGATTGTGTGGCAACTCCTTGCCCCGACATCTGCACTCTACACGGCATCAACGCCGATTCGGAAGTTTGACGATGGCCGCCGCAGCCGCGCGAGGCCGACGCGGCGGAGCCTCGGCAACGGAGAGCGCGAGCGCGGCGCCCTCGCTCGCGCCTCGTCTCCACGCACGGCACCCCCGTGGGCAGGCGGGGGGGGGGGGCATCTCCTCGCCCCGCTGCTGCTGCTGCTGCTCGGCGCCCATGGCAACCGCGCCAGCCCCCTTGCGCTGCTTGCCCCACAATTCAACCGAGGGTGCTGCTAAGAAGGGGGTGCCAATAAAAAAACCCGCCCACAAAGGTGCGGAGGGACTTCTTTTCCCTCGGGTATCGGTTCAACAATGTGTTTTACGTTAAATATGCACTGCACACGGTGCCTGATGCCATTATTTTAATACCATCCAAAAGGGGAGGTGGGTAAGAGGATCTCGATATATTTATGATTTATTAAACAAATAGGGCAATACTCTTTGGTTCTTTCGGTAAAGTTACGTTGGTATAAAATAAAATAAATCACGACGTTTGGGGCGCAACACAAGCGTCCACCTGATGATGGACACTTGTGTTGCGCCCGAAACGTAGTGATTTATTATATTTTATACCTCGTGACTTTACCGAAAGAACCAAAGAGTATGGATTGCTGCAGTCACGAAAGCTTCAAATCAAAATATGGCAATATCAAATAAAATTGTGTGCTTTGTGCAAAGGGTCAACTACAGCAGTACGGACAACGACCAGTTCGAGGTCGACAGGACACAGGTATAACTTGGCACCTCAGATTTTGCAGCCAATATCGTGGGTTGGACCAAATTTGTGTCATACGACCATCCATCACCCAATGTAGGCACACAAATTAATTTGTCACGGGGTGTACAAGCATTTAATGGGCCAATTATTGTTTCGGTTTCGCATTCAACTGATTAACAACTGCCACGACCAAACTTAGCAATTGGATACGAGGATTCACTCGAGCCTACGCCAAGCACCATCAGGAGAAAATACAAATCCAGTCTGGCTTTACCGAAACTGCTACATTTTCTCGTGAGAACTTGAAGTCTCCAACTCACCGGTGAGCCGAAACAATAACAACTGGTACGCTAAACGCCTCGACTGGTACGGTATGGTAGGGCCCGATCCTTAGCAAGACAGCAACACTCAAGCCCTCGGGGACTGATGCAGCACCTGCTCTCCTGACACAACAAAAACAAGGCCGGGCTCAAGGCTCCGGATTGAAGAAGTGTACACTTCCCCCCGCCCCGCCCCCCATCCCCACTCCAGCACTCTCACTCAGTGGGGGACACTTGTGGGAGCGAGCGCTCCCATCGTCACTCTAGACTGGGCCGAGATCTCCAAACTTGATGGCGCACGAGAACCTGCTTTTCAAAATCTGGCAGCCGATTGGAAATGTGAAACCGGGAAGCCCCACCGTCACCGCCTTGGTGCGCTCGACGTACGAGAGGAGCCTCTCGTGGTGTTCGTGACGACTCACGACCGTGCCCAAATTTGGCCAGGGCCGCGGGCGGGCGAGCGAGCGGGCGGGCGGCTTCCTGAGACTGACGGCCTCTCTGGCGAGCGGATTTTTGCGACTCGTTCTCTCCCAAGATCTATTGAAAAGGAGCGACGTTCCTTTCGGTCCGGGTCAACCGCGGAACGAGGGGCAACATCGCAGGGTCACAGCGTGCCAGGGGAGGGAGCGTGCTGCGACATTCATCTCCGCTTGGCGCGGCATCACGCTGCGTCCGTTTTAAAACTGCACAGCCAAAAGCTACAACAGATAATGTTTTTAAGTACAATTGCCTGGGGTAACCTGTGGGCATTTCCACAAACGAGGCAACCTCCGAGTGAAAATATATGAATAATTCTCAAACGTTTGGGGTGTAATTTTTAAGGTAATTATCTATGGATTTGGAACACTTGGGTTATTAATGGGATAAATCAATGGCTTGACACGTACAAGGAACTCAACGCACCATCACCATCCCCGCGTGAATGAAAAACCTGACACCGCGGTCTTGCCTTTCATTATTCATTAAAAATTATTTGGCAGGGCTGCATTGCCAGTGCGGCACAAGCGCAAACAACAATAGCAGAAGCATTGCTCAGTAACACTGCCTTAAGTAAAAAAGCCACTTCGTCGTTGTCCCGACGACGCTTGCGTTAATTTTAGGCGAGCGTTATTTGATTAACCATCACGAGCGTTTTCCTCGTGAGCGCCTCCTCACCTTGCCCATTGTACACATCCTGTAAAGACGGGGTGATCCGTGGGCTCACTCACTGGGACGCAGGAGGTACGGGGAGGGACATGAGGCCGTGTGGAGAGAGGGACACCAGGCATGGGGCAGGTTTTCCGTGTCCACTCAAGTCGTTCGTAGAGTCAGCCGTTTTTATTTTCGTCGTAGTCTCAGTGTACGACAAACCTGTGTAAGTTTAGTCAAATCTGAGAGTTGATCGAATTCATCGGATGCTTCTCTTAGTCTCGTCGAATAAAACGGCAGAGGATGTGGTCCACTCTTAAGTCGTTAAATGTTGGTGTGGGGCGAGTGCAAATTCCCCCACCCTTTCTCCCCCAATATCATCAGGTTAGCCAATCGGAGAACTCCGAACATTTGTTAATATACATAAAAACCATAGCCAATCAACATTGTCCGTCTTCCTCAGCGCACCGCAGTCTCTAATCTTAATGCAGATTAGTCGCTTTGATATTCTGTGGGAAGTCAGCCATCGGCGCGCTCAGTCATACTGGCTGAAATAATAAAACCCCTGTTGACAATACCGTCGGCAAAAAATTTACACCGAGCCCACCGAGCTTGATTTGCTTATGGAGCGTGACTGCCGGGGAGGGGCCCTTGGTCACCTGGTTTAATCGTGGGCCATTTCCAGGCCAGCAGAGCCCAGTTCCGAGTGGCCATGTAAACAGCGCCATTAATTGTTCCGCTAAAGGCCACTGACTGCTCGTTAAGCTTATTAAGCCTCAATTTTCACTTTGCTAATCGCGTAACATAACTGTACATAATCGTAGCTTGCGAGTTGCAATACTGTACGCGCAAAAAAAGCGGGGCGAGAATGCACGTTTACCATCTTGCACTCTTACAATACTCTGTCCATCCTTTCAAGATGCGACCTTAAAACTCAACTTTTGATTTCAACTTTAAAAGCGCGCTAACCCAAGCAGCGATGCCATCGGATAAGGAAAAGCGGTTTGTTTATACAGGAAACAGCCTCGTCTGGTTTACAGAACGTGGGAAGGTGAGGCAGGCGACTTTTTCCATGACCGTACGCCTCACTCCCTCATTACTTAGTTATGATCTCGGCATCTCGCGGCCACAATGACAATCACTCACAAAGGACTGTGGCGAACTGCCCCCAACACTGGGAATTGCAGAGCCGAGCTTGTTCCTGCTCTACCTCGTCTACCTTGCAGATGTGCTCGAGGCATGAGCAGAGTGAAGGAGTAAAGAGCTTTATGAAAAATGAAAAGTCAATCTCGACCGCTGCTATTGTCACTTTAACGCAAGCACCTGCCCGTGTTTAAAAGGCTTACAATAGATCCCGCGCCTCCGTTTATCACGGTTGGCTACGCACGGTGCAAAAGAAGGTCAACATACACATGTACAAAACCTACCGTAAAAAAACTAACATTTACAGCCCTTTGTCAATCGACTTCTGGAGGAGAGCCACCTTACGTTGTGTTGGTCGTGGGGGGTATTCTTAACCGTACCTCACCATGCTGGTCAGTGCCGATTGGTAAAACAGCACCCCAGGACCGGTTTAAATATCACTCGCTGCCGCCGCTAGCCACGTCCATGTGTAGAACTCCGATCCCCTCCGCTTCATCGGGGCAGCACCACACAATAAACCACACTCAGCTTGAACGTGAAAATGATGTTACAACGGAGATGGGGTTGTTTTTTTTTCACTTCAACATCCATTCCAATTATTCCATCAATATTTTGGAAATCATGGATCACGGACGTAATGGGATTTTGATGCTTGAATGTCATGTTTAACATGTGAATGATCGCGCGTGATCAATCGTGGAAATTCAATCACCGAGTCCAGCGTCTCCACAATTCTGGCTGTCGCCTGATGAGGCTGGTTGTAATTACTGGTGAAACGCCGTACTCGAATTGTAAATGTTCTAGGTTTACCCTCCAACACACAAGTGTGCTGAACTAGAAACGAATTGGCACGTTTTGTTTACATGACAAACCTTACTAATTGGCTGTGTCGGGTGGTGGCGGGTTTAACAACACATTAATATTTATGCAATCCAACCCAAAAAACCTCTATTATGAGTAAAATTTCCATACTTCAACCGCCTGAGATGTTTTTAAGGAATGTATATAGTGTAACAGCAGCAACGTACATACGTGTAACAACTGACTAATGGATCTGTAAATCTTTTAATCAGTTTTACCTACATTTCAGAGCAAAATAAAGACTAAATGCTGCATTCCAGCATGAAGGTACTTTAGCTACAGTATGTGTAAGCAACGAGTGAATAGGAGTCGCGTTGTTACATGAACTGGCCTCCCTTCTCGGAAGACGTCCACAGCTATTCCGTCTGGTGGAGGAGCATCACCTTTCTTGATGATGTGGCTACTTCCTCAGTTGTAACATCATTTGGAAAGTCACCTTCCTGAACTGAAAACTATTTTTTTTGTTTTTATTCTGCGGAATAAGATTAGTATTATTATTATTTTCTATAGAGATCGGTGCCAAATCCCTCCATTCGATGTGTGATTCTGTCCCGATCATACAATATCGTTCCAACTTGCTCCTCCAATGGCTATCATTTGTGATTTCACAAATCAACTTCATTTTTCTAATCTTCATGCTCAGACTCTTTACTCTGAAATCTTCAATCACATTTGTACTTTGCTACCCTTTATTCGTAACAGTTTGAGAGTGAATGTTACCATTTTACATTACGCCCTCGTACCACCCTATTCTGTGTCACGTATTTTTTAATGATTCCAGATCACTTGTTTTCCCACTTCCTTCTCGCTTTATTTTGCGCCATCACCGCACTGTCTATGACAACGCGGCAAACATCGTTATTTATGGCTGGCACGCTGTTCGTCGTCACGTTGCTTCTCTAGGGGGTTTGAATCCGTCGCTAAGCATCAATTTCGATCCTCCACCCTTTTTTTTCGGGGACTACGTTTCGGGACGTTACGCCCGTCGCATAGTCGACGGCAACGAACGATGTTCCCTCCCTTTGAGCAATGTCGACGCGTGACGGGCGGGAACGCCCGTCCTGCAATTGCTTCCTGTGCCAAATTGAGGACAAGATATCTCCGACTTTGTGGAGCTCGTCCGTCCATCGTCGTCGACTTGAACGTCACTTTTTATTTCGCCAATTGGATTCCTCCACGTCCATTTTCTAGTTACTTTTTTGCTGTTGCGAATTTTGTTCACTATTTCCATGCCCCCTCCTGGCTGTCATTTCCAATGCCCTACTCGAGCGCACGTTCTCTTCACCCGTTCCTCTTTCCGATGCCTGGCAACCAAACATCTGCTTGGCAATAAGTGGAAATAAGAATGACCCCCACGTTGCGCAACGTAGAGAACGTTTGTAAGCGCACAGCTGTCGATGTGCCCCTCCATTGAACCTAGCCAACTTAAAAATGGGAAATTTAAAAAAATTTATAGTCATACTGAAACACATTTAAAAATTACAACTAAAAATTCATCACAAAAGAGCCAGAACAGCTGCTAAGAGGACATACATTTGTAATTTTAAGACAAAATGGAGCTTGTAAATGAATTGTTTTCAGTGGGGCAAAGTCGCGTGTGTGCCCTTGCGGTAACCACATAATGCGCGCGCACACGAGAGCGGCACGGGGCTAAGTGGCTGACTCACCACCTTTGGCCAGGAAACGGAGCAATGGGAAGGAATGAGACATATGCCTCCCACACGCCAAGACACATGCGGCGTTCCACACGCCAAGCCACGGCTACGGAGCAGAAAGGCATCCATCCAGTGGACATGGCTGATAGTGGTGATAGTTGTGTAGTTTCACAATGCGCTATTTAAAGCAGAATTATGTTTTAGATGTCCTTCAACATATTTTTTATAAAGCAGCTCTCAAATGTGGACGGATAATGGGGTCTAAATTCAGAGCAAACGTGAAGTACGACAGAAGGAAAAAAGGATCAAGAGTACGCAACCCTCAAAAATATAACCAAATGTACAGTCTCTTGTGACTCCACTGCTGGATGAGTGCCTCCCTACACTCTACCACACTGGTCGGTGTAAGTTGGTGAAGGTGGGGAGCAGAGATGTTGGGAGGATAGTAGCACATTACAACAGCATTTTGCCAAAATGCCCTCTATTGCCCACCATATTGCCCCACATGTACGTATCTATGTTGAAATTCTTTCGCACCGCACATAGCCAACTTTGCTAATCGGCAGTGCATAATACAACCCGATTGTTCGAGCATTATTTATGATGAACCCTGTTAAGAATCCCCCCCTCAATATCCGACGAGATACGGCATATTCTGGGTGATACGTACAAAAAGTACGCAATATTAACGATTCATTTCACCCCCCCCCCCCCACCGGAATGACGACGAGCATCAGCGGCGTCGAGAGAAAGCGCGAGAGCGAGCATCACCGTAAGCCCCCTTAAGATCCGCCGTGTTACGATGGTGCTGGAACTTCAAACCAGGACACGCGCGCTCCTCCCAGCATGGCCATCCGAGGTCACTGCAGCGGGGGGTAGGGGATCTAAACGCACCGCCACCCTTCCTTGCTCGCAGACACCCAGGCAGTAAATTGGGGGAGCGCTCCCTCCCATACGGAAAAACCATTGCCGCTCGGAACTGGCCACACGGTGGAGAAATGTCTCTACGGTGGCGCAAACTTTGCCGGTAACGACGAATGATGAAATCAAGCTGCGGTCTTACAACATTTGTTATAGAAGTGCAGAAGTGCGCGGCAGCACCTGGTTTTCCGTTGGGGATGAACTCAGAATATTGGAATTGGTTGCTTCCGAACTGATGTTGGCCATCTGCCAGTAACTACTAGGCGAAACTATAAATAGTGTTTTTTATATTCCCTACACACTGATACACGCACACAGGGGTGGGCAAGGCGGGGCCGGGTATGCTGGAGAACACTCGAGTGGGGAAAAGGCAAAGACGGGGAGGAGGGGAGGGGCAGAGACTCGTGAATGCGTGGCTGTTTGTGTGTGCGTGTGGGGGGAGCGGTGGCGCAGTGATTAGCGCATCGCGCTTCGAACCCGGAGAACAGTGAAGATTCTCGCTCACGATCGATAACGGTGGTGAATGTCTATACCGGTACTGGGCCTCCCTCCTCGGTCGACTCGGCTCTAAACGAGCACCCGGTGCGGTGTGTAAACACGCGCACTGGACAGACAAAGGTGGCTGTGCGTGGTGCTGGCCACCCACCGCTAACAGCACTTACCCCAACAGTCTGTTAAAGGCTATGGGGGGGGGGGGGGGATCTTTGTCGTGCGTCTGTAGGGTAGTGGCTACTGCGCTGCTCTCCGAATCCCGCGCCCACTGGAAAAGGGCTCCAAGGCCGTGAGCTCCAACAACAGGGGAGAGCATGCAGATGCGTGGGGTGGCCATTAGCAGTTATAAAATTAGAGGGTGGCTGATTAATGTTCAGTAAAAAAAAATTGTGCCAATGACCAGTATAAAAATGGAAAAGTCAACATCTGGGCTACTTTCTTTGGCTGCATAGTGCCATCATGCGTAATCCGTCAAACCGAGGACACTTCACATGGTTTCCCAAAATATATTTATATAAAACCTCCAAACAAATTTCGATTTAAAGCTTTCGTGACTGCAGGGATTCATCTTCTTGGTTCTTTCGGTAAAGTCACGTAGAAGGGAAGTAATAAAATAATAAAAATAAAACATAATAAAATTATTCTCACGATGTTTCGACTTTACCGAAAGAACCAAGAAGATCCAAACAAATTGTTTTGAAACTAAAGCTCACAACTTACCTAAACCAAAAATATAGTTTGTTTTATCAATATTGATGGCAAAAATACATTCATAAAGCATTGTTTATATTTTTGTAACTGTGGCAGCACTCGGGCACGAGAAGGCGAGCGTGTGGTTGATCGGTTACGCACCGTCGCTTTGCGTTCGATCATCCGTCTGTGCACTTGCGTGTTTCCATGCGCATTTCGCGCAGAAATCTAAACTCAGGCTCCTGTTAAGAGTGTGGCTTGCCAGCTTGTTTTTTTTTACTTAATTTAACCGCATTATTGACCCGCCAGAGTTGACGGCCATAATGAATGTTTTTACGGAAAGACAGTTGCCATCACTGTAAGGTGGAAAGACCGGCAGATGTCCAATGTTGTCTTTGGAGTGTTTCTGCTGATACTGGCAAAAAAGTACTTTTTGCCAACACATTAATCAGGCCCATCACCTTTTTTAATCAATCTGCAGGAGTAATTTGAACAGTTACAAACTGGTGACAACTTTGCTGCTGTGGTAACTTTACAGGTTTACAATTTGAGCTGTAACTCGACAGTGGCTTCTGCTCACAAACTAAAACACCAGGTCTTTAAAAATGAGGGCTTGAGCACTGACGTTCGGCCCCATTTTCACAAGCGGTCACAGACACGTTCCGACTGCGTCATGCATGAACGCCGCCCTTCCCATGTTCGCACATGAACACCGTCCTGATCGTGTGTTCACATGTGACCCTGTCCAAACTAACTCAAGGACTGGCACACCGACTGCCGGGATATCCAGAAAATGACTTCTATTTCGATGAACCGATTATTTTTAGTTAATTTCCATCAGCCGTCACAATAACGATATAATAACGATGTTGTCTACAAATCTTGCGACGGTGAACACTTTTCGCCATCGATGCAACGTTTGCCTCAAGACAAATTACGAGCAAAACAAATTCGGGGAAGAATTGGAAATAACTGTTGGGAGGGACGCAACCGGAAAACACGGCAGAATATTTATACTCCGGTTAATTACTGGACACAGGGCAGGATCAGTTCCTGTACTGCTATGTTGGAATGCTTGGCCAATACCAGCTGCTATATTCTGTGTGTGTGTTTAGCTATTGGAGGAAACCCATGCATAACAGGGGGAGAGAACACACAAACTCCACACACAAACTCCACACACAGGCACCCAAGCGGGGAGTCCAACGCAGGCCCTTCTTGCCGTGAGGCACGAGTGTTACACCACTCCGCACCACCCTGCCGAGTATGCCTCTTGAGAGTAGTGGCATTTTTAATAAGCACAGGAATCATATTCCGTCGCTTATGATAGCCTTGATTACATGATTTACCACATACTCAACTTGTTCATAAAGCCATACAGATAAGCAGAGTCGAATTCACATAATGTAGGACTAATGGACATACAAAAAATATGAAGGTTAGTTTATCTTGACAGAAATATTCATCATACGAGTCGCACATGATTTTCACATTAAAATCTAGAATTCACATAACAGCAGAACAATTACACGCGTGCAAAAAACGTGCCCATCCGCACCGACATCATTCGACATCTTATGGAAAGGACACTTTACCTGCAGGCTTGATTTTATTTCGACGCCTGTGCATCACCCCTGCGCAGCTGCAGAGAGCGCTTCTGCCGTGCCGTGCGCGGCCGGCTCTCCCAAAAGCACCCGCTCTCCTTTGACGGACGCGAGAGCATCTCTCGTGAACATCGCTGCGTTGCAGGATTCCACTCACCAATGGCCTCATGCCCTCACTCCGTACCAAAGCATTCTCTATCCCAGCAGCCACCCAAAGCCATCCAAGCACCAACAATTCCGCTTTAATCTCCACCTTGCAGTGCGCAAGGCTTGACAAACATGGACCCTCTCTCTCTCTCTCTGTCTTTTGAAAATGAGCCACCTCCTTTGTCACGTCACGGGCAAGGCAGGATTCCGAAAAGGTTGTTGCCTCTGGAGATAGCAGCTTATCAGCCACTGCCAGAATTGGTCGTAAAAAAATGTAGAACAAAGGTTTTAAAGCAATCGGCAAGGGCCAACTGTGGGGGCGAGCTTTGGGATGCGATATTTCAAAATGACCTCAAAGGCCAATACTCCACAAGCCAGTTTCGCACACAGAATGCTGCACAGCGCCAAGTCGTGTGCTTGCATTCGCCGTAACGTACGGTCCGTCTGGCCCGAGGTTCTAAGCCATGTTTAGTACTGTGGATTCAAAAGAAGCATAGTCAGATGTCTTCCTAAACATCCACGGACGGGTTAGTGTTTTTGATCACAGGCACAGACCGCTGTAGGGGCATAGCCTCCAAATCGTAGGGAACCAAATAATGGACATTTCAGAGACCAATAAACCGCGTTGGCGAGCCGAATTTTAAGAAAGGCTTTCTGCCATTGACCATGGCATTCTAGCATAAACAAACGACGTGGCAATACAAGCCTCTCACAATACAAGCCTCTGCGTATGTCGGAGAAGCGGTGGCGTTGTTTTTTTGTTGCTGAAACCCGACTTAAGAGCTCCTTGGTTCACAGGGTACTTCAAATAAACTACTACAACTATAAGCCGATGCTTCCTTTGTTCTTATTTTGCCCGATGTAAATCCTGTTGTGCTGTTGGCATCTCGTCACGAGACACCGAGTCCACTGGGTAACCTCGCAGCACAGCGGTGCGCCCCCACGCGTCGCAGATTTTCTTCACCGGACTTCTCCCCAAAGAGTTCCCTTCTTATTCCCATCCACCACCCCTGCTGTGAGATTGTTGCTTTTATTTAATCCTTGGAGCTGAAATGTATCCAAAATAAAGTGCAGAGCTAAAAACACTCAACAACTCCGTTTCATCACGTATTGTAGCCCGGGCTTGAAACCCAGGGGTTCGGGTGATGCCAGCTCGGCGATCGGAGCGATGAGCCAAGCCAGCTGTGCATATCACTCGCAAACATCTTAATAAAATGATCAAAACTTTGTTCGTGAAGAAGGAACCACTGTACTTAGACGGCGGAGAGTGGAAAAATACGACTCAGACGAGGAGTCGGGCAAGAAGATACGCTCTCACCACGGCCATTTAAGGCAGCAATACTAGACATTTTCTGAACACTGGACTGGAGGATTAAACGCATAAACGTGAACGGACAAAGCATTAGCCATCTCGAACTTCCTGTTGACATAGTTATTACAACAACCGATGGAAATGAATTACAGGAAAGCATGGGAAAATTAACAAAGCAAAAGTCACTCGCGTACAAGTCTGCTAAACAAATACACCTCGAATAATTGTATGTATGTGGGAAATATAATAATTGCCGTGGGCATACATATCCTGCTGTGTCTGCAGTTTGTGAGAGGTCACAAGATAGAGACTTCATGTCCAGAAAAGAGGGAACATGGGCAGGACATGTCCCTCAGAAGGGATGACGACCGGTCCAAAGTTTGCTTGCTTGAAAAATGCTGCTGAATAATATTGATCGGAAAATCCAATGAATAGGTCAATCGACCTGCAATGCATTGTATTTATATGTGGAGACACTGGGATCACCACACACACACACGTAGAAATATCTGGACTCACCTGGAGGTCGGGTCTCCCCACAGAGCTTCATCCCGTTAGGCAGGTACAGGCAGGCCCATGGGAATTCATCTGCAGAGAAAAGCGCCACTGGTAAGACTCGGCAGCGTGTCGTAGTTCACTCCAAACATGCGAATGAAACCAAATTCATATTATCGTGCAACTCTCACACGGGTAAACATTTTACAGGTTTAAAAAAAGTTGCACTCGGATCATCCAAAATGATGGTCAGGCTTCGTTATCTAAAGCCGGGCATTCCAAGGCCACTCCCGCACCTCATTTGTGGGGCCAGGTCGCTTATGAAATGAAAGAGCTGGATAACTCAGTGGGCCTTACCTGCTAAATTTAAAACAGTTTAGTTTTAGTTTCATTTAATAGTTTAACTCGGCGAAAGTCATTCCGCTTTCGGGATTTGTGGCGAGCGGCATTTCATCACGGGCAGTTAAAAATCCACACCGCGTTTTGGACGGGAAGCAGCGTTGAAGCAAGGTAGGATGGAGTTCTCAGCCGCACGCGGTGAAACAGTGACGAGATTGACAGTCGAGAGGCTGTATTGCTGCGCATTGCGTGTCTTATTGATATTCAAGTGGGATGACTCGAGTAATTATTAAATGGGGTTACTCCGAATTGACAGCACGTCACTACCCCTTCCCCTTTGGGAAACCGCACCAACAAGCGTTGTGAAGTATGGTAAACAACCCACAAGTGGTTTGAGAGACGGTAAAAGATTAATTTTAGTATTTATTATTCATTATGTAATATAATTGTACGTGTTTACTTCATTATGTTTCTAGTGCATTGTGGGCAGGAGAGAGCAGTGCTATGAATTTATTGCTGCGCTGTACAGTACGGTACTTCTATGCTCCCACGTCTATGGTCACCACCTTCACCGACCCGTGTGCATGGTGAAGTACGGTACAGCATGGTGAAGTATGGTCCAGCATGGTCCAGCATGGTGAAGTATGGTCCAATTACCCCAGGACTAATTGAGCATGGGAAGGTGCTTGTGTAAACAATAATCGTTATTCTGAATGATACGTAATTTTAAATGATATGCAATCACGACTGTTATCTCACGTTATTTACCCACAAAAGCCTCACTTTCACCGGACGATGTTGCTACACGCAACCCCAATTGAGTCATTGGCCGGTCATTTTTTAACACCGGGACATTTAACCAATTCCAGTTACGTTGAAAAAGTTTGGCACGCGGCAGACATCCAGAGAACCCGAAGGGAACCCATGGAGAACACGCGGAGAGCGAACAAGCTCCACGCATAAAGGCGCCCGAAGTTGGGCGTCGAACCCAGGCCCTGCCTGCCGCGAGACAAGCGTTACCGCTGCGCCACCACCCTGCCATGCCTCCCAACGATGGTTGTAGAGGGGGCATGGAGTAATGAACCAAAAATTCGCGCCGATAAAGATCTCCACCTCACTCCGCTCCGGCTATTCAGCGGCAAAAGGAGGGGGCGACAAGTTGGAGTTAAGCGTGTCCTGCCCGGTAGGATGGGGATGCCTCGTGAGATAGAATATTGGGACAGGGCAGGGAAGGGCCAACGATCAGCAGCAGAAACATTGAGACTAAGCCCAGGTGGGTCAGGTTGAGACTTAATAAAGAAGGCACGTTAATGAGCCACACCCACAAGCAATTTGATGAATTGTCACGATGCTGTGTCAGAAGTCAATTGCTGTTCGTTTTCTTTGTACCGCCTCGTTGGTATTGGGGCCCGCGTGCCCGGGGCTCTCAAGTGTCACGTAGCACACGAAGCATGACACGCGCAGTCGGCCCACGTCACATCCTCGCATGTTGGCACGTTAACGTGCTCCCACGCAAACTGAACTCTGCCGAGGCTGACCACAGCCATCCTCTACCTCCCTCCCGCTCACAGCGCCGGCAGGCAAACACGCACAGAGGGCATGCAAGTCACACTCACTCGTACACACAAACGGCTCCGAGTGTTGACCACCACCACTTGACCACCACAATTCAAGACAACAATTTATAGCTGTTATTTCCAGATGACAAACAAGCTGAACGGGAGGGCAGTGGCAAGGTATTTAACGCAATGTGCCATGATCCCAGTTTCTCGAGTTCAATTTCCGGCCACGTTTGACGTTAGCTTTTGACGTCTGAATCCGTTCTATGCCCCCAAACTGCCTTCAAACTAACCCACACCGATCGGTGTGAAGTATGGTCAAACCCTCATAACCAACAAGGTGCACGACCTTCATCTAGCGGTGAAATGACATAGGGGACTTCACCACCCTGTCTATCTCATTTGTATTGTCCGTTTAACTTGCGCTGGGGGGCACTGAGGGGTGCCATGGTGGCTAGGAGATGTTAATTCCCTCGACTGGTATGCAGGAGGTCATGTGATTCGATCCCGACTCCGATGCCTGTTGTATAATTGTAGTTTGCGTGTTTCTCTCTCTCCCCGTGGTCATGTGGATTTCTCTCCAGGTCCTCCGGTTTTTCCCTCCACATTTAGAATCAACATCACGTGTTTAGAGTATTTTACCGCTATAAATTTCCACATGATGATAAGCCCACTTCGTTGAGTTAACATTTGTGGCCGGGTCGCTTCTGAAAAAAAGAGCTGTAAAGCTCAGTGAGCCTTACCTGGTAAAATAAAAACATTTTAGTTTAGTTTGTTTTCTTTGTATTGTCTGTCATTTGCACGGCCCCAATTGGTACTGTCCGTTTTGTTTACAGTGGCTGCCTCGTTTATACTGTCGGTCCAATTTGTACTGCCTATCTCATTTGTTGTCTGTCTCAAATGTATTATATCTCGTTTTTATTGTCACTCATTTGTACTATTTACCTCGATTATAATGTCGTTATGTTTGTCTACCTGGTATGGAATATTTTACATCTAGTCACGTGCCCTTGTTACCATGAGCTTGTGTTACATTCACACATCAATTGCATAAATCACCAACAATTGATCCTTACGCACACACGACTCATTTAATAAATTATGAGCCAAATAATAATCGTTGAATAGATGCATTGTTGCATGGCGATCAAAAAAGCAAGGCTAGAAGGAGTGGATAATGGCAGGCCAAGGTAACAACACCCTGATGTGCCAAACCAACGCACAAAGACAATGAAAATTCAATATTTAAGATCATTCACAACTATGCCTGCTAATTCTGAGATATAGAAAATGTCATTTTGGACTGGAGTAAAATGTCCATATGGATTGGGCAACAAACTTAAAAAGACCTTCAGCCAAATGTTGTTGTACTTGCTTTTGCAATCGTGCAAATAAAACCAATCGTGCTTTTGACTACGAGAATTGACAAATGGACTGCACAAACTTGACACGTGAAGAATATTCTTTTATATGCCTTGTAAAAAGAAAAAAAAAATACCAATGCACATGTCCTACTTGGTCAGAGGTCAGTCACGGAGAGAGCAGCTGTGATCCAGCGTGACACAGCACATAACGGGAAGACAGATCGAGCTGTTCATATCAAACCAGGCCAGTTCATAAAATGACATCTCCATAATTCAGACCCAAAGAGGAAGATGCACAAAGTCTCTGGCAGATGGTCAAGATGAAACGAGATCTACGTACGCAAGGAGAAGCCTGGACCTCTAAAAGCATCTTCAATGACTAACAAGGGTGGTGACGTGGCCCCCAGCAGTAGTGATTGTTGCAGAGAGGGTCATGGTTCGAAAGCAGAAGCCGTCACAATTATTACTGCGGGGATATTAACCGTAGTAGATGGAATCATAATTAGAATTATTAGCATAATTATTAATAATTAGAATTATGATTATTATAATTATTATTCTACGTGCGTCTGCTTCACAGTGGTCGTTAAAGATCCACTGACGTTATTAATTGAAAAAATCCAAAAAAATGACACCGCAAATAACTCAATTGGGATTATACTATAGAAACTAAAAACTATTTTTATTTTACCAGGTGAGGCCCACTGAGCTATATAGCTCATTTTCATAAGCGACCTGGTCACAAATGATAGCTGAATGAAGTGGCTTATCACGTGGAAATTTATAGCATCCAAATACTCGAAACGCATGTTTCTAAATGTGGAGGGAAAAACCGGAGGATCCAGAGAAAAATCCAAGCAACCACGGGGAGAGAGACATGCAAACTCCACATGTACAGGCTTAATGGTCGGGATCGAAAACACGACCTACTGCATACCAGACAGTAGTGAACATCTCGCCACCGTACACACACACAGCAGCAGCAGCAATCTTCGAACCCTCCTGGCAGACGAATGTCCCAGGTCACTCCTGCAAACAAGATAATCCTGGTCTCTTGAATTCTTACCTGCTTAAAAGAAATAAACCTGAAGTGCATGATTGATGAGGCAGGAGAGCACGCGTGGGTCACAAGAAGCAGGCCCTTCGCAACATATGCCCTTAGCACCTCCATGCAGTAGCACTCGATAAGCCCCGATTAGAGCCTATTTAAATGTATGAATGTTACAGCTGAGGCTTGGGGCTGCCTAAAACAGGAAAGGGGCTGTTTTAGCCTTTCCGTGCAAAATTCTCACAACAGCCGGGGAAGATGAAAATATTCACAGGAGACCCAAGTGGCCCTTGCAAGCCTTGGCTTCAACATATGATGCCTGTGAAATTGACGACGGCATATTATTCTTGATAAGTTCATCGCTTGTAAATATATTATTCTATAAATGCAGCTTTACAATAAATCGGATGACAGCATCCCGACAATGAAAGCCACGTGAACTCGGAACGTGCGACCAATTTTTTTTTTTAAGATCAGGGACTTTAAGATCAGGGACTTTAAGATCAGGGACTCCATTGCAGGTGACAATGAAACCTGATCTGAGGCTACTTTCACGATTATTTTTCGTGACAACGGTCAGTCATCCACCGACCACTGCGGGGCACAATCATGCTTGCATCTTATCAGGGATATTTGAAACGAAGACTTTTACGTTGTACTTACTACATTGCACTTTTTTTTTACACAGAGACAGCAGATTGCTGATAGGCAGACCTGCGGTGAACAAGAGGTGGGGGAGATTAATACAATTACTTTTACCCATTGTTTTAAAGTGCTGTGTCGGAGATCGAACCAGGGATCTCCATAACCCTGACACCACGGCAGCATCCCGCGACAACATCATACATCGGGGAACTAATCCGTGCCTTTCAGAATAAGCACGTCGAATTTAAGTAAAACACGATTGTGAAAAAAGAGGATGTGATGAAAAACTGAATATTTAATATTATTAATAGGATTAATTTAAATGGTGAGAGGCTGCAGTTTATAACTGCAGTGATTTTATTTCCTTGAGAGTTGTATAATCATGTGGACCGCTTCCAAATGTCCTCCCCGTGGTTCTTAATAAGCAGTGCACGGTACACGTTGTAACCATGTGCCTTGCAAATACCGCTAGAAGAAGCTTTATTAAAAGCTACTTTTGAATAACTTAGTATCCATGCTCGAAGCAACGGACTTTCACACTGAGTGGTGCCTACAGAAGGCCCCACAACACTGCTCATTACCCCCGCAAGTAACATCAAAGTGCATCTCTTAGGCAAGTAACAATGTATCTGCAGTATTCCCTCGTTATTCACGAACTTGCTATCCGCGAATTCCATCAGATAGAGAAAGAAAGCGTTGAGAAAGTGATGAGTTCATTTTATAACCTACTGTATTATTGAATACTTTCATATTTATTTTTATTTACTTTATGTTTATCATAACCAATTAAAATGTTTGTGTTATTATGACCATTTCAATGTATTTAATAGCTTATTAGAAAAGTGCGTTTAGAGTATTTGGCTGCTATAAATGTCCACACAATAAGCCACTTCATTGAGCCGTCATTTTCGGCCAGGACACTTCTGAAAAAAAGAGCTACATAGCTCAGCTGTGGGCCTTACCTGGTAAAAAATATACATGTAGTATATATATCTAGTCTCGTTTCAGTTTTTAGGAATAGCTCTTGATTTAAAGCTTTCGTGGTCTTTCGGTAAAGTCACGTAGATAGAAAAATAATACATCACGACGTTTTGATCACAACACAAGCGATCGTCTCACCTGAAGATGATTGCTCGTGTTGCGATCGAAACGTCACGATCTATAATTTTTAGGAATAATTCATCGAATTGCAACAGGGGGCGAATCATCCCAGGTCGAGTCTCTTTCACAAATCAGCCCCAATCACAGACATCAGCTGAGCAGACACTGCCATTTGATCTGCCAAATATAACCCTTTAGAAGTTGAACTTTCATAAATGAGTAACTGCCCGGCTGAAAAACAACAACAAAACAAGAGATCTCACTTTTAATCTCGAGTGGGATTCCCAGGATGAAACCTCAGGAACCCAGACGGCACTGGCTTAACAATTAGATGTCAGCAGGCCAAGTCAGCCATCGCATCGCGACTAGTTTTAAATACCAGGTAAATCGACGTGGGCGTTGCATAAATAACCTCCCACCGAAGCCTCCGTATAATAGAGCGAGATGACAGTTGTTGTCCAAAAGCTAAAAGGGGGTAAACGGAAAACACAAATAACTAAAGTAGATGACGTAGAGTAGAGAATAGCCTATTTTTTTTATTTTATCAGGTAAGGCCCACTGAGCTATAGCTCTATAGCTCGAGAGCTCGGTGGTCCTTACCCGAGACAAGGGCCGTGATAGTCCCGAGAGCGGAGGGACCCAATTATTATAATTGATTATTACGCTCACAATACAAGCCTCAAACGTTGCATCAATTATTTCACGATAACATGCAAATTCCATGCACGTTGTGTGCTAAAATCACATTAAGGCCGAGGCATCGAACAACACGAATGAAACGAGATACAATTCTAAGGAGAGGGTAAAAAAATGTTCCTAAAATAACTGATTCTTGAATCAAATCAATAGCATTTTTTTAATTAATTCGAATCACGAAGATAACTCAGGGAGGTGAGCTGTTACATGGCCCGGTGATTATCACCACTGGTAGCACACATCAACGGTCCAGCAGTCAAATTACCCACAGGTCACATTCGGTTCAGACTTGAGTTTCTACTCCATTAAGTGTCTCATTATCGTCGCATCACAGAGACTAAAAAAAGGCCAGGGCATAGCCGAATTAGCAAATTGTACAGGAAACGGTCATCACAGTGCAGTGCTTGCAGACTGAATCCACAAGCACAAGTTCTTTCTCGTGCGCATGCGACTCCGAATGATAAAAGCACTGGCGTGGGTGGTTAATTGGTCGAGGCAGATATGTGACGGTCGGACGCGCGCCGCCGTTGTATTTTCCACTTAAATCACCGCAGTATTCCCAGCGCCTCGTGTATTCAGATTTTGTCAGCGCACGCGCTTGCGTAGTCCTTATGGGTTTGCCCAGGCGTACGTCTGCAATATCCTCTGCATTTGCACAAGAAAACCCACAGCGACAGCCGCCCTAATGCAAACAAAACATGTCTCCACCAGCAATGCAACTTTCATAAAAAAAACACTATTGGCTGGGCCATTAAAGGGCACCAGTTAAATGGCTGATGCCTACACTCTTTCATGCATTGGCTTACGTGCGCGGCTATGAAATACTTTAAGTTAAATGGTAAAAGCTCTCGATAGTGCAGTGCAGTTACTCTTGATAAAGAATGCAGTGTGTGTGCCGTGCCCATAAAACATCACCACTCATATCCTACCAGTGTGCAGCTCAGCTCATGCGGAGAATGCTTCTTTTCTTTAAAACTGCTTTTTGTGATTAGTTTGTTGTCCTTCCCCCGCACCTCCTGACTAGCACGGTTGGCTACGTACGGTGCGAAAGAAGTTCACCACGCAAACATACGTACAATTAACAGCTTCTATGTTGCCTAAACATTTCAAGACAAACGCATTTTTATAAAAACACACTTACAGCAGCCGTAACTGTTAACCACAAACAAAAGCCTCGTACACACGGGCCGAGCGCTCTCCAGTTCTCTCTAGAATTTGCTGCCCAAAATAATAAAATTAAAAACCCTCATTACACTAAAACTATATGACAAGGACATAACCAATGACCCAAACAATGATGACGTGAACTAGGAACATTTTGATTACTTTTACCCTTTCTATCCCAACAAAAATGGAAAGCATTTTCTTTCGACAAACGGCTCAGCAGGAAAGCTGTTAAATTTCGATTTAAAGCTTTCGTGACTGCAGGGATTCATCTTCTTGGTTCTTTCGGTAAAGTCACGTAGAAGGGAAGTAATAAAATAATAAAAATAAAACATAATAAAACAATTCTCACGACGTTTCGGCCACAACGCAAGCAGCCGTCCTCAGGTGAAAACCAGGTCCGTCGAGGCGACAGAGTCTGAATGAAACATATGCTAAATTCCTTTTAATATGCAAATTCCTTTGTCAATGCGCCCAGCTTATATATATGCTCCAAGCTCGTGTGCTGTTTCATTCAGACTCTGTCGCCTCGACGGACCTGGTTTTCACCTGAGGACGGCTGCTTGCGTTGTGGCCGAAACGTCGTGAGAATTGTTTTATTATGTTTTATTTTTATTATTTTATTACTTCCCTTCTACGTGACTTTACCGAAAGAACCAAGAAGAGGAAAGCTGTTATTCAACAAATGCAGTGCTTAGAGTACACTCCCAAGAAATGTAACAATAACCACGGTAGAGAATGGAATAATTTTGTACCCAGCAAAAGACTGCCAGTTCCTCAGCAAAGAAACCTGATACAGGGAAGACTTCCCCTTTCATAAGGACAGGATTCATCGAGCGCTTGCAACAACCGCGTATGAACGCTTCTTTCGCACCTGCGCTAATCGGAGGTGCAGGGAAAGACAACAAACTGAACACAAAAAGCAGTTCTTAATGCCTTCCCTTACTTGCGGATGAATGCGAAGAGAACAAATTTGCCACGCAAATGCCGCTGTTTGTAAAAACTAAGATGGATAATGTGCCACGACTAAAGCACCCGCTGCAACCACGTCCGAGCCACTCTTCTTATATCTGCAAACGTGTGGATAAACACGGGCGAATGCAGCTGCTGCTGCGGCGGCGACTACTTACGAAACACTTCTATCCGCGAATAGGAAGAAATTCACGTGCAGATTCTCTCATTCATGATGGGCACGGATAGTAGGATGGATCAGCGACAATCTTGGCCAATTCTCAGTAACCCCTCTTCTGCAGACTGATTTGGGACCGCGGATAATAAGAGTCGTGGATAATACGCCCATTGCTACGAGGCGCTACACTGCACGTAACACACATAAATCCGTATGCATAATGTTAACAAGTAAATAAAATGTTATGGATAAGATAAATTCCATACAGGGACTCCTCTGCTTATGAACGAGTTAGGTTCTAGAGGTCTGTCCATAAGTCGATTTGTTCGTAAGTTCAGCTTTACTCCCGTCGATTCCAAACACGTTGTACGGCAAGCACACTAAACACAGGGAATGGCTTTAAAAGTTGTATCATCTCTTGTAGATGTATATGCCACTGGTTCTTCACGTTCTGCAGATGGAGATGCCACCACCGCCATCTATTGCGCGGCGGTCGAACTTACGACTCTCGGTCTGAGCAGGCAACTGGACATAGGGACAGGTTTGTTTGTATCTCTGCAAGTTCGTAAGTCGAATGTTCGTAAGTAGAGGAGTTCACGTACTTGCACC
This sequence comes from Lethenteron reissneri, assembly GCF_015708825.2. Classification (NCBI taxonomy): domain Eukaryota; kingdom Metazoa; phylum Chordata; class Hyperoartia; order Petromyzontiformes; family Petromyzontidae; genus Lethenteron; species Lethenteron reissneri. Next base: position 13,435,683 of record NC_083796.1, read on the forward strand.
GACATACCCTCTTCTGAATTAGATCCTGTAACGTTTGTATTTCACCAGGGCATACCTAAAGCGCTACGCGACAGCGCCACTGGTTTTTAACATAAGTACAGTAAAGACAAGCAATGGTATTCAGTCAAGCTACGCTTTAATTGCTTACGTAAATATTTTAAAAGTAGTAACAAATTTCCCAAGCATATAATTGCAATACACTTTACTCAATCACTCAAGGCTAGCTACACATGAGCATCTATGAATGTAAAAATGATACAACGCAACATGTGTTTATCACATCAACTTATACGTATGGATGTTGAACTTCTTTCGCACCGTACGTAGCCAACCTTGCTCATCCGTCCACTGGTGGATGTTTGTTGTTTAGTTTAACACGTAGGACTTTAACGACCAATATTATCCACGATGTATTTTTTGGGTTAGGGGCCGTCCATAAATGACGTCACGCGATTTTGGACGTTTTTTGCCTCCCCCCCTCGTCACAAAAAGTCAGACCCCCCTCAAATATGACGTCACAAAGCTCTGCCCCCCCCCAAAAAAACACAAATCGCTTTAAAATATTGTCATTGTAGTGCGTATTTAATGTGCCGCTGCACTTGTAGGAGAAAACATTTATTAAAAAGTCTATTTAATTAAGTAGAACGTATTGACTATATTTAAAGTTGCGTATTTTGATGTGACGTCACATTTCTCAAACCCGTCACACATCATCACAAATGTCTGACCCCCCCCCCCTCCCGAGGTGCGTGACGTCATTTATGGACGGCCCCTTACGAGTTCAGCACACCGCTTGTGTGTTGGAGAGTAAACCCACAACGTTGACAATTCGAGTGCTGTGACGGTCCGCTGGTCAGTGTGGGTTTGATGAGAGGCGAGCCCAGCACTCGTTCAGACATTCGTTCACCACTGAAGTTAACCATGACCGGGAATTGAACTTAGGCGGTCGAGCTTATCGCGCCGTGCATCAACCACTCTGCCACGACCCCGGCCAGCATACAGTACAATGATACCGGTGATAATATTGCATAACACCGCACACAGAACATTTTTATTCTGTACCATAGGCCTATTCAGACTTGAGTAACTTTACCTTTAAAATAAACCACTATGCCTTTAAAGCCCCTTTTCACACACAAGAGTTGCTTTTCATTTGTACAGTACGTGAACTCTACATGTGAACGTGTGTGCATGTACAGTCCGTTTGGCAGCATTCCCCACATGGCGCAGACAGTGACCTATTTGGCCATACTTCTCCGTGCTGGTCAGTGTGGGCTGGTGAACGTGGGAGGAGTACAGAACAGCAACGGATTTTGCTCCGCTGCCCACTACTGCCCACAACACCGAACACACCTTTTTTAGTGGGAGATTGCTGCCCATGCATACACCCTCCAGGCTCACACCTGCTTAGCTTGTGAGAGCTGCTGAAATCGGGCACGCTCCGGGTGACCCAGTGCAGTACAGCATCAGATTTAATACATTTTCTATGAGTTTAAACGACAGACAGCCAAGTAATGCTAAATCTGACAAATTTGGCTACTTTGAATATTCAGTATGGCTACAGGATGCCGCCATTGCTTAACGATTAGCAACACTTGACTGGCAAGCCAGAAGCCGCTGGTTCCATCTCCCGAGGTGGCAGTCACGATGGTTACGTTCCTCAACTCCCACCGCTTCTGTCCACCCAACAGTGTGAATGGGTACTGTTACTGTCCACTGCAGTTGGTAGTTTGGGGTAAAGTGTAGGTACCCCCACCTCTATGCAGGGCGCCTGGAGAGCGTGGAAGGGTAGGCCAAAAACACACTTTAGAGGGGCCATCTAGGACACCCTCTCGTGGAAGTCCTTCCGCAGCGGTGCCATGAGCAAGCAATTGCAGCACTGCACCTTTAAACCGTTTCCATTCTCATACTTCTACAGACAATCTCTGTGATATGCGAAATGCGTATTTACGTGTCGCGAAGAGTTCAACGTAAACCAAGACTCAGAGTAATTTACAAGTACAAGACAAACACCGGCACAATGCTCATACAGCACGAGGTAAATAAAAATGCCTGCTTGTTTAAACACTGTCAGCCCTGATGCAGTGGTGGAAATTCTCATGACAGTGTTCAGTCTCTGCACGGGACAAAGTGGTGCTTGTTTCTATTAAATCCAGATGAATGGTAGGCCGAGATGAGCATGTACTGGCATTAGAACTGGGCCAGATACGTAATGAATATATACATTCTGCATAATTTACAGCCATTCAACAATCTACAATGCTCGTTGAAGGCCTCCTCAGACTGTGGGGGTCGTTTAACCATACTTCACCAAACTGGACTGGTACTGGTTGTTAAGAGGGGGGGGGGGGGCAACAGGAAGCTATCACTCACCACTGAGTTTTCCATATGGGAAAAAACCAAAAACATCTACGAGATGCACACGCTTCCCCATTGTGCTGTAAACATAGGGTGCAACGGTATTGTCCAACGCCTTGTGGAGCCACAAGGCCGGGCACTGGTGTGCGATAGGGTGACGGGATGTTAACTACCTCGCCCGGCATACAGGAGGTCGCGGGTTCCATCCCGACCCTGACACCTGTTCTATATTGGAAGTTTGCGTGCCTCTCTCCCCGAGGTAGCGTGGATTTTTCTCCGTGTCCTCCGTTTTTTCCCCTCCACGTTTAGAATTAACGTCTCGCGTTCCAGAGCATTTGGCTGCTCTAAATTTCAACGTGGTGATGATAAGCCACTCCCCGTTGAGCCATCATTTGTGATAGCCAGGGCACTTCTGAAAAAGATGTATAGCTCAGTGGGCTTTACCTGGTCAAATTAAAATAGTTTTTTTTTATAGTTCAGAAAGTGGAGGCAACCAAGACGACGACCGTCCTTCATCGAGGTGCTTTATCGTCATGAGACACTAGACGACGTTGCACTATCTCCGCCATCACGCATCATCGTCGTCATCCGTCATCAGTCACTCGCGCGTCTGCTAAATACTGCAGCCTACGGCCAAGTCAGCACCAGCCCTGCGAGCCTCGCGTTGCAGTATGCCGCCCCCATCGTGGATTTATGCCTTTCCCTTGGTGGTCGACCTCTAAGGCCGCTCCTCCCACGCCCGTCCCAATCAAGTTGTTTCATCGCGACGGCGATGGCGCCCACAACAAAATCCATCAAGATCATCATTATCATTGCCACCATTTCACAATAGGCATCGTCATCGTTTTATTGTTATAAACTAAGCTATTAAAAAAACATGTTTTATTTTACTAGATAAGACCCACTGAGCTATGTAGCTCTTTTTCAGAAGCGACCTGGCTACAAATGATAGTCCAACGAAGTGGAAATTCATGGCAACCTCATCTGCGGTGATGATATTGAGCAGTTGATGTGCGATTAAGCAGGCCATATAGGCACATCAGTAGTAGGTAAATCGAACTGATATAAAGTGGATACTGAAGTGATTTTTTTTCCTCCTATTTTTATTTTACCAGGGTAAGGCCCACTGAGCTAATAGCTCTTTTTCAGAAGCTCCCTGGCCACAAATGATAGCCCAACGAAGTTGTTGATCATGTGGAAATTTATAGCAGCCAAATACTATAAATGCATGTTGATTCTAAATGTGGAGTGAAAAACCGGAGGACCCAGAGAAAAATCCATGCGACCACGGGGAGAGACACACGCAAACTCCAAATATACTGCAGGTGTCAGGGTCGGGATCGAACCCACGATCTCCTGCATACCAGGTGAGGAAATTAACATCTCGCCACCGCGGCGCAATCATCTTTGTCATCATCCACAATCATTCACCATCAGACAAATCCTCCTCGCTATCATCGTAGCGCAGTGTGGGTTCATAGCAGTGTGTGCTAACCGCTCTGCCACCGTTCCACCATCTTCCTATTATCTACGGATAATTGGAGGAATCACACATATGCCCTACTCTTCAGATAATGAGGACCACAAACAAGAGCGGAGGGAATAAGATTTGCAGCGTGCATTTTCCCAAGCTATTTAAATTAATTCAAGACTTTATTTACGACAGAGTTATAATATAATAGAAGAGCTGCGGAATTTATTTTTCAAGAAACCTCAGTTATAAGCAACACAGACTCTAATGCATTACTTAAATGTTACATACGTGTTCGTGGTAGAACGCGACAAGCTGGAAATGAAACAATTGTTAAAGTATAAAAATAATCAGTTTAACACGTAGGCTTTCACGACCAATATCATCAATAATACAGGTTTTTTGGGTTAGATCGTGTAAATATGTGTCATTAAACCCGCCACCACCCAGACTATATATCCAGGATAGCCGTGAACTGAGTGTTAAGCCGCTTTTTGGTCGGGATAAATTAGACATTTGGCCAATTCTTTAAAACAAGCGTTTGAATGGTGTTGTACGAACGTTTGTTGAACTTCATAATAAAAGGTTTTTGGATTAGATCGTGTTATTATAAATGTGTCGCAACTCTCCACCACCGGACACGGCCAATCAAATTCTAAATGTTGTGGATTCACTCTGCAAACACACCGGTGTGCTGAAGAAGTAACTGTTTGACGTTTTGTTAACGTGACACATTTTTTACTGATTGGCCGTGTCGGGTGGTGGAGGGTTGCGACACATTTATCATAACGCGATCTAACCCAAAAACCTTTATGAATAATACTGGTCGCGAAAGCCGACGTGTATGTTGAACTTCCTTCGCGCCATACGTAGCAAACCATGCTCATCGGAGGTGCTGTTTTAACGAAAACGGTGCATAGGGATAATAAAACTCATGAACCCACATCATCTGCAGGAGACTAAGTTGGAACCTGTGATCCAAGTCCAAGATAACAAACAACCGTGAGGCTGTGGATGTTGTTTTTGAGAGAGTACTTGTCCAGATAGCGAGGAAGATCTCCACCATTCACATCTTAAACTCAGGAAAGGCGAAGCCAGAAAATGTATCCTCTAAAAGCTGGAAACATTTGAACCTAGAGAGCCGACATCTTTTCGTTTTCCTTTCCTTATGTTGTTTCTATGGTTGGTGGTGCTGATGTCAAATTGCATATGAAAAAAATGAGTAATTCAGTAATATGGTAATATTGCTTAAGAGAGACTTATAAATAATGTACATGTATGAAAAATTTAACTATACCGTACAGTATTATAAATCAAAGCCTCTGCATGCCTCAAACCAACCTCAATGCACTGATTATATATTTTCACACTCTCCGGATAAGAGTTTTGCGAACATAGCCAGCCAGTGTTGGACAAAGTGCTGAAAGGAACAGAGGAGGGTCGTGAGAATTCAGTGGGGGTATTTATAAAAAGGATCGCCCCTTTGCACCGGCTTGAATTGACCGGTGCATCGGGTCACCTAAAGCTACAACGCGGGGCCCCTAGATGTTGGAATAACAAAAACAATAATTCAGTGCAAACTTAAGACCTAGGCAGTCATGCAAGCCAGCTTAAGCAAGTGTCTTCCAGCAGCAGGAATCCTACTGATTACCATGAGTTCCATTGCACAGTGCATACAGAAATGCTTTCACGGTGCACAATGCTTCCAAAAATACATGCAATCCATGACGGGGGCTTAAGGTGAAACTTAACGTTACATAAAAAAACGCCGCACATAGTTACAAGAAAAAGTAAAACACAGCCGCCTTGTCAATCCACTGCTGGATGATGGCCTCCCCACGCCGTGTTGGATGTAGGTAGTTGTTTGACCATACTTCACCATATTGGTCACACAGCAGGCTGGTGAACGGGCGGGGGGGGAAGCCCCAGACCGGTTCAGGTATCACTCACCACTGGTGTTAGATTAGATTTATTTCAGCGGGAAGAACCCAATAGGTTTTCGGTTCTATTTCATGGGCATCCTGTGACTGTACAGAAGTTATACGGTGCACGTCTAAGTTACAATCATGGCTTCATAGATCAGGATGCAAACAGAAAGTATCGGTAAAGTGCTTTGCTTGTTGGCAATAATAGGAACCCAAACTCAGGTCACCAGGTTCAGTGTCGCTGCAATAACCAATAACTCGGCCAGTGCCCCAGACCCATGCAATGTTACAATGTATTTATACAAAAACGTGTCATCGTCTTGAAACGTGAGCACACAACAAGCAAAATGTTGATATTGGCATTTGTATGTAGCGTTCTAAAGCAGACACAAAAACACCATCATATCATCAACAAGACAGCTCACACTTCATGCACTACACAAAAAACTGCCGATTTATATAGTTATCCTTTTAGCCTGTTTGACCTTGGCTCTAATAACGCCTCTAAATAAGCGGCATGCGTGTTCTCAAATCTTAATGTATGATCCAAAGACTCATCATCATCCGCCACGACCAATCCACTGCTGGATGAAGGCCTCACTAAGCCTTCACCATCTCTCATGGTCTTGAGATTGAAAACTCCACCGTGCATCTGCACGCGAGCTGATTTTATCGCTCCATCTCCACGGTTTGATGAGTGGACATCCATCGGATGCGTTCCATCCTTAACTTGGAACGGATGCTTTCTAGATTAAATGTAATTGACGCTAATTCGCAGCTCGCGTTTGTGCCATTACGAGTGTGTTTCACGCCAACATCGCCAAAGAGGGAATATGTCCGAGAGGAGAACGTGGACATGGAGGGAAGACATCAGCTTATGCGCAGGAAACGAGACTGTGGTATCACAGAAGCAAGAGGGACGACCGTGAGACATTCATCCAGCAGTGGACAGAACATGGCTGTTGCCACTGCTGATGGTAATGATTATCGGCAAATATTTGACTTTCAGTTGCTTGGGAACACTTGGCTCTCCCAACTCAAATATAATGTCCATTTGTCACTGGTCAATCAATAACCCAGAGCATCACAAATGCCAACCCAAGAAAATAGGGATTTCACTCTCCTTCATGAACAATTTTCATTGTGTTTTGTTAAAGTATTTCTAATGACAGCATCTACATCGAAACAATATGCCTTTATATTACAGTTTAAACTAAACGTGATATCGAACAGATTCCACCAGGCATGATGTATACAGTAAAGTAATTATTAAATTGTTAAAATGATATATCCTTTGAGACTATCACTTGCGTACACAGTATTGTAACTATAGAAACGAGAGCATTAAGAGGTCGAACATTGAAAAGGCTACGGGAAATTAGAATGTGCTTGCAAGACCTTGGGCCGTCGAAAATAATTGTTTTTATGAAAAAGCATCCAGTTCACCATTTCGATAGACTGCAACGTGTCCCCTGGCATGTCACACCTTTAGTAAATTACGAGAAAAATATGTTTGTTTCATTAAATACTCGGTTCTGTTAATAGCTGACCTACATCCTAAAACGGGGTTCCTCTCCGGTCTGAACAACTTCAGTCCGGCACTCATTTCTACGCGTGACAAATATTATTTCCCCACATCAAAGACCCACTTCTTGAGAAGCTCATTCACCAGCACAAAGTATTCACACACAGTGAATACATACGCCCCTTTAAAAAGAGTACAGAGCCACATTTAAAACAGGAATACCCTTCCCACCACGTGCTACTAATTTCCAGCACGAATGATGCACGCTCTCCCGACAATAAAAAAACATAATGCCAAGACTACATTGGGCCTATTGCGATTCAAGTGCTCCTGGGAAAGCCTCCACATCTTCTTGCCTATTCCGCTTGTGCAAACAGCAGCGTGTTTGACTTTGAAATGCCTCCTCTTTCACAGTCCTCGCACGAAGAATTAAAAAAACACAGAGGACTACTACAGTGGTAGTAGTAGTAGCAGTAGCCTTGTCCAGCTGCTTGCTGCCCAACATGAAGGTGGCCAGTGTTTGCCAAAGCGGTCCATAAGGTTGACACAGCTGGGCTACACAGATGTATTTCATCATCTGTGTACCCACTTACACCCGGGCCGCCCACCGCCCACCTTATTCTCGCAGTGCGGAACATATTGATTAGACAAACACTTGCACTCGCTCGCACACAAACAGCAAGGAGGAACGGCGGCGTACACACTTGTACCGCTCTACATTCAACATTCTTTGCACGGTGTATATATATGTACACTTACGTGACTTTACCGAAAGAGCCAAAGTGTATGGATTCCTGCAGTCACGAAAGCTTCAAATCAAAATTTATGTATGTTGTCGTTTCATTTAAAGACCTTTGTCAATCCACTGTTAGACGAAGACCTCGTCATTCCGTGTCGGGCATGGAGGATGTCTGACCATACTTCACCACGACAGACAGTGAAGCTTGGGGGGGGGGGGGTGCTTAGGACTGGTCCAGATATCGTGCGCCGCTCACTTCAGCTGTGGCCGGGAATCAGACTCAGGCTATTGGGTTCATGGCGCAGACAACTCAAAACCACTCCACCTATGACAGATACAATATAGTCGAACTGAAATGTGCACAAGTACAATACTATATTGTACTACATACTGCAATGTAGAGGGTGGGCTACAGTGCATGCGTACTGTGGTCTGTTATGTGTATTTTATATCAATTGCACATATGCATAAGCATCTCAAATGTATTGGTATCAGAGGTCTCATTTTTGCAAACTTAAATTTTATACACTCCCACACAGCAGGGGGGAGCATTTATGTATGGTACTCTTTAAAATGTATGGAGGGTGATCCGTGGATAGATACCACACTAAAATACTTGAAGGTAGGGAGAATTGAGAGAAAACAATATACTTTATTTCAAAGCCTCTACATATCTCTTTCCAACCGTATTAAAAGTTTACATTATAAAATCCCTGTAGGATATGGAGTGCCATCGCTTTTACAATATTAAATCACCTGTTGAGATGGCACAATGGATCATTAGAAATCAGTAGGGTATCTTTAACGGTTCACCTCAATAATACAAACATTGTACGGTATAATATAAATACAGTACAGTTTATTCATGCAAAACTCTTCACATTGGTGACCTTGCATACCCGTAGCGGGGTGATCTTAGACCTTTTGATTATACATTTTTTCCCCGAACTCTGCCCTCAATACAAAACTCTCTCCCTAACCATACTAGATCACGTCCATGTTGTTACACGTACAGGATACACATGGACGATACCGAACTTAATATCGTGTTTTCTAGACATTGCGGAAAGTGCAGAAAAATAAACTCAACTTAAAAATAAACGAAACTTTTGATGTTACCAGATAAGGCCCACTGAGATGTGGCTCTTTTTCAGACGCGACCTGGCTATCACAAATGATAGCTCAACGAAGTGGCTTATTCACGTGGACATTTATAACAGCCAAATACTCAATTGTTGTACCGTACATCTATTCTCCCCGCCTTCACCCACTTTCCATGACCGGCTCGGTGGAGAATGACCAAATACCAGTGGGGCATAGCGAGGCCCTCATGCAGCAGTGGATTGACAACAGGGATGTACAGGTCCATCGAGTATTATCCGCACTACACAGTACACAACACATGCATACCCTGCACATACTGTACAGTGCACGCACACACAGGGAGTGTGTAATACAGTACACTGCCAAGCCACCATTAAATTAACCAACACTAAATTGCTGCCCTGGCAAATCTAGGCCCATGAGACCCAACAGACCCAACATCGAATTACCTGGGGAGGACCTGACTGCAATTCCCTCGGTTCCACAAAACACTGATAATTATCAGTAATTACAATCACCTCTCACAATCATACTACAGTGCCCATGCCTTGCGGGGGCCGCGTTTGTCAGCAGACCACAATGCAGATTTCATTGTTGGACCATACTATGCTGGGACATCTATGCTCCCCGCCTTCACCAACCCGCAGTGTTCTGCGAGGCTGAGAGTGTAGTCAAATGCCCCTCCATGACCCATGGGGAGGATCTCATCCAGTAGTAGTTTGAAAAAAGGCCTGTATGTGCATCATGTGATGCATAATACATATATAAGCTGCACAAACAGGTATATATGTAGGGGTATGTACAGCACAGCAGACAACTGTGAACATATCAATGCTTCGACACGCTGCCATGAATTCTGGCCGATTTTATAAATTCAAAGAGAATAAATAACTTTTGTGAATTTTAACAAAATAAATTTACAGCCCCTTGTCAAAGCCACAGCTGGATCAAGGCAGTTACAGGTCATGGGAGTAGTTTGACCATACTTCACCATGCTGAAAAGCGAAGGATGGTGAAAGCGGTGAAGATAGATGCAAGAGCATGGAAGTACAGTACAACCAAATATTTTCTTTGCCTTGCCCTCTGCCACCCACCATGTAGCCCCGCAGCAGCCTATAACGCCTATTTTCTGCACATCCAAGCAATATCCAAATTAAAACAACGCTTCAAGCCCTGACATATATACTCTGAGTGATCTGGACATTTGGTCACAGGCAGTGCTGTCCAACATTCGGTTGATAATTAAATGTTCTGTACGTTTCACCTGCACTCAAACACAACACACGCACACTACTTGCACGAAACACAATGTGCATCGTCCACAACGTTAATGAGCTATCTGGCATTTTGTTCCCAGACCTTACAAAGGGGGGGAGGTGGGTCGGCCACGTTGTAAATGACACGCCATTTAATTAACTTTTTTTTTTACACCTTAGAGGAGAGAGATCAAGCGGCCACTGTGGACTACGCAAAAGATACACAACAACACACTTACACCGTGCCGCGTGTGCGCGTTGCCTTTACAGCGTCAACCACTGCTGCACACACACACACACGTGTGTAGTGACAACTCTGCAAGCACCTTGAAATGCCAACAGGCCCCGGTGGTTGCTGCTGCTGCTGCTGCTCCCCGCAAGCTATTCCAGCCGGGCCGTATTGATATTTGCAAACCCTCGCAGCACTCGCTAGGATGTCAAAACACTCAACGCATTGGGGTCAATAATACTGCGTGGCCTTCAAAGGGAAGAAGAGGAGGAAGGAGGAGAAGAAGAATAACAAACATAATAGGCGACGTTTCAGACAATTGCCCTTTTTCATAGCACGCAAAGTTGAGTTTTGTTTTAAGTTATTTTGTGCTTGTTGTGTCACCACAACCAACTCACGTTGCCAGCTAACAGTTGCAACGCATGACGCTGGCGGTCAATGGATGCACACGGTACAGTACAAACATGTGTGACACACATGTACAACAGCCCCTTGCGTCGATTCCACTGCTGGATGAGGGAGAGCTCACTACCCCGACGCAGTGCGGTGTGGAGATGGCGGGGAAGGAACAACACGTGGGAGCATAGACAGCCAAATGCTGTTGCTGCTGCAATGTCCTTTGCTGTCCATCACGCAGACAGATAACCACCCCACTGGAACAGCCTACAACACCTGTTATGCAGTTAGTCGCCCATCCTTTCGGTGGACAGCGAGTGACCACGCACACACGCGCACACACACGACCGCACTGCCGTCAACATTTTAGTTTCGCTGTAACCTCGAACGGTCTCCCGTCCGTGGCTTAGGGCTGAAAACTACAAAATTCGTTTGCGAGAAAGCCCAGCATCAACTGCGGGGTCACGTAAACTCGTTTAAGTTAAAGGGTCGCCCTGGTTTTGAACGTGTAAAGCAGAGCGAACGAAAGGGACGATAATTAATTCAACCGGCCAACGGACACGGAACCCTTTGGCCAACATTGGCCCAACGGTTTCTGTGCCCCATCAAACCCCAAACATCGCTGTCCCAACGGTTTCTGTGCCCCATCAAACCCCAAACATCGCTGGCCCAACGGTTTCTGTGCCCCATCAAACCCCAAACATCGCTGGCCCAACGGTTTCTGTGCCCCATCAAACCCCAAACATCCCTGTCCCAACGGTTTCTGTGCCCCATCAAACCCCAAACATCCCTGTCCCAACGGTTTCTGTGCCCCATCAAACCCCAAACATCGCTGGCCCAACGGTTTCTGTGCCCCATCAAACCCCAAACATCCCTGTCCCAACGGTTTCTGTGCCCCATCAAACCCCAAACATCCCTGTCCCAACGGTTTCTGTGCCCCATCAAACCCCAAACATCACTGGCCCAACGGTTTCTGTGCCCCATCAAACCCCAAACATCGCTGGCCCAACGGTTTCTGTGCCCCATCAAACCCCAAACATCACTGGCCCAACGGTTTCTGTGCCCCATCAAACCCCAAACATCACTGGCCCAACGGTTTCTGTGCCTCATCAAACCCCAAACATCGCTGGCCCAACGGTTTCTGTGCCCCATCAAACCCCAAACATCGCTGGCCCAACGGTTTCTGTGCCCCATCAAACCCCAAACATCCCTGTCCCAACGGTTTCTGTGCCCCATCAAACCCCAAACATCCCTGTCCCAACGGTTTCTGTGCCCCATCAAACCCCAAACATCACTGGCCCAACGGTTTCTGTGCCTCATCAAACCCCAAACATCCCTGTCCCAACGGTTTCTGTGCCCCATCAAACCCCAAACATCACTGTCCCAACGGTTTCTGTGCCCCATCAAACCCCAAACATCCCTGTCCCAACGGTTTCTGTGCCCCATCAAACCCCAAACATCCCTGTCCCAACGGTTTCTGTGCCCCATCAAACCCCAAACATCCCTGTCCCAACGGTTTCTGTGCCCCATCAAACCCCAAACATCGCTGGCCCAACGGTTTCTGTGCCCCATCAAACCCCAAACATCACTGGCCCAACGGTTTCTGTGCCCCATCAAACCCCAAACATCACTGGCCCAACGGTTTCTGTGCCCCATCAAACCCCAAACATCACTGGCCCAACGGTTTCTGTGCCTCATCAAACCCCAAACATCACTGGCCCAACGGTTTCTGTGCCTCATCAGACCCCAAACATCACTGGCCCAACGGTTTCTGTGCCCAATCAAACCCCAAACATCACTGGCCCAACGGTTTCTGTGCCTCATCAAACCCCAAACATCACTGGCCCAACGGTTTCTGTGCCTCATCAAACCCCAAACATCACTGGCCCAACGGTTTCTGTGCCCCATCAAACCCCAAACATCGCTGGCCCAACGGTTTCTGTGCCTCATCAAACCCCAAACATCGCTGGCCCAACGGTTTCTGTGCCCCATCAAACCCCAAACATCACTGGCTCAACGGTTTCTGTGCCCCATCAAACCCCAAACATCGCTGGCCCAACGGTTTCTGTGCCTCATCAAACCCCAAACATCACTGGCCCAACGGTTTCTGTGCCCCATCAAACCCCAAACATCACTGGCCCAACGGTTTCTGTGCCCCATCAAACCCCAAACATCGCTGGCCCAACGGTTTCTGTGCCTCATCAAACCCCAAACATCACTGGCCCAACGGTTTCTGTGCCTCATCAAACCCCAAACATCACTGGCCCAACGGTTTCTGTGTCTCATCAAACCCCAAACATCACTGGCCCAACGGTTTCTGTGCCTCATCAAACCCCAAACATCACTGGCCCAACGGTTTCTGTGCCTCATCAAACCCCAAACATCACTGGCCCAACGGTATCTGTGCCTCATCAAACCCCAAACATCACTGGCCCAACGGTTTCTGTGCCCCATCAAACCCCAAACATCACTGGCCCAACGGTTTCTGTGCCCCATCAAACCCCAAACATCGCTGGCCCAACGGTTTCTGTGCCTCATCAAACCCCAAACATCGCTGGCCCAACGGTTTCTGTGCCTCATCAAACCCCAAACATCACTGGCCCAACGGTTTCTGTGCCCCATCAAACCCCAAACATCACTGGCCCAACGGTTTCTGTGCCCCATCAAACCCCAAACATCGCTGGCCCAACGGTTTCTGTGCCCCATCAAACCCCAAACATCACTGGCCCAACGGTTTCTGTGCCCCATCAAACCCCAAACATCACTGGCCCAACGGTTTCTGTGTCTCATCAAACCCCAAACATCACTGGCCCAACGGTTTCTGTGCCCCATCAAACCCCAAACATCACTGGCCCAACGGTTTCTGTGCCCCATCAAACCCCAAACATCGCTGGCCCAACGGTTTCTGTGCCTCATCAAACCCCAAACATCACTGGCCCAACGGTTTCTATGCCCCATCAGACCCCAAACATCACTGGCCCAACGGTTTCTGTGCCTCATCAGACCCCAAACATCACTGGCCCAACGGTTTCTGTGCCTCATCAGACCCCAAACATCCCTGTCCCAACGGTTTCTGTGCCTCATCAGACCCCAAACATCACTGGCCCAACGGTTTCTGTGTCTCATCAGACCCCAAACATCACTGGCCCAACGGTTTCTATGCCTCATCAGACCCCAAACATCACTGGCCCAACGGTTTCTGTGCCTCATCAAACCCCAAACATCACTGGCCCAACGGTTTCTATGCCTCATCAGACCCCAAACATCACTGGCCCAACGGTTTCTGTGCCTCATCAAACCCAAAACATCGCTGGCCCAACGGTTTCTGTGCCTCATCAGACCCCAAACATCACTGGCCCAACGGTTTCTGTGCCTCATCAGACCCCAAACATCACTGGCCCAACGGTTTCTGTGCCTCATCAGACCCCAAACATCCCTGTCCCAACGGTTTCTGTGCCTCATCAGACCCCAAACATCACTGGCCCAACGGTTTCTGTGTCTCATCAGACCCCAAACATCACTGGCCCAACGGTTTCTATGCCTCATCAGACCCCAAACATCACTGGCCCAACGGTTTCTGTGCCTCATCAGACCCCAAACATCACTGGCCCAACGGTTTCTATGCCTCATCAGACCCCAAACATCACTGGCCCAACGGTTTCTATGCCTCATCAGACCCCAAACATCACTGGCCCAACGGTTTCTGTGCCTCATCAAACCCCAAACATCGCTGGCCCAACGGTTTCTGTGCCTCATCAGACCCCAAACATCGCTGGCCAAACGGTTTCAACCCCATGCCACAAACACTGCCAATGCCAGGCCGGGTGGCCACACACACAACATCAACAACATCAACAACATCATCAACACGACTGCTGCGATCCTACAGTAACATCGTTGCGCACCACTGGATATCAACTGCAATACTTATTGGCGCCTTACATCCCTCTGTGTGTGTGTGTGCATCTCCCCCTTCGGTCATCTCAGTGGGCCGCCCCCCACGGCACCACCACCTGGGTCCGTGCCGAGACCTCCTCCTGCCAGCAGCGAAGCCCTTCGACGAGTCCACGTGGCCGCCTCAACGTGCACCTGGCCTGGCACAACGGCGCCGCGGCCTCCTTAAAACGTGGCAACTCTTGCTCAAGTGGCGTTTGGGCCCTCGTGAACTGTAACCCATAGAGAAGCAGCAACAACAGTAGCAGCAGCAACAACAACAGCAGCTACTACTGCTGTTGTCGCTGCTGCTTCATAAACCCTTCCTACCCCATCGCACGCACGGAGCCTCCCCCCCTCCTCTGCACCGCCGCTCGAGGAACGAACGCGGCCCTCCTCCTCCACTCCCGTGATGCACCGTGCAGAGAAACCATAAACAATAACATCATCACCATCATCATCAGCAGCAGCACCACCGTCGCCGTGACAGCAGCTCGATGCTGCAACAATGCACCGCTCGCTCCTCCGATCCCTCCTCATCCCCCCCTCTCCCTCATCACTATTCTCCCTCCTCATTCAATTCTCACCTCCGAACTCCTCTTTTCCACTTGGCCATTCCCCTCTTGCAGTCTCTCACCTCCTCTCTCTCTGGTACCCTCCTCCATTATCTTGCCCCTCTCCCATCATAACCACCCACATCTCTCCTCTCTCTCTCTTCCATCATCACGTCCCCATCACCTCATCTCTCCCGTCGTATCTCCTCTCCCGTACGACGATGGTGTCGTTTTAAAGGACATCACCCACACCACCTTCTCTACCGATAGCTTTCCCCCATCCTCTAGCCCGTCACCTCCTCACTCACACCTCGATCTCACATCCTCCCGTCTCTCCTCACAACCATCTCCCACCACCACCATCTCCCACCACCATTACCTCATCTCTTATCACCACCTCCCACTATCCCTATCATCTCCCACCCTCCCCATCACCCTCTCCCCATCACCATCTCCCCATCACCACCTCCCACCCTCCCCATCACCATCTCCCCATCACCCTCTCCCCATCACCATCTCCCCATCACCACCTCCCCATCACCCCATCACCATCTCCCTCTCCCACCCTCCCCATCACCACCCCCACTCTCCCCATCACCATCTCCCCATAACCATCTCCCACTCTCCCCATCACCCTCTCACCATCTCCCCATCACCACCTCCCCATCACCACCTCCCCCTCTCCCCATCACCATCTCCCCACCACCCTCTCCCCATCACCACCTCCCCATCACCACCTCTCCTACCCTCCCCATCACCACCCCCACTCTCTCCATCACCATCTCCCCATCACCATCTCCCACTCTCACCATCTCCCCATCACCCTCTCACCATCTCCCCATCACCATCTCCCACTCTCCCCATCACCATCTCCCACTCTCCCCATCTCCCCATCACCCTCTCACCATCTCCCCATCACCATCTCCCCCTCTCCCCATCTCCCCATCACCCTCTCACCATCTCCCCATCACCCTCTCCCACTCTCCCCATCTCCCCATCACCCTCTCACCATCTCCCCATCACCACCTCCCCATCACCACCTCCCTCTCCCCATCACCCTCTCACCATCTCCCCATCACCATCTCCCCATCACCCTCTCACCATCTCCCCATCACCCTCTCCCCGTCTCCCCACGCGCGGCCTGCCTGTCAGGCCGCGCGTCTCCGCCCAATGTAGCAGCAGCAGCAGCAGCGCCGCTTATTTTTACTTCTTACTGAATATCCACGCTCACGTCCACAACAACCACGCAGCAGCAGCAGCAACACCACAACAACAACATTCCTTACGCACTGGAATGCCGCAGACGCCGTGATGGTGGTGGTGGTGAAGACGACGACGACCACGACGATGAAGGCAGCGAGGGCGCTGCTACTGCCGATGCGGACGCCGCTCAGCGCCACCTCACTGACGGCAGGGGGCGGGGCGGGCTGGGGGAGGGGCGGGGCTGGGGGCGGGGCTGGGGAGTGGAGGGGCGGGGCGAGGAAGGGGCGGGGCTCCGGGTGAGCGGTGGGGGGGCGCGGGGTGAGCGGAGGTGGTTGGGGGTGGGGCGAGGTACGCGGGGGAGGGGAGGGGCGCGGGGGAGGGGAGGGGCGTGGGGGAGGGGAGGTGGTGGGTGGAGGAGGGTCGCGGGGGAGGGGAGGGGCGCGGGGGAGGGGAGGTGGTGGGTGGGGGAGGCGATGAGTTCGGGGGAGGGGAAGAGGGGAGGGAGGAATGAGTGAGGAGGAGGTGAACCGGAGGAAGAGAAGCAGGGGAGGAGGGTGGGGGGAATGAGAGGTGGGGGAGGCGTGGGAGGGAATGAGAGGAGGGAGGGGGGAGGGAGAAGAGGGAGGAGGGGCCGGGGGAGTGCTGCGAGTGGGGGCAAGCGAAGAGGGGGGGGGGAGGAGGAGGCGGGTGGTGGTGGTGGTTCTCGAAGAGGAAGCTGCGAGAGGGAGCGGGGGATCCGCCCTGGGGGAGGGGCAGAGCAGCACCCAGGGGCGGGGCCCTGGGGGAGATTGTGGGGGGGGGGGGGGATTCCTGGTGAAGGATGAGGGGGGGGTTCTGTGGGGGGCGAGGGCCCTTCCCAAAATGTCCCGGACAATTCGTCACCGTGCCCCGTGTGCAATGCGGCTTGGAATATCAACATCCTCCTCTTGTCTGCGGTGTACGCCTTCTTCCCTTTGGTTGGAAGGCCTTGAGGCTCAACTTGACACAGAGGGCAGGGAAGTCGACAGCACAGATGACTGGCGCAGGGAAGATTGCGCCAGACAAGTCGGGGTGGAAACAGAGGAGAATTGGTGACCTTCGCACGGAGCGAATTGATATTTCATGAACCGCTAGGAAATTCCACGAGGTGACTTGAAATGTTGATCGCTCTACTCTATAACATCCCCGGAATTATGCGAGGGACGGCCAATGATTTTTGCTCACCGATGCTGGACCGCAGATCGTGGGATTGCGTCGCACAAATCGAAAGTTATCAATTGTTACTCGCGCGATTGTGTACACGCCTTGTGACGAATCAATAAATTGTTTAAGAACTCATCGTTAAAGAGTTGACCAAGTGAGCCTCTCTGGTATTAAAAAAAACAGACCGGTATTACTCTGTATTCTCATGCATGGGCACAGAATTCCATTTACATTTCTTCGATGATGTTTAACGTTGAACTTTTTTCTTACCGTACGTAGCCAACCATCGAGATGTTTAATGTTCATAAACTTCTATTCATACTATTCAACAGCCCGATGTTATTTTAGCCTGGTCCACGCAATCCTGGATTTCACGTAGCGCTACCACATTTGAAATGCTGCTACGAGATGTTACGTTCGTTTTTTTCTGATCTCGGTCCCCAAAGCTCCCCCGGCGGCAGCGACATCGCGGTGCCCGCGACCTCCACCACCACGAGGAGCACAGCCCCCCCCCCACCCCCCGCCGCAGAGTTGACCCCGCGGCGTTTGACCCCGGCCCTCAAACAGAGGACCGCACGTCCACCCCGACCGAGTTCGCCTCCAGTCGCCGCGGTTGCGCCACCGTCGATGACGACAATGATGTTGATGATGATGACGATGTGGATGATAATGATGACGATGCTGATGATGATGACGATGCTGATGACGATGTTGACGATGTTAATGATGATGACGATGTTGATGATGTTGAAGATGATGATGACGATGTTGATGATGATGACGATGTTGATGATGATGTTGATGATGTTGATGATGATTTGGATAATGATGATGATGACGATGATGATGATGACGATGCTGATGATGTAACGATGTTGATGATGACGATGATGATGATGTTGACGATGTTGAAGATGATGATGTTGATGATGATGACGATGTTGATGATGATGATGACGATGTTGATGATGACGATGATGGTGAAGACGATGATGACGATGTTGATGATGATGACGATGTTGATGATGATGATCGTGGAGTGCAGGGCTCTTGGTGCGATCTGCCGAGGGGGCAACGTGGGTCCCGTGGGAGGTGAAGTCTCCCTGGCCCTCACCGTTTCGGTCGTCGCCCGGACATGGAAGGGGAGATGAGACGATGCTGTCACGACGACTGAGCTGGGGCGAGGGTGGCGATGTCGTTCGCCGGCGTGGGTGCGCAGAATCCGTCGCAAACACACGGTCATGTGTCGGGTGGTGGTGGATCAACGACACATTTATATTTACGCGATCCCAACCCATCAAACCTTTATCGTGAATAATAACATTGATCGCAAAAGCCATACGCGTTAGACTGACCGCCATACGCAAGCAGCAGCAGCACGGGGAGGATGGAGGCGTTGCAGAGGCAGAAGAATCTTTGTTGCCGTTGTTAACTAACTTGCGCGCAATTGAGATTCGTCTTTTGATGTCTGCCTCGCTGTTGCCAGTAGGTTGCGGTCGAGGCATGCGAATGACTTCACTTTAATATCGATGCTCGGCTATGCGCGCTTCGTTCAGGTCACGTGGCTGCTTGCTCTTCTGTGGTTTGTATTTTGGATTTTCCCCCAGTTCATTTCCACGGCCAAAGCTTTTTCGTTGTTGTTTTTTTCCCCCACATACTAGGTGCTGCCTCCAGTCGCTCACCAGGTGGCGACTAGCATCTGCAATTGGTCAGGAAACGTTGCCGTCGGCTCCCCCGAGGTGACTGAAATTGGTGGAAGGTTACCCTTGCATTTTGCCCGTGGAGAGGTCATTTTGCTCCGCTGGTGCTGCTTTCTCATCAGCCCGCCTCGGGCGCTCATACCGCATCTGGGGTCTTCCATTGCCTTCTCCTGCCCTTTGTAGTCTTCGTTGGACCCTTTTACCCGTGTTTTGCATTTTTTCTCAATTCAAGCACCATGTTTTTATCACTAATCCCTTCCATTCTCACGGTGCAACGGGTTCCGAGGAATGTCTTGGCGGCTTTCTTTACAGAGTCTAAAAACTGGTCCCAATCTATCCGTTTCTCTTCAGAGGGAGCAGAACATCGGTTGTTACCGTTGACTGTGTACTTCTTTCTTGATTTGAAGCTTTCGTGACTGCAGGAAGCCATACTCTTTGGTTCTTTCGGTAAAGTCATGTAGGTATAAAATAAAATAAATCACGACGTTTCGGGCGCAACACAAGCGTCCGTCATCAGGTGGGAAAGCTTTCGTGATTTATTTTGTTTTATACCTACGTGACTACCGAAATAACAAAAGAGTATGTACTTCTTGTTCGAAAGATAGGTCTGAGAGTTGTTTGATATCGTGGGGGGGGGGGGGGGTATTGGAGATGGTCACTCGTTTAATCTTTATACTGATGATAGTTGCGATAACGGGGCGGTGGTCTGAGTCAGGCCCCAGGCTGCAGTACACGCTTGCAGGTTTGCACAGCGTGCCATCTGGAGTTGATAAGTTTGCGGTCAATTTCATTCTGTGTGTGGCCGTCATTTGAAATCCAGGAATGCCTCTGAAATGCCGCGGCACTGGAGCCACGTGCCACCGTTTCTTGCACACAACTGAGTGGGGCCTTTGTGAGTTGGCGTTCGTGGGATGCCGCGCACCACGTGTACCCATCACAGGTCGGAGGCCATCTCCTGGCAGCGCCAGAGGCAGGCATTGAAGTCTCCGTGACACTTGACGAGGTCTCGATGGGGTTTTTTCAGGTTCAGCCTCTGCTCCAGGGACTAGGGGAAATGGTTCTTTAATGTTGTCAGGTACTGAGTTGGTTGGTGCGGCTATAATTAAGCCACCGAGGGTGTGCCGGAATCTGTCAAACCAGCCTGTCGTTCACTGGGTGCCACTCGATTCAGGCTGACTTGGCTTTGTGGACAGCCGGGGACAATTGCCGTGGCCGGGACATGTTGCGATGAACTCACGTTATCGCATAGCTGCCAACCCCTTATCAGTGCCCACCTTATTACAGACCAATTCAGACCTTATTGGTCACCCCGTGCCCTTATAAATCTCAACGTTCATTCTACAACGTCACATTACAAGGGAGAAACACAAACAAATAGACAACATTAGGCTTTTTTGCCTGCATGGAAACGGTTGTATGCCGTATGAACCTGAAAACTCAATTTCCCTGGACAATGGTACGGGTAAACCGTATGGGTTGATATGTATGTTATCTACCTTCTTGGGTCTTTCGGTAAAGTCACCTATCTACGTGACTTTACCGAAAGACCCAAGAATATGAATTCCTGCAGTCACGAAAGCTTTAAGTCAAGATGCTTTTATTATTTTCAATTGATTATTTTAAATGTTATTTTAAAATTTTATCTACGTGACTTTACCGAAAGAACCAAGAATATGTATGTTATCGGGTTCACAGCTTAGTGCGCTAACCACTGTGCCACCGCTCCCCCACTTCTGTGTTCGATACGCTCCTGCCAATGTTAATTGCGCTTTCTGCTGGCCATTCTTGGGAACGCGCACTTAGCGCTGAGTTTTCAAAGTCGCGGATTGTTATTCCGTTTGTGAAGCTAAAACCATCGTCAAATGTTCAGCGGATCAATGCACGTGGTGCACAGCAATTCCCAGAATTGGACGTCCTTTTCATAACTTTTTAGAGGCGCGGGCAATCATTAGTTTAGTCGTGAAATTACTTTATACTCCGGCTTGGTAATTTCAGAAAATTAGGACTGTCGTTCTGGTATAAATGAGAGGCCGTCCATAAATGACGTCACGCGATTTTGGAGGATTTTTGCCCCCCCCCCCCCCCTTCGTCACACGGCGTCACAAAAAGCCAGACCCCCCTCAAATATGACGTCACAAAGCTGTGCCCCTCCCCAAAAAATAAAACATGCTTCAAATCGCTTTAACCTATTGTCATTGGAGTGAGTATTTAATGTGCCGCTGCACTCTGATGTTGTAGGAGAGAACATTTATTGAAAAGTCTATTTAATTAAGTAGAACGTGTCTATATTTATTTAAAGTTGCGCATTTTGATGTGACGTCACATTTCTCAAACCCACCCCCCCTATCGTCACACATCGTCACAAATGTCTAACACCCCCCCTAGGTGCGTGACGTCATTTATGGACGGACCCTAATGAGCATCTTTTTAGATGAGAGGAATGCTCGTTCAAATACCGCGTTGTGGAATGTTCTCGGGCGAACTGACTTATTCCCCCGCCCCCATCCACGCTGGGACGGTGGTGATGGTGCGTCGGTTTCGCGTATCACAACGTTGACTTACTCCATAAATAAACCATACTTTGTCACATACCACACAAATACCTTCATAATGACCCGCCTATATGTACGTATTGAAGATGATTTTGAAATGTTAACCGTGCGTTGGCTTAATTTGTGGAAATGCCCCAAATATGAAACGCTTCAAGCAACGCAGTTACGATGCTAGCGATACTTATCACTAATATCGCGACATGTGTTGGTCAATATTACAGATATGTTAGAGAGTATGTACGTTAAGGTTACATATGCGTGCGTGTATAATATGGCATGTGTCTGTGGCCTTATGCACCTTCAAGGCTTCTGTTATACCCACAAAGTACTGTGGTAACAACCGTATTATGTGGCTGTTCTTGTTTCCCTCCGTAATTAATTGATTATATTTAGCCGCACTTTTCCCCTGCATGTGTGTGTGTGCGTGTGTGGAGCGGCGGTGCAGCGGTTAGCGCGCTGTGCTACAAACCTGGCATCCCAAGCTCGATTCCCACTCACAGCCAACACCAGTGACGATTATTTGAGCGGGTCCTGGGCCTCCTCTAGGTCGACTCAGCCTAAAAAATAATTACCTGGTACGGTGTGTAAACATTGCCACTAGGGAGACAAAGGCGGCCGAGCGTGGTGCTGGCCACCCACCCAATAGGTGCTCGCTAACAGCACTTGCCCCAACAGTCTGTTGCAGGCTATACGGGTGATCTTTGTGCGCGTGACCACAGCTGTATAACTTTATTGACACCGTGCACAAGTTTGGAGTGAGACTTTCCGCAACATCTTATAATTTGGAGCATAAGGAAATAAAAAAACTTCCAATGCTGTTTGTTTCAATGCTTATCATATGCACTACAATACATGTTATTTCGTAGTATAACGAGAACATGATGGGAGACTACATTTGGGGACTGATTCGTGAAAGTGATTTACAGTATAATCGTAAATCTCGAAAAACTGCTCACTTCTAAATATTTTGTCGTCATTTTTGTATTACTTTAGAATAAATACATGTTAATTTTGAATAATGTTTTTTTTCTGACTTTATGTGAACGAAAAGACACAAATTCGCCCGTTTTCTCATTGAAAATAGGTGAATTTCAAAATATCACTGTCCT
This sequence comes from Lethenteron reissneri, assembly GCF_015708825.2. NCBI lineage: Eukaryota > Metazoa > Chordata > Hyperoartia > Petromyzontiformes > Petromyzontidae > Lethenteron > Lethenteron reissneri. Next base: position 13,458,919 of record NC_083796.1, read on the forward strand.
GGTCACAAAAGCAAAGTTTGTGGGGAATAATAGGCATTTTCTCTACTTTTTAGGCATAAGCAATTACGAAATAACACTTACTACCCAGGAACAAAAATTGTGTTACACAGTGATATTTATTGAAAGTTTGTTTTAAGTTTCCTATGGTGCGCCCCCCCACCTCGCCCCCATGCATGCGACTGATGGCGCTGCTACTTTATACTGATGCTAGTTGCGCTTTTGGTTGAGATGTTCCACGGGTTCCTCGCGGTTAGCCGAGGTGACGTTATTCTCGTTTTATTAGAACTTTTCTTATTTTTAGAAGCAGAAATCATCTGTATTTTGTATGGTGTCCATATCATTACGGTACGTAAAGATTCTAGTCACTTTACATTTCCCTATTTATCTGGTTACTACAGTGTAATTTATCTTACTAAGAATAGCAACAAAAAGAGCACATATACATTTAATTCTTTCCTTTTGGAAGGTTCACTGTCAACATTTTTCTGATTTTGGAGATTTTTTGCCAGTGGTGGTGGTTAACCATCAGAACTCAATCTAGATTTGAAGTTTTCGTGACTGTAGGGATCCATACTCCTTGGTTCCTTCGGTCAAGTCACGTAGGTAGAAAATAAATTAAATTAAATCACGACTTTTTTCTTCTTCTTGGTTCTTTCGGTAAAGTCACGTAGAAGGGAAGTAATAAAATAATAAAAATAAAACATAATAAAATAAAATAATTCTCACGACGTTTCAGCTCCAACGCAAGCTTGGCAGTGTCTCATTCTTCACCTGAAGACGGCTGCTTGCGTTGTAGCCGAAACGTCGTGAGAATTATTTTATTTTATTATGTTTTATTTTTATTATTTTATTACTTCCCATCTACGTGACTTTACCGAAAGAACCAAGAAGATGAATCCCTGCAGTCACGAAAGCTTTAAATCGAAATTTAAATCACGATGTTTCGATTGCAACACAAGCAATCATCATCAGGTGGTAAAACCACAGCAAGAATTTTTTTGCTTAAGTGGGAGAGCGTTGCCGTGCTAAGAGGTTATACAAGCAGAGAAGGGGGGAGGAGCAAGGGGGAGGGGTGGGGGTAGGGGAGCGCTGCGTGGACGCCCGAGAGGGACGCGAGGAAGTGGGCGGGGCTGGGAGTGGGACGCCGAGAGAGCTGGGGGGATGCTGGGGGGAAGTTTACTCGGAACAAAATAGAGTAGTAGTAGTGGTACCCGGCAGATACGATAGACGACAACCACAACAAAGCAGTTAGGGTTTTACCTGGTTAATAACATCCTTCCAATGATTGCTCAATTTGTATCCATCTTCTCGGTTGAAGTTATGTTTATATATCTGGATGCCTTCATGAACAAACCTTTCGATAAAAGAGGCATTGCTTTGTGAGTTGGGTGTGAGAAAAACTACCAGAAGTATTTATTTCAAAATTGACAAAGCAGTACATAAACCATCGAGCGAAAGTTGGAAATTTTTCATGAGTGCAATGGGTTGCTCCTAATAAATTTACACACTGTACTGTGAATTCGCGATAATGTATTTCCTTCTGGTATAGGAAGATCTGATGAAGCCATTGACGGATTTTATTTAACCTAAACCACCTGCAAAGAAATGTGATCTTGAGACTGTAAGAACCCAAGGCAGTCTATTCCCTCCTCAAACTAGAACCATGACTCTTCACCAGGTACACGATGTCCCACAATTTTTTTCATTTACCCCCCCAATTTTACCCAAATTGTGCTATGGATATCAAGGCATGAGAGGATCAGCACAGTTTGTCTATGTACGGTGTGAAAGAAGTTCAACATACATCCATTCGGATCGCTCTCAGAGCAGTGCAGTGAATGGCCCACGGAAGCGGATATCACAGACCTACCTCAAAACTCCCTTCAAGTGACCCCTGGTCCACAGACTAAGGGGCAGCACTTTCTCACCCACCCTGCCACACAGAGTATTGTTTGTCACATGACAAAAAAAAGGCCATTTTCCGAGCTGGAATTTATCCAAATTAAGCTCAGTGCAAAAATGTAATCTGATGGGTTTCTTTTGTGTGTGCGGTCATTGCTGAATAATCTGAGACCATTAAATCACTAACAATCACAAACCCGGGCCTCATCGCAGATTTGAACCCAGAATGTCAACGGTACCAACTCAGCGCTCTGACCTCTTGACCCACCCGGGCACCTCGCCACGTCTCACTGAATGTGTGCGTGGTTAGGCACCGAGCTGTAAGTATATTCGCTCCGGCTCTATGCCGAGCCTCCTCCGTGAGGCGTGAACGGTGACTGCACCCTGCGCAGAGGGTGCACAAGCTTGCTCCCCGACTCTGGCCGGGAAAGGATGTAGTGCAGCTTCTCCTGGTAGGCGGCCTGGGCCAGCAACGTCTGCTCGTGCTCCTGCTGTGCCGCCTGGCGCTCGGCTGCGTGCACTCTCTGCTGGTGCTCTATCTGAGACCGCAGTGCCGCCTGATGCTCCCAGTTCGCGCTCTTCACCCTGAAAAATAGTTACGATGATGTGCAATAATGTTTTGAGCATCTTGTGCGGAAATGACTCAAGTTTCTGTAAATAGAATGCGGACGTGTGTGGTAACTATATTACAATAATCAAAGCAATAAATTATCTTTTAACCTATTATAGTCGATAAATGCATCTCTATTTCACAGAACCCCCCCCCCACCACCTGTAATGGGAGTCATGCTCTCTACCCACCTGGCTTGCTGCTCTTCCTCAATCCGTTTGCTTTCTTTCGCAGCTTCTTCCATCAGCTTTTGATCTTGGATCAGCTCCTGCTGCTTATGCGAATTGCAGTCCACTGCCAACACACATGCACAAAGACAAAGATAGACCCGTATAGCCTTAAGACTGTCAGGGCAAGTGCTAATTTGAGGCTGAGTCGACCTAGGGGAGGCCCAGGACCGGCTCAGATAATTGTCACTGGTGTTGGCCGTGAGCGGGAATTGAACGCGGGCTGCCGAGTTCGTAGCGCAGCTCGCTAACCGCGACACTACCGCTACCATTTACCTCACACGCACAAACACACACGCACCAAACAAACATTATATTCCCCATTTAACATGACAGAGCGGCAGGGATAGTGCAATTAGATTACTAACAGGTATTGAACACGAGGGGATGGTTGGGCCAGCATTCAGGTGCAATCGACTGCCTTTGTCTCCCTCGTGCTGTTATATTGACACACCACATCAGATCGTCATTATTCGAGGCTGCGTAGACTCATGCTTTGGGCCTGTAACGTCAGCACGCACGCTTCTCCTGGATCTGCTGCTTCCGTGCGTCCATGACGTCCTTGAAGAGGCGGTTGCGCGCCTCCTTCTCCAGGCGCCACTGCTCCTCGCGCCGGCGCCACATGCGTTCCAACTCGGCCCCCATCAGGCGCTCCATCTCGCGTGCGCACTGCCGCTCCTCCTCTGCTTGCTGGGCCAAGTGCTGACGGTACAGCTGCTGCTCCTTGCGCAGCTCCATCTGCGAAAATGGTCATTGAAACCTGGCATCAGCAGGCTGTGCGGTGGCTGCATTGCAGCGCTGTTATCACGAGCAGCCAAGCATAACACACTTAGCTGCACACATCCTGTCCACTCACTGCCACGGTGGCGAGATGTTAACTCCCTCGCCTGGTATGCAGGAGGGCATGGGTTCGATTCTATCCCTGACGCCTGTATATTTGGAGTTTGGATGTCTCTCTATCTCTGGTCACGTGGATTTTTCTCTGGGTCCTTCAGTTTTCCCCTCCACCTTTAGAACATGCGTTTTGACTATTTGGCTGCTATACATTTTCACGTCATAAGATACTTTATTGAGCTATCATTTGTGGCCAGTTCACTTCTGAAAAACAGCTATATAGCTCAGTGGGCCTTACTTGGTAAAATAACAATAGGGGTAAAAAAAAGTTAATTGTTTCCATATCCACTCTACATCGGCTCAATTCACCCACTGATGTGGCCTGCTCATCATGCGTCAACTGCTCGATATCATCACCGCAGATAAGGGGTTGCAAAACAGTAGCCCATGAGTCGCATATGAGTTAGGGAAGCGGGAGCCAGACATGGGTGCTCCCACAGATTTCTAAATGAAAAATACCACAGCCAAACAGCATGAGTAAACCGGCCACGTGAATGCATGTGTCAAGCCGTGTGTGTATGTCCTGTGGCTCACGGCTATATGAATATTTTGGTATGTTGCTGACATAGGCAGAAAGTATGACTACCCCGACTGGAGAAAATCAGTTGCACTTTATTAGAGTTAAATGCCTAATTAATGAGATGCTATGGGAAACACTTCAAGGTACCTGCCAACACGTGACACCACTGGGGATATTTCATATTACTGTATCATCATGACTACACACACCATCCGTTTGACAAAAATAATTACGAAGTTACTTGGGTGCAGTTTATAAATTGAATGGCTTATGGAAGAACAAAGCTTCACACCCCAGAAAAATTACTTCATATATGAAAGGTAAACATTAAATTATTATTTTTGGATTATTTAACCGAGGGGCTAATGAGAGTCTGTAACTCAAATTGTGCTTGGACAATGTTAGGCAATAGTCTACTCTGGTGAAGGACTTTATATTTCTTATTAAAGTGTACAAGAAGGTGGCTGGGTGGCTTAGGTGACAGAGTGCCGAGCTGGTACCGTTGAGGTCCTGGATTCCAATCCAGGCAGCTGCCTGTGATTAAACCACGCAACGAATTGATGGTCTCAACCCAGTTACCAATGGCTACGCACAAAATCCATCAAATAAAAAACAAATCTGCATATAATTTGGCGAAATTCCAATCCTGAGAATTTAAATATCAGTTTGACCGCCCCCTAGTCTGTGAACTAGAGGTCACTTCAAGGGATGTTGGAGGCAGCTCGAGCATGAAGGGCCCATTCTCTAACAAGAAGCTTTCATAATAATAGGTTTTACCCTTTCTGGCAATAAAACAGTTGTGTTAAGATATTAAAACCCAAGTTGTAAAACCTATTCTTATATTTCCATACTGGCCAGGGAGGTCCCATGATGTAGCTGCTCAGCCCGAGCTCTCAATGTCCTGGTAGTGGCATGGTCTTTGTGTTGTGCGCCTTTTGGCGTCCTCTGGTCTAACACTGTTTGAGACGAGGCTCTAAAGAAAGTTGTCTCTGGTGTGGACCATTTAGTTTCAAAGACAATGCATATACTGTCAGAGCATTTTTTTGCATGTTCACCACAAGTATATGTGCTTAATGCAGACATGATTCCTTGCAAAAGGCTTCAGTGTGATGTTTTAACATCTTAACACCTGTTTTATTGCCAGAAAGGGTAAAACCTATTATTATATTTTTATACTGGCCAGGGAGGTCCCATGAGGGGTCATTATGATTACGCTTGCTTATCCAGGAAAAACCTCACTGAGTCTTCTTCTCAAGACTCTCTTTCAGGAAAGTCCTACCAAGTTGCACGGCTCTGCGAGAGATTTGACATTATTACATGACGCTGATAACACAATCGGCATACAACTGGGGCACATTGACCATTAAAAACAAATATATAAATTAGAGTAAAGTCTACAGCAGATACCATAATTTGGCAATTTCCACAAAAAAAAATTACTTAGCAACTGCAGGAATTGAACTGTTGACTGTGTAAACTGGCTCCACTGGAAATGGCCCTGTCAAATAAACAGATTTTTTTAGTTTTACCAGATAAGACCCATTGAACTATATAGCCCTTTTAAAAAGCGATCTGGCCATAAATGATAGCTCAACGAAGTGGCTTATCACGTGGAAATGTATAGCAGCCAGATACTCTAAACACATTTATAAATGTGGAGGGAAAAACCTGAGTACCCGGAGAAAAATTCATGCAACCACGGGTATATCATACAAACTCCAAATATACAAGCGTCAGGGTTGGGATTAAACCCACGACCTCCTGCATACCATGTGAGATAGTTAACATCTCGCCATTGTGGCACCCTATACAGTAAGGTCACCCATGTGGTAGGCGAGTGGATGGACCAACCTTGCGTTGCTGCTGGTCCTGGCTCTCGTTGCTCGACGTCTGCACCATCTGCTCTAGGAGCCTCATGTCCAAATCCATCTCCTCCTGCCGCTCGCGTGCCAGCCGCTGCAACTTGAACCGCACAGACGAGTCCAGCATGGCTCGCGTCTGCTGTCGCTGCCGTTGCTTGTCCTGCTGGGCGCGCTCCTCCTCCACCTTGCAAAGCTCCCGCTGCTCCCTCTGACAAAGAATTCACGCCAAACGGTAAAAAATTTGGCATCACATGCAATGCTATTTGGAGAAAAGAATGTTAATCATGGCACTGATGTCCCATTTTTACATCATGTTGCTTTTTCTCCTTTCTCTCGGTTCTTTTATTCATAACCAAGCGTGAACCATCTGAAATGCATATCTTTGCAAGACATGCGATAAGATAAGACAGCATATGAGGGTAGAGCTGGGATACAAATGAGAACAATGCCCTAATTAGGACCATGCAACGATCGACGCAAGAACATTATTTCACCGAAGCGAGCGGGAGTGGCCAGTGAGCGCTATAAGCTTAAGCATTGCACACTTCAACAAGTTTCGGAAATAAGGTAGTTATCGAAATTATTTTCTAGTACTAGAAAAAAATTATGTAGCATTATTAAAAAATAAAATCCAGATACAAATTTTCACAGGTTTCGGTTACAAATAATAATATTAAGTGAGTTTTACCCTGCAATTGACAGTGGCCCAAGATCCAAATATAAGATGCATGTGTGTCAAATTTTTATTTCACAGCTCTTCTAAAACATCACTCAAATTTACACCACACAGTGGTCAGTTAGTAATCATTTATATATTCAGTATGTTAGATACAAGCTAGTTCCAGCCTGTTCTATGGACAGGGCCAATATATTTTCTAAGCTAGAGTGCTTAATAACACTCAGGCGTTTATTATGTTGCATGGATTTTTCTTAATTGCAAAAAATGTATTCCCAACTCTCAACTGAAAAACCAGAGGAATTGGAATAAATGGTATTCATTTCTGAAACCCAATAAGATTAGTATGGTAAATATACTAGGTCACAGTTTTTTACCTAGGATAACGGTCATAGTCACTGGTTTCAGAATACGCCCTTACGATGGACGGATGCCACCAGGAAATCCTTGTATTAAATTGAATGTATGTTGATAAAACATTATTTCACCCTTTCTGGCAATAATACAGGTGTTAAGATGATTCTGGCAAAAATGGTCCCATCAATGAATGTATGGTGTTAAAACAGATCTTCCAATCATTACCACTAAATTAGTATAACAGTTAGAAAGTGGCCTATACTCTAGCAGGTTGATAATTATTTAACATGGCCCACCATGAGCTCAGCCTCCTCCTGTTTGAGTCGTTTCGCTTGCTCTCTCTGCTCCTGCACAGCTGCCCGTTGTTGCTGCAGCGCCTGCAAGCTCTCGCGGTTGCTCTCGGCACGCTCCAGCGCCTGCCTCTCCTCGCGCTCCGTCTTGGCCAAGCGGTCGCGCTCCCAGAGCTCGGCGAAGAGCCTCTCCTCCTGGTGCTCCCGCTGCCGCGCGGCGTCACGCTCCGCCAGCTGCACGTGCCGCTCGGTGCACACCTGGTCCTGGTGCCAGCGTGACAGGACGGTGCGAAGCTCCTCGCTCTGCTCTCTGCGAGCGCGCACGCACGCATGCACAGCGGTGGCCACGTTTACCCGATGGTTTTGTCTGAGTTGGGCCACAGCAGCCCGACTCGTGGAAAAATGTGTGTAATGTATGGCAGCTATTGTATGTATGTATGCTGAACTTCTTTCGTACCATACATAGCCAACCACGCTAATCGGTGCGGGAGAAGGACAACAAACTAAACAAAAAAAAGGTTTTGGGTAATCACTTGCGGAATACGTCATACCAACGAATAAAACAGTGGTTATCATTCAATACTGTGAATGATATGGCCCTATAAGACCCACAAAATCATCGGTCCTATTGTGGTGGTGTACCCTGGCAGGTATGGTGGTGACACCACGAGGCAAACGTTATATAGAAAATAATTCTAAATCATCCAGTGATGGGCATGGTCTCTCTATCTCTCTCTCCAACACATCTCTTCACTCCACACATCTCTAATTCACGCACTATCCTCCGACACCGGACAAGATCGAAACCGCCTCCGCCTTCTCCGGCCATACGCGCGCTACCAAAGCCGTCCGGATGTTCGAGGGAGACGGCACCAACCGAAACTGCTGATCCAGTTTTTGCGTGACCAGCTGCTGCCGCTCACACTCGCGCTGCTCCCTCAGGGCCTTGGCACGCTCGCGCATGCGAGCCTGCCGCTCCAGCGTGGTCTCCTGCGTGCGCTGCAACTCCTCCAGATAGCCGCTTTCCTCCTCTTCCAGCAGCTTGGTCAGCCTGCGGTGGAGCACACACGTGGCACGCATCTCTGGGCATGTAGACAGCTGAAAACGCCTTAGTCTTCCAGAAAACCACGTACATTCTGCCCGACCTGATGTCACTACATTTGCCAGATCTGATGGCATTACATTGGTGTTGAGTTCATTGCAGTTCCTATATGGCATTAAAAAAATACTTCAGTGATTCGAGATAGGCTTATGGATGCTTTCTTCATAAAGAGTGGACAGTTTAGAGAGTGGACAGTGAACAGTTTAAATAACTATAAACCAATGTCTAATGTGTGCATTTATCAGAAGTCATCAATATATTATTATAAAGTTGAGAAATGTCATGAATGAAAAGTAATTAAGTCTGAGCAATATATCAGAAACTACTACAGTTCTGGCTTTTTAGATAAAAAAAAACATGGCATTTTTCAATGTAGACAATGATATTTGATTGTGATTATTGAAACATCTTGAAAAAAAACAATTACCGTTTAATCATTTATTCGTGTGCAGTACGCCAGATCTTCCCATCACCAACAAAAATACCCCACCCCGCTGGTTAGTCTGGCTGCAAGATGTTCTACTGTACACACACACACACTCGTGTGTTTATGAGCAAAGAAAATCACAATTACCCGCGTAAAGCACTTCTTCAGTTTGGTGTTGTTGCCAATTCACTTTGGTATTCAGTTTCAGAGCCGGCACGGCAGGTGCTGGAGTGCGATCGGCTGAAAGACGCCCAAGTCACACTTACCGCAATCCTGCCGTGAAATGTTGAGCATCGTTTCCACTCATCTCTACTCAAGAGGCAGAAACCTATTTTCGAGTTTCTTTGCTAAAGCCCTGCTCTCTGGCAAGACAAAGATCGCCTGCATATCCTGAACGGACGTTTTTGAGCAAGTGCTGTGAGCGTACATATAAGGCCGATACGGTGTATGAGGGAGTGGGTCATCAGCACCATGCCCGGCCGCCTTTGTCTCCCGAGTGGCGATGTTTACACATCACACCAGGTACGGTTTGAGGCTGAGTCGACCTCAGAGATGTCCAGGACCGGTTCAGATAAACGGCCATGAGCGGGAATCGAATTTGGGTCACCGAATTCGCAGCGTAGTATGCAAGCCACAACACATTACTCTGACCTATATGATAACATAAATTAGAGTAAATCTTGACCTCTCAATTCTTACAAGGTGATTTATATAGCTGATAAATAAAATATCCCTGCTCATGCAATATATCCTTTAACCTTTTCTAAAATCCCATGCATGCATAGATATTGTTACTTTATAGCTCACATTCGTACTTAAATATACAACATTCTCTACCACCCCCCTAAGAATATGGAGAATGGTTGATGAAATCAGTCAGGAACAAACAATTGATTCATCCAGTGGTTCTTGACCCTATTAGTATCAGCCCCCCCCCCCCCCCCAATCAAGACCACTGGTCTCTGCCCCCCGTCCCCAGCCCCAAAAACCCAACTAATGTTGCTAAGGCCACAACAGAGAGAGAGAGAGAGATCACATGCCCACTCCTATAGTCAACACTCGTTTAACGTCGTCTAGTTGTTTGTTTTGTCACCAACGTGGCGGCGACGTACCCTACGCACATTAAAAAACGTTCCTGCACTGTGTCCATGCTGCAGCCTGTGCCCCCCTGAAAGGCTCTTTAGGGGACGCGTTCCCATGGGCTGAGAACCGCTGGACTAATCAGTCACGTGACATTACATGTGCCACTCGCACAATTATTCCCTCTGGAAATAAAACTAAACTATAAAAAAATGTTTTACCAAGTAATGTCCACTGAGCTGTATAGAACTTTTTCAGAAGTGACCTGGCCACAAATGAAAGCTCAACAAAGTGGCTTATCACGTGGAAATGTATCACAGCCAAATACTCTAAATGCACGTTGATTCTAAACGTGGAGGGAAAAACCGTCAAACCCGGAGAAAAATCCACGCGACCAAGGGGAGAGAGACATGCCAACTCCAACTAAACAGAAGGCGTTAGGGTCGGGATCGAACCCACGACCTCCTGCATACCAGGTGAGGGAGTGACCATCACCACGGCGCCAAATGTTTCTCCCCCACAGAAACGTATTTCACACTCGGTAAAATCCCAACCTTTCTCGGCGGTCCTGCAGAGACAGACTGAGGCCCTGCATGGCGGTGTAGAGGTGGCGGTCCACTGCGGAGCGCGTGGCCCGCTGCTCGCTCCGCTGCTCCCACTCGCCCTTGACGCGCGCGAGCTTGTCGGCCTGCACGAGCGCCAGCGCGTCTTCCCGCGCCTGCTGCCGCCAGCGCCCGCTTGCCTGTGCGCTGAGCGCCGGCATGACCCTGGAACCGCGCTCTCGCTGAGAACAATCGAGGTCCACAGGCACAGCGACAAGTAACAGCGGTGAGTAGAGGGATGGTGCTGATGTGAAGCAGGGCATCAACCGTGGTCTATCCGCTCCTGGATGAAGGCGTCTCGACGTCATCGTCATCCCTCGTAAGCTCCGTGGTGGTTGTACTCTCAGGTGCGAACCCTGATTTGGCTGACATTTACTCACTATTCTTGACCATTCGTCAAACTCCTATCATCTAGCAATGTGTCAAACCGCAGACCACAATTTCGAGCAGCTCTGGGAAGTAATTTATTAAATTATATAATGACATTTCGTGACCCCGCCGCCCCCCCCCTCCAGTCCCCCCCCCCTGGTAAGTTTTCTCGAGCCACCTCTGTCTGCCTGACCGTGAACCCAACTATGATTACACAGCTGTTGCAGACTTCTGCAAACCCACTTTTAACAGCCACCACGGCATATGGTCCAAGAAGACTGCCTTGTTAATCATGTTGACGTATGAGCTGACATAGCAGATAAAACATTGAGCAGTGCAGAAGCTATTCCTCTCCCGGTGTTTGTGATGGATGTCATCGGTCAACTGGAAACTCATTTTCTTTTGGTAACGCCATGAATACCCAGACTCCCACTATCCCCTTGTGCTTGCCAATGACCTGTTGAATACTCATTGTGCCTTTTGTATTAACCTTAAGAAGTTACACAATGCTGGAGCAAAGCCCCTCTCCCAGATGATTCCTCGTAATGATGTCGCCACCTACCACAACATCTACACTGCCATACATAATGCATGAACTTTATTTCGGAACAGGTGATGGACAATTGAGACAAAAGCCCTTTTATGCCAGGGAAACCTGACTATGCTAAACAAAGAACACAAATGTCACGGCTGCACACGTGAGACGTGTTTGAGCAGGAAACCACTTTGACATAAAAAATAAATAAAACTCGAAACGTATCCATTTATTTATTGAGTAAATATCACTGAAACTCTTGTGAAAACAAAACTTCCTTTTTTCAGTTTTTTTTAAATAAGACAGCCCTAATGTTAGCCAAGATCAGCTATAAGGCAGTGTTAGTCGTGTATTTGTTACCACTGCGCGGTGCTAAGGTTTTATTTATTCAGTGCCAGCAAACTCTGGGCTGGTTTCGACATTCAGTATCTCATCAGCAGTGTCGAGCTTGCTTGCATCAATGCTGAACCATGCTCCGCAGGCTGTTACAGGCTGCTGCGGGGCTACATTGTGGGCAGTAGAGGACAGTAAAATAACACATTCCTGCGGAGGGAGCTGGTAGGAACGTTGGGTTGCTCGGTCAATGGCCAGGGTCAACGGCGGCGTGGTGTATTCCGCAAATATGTCCGACTGTGAGGGCGGGCACAAGCCGGCGTGAGTAGGTGAAACGTTGAGTTTTATAAGGGCACCACGGGGTGACCAGCCCCTCCCCACCTAGCCTCACCCCTCCCACCCCCACCCAGCCCCTCCCTCCCCACCCAGCCCCTCCCTCCCCACTCAGCCCCTCCCTACACGACGGACGGACGGACACAATAATCCCCTGTGGGCTGGTGGAACCAGTGGGTTCCTACCAGTATAACCTCACCAACTCGGTGAAGTCTGTTCAAACAATCCACACGATCTGCGCGTGGTAGCAGTAGTGGTCGGGGGGGGGGGCTCATCCAGCAGTGGATTGACAAAAGGGCTGTACAGATAATAATGAAGACAAAAGTTTCCCCTAGAGCTGTCGGAGTGAGTGCTGTTATTGAGCACCTATGAAGGTCGACACGGCACACGAGGGGGTGGCCAGCACCACGCCCGGCCGCCTTCGTCTCCCGAGTGGCGACGTTTACACATCGCACCAGGTTACTCATTCGAGGCTGAGTCGACCTAGGGGAGGCCCAGGACTGGTACAGATGATGGCCACTGGTGTTGGTGGCCGTGATGGCTGCACTGCACTACCAAAGCTGTCAACCCACACGGTTTAACTCCGTATTCTGGCACAGGAGAATTGAGTACGAAAAAAAATATTTTGTCTATTTTTTTGTGTTTCTCCCTTGCGAATGGGACTTTGCAGGACAAACTTTGAGATGTATCAGGGCCACGGTTGTGACTAACAATGTCTCAATTTGTCCTCTGTGATAAGGTAAGGGCACTGGTAAGGGGTCGCCAGGCGGTACACAACCAACACGTTACACATGGCGTGGTTGTTGACTGCAGCCGGCGGCGGCTACTCACCAGGGCGACCGTGTGCACGCCGGGTCCGGTCACCTCCCGTCGGCGCCGCGTCCTCTCGAGAGACATCATCGTCGCCTTTCGCCGTCTCGCAGGTCGCCTCGCACAATACGCGTATGTGTGATTGATAACGAGTCACTCGGGATCAGCTGAGCGAGCCGAGGTGCAGGCCTCCATCACCGGCCGCGTCTCACGAGCGGCGTCTTCTACACGTGCCCCGCCACCCCGGCGTTGCTATGCGACGGCGACACAATCTCCATGGCAACCGCAGCGTCAACAACGCCGCACGTGTGCGCGGTTCGTCCACTAGGGGGCGTCGTTGGGGGACGTGGCTGGAGATTGATAAAGTATTTTATTTTTTTTTAATTTTCGATTTAAAGCTTTCGTGACTGCAGGGATTCATCTTCATGGTTCTTTCGGTAAAGTCACGTAGAAGGGAAATAATAAAATAATAAAATAAAACATAATAAAATACAATTCTCACAATTCTTGGATTTTAGAATGTTTTTTTTTTAGTATTTTAGTATTTTATTTAGGTAAGGGGCCGTCCATAAATGACGTCACGCGATTGTGAACGATTTTTACCCCCCCCCTTGTCACACGGCAGACCCCACCTCAAATATGACGTCACAAAGCTCTGCCCCCCCCCCCAAAATAAAAAATGCTTCAAATCGCTTTAAACTATTGTCATTGTAGTGCGTATTTAATGTGGCGATGCACTCTGATGTTGTAGGAGAAAACATTTCTTAAAGAGTCTATTCAATTAAGTAGAACGTGTTGTCTATATGTATTTAAAGTTGCGCATTTTGATGTGACGTCACATTTCTCAACCCCTCCCCCCCTCGTCACACATCGTCACAAATGTCTGACCCCCCCCCCCCCTAGGTGCGTGACGTCATTTATGGACAGCCCCTAAAGTCACGTAGATAGAAAATTTATAGATCACGACGTTTCGATCGCAACACGTCTCTCTCTCACCTGAAGACGAATTAAACCAAAGAGTATCGATTCCTGCAGTCACGAAAGCTTCAAATCAAGATGAAATAAATGCAACTTTTTTTTCGATAATTTTGTCGTGTTAATTTTTTTACAATAGAATTATTATATCAACGTGAATTTCTCAATGAAGATAACATTTTAAGTTGTTCGTATTAGAAACCGTTGCAACACCGCAGACTGATCTGTGCCTCGGGGAGGTCTCGGGGCGGCTGTGAAGGCGTCCGAGTGAGAGATATCCCATTCTTCTTAGGTGTTTTCGGTAAAGTCACGTAGGTAAAACATCAAAATTAATAAAAATAATAAAATAAAATAAAGATCTTTATTTTATTTTTATTATTTTTATTAATTTTGATGTTTTACCTACGTGACTTTACCGAAAACACCTAAGAATATGATTCATTGCAGTCACGAAAGCTTCAAGTCTAGAATTAATGAGAGATATCCCCTTTTAGTCATTGCGATGAGCAACTTCTAACATTGTAGCCACGCCGTTTGAGACCCATTCAGGGGGCTGTAATGAGACGGAGTCACAAG